>NC_060146.1:141983432-143335099 GCF_021461385.2 Schistocerca piceifrons | reverse complement strand
TGTGTGTGTGTGTGTGTGTGTGTGGGTGGGTGGGGGGGGGGGGGATGTAAATGTAAAGTGCCAGATCACATATACTGCCTAAGTTACAGTAATTTTCTCTGACCAAGAATGATGGTAATCTTGAGAATGATAGCTACAGAACTTATATGTGCACTGCAAAACATCAACTATATCTTTTCACAGCTGCTTCTAGGACTTTTCTATTTACTTACCTAACGACTGTCGATAATACCAAATGCTAGGAGGATCTTTATGTTAGATGGTAAATAAATACTTCACACACAGATACATGAAAACATTGTCATGCTGCCACTAACAAATGGGTTCCTTCCTTTATTAAGGAATATTACACTTTATTTTCCATCACAAACCACAGACTTTGCCATGGTGGAGTGGCTTGTGTGCCTCAACGATACAAACAGCTGTACAGTAGGTGTAAACACATCAAAGGAGTATCTGTGCAGAGGACAGGCTAACATATGGCACTGTAACATTATCCAATATGGCCACATTACAATAGTGCTGCGAATGGCTGGAAAAAAACCACGGGAAACTAGAGCTGTTATACAGGGTGATTCAAAAAGAATACCACAACTTTAGGAATTTAAAACTCTGCAACGACAAAAGGTACAGCTAAGCACTATCTGTTGGTGAATTAAGGGAGCTATAAAGTTTCATTTAGTTGTACATTTATTCGCTTGAGGCGCTGTTGACTAGGCGTCAGCGTCAGTTGATGCTAAGATGGCGACCGCTCAACAGAAAGCATTTTGTGTTATTGAGTACAGCAGAAGTGAATCGACGACAGTTGTTCAGCATGCATTTCGAACGAAGTATGGTGTTAAACCTCCTGATAGGTGGTGTATTAAACGTTGGTATAAACAGTTTACAGAGAATGGATGTTTGTGCAAAGGGAAAAGTTCTGGGCGGCGAGAACGAGTGATGAAAATGTAGCACGCATCCAGCAAGCATTTGTTCGCAGCCCAGGAAAATCGACTCGCAGAGCTAGCAGAGAGCTGCAAATTCCACAATTTCAGCAGGATGGAGCGCCACCACATTGGCACTTATCTGTCCGTAACTACCTGAACGTCAACTACCCGAGGCGATGGATCGGCCGCCAGGCAGCCCGTGACAGAGCACTTCATCACTGGCCTCCAAGAAGCCCTGATCTTACCCCCTGCGATTTTTACTTATGGGGATATGTTAAGGATATGGTGTTTCGGCCACCTCTCCCAGCCACCATTGATGATTTGAAACGAGAAATAACAGCAGCTATCCAAACTGTTACGCCTGATATGCTACAGAGAGTGTGGAACGAGTTGGAGTATCGGGTTGATAGTGCTCGTATGTCTGGAGGGGGCCATATTGAACATCTCTGAACTTGTTTTTGAGTGAAAAAAAAAAAAAACCTTTTTAAATACTCTTTGTAATGATGTATAACAGAAGGTTATATTATGTTTCTTTCATTAAATACACATTTTTAAATTTGTGGTATTTTTTTTGAATCACCCTGTATTTCCCAAAAACGTGCGACTTTACTGTATGGTTTAACTATGTACAATCTTCTGGAGGAAAAATAGTCCCCGCATTCAGATCTCCTGGTGGGGACTACTCATGAGGATATTATTGTATGAGATGAATCTGTTGTCTGAGGGTAGAGGGTGTAAAGTGAGGTCTCTTATAGAGCAGGTAGGTTAGACAACTCAGAAAGAGAAATGGATGGGTTGAAGTTCAATAGTGGGAATTACTAAAGTATAGGGGCAGGAAGACCAAGATTTATGGTCAGCTGAGACCAGAATTATCAACAGAAAATGAAATAGTGGTAATGCATGAGTACGATCAACATGGAGTAAGAGAACAGGAACGCGAGTGAGCTACTATTATAAATTAACACTGCATGGAGAAAGACTGAACAGTTTTCTAATTATCTTAATATGCTACTTGTTAATGCATGCAAAGACAGTGCTGATTACTTGCTAGCATAGTGCTTGTGTTTGGACATTTAACTGTGAACACAATATGTGCAGTACCATGAATAATGGCAGTATCACACTGACATTATTCATGGTACTGCACATGTGGAAATAGTAACTCATTGAACATAAAGTCACTTTTAAAAAACTAGTGAAGAACTCTTGCTTGCTGAAAAAACATTTTTCAACAGATTCTTAAGGTATTTAGTGGTGAATAAAGTAGTGAACTTCCAAACATTTTCGAACCAGGACAGTATTTAAGTGATCAGAAGATATACATTCGAAGGAAGAAATATTTTGGGTCAAAGTCAAGTAATTTTTGGTCAAAGTCACGATGTAGATAGATGTATTTACTAGTAGTGCAAGAGGAAAGGCAGATATTTAATTGTCGAAAGGAAATGGACAATGGTGCAGAAGTACTATGACATCAGACTTTTCTCTGTATGAACTATGAAAATGAATCATGGTCATGCTGCCAATGAAACTTATATTGTGTGTAAAACTAAATGGTTAGACTAATTCTATATCAGTTTCCTTAAAAGTGTCCCTTCTGTTAAGGAATAAATATTTGCATTAACTGTGAAAGATATTTGCCGTGGGATTTTTATTTTAGCTTTTCATTTTCATCTAACCTGAGAGAGCCTTAATTAAAAATTATACTGAGCAAAACATTCAATGATTAGTTACCTACATAAATATCAATTGCTGCTGAAGGAATTACATTTAACAGAATGTCTACAGATTAAAGCAGAAAATGTCTTTTGGTATTTTAAATGTGGTATAAGCTTTATGAAAACAATATAACCGCAGCCATACCTATTCAGTGAATAGTCAGAACAAAAAGTATTACGCTGCATAATTAGCAACTGAAGGTTGGCATTGTAAGAGTATTTTGTTTCTATTGGATATTCAAGCTGTTGATTTCCTTATGTAGTACTCAGATCATGATGATGTTAATCAGAAATGATTTTTGTTTATTAAATTAGTTTGCAGCAAGAGATTATTTTCACAAAGCTTCTCCCCGCATTCAAAGTATATTTACTGACTCTGTATTTAATATTTTGCAATAACTTGGGTGTAGTGACAATTAATATAAGCTGATGTTAGGTGAAGTTAGTGTATAGTAGAGAGTATTTACGCAAAAGATTGTAGCATGACTTCAAATTTGAGCATTGTTTTGGCACATACACTGTGTTTTGGTATCAGTAAGTCATTCAGTAGCTTATGCTCCAGTTCCTTCCATCTTTAAATTCATATTGCTAAGTAAATATTCAGTTGCAGATCAATTTATTTTCTTACCTAACATCCCTTACTGTTTTAAGAGTACTAGGGGTCTGTGACAAGAGCACCACTTCCTTGGTCGGCTCAATTGTTGCCCTGATTAATTACAGCATTTTCTTTAATAGGCAAATGTTTGGATAGTGGTAAGTTTTTAGGGTCAGTGTGTAAAACACACACGCGTACATGCACACACACACAGTCTATGGTCACTATGGCCGCACCTATGGGAGTAGCAATCTGGCATGGGTACTGAGGATAGGGAAGTGGTGTTGGGCAGGAATAGCAGGGTAGGGGTTGGTGAAAGTGAAGAGCTGCTTTGATAGTGTGCAAGGATGTGGTGGGGACAGGGTAGGGCTTCTGGGAGCAGTTGGGATGTTTGGGGGTGAGAGGGAACCAGAAGAGGAGAGAACTGGAGGAGGGGAAAAAGACTAGTGGATGCATTGATGGATCAGAAGACTGTGTAGTGCTCGAGTGTGAGCTGGGAATGGACAGGTGGGCAGAGGACAAGGACTATCGACTATTGCGGCCATGGGCGTAAACAGGAACACAGAATATACTGCAGGGAGAGTTCCCACCTGCACAATTCAGAAAATCTGGTGTTGGTAGGAAGGATCCTGATGGTGCTGGCTGTGAAGCAGTCACTGAAATGATGAACAATGTGTTGGGCAGCATGTTTAGCAATCGGGTGGTCAGCTGTCTCTTGGCCACAGTTTGTCAGTGCATATTCGTGTGGACAGTATGTTAGTTGCCATGTCCATGCAGAAAGCATTACAGTGATTGCAGCTTAGTTTGCAGATCACATGTCTGCTTTCACAACTATTCCTGCCTTTGATGGGATAGGAGATGCCTGTGACCAGATTGGAGCAGGTGATGGTGGAAGGATTTATGGGACAGGTCTTGCCTCTAGGTCTCCCACAGTGATATGAGCTATGAGGCAATGCATTGGGAGCAGGTGTGGAGTAAGGGTGGAGCAGGGATGGACAAGGATATTGCACAGGTTTGGTGGGTGGAATGCCAATTGGAAGGGATGGGGAGGATAGTGTGTGGGATATTCCTTATGTAAGGGCACAATATAAGGTGGTTGAAACCCTGGTGGAGAATATGATTCAGTTGCTCCTGTCCTGGGTGGTAATGGGTTACAAGGGGAGTGAGCTTCCTTGTAGACAGACAGTGAGAATGTTGGAAGTGGTAGGTGACTGGAGAGACAAGGCATAGGAGATATATTCCTGTACAAGGTTGAGAGGATAATTTCAATCTATGAAATACTTAACCAAACAGGTGGTGTATTTGGAGAGGGACTGCCCATCCCTACGGATGCTATAACTACAAGTGGCTTGGCTGTATGGAAGGGACTTCCTGGAATGGAATGGAATGGGTGCAGCTGTTGAAGTGGAGGTATTGCTGGTTGTTGTTAAGTATGATATTTGCCGGAGGTACTGAAGTAGCCATCTTTGAGATGGAGGTCAACATCTAGGAAGGTGGCTCGTTGGTATGAGGAGGACCAGGTAAATTGAACAGAGATGATGTTGAGGTTCTGGAGGAATGCGTATAGAGTGTCCTCACGCTCGGAACAAATCACAAAGATCTCATTAATGAATCTGAGCCAGGAGGAGGGTACGGGATTCTGTGTGGTTAGTAAGAATTCCTGTAGAAGGGCCATGAACAGGGAGGCATAGGATGGTACAATGCTTGTGCCCACCGATGTACCACGGATCTGTTTAGTTATGCCTTCAAAGGAAAAGAAATTGTGGGTGAGGATATAGCTGATCATGGTGACCAGAAAGGACTTTGTAAATCTGTAGTCAGTCAGGCATTTGGAAAGGTAGTGTTCAATAGAGTCAAGTCCATAAGCAATGGGGACTACAGTATAGAGGGAGTAATGACATGAGGAGCATCCTGTTGGATTTCTGGAATGGAGTCACTGTGGCAGGGTTTTTATGCGGATGGATGTAACAGCCGGCAGACTCTCTCTGCCAGGAAATCACTGCAGTTCCAAACCATTGTGGCAGAGCCTTTGTCAGTAGGTAGGATTATAAGGTTGGGATCAGTTTTTAGGTGGTGGATTGCGGTTCTTTCTGCTGAAGCAAGATTGGTTTCCATGTTGAGGGGTTTGGGAAATGATTGTGAAGCAAGGTTTGAGGTTAAGAAATTCTGGAAGGTTAACAAGGGGTGATTTGGGGCGCAGTGTGGGTGGATCACGGTTGGATGGACGAGTGAACTGAGTCAGGCAGTGTTCAGTATTAATTTTGGGTTGAGCACAATTGGTAGGGATGGTGGCAAAGAAGTGTCTCCAATGTAGAGACTGGGAGAGGAGAGATCTTTAATAAGTCAAGCAAGATCGAATTCGGGAGTGGAGCAAAAGGTAAGGCCTATGGAAAGGCCTGATGCTTCTTTGGGACTAACGCTCTTGGAGGGTGACTGTATTTTGGGCCTGCTTATGTTCTAGATTGTGAATAATGGTGGGAGGGAGTTTCAGTACAATAGCGGCACAGCCACATAACCAATATCACTGAGATATTTATCAAAACTATATAAATGACAAAATGGTTTGAAACTTACCAAGTGCCTCCTAAGACATTTCCTACTTTTTCTATATTTTAGGCAGAATTCGCATATGTATATGCAAGGCAGGTTAACCATTTCCTGAAAGAGACAGATAACAATTTGTTATAATACAACTACAATCATAAAGACACACAAAAATGTAGATCCCTGTCTGCCAACCACCCACACAACACAGTGGATGCACACAAAATCTCACACATTCATGTAATTCAACAGCTCATGAGTTTATGTTGCATCACAGTCAAACAAATAAAACAAAGATATTCTAAAAGTTTTGAGATTTTATCTCCCAAATATAACATGATATCTTTCAAAATTTTCAGCCAGATATGTAAAATGTTAAATTCTAAAAAGAAAATAAGCTCCAAATTGTAACTCTGTTGCTGAGCAACAATTTTTCAATATATGAAAGCAGTGTAATACTTTAATAATAAAATATTGATTTTTCTCTCATTAGGGAACTGTGTACAAAACAAAGTGGATGGTGACGTGGTATGTAGTTGCAACAGAAAATGTATCCTGATGTGCCAGCCAAAAGCATCACTCTGCTAAATGTATCTGTAATGTGCACTGCAGCATGCACATTGAACACTTAACCGTAATTTTTGTGTTAATGTGTGTGTCTGGTAAAGGCTGTTTTGCGACTGTAGTATTCATTATAGCTAACAAAGTAAAAATCCAGTATTACTTTATAGCACTTCCATTAAGTATTCTTGTTTGTTAAATACACATTCTTTTCATATTTGTTTTTCATTTGCACTAACTAATTCTGACTCACAAAATTTTAAAAGAAAACTGCAACCATCAAGTAAAAAATGTGGTAATATACAACACTCAAGACAACATACACAGCAATACAACCTTAATAGTTCTATAACAGCTGATGGTAAGACGGTGTTTTATACATAGGGTAATTATAAAGCAAATTAAACATTTTAAAACACCAGTATAGATAAATGGCTAAACATAGCATAACAGATGATGCAGTACAGGAATGAGAAACTCTCGAAGTTTTTTCTTTTAACATGGTGCCAGTAAATTAGTTTGGAAAACTGCAGAGAGGGATGCCACCAACTGTAGTTGATGAAAAAAGACAGCAAACACGGCAGGAAAAGCGTATGATGAGCTAGAACTCGCCCGTCGTCAATTGGTAATGGGTGTGAAAAGAGCGTCCGGTTGAAAGTTTCAGAAGACACTACAAGTTTACAACAACAGAGAGATGCAGTACAAGAAATCTGAGGACAACAACTGCCTGTGCGACGCTAAATGTTCGGGCTGAATGGGTGCATCAAAACATGCAGTGGACCGTGTGAGGGATGTGATGTTGCAAAGTCCCTTAGAAGACTACTTATCAAACTAGTGCAGAGTTGATCATTGCTCAACCAGCTGTGTGGAAAATCCTTTGTACAATGGTTTCCACAACGAAACTGTATCTCGAGACTTGGCAGAACACCCAAAGAGATTCTGGATGTATGTACAGTATGCTAGTGGCAAGACACAGTCAACGTCTTCTCTGCGCGATAGCAATGTAAATACTACTGACAACAGTGTTGCAAAAGCAGTGTCACTAAACATAGCCTTTCGAAATTCATTCATCAAAGAAGACGAAGAATTTGAATCAATACGAGTAACGTAGAAGTAGATATGCTTGGAGTAGTGAAGCAACTTAAACCACTTAATAAAAGCAAGTCTTCTGGTTCACCAATTAGGTTCCTTCCAGAGTATGCAGATACAATAGCATACTTAGTAATCATATACAACCGCTTGATCGACGAAAGATCCGTATCCAAAGACTGGAAATCTGCACAGGTCACACCAATACTCAACAAAGATATTAGAAGTAATCTACAAAATTACAGGCCCATATCAGTAATGGCGATATGCAGCAGGATTCTGGAACATATATTGCGTTCGAACATTTTGAATTATCTCAAAGAGAACAGTCTATTGACGCACAGACAACACAGATTTAGAAAATGTTATTCCTGTGAAACACAACTAGCTCTTTACATACACAGAAGTGTTGAGTGCTACTGACAAGGGATTTCAAATTTATACCGTATTTCTAGATTTCCAGAAGGCTTTTGACACTGCACCACACAAGCGGCTTGTAGTGAAATTGCGTTCTTATGGAATATGGTCTCATTTCTGCGACTGGATTTGTGATTTCCTGTCAGTTCACAGTAACTGATGGCAAGTCATTGTGTAAAACAGAAGTGATTTCTGGTGTTCCCCAAGGTAGCATTATAGGCCCTCTGCTGTTCCTTATCTATATAAATGATTAAGAGACAATCTGAGCAGCCATCTTAAGTTTTTTGCAGATGATGCTGTCGTTTATTGTCTAGTACACTCATCAGAAGATCAAAACAAATTACAAAACAATTTAGAAAAGATATCTGAAATGTGCAAAAATTGGCAACTGACCCTAAATAATGAAAGTGGGAGTCATCCACACAAGTGCTAAAAGGAATCCATTAAATTTCAGTTACACGATAAATCAGTCTAATCTAAATGACAGAATCTCAAAAACTTGTGACAAGGCATTGCAGCAGCTGTTCTTAGCATCATTCCTGATATCCTGGGCCGGGTATGAGCAGAACTGGACTACCGACTATATGTGGTCCATGTTGTGAAGGTTTAACACACAACATTTATAAACATTATTGGGGAGGGGGAAGCATTAGGAGTTTGTCATTCATATACTGTATCATTTGTTACGGGTCATACATCTGTGATTTTTTGAAATGTATCATGGGGTTTATAATTACCCTGGCAAATTTCCATGAAAGAATGGAACATTTTTGCTGTGTCTCCACGGTTGGTGAGCTCGATTATTCAAAGGATAAGAATTTCAACAACATACAACAAACAGTTAATTGTTGACAGCTGCCTGAATTGGTCAGTGAGTCAACTGCGATTGAAAAAGGAGAAAACCAAGTTTTGTGCTGTTACTAAGCATTTTCATCTGAACTGTTGGACTGCCACACAAATCAAAAAAGAATTGGATAAGTTCATGCATAGTCTGCACCGTCATGGACCCTTTGGATTGCATTTGCTTTTGGATTAATGAATTTAAACATGCTCGGACAAACACCAAAGATGAACTCTGCCCTGACAATTCAATTGAGGTTATCATGAAGGAAACCATTGACAAAATGCATGGCACGATAATGCAAGACTGATGAATAAAAATTTTTGAGACTGCTGACACAGTAGGCATCTCAACTGAGCGAGTACATAATATTCTGCATGGAAAATAGGCTATGAAGAAGCAAGCTCACGCAAGGTGGGTGCCATGATTGACAGTCAACCAATGGTGCATCTGGCACAACATTTCAACACAATGTCCAATGGTATTTAATAGTAATCAGTGTAGTCAAAAAGAGTGCATCCAAGTAGGCAAAGATTATTTTGTCAGTTGGTAAGGTGATGTCCACTTTTTTTGGATTCTCAAGGAATAATCCTCATAGATTACTTGGAGAAAGACAGAACCGTAACTGGACATTATTATGCTTCATTGTTGAATAATTTGAAACTTGCATTGACTGAAAGAAGATCGAAGTTGGCACGCAAAAAATTGCTCTTCCACCAAGATAATGCACTATCCCACACATCAGCAATAGCAGTGGCAAGAGTGTATGAAGTAGGCTTTGAATTGGTTCCTCATCCACCCTATTCAGCAGACTTAGCACCAAGTGACATTTTCCTGTTCTTAACTTGAAACTTTGGCCTGTCGGGAAGAAATTTCCATCAAATGAGGAAGTGATAGCTGAAGTCAATGAGGATTTTGCAGTTTGACAGTACCTATTTTTCGATGGGACAAAACAGCTGGATGATTACTGGGGTAAATGTATTTCCTCAAACGAGACTACATCGAGACGTTAGGCAACCACCCTCGTGTACATGCTGTAATTTGATTCAGATACGATCATAGTCTTGATGTACACTTTTAGCTTATCAATCTACTGATCTATTTCCTCCCATCTCTGTTCTGCTCACAAATAATACTTGCGAGAACGATTGTCAGTGAGGCTTCACATAAAGTGTGATTTCTCCAATTTTTGTAGTGGAATTATTTCACTGATGAATTTGATAGGAAGTAATATGTTGCTGAACTCTTTGTAAACTCTCAGATTTGTAACAGTAGCCCTCTTCACGACGCACAACACATCTCTTGTAGTGCATGCCACTGTGGTTTGATGAGAAGAGCAGTGACAAATGGGTGTCTCATCTTTCATAGACAAATCTCGTTTCCTTAGTGGTATTACAACAAATTTCAGCTTGGCGGCTGCTTTTCTAACAATTAATTTCATGTGGTTTTTCTCACAGATCGCTCAAGATGAACACTCCTAGATATTATACAGTTGTTACTGTTTCAATGATTGACTGCCCATCAAGTAATTGAAAAAGAATGATTCTTTCCACCTATTTATGTACTGCAGCACATTTATCCATGGCGAGATTGAACTGTTAGACCTTGCAGGCCTTTCTGTATTTCAGTGTAGTTGTCTGGCAATGCAACTTTCCTATACACAACACCATCATCTATAAGCTTCCCTATAGAATTTCCATTTCACTCACCACATCATTTCTACATTTTGTGAACAGTAGTAGCCCTCTGGGTTACTCCTGAAGTTACTTTTGCATCTGATGATTTTGCATGATATGTCTCAATGTTACTTCCACTTCTAAAGTCATCTCCCCATTTAGTTCTATACTAGTAAACACCCCACACCCAATTCTTAAAAAAACTGCCATGTATAAAACTGCTTCAAATGCCAGATTACTCTACTTAAATATTACAATCCAATGAAAAGGATAGTTGCTACTCACCAAATAGTGGAGATGCTGAGTTGCAGAAAGGCACAACAAAAAGACTGTCATAAAGTTAGCTTTCAGCCAACAAGGCCTTTGTCAAAAATAGCCCCCCCCCCCCACACACACACAAAACCATAGTCTCTGGCAGCTGGAGCCAGACTGCAAACAGCAGCATATGGTAGGAGAGGCAACTGGGTAGTTCGGAAAAGGTATGAAATTATGTTTCAAGTTTCTTGGAAGTCACTAAGTACTCTTATAATCAAACACTGGGTATATTTAGTATGGGTAATGTGTAGTTCGTTTCAAGTCAGTCTTTCAAGAATCTCAATATTTATGACATTTTATGCCCCACACTATATGTTGTACAATGATACAATTTTGCTGCTGCATTTGGTTGGTATATGAAGATACTGTCAGCATATTGTGTTACAAATAAAGATAGTAGTAGTAATGAAGTAAGATACTGAAATGTCACGCCTGATACTGAAGTCTGACTGCACAAAGAGTCAAAATGTAGCAAGGGCTCAAATTTTTCCTTTCATTATTTTGTGGTGGTGTCAGCAAGAAAAAGTTTCATAAAGGTTTGAAATTATTTGTAAAGTTTGTTGGAAGTTGCGAAGTGCTTTCGTTCTCAAATACTGGACGAATATTATCTCGGTGATTTGTGCACAGTAAGTTTTGCTGCCTTGAGACACACAAATATTTTCTATCTCTAATATTTGGTTTACTGGGTTAAACCTGCAACATAAGATTGTACTTCTTAATAAGTAGATTACGGCAGTATTTTAAATTTTTGAATTTGGTCAATAATTATGCAAATTACTGAAAATCAAGTTTTTGTTGTCTCTGGATGCAGAAAAAATGCACCGGATTACTCATTTAGTAATACAGATGCTCAGAAGATTTCAATTAAACTACTTCACATAATATTTCATAAGGAGACATTTTGCTTGCAAAAAAGCAGTGCGAAACTATACCGAAAGGTTTCCATTTACAGCCTTCTCTATTCTACAATATACAGGTGACCTGAGGAAGAGAAACAAATACAGACAAATACTTGCTATCCCTCCCCAACCCCACCCGCAACTCTCTTGCTTTAAACCCTCTCCATTATCTTACCTGCTTCCACAATCCTCTCAGCTGAGATAACATCTACATCTAGACTGCAAACCACTGTGAAGGGCATGGCTGAGGGTACTTCCCATTGTACCACATATTTGAAATTCTTCCTTTCGAGACTGGAGTGCCTAAGGAACTATTGATTACACGTCTTCGTGGTACCTAGAGATGTGATACACAGTTCACTTAATGATCATTCTTAAAACTTGGTTAGTAGGTTTTCATGGGATAGTTGCGGTCTGTCTTCAAGTATCCGCCAGTTCCAGTTTTCTGCACATCTGTGACTCTCCCCCAAGTGTCCAACAAACCTGCAACTATATTTGTATTGTTTATTTATATACATTCAATATTACCCGCTAAATAAATGTCGGGTCACTAGGGCCTCCCGTCAGGTAGACCATTTGCCAGGTGCAAGTTTTCCGATTTGAAGCCACTTCGGCAACTTGCGCGTCGATGGAGATGGAATGATGATGATGATAACACAACACCCAGTCCCATGAGTGGAGAAAATCTCGAACCCAGCCGGGAATTGAACCCGGGCCCTTAGGATTGACATCCTGTCACACTGACCACTTAGCTACTGGGGGCGGACAATAGTACCTGCTAATACTGTATGATATGGGTCCCATAAACTTCAGCAATATTCTGGAATCGGTTGCACAAGTGTTTTGTAAGCAGTCTCATTTATAAATTCATTGCATTTTCTTAGTATCTACAAATAGACTAAAATCTGCCGCCTGCTTTACCTATGAGTGAACCTAAGCAATTATTCCATCTTGTATCCTCAGAAATTGTTACACCCATGTGTTTGTATGAGTTTACCGATTGCAACTGTGGCTCACTACCATTGTAGTTATAGGATACTACTATTTTTTGTTTTACATTTCTGAACATTTAATTAAGTTGCAAATCTCTGCACCACTTTGGAATCTTACTAACAAGAATACTACCTAGCAATTCGATTTTATAATAATAATAATAATAATTATTATTATTATTATTAAGATTTATCATACGTGAGGTTCAGAGCTCAAATAACAATTTCCCAAAGCAGTTCAATGCAACTCTCAAAAATTCCTGAGAAAATTGACCTTCAAGGTTTCCAAGGAACTGTAATTCGCTGAAATTAAGTCAATTTTCCTGCCAGGCTGCATGGCTCATTCAGTGACAATGGAGAATGGTAATCAGGTAATTAATGAATCGTTGGTTTGAAACATGCGCTAGACTCCTCCCTTCCCCAACACCTACACCATTTAAATATAAAATTCATCAAATACATGCTAATTAACATATACCAAACCACAATCTTTTATAAAAAATGCACTTCATCTTGTTTTTCATTCCATATTACACACAAAATTACAATTTTCTTTGCAAATATAAGTTTATAATTATTGATGTTTTATGAAAGATGGTTAATACATTTGTAACATTTTTTAAATTATATAATCTTTTTATAAAATATCAACAATGAAGAATTTGTATTTGCAATGCACGTGATGTGCAATTAAAAACAAGATGATGTCAAATTTTCATAAAAAAATGATCAAGTATGTGTTAATTAGCATATAATTGTTTAATAACCTCATGTACCATAAAATAATATTAAAAATACAAAAACTTGATTGCTGGGCTGTCTCCTTGCAAGATGTGACTGAATATTTGTGCAGCTTTTTTCAGACATTATTGCCTTAGGGGTAGTTGTATCAGCTGAAAAATATCTGGAATTTTTATTAATATTGTGTGATGTCATTAATATACAACATAAACACAAACGGCCATATTGCACTTCCATGATGAATGGCTTAAGTTACTTGTACGTCTATTGATGACTCTCCATCTAAAATAACATGGTGCATCCTCTCCACTAAGAAATCATCAATCCAGTCACATATTATACTCATGAAAAACTGCATCTAATTCTACCTTGAAGCACACTTTTAAGTGTGTGTGTGTGTGTGTGTGTGTGTGTGTGTGTGTGTGTGTGTGTGTGTGAAAAGTGTGAATTGGGTTTCATACAATTGATACTTTTGGTATCCATGCTGGTTGGCATGGTTGGTTGATTCGGGAAGGGCACCAAACAACGAGGTCAACGGTCCCATTGGATTAGGAAAGGATGGGGAAGGAAGTAAGCCGCGCCCTTTCAAAGGAACCATCTCGGCATTTCTCTGAAGTGATTTAGGGATATCATAGAGAACCTAAATCAGAATGGCTGGACATGGGGTTGAACCGTCATTCTTAGTGTTGGGTGGCGTGGAAGACATCATTCTGTCTGAGAGACCTCACTATGTTTGAGCTCAGCATGTTCTCACATTTTACAACGACTGGATGTTGAGGATGTTGGATGTTAGTGTTGTTACCCTTCTTGTAGATGGGTGTGACCTATGCTTTCTTCCAACTACTGGGCACAGTTTTTTGTTCCAGGAATCTATGATGATAACATTAGAAGGGGTGCCAAGTCAGCAGCATATTCTGTACATAATCTGTTATAAATTACATTGGGCCGTGGAACTTCATCAAAGTTTAGAGATTTCAGCTATTTCTCATCACCCCCTCTCATCTTTGCAGTGGTGAGAGAACTGAACTGGTGTAGTATTCCTAGATTTTACTGTCCAAAGGAACATTTGAAAATGGAGTACAGCATTTCTGCTTTTGTTTTACCATCTTCACTTTCGTTCTTGTGTCATTTGTGAATGTCTGAACATCAGTTTTTGTATCACTGACAGCCTTTACATACACCCAGAAGTTCTTCGGGTTTTCTGAGAGGTCTTTCAATAAGATTCTGTTACAGTAGTTGCACTGCCTTTTTGTCAGTTATGACAGCCACAGCACTTCATTTGACATTGCTGTATCTATGGCACTACGCTTTATTCTGCAATTAATTATGATGTAGTAGTCACTGTTTCTTCGAAAATTTCTTTAGAGAGACTGTAAACCATAGAGACTACCCCATCATAAAGTCTTTCACTAGGTATATATCTATCCAGTGTACAGTCAAATACCCTTGTAAACTTAACCACAGTTCCTCTATATGCTCAAAACAAGAGCTAAATGTTTCAAGTTTGTCCTTGAGATGTGACATTACTGACGCCTTTTTGTGTTTCGGTAATCACTGCTGCAACAACTGCCCCATGTTCACTGATATCAGTTTCAATGTGAACATTCTCAAAGAGATTAGGTCTATTTGTTGCCATTAGGTCTAACCATCTATCTGTTCTAGGTAGTTTGTAGACACAGCAGCCAGAGGCATTGGTGTGTGTGTGTGTGTGTGTGTGTGTGTGTGTGTGTTTTCTGTATTTCAGGAGGTCTTTAGGCCGAAAGCTTAAAAGTGACAACTCACCACCTCCTCTACATGGTTAGTAGTAATCTATCCTATTCATAATATTGTTGTTATTCAATCCTGGAGTTTCCTTTGCTTACATTTTAAACTGTGTCAGATATCCCCTTTCTGCATCTCATAGCTCAATTCTAGAGTTCAGGTTTTTGAATTAAGGTTGTGATTTAGCTGTAACCCCAAAAACTTAAAAGGACGTCTCTCTGTCTCAATTGGAAAACTAGAATCCTACATTCAATTAACGAGTTGCAGAGTATGTTTTGTGTAAAGTCAACTTACATGGATAATGCAGATGGTATTTTCATAACACAGAACTGTGTAATAAAAATTACATTTGGTTACTGTACATATTACAAAATTAAAGTCCATGCCATATTTTTCTGTCTGTATCGGAAAGCTAATCTCAGGAAATGCTGTAGCGATTTGCATATGGTTTACACTAACAGACAGACTACCTCACAAGGAAGATTCATGTATATAATTTACTAGCAAGACAAATCGTCCAGCTGCGGATATTTAGTGCTACCCACATGAAGGTTGCTACTCAACAGTAAAGCCTCCTTCTGAAGAAACATAGCTTCTTGATAACTCTCAGACCCTATATCCTTTGGCACTGACAATTCCTACCTTTTTTTAATTAAAAATGTTGAAAAAGTTGAAAGTGACACTAACACTGAACACCTTGCCAGAGCATATTAAATGTGTTATGAGGAATGTGGCAGAGTTTAAGAATGAAGAACTTTCTGTTGGGCACTTTCCCCTCTCCAACTGAAGACTATTTACTCAAAAACTCTTAAAATTTTGTTTTACGTTACTTTGAAGTACATGTCAGCACTATAATACAATAACGTTTCACACTATCAAAGCGGCATAAACACTTGACTAAAGCGTTGCAGTACAGGGAGATAATGCTGCAACCGCTCATTTGTTCATTTCATTTCACAAGCTTGAATTATTTATTGTAGAAATGCCTACCAATCCAATAAATTATCTAACTTTTCTCCATTTTATAGACTGCTTCTCCTTTCCATTTTATACATTGTTTCCAGCATTGTAAAAAATGAAATATGAATAGTACACGTACAGCATCTTTTTTTGTGTGGTGAAGTGTAACGAAGTTCACCAATTCGTAGAAAGATTCCTCATTCATCATTACAATCCTCCGATAGCCATCTGCCTTTGCTGCAAGTTCTCTTAACGTGTAAGTATAGTCGAACATAGGACGCCTTCCAAGCCACTTTCCGCTCACTGCTGCTTCCCGTTTTTCTTTCACGGCACATAGTGACTGCAATCACAATACATGCGAGTTTTACATCACTAAGTGCCAACACGTTCACTAGGAAGGCAGAATTCTAACTGACACGTCCCGGGCGCTCATACTGCACAACAATACTATGCTGTTCTCGGCCTAGCATTTTTGCGCAATACATGGACACAATATTATTTCACGATAAATTGGAGCATTTGAGGGACCCATGAGTAGGTTAATTGTATTGCACTTAAATAAAATGTACAGCCTCACTTAAATCCACATCCCTCAGACCGTATCGCAGATTAAAACTAATACTGCAGTGCGACTCAAACTCAGGACCTTTGCCTTTCCCTGGCAAGTGCTCTATCGACTGAGCTACCCAAGCACAACTCATGACACATCCTCACAGCTTTACTTCTGTCAGTATCTCATCACCTACCTTCCAAACTTCACAGAAGTTCTCCTACAAAACTTGCAGGACTAGCACTCCTGTAAGAAAGTATATTATGGAGATGTGCTTAGCCACAGCCCGGGAAATGTTTCCAGAATGAATTTTTCATGCTGTAGTACAGTATGCGCTGATTTGAAACTTTCCTGGTAGATTTAAACTGTCTGCCGAACGAAGACTCAAATTTGGGACTTTTACCTTTTGCGGGCAAGTGCTCTACCAACTTCTGTGAAGTTTGGAAGGTAGGAGATGACACACTGGCAAAAGTGTGGATGTGAGGATGGGTCACGAGACGTGCTTTGGTAGTTCGGTTGGTAGAGAACTCACCGGCAAAAGGCAAGGGATTAGAGTTTGTGGTTTAGTACAGCACACAATTTTTAATGAGCCAAGGAAGTTTCATATAAGTGCACAATTCACAGCGGAACATTAAATTCATTCTGACTACAGTAATGTATTACTGCTGACACACAATCCCTCCTCCAAAACCGCAGGTTTTTTGTTGAATTTCAAGGACAACGCAGTCGCTGGAGAGCGCAGAAAGATGGTCTACCTCAGGGAAGCATCTTGGCTCCACTTCTCTTCAACATCTATACCAACGACCAGCCATTGACCCCAGGCACAAGAAGATTCTTATATGCAGATGACCTAGCCCTTGTTACGTAAAGCTCATGCTTTGAAGGAGTGGAAAGAAACCTGACAACAGCACTTAGAACACTGTCAAGCTACTACAATCGGAACCAACTCAGACCAAACCCTTCGAAGACACAAGTGTGTGCCTTTCATTTAAGGAACAGGGAAGCTAATCGTGAGCTACATATTGCATGGTCGGGCATCCAACTCCAGCATCATCACCCACCTAAATACTTTGGAGTCACTCTCGATAGAACTCTGACATTCAAAACTCACTGCAAGAACACCAAAATGAAAATCTCCGCTCGAAACAACCTAATTCACAAACTAGCGGAGACACAGTGGGGATCACATCCACAAACTATTCGCTGTTCTGCAATGGCACTGTGCTTTTCTACTGCTGAATATGCTTCTCCAGTCTGGTACAGGTCATCTCATGCCAGACAAGTAGACATTGCTCTCAACGAAACCTGCAGGTTGCTTAAGACCTACCCCAACTGATAAGCTCTACTGCCTGGCTGGAATAGCGCCACCATGGATACGCAGAGCAGTGGCTGCCAACAAGGAGAGACTGAAAGTGGAACAGGACAGTGCCCATCCACTGCACGGACACAATCCACCACGGCAATGGCTGAGATCACGAAAGACCTTCCTAACAACATCCGAGAAGCTCACCATTTCACCAGAGAAGGCAAGGCTGGAGTTATGGAAGAAGTCGACGCCTCACCTGCAGACGCCAGAAGCTGAAGAACTATCACCTGGACACAACGAGAGCTGGCTGGTGTGGAAATCTTTAAACAGATTACGATCAGGAGTTGGACGATCCAGAGACAACCTGAAGAGATGGGGCTTCGTAACAGAAGATACGTCCTGTGATTGTGGACAAGAACAAACCACAAGCCACATTATCCAGTGCCTTTTGTGCCCTACATCCTGCACGAAGACTGACCTCTTGCAAGCCACTCCAAGCGCCTTGGAGGTTGCAAATTACTGGGCACACGTAATATAAATACAATTTGTGTGTGTGTGTGTGTGTGTGTGTGTCTATATATATATATATATATATATATATATATATATATATATATATATAATAGAGGGAAATATTCCACGTGGGAAAAATATATCTAAAAAGAAAGATGATGAAACTTACCAAACAAAAGCGCTGGCAGGTCGATAGACACACAAACAAACACAAACATACACACAAAATTCTAGCTTTCGCAACCAATGGTTGCCTCGTCAGGAAAGAGGGAAGGAGAAGGAAAGACAAAAGGATATGGGTTTTAAGGGAGAGGGTAAGGAGTCATTCCAATCCCGGGAGCGGAAAGACTTACCTTAGGGGGAAAAAAGGACAGGTATACACTCGCACACACACACATATCCAACCACACATGTATGTGTGTGTGTATGTGTATGTGTATGTGTGGATGGATATGTGTGTGTGTGCGAGTGTATACCTGTCCTTTTTTCCCCCTAAGGTAAGTCTTTCCGCTCCCGGGATTGGAATGACTCCTTACCCTCTCCCTTAAAACCCATATCCTTTTGTCTTTCCTTCTCCTTCCCTCTTTCCTGACGAGGCAACCATTGGTTGCGAAAGCTAGAATTTTGTGTGTATGTTTGTGTTTGTTTGTGTGTCTATCGACCTGCCAGCGCTTTTGTTTGGTAAGTTTCATCATCTTTCTTTATATATATATATATATATATATATATATATATATATATATATATATATATATATATATATATATATATATATAGACACACACACACACACACACACCTAAGGTAAGTCTTTCCGCTCCCGGGATTGGAATGACTCCTTACCCTCTCCTTTAAAACCCACATCCTTTCGTCTTTCCCTCTCCTTTCCTCTTTCCTGATGAGGCAACAGTTTGTTGCGAAAGCTTGAATTTTGTGTGTATGTTTGTGTTTGTTTGTGTGTCTGTCGACCAGCCAGCACTTTCATTTGGTAAGTCACATCATATATTGATGTGTATGGCTACTGTAAATTTGTATGTTTCTGATTCGAGAATAAAAGGGAAGCACACTACATGATGCTGCATGTTTATTGTTAATTGATTCAATGACTTGCTGCTATGGGCATGTATACACATACACAGCACTATGGACCTTGGTATGCATCGTGGGCAGCAAACCTCTCACTGCTGCGGACAAAGTAAGTAAGTGCTTCGGTCAATATAAAAGTTTTGAGTATTTATTACATACATGCCTCACTGTGTGCTGTCATTTGCAAACAAACCTCTTTCAATACTTTAAATTGTTTATGAGATATGACAAATGTTATGACCATAAAATTCACAATGTGCAAGGATGTGAATGGGTGCATTGCGCACAACTGTCGATCGGACATGAAGCCCAATAACTACAGAAAGAAATGAGATATCTTTCTGCTCTCAGTTTTAAATAAAATCCTGATATCTTATCTACATTTCATTCAATAAAATCAATCACATGCAAAGTTTACACAATGCATTTTTTAACATGCAGAATCTTTAAAATATCACGCAATGTTTTACTTAATTTGATGCACTGCAGTAACTATACCTTGGGGCAAAAATAAATCAAGTCCTTTATTGAGAGAAGATATCAGACTTTAAGCACAAAAATCATTTCTTTTTCTTTCACGTAACAGTTTTCTTAAAATTGGATGGTAAGTATTTCATAGCAGCCAGCAAGTCTCCATGGGAAGACCTGGGCGACCACCCATCAGATATAAAACCTAATAACTTGAGAACAAAATGAGATAGTGTTCTGCTCTTCAGTTTTAAATATGAATTTCATATCTTATGTACATTTCTTTTCCTGCAATGTATGAGCTAAACTCAACTATACATAAAGTTTAAGCAACACGTTCTACCTCTGCAAATCTTGCAATGCAATGCTTTATTTAATTTTAAGCAATGTACTGAGTATAACAGGTAACAAAAAGAAATTCAGTTCTTTATCAAAGGATGATATAGACTAAGACCTGCAAAAATCAAATTTTTTCATCATAAGTATTTCATATTGGCTGGAAGGCCGTCCCTCAGCATGGGCGCCAGAATTTGGTGAGGAGTGCTGCCTTAACAAAAGCCGCCGTCAGAACAGAATATAGAGAGAACGTCTGTAGCAGTGAAAAGGTTAAAGCTCCCGTCTTCTGATGGTGTGAGTCGAAAACAAGGTTAACAATATTCAAAAAGATTTCAGGCTTGCAGCCGGTCATCGTTAGCTTCCATCCACGATATTTCGACTGGACAGGTGAGGATGGCTGGCAGTTGTCGAGTCGAAATATCGTGGATGGAAGCTAACGACGACCGGCTGCAAGCCTGAAATCTTTTCGAATATCTAGTTCACTCGGAAAATTTTAAATTTCACAAGGTTAACAATGCTCGAGGTTACACAAGCAGTTTCTGTAACAGGGGTGTCCAAACTTTAGCTTAAGTAGGCTGCACATAATGCACTTCACACTAACAATAACAGCTGAGCAAAAAACCACAGGATGGGCCAAGGAGGGAAGAGTATCAATTGGTAGGAGTTTCAAATTTAAAATATTCAGTTTATCATACATTTACACAAACGGAATTTAATGCGATTTTTTCTCCAATTGTGTGACAGATACTCATTTCTTGGGTCAGACTGAAAATTGCTTTGGGTCGCACGTGGCCCACAGGCCACGATTTGGACACCC
The DNA here is from genome assembly GCF_021461385.2 of Schistocerca piceifrons. Classification (NCBI taxonomy): domain Eukaryota; kingdom Metazoa; phylum Arthropoda; class Insecta; order Orthoptera; family Acrididae; genus Schistocerca; species Schistocerca piceifrons. The sequence goes on along the minus strand of NC_060146.1, from coordinate 143,313,991 downwards.
CTGCTGTACACGGTTAGTATAAATATGACAGCCAGAGAGCAGTACCTGAGGGTACGGAGAGAAGTACCAGGGCCGTATCCGGTGCCTCCCCAGCTCGATCATCTCAATGTTCTTCATGCGGGTGACAATGTCGTCATGGTGCGCTACCATGCTGCCGGTACTGCGGGGGCAGGGCGGGGCCTGCGACGGTGCCGCCGCAGCTGCCGTCGTCGTCGGTGGCGGCGCGGGTGCGGGCGCAGGCTGCGTGGACCCGTCCTGTGAGTCCTGCGGGCACAGCCAGCAGCTGCTAATGGGCACAGCGTACTTCGCAGTCAGTGCTAGCACAGCGACACACGCTTAACTGAGACCGTAGAACTTGTGTACAAGGAAATGAGGAAAATGAAAACGTGTTCCTGTAAAGGATTAACATCTTATTAACAGGTATGTCATTATGAACTATCCACCAACAGACAGCCACGTCTGCATGATCCCTATGGAATACACACTCAAGTATTTGGCATGCAGTTCATACAACAACTTTCAGACTACTACTAAACTGTGTCGCTCTCTAACAGCGTGTGTGAAAAATGAAAACCTAATACGTCCTATGCGAGTTCCGATTGTCCTTATATTATTACGAGGGTCATTTCTCCTCATGTAGGTGTGAGGAAATGAAACATTTTGGCATTCGGAGGAGAGAGTTAGTGATTGAATTTTTTGTGAAAATATCTCTCTGCAACTGACAATATCTAGGTTTCAATGCGTGGCATCTCACCTCGCTTACAGTACCTGCGACAATCTCCCTCCTGTTTTGTGATAATACAAACCAAGCTGCCATTCTCTGACGTTTTTTCGGTGTCCTCTGTCAGCCCTGTCTGGTAAGTATCCCATACTTTTACAGCAACACTCCAGGAGAGGGCAGACAAGTGTAGTGTAGGCAGTATCTTCAATACATTCGTTGCATCTTTTATGTTCTCCCCAGCAAAACCCTGTCTTCTGTTCAGCTTCCCTATAATGTTTCCTATGTGATGGTTCCAATTCATGTTGTTTGTAATTGTAATCCCTAGGAATTTGGTCAATCTACAACATTTCAATTTGTGTTATTTGCTGTGTAACGGAAATTTAACACACTTTATTAGCACTCTGTGGAGGACCTCATATTTGCTTTTCAGAGCATTCGCACGAGGTTGGCGCAGGTGGCGACACCTACAATGTGCTGACATGAGGAAAGCTTCCAACCGATTTCTCATACACAAACAGCAGTTAACCAGCATTCCCTGGTGAAACGTCGTTGTGATGCCTCGTGTAAGGAGGGGAAATGCGTACCATCATGTTTCCAACTTTGATAACGGTTGGATTGTAGCCTATCGCGATTGTAGTTTATAGTATCGCAACATTGCTGCTCGCGTTGGTCGAGATCCAATGACTGTTAGCAGAATATGGAATCGGTGGGTTCAGGAGGGTAAAATGGAACGCCGTGCTGGATCCCAACGGCCTCGTATCACTAGCAGTCGAGATGACAGTCATCTTATCCGCATGGCTGTAACGGATCGTGCAGCCACGTCTAGATCCCTGAGTCAACAGATGGGGATGTTTGCAAGACAACAACTATCTGCACGAACAGTTCGACGACATCTGCAGCAGCATGGACTATCAGCTCTGAGGCCATGACTGTGGTTACCCTTGATGCTGCATCGCAGACAGGATCGCCTGTGATGGTGTACTCAACGACGAACCTGGGTGCACGAATGGCAAAACATCATTTTTTCGGATGAATCCAGGTTCTGGATACAGCATCGTGATGGTCCCGTCCGTGTTTGGCAACATCATAGTGAACGCACATTGGAAGCGTGTATTCGTCATCGCCATACTGGCGTATCACCCGGCATGATGGTATGGGGTGCCAATGGTTACACGTCTCTGTCACCTTCTGCTCGCATTGACGGCACTTTGAACAGTGGACGTTACATTTCAGATGTGTTACAACCCGTGGCTCTACCCTTAGGTCGACCCTTGCGAAACCCTACATTTCAGCAGGACAATGCACGGCTGCATGTTGCAGGTCCTGTACGCGGCTTTCTGGATACAGAAAATGTTCGACTGCTGCCCTGGCCAGCACATTCTCCAGATCTCTCACCAATTGAAAACGTCTGGTAATGGTGGCAGAGCAACTGGATCGTCTCAATACGCCAGTCACTACTCTTGATGAACTGTGGTATCGTGTTGAAGCTGCATGGGCAGCTGTACCTGTACACGCCATCCAAGCTCTGTTTTACTCAATGTCCAGGCGTATCAAGGCCGTTATTATGGCCAGAGGTGGTTGTTCTGGGTACTAATTTCTCAGGATCTGTGCACCCACATTGCGTGAAAATGTAATCACATGTCAGTTCTAGTATAATATATTTGTTCACTGAATATCCGTTTCTCATCTGCATTTCTTCTTGGTGTAGCAATTTTAATGGCCAGTAGTGTAGTTGCAACAACCACATACACTACTCATGTAAATACTTTGCACCACACACTGTACATTGTAAAGATTGGCAGCAGTGATAGAGGGCACGAAGCGGAACTGTAGCACCTGAGCTTCTTTTCAAATTTACATTTAACACAGTGTACAGAAATTTACTGAGCTGACTTATAATAAGCTTGTAACGTCAACTGGGGAAGCAAACTCATTTTTTCACATCTCTCCTCTCATCAAGCCTAAAATAACACATTAATGATGGTGAGCATATGAAGTGCAGCTCATGAGAAAAGCATTAAACCACAGCAATGGTGACAAAGTTTGTCATTAAGCAGATGTCCGCATTTATGCTAATGGTTTAACCACATAGTTGCTGTGATGTTTTTGGTTTAATTCAACATGTTAATCTTTTTTTTTCTGGGTCAGCACAGAGGATGATCCATCAAAAACGCTTGTTTTGAATTTATAATTTGTGGTCATAGCATGTCGGAAAACAGCTCAATTACCTTGTCTTGTATGCAGATACCATTTTCAGTCTTTTGATGAGTTTTTCTTGGTCTCTTGCATCTGTGATTCTTTTAAGAACTGATGAAATTCACTACTACAAATTATTGTATAAACCTTGAATTGTACATTTAATTTTCTTCACTAGACAGATTTTATACAAAGTACTGGAGAGGATTGTGATTTTTAATCATATATGCTAATTTCATAGGTTTTTTTGTTCATATTTTTTAGGGGAGGGGTTTAACATTTTCCTCAATTTTATATTTTTTAAGTCTAAACCATATAAAAACATAAAATAGGGGTTCCACTGTATCTTGTCAGTTCTGAAGAAAGAATGATCTGAAATCTTAGCAACATTTTTCATTTTATATATGAGCCTATTAACCATTTAACATCTCAACTCTATGATGACTACATTAACAAAAATAATCAGTGTTAGAAAATACAACATAGGCAAAAAATCTACTCAACAAGTGAGGCAGGAGAAAAGAAGTAGACAAGATACAGAAATCCATGAGCTTCAAGAGCCAGTGGCTCTCTCTGGCAAAAGGGCTGAAGGGAAAGTAAGAGGGATGAAAGAACAGGACTGGCGAGTTTTATGGAGCGCTAAGTTACAGAAAAGTCACCCAGAAACTTAAGTCTCCCCTGACCTGTGTTTCTGGGTGTGCAGATTTTTTATCTATAAGGGATGTTAAAAAAGAAACAAGCCAGAGGCATAATTACAGAAATCAGTACTTGTATGTTAGAAGTATTACCCTGGCTGTTGAGAAACTTGTCCCACTGTGACACAATGTGGTGAATGGCTGCCTAATAAAATTCCCGAGGCTGGGATGTTAACCAGTTCCACATGTACAGCTGGACGTCGTCGTCCGAGGTGAATCGTTATGCTGACATTCTTCTTTGACCAAGATGGCCCCCTTTTGATTCACTTTCTGAAGCACGGGACAACAGCGAATTCCCAGCGTTACTTGCAAACTTTGACCAACCTATGCCAAGTGATCAAATCAAAATGAACAGGCAATCTCGCCCTTGGGGTCATTCTGCTCCACAACAATGCAAATCCTTGTGTGGCCAACACAGGTTCGGCACTCCTGCAGAAATTCAAATGGGAGGGTCTTGGCCACCCTGCATACAGTCCGGACCTCTCCCCCTGTGAATACGCCATTTTTTGTCCCCTTAAAAAGCCTCTGAGGGGCAAACAATTCACCTCAGATGATATCCCTGTACGTCCAGAACTGGTTAACATTGCAACCCTGAGAATTTAATGAGATGACCACTCACCGCCTTGTGTCACAGTGGGACAAGTGTTTCAACAGCCAGGGTCAATACTTCTAACATACAGGTACTGGTTTCTGTAAATATGCCTCAGGCTCATTTATTTTTGAACGCCCTTTATATTCATATTATATTTTCAACCATAGCACTTGATGTATAAAATATTCTCTGACTTCTTGCATCAGTTCTGGGTAAAACCTAGAGCTTTTGACGATTACTGCCACTGCCTTCATCAGGAGCAACTGACTGTCTTGGTTGTTGCTGGAAACGTTAAATAGCCTGTGGATGGCTTCTGACTGAGTGGCAATTACATCACATTGGGATAGTGTCAACGTCAGCATTTGTGGCGCTATCCCCCCCCTCACAGGAGCATAAATGATGTGGCAAATTTATACATTTCTTCTGAGCATCGAGAGCTCAACATTATGATTATATCCGCTTTCCAGGTTGATGATGTTCTTGCACATTCTCATTTCTACCTCATTTTTAATACCATAAACCCGGTATGAAGCAGCATACCAATGTAGTTGTTTCTGCACTCACAGGGGATTTATAAGGGCAATGCTACAAGTAAGATCAAATGGCTCTGAGCACTATGGGACTTAACATTTGAGGTCACCAGTCCCCTAGACTTATAACTACTTAAACCTAACTAACCTAAGGACATCGCACACATCCATGCCCGAGGCAGGATTTGAACCTGCGACTATAGCAGCAGCGTGGTTCCAGACTGAAGCACCTAGAACCGGTTGGCCACAATGGCCAGCCCTAGAAGTAAAGTCCCCCACATTTGTTGGTATACAAACAACCACTTATTTTCTGTAATAGTTACACCATTTTAAAGGTTGAAGAATGGTTTATTTTTTACATAATCGCCATTTTGGACAGTGCATGTTTGTAGGTGCCCATGTCACATAAGCTCACTGCAATATCTTTCAGCAAGCACTTCCACCTCATTTTCGGAGCAGAACATCTGTCCAGACAAATGTTTCTTCAACTTAGGGAACAAGTGGTAGTTGTTTGATGCCAATCCAGACTGTATGTATGTTGGGTGGGTAGATGATGATGATGATCCAACCTCCACACACCTTCCAATATTGCAACTTTTCTGTTAAAATGACAATATTAAGAAAAGCAAACAATGGAAAATCCAGGATGGAATGTAAAAAATTATGAAAAGTAAAGTTTTACTCACCATATAGCAGAGATGCCGAGTCACAGATAGGCACAATAAAAAGACTGGCACACAGAAAGCTTTCAGCCAGTAAGGCCTTCGTCAAAAATAGAGCCCCCCCCCCCCCCCACATACACACACACATACACAGGCGTGTGCGCAAACGCAACTCACACACATGACTGCACTGCAGTTCTAGGTAACTGAAAAAACCACAGTCTTTTTACTGTGCCTATTTGCGACTCAGCATCTCCGCTATACCAACTTTTCTTTCCATAATAATATTCTTCCAAAACAGCCAACATACACACACACACACACACACACACACACATTTGCACAAACACAGCTCACACACACGACTACAGTCTCTGGTTGCTGAAGTCAGACTGCAAGTAACAGCGCATGATGGAAAAAACAATCTGGGCAGTGGGGGTAATGAGGAGGCTGGGAGGGAGGGGGGGGGGGCAGGGTAAGAGTGGGAGATAGTAAAGTACTGTTTGTGGGAGCACACAAGGACGACGGGAGGTTAGATGGCGGGAGAGGGGAGGGAGTGTAGAGGGGGGAGTGGAAAACATGGGGAGGTAAAAAACTGTGAGTGCGGTTGTGGAATAGAAGGCTGTGGAATGAGAACAGGGATGGGATAGGTGGGTGAAGGACAATGACTAATGAAGGTCAATGCCAGGAGAGTTATGGAAATGTAGGATATATTGCCTTATTTCTCCAGTCGCTCACCACCTGCCAAATGCACACCATCTGCCTACAGAGGAGGATTCCCCTCGTGACTCAGTGCCACCCAGGACTGGAAGGACTGAATTAAATGGCTCTAAGCATGATGGGATCCAACATCTGAAGCCATCAGTCCCCCAAACTTAGAACTACCCAAACCTAACCAACCTAAGGACACCATGCACATCCACGCCCGAGGCAGGACTCGAACCTGCGACTGCAGCAGGAGCACGGTTCCGGACTGAAGCGCCCAAAACTGCTCAGCTACAGCAGCTGGCGGAACTGAATCACATTCCTGCCAGGGTTTCGACTATCTCTCCTAGTGTACTGAAATCAGGAATGTCTTTTCCACCAGCCTTCACACCCCTCCCACAGTGGTATTCCGTCGCCCACCTAACACACACAATATCCTTGTCAATTCCTACACAACCCCTGCTACCAAATCCTTGGCTCATGGCTCACATCCCAGTAACAGGGCTAGATGTGAGACCTGTACCATACATCGTCTCACCACCAAATTCTACAGTCTGGTTACAAACACCACCTATACCGTCAAAGACAGAGCTACCTGTGAAACCAGTCACGTGATCTACAAGGTAAGCTGCAAACCGAGCTGTCCTGTCCGCATGAATGGCCGACGACAAACTGTGGCCAAGAAACAGCTGTACCACTCTGTTACTGAGCAGACAGCTCAACAAAAACTTCTTCATTCCAATGACTGCCTCATAGTCTGTGCCACCTGGATCATTCCCATCAACACCAGCTTTTCTGAATTGTGCAGGTGTGAACTCTCCCTGCAATATATCCTACATTCCTGTAACCCTCCTGTCCACATCTTCCATTAGTCTTTGTCCTTACTGCACTTCGCTGTCCTACCCTCTCTCCACCTCATCCATTTATGCTCCCACAAGCTACACTTTACTGTTCCCCACTCATACCCTGCTCTCCCGTCCCTCCTCATCCCAGCCTCCTCGTTACCCTCACCACCCATATTGTTTCTCCCATCATGCACAGTTGTCACAGTCTGACCCCGGCAGCCAAAGACAGTGGTCATATGTGTGTGAGATGCATTTGCGTGAATGTGTGTGTGTATGTTGACTATGTTGGAAGAGGGCTTTCTGGCTGGAAGCTTATGTATTTAGTAGCCTTTTTGTGTTATGCCTGTCTGCGACTCAACACCTCTGCTATATAGTGAGCAGCAATCTATCCTCGTCACAATATTGTCACTGCTCCACCCTGAATTTTTCGTTAAAATCCTGCAGATGATGCTTGTATGGAAACCTCATGAACCAAACTTCAAATGGCAGCCAGAATGATCCTCCTATCTTTACGCACAGTTTCCTCAACCTCTGTGACCGTCTCGTCAAAAATTGATGGCATACCATTCCCCTTTCATCACGAATTTCAGTACAGCTGGTTGTAAGCTCTCTACACCAATTGCTAACAGTTATGACAACCATATTCAATTGTCAATAGACATCCATCAATTGGTGGTGATTTTCAACTAGTTTAATGCCTTTTGCAGTAAAAAAATCAGATAACTGTGCGAACTTCACAATAGTCAGTAGTGTTCCATGGGAGCTCCATCCCAAATACTGTCAAACTGAGAGTGAGCATCCGAGCGAAGCACATGTGTGCTTATTTGGGAGTCGAGGAAGCGCCACACAGACCAACGTGGCCAGCAACCACATTAATATTTTACAAATGTCCCCAAAATGGGATTGCCATCATATAAAGTATGTGTAACTAAAGTAATGAGACTGCCTTTTTTCACCCATTTTATTCCAATAATGCTACAACTGAACACTGCCCCGTTGCTGTACTTTCCTTGGGAAATCACACAGTGCTGGAGATGGTTCTTCCACACCTCACAGCATAACTGGAACTTTGATATAAAACCTTCAGGTGGTTGGTTACACCCATTTCCGTGTTGCCCAGGGCTCCAAAGTGACATCTCAAAAAGTGTGTTTACAGTCTTGGAATGTGACAAAAGTCACAAGGACTCAAGTCAGTCAAATAAGGATGCTGAGGAGCCACAAGAACATCCTTACTGGCCAAAAAATTGTTAACTGAAATTGCTGTGAGACAAGGTGCATTATTGTGATGTAACACCCGACTATTTTTTATCATTGGTCTCTGATGAATGGTGGTGTGACTCAAATTTAACTCTGTCCCAGTCATTCTGAATGTCAACCGAAGATCTGCATGCTCAACATCCTGGACTAAGTCAACATTTGCATTAGGTCCTGAAACCGGCGGCCTTCCACTGGAAGATTCACCTTGAATTGATTATTTCCTTTCTACAAATGCCCACTTAAAAACCAGCCCCTTGACAAAACACTGTCTCCGTAGGCTTTCCAAAGTTTTTGTTGCATTGTGTCCAAGTCTGAAACAAAACTGGATAGCACACCATTGCTCAATATTTGTGTCACTGATTGTTAGAATGTGCAAGCAAAACCTTTGTCACTGTAAAAAATGGCACTACACACAACAAATGCGCACTAGCATGGTCCAACATGCACTGACGATGTGTCACATGTTTACCTGCCTCCCTTCAAAGTCCAGTGTCACCAGCATTGCTGGATCATACACTATGGTATCAGTCTCATTACTTTATTTATACACTTTGTAAATCCCATGGACCCAAGGCTATGACTGTCCTTGAATCATTTCAGCATCTCTCTATCTTTTTAGGTGGTTGGCAACACCATCTTTGGCACCACGATGAAATTGACAACCAATCAGAAGCTGTTCACAGATTACATAAGGCCACTAAAGCAGCAGCCAAGGCAGTTGGTTGCTTCTGATGAAGGAGATTGTAGTGTTGTCAACAGCTTGAGGTTTTACACAAGCTTCACTTGGCAAGACATCTGAAAATATTTTATGTAAGTATTGCCATGAAAAACTAGATTCTCATAAAAAGGTAACATGCTACCTTTACTTCTTTTATTATTTATATTCCACCTAACGTTCTCCATTATCATATTTAATTCTGCTGTAAGGAATTTTACATTGTGTTTCTTGTGAGTTCACAGCAGAAGTTTAAGAAATTGCATTACTTAAGTCTTCAATGATTGACTGTGGTATTTCTGGTCATACTAGGTGTGCATTTATTTATTAATAAGATGAATAAATTGAACTGTGAGAAGATTTGTTGCAAAGTACATGACAGAGCAATGTTAGTTAGCAGTGTTGCCACTCCTGCTGGGGCAGGTGTTTGTTACTTCTGGATGACTCACAAGGGGACCTCCTGGTTTCGGAAATTCAGTTCAGGATGAGACTTCACAGGTTGGTAGTATATCTCAAGACTGTCGGCTCGCAGAAGTCTCAAAGAACACTATCCAGAAAATTAAAAGGCTCTAAAGTTTTAAGCATAGCTCATACAGATCTCATACAAGGTCAGCATCCAGGTGAAATAGATCAGTCAGTGGTGTGCTAGAATGTCATATGGCTGATCCGGGTTCGATCCTACTTGCAGGCTCAATTTTGTTTTAAAAATTATAACAACTTTAAACAAAGTTAATGACCTAAAGTATTATCAGTTAAATGATAAATAATTTTATTTTGTCTATTAAATAGCTGTCACAGTGAATTACACTTGTCAATACCTTCTTTTTAAAGAGTTTTTGTTTTTCGACAAAGACATCAGTTCCTTGAATTTACAGTGAATATTTATAACTTTTCCACAGCTTATATTATCACCCAATTCTGTAATAACATTGTAATGACAGTAAAGGTTTACTTTACCATCATTAAAAATGCATTTGAAATTTTAAACTCTTTAAAAAGAAAATATGGGTGTAATTCACATTTTAAGCAGTTGTGACAACTATTTCATAAACAAAATACAATTATTTATGATTTAATTGATAATACTTCATGTCATTAACTTTATTTAACAGTGGCTATAATTTTTAAAACAATTAAAAATACAAAATGAAACCGAACCGATGGGTAGATAGGTTCGAACCCAGATTGTCCACATAACAGTCGTGCACACTAGTGACTGAGATACTTCACTTACTGACTGCTTCGCTACTTACGACCCATGAATGATGTGTGTATGAGGTATGTTTAAAACCTTAGAGCCCCCTTCTTTTTATTATTTTTTGTATATTGCGCTACATGACTTCCACGAGTGGACACCCTTGAGGTATACCATTACCCTGCGAAGCCTCATCCTGAATTTAATTTCCAAGACCGCAAGGTCCCTTGTCAGATGGTGAGTAAGGATCCTGCCTCTGAAAGAAGTAGTGGAAGGATGGGCCAATACTCCATAGCTATCTTTGTTACATATTTTAATGTAAACATAATCACCACTCACAGATTAGGCTGTAGGCCTGTTCCAAATGGCCGACTGCTGCCTGGAAGACAGTATGAGGGATGATCTCAGATTGCAGGACATGTAAGTCATTAATCCCTCCAGCCGTTAGTGCCAATAGATGAATCTTGATGATGCTGCTGCTTCTTTATACAAGCAGCTCCTCATTTGGCCTAATTAGTTCACCCTGCTCATAATATCCCTAACCAAGAAAAATATTGGAGGTTGTACCAGAAACCAAAATTTGGTCCTACCCCACCAAAGGCAGAGACACTAACCGTTTGGATGATCTCATATTTTAACAGTGATAGAACGATGATGATGATGATAATTTACTAAGACCACAGGAGAAGATGTAATTTCAGAATGACATCATTACATAAAGTAAACTTTCCTAACTTATGAAACAGCTGGTGCCAGGACTCTGATGAAGACTTCTGCAAAATTAAGGATCAGGCAGTCACTTTACTATGATCTGCCAGAAGCCGGCACCACCATTTAAGTGGCACTCAGATGAGTTAAGCTGTCCTCTGACAGGATGTGAAAATGTATGTGCCTGAGGATCTGATGATGTCACAATGTGGAATTCCATGTCCCACTAGATTGTGAAGCATGAAACGAAGAATCTAGCATGTCAGATTTTTGTCTTGTGGAGAGGTATGTGGCCTCTGAAATGCAGTGTTGTATTTACATCACTTGCAGAACTTAGGAGACGTCATGTTTTGGTGCTTTTCTTTGTTTTAAGTGTATGTGGCATGAATCTTAGCTGTTTCACAGCACCAGTACATTGAAGAGCTCTCAAAAATTACTTTAGGTAGAATTTGTTATAATAAAATGACAGGAAACTACATATTGGTAGTTAACAGCTTTTCATACTTGAAGCTTTTCACAGTATAACTTACGTGCTATGAAGGTATGCCAACTGAAAGCTATGGCCCATTGGTGATTTATCAAAAGTGTGATGTTTTGGTATAATTTGCTGCAGTTAACTACTGACAAATGATATCTGTGGTTATATCCTTTAAACAATCTAAAAAATCATACACAATTTATCTAATACACTGCCCTTATAATCACCCTGTACTTTGACAAATAGCATCGTGAACTATGAAGGAACAGGTAGTAGATTGTAGGTTTGCAAACCTACAGCCTGCAACCTCCTTCCTGGTCACCATGAAGATCTATATCCTCACCCACAAATGCTTTTCCTTCGAAGGTATCAGCTGCAAACAAATTTAGGATACGGCAATGGCCACCCGCATGGCACCATCCATTGCCAAACTTATTCATGGGCCATCTAGAGGAATTCTTTCTTGTCACCCAGAATTCCGAACCCCTCACCTGATTCAGTTTCATTGATGACACCTTTGTAATCTGTATCAAGGGTGAGAATACCCTATCCACATCCCCCCCCCCCCCCGAACCTCAATACACCCCCCCCCCCCCAATTTGCTTTACCTCGGGCTTCTCAACCCAACAATCCGCCTTCCTCAATGCTGAACTCCACCTCAGATATGGCTAGATCAGTACCTCCATCCCTATCAAACCTACCAATCACCAGAAATACTTCCACTTTGACAGCTGCCACCCATTCCATATCAAGAAGTCCCTTCCATGTCCATGTGGACATCCCTCCTGTAGTGATGAGCACTGTGTCTCTATAAATATAATAATGTATCTAAAAACAAAGATGATGTAACTTACCAAACGAAAGCGTTGGTATGTTGATAGAAACACTTACAAACACAAACACACACAAAATTCAAGCTTTCGCAACCCACGTGTGCTTCATCAGGAAATAGGAAAGGAGAGGGAAAGACGAATGGATGTGGGTTTTAAGGGAAAGGGTAAGGAGTCATTCCAATCCCAGGAGTGGAAAGACTTACCTTAGAGGGAAAAAAAGGACAGGTATACACTCGCACACACAAACATATCTATCCGCACATATACAGACACAAGCAGACATATGTAAAGGCAAAGAGTTTGGGCAGAGATGTCAGTTGAGGCGGAAGTACAGAGGCAAAGATGTTGTTGAATGACAGGTGAGGTATGAGTGGCAGCAACTTGAAATTAGCGGAGGTTGAGGCCTGGTGGGTAACGGGAAGAGAGGATATATTGAAGGGCAAGTTCCCATCTCCGGAGTTCTGATAGGTTGGTGTTAATGGGAAGTATCCTGACAACCCGGACGGTGTAACACTGTGCCAACCAAGAGGTTACGAAGGTTAGGTGGACAGCGGAAAGACACTCTTGGTGGAGTGGGGAGGATTTCATGAAGGATGGATCTCATTGCAGGGAAGGATTTGAGGAAGTCGTATCCCTGCTGGAGAGCCACATTCAGAGTCTGATCCAGTCCCGGAAAGTATACTGTCACAAGTGGGGACTTTTGGGGTTCTGGGTTTGAGGGGATGAGGAAGTGGCTCTGGTTATTTGCTTCTGTACTAGGTCAGGAGGATAATTGCGGGATGCGAAAGCTGTTTTCAGGTTGTTGGTGTAATGGTTCTGGGAGTCAGGACTGGAGCAGATTCGTTTGCCACGAAGACCTAGGCTGTAGGGAAGGGACCATTTTATATGGAATGGGTGCCAACTGTCATAATGGAGGTACTGTTGCTTTTTGGTGGATTTGATGTGGACGGATGTGTGAAGCTGGTCATTGGACAGATGAAGGTCAACGTCAAGGAAAGTGGCATGGGATTTGGAGTAGGATCAGGTGAAACTGATGGAACCAAAGGAGTTGAGGTTGGAGAGGAAATTCTGGAGTTCTTCTTCACTGTGAGTCCAGATCATGAAGATGTCATCAATAAATCTGTACCAAACTTTGGGTTGGCAGGCCTGGGTAACCAAGAAGGCTTCCTCTAAGCGACCCATAAATAGGTTGACGTACGAGGGGGCCATCCTGATACCCATGGCTGTTCCCTTTAATTGTTGGTATGTCTGGCCTTCGAAAGTGAAGAAGTTGTGAGTCAGGATGAAGCTGGCTAAGGTAATTAGGAAAGAGGTTTTAGGTAGGGTGGCAGGTGATCAGCGTGAAAGGAAGTGCTCCATCGCAGCGAGGCCCTTGACGTGCGGAATATTTGTGTATAAGGAAGTGGCATCAATGGTTACAAGGATGGTTTTCAGGGGTAACAGATTGGGTAAAGATTCCAGGTGTTTGAGAAAGTGGTTGGCGTCTTTGATGAAGGATGGGAGACTGCATGTAATGGGTTGAAGGTGTTGATCTATGTAGGCAGAGATACGTTCTGTGGGGGCTTGGTAACCAGCTACAATGGGGCGGCCGGGACGATTGGGTTTGTAAATTTTAGGAAATAGGTAGAAGGTAGGGGTGCGGGGTGTCGGTGGGGTCAGGAGGTTGATGGAGTCAGGTGAAAGGTATTGTAGGGGGCTTAAGGTTCTGAGGATTCCTTGAAGCTCCACCTGGACATCAGGAATGGGATTACCTTGGCAAACTTTGTATGTAAAGTTGTCTGAAAGCTGACGCAGTCCCTCACAAGAATTGAGAGGCAAAGCTGGAAGTGAGAAATTCCTGGAAGGTTTGAAGAGGGTGATTTTGAGGAAGAGGAGGTGGGTCCCGCTGCGACGGAGGATGGAACTGTTCCAGGCAGGGTACAATTTGGATAGTGTCTTGGAGAGTTGGATCATTAGGAGCAGGATTACGATTATTTTTCTTCGTGGCCTAATTCAGTAGTTAACCTTTCCTCCAAACCTCTCTCCCAATCCAAAACCTCTGTCCTATCCAAAGGCCTCACCTTCACCCCTACTCCCAGATTCAACCAAACAGCCCTCGTCAAAGATTTACTGTCCTACACTTGTACTCTCTGCAGGAAATATCACTTTGCCACGAAGAAAAATAATCCTAATCCAACTCCTAATAATCCTACCCCACTGTCATTGTGGTTCCTGTTTGATGATGGTCCACATTTTGCTGAACTGTCCCTACCTAACTGGCCTGCAACCGACCCTCAATCTCACTGACACTCTATCCGTGGTGGTAGGAGACGATGCATCAGTGGCTGACTTAGTTTTACATCTTATTCATGACAGGGGCCTTTACCACTCACTTTAAGGGATGGTCACTTAATCTTATAGGCTGACTGAGGGCTTGGCAGAAAACACTGTTGGCTCCTATGCCCAGACCAGGCTGTGGCTGTCTGGGCTTGACACTACAGCCCAGTCCTCCCACCTCTCATGTGGTCTGGTTGACTTGTTCATCTACCATCTGTCTTTCTCTTGCCCTGTCCGTGTTGCTAATCTTTCCTAGGCAGTTTTTGAGTGGGGTGTGTCTGATAAGTGGCGGGGTGGGGATGTATGGCCCCTCATTGCACTCTCGCTTCGGGGACTTCTGGCTGTTCCCTAGATGGGAGACCTCGCTTGCCTTTCTTCCTGTGTCCCCCATTCTTCTTTTTTGCCCTTTTCCAGCCTTTGGTGACCTTTGGTTGACCAATGGGCTATCTTTGCATAGGTTTTGCATGGTAGGCCATTTCTGAGGTACAGTTGTGTAGACCTGTCTGTTCAAGGAAAAAGGGACTGATGACCTATTAGTTTGATCCTTTTCCTTTAATCACCCAACCAACCAACCAATCAACACCCCAGACAGTGGTGGGATACCAACCTCACTGTCGCATGCCATACAGCAATCAGGAGCAGTGGTCTGGGGCGCCTTTCATAGCGGAGACCTCTTTGGTGTTCGTCCACAGCACCCTTGCAGCACAATGGTACATCATTGATATGCTGTGCACTGTTGGGGACAGATGTGTATCAGTGCATTAATGACATGCTCAATTTGTGAAAATTTTTATCTCAAATAAATCATTCAATTTTCCTGAAATTGTAATCATTTGCTTGTCTGGGTATGTACATCACAAATACTGGTTTCCATTTTGATGATTCCTTTGTGGTGTGTTGCCTTTTTCTTTGCCAGAATTTGTATGTGGCATGTAAAAGTGAGCAAATGCCAAAACTAGTCACTCAGTAAATGGTTAGCAGCTTTGTTGTAAACTTTTTCAAAAATCTTTTCTTCAGTGCAAGTTACAGATCCATTATTTAAGTATTTACAATAATAAACTTGTATTGAAAGGTTGCAAGGTTACAAACATTCAAGTAAATGGCTCTGGGACTTAACATCTTAGGTCATCAGTCCCCCAGAACTTAGAACTACTTAAACCTAACTAACCTAAGGACACCACACACATCCATGCCCGAAACAGAATTCGAACCTGCGACCGTAGCAGTCGCGCGATTCCGGACTGACGCGCCTAGAACCGCTCAGCCACCGCAGCCGGCAAACATTCAAGTAAGCTTTAGACTTTGAAAAAGGGTGGAATATGTTTGACGTAAACTGAATTTGAACAAGAGTTGGTTTTCTATGTGAAATTTTTCAGTTTAGGAACCGATTGTGTAAACTTCGCTGACTGCAAATCAAATTTGACATTAGATCAGAAATTGAACTATATTCAGGACTCAACTCTATTGTATAATGCTAAACTTGGATCCATAGAAACACGTTAAGATTTGATCTTAAGTAGCATGTAACATGTTTGGCAACATGGTTAAAATCCACTATCAACACAATTATTTCACTTTGACCACTGATATTTATTGTACATCATAGACAAGCAGTATTTATTATCAAAGGTGTGGTCCTATAGCCATGGGAACAAGTAAACAGAAAAAGGAGCAATTGTCGAACTTCTGTCAATATGACAATATAATGAAACAGATAGTTGCGGCTTGCCATAAAGTGGAGATGCTAAGTCGTGAAAGGGCACAGCAAAAGACTGTCGGAAAGTTAGCTTTCGGTCAGCAAGACCTTTGTCAAAAATAAACGAAATACACACGGGCACAAACTAACACTAACACAACTCACACATATGACCACAGTCTCTGGCAGTCTGGCAGCTGGAGCCAGACGGTGAGAAGCAGGCAACCGAGTGGGGGCGGGGGGGGGGGGGGGGGGGGGGGGGGGCAAGGAGGAGGTTTGGGTGGGAAGGGGAAGTGGCGGCAGGATAGGGGTGGGGAAGGTATAGTGCTACTGGGAGGGTGCAGGGACCAGTTGGTAGCTTAGACCGGGGGGGGGGGGGGGGGGGGGGGTTAGCAGAAAAGGAGAGAAATAAAAAGACTGGGTACATTGGTGGAATAGAGGGCTGTGTAGTGCTGGAATGGGAATGGGGAAGGAATAGAGGGGTAACGACAATAACTAATGGAAGATGAGGCCAGGAGGGTTACAGGAATGTAGGATATATTGCAGCAAGAGTTCCTAACTGCACTGGTATTGGTGGGAAGGATCCAGATGGCACAGGCTGTGAAGCAGTCATTAAAATGAAGGAAGTCATGTTGGGCAGCATGTTCAGCTACAGGTTAGTCCAGTTGTTTCTTGGCCATAGTCTGTTGGTGGATATTCATGCAGACAGATAGCTTGTTGCTTGTCATGCCAATGTAGAATGAAGCACAGTGGATGCAGTTTAGCTTATAGGTCACTTTACGGGTTTCACAGGTAGCCCTTCCTTTTACAGGATAAGTGATGTTTGTGGCAGAACTGGAGTAGGTGGTGGTGCGAGGATGTATGGGACAGGCCTTGCATCTAGGTCTGTTATAGGGATATAAGCCACGAGGCAAGTGGTTGGGAGCAGGGCTTGTGTAGGAATGGGCAAGTATAATGTGTAGATTTGGTGGGCAGCGGAACTCCACTGTGAGAAGGCCGCACTGTTTGAGGCGCCATGTCACGGACTGCGCGGCCCCTCCCGCTGGAGGTTTGACTTCTCCCGCAGGCATGGGTGTGTGTGTGTTTTGTTTGTTCTTAGCATAAGTTAGTTTAATTAGTGTTTAAGTCTAGGGACCGATGACCTCAGCAGTTTGATTCTGTAGAAACACACACACACACACACACACACACACTCTCTCTCTCTCTCTCTCTCTCTCTCTCTCTCTCTCTCTCTCTCTCTCTCTCTCTCTATATATATATATATATATATACAAAGATGTAGTGACTTACCAAATGAAAGTGCTGGCAGGTCGACAGGCACACAAACATACACACAAAATTCAAGCTTTCGCAACAAACTATTGCTTTA
The DNA here is from genome assembly GCF_021461385.2 of Schistocerca piceifrons. NCBI lineage: Eukaryota > Metazoa > Arthropoda > Insecta > Orthoptera > Acrididae > Schistocerca > Schistocerca piceifrons. The sequence goes on along the minus strand of NC_060146.1, from coordinate 143,296,478 downwards.
TATATATATATATATATATATAAAAAAAAAGAAAGATGATGAAACTTACCAAACAAAAGCGCTGGCAGGTCGATAGACACACAAACAAACACAAACATACACACAAAATTCTAGCTTTCGCAACCAATGGTTGCCTCGTCAGGAAAGAGGGAAGGAGAAGGAAAGACAAAAGGATATGGGTTTTAAGGGAGAGGGTAAGGAGTCATTCCAATCCCGGGAGCGGAAAGACTTACCTTAGGGGGAAAAAAGGACAGGTATACACTCGCACACACACACATATCCATCCACACATACACAGACACAAGCAGACATTTGTAAAGGCAAAGAGTTTGGGCAGAGATGTCAGTCGGGGCGGATGTACAGAGGCAAAGATGAAGTTGAAAGACAGGTGAGGTATGAGCGGCGGCAAATTGAAATTAGAAATTAGCGGGGATTGAGGCCTGGCGGATAGCGAGAAGAAAGGATATGCTGAAGGGCAAGTTCCCATCTCCGGAGTTCTGACAGGTTGGTGTTAGTGGGAAGTATCCAGATAACCCGGACAGTGTAACACTGTGCGAAGATGTGCTGGCCGTGCACCAAGGCATGTTTAGCCACAGGGTGATCCTCATTACCAACAAACACTGTCTGCCTGTGTCCATTCATGCGAATGGACAGTTTGTTGCTGGTCATTCCCACATAGAACGCTTCACAGTGTAGGCAGGTCAGTTGGTAAATCACGTGGGTGCTTTCACACGTGGCTCTGCCTTTGATCGTGTACACCTTCCGGGTTACAGGACTGGAATAGGTGGTGGTGGGAGGGTGCATGGGACAGGTTTTACACCGGGGGCGGTTACAGGGGTAGGAGCCAGAGGGTAGGGAAGGTGGTTTGGGGATTTCATAGGGATGAACTAAGAGGTTGCGAAGGTTAGGTGGACGGCGGAAAGACACTCTTGGTGGAGTGGGGAGGATTTCATGAAGGATGGATCTCATTTCAGGGCAGGATTTGAGGAAGTCGTATCCCTGCTGGAGAGCCACATTCAGAATCTGATCCAGTCCCGGAAAGTATCCTGTCACAAGTGGGGCACTTTTGGGGTTCTTCTGTGGAAGGTTCCGGGTTTGAGGAGATGAGGATGTGGCTCTGGTTATTTGCTTCTGTACCAGGTCGGGAGGGTAGTTACGGGATGCAAAAGCTGTTTTCAGGTTGTTGGTGTAATGGTTCAAGGATTCCGGACTGGAGCAGATTCGTTTGCCACGAAGACCTAGGCTGTAGGGAAGGGACCGTTTGATGTGGAATGGGTGGCAGCTGTCATAATGGAGGTACTGTTGCTTGTTGGTGGGTTTAATGTGGACGGACGTGTGAAGCTGGCCATTGGACAGGTGGAGGTCAACGTCAAGGAAAGTGGCATGGGATTTGGAGTAGGACCAGGTGAATCTGATGGAACCAAAGGAGTTAAGGTTGGAGAGGAAATTCTGGAGTTCTTCTTCACTGTGAGTCCAGATCACGAAAATGTCATCAATAAATCTGTACCAAACTTCGGGTTGGCAGGCCTGGGTAACCAGGAAGGCTTCCTCTAAGCGACCCATGAATAGGTTGGCATACGAGGGGGCCATCCTGGTACCCATGGCTGTTCCCTTTAATTGTTGGTATGTCTGGCCTTCAAAAGAGAAGAAGTTGTGCGTCAGGATGAAGCTGGCTAAGGTAATGAGGAAAGAGGTTTTAGGTAGGGCGGCAGGTGATCGGCGTGAAAGGAAGTGCGCCGATCACCTGCCGCCCTACCTAAAACCTCTTTCCTCATTACCTTAGCCAGCTTCATCCTGACCCACAACTTCTTCTCTTTTGAAGGCCAGACATACCAACAATTAAAGGGAACAGCCATGGGTACCAGGATGGCCCCCTCGTATGCCAACCTATTCATGGGTCGCTTAGAGGAAGCCTTCCTGGTTACCCAGGCCTGCCAACCCGAAGTTTGGTACAGATTTATTGATGACATTTTCGTGATCTGGACTCACAGTGAAGAAGAACTCCAGAATTTCCTCTCCAACCGTAACTCCTTTGGTTCCATCAGATTCACCTGGTCCTACTCCAAATCCCATGCCACTTTCCTTGACGTTGACCTCCACCAGTCCAATGGCCAGCTTCACACGTCCGTCCACATTAAACCCACCAACAAGCAACAGTACCTCCATTATGACAGCTGCCACCCATTCCACATCAAACGGTCCCTTCCCTACAGCCTAGGTCTTCGTGGCAAACGAATCTGCTCCAGTCCGGAATCCTTGAACCATTACACCAACAACCTGAAAACAGCTTTTGCATCCCGTAACTACCCTCCCGACCTGGTACAGAAGCAAATAACCAGAGCCACATCCTCATCTCCTCAAACCCGGAACCTTCCACAGGAGAACCCCAAAAGTGCCCCACTTGTGACAGGATACTTTCCGGGACTGGATCAGATTCTGAATGTGGCTCTCCAGCAGGGATACGACTTCCTCAAATCCTGCCCTGAAATGAGATCCATCCTTCATGAAATCCTCCCCACTCCACCAAGAGTGTCTTTCCGCCGTCCACCTAACCTTCGCAACCTCTTAGTTCATCCCTATGAAATCCCCAAACCACCTTCCCTACCCTCTGGCTCCTACCCCTGTAACCACCCCCGGTGTAAAACCTGTCCCATGCACCCTCCCACCACCACCTATTCCAGTCCTGTAACCCGGAAGGTGTACACGATCAAAGGCAGAGCCACGTGTGAAAGCACCCACGTGATTTACCAACTGACCTGCCTACACTGTGAAGCGTTCTATGTGGGAATGACCAGCAACAAACTGTCCATTCGCATGAATGGACACAGGCAGACAGTGTTTGTTGGTAATGAGGATCACCCTGTGGCTAAACATGCCTTGGTGCACGGCCAGCACATCTTCGCACAGTGTTACACTGTCCGGGTTATCTGGATACTTCCCACTAACACCAACCTGTCAGAACTCCGGAGATGGGAACTTGCCCTTCAGCATATCCTTTCTTCTCGCTTTCTGCCAGACCTCAATCTCCGCTAATTTCTAATTTCAATTTGCCGCCGCTCATACCTCACCTGTCTTTCAACTTCATCTTTGCCTCTGTACATCCGCCCCGACTGACATCTCTGCCCAAACTCTTTGCCTTTACAAATGTCTGCTTGTGTCTGTGTATGTGTGGATGGATATGTGTGTGTGTGCGAGTGTATACCTGTCCTTTTTTCCCCCTAAGGTAAGTCTTTCCGCTCCCGGGATTGGAATGACTCCTTACCCTCTCCCTTAAAACCCATATCCTTTTGTCTTTCCTTCTCCTTCCCTCTTTCCTGATGAGGCAACCATTGGTTGCGAAAGCTAGAATTTTGTGTGTATGTTTGTGTTTGTTTGTGTGTCTATCGACCTGCCAGCGCTTTTGTTTGGTAAGTTTCATCATCTTTCTTTTTAGATATATTTTTCCCACGTGGAATGTTTCCCTCTATTTTTATATATATATATATATATATATATATATATATATATATATATATATATATATATATATATATAAAAAAAACAAAGATGAGGTGACTTACCGAACAAAAGCGCTGGCAGGTCGATAGACACACAAACAAACACAAACACACACACAAAATTCAAGCTTTCGCAACAAACTGTTGCCTCATCAGGAAAGAGGTAAGGAGAGGGGAAGACGAAAGGAAGTGGGTTTTAAAGGAGAGGGTAAGGAGTCATTCCAATCCCGGGAGCGGAAAGACTTACCTTAGGGGGAAAAAAGGACAGGTATACACTCGCACACACGCACATATCCATCCACACATACAGACACAAGCAGACATATTTAAAGACAAAGAGTTTGGGCAGAGATGTCAGTCGAGGCAGAAGTGTAGAGGCAAAGAAGTTGTTGAAAGACAGGTGAGGTATGAGTGGCGGCAACTTGAAATTAGCGGAGATTGAGGCCTGGCGGATGACGAGAAGAGAGGATATACTGAAGGGCAAGTTCCCATCTCCGGAGTTCGGATAGGTTGGTGTTGGTGGGAAGTATCCAGATAACCCGGACGGTGTAACACTGTGCCAAGATGTGCTGGCTGTGCACCAAGGCATGTTTAGCCACAGGGTGATCCTCATTACCAACAAACACTGTCTGCCTGTGTCCATTCATGCGAATGGACAGTTTGTTGCTGGTCATTCCCACATAGAATGCATCACAGTGTAGGCAGGTCAGTTGGTAAATCACGTGGGTGCTTTCACACGTGGCTCTGCCTCTGATCGTGTACACCTTCCGGGTTACAGGACTGGAGTAGGTGGTGGTGGGAGGGTGCATGGGACAGGTTTTGCATCGGGGGGGGGGGGGGGGGGTTAATTTCAAGTTGCCGCCACTCATACCTGTCTTTCAACAACTTCTTTGCCTCTACACTTCTGCCTCGACTGACATCTCTGCCCAAACTCTTTGTCTTTAAATATGTCTGCTTGTGTCTGTATGTGTGGATGGATATGTGCGTGTGTGCGAGTGTATACCTGTCCTTTTTTCCCCCTAAGGTAAGTCTTTCCGCTCCCGGGATTGGAATGACTCCTTACCCTCTCCTTTAAAACCCACTTCCTTTCGTCTTCCCCTCTCCTTACCTCTTTCCTGATGAGGCAACAGTTTGTTGCGAAAGCTTGAATTTTGTGTGTGTGTTTGTGTTTGTTTGTGTGTCTATCGACCTGCCAGCGCTTTTGTTCGGTAAGTCACCTCATCTTTGTTTTTATATATAATTTTTCCCACGTGGAATGTTTCCTTCCATTATATATATATATATATATATATATATATATATATATATATATATATATATATATATAGTTTCCACGCGGGAAAAATATGTGTATTTGTGTATGTATGTGTTTGTTTGTGTTTCTATCGACCTGCCAGCGCTTTTGTATGGTAAGTCACACATCTTTGTTTATATATATATATATAGAGGGAAACATTCCATGTGGGAAAAATATATCTAAAAACAAAGATGATGTAACTTACCAAACGAAAGTGCTGGCATGTTGATAGACACACAAACATACACACAACATAAGCTTTCGCAACCAACGGTTGCTTCATCAGGAAAGAGGGAAGGAGAGGGAAAGACGAAAGGATGTGGGTTTTAAGGGAGAGGGTAAGGAGTCATTCCAATCCCGGGAGCGGAAAGACTTACCTCAGGGGGAAAAAAGGACAGGTATACACTCGCATACACACACATATCCATCTGCACATACACTGACACAAGCAGACATTTGTAAAGGCAGAGAGTTTGGGTAGAGATGTCAGTCGAGGCGGAAGTATAGAGGCAAAGATGTTGTTGAATGACAGGTGAGGTATGAGTGGCAGCAACTTGAAATTAGCGGAGGTTGAGGCCTTTCAATGTGGGAACGACCAGCAACAAACTGTCCATTCGCATGAACGGACACAGGCAGACAGTGTTTGTTGGTAATGAGGATCACCCTGTGGCTAAACATGCCTTGGTGCACGGCCAGCACATCTTGGCACAGTGTTACACCGTCCAGGTTATCTGGACACTTCCCAGTAAAACCAACGTATCAGAACTCCGGAGATGGGAACTTGCCCTTCAATATATCCTCTCTTCCCATTACCCACCAGGCCTCAACCTCCGCTAATTTCAAGTTGCCGCCGCTCATACCGCACCTGTCATTCAACAACATCTTTGCCTCTGTACTTCCGCTTCGACTGACATCTCTGCCTAAACTCTTTGCCTTCACATGTCTGCTAGTGTCTGTATATGTGCGGATGGATATATGTGTGTGTGTGTGTGTGTGTGTGTGTGTGTGTGTGTGTGTGTATACCTTCCCTTTTTCCCCCTAAGGTAAGTCTTTCCACTCCCGGGATTGGAATGACTCCTTACTGTCTCCCTTAAAACCCACATCCTTTCGTCTTTCCCTCTTTCCTGATGAAGCAACCGTGGGTTGCGAAAGCTTGGATTTTGTGTGTGTATGTTTGTGTTTGTTAGTGTCTCTATCAACATACCAACGCTTTCGTTTGGTAAGTTACATCATCTTTGTTTTTAGATATATTTTTCCCACGTGGAATGTTTACCTCTACTATATTCATATCATTAAATATAATAATGGTTTCACTGAGGCCTTCGAAGACCACAATTACCATCCTAAACTTCTATAGGAACAGATCTTCTGTGACTTATCTCTCCAGTCACTCACCGACCCCCAAATTCCCACCATCCGGCCACAGAGGAAAATTCCCCTCATGATTCAGTATTATGCAGGACTGGAGCAAGTGAATCACATTCCGCCAGGGTTTCGACTACCTCTTATCGTGTACTTAAGTGAGGAATGTCCTGTCCACTATCCTTTCCACCCCTCCCCCAGTGGTATTCCGCTCCCCACCAAATGTACACAATATAGTTGTCCAGTCCTACACAACCCCTGCTGCTAATCCCTTGCTTCATGGCTCATACATCTGTTATACACCTAATGCAAGACCTGTCCTGTACACCACCACCACCACCACCACCCACGCCAATCTGACCACAAGCATCACCTATCCCATCAAACGCAGGGATACCTGTGAAACCAGTCATGCAATCTACAAGCTAAGCTGCAACCACTGTGCTTTGTTCTATGTGGGCATGACAACCAACAAGCTTTCTGTCCACATGAATGGCCATGACAAACTGCAGCAAAGAAACATCTGAGCTACTCAACTGCTGAGCACACAGCCTGACATGACATACTTCACTTCAATGATGCTTCAAAGCCTGTGCCATCTGCATAATTCCTACCAACACCAGCTTTTCTGAATTGCGCAGGTGGGAACTTTCCCTGCAATACATCGTATGTTTCCACAACCCTTCTGGCCTCAACTTCGATTAGTCACTGTCCTACCCTGCTATCCCTCTCCCTCCCCACCCCAGTCTCCTCCTCATCCCCACCACTCAGATTGGTATATATGAAGATGGTATCTGTACAGATACCATTGGTGATCTTCCAGCTCTCTAAGAATGAAATTACCATGAAATCAGACCTTTAGCTGCTTACAGGCACTGATAAATATCAACAGGGACAGTTGAAAATGTGTGCGCCGACCAGGTCTCGAACCCGGAATCTCCTGCTTATGTGGTAAGTGCTCTATCCTACTGAGCCATCGATGACACAGAGGATAGTGCGACTGCAGAGACTTATCTCTGGCACGCTCCCCATGAGACCCACATTTCCAACTTACTGTCCACATACTACATTTGTAGTGCCCCTGCCCACTATACTCATTACTGGCATCAGTCAATCTACTGATTCCTGCAAGAGTTTGAGCAACATGAGTGCATCCACACCGAAGAAGATTGGCTGGAAAGTCTTATTTATATGAAGATGGTATCTGTTCTTTCAGACATGATGAAAATGTGTGCCCCGACATGTCCAAAAGAACAGATACCATCTTCATATAGATAAGACTCACTGGCTAATGATCTTCTTCAGTGCGGATGAACTCACACTGATCGAACTCTTACAGGAATCGGTATATTTACTGCCACGAGAAATGAGTATGGTGGGCAGGTGTACTACAAATGTGGTGTGCAAACAGAAAGTTGGAAAGTGTGGGTCTCGCGGGGAGCATGCCAGAGATAAGTCCCTGCAGCCACACAATCCTCTGCGTCCTCAGTTGCTCAGTAGGATAGAACGTCTGCCATGTGAGCAGGAGGCCCCGGGTTCCAGTGCCAGTCATGGCACACATTTTTCAACTGTCCCCGTTGATATTTATCAATACCTGTAAGCAGCTAAAGGTGTAATTTCATACTTAGATTGATAGTCCTTTCATACATAGCTGCTTGCAGTCTGGCCTCAGCAGCCAGATATAATGGTCATGTTATTAGAGAAGGAAAGTTGCTACCCACTATATAGCGAAGATGCTGAGTTGCAATAGGCACAACAAACAGATTCACACAATTATAGCTTTCGGTCATTAAGGCCTTTGTCAACAATAGACACACATACATACTCACGCAAATGCAACTCGCACACACGTCGGCAGTCTCAGGCAACTGAAACCACACTGCGAGCAGCAGCACCAGTGCATGATAGGAGTAGCAATTGGGTGGGGGTAAGGAAGAGGGTGAGGTGGGGAGGGGGACAGGGAGGGATAGTACGGTGGGGGTGGCAGACAGTGAAGTGCTGCAGTTTAGATGGAGGGCACGAGAGAAGGTGAGGAGGGGGAGGGAGGGGGGGGGAGTAGTGGAAACGAGAGAAATAAAAAGACTGGGTGCAGCAGTGAAATGACAGCTGCGTAATGCTGGAATGGGAACAGGAAGGGCTGGGTGGGTGAGGACACTGACTAACAAAGGTAGAGGCCAGGAGGGTTACAGGAACGTAGGGATTACAGGGAAAGTTCCCACTTGCACAGTTCAAAAAAGCTGGTGTTGGTGGGAAGGATCCATATGGCACCAGCTGTGAAGCAGTGATTGAAATGAGGGATATCGTGTTTGGCAGCGTGTGCAGCAACAGGGTGGTCCACTTTTATCTTGGCCACAGTTTGTCGGTAACCATCCATGCGGACCAACATCTTGTTGGTTGTCATGCCTACATAGAAGGCAGCACAGTGGTTGCAACTTAGCTTGTAAAACATGTGACTGGTTTCACAGGTAACCCTGCCTTTGATGGGATACGTGATGTTAGTTACTGGACTGAAGTAGGTGGTGGTGGGAGGATGTGTGGGACAGGTATTGCATCTAGGTCTATTACAGATGTATGAGCCATGAGATAAGCGATTGGGAGCAGGGGTTGTGTAAGAATGGACGAGTATATTGTGTAGGTTCGGTGGACAGCGGAATACCACTTTAGGAGTAGTGGGAAGGATAGTGGGCAGGATATTTCTCATTTCAGGGCACAATGAGAGGTAGTCGAAAATCTGGTGGAGAATTTAATTCAATTGCTTCAGTCCTGGGTGGCAATGAGTTACAAGGGGAATGCTCCTCTGTGGCCGAACTGTGGGATTTTGGGAGGTGGTGGGAGACTGGAAAGATAAGACACAGCAGATTTGTTTTTTGTTGAGTGTTGGAAGGATAATTACGGTCAGTGAAGGCTTCAGTGAGATCCTCAGTATATTCCAAGTGGGACTGCTCGTCACTGCAGATGCGACAACAACAGGTGGCTAGGCTGTACGGAAGGGACTTCTTGGTATGGAATGGGTGGCAGCTGTCGAAGTGGAGGTATTGCTGGTAGTTAGTAGGTTTGATATGGATGGAGGAACTGATGTAGCTATCTCTGAGGTGGAGGTCAACATCTAGGAAGGTGGCTTGTTGGGTTGAGTAGGACCAGATGAAGCAAATGGGGGAGAAGTTGTTGAGGTTCTGGAGGAATGTGGATAGGGTGTCCTCACATTCGATCCAGATAGCAACCATGTCTTAAATGAATCTGAACTAGGTGAGCGGTTTAGGATTCTGGGTTTTTAGGAAGGATTCCTCTAAATGGCCCATGAATAGGTTGGCATAGGATGGTGCCATGCAGGTGCCCACAGCCATACCCCGGATTTGTTTGTAGGTAATGCCTTCAAGGGAGAAGTAATTGTGAGTGAGGATATAGTTGGTCATGGCGACTAGGAAGGAGGTTGTTGATTTGGACTCCATAGGGCGTTTGGAAAGGTACTGTTCAATAGCAGTAAGGGCATGGGCATTAGGAATGTTAATGTACAGGGAGGTGGCATCAATAGCGACAAGCAGGGCACCGTGTGGTAAAGGGACAGGAACTGTGGAGAGTCAGTGGAGGAAATGGTTGGAATCTTTTATATAGGAGGGTAGGTTCAAGGTAATAGGTTGAAGGTGTTGGTCTACTAGAGCAGAGATTCTCTCAGTGAGGGCAAAGTAACCTGCCAAAATGGTGCGTCCTGGGTGGTTGTGTTTATGGACTTACTTGTTTAACAGTATTTTTGTTGTGCTTATCTGTGACTCAACATCTCTGCTATATAGTGAGCAGCAATATATCCTTTTCATAATATTGGCATTATTCCATACTGGATTTTTCATTGTTTTATTCCTAAGAGTGTATTAGTTGTATTCCGTTCTTGCCTGAAAGAAGCAGCTAATGAATTTATATTCTCCCTTACTTCTCCAATTGGAGCATTGGCTCTTCCACAATTTCCTCCCAAACATCAACTCTGGTTTGTTCTGTATTTTGTACTATGGGTCTGTGGATCCCACAAGCATCTAGGTTGTGCTGTTAGAAACATTATGTTCTTTTGTAATGAACATTACATTCTCTTACAACTGCTTTATCATACAACTCATGTTCAACAGCAACGGTACTTTATGTGCAAAAACACGATAGAATAAGAAAGCGTATGCTCTCTGCCTCTGTGGTCTAGGGGTAGCATCTTTTGATTAGTAATCAAAGTGTCCTCAGTCCCGGGTTCGAATCCCGCCACGTAGTGATATGGGCCAGGCAAATGCCCAGTGCGCAGGACATTTATAAATGGGCATTTGTGCACATCAGTTTTAAATGCTCAAAATCTGGGCATTTATAAAAAAAGTACGTTTAAAAATTGTTACTGCTAGAATGTATTATTTACCAATTGAAATAAGAGGTGGAACTGACATTAAAAAGGTAATAAATGTTTATACTTAAAGCTATGTATATCGTTCTTTCCCTTTATTACTAAGAGCAATGGGAAACAAGAAAAAACACTGTCCTTGGGTCATCACATTGTAATGTAACATACTTTATAATCCGTGTCAAATCTCAGAATATTATTGAAGAATGATTACTAATAACAAAATCATTACTAAATGCATTAAACAGCTGTTATGGGTTTCTTGATGATAAATTTATTCTTAAATGTTAAACTGTTTTCAGTGAGGGGAGGGGGAGAAAAACCATGTTATATCTGCTGCTACAGGTCGTTTCTTCAGTAGTTAGAGAAGAATGGGTACTCTAGTAAGGAAATAATTAAGAGTTTTGAGACCGAATAACAGGAGGCCTAAGGACAACGATAGGACACAGCGATGGAAGAACACGGTTTCTCTACCCTTCATAAAAAAAAGTGACGGATCAGATCGGCAAGATTCTAAGGAAACATGACGTTCGACCAATTTTCAAACCAACTAAGAAAATAGGCCAAGCACTTCGTTCTGTTAAGGACAAATGTCCCCCTCTGTCTGCAAGTGGTGTATATAAGATTCCATGTACGTGTGGCAAGGTCTACATTGGAACTACAAAGAGAAGTGGGAATACATGGATGAAGGAACATAAAAGTCTTTGCCAACTAGGGAAAACAGACAAATCAGCCATGGCAGAACATGCTCTACAATCAGGTGATCATGTAGTGAAATTTTAGGAAACTGAAGTTTTATGTACTATGACAAAATATTATTCATGGCTATATAGAGAAGCCATCGAAATATATAAACATGGGGATAATTTTAACAGAAAAGAAGAAGCAATGAAACTCAGTGATACATGGACTGTGGCACTACAGAATCGATGAGAAGTTTTTTACCTTTAACGTACTATAATCGATAGTTGAAAAATTTTATCTTTGACAATGCTTATCTCTGCTATCATGTGAAATCCAGACCACACCCACATTCCAAGGTATTTAGGCCACTCTTCGATGTCCGACTCATCAGTCGGTAAGACTCAGCACAACCAGGAGCCCCAACGAAGATGTCCAACGTAGCCGTGGACAAAACGTCAGGGAATGAAGAGTTCTATGGACCACGGCCATACAACCTGGAAAAATTCTCAGTTGCTGAAAAACATCATCCACACAATTCTGAAGGTTGCACACGAGCTGATGAGTGCTAGAATTAACGCACAATCAGCTTAACAGCCCATGCATCCAAGTTGCTGACAGGAATAATACACAGAAAAATGGAAACAAAATTGAGGGTGTGTAAGATGATGATTCATTTGGCTTTAGGAAAGGTAAAGGCACCAAAGAGGCAATTCTGATGATGTGGCTGATAATGGAAGCAAGACAAAAGAAAAATAAAGACTTGTGCATAGGATTTGCAAATTTGGAAAAAGCATTCGACAATGTCAAATGGTGCACAATGTTCAAAATTCTGAGAAAAACAGGGATAAGCTATGGGGAAAGACGGGTAATACACCGTAAGTACAAGAGGCAAGAGGGAACAGTAAAAGTGGAACACCAAGAATGAAGTGCTTGTATTAAAATGGGTGTAAGGCAGGAAAGTAGTCCTTCGCCCCTACTGTTCAGTCTATACACTGAAGAAGCAATGACAAAAGTAGAGAAAAGGTTCAAGAGTGATATTCTTTCACCCCGAATTTTAATTCAAATGATTACATTTACTGATGAGATTGCTATCCTCATTGACAGTGAAGAAGAATTAAAAATATGTTGAATGGAATGAACAGCCCAATGAATAAAGAATAAGGACTGAGAGTAAAACAGGAAAAGACGAAAGTAATGAGAAGTTGCAGAAATGTGAAGAGCAAGAAACTTAACATCACAGTTGGTGACCACAAAGTATTTGAAGTTAAAGAATTCTGCTACCTAGGCACCCAAATAACCCATGGTGGACAGAGCAGGGATGACATAAAAAGCAGATTGGCACTGGTAAAAAGAGCATTTCTGGCCAAGAGAAGTATACTAGTCTCAGACATAGGACATAACTTGAGGAAGAAATTTCTGAGAATGTATTTTTGGGGCATAACATCATACGGTAGTGAGACATGGACCGTGGGAAAAGTGGCAAAGAAGAGAATTGAAGCATTTGAGGTATGGTGCTACACAAAAATGTTCAGAATTAGGTGGGCTGGTAAGTTAATGAATGAGGAGGTTTTCTGCAGAATCAGAGACGAAAACATTGGCAAGAAAAAGGGACAGGATGGTAGGACATCTGCTAAGACATAATGGAATAACTTCCCTGGTACTAGAGGGAGCTGTAGAGGGTAAAAACTGTAGAGGAAGATACACCGGAACACATCTAGTAAATAATTGAGGATGTAGGGTGCAAGTTCTACTCTGAGATAAAGAGGCTGGCATAGGAGAGGAAATTGTGGCGGGCCGCATCAAACCAGTTAGATGACTGATGACACAAAATCTCTGTCCTGTTTTTCCTCTGTGGAAGGACTGGACTAGCATGTACTCAGCTCCATGATGCCAAACCCGATTGAGAGGTAGTGGATCCACAGTCGAAACGTCAAGGCCAGGTGGGTGCTGTGCGGACCCATGCCCCTCCATACCACGTCTGATAATAATTGACAGAGGACGACATGGCAGTCATTGATTATCATGTGGGTTCTCGTTTTCTGTTAACCAGGCAACAGCGAAGGTGAAGCATTACAACATCCTTCAACAAATTCATGGATGTGGTATCCTACATGAATCTTTCTTCCACTCTCTGTAGTCTCACCTAAGTATCACGAAAGGTCGTATATGTGGAGGAAAAAATTCCTATATTTTCTGGTTAAAAACAGACTTTTTCCCATGTGCAAAAGACACCACGCCCCAGGTGAAAATACATTTTTTTCTGTGTTAAGTGACAATATACATTTCCATCACAGCTTCAAAACTTGTCAATCTTTTGAATGGTAGAGATTTTATACACAAGCACTGAACTTCCTGACACTTTAGGAAATGAAACCCAGCAAAATAACAATGCATTTTGAAAAGATCTTCGATTGGTGGCAACATGTGCACTTTACATTTTCGTATTAAGAAAGTATAAATCTGAATTCCATGAACTACAGCACGCTAGCTTCCGAAGCACTAAAATTGTGATTGTGCTGCACACATCAGATATTCAGAGCATAGGACACACGATGTAGTCAGCCAATAGCAACATCACTGTTAGATAGTGCGAACACACAAAGAGATAAGTTAATTGTTAAAATTAATACACCAGTGTTGCCTTTTGTTGTCTATTTATAGAATCACTTCAAAAGAAGCAGCAGTGAAGAACACTGAGTTTTCTGTAGAAAAGCCAGTTATGTGTGAAATGCTCAAGAACTCACCTCACACTTGATAAATATAATTTTTGCCCTTATTACTGCATTTGTAATCTATGAAAGAACTGTAATAAATATGAAAAGCTAACCTCAAAGCTTAGTCTTTCTTAACTTGCGTTACCCTTTAAGATATATCAAACACCAATGTCCTTGTGCAGTTTTAATTAATGCCATAAATGGCTGGTTGTCTTGGCCCGAAAATTTGCTCAGCGAATGGTTCTCAAAATGTTAAGTTTCGCTCCACGATTTAAGAAATTCATTACAGATTGTCACATATAACATAATTCATCTTGTGAAAAAGGAATTTTACTGTGAGAGTAACACTTCTCAAAGCACTATCCACATTTTCCTGTGATCCATTAGAAATGTAAACAATTGTGACATCACACTCATCAAAAGCGGCTCATTGTATTGCAACAAAGTATTGTACAGTCTTCATCCTAAAGCCTTTTGACATATTTTTCTGTCGGCAGACGCCTTTGAGTGCACTGCATTATGTTGGTGTAAATGGCACATTTTCTTTGCAACTTTGGTATTTTTCCCTCGTTTATGTTTTATTGCTGCAGTAGTATTCTGCAGTACCAGGGTAACGTAAAATTCTTTGTAAGAGTATCAGTTCTTACCAATCAAAATTACAAAAATTTAACTGAGAACTACAACAATGAAAAATTCTCATGTTTATCGTGGATTTCCTGGTCGTTCTGGGGTGCATACAACCAGCTCGATGCTGCAGCGGGCGACTGAGTGGCAATTGTGTAGTCAAGCAAATGATCAGGCCAGCTGTCTGAGCAGAGGATGCTCAAACTAGCATGAAAGAAGTCAAATGCAGTTGCTCTCTGCATCTAGAGCGACTATGTTGACATTAGCATGAACTACACACACTAATTAATTCACTCAAGCACAAATGCCTGATGCAGACTTGTATTATACACAGATGTTTTGCCAAAAAATTTGTGAATGTGAAACTTATTTTTCAAGGCATACAAATAACTATACATTAATAAATGAAAAATTTAAAAAACAGGGGAAGACTGGTAACAAACTGCAATATAATTTTATTTACACGATGACTGGTTTCGACAGCATTATCATGTCTCAGTTGACCTATTGTTATTTAAACTAGCCATTACATTAATAAAGTGGTACTAGTTCTTCTAGGAAGATGTGGCTTCCTTTCTCGAATTCTCTGAGGCTATGGTAGGATATCTGTATAAAAGATATCACATTCACATATGTAGATCCACGGCGAATACTCACCTCATTTTCGGGCCACCCAGCTTTCCTCTTACGCGACATCTTCTTCTGCAGAGCTGCAGCAAGAACGGCACCACCATTGACCATTTCCGGTACAACAGGAGACGTGGGCCGCGACGGCCCGCCATTGTTGGTGCTGACGGAAGGCACCGGGAGGGTTCCACTGCCAGAGGTGACGGTGCTGGTAGTGCTGGGTTTGGCATTGCCAGAGCTCGGGTGCACGGGCGTCGAGCACGCCGACGATGTCTGCTTCTTGGGTGTCGACATCCCCGTACCGGGACCGGCACCATCGCGTCGCGGGTACTGCACTTTCCGAGTATCCAAGCGGTCTTCCGTGACCCACTCATCGAGCCGCTTATTGACTGCAAAATGACAACAATTTTATACACTGACATGCTAATTTTAAACTACTCTACAAATACGGAATAAACAAGCATATTTCAAATCCAAAATAGAGTACATAAAAAAAGATCAAGGTATAATGTCTTGTTGATGATGAAGTCACTGGAGACAGAGAGGGTGCAAGATGAGAAAGGGGAAAGAAATTAACCACGTCCTTTTCAGAGGAATCATGTTGGTACGTGTCTTAGTCATTTCTGGGAAACTGTAGAAAATCTAAATCTACACTGGTCATTGGGGATTTAAACTGCGAAGCCCAGAGTCTCACCACTTATAATGTACCAGACAGAGAAGCAGACAGTACAGAATAAACACATGTGTTTAATGTATTACACAATACAAGCTAAGCTGCAACCACTGTGCTGCATTCTATGTAGGCATGACAACCAACAAGCTGTCTGTCCACATGAATGGCCACCAACAGGCTGTGGTCAAGAAACGAGTGGACCACCCTTTTGCTGAACATGCTGCCAAACATGATATCCTTCATGTCAATGACTGCTTCACAGCCTGTGCCATATGGATCCTTCCCACCAACAGCAGCTTTTCTGAATTGCGCGGGTGGGAACTTTCCCTGCAATACGCCCTCCAGCCCCTTTCCTGTTCCCGTTCCAGCACTACACAGTCGTCATTCCACCACCACACCCAGTCTTTTTATTTCTCTCCTTTTCCGACCCCCCCCCAGCCCTGCCTAACCTGCAGCACTTCATTGTTCAGTGTGTATGTGTGTCTACAGTTGGCGAAGACCTTAATGGCCAAAAGCTTTAATTGTGAGAATCTTTCTGTCGTGCCAATCTGCGACTCAGCAT
Source organism: Schistocerca piceifrons (assembly GCF_021461385.2). Taxonomy (NCBI): domain Eukaryota; kingdom Metazoa; phylum Arthropoda; class Insecta; order Orthoptera; family Acrididae; genus Schistocerca; species Schistocerca piceifrons. Next base: position 143,280,069 of record NC_060146.1, on the reverse strand, counting down.
CTCTGCTATATGGTGAGTAGCAATTTACCTTCTCATACCTTTATAGAAAAAATGACCTGATATTAGTTATATTTAATGGTACATCGGATAATGCAATACAAAAATCAGCTAAACTAAAATGTACAACTTCTACGGCTGATTGTACAAAGCATTTAACCTTAGGTTAAGACAGAAAATGACCTTAGATCAAGCTTAACCTGGAAATCTGCACTGTATAAATGTTAATTCCAGGTCATACTGCCATGAAGTTGGATCGTGTTTGACGGGTGATAATTCGAGGTTCAAAGTCATGTTCAGCTCTAGTCATCAGTTTATAGTGTAATGGCACTACAATTCACCGTTTTTGTTTTTAGCAGATATCAACTGCAATAATAAAAAAGTAATTATTAACAGAAAAAATGGCAACTAAATATGTGACTACGCCATTCGCACACTGCAGATGCTCGAAATACTTTTTTTCAATCTGGGAGGTTACGTTAAGGAAATTACCAAATACGTTGTGTTCTTAATGATCGATCTCGCAACAGTTCTTGAGAGACGACTCTTAATTTATGTGATTAGTTCAAAGACATTTTATGGACACTTAGCAGCAAAGTAAGAAAGGAAAATTCGAAACATTTGGCAGTGAACAGTTAAGTATGGGAATTTTGACAGCAACCAATAACGACTCGACATCACTTATATATGTTCTCTTTCAGCTCAAGTAGCATTAACTATGCAATTTGTATTAAATTTTAACTACTGAACCTGTCCCTAAACTGCTCTGACAATTCCATGTGCATTGATAAATAGAACATAAGCAATTAATTTGAAATTTACTAACAACAAAATCATGTTTCATTTACTGCAATGGCTCAGAGGTTGCGTAGTGGACTGCAGTGCAGATCATCACGTATTTGAACCCATGTCAATTCTTGAATTTTTTTCCCACTTGTTACTACTCTCCCTACTTTATTGGTTGTAAAGATGATTATAACAATATTACCATGCTATTCCATACCATTGAAACAATTCCACACTCACTGTTTTCCGAGCATTCTGGACCACTGTTGGGCAAAATTCGCTGTGCATTATCACTACACAATGTGAATTACATTGTTTACTTTCATTTACTTTACAAATATCTGAGCATTCAGGTGTGTCCATTGAGGACGACGATGACAAGACCCAATGAGCTCCCTGCACATTCCGTAAAGGGTGAATCCAGTATATGTCAAGAGACAATGGACCACTCGACAAGCTGGGCAGTACAGAATGAGAGGTCCAAGTGGGAACAGGTGTGCACAGAGTCAGAAAGGAATGTGGTACTCCAATGTTAAGGCAGATGAAGTTGAGTTGATTGAGAAGATCAGCAGAGAGGGCACCGCTCTGACAGGTTCTGGAATGGCCCCAAAGGGTATGATGTGCATTAAAGTCACAGCAGCTAAAAGGGGTGAGAGAGTTAACTGGAGAAGCTGGAGAATGTCTGCCCTGGCGACACCAAATGACAGAGGTATGTGCATATTACAAAGAGGAAATGTGAATTGAGGAAGGAAATTGTGGACTGCAACAGCTTGCAGCCAGGTGTTCAGTGAGATGGCTTGACTATGAATGTCATCCCAGATGAGCAGCATGACTCCCCCACGAGGCAGAATGCTGTCCTTGGGGGAAGATCAAAGCAGACCAGAAAGACATGCAGGAGGTTAAAGTGGTCGCAAGGATGCAATTTTGTTTCCTGGAGGCAGAAAACAACTAGACGCTGCAATGCCATGAGCAGCTGTAATTCCTCCTTGTTGGATCTAATGCTGTGAACGTTCCACTGGAGGAGAGTCATGAATGAGAAAAGTGAGGAGAGAAAAAAATTAGGCATTTTCACCTCAGTGGCTGCCAAGTGCCACCCTTAGAAGACTTACTGCGACAGGGTGCAGAGGCTGGAGGATCCTGTTCCATGAGATCTACAGAGGTGTCGGCAGTCTCTCTGAGTTGGTCTGCGGATTCCAGCGCAGAAAAACGGTTGAATGCATGCACTGGCGAAACGGAGGTCAGCTGGGTGAGAATATCACATAGCGATACTGAAGAGGATCTCCGAGTTGGTGAAGGAGAAGACTGTTTGTCTTTGTTTGATTTCTTAGAGCCTTTGTGATTGGCACACAGAGACTCAGGTGTTTGCTGGCTGGAGGGACGCAAGAAGTCTTCACATTAATATTCCTTCTGTCCTTTCTGGCCTGCCAGTCGTGTAACAGGGATTTCACTACTGGCAGAGAAGAATTTGTGGCTTCTTGTTGCACAGATGGAGCAGAAGGAGACGGGGATGCTACCGTAACACTGGGCGATTTTGTAACTGCAGTGCTAAATTTGAGGTCATAAGTCTGCATGACCATGTCCTTGGTGGAGTGAGGCATAGCAATAACAGTATTGTACGTGCCTGATGGTAAGACACAGAGCTTTCGAATAGCCAACAACTTGCGAGCAACTGGGTGAGGCACTTTTTCCTTCACCTGGATCTCCTGGACGGCCCACTCGAGATACAAGAGGCAATCTCAAGATGAGGCTGCATGGTCACCATTGCAATTGACACAGCAGGAAGAGGGAGGTGATAACGCAGGAAGAAGGATGGAGGCAATCATCCTCGTGAGCACCCCTACCATATGTAACACATTTGGCCGTGTTTCGATAGGTGTTGTAATGTTGACACTGGTAGCATTGCATTGGGTTTGGAATGTACAGTCGGACCATGATGATTTCATTGACTGCTTTGATCTTTGATGGAACCACTACTCTGTCAAATGCGAGAAAAAGAGTGCATATAGGCACTAACGCTGTATCAACCATTTTCATTACTCGAAGGACTGCAGTGACACCCTAATCAGAGAGGTAAGTCTGGATTTCTCTCTCGGGCATACCATTGAGCAGCCTAGAGTAAACAACACCACAAGAAGAATTCAGCATTTGACGGGCCTCAACATGAACAGGATAGCCATGGAGGAGTGAAGCTGCAAGCACTTGTTGGGCTCGAAAATCAGAGTTGGTCTCCAAAAGCAAAGTGCCATTACGTAAAAAAGAGCAGCATTTCACAGGGCTCGCAACTGCAACACCTTTCTGAATAAAAAACGGATTAACCATAGCAAAAGACTGACCTTCTCCAGTACATTATACCATGAGGAACAGAGATGTGGCTGGGAGATCCTTGGGATCTTTAGCCTCATTCTGTTTATATGTAGAAGACGTAAACTGAGATGATTGGGTCATTGCAAGAAAATATCCCACAAATGCCAGAGTCTTTGATAGAGTGCTCCTTCCAACTGAGGGGAGGGGGGCTCAGAAGGGGCCTCACCCACCTTAGGTGACTGTTCACACATCAGGTCACACCACCTGAACTCCTGACAGAGGGACCAATAGGCAATTTGAGACGGTAATAGCTCAGGCAATCACCCCTCCCTGGGCCTGGCTTGTACCAGGGTTATGTGCCAACCCTACTTGGTGATCCGACGCTGGGAATTATGCGTTTCCCAGTCAGCTGTTACACATCAGATCCATGCGCTGACCTTCAGAAGTGCACAGGGTGGAAGAAGGAACATAGAGGAACCTCAAATGCTGAAGCTGAGGAAGGACAGGAGATGTAGAACGAAGAAAGAAAGAACACACACAGTGTAAGGACTGTTCTGTCAGGCTACTGAAATTTCAGAACATATTCTCAAAAATATCCCGGACATGTTCCCTAAGGGAGGGGGGAAAAGAATAGGAGGAGGATAGACATGCAACACAGAAAGGGAAAGGGTGCTGCAAAGGCTGGGCCCTGTGGTAGCCAAGTACAAACTCACCAAAGAGTGGTGAGCCAACTGGGGGATGGTAGAAGTGAACAAATCTTGCAGATCATTAGTTTTGTAGAAACATTATGAGTAAACCTACCCATCTCTACCTTCTCTAATAGCCCACAGTCCACACATCGACATCAGTTTAGAAAATATTACTACTACAAAACAAAGCACGCCCTTTGCACAGGGCACCTTGCAAATCACAGATGCAGATTAACAGGCAGATTCTATATTCCTATAGACAGTGTTTGACACTGTCACATTGTAGACCACAAACGAAGTATAGGTTCTCAACTATGTCAATGGCTCAAACAATGTTTGAGTAATACAGTCTAGTATACAGTGTTCTGGACCGAGAGTGTTCACCAGAGACAAAGGTAACATTAGGAGTGCCCAGAGACATGTGGTAGGAAGCATGAAGGTAATCACACACTATATGATCAAAAGTTTCCAAACACCCCTATGTACTGCAGAATTGACCACTATACCTCACAGGAGGTGGATCTGCCAGTATAAAAGGAAGTGTGAAGTATTGTGTTGTCAGTAAAGGTGTCACCTGAGCAACAAATCCATCAGGGATGTTTCAATCCTTCTAAAGCTGCCCAATTCAACACTTGGTGATGTGATTTGAAGCGGAAATGTGGAGAAATAATTACAGCTACACGAAGACCAGAAAGCATTCAGTCGAACACTGCAGAGGGTGGTTGTAAGAAATTGCATGAAATCAGCAGATGGAATAACTCTAAAGTTCCAAAGTGTTACCATTAGTCCAGCTAGCACAATGCTGTGTGCAGAGGTTTTTTAAAAAAACCACTGGATACAATGGCCAAGCAGCTCCTCATAAGTCACACATTTCTGTAGCCAATGCTACGTGGTTCTCAAGGCTGTGTAAAGAGTGACGACACTGAATACTGGATGACTGGATATGAGTGATCTGAACTGATGAATTGTGCTCTACCCTGTGGGCATCTCATGGAAGTGTTTGGGTTACCTGCCATCATGTATAGTGCCAACAATGCATACCATAGAGGAACAGTTCAGAGACAATGAGTGTTTGTATCAGCACGATTATAATGTCAACTCTGCTCCAGACTCCAGCATCTGATATCACTACTTTCTCTGGTTATGGCTCTCAAGGAAGAATGGACTGTCATTCTTCAACACACATTTAGACACCTCACTGAAAATGTCTGTAATGAAGGCAATGGGCAGACACATATTCACTAATAAGTATCCAGATACTTTTGATTAGACAGTGTACAGAGAAGACTGCACATTCTGTCTGACCACCTCTTGCTGCCATTTCCCTGGTGCAGTGTGTCATTATTCATGATACATTTCCAAATTCCGTGATTACCCTTGAAGCAGAGACCTTGCCACAAGTGTAGTTTGGAAAGTTAAGGGTCACGCACCATGCCCAGGTAGCTCAGTCGATGAGAACAGTCACTGGAAGGTAGGTTCTGGGTTTGAGTCCTGATTTGGGACACAGGAAGTTTCAAAACAGTGCACACTCTTCTCGAGAGTGAAAGATTCATTCTGGAAACCTATGATTGTGGTCGGCTGCGAAAGCTCTTTAGCACTGATGTGCCAGTCACGTGGTTGCCTGGTGTGGGGATTGGTGGCTGACCCTCAATGAACAAACCGAACATATTATGGATACATAGACAGAAAGGCCAATTACTGCACAATTACAGTAATGTTGAACAATCATTGGAAATACCCACATCCATAAAATATTTAGGAGAATACGTACAGAGCAATTTCAAGTGGAATGACCACACATCAATAATCACAAGTAAGGCAGGTGCCAGACTGAGATTCACTAAAAGAATACTCACAAAATGTAGTTCCCCACAAAGTAATAACTTACAAAACCCTCGTTCAATCGAAACTTGAATATTGCTAGGCAGTATAGGATCTGTTCCAGATTGATCAATGGAGAACTTGGAAGGGTGCTAAAGATTTATTTCACAGAGGTGGTTGTTGTGGTCTTCAGTCCTGAGACTGTTTTTTTTTTTATTTTTTATTTTTTTTTTTGGGGGGGGGGGGGGAGGCGGGGGGGGGGGGGGGTTAAGGGCGCTCAACTACTGAGGTCATTAGCGCCCAGTCACAATTGTTAGAGCACATGGAATCTAATAAAACTCAAGGGGAGGGGGGGACACCAGAAAGTCCTTACAAAGAGGCAGATAAAACAAGGAAAAGAGTTAGATGTCTTTGGACAAGCCAGTCAAAGGTATAAAACGAAGAACACGAGCAGCTGCTCGAGCATCATCAGCTAAAATATCCAGTGAAGTAGATGGCAGGGACAGGACAACTCGAGATTGACTAAAGCGGGGACACGACAATAAAACATGGCGCAATGTTAATGCTTGACCACAAGGGCACTGCGGGGCTGGGTCACCGGAGACCAGGTAGCTGTTGCTAAACCGGCAATGCCCAATCCGCAACCTGGACAGAAGGACCTCTTCTCACCGAGATGGTCGGGAGGAGGTTGTCCAAGCAGTTGGGAACGGTTTTATTGCCCGGAGCTTGTTTCCTTGAAGTGAGGACCAAGTATCCCACCACAAGGACACAAGCCTCTTACAAACAACCTCACTAACGTCAGATGACGGGACACAATGGAAGGCTGACCGAGGCAGGAGGACTGCAGCCTTGGCTGCAGCATCAGCAGCCTCATTCCCAGGCACTCCTACATGTCCGGGAACCCACAGAAAGCTGACAGGAGAGCCATCATCAGCAAAAAAATGGAGGGACTGCTGGATCCGTCGCACCAAGGGATGGACCGGATAGGGAGCTCCAAGGCTCTGAACACTGAGTGAATCAGAGCAGAGTACATACGATGAATGGCGGTGGCGGCGGGCATACTGAACGGCCTGATGAAGAGCAAAAAGCTCGGCCGTAAAGCTGGAACATTGGTCAAGGAGCCGGTATTTAAAGGTGACGGCCCCGACGACAAAGGCACAGCCGACACCATCGTCAGTTTTGGAGCCATCGGTGTAAATAAAGGTGTGACAAGTAAGTCGCGCACGAAGTTCGACAAACCGTGAGCAATACACTGCAGCCGGAGTACCCTCCTTCGGGAGCGAGCTGAGGTCGAGAGAAATATGAACCGGAGCCTGGAGCCAAGGTGGTGTCGGGCTCTCACCCTCTCTGAAGGTGGTAGGGAGGGCAAAATCCAATTGTCGAAGCAGGCGACGGAAGCGGACTCCAGGGGGCAGCAGGGCAGACACATACAACCCATACTGACGGTCGAGAGAATCGGCGAAGAAGGACTGATACGAGGGGTGGTCGGGCATCAGCCGGCAGGCATACTGACACAGCAGTACATCGCGCCGGTAGGTCAATGGTAATTCGGCAACTTCAGCATATAGACTCTCGACAGGACTAGTGTAGAAGGCTCCGGTCGCAAGACGTAACCCCCGATGGTGGATGGAGTTGAGACGGCGTAAGAGGGATGGCCACGCAGACGAGTAGACGAAACTCGGACCGATACAAGCGAAGCAGGACAGTGCGATCCGCTCCCCAAGATGAACCACTAAGAACTCTGAGGACATTAAGGGAACGTGTACAACGGGCCACCAAATAAGAAACGTGCGGGAACCAACAAAGTTTCCTGTCCAGTGTGAGCCCTAGAAACTTAGTTGTTTCCACGAATGGGAGAACAACGGGACCGAGATGTAAGGATGGCGGAAGGAACGCTTTATATCGCCAAAAGTTGATACAAACCGTCTTCTCTTCAGAGAACCGGAAGCCATTTGCCACACTCCATGAGTATAGGCTGTCTAGACAACGCTGAAGGCAGCACTCCAGGAGGCATGTTCTCTGGGCACTGCAGTAGATCGCGAAGTCATTGACAAAGAGAGAGCCTGAGACATTAGGTGGAATGCAATCCATAATTGGATTGATCGCGATGGCAAAAAGGGCTACGCTCAAGACAGAGCCCTGAGGCACTCCGTTCTCCTGGAAGAAGACGTCGGACAATACGGAACCCACACGTACCCTAAACTGTCGATCGGTTAAAAAGGAATCAATAAAAAGGGACAGGCGACCGCGTAGACCCCACCTGTGCAGAGTGCGGAGGATACCTCCTCTCCAACAGGTATCATAAGCCTTCTCCAAATCGAAGAACACGGCGACCGTTTGGCGCTTTCGCATAAAGTTGTTCATGATGAATGTCGACAAGGTCACAAGGTGTCAACAGCAGAGCGGCGGCGACAAAAGCCGCATTGAACATTGGTAAGTAGCCATTGAGATTCAAGAATCCAGACTAACCGAGCGTTAACCATGCGCTCCATCACCTTACAGACACAGCTTGTAAGAGAAATGGGGCGGTAACTAGAAGGAAGGTGTCTATTCTTCCCGGGTTTGGGTATAGGAACAACGACGGCGTCACGCCAACGCATGGGGACCTGACCTTCGGTCCAGACGTGATTGAAGGTACGAAGAAGGAAGCTTTTGCCTGCCGGAGAAAGGTGTACCAGCATCTGAACGTGAATGGCATCTGGCCCCGGAGTAGAGGACCGGGACAGTGCAAGCGCACATTCGAGTTCCCGCATAGTAAAGGGGGCATTATAAGTTTCCAGATTCAGCGAGTGGAAGGAAGGTCACCGAGCCTCTTATGCCTCTTTCCTGGGAAGGAAGGCAGGGTGGTAATGGGCGGAGCTTGAAACCTCCGCGAAAAAGCGGCCGAAGGCATTGGAGACAGCCACAGGATCAACAAGGACCTCATTACCTGAGGTCAGACCAGGTACCGAGGAGTGGGCCTTAATGCCCGACAGCCGGCGCAGGCCACCCCAAATGACAGAAGAGGGAGTAAAACTGATAAAGGAGCTGGTGAAAGAGGCCCAACAAGATTTTCTGCTGTCTTTGATGACTCTACGGCATTGTGCTCGGAGTCGTTTGTATCCAATTCAATTCGCCAACATAGGATGGCGGCGAAAGGTGCGTAAAGCACGTCGTCGAGCACGGATAGCGTCTCTACAAGCCTCATTCCACCAGGGGACGGAAACGCGACATGAAGAAGAGGTAGTAAGAGGAATGGAACGTTCGGCAGCATTGATGATAACAGCCGTGAGGTATTCGACCTGACTGTCACAACTGGGAAAATCGTGGTCCGGAAAGGTCGCCAGGGAGGAGTAAAGTCCCCAGTCAGCTTTCGGTATGTTCCAGCTCGAAGGACATGGGGATGGGGTGTGGTGCAGGAGACGAACGACACAGGGGAAGTGGTCGCTCAAATATGTGTCAGAAAGGACATACCACTCGAACCAACAGGCAAGAGTGGTAGAACAGATCGAGAGGTCCAAGTGGGAGTGGAGTCCGAGAGGAAAGTTGGGGCGCCAGTATTGAGGCAGACAAGATTGAGATGGTTGAAGACATCCGCCAAGAGGGAGCCTCTCTGACAGGATGCAGGAGAGCCCCAAAGGGGATGATGGGCATTGAAGTCGCCAAACAATAAAAACGGCGGAGGAAGCTGAACAATCAGGTGCATCACGTCAGCCCGACTAACTGCGGATGACGATGGAGTGTAGACGGTACAAACAGAAAAAGTAAAGGCAGAAAGAGTAATACGGACAGCTATTGCTTGGAGTGGGGTGGTCAATGGGATGGGATGGTAATAGACATCGTCCCGAACGAGCAACATGACCCCACCATGAGCTGGAATACCGTCCACAGGGGTGAGGTCATACCACTCTGAGGTATAGTGGGTAAAAGCAATACGGTCAGTTGGGCGCAACTTGGTTTCCTGGAGACCAAGGATAAGCGGACAGTGCAGGCGGAGGAACAGCTGTAATTCCTCCCGATTAGATCGAATACCTCTTATGTTCCAATGTAACAAAGGCATCGCTAGTCAGAAAAAAGGGGGGAACGAGACGGGGGAAGAGCTGGTCATCTCGACGGCCGTCGAGGGCCAGGTTTCGAGGGAACAACGCTACAACCGGCGGGAGGCGGATCCTGTTCCATTGAGTCACCGCCAGCTGCGGCCGCTGTCCCGGGTTGCGTAGGAGGGGCAGTATCATTTGCCAACAAGAGGCCAGCTGAGCGCCTGGCAGCAGAGCGTCCCGGCGAAACTGAGGACGGCCGGGAGCAGCGACTCACGGATGGAGCGTCAGACGAATCGCGCCGGGGTGGAGAGGGAGATAAAGACTTCTTCTTGCAGGCCTTCTTGGAAGTCCGAGGAGGCACAGGGATGGTGGGCGGGACCCGAAGAAGGTCCTCATGCGTGGGGTCCGTTTTGGAACGCCGGACCTCGGACGTCGGGGGGGGGGGGGGGGGGGGGGTGGACTCCTCTGTTGTCTGTGGTGAGAGGTAATGCCTGAAATTTAGTATTCTTGGCACACTCTTGACACGCCCTTATTTAATTCTATAATTATTTCCAAAATGGAATGTCCCACACATCTAACTCCAAGTGCGGCCATAATCACATTGGAAACCTTTTCGCAAGAAATTACCCAAGTACAAATGACAGCTTAGCCAACGCACCACCCTTTGCTACCTTATGTAAACGGTACGACAGCAATCTGTATATATCAATATGGCTAAACCATGATTTTTTGTCACCTCAGTATAAATAAACCTAAAATACACCTAACATTGAAAGTGTGAGTCGAAAACTTTAGACAAAACAATACTGAGAAATGAGAGCATGCAGGAAGTATTCGACAGCCAAGTTGAGGCGATACAATGCATTAGCCGAGGCAGAGTTGTCAGGTCTCAAATATCCCAATCAAACGGTTACTTGAGGCCTCTTCTTTCATACCAGTATTTAAACTGATTCATATTCTTGAACGTTTGTAGTAGAAGAGTGTCAATAAACTGGCTCAGGCTGATTTTCAGTTACAGACAACACTTCATATTTTTTTGTTAACAAACATAGCACATGAAATTGGCTTTGCTTACTTTGCTTGGAGAACCTTTCTACATTCAAACTGTTTCCTACTGTGTGATTCTTACAACAATTTTGACAAACTACATCAAAACAGTATACATTTAAGGAGATCTGCTGCGTATGGTGAATGTCTAACCCTTGCTACCTTGTTTACAGCACTGCCAATCATTACTAAATGCTTTGGGTACTTTGCTTTGCTTTGGTTTGCTTTGTGCTTTAGTTTGAAATTAGTGGAGATACTGATCCATGTTTGCGTACTTCGCTTTGCTTTGTGCTTTAGTTTGAAATTAGTGAAGACACTGATCCATGTATAGCCCAGCGTTCATGTAAGACTACTGCAACCTGTTAAGGGAAAGGGAAACGCATAATCCACAGCAAATTACTCACAGTGTTCTGGGGTGCAGTCAGGTGGAAAAGCAATGCAAGAAACTCTTACACCCTATCACTTGGGCATACAAAAGAGCTGCCACTTACATCAGCAAAAACTTACTGTGCCAAGACAGAATAATGCAGTTTGTAACATCTGATTCTGGTAAATCACCTAGGATTCCTTGGATGAGAAGGTCAGCTGTAGTTACAATCTGCACTGTACAACCGTACCTTGTAGACAGACATACTGCAAACCGACAGAGGTCTGTGCATAAGGAATAAATTTCCCACATGGGAATGCCTCGAAAGCTTTTTAGGTATTAGGTTGTTGTATAAGCACACAGCATTTTTGTTTCGTATATTGGTATTCCATTTGCTATGGGTTTATTTATCGATTGTCATCTTTTTTTGTAGTTCACTGCTGCTATTTGAATTTTAAATATAGTCATTTGTCGATAGTGACTGGAGCTGTGGACATTAGAAAATGGAGTGTCAAGTGGAGAAATCTAAACATTTCCAACATTTTCTTCTGTTTGAGTTCAAGAGGAGATGTGACAGGGGCAGTTGCAGCCAGAAACGTATGTTATGTATGGGGTTAATGCCACTGAGCAGAGCAAGGCAAGAAACCTATTTCCTCATTTGGAGGAGGATTGTTTCGACATTAGTGACTCTCCACATTCAGGAAACCCTTTGAAGCCTGATAAAGATTGTTTAAACACATTAATCCACAATGATCCATGTCACTATACTCTACAACTGGCAAATGTGATGAACTGTGTTCATTCCACCACCGTGTGACATTTGCATGCAATGGGAAGGTTCAAAAATTGAGTGCATGGGTACTGCATGATCTAAGCCAAAATCACAAAAATCAACGGGTGGGTCATATGTGCATCTCTGCTTGCTCGCCACCAATTGGCTTGTGAAAAATGCGGACTATTCCTATCCTGTATCATGACTGGTGATCAGAAATGGTGTCTTTATTCTAAACAAATACGGAAAAGAAAGGAATGCTTGAGCCCAAACAAAGCACCAACTCCCCGTATAAATACCTGCACGCATTTACAAAAGATAATGTTATGCATCTGGTGGAACAGCAATGGTGTGGTGTACCGTGAACTGCTTCCCCAAACCATAAGCATCACTGCTGACATTTAATGTCAACTACTGAGACATCTTGCAGGCACAATCAAAGAACAATCTCCAGGAAGACTGCGTGAAGTGATGCTACTCCACAATAATGTCCACCCCAATTCTACTGGACTAACAAAAAAACACATAAAGAATTTGGGTTGCAAAGTCGTTCTGCCCCCACATTATTCACTTCATCTTGTGCCCTCAGATTTTCACCTATTCAACTCTCTATCGAACAACCTTCATGGAACTTCCTTTCCGAATGAAAATGTGCTCCAAACGTGGCTTGATGAGTTCTTGGCCTCAAAACCACAATTTCTAATGCCGTGGAACCGAAAAGTTACCCCAGTGCTGGTAGATGGGTGTAAATATACATTTCCAAGACTTTACAAGTTTGCAGCTACAACTATATCTGGACCTGCGTACTAGTGTGAGCACCTTTTTTCCAATAAAGTGAATGAAATATACAAACAGAAGTTCACTGACAGATTTCACCTAAAAAGCTTATCTTCAAATTAGCAGTACTCAGAAAGTGGTACCAGACATTGATGCGCCAGTGCAGTGCAAAATAAATAGGATTCATTGACCCCCAGTATTTTATATTTTTAATATGTGAATAAAATTCTTGTAAAATCCAAGCTGATGTCAATTTAAACTTTGATCAAAAAGGACATTCGTCATAACATTGCATCAATCATAATAAATACGAGGCATGTTCATAAAGTAAGTGCACTGTGATCATAATGGACTGCGGTTTTTTGTTTTTCGATGTTTGGTTACAATGAGTGGTAGAGGGGGATCCCCTGACTAGAGCGAGCATCGCAGGAACACAGTACAACATAAATTTATGTTGTAGTGTCCAGTTGCATGAAAGGTATCAGTAAGAAATTCCGCCAAGTACGAACCATGAGCTGTGATCCGCTTCCTACTCGCAGAAGGATTAACACCTTCCAAAACAGTTTGCAGCGAATCTTTTATCAACAGAATGAATGTGTTTAAGTAGTGTAGGTAGTTTAATGCAGGCAGAACAAATGTTGAAATGCTTCATACTTAGCTGCCACATGTTCTACTCTTCATCAATTAAAAGAAATGGAAGTTTCATTTCACTGTCATTTCTCATTATCACAACAATCTTGGAAAATAAAATTCGCACAACAGGCATTACCTAGCCATCGTGAAGACGCTTTAACCCTATGCCCGTCCACAATGGTAACCACACTGCTAGCCACATGGAAAATGATTTAAATCCAAATAGAGATGTTTTGCAGGATACGCTTCCTGCAACCACCCCACAAGGAAAACAAAGACAGAGGATGAGATCGTCAGATGAAGTTAACCGACACCTCATGTTCTGTTATTACCAAGCAACAAACTTAAAAACCAACACAACTGGATACAGATCACAAGTACCCAGAATTAAAATTTTCAACAGAACAACGACTAGCTGATCAGATTCGTGTAATAATAAAAAATAACAGGATACCACACAATATCCACCAGTACATCAACGCAATACAGCTAAATCCAAATTTATATATACAACTACAGAAATCTGTAATTATTGATACATGTTCAATTGCCCGAAAGTTCCTAAATGCAATGTAACATATACCGTACAGTTAAAAGGAAGTCGTACTTGAACAAGGACCGCGTCACTTTCCATTTTTAACCAGACATAACATCTGAGAAAGGAAAGAAATAATAATAATAATAATAATAATATCAATATTATACAGATGATGGTGTACGAAACTGGGCAGTCTGCTGCCAATTTATTTATTATGCTAGATATATTTTCCTCTCATCTGTGTTTATTTATTCCAGTGTTTGATTTACAGCAGTTGAATTTGGAACCTTAACATTCCGCCATGAAGCATCAGTAAACAATGCTCAGATGATAAAATTCTCTCAAGAGGCCATAGAAGATGAAAGGCACCCACAGACTTAGCACATACAACAATTTACACCAGTTTCCATAATTAGTATCCACCTGAATCACACTATGGCCCTAAATACCATCTATGACGATTGGTACTACTATAATACTTTGTTCATTAAATGTTTCAGGTATAGAAAATCTTAATTTGCAGAACCAATGTGTCCTTTTAATAATCTCTCATTAAATTGTGGAACATGAAATAATAAATTTATTTAGTTTATTGGCAAGTATTATGACTGTTCATAAAGCAGTGTTGTACCAACGTAATTTAAATATTTCCACAGTTCGTGAAATCACTGTGTACATCACATGTCTGCCACAAACTACTTTTTCTAGTGTTTAGTGATAACACAATAATGTGGGCACAACCACATCTCAAACATACAAAAATGTTTTTGTATTGGCATGTTACCTAATGTAGAAACATTCTCATCGACGTCTTCCAACAACAGTGACAACACAGAAAATTTACCGGAACTGATACTTCCGCAGACTTTTACACTGTATTACAGATATGGCAGTGGTATAAAACAAATGTAAACCCAAATATTTTTCCAAAAGTAGCTACAACGCTTAATCATAAAAATCGCCTACCACCTTTATACTGAAAAGTTTTATATGGGGGCGAATTATATTATTTCACAACGTTAGTGATTTAAAAATATGCTATACCAACTAGTCCCTCTATAACCGAATAACGACCTTAGCTGGAAAACATTACACGTTCGTTCTAACTTCCGAGCAATACCTAAAAAATTCATGCTAAAACAAAAGACAATGAATGTAAATACTTACAATCGACGTAATGTACATAAAAACTCTTCGATCCATTGACTTCACGTAAGCTGACTATTTCTGCGAGAGCTGTAACAAAACCAAAACACATTAGATGAATGGCATATTTATAGAATTATGGAATAAATTCAGTCGTCGGTATCGGATAATCCTTTAACTTACGCCAATCGTCACCTCCATGCATCCGAACTGGCAATCGACATCCTTCCGTTAGAGATGCCTTCAACAAAACAATAGTGTCAACATAAAACATTTCCGAAATCTGCATTCACGATTAGTAATATCATTAACAACACACGTAATAATAACTATTTGTAGCTAAAAATATACTGAACGCCTACTCACAAGGCTTTCGTGCAAGTATTTATGAAGTACACTATCGGAACTTCAAATTTAAATTACACTAAATTATTGACATAATAGTATAGTTACGGAAAAACAAGGACAAGAACTAAACTGAATCTCGTACGGTGTCATGAATATTTAGCTATGATTTCTTCCCTAAACTGCATTTTGTTTGAGATTGTTTGTATCAAAACATAACCTGCATCATAGCCATAGCGAAAAACAATAAATGCCAGATGTAAACAAAGGCGTCAGACATCCGAACAACACAAAAATCTGCACATACGACATGCTGGAACTTTTCCGCTTTGTTTAAATGGTATATGAAAACGTGTGGTACACTAAAATCAGCTTACAAGTAAAACTACAGCTGAATGTGTACAGCAGACACCTGTCCTAACCTATTACAAGATGAAACAACAATGCAGGACAAACTGAACACGACTCATGGGGTTTTCATAAAGCCTTAAAGTACATAATTTTTCAGTATTTAGGTATGTATAATGCTGCTGTAGTCTGTATTTACCACCGAATCACAGATAGTTTCTCTGTCATCTCCCTCTTCCGTCATGTTGAATTTCGAGTTCTGACTGTCGTTTGTTTTTATACAGCCTATCCAACATAACACAAGAGCGTGCCGGTATTCATTACATGGAAGACCATGTGGTGTTTTGTATCAGTTATTTTAACAATATAAATAACTTTAATCGCACTGATGTATAAAGGTTGCCTTATAACGAAACATATTCGTTCTCCGACCAAAGTTATTCATGTCTGAAATTAAATACATGAAAATTCTACTGGCAAATTTTATCTCTTGCTGTCGTATATGAATAAATGCAATTTCCTTGAGTATATACCAATTTTGTTTCGGCCCCGTTTTTTTGTGTTTACTATGTTTTTCTGAAACCAGTTGAAAGCACATTGTTGTAGTCGCCATGGATTTTCAATAGTATGCAGTATTTTCCAAGGTATTTTCTCTGATTTTATAATTTTGGGGAAAAGTCCAAACAAACAATAATTTACGCGCATGGAAAAATAACGTCAAAGCCATTCATAACGCCCTTTTTATCAGTCAGATATTAATCTTGAGCACTGTTTGATCCATACGAGGCGCCCAGTTCAACTGAACCTTAGATATTTCTTGGAACGCTGTTTCTTGCGACTGCTATGATATACTGATTTAAATGTCACTATTTACGGAACCTTGGAAATATGTTAAGGTAGTGCCTTTGATCAAAACGAGACGATTAAATAATTCCTTGCAAAGTTTGGTAGAGTAGTTTAAGCAAGCACGTGAATGTATACGAAATAGGCTATTACTATCTGTTGCGTTACTGTAGTTTCATTCGTTTATAAGGTTCAATGTAGTATAGTGTCCCAAATATGGTGGTCGTTTGCTGTAATGGGCTTAAGTCGCACTGTAAGAATAACACGAAAGTGTGTAAAACTACATTAGAATTGATCGACGTTTTTATTGCAATGCGATACTGCGAACCACATCGAATATTTCACCGTACTTGAGACGTAAGAGGACAGGTGAATGCTGGCGATCAGAGAAGCTGGTCATCAGAGGCGCCAACATTAAAAAGTGACCCTGCGCCGGTTAACTGCTTTTAACACGTTATCGGTTTGAAATTTAGAAGAACGCCCGTAAAAATTTGAGTGGCTCTACGCCAGTTTTAACACGCAATATGACAGTTTAAAAATAAACAGACGTAAAAAATCGAACCCTTAATGCTTATCACAGCCGTATTTCTGTTTTACATTCCAACGAAAACCGCAGTTTTGTTGTACGATGAATTTAAATGATTTGTACGCGAAAAATGAGACAATGTTTGCCCAGATAACATCTTCACAATTACCTTACAAAATAGAACATCCTCTGTAGTAACTATAAACGAGAAGAATCCCTGGGGCGTGAACCGAAACAGGGGCCTACCACCATGGTAACTAATTTATGAAATTACAGCGCACAGTATGCAGTCTGCGGTTAATATTCACGTGGTGATGAAATTATAACGTCCCTAAATGTATCGTGCAATAAAATAACTACCAGGATTATTTGAATTCCATCGTTAAACAAATCACAGAACTGAGATTCCAAGGGCAAAGCTCAGCTTTATGTCGAAACTAAACACTATGTGCGCTAGCACATGGTAACACCTGATGAAGTAGAAATACAAATATAACAACTGCGAAGTATCGTACGAATATAGTTTAATACAGTCTTTCAAGGTCCAAAAATACAACAGGAAAGCAACAGAAACAATAGCTGTAAACAATGCTTACCAAATCTGCAAATCGACTATATGGCCTACACAATGTACGCTGCAAGTAAAAGAAAAAATAAATCTGTGAGCACATTTTCATTGGAGAGGTAGAAATGTAGGGGTGGCAAATACGTTAATTATCTCTAAAGCAAACTGCAGAAAAATATGCACGGTATATTTACATTGTCAACTAATAAGTAAATTTCAGCACGAGAGTCAGAACAACAGAGTTGTAACACCAGAGAGCAAATAAAACATTTCACAACAATATGGTTCCCAATGCCAACAGCAGTAATGAACTTTATGAAAATCAACATTGATTACAATTGTCTAGGTGGTCTTGCTACGTAAGTACGTAACTAAAAGCGAGTTGTCAGTTAAGCATGCCTCTATAGTAATGATATGATAAGCTCACGATCAAGAGGATAACATTTTGAATTACTCTAGACAAATGTTAGCTACCAGTGGTAGGCGCCCTAATTAGAAACTGATTATACTGCTACTGGTGATGATGCTATATAAAATAACTATGCAGAGTGTAACATAACTAGCAGCAAAGATTTACATGGGTGAAACTATGCTACAACAGAAACAAAGATGTTCCATTTTTTTAAACGTTTTATTGGCTTCTAGCATGCAAACTTTTTAGCCATCATAAATAAATGAACTTACACACACAACATGATGACTTTTTTTTCTTCTTCTTCGTCACATGTACTGTTTAGGGCATACATTCATATGTTTTCAGATCAAAATTATTGTAATCAGATTACAAAACATAGTTGACTGCTTAAAATGTATTTGTTAATTAAGTTCAATTCATTTTAGATTTTTATGTCTTCTTTTGCTAGAAACCGGAATATGGTATCGTATGTACTCCTGGTTGTGTCTCCAAGAATTGGGATCGTGCAAAGTGGCTGGCAGTCTTAAGAGCTCCTTTAAAAAGTCCACCAATTGTTTCCTCTTCACATTGACAGTAGGGTGCCTATGACCGCTGATTCTATATAAGTGGTCAGGGAAAGATCCATGATTGAGGCGCATTCTCACAAAGATGTTCCAATAACCACGAGTCCACAAACAAGCCATTTGTGAGATATTTATGAATGTGGCCACTCACTTCAGTGAGAAATATTGTTTTGGTTAGTATAGGTGGCAGTAAAATGATAAAATGAAAATGAAACACATGGGAAAAAAGTAACTAAACTGTTTATTATTCTGAAATTAATCATCATAAATGTTAATACATTCGTCACACTGGGAGACAAGATGGTTAATGCCTTCATGGAAAAATGTTTGCAGCTGCCTATGGAACTATGGTTGTACCCAGGCCTGCAGCTCTTCGTCTAAAGCTAATTGCCAGCCACAAATGTCTTTCTTCAGTGGTCCTAAAGTACGAAACTGCATGGAGAGAGACAAGGACTGCAAGGAGGATGTGTTAAGGCTTCCCAGCAAGACTCATAGCATAGCTGAAACAAACTTGGCAACATTTGGGAAAGTGTTATCTTGCAACAGGATGATGCTATCCATCAATATTCCTCAGCATTTAGACTTGATAGCACACTTCAAGTTTTGCAAAGTGCTCACATACCACTGTCCACCAACTGTAGTGCCATGTTTTAGAAAGTCAATGAACGGTGGGCCCTTGCAGCCAATGAGAAAGGTCATCGCGATTTTTGCAGAGCTGTAGTGAATGGATTTGAATTTTTTTGGTGCAGTTCAATCCACGTGCTTCCATCGTTGGCTCTGAAGCATGTTCTGTGGCTCAAAAAGATGACACCATGTTTCATCTCCTCTGACCATACAGGATAGGAAACAATATTTTTCATCATGATACCATTCCAGGTGCTGCAGTGACATCAATGTTCTGTTCATCTTCTGTTAGGCGGTGGGGAACCCATTGCACATAGAATTTCTGGAACTTAAGATTCTCTGTCATGGTGGCCTATGTGGCGGCACCATGATGGATGTCCAACATAAGTCAAATACCTTCCACTGTCCACCATCGGTCATTTCTGATGGCAGCATTCACCGCACCAATGACAGAAGGGGTAATGACACAATGAGCCTGTCCTGCCATCATCCTATGACAACAGATCTTTTCGAAGTTGTTAATTCCATGCAGAAACGCATGCCATACACAGCAGACATTCAAGCATTACTTTCACTTCCCTGCACTCCCTCTGCAGTCAAAAACTGCACTACACCTTACTGTTCCTCTTTCCCAGCCTACATAAGAATTTGGACACGCACACAATTTGTTGACCTCATATTGAACATGTCTAACAAGCAGATGACACAGCGGTGAACATTTGTGCTGTTTCTTCCCTATTCCCACTGGAGGGCACTTGTATACACGCCCCTACCTGTGTTCCCAAAGTTTGTGCCATGCTCATTATATAGTCTGTCTTTTTTTCATTTGACTGTCTCTCTGACAAATGTGTTTGGAATGGGAATTCTTTGAATAAGTCCCCATGTAACTGGGCTCAAATTTCACCCTACAGTGTCTATATTTTCACAATATAATCTTCTTCAGATATGCATACATGTCTGAAGGAACAGACACTGTCACTGATGATTACAGCTGTGGTAAATGTTACAAAACATTTGCATTTTGTGACTGCAAGGACGTCATCTGTTTGCAACACATGAAAATTTGTTCCAGACTGAGACTTGAACCTGAATTTCCTGCTTATGTAGAGCAGTCACCTTAACCAATTCAGATATCCAAGCACACCTCCAGGGCTCACTGATCCAAACTTCCACACATCACGTAGACACAATCCTTATGCTCGCACAATTTGTGATGTCTGCACAGGGTGACAATTATTATAAGGGGTAGCCGCCACACTGGGAAATGGAATTGTTCCATTCAAAAGTAATCACCACATGTGTTAAAACATATATCCCACTGGAACACGAGACACTCAATTCCTGTTTTGTTGAATGCGGTTGGCTGGTGACGAATCCACAACCCTTATATTTCCTCGTTCGTTTGAAACCGATGTCCACGTATTACTTTCTTCAGATTGCCAAAGATGTGAAAATCACATGACGAAAGATCTGGGTTGTATGGAGGATGTTGCTGAGTTTCCCAACCAAATCACTGAAGCATAGCCTTTGTCCAATTGACACTGCAGGGTCGGGCGTTATCGTGCAACAGAATGATTCTGTCTGACATTGTTCCTGGGCACTTTTTGATTTTATGGTGTATGGCAGTTTCTGAAAAATGTCTTCATAGTAATGTATGTGACTGTGGTTCCATGCTCGAGGAACTCGATTAGCAGAGAGTATCTACAGTCAAAGGAGGTCATTGTGATCTTACCAGAACTTGTGTGAACAGCTATACTTGGATGGGGGAGATGTGCAAATGTTTCCACTGCTGGCTTTACTGTTTGCCTTTGGGCTGTCAGAATGCTGTTGGATGGAATCATCCTGTTCCAGGATAATGTCCCACCCATACTTACAATCGGACGAAGGCTACATTTCAGCAATTTGGTTGGGAAAAACTGCAACACCCTCGGTGCAGCCGATCCTTTTCAATGTGATTTTCACATCTTTTGTGGCCTGAAGAAAGACATCTGTGGACATTGGTTTCAGCCAAGGAAGTGCAAGAGTGGGTGCAGTTGTGGATCTGTCAACGGCCAACAGTGTACTACGAAACAGGAATTGATCATATTGTCAGCTTGTGGGATAAATAGCCTAAAGCATGTGATGATTACTTTAGAAAGGAACCATTTCATTGTCCCATGGGTGTTTGGTTTTCATTTGACTGCTATTATTATATCATCATTTTAACCCATGGAGGCATGGATACATCATTAATGGTTACAATGTCTATGTTTATAAAGTGCCTGTATCTTCACATCTAAATGACATTGTATTGTGAAGATAGAGACATTGTAACCATCAATGATGTATGCATACCTTGATGGTCTAAAATGGTTGTACAAAATATGGTTGGCAAATAAAAGTGGCCCAGAGAACAGAATTCCAGGGTACAAAGAAACACTGGAGTCAGGTTGATTTGGTAGGAATCTGAAGCATTTTGTGGTGAAGTGCAGCCACATTTTCTGGTGTGTGGGCACGTTTCAGAATGTTTTTTACTTGTTTAAAACAGATCCTGGCTGACACCATGTTTGGACTAAAGCATGTGGTGGTACACTTTGATACCATTAAAAGTCTCAGCAAACAACTGACCACACTGTTTCCACAACTTTGCTGTCATGTAACTTTACACAATGAATACTCATTGCTCCACTGTGAGGACCATTGTACCCTTTGCACTGCTTCACCCACACAGACAGAGCCCCCACTGTGTCCTGAACCAGTGTGGATCACGTGGAGCGTGTACATGTGATGTGTGTGTCACGGAGTGTGGTTATATGTATACACTCATATCCAATCATATCCGTTCATGCAGGCCACTTTTATTTGTCCCACCCTGTATTTGTCTCCCTGTGCAGGAGTCACAAAGTGCGGGGGAATAAGGATTGTGACTGCAAGGCATATAGATGTTTTGATTGGTTCTGGATGAACTGAAGTGGTTATGGTGATCACTCACGATAAGAGGGAATTCCGGATTTGAGTCCTGGTCCAGCGCACACTTTCATGTGCCACAAACACCTGATATCAATGCACAGTCGAAGAACGCGATTCTATTTCATAAAGTGCTTCATCGTGTTACACAATACAATTTACTATACACTTGTATATGCAGCCCTATTCTTGAAAACACCCCTGAATCATCTCCTAAATCTTGCCAAGACTGTACAACTTGCTGTTCCTGTTCATCAAATGTACCAGTGGGAGTGATACACATTTCATTTTTGAGATGATTCCAGACAGAAAACTCCAGAGGACTGAGGACTGGATATCTTGGAGGCCAAAATACAGATCCTACTTGACCTATCCATCTCACGCCATATTGGTACGTTAGATGCAGTCTTACATCAGTACTAACATGTGCCTATGCTGCATCATGTATATACTATATTTCCCAACCATGGGCCACAAGTAAAATTTGTGCTCCATTAGAAGCAAGTTAATTAGAAAGTTTACATTTCAAATGAATTTCTACTAACTAGGACAACATTTCATGCTGAACTAACCACACATTCACAATTACCTCACAAGCTGCAGATCTATTTTTACTAGAATGTTTTTTGTTCCTTCTGTTACTATATTTTTTCATCTGTGTTAATTTTTGCTAATAATTATGAGACACCTTGTATACATTTACTTCTAGAGTCTTGTACATAGCAGGCAACATCATGTTTGAGAGAACAGTACACTCCTGTTACTTATGGCAAAAGGGGGGGGGGGGGGCACAATTTCGTTGTGAGCAGTTTTAACCTTAATGCTTCCATGAGTTTGTATGAATTCTGAGACCATATCCCTTGGATTGTGACTGTGGCTGGTGAGAACAATACCCTGTCTTCAGTTAGTTCTACCACCTACCTTGTGAAGCCACATGCCATTTATAACAGCTGTGTGGTTTGTTTCCCTGACCTAACAGGCGAATATGTGTTTTTTTTGCTGTTCTTGACCACGTATAGCCGATGAGAGCTAAGTTCTTAAATTGGTCAGTCACATACTGTTCACTGGCAGTTTAGCAGAGAAAATACTGAAACTTTTTTTTCGTGTTGGTTATTATCAAGGTTCAGGCCTGGTGTGGATTTGCATTTACAGTTATTGTTTTATGTTTATCCTTACACATAGTCCAGTCACATTAATGTAACCACTGCCCATGTTAGACAACAATGTGCAGTAACCACTCACAGATGGCAGGTTTCAGCTCTAGTAGTGGAGTGTATATAAAGGGTCTGGGGAGACATAGAAAATAGTGCAATCATTGTTGTTATGCAAAACTGAGTGATTTATCTGATGTCCAAAAGGGCACCATCAGCATCTTTCAGGTCAAAGGTGGAAGTATTTCCAAAAATGGCTCATTATGGAACCTGTTCGCGTGTTGCCATGATTAAAGTATGCCGTGCATGGCAAGGAGGGAGGATTGTACAATACTAGATTCTCCACTTGCAACTTTATAAGTAGGCTTTCGAGGAAAAACTGGCATCTATCTTTTGTTGTCTCTCAATTCAGGTTTTTCAGAATCTCTGTGGTGGTCTCCCATAGATCAAAGAAACCTATGGTGATTTGTGCTGCTCTTCATTTTTGTTATACTGAATATCACCTGTTAGTCCAATGTAGTATGGATCAGATCAGATTAGATTAGTTGTTCATTCCATAGATCCGTGCTGATGAGATCCTCATGGATGTGGAACATGTCAATTTTTAAGCTGAAATAACAATACTATTAGTATGAATATATACAATACATCATTTGTTTCTATTAAAAAATTTGTCAATGGAGTAGAAGGAGTTGGCCACTAGTAAGTCTTTCAGGCTCCTTTTAAACTGATCTTTATTTGTAACTAAATTTTTTATGTTTGCTCGCAAATTATTGAAAATGAGTATTCCTGAGTAGTGGACCCCTTTTTGAACTAAAGTAAGTGCTTTTAAGTCCTTGTGCAGATCATTTTTGTTCCTGGTATTGTATGAACTGAGCTGTTTGTTGGAAAAAGAGATATATTATTTAGGACAAATTTCATTAAGGAGTAAATAAACTGAGAGGCAGTAGTTAGTATACCCAGTTCTTTGAAGAGGTTTCTCAGGACGTCCGTGAATTTACTCCACAAATAATACGTCTTACACGCTTTTGGACTCTGAAAACTTTTGTTTGACTTGAAGAATTACCCCAAAATATTATACCATATGACATTATGGAATGAAAGTAGGCAAAGTATGCAAGCTTTTTCATTTTTATGTCGCCTATGTCAGCTAACACTCAAATTGGAAATACGGATTTGTTAAGGCGTTTCTGCAGTTCTGTGGTGTGCTCCTCCCAACTGAATTTATTAGCCTATCAAGTTGTAATCCCAGGAATTTAAGACTGTCAACCTCTTCTATCTGCTCTTCTTCATACTTTATGTATACGCTGGGTGGAAACCTCTTACAGGTTCTGAATTGCATATACTGAGTCTTTTCGAAGTTTAATGTCAGTGAGTTGGCTTTAAACCATTTATTAATATCCATGAAAATATCATTAGCAGATCTTTCTAGAACTACACTCGACATACTGTTTATTGCAATACTTGTGTCACCTGCAAACAAAACGAACTCTGCTTCTGGCAGTGTAACTGATGAGAGATCATTAATGTACACAAGAAAAAGCAATGGCCCTAAGATGGAGCCTTATGGGACACCACATGTGATTTCTTCCCATTCTGATGATGACTGATGACTTAATTCACTAGTTGCTTGCACTGACACCCTTTGTTTCCTGTTAGCGAAGTATGACTTGAACCATTTTGCAGCGCTGCCTGTGATACCATAGAATTCTAATTTATTTAAAAGGATGTTGTGGTTCACATAATCAAATGCCTTTGACAAATCACAGAAAATACCTGCAGCTTGTAATTTGTTATTTAATGAATTAAGTACATTTTCACTGTAAGTGTAAATAGCCTTCTTGATATCAGAACATTTCAGAAATCCAAACTGTGTTCTTGATAATATGTTATTTGTGGTCAGATGGTTGAGAAGCTGCCTTTACTTTTTCTAAAATTTTTGAGAATGCTGGCAAAAGTGAAATCAGTCTGTAGTTTGATTGATCCCCTTTCTTGAATAGAGGCTTAACATCTGCATATTTTAGCCAGTCAGGAAATGTCCCAGTTATAATTGACTGGTTACACAAGTAACTTAGAATTGTACTAAACGCACAAGAACATGCCTTAATTAACTTTGTTGATATTTCATCGTAACCATTAGAATGCTTTGTTTTTAAAGATTTTATTGAAAATGGAAATGAAGTCCCATGCTTCTTTATAGAGCGTAGGGGAACGATGCGGGAGACCCGCACCGCCTTACTAGGCAAGGTCCTAATGGAGGTGGTTTGCCGTTGCCTTCCTCCGACCGTAATGGGGATGAATGATGATGATGAAGATGACACAACAACACCCAGTCATCTCGAGGCAGGAAAAATCCCTGACCCCGCCGGGAATCGAACCCGGAACCCCGTGCTCGGGAAGCGAGAACGCTACCGCGAGACCACGAGTAAGTTATTTCTTTTGGTGAAGTGAGTGACATATTCATGTACCTGAAGCTATTTGTAAAGGCTAGTTTCAGATATTCAAGGGCATTATTTACTGATCCTGACAACCCCATTCTATCAGTAACGGATATAAAGTACTTGTTAAATAGATTTGCCACACTATGCTCATCAGTTACTAATGTGTCATCTACCCTTAATGCTATTTGCTCCTGTTCCTTTCTGGTTCTACCAGTCTCCTCTTTCACTATATCCCATATTGTTTTTATTTTGTTCCCTGACATTGCTATCTGCTTCTCGTAGTGCATTTGTGTAGATGTCTGAATTACTTTTTTTAATATTTCACAGTATTCCTTGTATTTAGCTAAATCATCAGCATTGGAGCTATTCTTGGTCGACAGATACATTTTCCTTTTTGTCTTACAGGAAATCTTTATTCCTTGTGTAATCTATGGTTTTATTATAGACTTCTGTTTAATTTGAGTAACTTTTAGAAGAAAACAGTTTTCAAACATGGTACTGTCATTGTTCATGAATGTGTTATATTTTTCATTCATGTCATGAGCACTATAAACATCTTTCCAGTTCATATCTTTGAACAGTTTTCTAAAACACTCAATTTTTGGTTGATTGACTACTCTCCTGTACTCAAATTTAGCAGTCTTGATAACCTGCTTAGAATTTACATCTAAAACAAGGAGCTGCAGGTCATGATCTGATAGTCCATTTATTACAGGTTTTATGATATGATTTTGTTCCTTTGATTTGTCTATAAAAATATTATCAATGGGTGTCCTTGAGGATTTAGTGATCCTAGTTTGAAAGTTTACAGTGTGAGTTAGATTGAAAGGCAACATTACTAACTGCAGTAAATGTTTACTGGAAGAGTGCATTAGAAAATCTGTATTAAAGTCACCAGGAATCAAAATTTCTTTGTTTCTTCCTGTTAAATAACCCAAAAGAGCTTCTAGATGATTTATGAATAGATTATAATTTCCTTCAGGTGCTTGGTAAATAGTTACTATTATACAGGATCTGTTATGGAACTCTACTTCTGCTGCATATGCTTCTAGATGCTGCTCTAAACAGAATTTATTAATGTCAATGTTCTTCAATTTATGGCAGTTTTTAATGTGTCAACTCCTCCTCCACCCATATCTACTCTGCAGAAGTAGGAAGCTAGCTTAAATCCTGAAATGTCTAACATATCTATACCAGTGGTCACTTGATGTTCAGAGAGGCAGATTATGTCAATTTGGTTAGATGAATTCATTTCATCAATACAAGTGAGTAGTTCATCAACTTCATTTCTGAGTCCTGGAATGTTCTGGTGTAATAAAGATAACTGATATTGCATACTAATGGGATTCTAACTGCTTTGGGGAAGATGAACTGGCAGTTTCTGATTACTTTCTGTTAAACATTGTTTAAATGGAGGCTGTAAGCTAAAATCTGACTCCTGTTCATCTGTTTTCTCAAACTGAGTGTGTCTGCCAATCTCTCTTAAAACTCGTTTTCTTTCTCCCTTCCCTATCCTAAAAAAAAAAGGAATCCCTCTGACACCTGTGACCACTGGTATTTTACCACTTGTGACAGTGCCCCCCTTTAGTTTTCTGCAATCAACCCAGACAGTTTTCCTTTCCCTTTCCTATTGAGGTGAAGGCCATGCCTAGTGTAGTTCCACCTATTGATAGCATCCACAGGAATCAAACCAGTATGGGACCCTATATCCATCCTAAGCAGCCACTCCAACTCCAAGTTCACCCTCCTGACGGAAGAGTTCAAATGAGGCCGATCATGGCGTCTCGACACAGACAGAAATCCCACACTCGTATGCTTCGTTGCTGATGCTATCTTCACCAGGTCACTCTCTATGGAATATTCAGAGTCTCTGTCAATGCTATTTCCCAGACCACACACTATAACCACAGCATCCTCCATTGTGAAATCCTTGCATAAAGAAGCCACACACTCAAGTCATATTCTAGGATAGGTCAGACAAGTGTTCTGTAAGCAGTCTCCAATGTAGACTGAGGGCATTTTCCAAGTATCCTATCAATGAACTGAAGTCTGCTACCTACTTTACCTATCCCTTTTGACTCGTCATTCTTCTGACAGGTTAGATGGGAAATCTTGTCTCAGTCCCCATACAGCCCTGATCTGGCACCACTAGACTTCCATCTGTTTGGGCCTCTAAAAGAAGCTCATCATGGGATTCACTTTGTAGATGAGGAGGCCATTAAAATGTCCATGCACAATGGCTTTGAAAACAGGACCATGCATATTACAACACTGGAATACATGCCCTTGTTAAAAGATAGATGAAAATGTGGAAATGGATTGAGATTATATTGATAAGTCATAAACTAATTGACAGTGTTGTGGTTTTCAATCTACATTGCTGCATTTGAAATTCTTGAAAAATAAAAAAAGGGCCAGGAATGGTTATTTTGCTTCCTAGGGAGCAGAATTCACCAACTTCATCTACTTTGTGGTCACCAATTTTGATGTTAAGTTTATCACCAATCTCATTTCTGCTACACCTCATTACTTTTGTCTTTATTTGGTTTACTCTCAATCCACTGTGTGTGTTCATTAAACTGTTCCCTCCATTGAACACATCCTCAAATTCTTCCTCTCTTTCACTGAGAATAGCAATGCCATCAGTGAATCTTATTGATATCCTATCACCCTGAAGTTTAATTCTACCTCTGACTTTTTATTTTTTGTACCATTGCTGAGTCAATGTACACATTGAATAGTATGGGTGAAAGATGGCATCTGAACACTTCATTCATGGTCTTCTGTTCTTACTGGTCCCTTATGGTTCTTGCACATATTGTACATCATCCATCTTTCCCTACAGCTTACTCATATACTCCTCAGAATTTTAAATCTGTTGCACCATTTTACATTTTTGAATGCTTTTTCTAAGTCACCAAATCCTATGAATATGTCTTGATTTTTCTTCAGTCTGGCTTCCATGATCAAGCGCAAAGCCAGAACTGACTCTCTAGCGCCTTCGCCTCTCCTAAAGCCAAACTGATCATCGTCTAACATATCCTCAATTTTCATTTCCATTCTTCTGTATATTTTTTTGTCAGCAATTTGGATGCATGAGCTGTTAAGCTGCTTGTGCGAAGCTGTCACGCTAATCTACCCTTGCTGCTTTTGGGATTGTATGGATGGCATTCTTCCGAAAACCACCAGCATTGTTCGTTGCTCTGAATTTAGTGAGATATACCAGTGTATAAGTTGTTACAAAATCAGCTAAGTAAAATATCTATCCAGTTTGCACATTTATTTACATATGAAAGCTGACTTCCAAAATTTTCTTTGCGTGAGACAGCGCGTACGTTTCATTTGCCGCTTCAGAATTCTTGATTCTAATACTTTACTGTTTGCTTCACTTCACTTCTGCATAATCTTTCTTCAATTGTGTCGGTAATTGGGTGTATTGTGATACATCATGAAATTTCAAATATTTGTGAGGGCCGCGGTAAACTATCATCATCAATTGTAGGCCTAAAGTTAAAAGTATGCACTTTTAGAAATATTTGACTACAGTAGGTCTATCCTTGTTCAGAAACAATTGTTCCCTAATTTCACTGTATAATTATGGCATGTGAGAAATCAGTCCATGTTTGACAGTGCACAGTGCCAGTATATTCCAAAAAGCTGCACGTGAAAACCAGATTTTTCAAGGAGTCATAGTACGAGCTCTACTGATCAGCCCTTGCATACCTACTGGAAGAATGGGCATACTTTAAATATTCTATAGACAGGTTCAAAATTTAAACATTACACACTAGCTCTAGATCAGGCAAATTGAGCAGGTTGGCTGATCTTTTTGCTTTAGCTGTGGTCTGGGGTGGGCCTTAGGCAGCTCATAAAAGCACAATTTGTTCATGGGTGGGACCTGACAAAACCCCTATTTTTGGTTAGGAAAAGTACCAATCGTGGGAATGGCCACTTCAATAATTTCTGTTCATGGTAAATTGTCAAAATTTTTACCATACATTCTTAAGATGATGTTCTCAGGGAACCTTCAAACTTTTTTGATTTCACTATCCACTATCAAAATCCAGAGGTTCGGAGTTACCATACTTATGTGCATAAAATATGACTGTAGTATCCAGTCTGAGGCATAAATGTAGTTTTAAAGGGCTTAATGAACACATGGCAAGTCTTCTGGCGTCACAGCAAGGGTTCTGGGGACATTGGAGGGGCTCTGATGCTACGAAAGTATGTTTTTAGTTGTCATTTTTTCACCAACAATTCTTTATGATGTGCTCTCTCTGTATAATGTGCACCTCAGGCCTAATCAGGCAGTCTTGACCTGGAAATGTTTTGATGGTGTCATCTGGTGGTGTAAGCACCTGACAAAAAGTTATTTTGTCATATGAAATTCTCTGTACTTACAAATCAAATACTGCATTTTTTGGCCTGGTATCCTATAGATGTTGTGCATCTTTATGTAAAGTACCTGCAGTGTAAAGTGAACTTGCACTGGACAGTAGATGATTGTGTGTTAACCTTATATTATGAATACTTATTTATTGTTTATATATGTCAAAATATTGGTACATAAATGTGTTAAAATATATAAATAAACTGTCTACACTTCATTGACCTACAGAATATGTTTCATATAAACAGCACACCCTGCTGTAAAAGGGAAAAGAAGGGAACCAGCTGAAAAATGCTCCCGTCAGAGCACAAAAAAGGTGAATACGCTCCTCTTTAAAAGACTCTGACAGGAGAACATGTGGAGGAACTGTGGCACAGGTTTTAAAGAACACACTGGATAGATATGTACCCAGCCGAAAAGCTCATAATGGAATGGAACTTCCATTGTGTCCAGTCATTGTACAGAAACTTCTAAAGAAACAGAGATTACTACATAACAGGGGTAAAACAAAGCGTAAGGCTATAGAAAGAGAGATGCTGAATGAAACATGTTTGGCTGTCAAGAGAGTAATGCATGATGCCTTCAGTGGCTACCATAGCAGGATATTGTCAAACAATATTTTACAAAACCCACTGAAGGTGGATTCGGACATGTCCAAAAGAACAGAAACCACATATTCATATAATTTGACAGGTCTAGCTGTGCAATGAGTCCACCTTCAGTGTGGATGCACAAATACTTCTGACCTCCTGTGGGAATCTCGGAAGAGCGAATATGGAAGAAATGGACAGGGGCTGTGGATAGGTGGCACGCAATGAGTGTGTGGATCAGCCGTGAGGCAGGCCGAGATAGTTCGTGCGGTTGCGGTAACACTGTGTCCCAGATGGCGCGGTAACACTGTGTCCCAGATGGCGCAGTGGTTACCACATGTGCCTTGTTAGCTGGAGATCACGGGTTGAATCCCGGTCTGGTACACATTTTGATTCATCGCTGCTGATACTGCATAATGTCCCAATAAAGCTGACAGCACTGATCCCTCCCTTCCCCATCCCTTTCCCTTTCTTTCTTCCCCTCCCCACCATTAATTTCCATGTAATTTAATTGTCATACCACTGAAAAGATGAATGTGATAAGCATTAGTGTCGGTGGTGTTGAGAAACAGCTGAAACTGTTAAAACTGAACAAAGATCCTGGGCCAGATGGAATCCTTATCAGATTCTGTACTGAATTTGCAGCTGAGTTAGCCCCTCTTATAGCTATAACCGTTATATCATAGGTCCCTCAAACAAAAGACCATGCCCAGTTCTTGGAAAAAAAAGCACAGGTCACACCCATTTATGTGAAGGGTAGTAGAAGTGAACCACAAAATTACTGTCCAGTAGCCTTGACTTTGATTTGTTGTAGAATCTTAGAACATATTCTGAGCTCAGACATAATGAATGACCTCAATGCCAACCAGCATGGATTCCGAAAACATCGGTCATGTGAAAACAAACTTGCACTTTTCTCATATGACATACTGCAAACCTTGGACCAAGGCAGTTAGGTACATGCAGTATTCCTCAATTTCTGAAAAGCATTTGACTCAATACTACACCTGCTCTTACTGTCAAAAGTGTGCTCATACAGGGTATCAAGTGAGATTTGTGATTAGATTGAGGACTTTTTGGTAGGGAGGACACAGCATGTTATATTCGACGGAGAGTCATTATCAGATGTAGAAGTAACTTCGGATGCATCCCAGGGAAGTATGTTGGGACCCTTGCTGTTTATGTTATATATTAATGACCTTGCAGACAGTATTAATAGAAAATTCAGGCTGTTTGCAGATGATGCAGTTATCTATGATGAAAGAAGCTGCATAAATATTCAGTCAGATCTTGATAAGATTTCAAAGTGGTGCAGAAATTGGCAACTTGCTTTAAATATTCGGAAATGTAAAATTGTGACTTCACACACAAAAAAAAAAAAAAACCCCACACACACAGTTTCCTATGACTACAATATCAATGGTCAAAACTGGAATTGTACAACTTCTACAAATACCTGGGTGTAACACTTTGTGGGGATATGAAATGCAATGATCACATAGGCTGTTGTCAGTAAAGCAGATGGTAGACTACGGTTTATTGGTAGAATAATGGGGAACTGCAATCAGGCTGCAAAGTAGATTGCCCACAAATCACTCGTGCGACTGGTTCTGGAATATTGCTCAAGTGCTTGGAACCCGCACCAAATAGGACTAACACGGGCTGTTGAACATACAGAAAAGTGCAGCATGAATGGTCACAGGTTTGTCGGATCCATGGGAGAGTATCACAGAGATACTGAATGAACTGAACTGGAAGACTCTTTGAAGATAGATGTAAACTATTCTAAGAAAGTCTATTAACAATGTTTCAAGAACCAGCTTTAAATGACGACACTACGATACTACAAACCATTATGTAACGCTCACATAGGGATCGTGATTAGAATAATGACTGCTCCCACAGAGGCGTTAAAAGAATCATTCTTTCCACGCTCCATATGTGAATGGAGTGGGAAGAAACCCTAATAACTGGTACAATGGGATGTACCATCCGCCATGCACTTTTTGGTGGTTTGCAGAGTATAGTTGTAGAGGCAGAAAAGTGGGAAACCAACTGCCTCAATCCTTGTTACACCTTCCTCACCAAAAACTTGGACTTACGAACATATTCGTGTTGAAAGAGAGACAGTGATAGTGGAAAAGAGAGGAGGCAATACCAGTGGGATGGAATGAGAGAAGAGACAGTGATATTGGGAGAGAGAAAATGGCAGTGAAAGAGAGCGAGATGGACGAAGACAGCAGCAGTGAGAGACAAAGGGAGAGGAGGCAATGGAAATGGATAAAGAGAGATGAATGGAGACCATACACTGTATTGGGGTCTGGACTTCCAGATTGGTTAACTTGGACACAAAAAAGTTGCCCATATCCCTCTACACCCATGGTTAATGTTTCCAGCCATAGGGGTCAAAAACCAGAGCAAACTATCCCCAAGGACATGTATGGAGAAGAGACACTTGTGGTTGAGGAGAAATACAACATATTGTATGTGAGAAACAAAGAGACAGTAGCAATAGGAATGCAAAAGAACAGGAGACATTGGCAGTGGGACAGAGAGAGAGTTAAAGCGGCAGAGAAATAATTGGAGAAATAGATAAGAGAAAATATTAATGGGAGAAAAAGAGGACAGCGGGAGAGAAACATTTACATACAGTGGCAGTGATAGGGAGATGCTGAGCATGATGGCTTCACTACGAGAGACCGAGCAAAAGGATTTAGAATGTTGTGTGTTAAAAGAGTGCAAATTGTTCACATACCAACATTTTTTATGTGGAATGAGGATTGACACAGCTAGCTCCCCACTTTTCTGTCTGAGTCTTTGAAAGAGAAGCATATTCACATTTTTTTGTGCTCCAACAAGAGCATTTTTCAGCTGGTAGATATATTTTTGGGGATTTTTGGATGCTTACAAAAGCATATTTTTGAACATTTTTGTAAGTTGCAAGTGTTATGGATACCTTATTTCATAGCAATCAGCGTTTGTGATTTACAGTTAGCGGCAGAGAATAGTTCACCACAAATTTCAGTGTATATCAATGTGAATAAATGTACATTAACTGGAATTTTTGGAAGTTATCATTGTTGCGTGCATAAGCTGCTTCATAATAAACCAGACTTTGTGTTTTGTTTACTGTAGCTCATATTATAACTAACAGAATGTACTGCATCTAGTTTTTCCTTTCAAGGGAAGTGCATATTATCTACATTTATTGCAAGTTAGTGCTGTTTTGAAATTTGTTAGTGGCTGTAACATCAATAAATTTTAGTAAATTAGTAATCTTTACTACATGTTTCTCTGTTTCCTTAATAGAAATTGCGTTCGTGTACTAATTGCTTCAGTCTTCAAAGGGTATAAGTAGTACTTTAGCTCGACAGGTTTAAAAGATTAGCAGCACGATTAGTTTAAATTTATTTGTTCATTGTCCTGTAAAACATTGCATCAACCACAATGCGGCCTCATTGTGAATGCTGTTCTCAAACATGGGATGAGTTAGTTGATGTTTGTAAGCAGCTGAAAATTGCCCTGACTACTGTCAAATGATTGGCAGCCGCTGCAAATTGGTGTATTGGGAGAGTTCCTGAGAGTCATCTAACAGAGGAACCAAAGATACCTCAAATACTATCCTCACCTGTAGATTTTTCTCCTCTGCAGAAAGTACAGGATCTGTCATTACTCGACTACTTGACTGTGAGTGGTGTGTCAATGGTAAATCTAGGTTTCATGTACAGAGAGGACAGGAACCAGGGAAGACTCCGGGTGTTATACCATTTCCCCTGACCGACAGGTTTGAGGTGCTGTCTTTCAGTGAAACAGTAAATGAGTCAGTGGGACTCACTTCACCTGTCAGGAAACCTGTTTTGTTCTGTGTTAAGATGAGATGAACACAAAATGATAGAGATCTATTAATCGTTGGCAGTTCAAACATATGACGAATAATGGTACATCTTTGAGAAATGGAACTAAGGGACAGGAATGAACACCAGGTGCACTCAGAGTGCATGCCTGGGGGCTTCATTCAACATCTTGAAGAGGCTATTCTGGCAACCACTGAAGGAACAGGATGCAACCAACTGCTGATTGTGGGCAAATGGTGCCTGTCGTCTGGGCTCCAAGATCAATCTTGGGCATTCCAGCAACTGGCAGAGAAGATTGAGGAGAACAGCCTTGTGCATGGACTTTCAATGAAGCTCACAATTTACAGCATTGTCTCCAGAACTGATCGCGGCCATTTGGTTCTGAGTCGTATGGAAAGACTTTGGAGGTTCTGTGACAAGCTAGGTTGCAACTTCCTGGACTTGCACCAGAGGGTTGAGAACTGTAGGGCGTCCCTACACATCAGAGGCTGCTATCCAAATAGCTGACTGTGTGTGGGGTTCATACAAGTGCCTTTTAAGGTTAGGCGGCTCTCCATCCAGTCCAGTCAACAACAGCTGTAATAGACCAAAAAGTTCTGTGTAAGATCCAAAGGAATGCTCCCTACAGTTGAGGGTATTAAAATCCAAGTAATTAACTGCTGATGCATTCACAATAAACTGTCAGAGTTTGAAGTTCTCCTGAAAATCAACGATGCTCACATAGTACAAGGTACAGAGAGCTGGTTCAAACCTGATGCTGATAGCAGTGCGATTTTTGGGGGGAAAAAAAGGGCAGGCTAATGGGAAATAGAGGTGGTGTATTTCTTGCAGTAGACAAGACATGCAATGAGACAGAAATTGAAGCTGCATGTGAGATTATTTTGGCAAAGACTCAGTATCGGGTAGACATAAAATTTTAATTGAATCATTCTATCAACTGCCAGACTCACCTCCTGATGTAACCAAAAAGTTTACAACTGTACATCAATACTCCGATTGTCTCATATCAGTAGTCACCAACATCTCAGCTTGTTGAATTCATGTTTGCCCCATAGACAGGCTGCAAAGAGACAACTAAAGACACATTCTGGAATGAGTTTCAAGATGCTGTTGTGATGTGCAATGAAGAAGATCTGTTTATACTCTAGGGAATCTTAATGGGCATATTGACAGTACACACGAGGGGTACAGGTGCCACAGAAATTCTGGCTACAGCATCAGAAATGAAGATGGGGTCAGAACTCTAGAATTGGCTGAAGGAATTGACCTAGCTACCACCAATACATTCTTTAAGAAACGCACATCACAGCTAGGTTGGGGTTGGGTTGTTTGGGGGAAGAGACCAAACAGCAAGGTCATCGGTCTCATCGGATTTGGGAAGGAAGTCGGCCGTGCCCTTTCAAAGGAACCATCCCAGAATTTGCCTGGAGCGATTTAGGGAAATCACGGAAAACCTAAATCAGGATGGCTGGAAGCGGGATTCAACCGTTGTCCTCCCGAATGCGAGTCCAGTGTGCTAACCACTGCGCCACATCACCCGGTGCTTCACACCTGGTCACCCACAGTAGTGTCAGGCACAATACTCAGATTGACTATATATTACTCCATAGAAGTGACCTCCCGATCGTCACAGATGCTACAGTCATATCATCTGAATGCCTTTCCCTTCAACATAAACTGCTAGTTACTGACATCTGAGGGTGAATAGGCATCTTATTATCACACTGACATCTGAAGGTGGATAGGCATTTATTATCACAAAGTACCAGCAATCACATCCAGATCACTTTGATCCTTGTTCACACCTCCTCATCACATAGCCGTCACTCTTCAGTCGAGAACCTAGACACTAAAACATGTGCATCTTGGTAAGAGGAGCTCCACTAATTTGTTTAGTTCCAGGACATGGAATCGTTTCAAGGTACTCAGTCTTGTGGATGTTTAAATCTTTGTTGAAGGTTGTACCGATGAGCGTAATGTCATTAGCATATAGCATTGTACAAGGTGCACACTTCTGTAAGTCACACGCTATAGTACCCATTTTTTATATATAAAATGGTAGCAAAGAGCAGCGGAGACAGAGCTGACCCTTCACAAAGGCCAATTGTCACAGGAAAGCTGTCTGTCAATCCTGCAGAGCACTGCACTGCACTGCACTGCACTGCTGGTGATTTTGTACATTTTTATCTGGTTGATGTAGGTTTCAGGACCTTGATAATCACAAAAAGCATATCAAATCATTTGATATAGGACTCAATCCATTGCCTTTTCAAGACCCATTCTGCTGTTATTGCTTCTCCACTGACAACACAATACTCCCCGTCTCTTTGTGTAATTCCTGTTGTGACTCTCTGAACACCTAGTCCTCAGTTCTGCACTACATAGGGATGTCTGGATACTTTTGATCAGTTAGTGTACAGAGCATGTATTGTGTACAGTAAGCAATTTCATCATACTTTGAAAGAACACAGAAGGATATTTTCAGTGTTGAAGATGTAACAAAAAGAAGTGTGTAGGGTGCTAATTTAGCTACTGTTTATGTCTGCTATTAAGGACTAAGTACTGACTGCTGCCAACAGAAATATATCAAAGCATACGACATTATTCTAGGTTTTGAAACTGTGAAGGAACCAGTAGTGCCAAAAGGTGGGACACTGTCATATGCTTTTGTGCATCTACTGATAACATTAAATATTTCTCCTCCTGAGGTTAAGTACTGGAGAGCAATTCTGGCCCATAATTTTACAGTTTTCTCAAGTGAATTTCCCTTTTTATAGAACGATGTACTTCTACTTGCTAGCAAATCGGTGGTCCAGTTGTTTATGAGGGTGTGTTTTGTTTACTAGTTTCTTTAAGGACCTGCTGAATATAAATCAGACTGCTGCTCAAAGTAAAATGAAATACACTCTTACATTTGTCATTTCATAGTCTTGCATTATCAGAGGTTCAAAAAAGGCAGGAGGGGAGATTAAGGTTTTATGTTGTATCAGTCACATTTTCATTTTCATTAGAGGTGGGATGCAAGATGGGAATGGATGAAAACAGGACAGAAAATTGGCAATGACCCTGCCAAGGGAACTCTGATCAGTGGGACATGAGTGCCCACAGTAACAGGAATGTCCCACTATTACATGGAGCTGTGATCCTTTGTTTGGTTTACAAACTGTTTGAAGCTGACAAGTCCATTGTGTAGTATTTTGAGTGAGAGCTTGTCATTAGAGTGGTGTAGTGCATATGTTGAGCAGACGCAGTGTCCAGTATTTTACTTTGGTTTTGAGAGAGGTATGGTGAGTGAAGACTTTTTTTTACCTTTATTACACTTTTATATACTAGTCAGTCCTTACGATCACTGATAAGTTGCTCTCAAAGTCCTCAAATGGCTGCCTCATATCCAATGTATGTAGAAGAATTCTCTTTTTTTTCCATTTATTTGTACTTGAAATTAGGACTTTACATTCCATCATTGTAGGCACCATTTTTTGTTTGTCCAGGTCAGAATATGTGATGGTGAGGTCACTAAAATGTGGCAGCGCCTTTCTTTCTATTTCTGCTTAGCTGTCTCAGTAGCGAACAGTTTCAGCAAGTGATA
Source organism: Schistocerca piceifrons (assembly GCF_021461385.2). Classification (NCBI taxonomy): domain Eukaryota; kingdom Metazoa; phylum Arthropoda; class Insecta; order Orthoptera; family Acrididae; genus Schistocerca; species Schistocerca piceifrons. The sequence continues at coordinate 143,241,983 of NC_060146.1, read as the reverse complement.
CTGTTCTAATGAGAGTCATTTTTCATTCAGTATTGTAAGGCAGCTTTCAGTCAGATAGCAATTGCTTCTCACAAAAACGACAAACCAGGACTTTGTGTAGTTGCTGGCTATGTGCAGCGACAAGCAGCAAGAAAGCATCTACTGGTAAACAGGCGATAAAGACAGTGCAGTTCACAAAAGGAGGGGATAAGAACTAGGAAAAGACAGATTGCTACTTACCATAAGAAAGACAAGTCAAGTTGTAGACAGGCACAATCAAAAGACACTACCGGTAAAGAGACGATAAAGACAATGCAGTTCACAAAAGGAGGGGATAAGAACTAATCAAACAATGGAAACACCAAGTAGAAATATCAACAATGTAGGAAAAGACAGATTGCTACTTACCATAAGAAAGACACGTCAAGTTGCAGACAGGCACAATCAGAACACACTTACATAAAGCTATTGGCTACAGCCTCATCAGTAAAACACACACACACACACCACACACACACACACACACACACACACACACACACACACACACAAAAAAAAAGCAAGCACACCTCACACTCCAGCATCTTGGGCCGAAATGCAGCTATGGGATGCAAGCAGCAATCTGGAGGGGGTCAGAGAAAGGGAAGGGACAGTAATCTACGGGTGGACACAAAGATGAACGCTGTCTGGTGGGGTGCGCAGTAGACTACCAACAGATGCAGCATCAATAGGTTGTGGGGCAGGGAAGTGGGGAAAGATGCATCGGCAGAAGGCTGCAAATAAACAGGGTGGGAGATCAGAATGGGGAGGGGTGATAGGACAGAGAGGGTGGAGGGTGTGGGGACAGTATGTTACCATAGGCTGATGCTGGGAGCGGAGAATGTGTTGTAAGCGCAACTCCTATCTGTGCAGTTCAAGAAAGCAGTTTGGCGGTGGCTGTTCATCCTGGTGGACAGCTGGTTGGTAGTCATACGAATCTAAAAAGCTGTGTAATGATGGCAGTAGAGCTGGTAAATGACATGGTTGCATTCACAGGTGGCCTGGCCCCTGATGGGGTAGGGTAAACCTGTGACAGGAGTAGCAGTGCTGGGTGGGTAGATTGGGCAGGTTTTGTACCTGGGTGTTCCACAAGGATATGATTTTTGGGGGGGGGGGGGGATACTGGGTGATAAAGGGAACACTCCTTTGTAGCTGGTTCTTGGGATTGGTAGGAGGATTGGGGGTGTGAGGGGGAAATGGTACGGGGGATCCGTCTGCACACAAGGATCATATCCCTGTGGAAGACCCAGGTGCAAAACCTGCCCAATCCATCCACCCGGCACTGCTGGGCCTGTCACAGGCTTATCCTACCCCGTCAGGGGCCGGGCCACCAGTGAAAGCAGGCGTGACATTTAGCAGCTCCGCTGGAATCATTGCACAGCTTTTTATATTCGTGTGACTACCAACCAGCTGTTCACTAGGATGAATGACCACTGCCAAACTGTGGCCAACAGCAAAGTGACCATGCTGTGGCACAACATGCAGCTGAATATAACATACTTGATTTCAGTGGCTGCTTCACTGCCCGAGCCTTCTCCCCACCACCAGCTTTTCTGAACTGCGCAGATTGGCGTTGGGCTTATAACACATTCTCCGCTTCTGTAATTATCTCAGCCTTGGCATACGGTAACATACTGTCCCCACACCCTCCACCCACCAGTTTCCACCCCCTCTGTCCTATCATATTCTACCTATTCTCATCTCCCATAATGTTTATTTGCAGACCTCTACCAATGCATCCACTCGTCTTTCCCTGCTCCTCTCCTTTTTTGCGTCTTTTATCCCCACAATCTACTGACGCTGAGCCCAATGGCAATCTAGTCCCTGCACACTCCACCAGTCTCTCTCCTCACCAGTAGACTGCTATCCCTTTCCATTCCGTGCCCCCTCGTGCTTCCTGCTTGCGTCCATGATAGCTGCATGTGTGTGTGTGTGTGTGTGTGTGTGTGTGTGTGTGTGTTTTACTGATGAAGGCTGTGGCTGAAAGGTGTTTATGCAAGTGTCTTTTAACTGTGCCTGTCTGCAACTTGACACATCTTCTTTATGGAAAGCAGCAATCTGTCTTTTCCTACATTGTTGGATAAGAAATAATGTTAACAAACTCATTCCAAAATACAACTATGAATTAGTTTAAAAAATTCATAGTTCTTAACTTTCAAATAAGAATTAAAGCTCCAATGGGCCATTCAGTACCAACTGGTTGCTGTGTCATTCTCTGCAAATGGCATCATTCGGATGTGGTATTAAGGGGACAGGGTCAACACACCACTCACCTCGTGGTTGTCAACTTTCCAAACCTTGCAGCCAAGCTCCTCAACTGGCATCACAAGACTGAGTACATCCTGTTAAAGTCCTCCCACCAAGGGAAAATTCTTGGCAAGTACTTGAAATCAAATCCAAATCCTCCGCATAGCAATTATATGCGATGACCATTTTGCTTTTTAAACAATGAAATCGTGCTGATATACCAGTTCATCTGATTTCACAGGACTGTATCTACTACTAGAAACCTGGGTAAATTTTAAAATATGCATCAAAACTGGAAGATTTACCTTGAAACCAGCTTGCAATTTGCTTGTTCATGTAGTTACCAGTAGTGGTCTTTCTGGTGTAGCTAGTATATTCGCTTGCTCATTTCTTATATGATGTTCTCACTTTGAGATAGTGATATCAAAGCATCAGAAGTTGGTATGTGCTCCACTTCAACATGTGCAATTAAATTACAACTATGCAGCACAATTTTTGCTCGGAGACCATGACTGCAGTTGCCCTTGACACTGACCACACAGACAGGAGTGCATGCTATGTAGTACTCAACGACGAACCTGGGTGCACGAATGACAAAACAACATTTTTTCGGATGAATCCAGGTTCTGTTTACAGCATCATGATGGTCGCATCCGTGTTTGGTGACATCGCGGTGAACGCACATTGGAAGCGTGTATTCGTCATCACCAAACTGGCGTATCACCCGGCGTGATGGTATGGGGTGCCATTGATTACACTTCTTGGTCACTTCTTGTTCACGATGACGGCACTTTGAACAGTGGACGTTACATATCAGATGTGTTACGACCCGTGGCTCTACCCTACATTCGATCCCTGAGAAACCCTACATTTCAGCAAGATAATGCACGACCGCATGTTGCAGGTCTTGTACGGGCCTTTCTGGATACAGAAAATTTTCAACTGCTGCCCTGGTCAGCACATTCTCCAGATCTCTCACCAATTGAAAACGTCTGGTCAATGGTGGCCGAGCAACTGGCTCGTCACAATACGCCAGTCACTACTCTTGATGAACTGTGGTATCGTGTTGAAGCTGCATGGGCAGCTGTACCTGTACACGCCATCCAAGCTCTGATTGACTCAATGCCCAGTCGTATCAAGGCCGTTATTACGGCCAGAGGTGGTTGTTCTGGGTACTGATTTCTCAGGATCTATGCACCCAAACTGCATGAAAATGTAATCACATGTCAGTTCTAGTATAATATATTTGTCCAATGAATACCCGTTTATCATCTGCATTTCTTGTTGGTGTAGCAATTTTAATGGCCAGTAGTGTAGTTGAAACAATCTGACTTGTGTAGCTCAGCAGGATGAGTAATATTGGACTGAAACAGACTATCACAGGCTTGCTTTGTGTGAAATAAAACTGTGTTTAAAATGAGTGAGTTTTATTATTTCACAACAATCCAGTAATGTAGTGTCCTATTAGTGAAGGACACAGTGTGCATGTAGGTTTAAGCAGATGGTTCAATTCAACAGCCTCCTGCACATCTGATGTAACAAATCCCTCTCACTTGTCCAATTGCTGGCAACTTCAGCGACAGTTATTATTTAAAACTTAGATAAACGATACAGGTCTGGTAACACACTGCACCTTCTACAGTTCAAAGCATTTGATGATGGCATCAGCAGATTCAAAGCACTGGTGATTTATGTAAGACGGTATCCACACGAGCCCTGTGTACTTATTCAAGACAGAGCACAGTCAACAGAGTTTTGTACATCGTCTGCAGAAGTCTGTGAAATGCATTTAAAAAAATCTAGCCATAAAAATTATTCTAAAAAGTACACCAAGGTTGTATGATCATGCTTATAATAGACATGCTCTTGTTAAATTATAAACTTCACATATTACTGCTTATCCTCTTCTTTTTACATATCATACTCTGTTTACTCTTAAAATGTTTCCCCAAGTTTATTCTGCCTTGAGTATAGTGGAACCAGCAATTTGTGATGCATTAGAACTGTGTGCTGGTAGCATATCCAAATCTCAACATTTGCTACAGGCAGTGTTCCACCACTGGAGATGTTCATGAACATTTCACAGTCCAGCTTGTGTGTTGAACTTGCACAGTGTTCTCTGCTGCCTTTCCAGACCTCACAGATTCTCTTCTCTCAGTAGTTCAGTGACTGCAATAACTAAAGATTGGTTTTTGTCTAGTATTGGTAAAAACTAACGAAAACCATAATGTCCAGAAGGATATAAGCAATGAAGTGAGCTTAATACCACAGATTAAGTATGTACCAATGCATGAACAATTAGGCTTACAAAACTGTAGCATAATTTATGCTCCAGAAACATGCAACATGAAGGATAAAAGCAGAATACAGGAATGTGAAATTAAGTTCTCAAGGAGAAAACTGGATTTACATGGCTAGATTGGCGTAAATTGGTACTGTACACACATCACTGCCGTAACAGCATGTCATGAATGATCTGAAACATAACAGTACAAAAACACTCACTGAACAGAAAGCAATCATTATGCCCCATTTTAATTCTCACTGGTAGTGCTGATTGACTTCACATTTCCACTATAGTTGATATGTCTCCAATGGCTGATCTTTATGTAACACTCACCTTTCCAGTCAAAAATGAGAGACAACACCGAGGCTACTTGTACTGTTAACGGGGACAAAGTTTCTTGTGCCAGGACCCTCATATAAAATATTATTGCTGATTTCAGTACGAGTACAAACTCTAGCTCTCAACAAAACACTCCACCATCTTCGTCAGGAACAAATGACTGTTGTGATTGCATCTGTGATGACCTTATAATCAGCCAGTGATTGGTCAACCTGCATCAATGTGACACGCTTCCACAGATCTCTGGCAATCGATGTGATGTCTCAATGGTATAGGCTGACTAATCACAGCCTGACACAAAAAAAGTATATGTTGTTCCTCTTTCTCATTCCAGAAAAGTAAAATAATAATAATAATAATAATAATAATAATAATACATTAACAGTCAAAATGCCCACACACATACCTGTACTGACAAGAGGATCCACTTGAGGAAAGTGCACAATTACAAACTGACAGAATGGCTGGCCAGAACTTACTTTTGGAGACAAAATGCCAGTAATGTCAATATGCACATTAAAAGTAGACAAAAAGTCTTCTTAGCTTTCAGAAAGGTTAGTCCCTTTGTCAGGGAGTTTTGGGAAGGTTTGTGAAAGAGGGGCATCTCATGCCGAATTCAAGCCGAGAGATCCCCCTGCTGCAAGGAAAAAAATGAAAGGACAGGTATCAGAGACTAAGATATTAAAGACAGTACATTTTGTAAGCACTGTGCCAGCTTCAGTCCAGTCCAGGCATCGAATTTAAAGGCAAGAGAAGTGAGAAGTGGAGAGAGAGAGAGAGAGAGAGAGAGAGAGAGAGAGAGAGAGAGCAGGGGGATGGAGGGGGTTAGTTGAAGGCAAAAAAGGGGAAGAAAGAAAAATAGAGTAAAAAACAGAGTGAATAAGGAATATCTCTCTCTCTCTCTCTCTCTCTCTCGCTCTCTCTCTCTGTGTGTGTGTGTGTGTGTGTGTGTGTGTGTGTGTGTGTGTGTGTGTGTGTTGTGTCTACTTTCGACATGTCTATCAGCAAGATAAGCAAAGGCTAGCCATCTTCTATCTTCATGCATATCAATCAGTTGAAAATTTAAAACTGATATTTTCTACTTGTTATTTCGCCTTCCTGTCTGTCTGTATGGTGGTTGTACAGCTGGATGAAGAGCAAACATAGTTCCGGAAACCTGTGATTTTCCTAATAGGATGTACTATGACTGAGTAAATGCACACCTTATAATCGAGTTCCGAGGATCAAAATTGCAGATCTGCACTTGTGGAAAAAAGCATTACAACAACTGTTCCAGATGACCCCAACTTGTGTGACAGCAGACTTCAGCATGTCTCCTCATCAATGTTTGTACAAGTTCAAAAAGCCCGCACACATTCCAAAGGCACAGACTCGATCCAAGATGTACTCTCACACTTCATCGACACTACTGACAGAATTTGAATACACCAAACCATTTAAATATCCCCACACAAAACAATCCAACGGGTTCATATTGGGGTACCTGGGAGACTACGGCACTGATGAACCATGACCAATTCGCTAGTTGTCAAAGATTTGTGCTACAAATTCCGGAACAGTCATATGAAAGTGTGCTGATGAACCATTATGCATGTACCACATACATATACTTTCGTGGTAACGACAATCATCCACACAGTCTATTAGATTCTACAGCAGTGCATATGTGCAGATATTATCGCATCAGGGGAATCACTGGCTTTTGGACCTACCTTTATTAGGATTATTTGGTTTTTTCATCATCCTCTACTCTCGCCTTTCATTTGTACCTACACACTGTACACCTTGTATATTATGAACATAATGATCCTGTAACACTCTCATGGAATTCTCTCAAAATTCTTTTACATCAAAAGATTTCTCCCCTGTAAAGAACAATGTGTTGAGTTCTGTTTGCAAGAAAATCTCCATTTCAGTAACAACATTGGTCCAATGTATCGAAATACGGATACATCCATTAAAGATGTGGGCATTTTCTTTGTCTGTGTTGTAATGAATTTTATTATGACCCAGTACAGTGCTACATGTTACAGGTAGTGCAGAATCTTCTTGCCAGTACGAAAATAGCTCTTATGCCATGTCTACCCAAGGCTCTATTTCGCTAGATGTAGCTCCTCAGAACAGGAAGAGTGTGTGAGGTGTGACTGTTGAGCATCTGTCTGTTCCCATTTCTTGAAGGACTTCAACTTAGTATCTCCCAATCAGTCCCTATACTTGTTCTTTTGGATGTTTCATCTCTCAATGCAAATGTCCTTGTCCAGAATACGTCGGTACACAGAATAAGATGAAAGGTAAAATTTTAGACCGTAAACATAACCACCCTTTTCAGCTCATCATTAACACACCTTTATTATGTTCTGTACGTCTACACTCTTTTCCCCTTACCACTCTTCTTTCTTTACTTCACAACTCAGCTGCAGTTTCCTGCAGGTATTTGGGTCCTCATAGCAAGAAACTGTCTCAGAGCCACACAATGTAGGCTTTCATTACCAATCTTTGGTTCAGTTAAGACTTGCAGGCTGAGAGGCCGTGATCAATTTAGGTATCTATTCACTAACATTTCATTTTGATGCTGTGTCCTTAATTACAATGGTTCAAGTGAACAAAATTACTTCATATTTCAGACATTTTCTGACTGTTATAGTAGTATTTGGACAAAGTCTCAGTACCAGATACTCCAGTACAACTATGAATTTTACAGGCATATTAACAGGGGGCCAAGGGCAGCCTTCTTATTCCAGCCGTGCCGACTTGTTTATGGAGATTTCTGAATGACGGGCACTGGAGGCAGCCAATGAAAGACCAGCTAAGTGGTACCTCTATGTGGACAACACTTTTGATGTATGGACTTGGATGTCTTCTTAGTACATCTCAGTAGTATCAACCCAAAAATTCAATTTACAATGCAGAAAGGGGGCAATAAGCAACATTTTTTCTGATTGTATTGGTAATCAAAAATGTGGATGGGACTTTGGGCTGTAAGATATACAGTACAGCTATACTGATTGCAATCTCCATAAAAAATCCAACCACCACCTGTACAAAAACTGTCATTAAAGCCTTGGCAAACAGGGCTAGTAAAATTTACACCACAATATATTTGCAAGATAAGTTGAATCATCTATGATTAGCTTTCAAGAAAAATTGTTACTCCAATGGAAATGTGGACTGAGCTATCCATACAAGAAGAAAGAACACCAGGACTAATGAACAACAGCCATGTAGGGAGAAATTTTTCCTGCTTTTTATTAACAAGATTATGGAATGCATTGGGAAAGTATTGACCTAGTATGCTGAAGCGATCTCTGGACCCACCAAGAAAATAAAAGGATGCTTAAGAACAGCAAATACATAATGCATCCACTAAAGACAACTGAACTTTATAAAATCCTCTGCAGTTGTGGGCAAGCAGACAACAGAAATGTAAAACACATACTCATGCAATCGGCATCACTGATGAATGGTAGTGGCGTCTGTCCAGCTTTATACAGCAGCCATGCCTCTACGGACATTCAGACTCAGCCGAACTCAAGCTGCTGTAGAGGTGAAGGGTACACACATCCCATATTAAAGTCTGTGTCCAGATACTTTTGATCGGGCACTGTACTTTGCCTCTACTCTTCTCAAAACTGAAGAGCAGGCATCAGGATTCAAGTCCAAATCCTGCACACAATTTTATCACACAACAAAATTTTGCGAACCAATTGTATCTTGACACCAGAAAAAACATGTAAATGGGAACAGTGTCAAGATTTCTGCTGAGGTACCATGATGGTGGTGATTTTTTGACAGGGTGGTCACAGCAATGAAATGCTGATGTTGGAGACAGACTCCCCAAAATACATTAAGATCTGTTTAGATTCTGTGTCACGCGACTTTCAGCGGTTCTAACTCGGCACGTGGGAGCTTTATAGTGTACAAAATTCTCAAAGGCAGAGATCACACACAGTTATGTAGCCCTAATTAATTGTATACTTTTATGTTTCTTCTTTGGCTTACAGTAAATTTGTGATCATATGGAGTATCTTCCTCTGCTCTCAGCTGTTCTAATCAATGTACCAGTATTTGAATCATCAAGCCCTCAAGGGGATTCATCAACCATGAATTAATTCTGACCACATTCAACTTTTCCTTCTATACTTCCTTCAGTATTCATATGAAGCAGCATTTTTCACTTTAAAAAATGTGCACAAGACACATTGTTTTTCTACAATTAATGGTTGCTAGGATTTCAAGATTTTTATCAGCACAGTGAAGTACCCCATCGTTGGTAACATTATCTACCCACAGGATATTTAAAATGCAGTGATACATTCGCATTTCAAATGCCTTCTAATACCTTCAACCTGTTGATGGATTAGGCCATAACTGTGAAAGATTTAAGCAATTATAGCAATATCAGTGACACACATCACTTTACAATTTTCTAAGCGCTTAATTGAAGGGTGTGATTACAACCTAGACATAAGAGTTTTTCAAACACTGCAGTGTCAATTTTAGTTTTTATCTTCTCAGCCAATACCACTTTTTGTTAGCCAGAATCCTAGGTATTTGATTTTGCTGACAAATATGTCGTCAGCCAAGTACATTATCAAGTTGTCCACTTTCTTCTTGCTGGTTAGTTTTTAGGGTTTCACACTTCAATCAATTAAAACAGAACCCTTATAGAACCACTCTGTTATCTGCCTGTCTGTTTCTCTGTCCAACTTCTGAAACCCTTTTCCTCAGAAATGGGTGACATACCAAGCTGAAATTTATATTAAATATTAATGTCTACGAAACACTGACAATATAAAACAGTGAAGCTTCTAAGTCAATGTAATCAGAAGATACAGCCATTTATGTAACTTATTTTGATACTTGCAGATTCGCTCAATAAAACCTGTAGGGTACTTCCCCTTGACAAATTGTGAAATGTGGACAGAAGAAAGGTTTCACAGTACAACTAAATGGGAACAAGCATCAGAAAATTGTTAATTTGTATTTGTCTCACAGGGAAAAATATTTTTTTGTCATTTGTTACCAGATTTCAAGCTCGAAATGAAAACATTCTCGAATGTCTTGGAATCCCTGGGATCAATATCTTGTCAATATCAATGTTGAGTACAGGCAAAAATTACTGACCTCCTCCATTCCTGGAATGGATGAACTGCCTAAATATAAGTTTGTACGAAACCCTCAGTGTGGAAATGATTTTACTAGGTGTGATGTTTAGGAGCAGCTATGGTGAACAAGTATGACAGTGTCATCTGTGTTATTGAAAAGCAAACCACTGATCTCAATTCCTCTGTTAACATCATCCAATGACTTAGGAAAAACAGCATAATAAATTAAGTTGTCGAGTGTTGGAGACGATAAACATCCCTGCCTGGCACCATTTAGAATTCTGACGTTATCGAAAACAGGGTATTCGACCTTGACATTGACAGTTAAATTATAGCACAGTCTTTGAAATGTATTGATGTCTTTACTGCTGATCCCCATAAATTTAAGCTGATTAATTAAGAAGTGGTGTTCAACGTTGCCAACTGCCGTTTCATTATCTAGAAAATGGGCAGGGGTATGTACTTGTTGGTCGATATATTTTTGTACTAAGATTTGAATACATGTGCTTCACTGATGTTTTCCTTTATTTTCTCCATAGCCAGTTTTACAGTATTATCTGAAATACTTTCACAATATGACCCATTGTTGTATAACTGTGGCTAATTAACTTTGACAATATACCTTCCTCAGTACTGAAATTTTCGTAAGAGTAATGAGATGCTTAATTTTGTTCTATTTGTTTTAAATGTTCCTGGCTTGTCACTTACCTACTGTATGATCAAAGCATTCACAACTTTTTGTAAATGGAGTTTTTGTATGTAATAGGTACTACGAGTGTAAAGAAAAACACAATCAGGCGGAAATGCTATTTAATGTTTTATTTATAACAATATGCAGACATTTTTCATCACATCTTACACACAAATTGTAAGAAAGTTGAAAAACAATTAAAAAGGCACAAACACTTAAGTAAAAGGTACTTTAGTATTTTCAAGCTGCAATACACTCCTTACATTATACTCAGTCTGAAGTTATAGCCAAACAGCATTTACATTACAAATGTCCAAACACTGCATCTCTCATGACTGAAGTTGACAAAAGTCTTAAATCAGACACACATACGGACTCCAATCCAATGAAAAATACCTTTACAAAATAACCCTACAATTGCCACATGTATGATGGTGGGAAGTTACAGACACATCACAGGTTTCTGAATAGTTGTTAACATATCAAAATATGGAAGATAAAAACAGATACACAGTTCTAACGTACACAGAAATGTGATATAACATTACTCTAGTATACCAAAGAAAGTACATGAGCAACATCACAATGTTACAATCATTTGTATTTTAGTCATTACTCTCATGTTATGATCATTTGTATTTTAGTCATTACTCTCATATTGAGCAAATTTCTCTTTGCAACCATCATGCTACTTTTGTATTTTTGTGTCTTGAAGTGTGTGCCTTTCTACACAATTAAAAGAAAAAGGCAAATCACAGCAATAACTATTTTTTTCAACGAAAGATACATGTATGTCCTTATAAACTGCCATGTCATTGCCACATGTATGAATAACTGGTTTTTAACAATGACCATATTCAAAAATATTTCAATGTAACTGACATGTAAGTTCAGATGAAATGTAAGTTAAAAAAGAGAATGAGCGCGCGCGCGCGCACACACACACACACACACACACACACACACACACACACACACACACAGAGAGAGAGAGAGAGAGAGAGAGAGAGAGAGAGAGAGAGAGAGAGAGAGAGAGAGAGAACATGCTCAAAGGTCCCATTGTGACTTTTAGTCCTGCAATGCCATCTGTTGATTAACTAAAACATTAAGATTTTTGAATTTTCAACTGTGGAGTATATAATTTCAATGCATCATCACTACATAAAGTGTTCTGATGCAAAATTTACAACTATGTTCTAATCTCATTTCAGAGTAAATGGTGGTTCAACAGAGCCAAAACAAAATTTTGTTTCAAGATAGGCAAAATAGCTAGAAAAATATACAAAATAATACAGCTGATTAGCCAGGACTACAGCAATATGATGCACACACCAGCTTATTTATGATGCTTACTAATAATGCAATAATTGTAATCTTCTGGAGGAGGCCACTAGGTGGCCAAAACTGGAAATGGAATTAAATTTCTTTTGTGCAACTGGTTGCTACTTATTTCAAAAATAGAAATACAGTTGCTGAAGATGGGTAAAAAAGTGTTCATGCATTATTCACTGTTTATGTCACCTGAACAGTTTTGATGGTGTGCTCATTTAGACTTAAAAAATTTTCTGATCTTTCTATACAACTGTCCACTGCTCAATCCCATCCACATTTGTTGAACAGTGCTCTAGAACAGTGATCTACCCTCATGATGTCTGGAATATGATTTAGCATTGGGGTAACAACTATTTTCAAAAACTTTTAAAGCCATTTCATCTATACAGTGATTGAGAACAACATTTTTTGGGAAGGGAGAGAGTACAGAATTAATTCATATCCCTACACAGAACAGATAAAACATCCAATGGAACTAGTACAAGAGAAACACAGTTATGCAATTGTACACAGTCTCAGACACCAGCATATCGATAAATATAGCAAATTAAAACTTGCTGACAGTTTTGGTTCAAAATCAGTTATGCATGTAGCCATCCATTTTACATTGTGTGTTTTAATAATATTTCATCATAGTTTTGTCAGATTGTATAGCTGCTGCCACCATAACAAATGGTACTTACATGGGCGACAAAAACCTATTCAACGGGAAATGTTCTTGATGCAGCATGTTGTAATGGTTCTTTATTTACATGACCATTACGGCACCCCAAGCCCAGTTCTCGATACCAGTAATATCGTACTACTTTTCTGCGAAGTAACAGACATATTTTTGTAACAACATTCACATTTGGTTTTATTAATGTAGAGGTACTCCAATGTATCAATATATTACAGTGATATGGTTCTTGTGTGTATTTATTTCTGTGAGACTGTCATAATCTTTGACTTATTTGTAACCATTTTGGCGCAAATGCGCACAGAGCAGTCTTTGTTTCACTTTGCAGAAGTTAGGTTGTTATTTCGCTTTGTAAAAGAACAGTCAAATCTTGTGTTTGGTTAAAGTTGAAATTAAATATATGAAGATTGATACAAAACTGTTTTCTTGATGATGTGACAATTAAGAAGAAGTCTACGTGAATTTACAAGAAGTTTAATAAAAATGTGGATCATGAACACCAAATCGAAAATTATTTCTACCATACCACTGTTCTGATCTGGGATTGTTTGATCATTAAGAATTTCCTGAAAATGCATTTGTTAGGTCTCCAAGTATTGCTAAAATACAGATCTGGAACTTTTAGCAGTCAAAATGGTATCACCCTAGAATCAACACGATGAGCCATAACAACTTCGACGAAATCTACATGGCAATCAATTCAAGATAAGTGCCAAAATTAATGGCTTTTTTACAGTGACTTCATTATTTCCATTCTGACGATACCATCCACAGTCAATAACTTTGTTGTTGCCAAATAAAGTGAACATATGCTGCATGAGCAACATTATTAATCTGATTTCTAACCTACTTTGCAAGTGGTAGTATTGTTAGAATGTACAGGAAGGCCTACAACTTCCATTGAAACTTATGTTGCTGTGGTAGAATCAACTGAATAATTGCTGATATAGTCAACCTGTAGCAATCTGCAGAATTAGATAATTTGCTATTGACTCAGACCACATGCAGAGAGGCTTGAAACTTTCATTTCATCAGCCATCATCAGTAAATGAATTGAGTTATTGACCTGGAGCAACATGAGCACATACGTTAAATGCTGCTTGCACACTTACTGCGTGCAAATGATAAAAGAAAGAAATCTATGTTCTCTGATGAGTGTGCAATTATCGTAGCTCATAAAAATCATAGCATCTTTTTTGGTCGAAAGGCAATCTTCCCTTACATGAGGAAAGAGAGAACAATCCACTGCATGTTACAATTTGGGTGGCATTAATGATGGTCTGTCTACTTGTACTGTTATTTGATGGTCCTGTAAACCAACACAGCTATCTTCACACAGTTAACTCTGCTTGCTTCTAGAATTAAAGGCATAGCTATCATTGTTACACTTCAACAAGACAGTGCTCTGCCACATTTTTCATTGAGTGTCCATGAATGGCTAAATGAATTGTTTCCAAACTGCCGGACTGGACACAGATCGCAAGAATTTCTAGGACCACATAAGCCCAGACCTCACCACACGAGACAATGCACTGTGGAGCATAATAAAAGACCTTGTAAACAATGATATGTGGATCTCAATTAACTGGAGGACTGAGTTCTCATGGCATTTGAAAGGATCATATATGATCTGCTAAAATGGATGCGAACAAAAGCATGTCAGCTCCATTAAATTTCGGGAATGCAGCCGCATAAATTCTGCTTCTTCTTCTAATATTTCGGCTGTATATCTTTCAGCCATCTTCAGAGAGAGCCGTACGGCTCGTACGGCTCTCTCTGAAGATGGCTGAAAGATATACAGCCGAAATATTAGAAGAAGAAGCAGAATTTATGCGGCTGCATTCCCGAAATTTAATGGAGCAGTCTTTGCGCCGCGAAAACCTGAAGATTCACAAAAGCATGTCAATGCATCAAACTTTGTATCAGAAATACAGGACTGCAAATTTTTAAACATATGTTTTTGTAAGCATAACAATGTTTATCTATATGTTTTAATGCTACTGGTCAGTGCTCCAGCCCCCCCCCCCCCCCCTCTTTGGGCCTTGAGCTGTTGTAGCAATGTTCCCTTCTTAGTTTTTTCTATGCTTCCTCCTCTTTCTTTACTTTTAAAGTCTATTAATGTTGTTTCTTTGTATCCATACTCACTCTCTCTTCCATTTGAAAGAATAACTATTTTGATGTATAGATTTTTCTTATGAAGTTTTTTTGCTTGTCTTTGTCAATAATTCAAGTATGTTTCAAATATGATGCACATTTAATCCATTTTCGTTAGTCTCAAAATCAGCTGCTGATCATTTATCATTTGTACACTGACATCAAATTCTATATTCATGTCTTTCTTGTGTGCAAATACATATACATATGTTCATTTTTACACCATCTCTGGTGGACAAATCTCTCAGTGATAAGGTTTCTATGCTGCAGGGGCACAATTACAAATATCCATTCTGCCAATCCGCATTGTAAATTTATTTTGGTTGGCAGCTGGTGTCAGATACACTACTATGCTGGGTTCACCCCTTTTACATTCTTACTCTACAGCCATATCACTGTTGCTATCCCTTCTTTTTCCTTATGTCAATGGGTGAAAGAGATACGAAGAGTTAACATTCTGTCAACATAAAAGTCATTAGAGACAGAGTAGCTGTGGCTAAACTTTTCCAATAGTACCAGTTTTCTGTCTTTCTTTCCATCCACATATTTTGAAGCATCACATTCCCCTTGTCGCAGTGCCTGACCTTAACTTTTCTCTTGTATATTTTGCCATTGGCTATGATGTTTCTTCTTTGAATTATCACTCTTAAAGTTATCTAGTTACTTAGAGTTTAAGGAAGTTTTCTTGGTAAGCAGAAATACTATTTTATGAAAGATGTCAGGTATGCAAATTAACAAAATTCGTTTACTAAATATCTTATCCTAGTTAGTTAAAAGATATTTGCATAAGCAAATTCAATTATGTTAGTATTGGGAACTCATGTCTTTTGAAGACGGGTCAGACATGGTACAGTGTAGATTCATAGTCAGAATATGCTGTTTGCATGTATGTTTAATTCATGCACGTGTATCATAACACTGATGGATGCAGTGTATCTGCATGTCGGGATTACGATAAGCGTAGTACCGTGTAAGCGGTACCTGGTGGACAAGAAGTTTTCTCTCTGCCATTGGTTCCTGCCTAGAAGACATGGTGCATGCCATAGAGGAAGAGTGGCCATGACAATGCCTATGACACCACAGGAACAAGAGAAAACTTGTCATGTAGATACTCTCAACTGGGCTCTGTTAATTAACCCGTACGAAGGCACGCTTTGAGCATTTCTCTCACACAAAAATTCATTTCGATAATTGTGTAGGTTATTAACACTACAGTGCGGCAAGTATCTCAGTACCTTCCCAAGCATTCATCCCCTCCCTGTGCACCACACTTTCACGTCGCTCAGTGTGCCTGTGACCTCGCAGTGAATTGGTTGTGCCAAAGTGCCATAAAGTGTGGCATTTTGCTCATTGTGCGTCTATCCGTGTCAGTATTTTTTTATTGTTATGTACATGTTTATTTCTTGCTTTATTACATTTGAACAAGCCGAAGGTAACTTTTTTTAGTAATTATGTTCTTTATTATATACAGCTTACAATAATCAGTATGGATAACCGACAAACAAAACAAATACTTGCATGGCTAGAAGACCCTGATTTGGACGAAGAATGTATATTGGATCGGGATGATACAGACGACAATCGGCTAGACAACCCTGAAAGCAACTGCTCTGATATTGATGCCCCATCAGACAGATACAGAACAATCTTCGGATGAAGCTGTCACATGAAGAGCCACACAAACCAAGAGGTAGGATACCATTTTATACTGGAAAAAGATGAGTCGACAAAATGGTTTATACGCAAACCCATAAGTAATATACGTACCAGGACTTGGAATATCGTAATCCATTTGCCAGGGGTCAAACAAGCAGCTAAGAAAGCACAAACTCCTTTACAATGTGTTTCTGTGTTTTTGGAAGATGGAATGACTGATAAAATAGTTACACACACAAATATACATATCACAAAGTTACAAGAAAAATTTTCACGAGAACAGGATTGTAAGCTGACAGACGTGGTTGTAATAAAGGCATTCATTGGATTGTTGAACGTGGCTGGTTTGAAGAAAACAAATCATTTGAATGTGAAAGAAATGTGGACTGATGACGGTATTGCCTGTGATTTTTTTTTTAACAGCAACAATGTCCCTGGAGCGCTTATTTTTGTTACGAGTTACATTTTGATGATATTAATAGTCAGGAGGCAACAAAGCAAGCTGATAACCTAGCACCTATCCGAGAAATATTTAAGGTCTTTGTTTGACACTGTAATGACAATTATACACCCGGAGAGTACTGTACTATTGATGAAATGTTGGAGTCATTCAGCAACCGCTGTAAGTTTCAGGTATATAATTCAAATGAACCCGCGAAATACGGCATAAAAATCTACACCCTCGTAGATGCGAAAACCTTTTAGAAGTGTAATTTGGTGATATATGCCAGAAAACAGCCACCAGGACCTTATTTATAATTTGAGCAACGAGGCTGCTGACAGAGTCAAGAGGGTTGCTGCTCCTATATTGAACAGTGGTAGAAATATAACACTAGACAATTATTTCATGTCCATTCCACTATTCAAAGAACAGAAAAATGTCTACAGAACAAGAGCAGTCGACACATTAGGCAAAAATAAAAAAGAAATCCCTCCATTATTTTTATCAACAAAGAACAGACCGATGCAGAGTTCTATTTTTGGTTTCGGTGAAAACAATGTCATCATATTGACATCTTCAACTTTTGTCATCCTGTCTTCCTCAGTTGCACGTAACATTATGGTAGATGCCTTGCAGAAAATAAAGGCGAAATACATATGGCACTAAAAATTGTTTTATTCAGTTGTTGTCAAATGGTCTATAAACTAAAAATTATCAATATACCATAATATTACACGCAACTGAGGAAGACAAGACTACGAAAGTTGAAGATGTCAATACAGCTATGTCAAACATTCCCTGTCAACATGTACAACAGGTTCAAGAAAATACATCTGAGACTTCATAAGACGATACAGCTCAGCTCATAAAATTCAACACATGCAAAAAGAACGATTTAATTCCAAGTTACATTAATGTAAAGGTTAAAAACAGTTCTACGGTGGCACAAAAGTTGAAATCAATTGCAGAACGATATTGGTTACTAAATGAAATTAAAATGCTATATTCAAAAAAACAGTACCTAAACATGATGCTCTATGAGACTCATCTAGAACTGGTGAAAAATATAGGAAACACCACAGTTTTCATGGCACTGATAGAAAAAACTGAACACAACATATACACAGCAGTGAAACATTTACAACACAAGCATAAACAGAAGATAATCAAACTAACAGTAAAACAGAGAAAAATAAAACTTCCTGGCAGATCAAAACTGTGTGCCGGACCGAGACTCGAACTCTGGACCTTTGCCTTTCGCGGGCAAGTGCTCTACCAACTGAGCTACCCAAGCACGACTCACGCCCCGTCCTCACAGCTTTGCTTCTGCCAGTATCTCGTCTCCTACCTTCCAAACTTTACAGAAGCTCTCCTGCGAACCTTGCAGAACCAGCACTCCTGAAAGAAAGGATATTGCGGAGACATGGCTTAGCCACAGCCTGCGGGATGTTTCCAGAATCATATCTATACCAGTGGTTACTTGATGTTCGGAGAGGCAGATTATGTCAATTTGGTTAGATGAATTCATTTCATCAATACAAATGAGTAGTTCATCAACTTCAGTTCTGAGTCCCGGAATGTTCTGGTGTAATAAAGATAACTGGTACTGCATACTAATGGGCTTCTAATAGCTTTGGCGAAGATGAACTGGCAGTTTCTGATTACTTTCTGTTAAACATTGTTTAAATGGAGCTGTATCTGACTCCTGTTCATCTGTTTTCTCAAAATGAGTGTGTCTGCCAATCTTTCTCTTAAAACTCGTTTTCGTTCCCCCTTCCCTATCCTAAAAAAAAAAAAAAAAAAAAAAAAAAAAAAAAAAAAAAAAAAAAAAAAAAAAAAAAAAGGCATCCCTCTGACAACTGTGACCACTGGTATTTTACCACTTGTGACAGTGCCCCCCTTTAGTTTTCTGCAATCAACCCAGACAGTTTTCCTTTCCCTTTCCTATTGAGGTGAAGGCCATGCCTAGTGTAGTTCCACCTATCAATAGCATCCACAGGAATCAAACCAGTATGGGATCCTATATCCATCCTAAGCAGCCACTCCAACTCCAAGTTCACCCTCCCGACGGAAGAGTTCAAATGAGGCCGATCATGGCATCTCGACACATGTCTCGACAACAGTCCTCGAGACTGTAAAAAGGCTGTCCTCAGCAATTTTTGCCATTAGGACAATCTCACAATTTGGAGACATAAATGTCATGAACTCCACATACTTCGCATACTTCCACTCCATTATGTGTTATGGCATCATCTTCTAAGGCAATTCACCCTCATCTAAAAAAATCTTCCTCATGCAGAAAAAAGTAGTCATATAATATGAAGAGTACCCCCGAGAACCTTCTGTCGTACGCTCTTTAAAAAACTTGGAATACTTTCCACAACTGCCAGTATATTTTTTCCCTAATGAGTTTCTTGGTTGACAATCCTGCCCACTATGAAACCAATGAAAGCTTCCATTATCACAATACAAGAAAGAAGGCTGACCTCCACTTTGAACTAAAAAGATTAACTCGGGTACAGAAAGGAGTGCATTACTCCAGTGTCAAAATATTTAACTTATTACCGAGCTATATAAAAAGTCTACATAGTAACAGTGCATCATTCAAAAACAATCTAAAGGCATATTTAATCGAGAAAATGTTTTACTCACTTGACGAATACTTCAACAGAGAAAAGTAGCCATTGTATGTATTTATATTTACTGTTGTTTGATTATGTTCTTTTTGTTCCTATTTGTAACCATATACTTACTGTGACAAATAGACTTTTGCAATGTGATAAACTTTGCATAATGTATTATTCCTACGACTTTATTTTAGTTCATTATTATTTTTGCAAGTCTTATGTAATTTATGTCTAGTTCTGCTCTTGTAAACTAATTGATCCATGGTCTATATTACTCAAGTCGTTCTATATCCTAGCGTCATACGCATAACAGGATCTATGGAATTTGTAGATAAATAAAATAAATAAAGTGATGTGCGCAATGGTTCCCCCACTCTTGAACCCGCCCATCTGGGATTCGCTATGTCACTCAGTGTTGGCTTGCCACCCATCAGAGACGGAAGTGTTGATCACCGCTTCCCCCAAATGTGAGATTCGAGCAGTAATCCAGTTTCTACAAGCAAGGAAGTTACCAGCTATGGAGATTCATTGGCAACTGACTGAGATTTATGGTGAAGAGTTCATGTCCGTTCCGCATGTCCACAAATGGTGCAGGACTTTTGCTGAGGGTCACACGGAAGTTCATGATGAAGAACGGAGTGTAAGACCACTGGTTTCGGATGCGATTGTCCTGAAGATCAATAGTGAGTTGCTCAAAGATCAGAGGGTCACTGTCTGTGAACTTGTTGAATGCATTCCTGAAGCATCCCACAGCACAATTGAAAGTACTTTACCAGAAACGTTGGGTTATCACAACGAGTGTGCTCGCTGGGTCCCCCAAATGCTGACTGACGGACACAAGGAGCAATGCCTTGATTGTGCTCGCACACACAAATTTCTTCAAAAATGTGAGGCAGGAGGCTACAAGGAGAAGTAGTTGGACTCTATCATCACAGGAGATGAAACGTGGGCGTTACATTACACCCACAAAACAAAACAACAATCTCATCAGTAGCATCACTCCGATTCACTGCCACCAAAGAAATTCAAACAAATGCAGTCAGCAGGATGGGTTATGGTGACTGTATTTTGAGATCGGAAGTGGACACTCATCAGCGATTTCATGCAACCTGGGACAACAATAAACTGAGACAGATACTGTGAAGCATTGACCATACTCCGGCGAGCCGGAGAGGATGACAGAGAGGGAATAGTGCTTCTTCATGACAACGCTCAACCCCACATCACTGGTCAAACACATGGGCTTTTGAAGAAATTTGGGTCAACTGTTATGCCTCATCCCCCGTACAGCCCAGACTTAGCCCCCAGCGATTATCACCTCTTCCTCAATCTAAAGGAACACTTAGGTGGCAAACGCTTCAAGAGCAACGATAAAGTCTGAGCAGAGATCATATGCTTCCTCAACGGGTTGGCAGGAGACTTCTTCAACTTAAGAATACAAAAGCTGGAGCACCGTCTAACCCTACTTTTGGTACAATCCTCGTAGACAGGCAAAACATATGCCATGTGATGTGAGGGTGGTATTGAACAGCATTCTTAGTACATAAAACAATGTTTCAGGCTTCGATGTGAAAGCTAGACAGAAAGTTACCTATCTGCTGGAGTGTGTGATGAGAAATCTAGGGAGGAAACTGAAAGATGTGAGTGGATCCACTCCCATAATCCTGTATGGCTGCACCCTTGTTGGTCCAGTCAACTTTCAAGAGATCATAGTGCTGGTTAATGTACTCAAGCATCTGTCAATTACATCAGACCTTTGACTGAAATTTGTAAATTGTTAGCCAAGAAATTATTCTATATGCAAAATTCTTGTACTTATATAAATTTCAAGGAACTATTTGTTTAGAAAAGAAGTCACTGCTACGGACAGTGTTATTCCACATGAATGTATTTTTTTTTCTTTCTTTCTTTCAAGTAGGGGGATTAACTTCCCAATACATAATGTAATTTTAAATCTCGTTCGACTTGGATATAATGCTGTAGAAGATTGATGTTCTATGACTGATGATTTGTTATGTCCAACACAGAAAGGTGAAAACTTAAAAAGTTCAGGAGTACATTCAATGAACCATGTTGTAAATAATCATCAGAGTCTGATAAAATTAGGCACTGTTAAATTAGTGGTCATACATTTCAATGAATTTTCTTATCTCAACGCTTAGTATGTATGTATTTTTTTTATAAATTGTAAATTAATTTTTTAGGTTTCTATGTAATAGGTTAGCTTGTATGAACAATTAGCAAATGGTGTGGAAGACATTCAAGTTTGTGATCGTAAATTGTGTATAGACTGTATAACAAGATGTATACATTTGTGATTTCACCCACTGGTTTTGGTCTTCATGCTACTCTATTATGTCATCATTCCAAGCTACTAATGACTCTGATTACCCGTATTTATCCTGAGTACTACATTATTGTACCTCATTCGAACTTGATTCGTGTGCAAACTCATGCTTAATTCTGCTTTGGGTAGGGGAGAACGGGGCAAAATGGGGTGGAGGGCAAGGCGGTGTTTTTGTAAGTGCTGGCAGCCATTTTGAGCAAACCATTTGCAGTGTATACATCAAAACATGTTTTCATCTTTGCTGATGTAATTTTTTGTCGTTTTCAGATGTGAAAAGGTAAGAGAAGTAATTGTTTCTTGTACTTGTAAGTATCATCATTGAAAAAAGCAATAATTTAATGTATGCAATAACTAATTTAATATATATTTTGTGCTATAATATTAACCTAACCTAAAAATGGTTCCTGGGGGGCAAGATGGGGTACATAGTGGGAGGGCAATATGGGGTGCCCCAAATGACATAACACATAATGCAAGAAGTCTAATTATTTTATTTCCAGAAAATGGTTCGGACATATAAAAGGAAAATGGAGAGGGGTTCAGGGAGTGAAGAAGCTATGAAAAATGCTGTCACTGAAGTAGTCAATGGCCAAATGGGTTATTATCAAGCAGCAACGGCATTTCAGGTGCCTCAAACAACTCTCGAACGTAAGGTAAAAAAATTCAAATCAGAATCTAATGAAGTTGAAAAAAGTGAATCTTTTGTTGTAAAGGATAAACTGGGACCTTACAAAAGTGTATTTAGCCCTGAAGAACAAGAATTTATTATTTACATAAGGAATATGGAAAGCCGTTTGTTTGGTTTGGCTGACATACTTGTTAGCTGTGAGAAATAACAAGCAGCATAATTTTAACCAGACCAAAGAATCAACCGGAAAGGATTGGCTTAGGGGATTTTTGCAAAGAAACCCAGGTTTATTATTTAGGAAACCTGAGCAAACCTCCGCAGCTAGAGCGATGGCTTTTAACAAAGTTAATGTATCCAAATTATTTGGTTTATTAGGGGAACTACACGACCAGCACAAATTTAAAGCAGATCGAATTTATAATTGCAATGAAAGTGGGATTTCTGCTGTTTCAAAGAACACTTCCAAAATATTGGCATTGAAAGGGAAAAAACAAGTAGGCTCGTTATCATCTTCCGAAGGAGGGAAAACTATCTCCATTGAATTTTGCATTAATGCAGTGGGAGGTTTTATGCCGCCCATGTTAGTGTGCTGCCCATGTTAGTGTATCCTCACCAGCGAATGAAGCTGGAACTACTTAACAATTGTTCACCTGGAATGTGGGCGGAATGTCATGTCTCTGGTTGCCTGATAAACAAAGTAAGAGCTTACGGAATATCAGACCAGCTGTGTGGCTGGATTGGAGAGAACAGAACACAGCATGTTGTTCTCAATGGAGAGACGTCTACAGATGTTAAAAGTTACCTCTGGCGTACCACAGAGGAGTGTTATGGGACCAATGCTTTTCACAATATATATAAATGACCTAGTAGATAGTGTCTGAAGTGCCATGCGGCTTTTGGCGGATGATGCTGTAGTATACAGAGAAGTTGCAGCACTGGAAAATTGCAGTGAAATGCAGGAAGATCTGCAGCGGATAGGCACTTAGTGCAGGGAGTGGCAACTGACCCTTAACATAGACAAATGTAATGTACTGCGAACACATAGAAAGAAGGATCCTTTATTGTATGATTACAGGATAGCGGAACAAACACTGGTAGCAGTTACTTCTGTAAAATATCTGGGAGTATGCATATGGAATGATTTGAAGTAGAATGATCATATAAAATTAATTGATGGTAAGGCGGGTGCCAGGTTGAGATTCACTGGGAGAGTCCTTAGAAAATGTAGTCCATCAACAAAGGAGGTGGCTTACAAAACATTCGTTCGACCTATACTTGAGTATTGCTCATCAGTGTGGGATCCATACCAGGTCAGGTTGACAGAGGAGATAGAGAAGATCCAAAGAAGAGTGGCGCGTTTCATCAAGGGTTATTTGGTAATCGTGATAGCGTTACGGAGATGTTTAGCAAACTCAAGTGGCACACTCTGCAAGAGAGGCGCTCTGCATCGCGGTGTAGCTTGCTGTCCAGGTTTCGAGAGGGTGGGTTTCTGGATGAGGTATAGAATATATTGCTTTCCCCTACTTATACCTCCTGAGGAGATCACGAATGTAAAATTAGAGATATTCGAGCAAGCACAGAGGCTTTCTGGCAGTTGTCCTTCCCGTGAACCATACGCGACTGGAACAGGAAAGGGAGGCAATGACAGTGACATGTAAAGTGCCCTCCGTCACTCACCACTGGGTGGCTTGCGGAGTATAAATGTAGATGTAGATGTAGATGCAAAGACATTTCTGAGAAATGGTTTGACACATTCATTGAATTTTATAGAGCAACCAAAGAGAAATCCATGCTGTTTTTGGTGGATGGACATTCAACGCATATGCAGAGCCTGACTGTAATTGATATAGCAAGGGATAATGGAGTGGCCACCCTCTGTTTTCCACCACATTGCACTCACAGGCTTCAGCCTCTAAATGTTTCATTCCTGAAGCCTCTCAGCACATACTATGATCAAGAGCTAACCAACTGGCTAAGATCAAATCCTGGTAAAGTTGTTACAATGTTTTAGATTGCAAAGATTTTGAGCAAAACGTTTCTCAGAGCTGCAACCATGTTGACTGCCATAAATGGAGAAAAAAAAAAAAAATAAAAAAATAAAAATAGCCAGGAATTTCCCCTCTTGAACCGAACATCTTCCCAGATTCAGCGTTTCAAACTTCTCTCACTACAGACACTCCTTTAGCTACAAGTGAGGCCGCTAATGTTACTGTCAACAATGACCAAAGAGTGGCTTCAGTTGGCTCGCATAAGCAGGTGATGCCAGAGACAAGCAATGGTCCTGTCAACCAAGCCGGTCCTAAAGAGCATTATGCACTTTCTGTAGGCCTAAGCCCTGGGTGCTCATTTTGGGATGATTATAACCCCAATTACCACACTACAAACAAGTAGGCTTCTGAGAACACCACCAATCAATTAAGATCATTTGCTGTTTCACCTGAACAAATTGTACCAATCCCTCATGTCGGAAAGAAAAACATCCAAAAAACAGGCCACAAAAAAGGAAAAACTGTTGTTACTAGCTCCCCTAACAAAAGAGAATGGAGATTCCAAGTAAAGTTAAGCCTGGCAAAAAGAAGAATGTTAAAAAATTCCTCTTTCTTTGTACAGGAAAAACTGGTAAAAAAAAAACAATGACAAACTTGGCAAAGAAGATAAAAAAGGGGGAAAATGAAGAAGAAAGCACATCAGAAGAAGATGACACTGCGTGCCTGTATTGCGGCTATTTCTACTTGCAGTCAACAGGACGGGTGTCATGCGTCTCTTGCAAAAAGTGGGCTCACTGTTCATGTGCGAGAGAAGAGGATGAGGATGCCGAGGTACATTATGCCTGTGAATTTTGCTTACAGAAAGATGACGATAACTGAATAACAATAAACTAAACCAACTAGTGATTAAAGTAGAAATGATTCAACATCTTTATCATCCATTATCAAGAATTATTTTAGTTAGGCCTATTGAAGTTAATATTTTGAGTAACTAATATAAATTTATCATACAGTCTTTTAGGTATTGAAGTTAATGTTACAATTACTTTTTTAAGTTCGTAGCCTATTTATATAATTTCATCGTAATACAATGTTAAAAAGATAATTTGTATTTAGTTATTGGAGTTATCTTTAGTAATTAAACAGGGTGTACACGCGGACAAGGAAAAAAAATTCCTGGATTTTTCCCGGATTTCCCGGTTAAAAATACACTTTGTCCCAGGTGAAAACTCACTTTTTCCATGTTAAATGACAGTATATTTTCCCTTGGATTTGCAAAACTTACCAATCCTTTGAATGGTTATGGTTTTATACACGGGCGTAGAATTTCCTGGCACTTTAGAAAATGAAACTTAGGGAAAAAGACATGTTTTGGAAATATCTTTGATGCGAAGCAACATGTACGCTTCGTATTACGAAAGTATGCATTGCAATTCCACCAAACACCGCACGTTACTTTCAAGTCATTGAAAACGAGACTGCGATGCGCTTTTGTAAGCCAGTCATAGCTCATGTCACGTGATGATGACAACGGATAGTGGACATTCAGAGCATAGGACACGTGATATAGTCAGCTAACAGCAACATCGCTGTTAAGTGTCCGCCCCGATAGCTGAGTGGCGGCCAATGGCCATACCATGTCGAATACACCGGTTTTTGTCCAGTCACCGAAGTTGAGCAACATCGGGCCCAGTTAGTACTTGCCTGGGAACACCGGGGGTTTATGTAAGCACAGGCTTGGCGGACAAAATATCGCGAGTAGAGGTCTGCCCATTCATGTTTTCTGACCACTCCTGCTACGAGTGCAGCATCTGATTCGAAACAGAGAAGATGGTGGCGGGAAAAAGCTCCTGGAAGTTAAACACCGACCGCCTGCTAGATGCCTCTCTGAGAAAGGAAATAGCAGCCACGTGGCAAGAATGTTTGGTGCAGAGAGGAGAGCACAGTACAACAATAGACTTGTGGATCACGCGTACTAAACCAGTGCTGAGAAATCTGTTAATTCGATTCTGCGCCAAAAAAGTGTTCTGGCGGACGAATACTGCCGAGTTCTACCAACAGTGTCTCAAAGATACCCTAAACGTGCCACTAGACGACCAATCATTCTTGCTAGGGTGAGAAGGATCAAAGCCAAAATGCTACAGATCAAACAGCAACAATTGAGGGGAGTAATAACAAGAAGCAAAACATACGGCGAAGTGGATGACAAGCCCGCTACACTGCACCACATCAACAGGGAAAGGGAAGTGGCAGCGAGTAAGACTATTAAAGAACTGTGCGACGGGGATGGGCACTCTCTCAAATCAAAAACAGAAATCAAAATACACATTGAGATGTACTTCAAACAACTTTTCCAAAAAGAAGAAATAAAACAGCAAGCAGTAACAAACATTCTGCAACACACAACACTGATATTAACGGAGGCAGGCAGACCAAAACTGATGGAGACCGTCAACGAAGATGATGTCAGAGCAGTCCTGAAGAGCAGCGCCAAAGGAAGAGCACCGTGTGCTGACAGCATCCCGACCGAATTTTACAGTGCGTACTGTGACATAATCGGAGGAAAAGTGAAGGAGATGATAAATGAGATTTTCAACGGAGCAGAGATACCAGCCACACTCATGGATGGGACGATCATACTGATACTAAAACAGAAAAAAAGCCCGACGAATTGAAGACTACCGTCCCATCACGCTCCTAAATGCTGATTATAAGTTAATAGTTAAAGGCCTTGCAAACAACATGAAAACTGCTATGACCAAAGCGATAAGCCCATGGCAGACGTGCGGTGCCAGGTAGAAGCATATTTAACGCTACCTCCACGTATAGAGATGTGATAGCACACGCAGCGACCAACAGAAGTACAGCAGCCATAATATCCGTAGACTCAACTAGGCTGTCGATAGGATCGATCACAGTTACTTGATGAAGACGCTAACCAGACTAGGGTTCGGACCAAAATTTAACAGCATTGTTGACAAATTATTGAAGAATGCCAAATCCAGAATAGCCATAAACAGCTGGATAACCAAATACATAGCACTAAACAGGTCTGTGAGGCAAGGCTGCCCCCTGTCAATGGCCCTATTTGTAGTGTCAATGGCCGTCTTTGCAGTAGCACTAGACCCGCTATTTAAGAAGATCACCAATAGCATAGCAGGCTACACGGTGGAAGATAAAACAGTGGCTTGCGTAGCCTACGCTGATGACATAGGAATCTTTATCAAACAACATGAAGATATAACAATGGTAGAACAAACACTGCAGTCTTTAGAAGAAGCGTCAGGAGCAAAAATAAACAAGAAGAAAACAGTGTTACTGCCAATTGAGAATAGCAAATAAATGCAGCAAATCAGTGGTATGAAGTAGTCAAAAAACAAAGTACTCAGCATCTTCATGCAGCCTTGCCCACAGAAAATGGTTACATACAACTGGAGAAATGCACTAAATATAATATGAGGCCTCATGAGACTACATTCAAACAGAAAACTAACCCTCCATCAAAGAGCAGACCTCATAAATACCACAATCCTATCGAAAGCCTATTACCTGGCACAGATCCTGACCATACCCAAAGAAATAGCTAAGACAATAAAAGGAGCTGCATACTATCTCCTGTGGTGCAGAGAAATCTTCAAAGTGGCGCAGGAAACATGCTTGCTACCGATGGAAGGACGACTTGGTCTTGTGGAAGTAAAAACGTAATGTGCGGCGCTTCTGCTAAAAAGGACGCTAGAAATCAAGAACAACCCAGACAGCATCACTGCAGCACTTCTAAGAAGAATGCAACCTGCATCGGAAGAACCACCAGTAGACACGAGCCACATCACGTATAAGATCTGCCATGTAAAACAATACCACATAGGCAAGAGCTATGCAGTGACAACCGTGGTCACAGGACAGCGAAGAAAATATATAGGATGCTGAGAGGAAGGCCTGCCAGAAACAAAATCGAAAACTAGTTTCCAAATCACAACTGGCCACAAATATGGAAGAACATCACAAAAAGCACGCTACCAAAGCATGTGAAAGCAAGCTGGTACCAAAGAGTAAACAGGACGGTACCAACAAACCAAAAATTAACCCAGATAGAACTGAGAGAATCAGACAAATGTGAAGCATGCAGCTGTGTTGACACATTAGATCACCGCTTCACTTGTAAAAACAGGGTCAGTATATGGGAAACGTGCCAGAAAATGGTGGCAAAAATAAATAGAATGGACCAGCGGGCTATAAGAACCACAGCCATCATTGCGCCCTACACCAAACCATTTCCCAGGCCGAAAAGACTAGCAACCCTGTGGATCCTCGGCATGACAGGCCACGCCAGCGTGACGAAACGGCAGACAGACCGTGTCGACTTCCTGATAGACCTCTGGGAGGAACATAAGAAAGCCCAGCAGCACAGATAATACTACGAGAACATCTTCCGGATACCCCTGCAGGCAACCATCAACGACGTCTTTCCCGGCGGCACTTGACCACCAGTGAGACATCCCACAGCATCACACCAACTTCCAAAGTGCAGTGCAGTGATCAAAGTGATAATAATAGAAAACCAAAAAGAAAGTGAAAGTGAAAGTAAAAGTGCTCCAGGGGAAAGTGAAAGTAAAAGTGCTCCAAAAGTGTTTCAAGCAATGCATCAATAAGAAAAGGAAAGTGTTTTTGTCTGAGTATACACCTTAGGGTTTAGTGTTCAGTGCTACAGTCTCCCACACACCACGGAACTAACAGGTACTGATTAAAGTGATCTTCTTCTTCTTCTTCTTCTTCTCCTCCTCCTCCTCCTCCTCCTCCTCCTCCTCCTCCTCCTCTCTTTTTTAAAATGTTTTCTTCCTTCCCATCCTAGGTGCCACAAAGACATAATATGTTCTAATAAACCCTATCACTCATCTCTACTTTTACCTTTCGTCCTTCAACTGTCAGATCTTCTCCCATTTAAATAATATGTTATTTATGATTAAAGGCTGAAATTAAGCTTCACCTCCATTTTTTCTAGCATATTTTCATACCTCAAATGGAAATATGTAACTCAAATAGATATAATGTAATGTGATCAGTATATACATAATCTAGGCTTTATTTTAGTATAAAACATTGCAACCGAACTACAACTGTGACATCAGAGAAATGCCAGTTGTGTCATTATTGCCACAACGAACTTGGACAAAACTAAATAGCAATGAAAACACAACACAAGGACTATGCTCAGTAACAAATATAGAAAAACATATCAATATGCTTAAAAAAGAGAGAGAGAGAGAGAGAGAGAGAGAGAGAGAGAACAAATACCATAAACAGAAGAACAAAAAGTAATATGAAAACTTGTAATTCACAAAGGTAGAGATGATTTTACTTCTTGTTTTTTCTCAAATAAATATCTTGGTTTAAAAAAAAGGGGGGGGGCGGGAGAGAGAGAGAGAGAGAGAGAGAGAGAGAGAGAGAGAGAGAACAAATACCATAAACAGAAGAACAAAAAGTAATATGAAAACTTGTAATTCACAAAGGTAGAGATGATTTTACTTCTTGTTTTTTCTCAAATAAATATCTTGGTTTAAAAAAAAGGGGGGGAGGGCGAGAGAGAGAGAGAGAGAGAGAGAGAGAGAGAGAGAGAGAGAGAGAGAGAGAGAGAGGGGGGTGCTGTTGGCTCCCCTTCATTTTGCCGGCACGGTAGCTCAGCGTGTTCGGTCAGAGGGTTTAGCTAACCTCTGCAGTAAGAAAACTGAGTGAACGGATCAACGAAGAACCTGAATGGGTGTCATTCGACATCCGCCACCAACAAATTCAACGAACAGTATAGAACAAAATGCTATTTTTTTTTGAAACAAAGTGGTCAGCGTGACAGATTGCCGTCCTATGGGGCCTTTGTTCGATTCCCGGAAAGGTCGAAGATTTTTCTGTTGTGTTGTCTTCATCATCATTTCATCCTCATCCTCCGCACAGGTCGCCCAATGTGGTGTCGAATGTAATAAGACCTGCACCAAGGCGACCGAACCTGCCCCGCAAGAGGCCTCCCGGCCAATGATGCCAAATGCTCATTACTGTTTTTCCACTGTTAAGTAGCATGAACACACAAACAGGGAAAGATAATAGTTTAAATTAATATACATGGTCTTGTTACAAGAAAAGCAAAGCTTACATACATAATTGGTCTCTAAGGTTAATAAGCTGCAAGAGAAGCTAAGCTTCCGTATATATTGTTGATCTTTTTTGCGTGTTACACTTTAAGATATATCACACAAATGTGCCAGTAAATGTTTTAATAATGAGATAAACGTCTGATCTTCAGGGTTCGAAATTCTTCTAAATGGTTCGTAATCAAAGAGTTAATTTTTAAATGAGAGTCAAATGCTCTTTGATAACATTCTTCCACATAGTTCAACTTATGTAAAAGGATATTTACTTTGAAATTAACACTTTTCAAACCACCATTCGCAATATTTTACCACAACCTGTTAGAAGTAAGTT
Source organism: Schistocerca piceifrons (assembly GCF_021461385.2). Classification (NCBI taxonomy): domain Eukaryota; kingdom Metazoa; phylum Arthropoda; class Insecta; order Orthoptera; family Acrididae; genus Schistocerca; species Schistocerca piceifrons. The sequence goes on along the minus strand of NC_060146.1, from coordinate 143,210,975 downwards.
CGTTTCAGCAGTTGCCAGAGAGCGCAGATAACAGGCAATGCTGCACTTGCACAGCTACCAACGTAGGAAGCCCTTATGTATGAATGTGTAAAACACAAAGATCATACAAGAAGAAAAGAAACAAGACATCGGAGGATACTGCAAGAGCATCGGAATTCGTGAACCTTACTAAAATGTGCACATTTAAAGTGCTTACTTCAAGTGCACATTTGTATGTTCAGATTCCCAATGACGTAGACCTCGACCTGAGATTAAGCTTTTCAGTGTGGTTTTCGGGCTGTAAATTTTCTTGGAGCACCAGTACTGTATTATATCAGGTTTGATTCTTTATTGTGGCATAATGCCATATGTGCCAGAATATGAAAATGTGCACTTGAAATGCAGCAAACAGTTAAAACTATCCACTACTGTAAAAGTAAACATTTCGTTTCAAATACATTGACTGCCTCTGCGGAAAAGGTTAATAAAAGTCAAATTTCTGTAGCAAACAGGCAAAAATAACTTCATTGTTCCGCAAGGTGATTAATGCTCGACAGTCAGAAAGGTGTAATAAAAGAAAATCTGAAACTAATAACATATTTTTGGCTTCCGTATTATGCATTGTAATTCACTTTATAGCTCCCGGCCACAGATATCCGTTTTGTTTTCAGTTGACGTGAGTAAACGGAGGGGAAACACCAAAATCACTAAATGTAAACACGGGTCACGTGGAGACTACCCACGATAACTCAGGCTGCTCTGCGCATCAGCCATGGGTCTACGATATTTGCAAACTGGGTCAATTAATTAAAAAAAATAATAATAATGTTCATCTTGTAGTGGACATCTTGCTGAAAAGTCTGAAACATAAAACATATGTGTTCGAGGAAATGTAAGACATGTTATTTGGTCTTAAGTGTGCCAGAGTGCAGTGCCACGCCTCTTCATAGAGCATTCTTCTATAGCACGTCACTGGATTTCGCTCTGTGGAATTGAAACGTGTATAAAATGGGATTATTTGTAATCGGGAGAAAAAGAACTCTTCAGAAAATTTGCACTCTTTATTGTCTATTAGTTAATAACTTGCTGTTGTGTGTGACATAAAATTAAATATAAGCTACATAAAACCAATAAACACAAGAGACAAGCACAACAGTAAACATTTCTTCAATCCATAGCTCCTAGCATTTTTTCTCTCTAATCTTGCTACAGCTTTACACGGCATGCTTTCATGTCTGCAAAAGATTCTATTACCTCATCAAAGTTTGTCAAACGTTTTGCTACATGAAAAATCGAAATGTCGTTATCTAATACTGAAAAAAGCTGTAAATACAAATAATACCCAAAACTGGTGTGATTTCTCGATCTGATTACGTCTATTTTGTCACTGCCTGCTAGATAAAACAATATAGGCCTTTCAAATATTGCAGCAATTTTGTAACACACACCAAATAAATGAGACTGTTTTGGCACAAATTGTCATTTTTATAACACGACAGAATATAATTCACGAAGTATGAATATCATATGCCTATAAGGCCTACTAACAAGCAAAAAGCTTTATGTTATGAAATAGTTTCAAATTTCACCCATGCACCAGTTTCTCAAGCACGAGATCAAAAAGTAGTGTTACGAATTTTTTATATAGATTTGGAAATGTCTTATTCATCCATAATTTGTGTGATGTCCTCATTTCTTCTCCTTCCTCATTCTAACAAACAATCTTGTCATCAAAAATTTTGTAGCTATTCCTGCCACTGTCAAAATTTGTTCGCCGATTAACTTCACAATCCCTGCCAGATTTAACTTCACAATCCCTGCCAGAATCCCAGGTTTAGTTACCCCGTGATTATTCTCTGGTTAGGCATTGTTACATATTCGTACACCACGTTATCTGCGTTACTTCCAGAATAGAACCCAAGCCAAGAACTAGTGTAGTGACCTGGCCAAAAATTTTCTTTCAAAATTTCATTTCCTTGGATACACTGAGAAGATAATACGTAATCTTCCTCACCTGTTATTCCTATTACTTGTTTATTTCCACTCTGGTAGACTGAGTCTATGGATTTCGCTAGTAATTATAACTCTGACCATTTGCAAACCCGATCAACCACATAACCAGACAGCGATTGGCGTTCATCTGTTCAGCTTTATTCCGCTCAGCTCGTATAGCCCCGTCCCCTTTCATCTGCAGAAAGTTTATTTCCAGATGTGACGAGGATCCTCCTGACAGAGATATCACGTACACTATACACGCATTCAAAAATCAACTTATGATTCATTTAGAAATCAACTTAAAATCTGATCAAAAACCTACAGGGATGTGTTTCAAAATCATATGAATAATCGATAGACCAACGTGCGCTGGATGCTAGGCACTTTGTGAAACAAGTTTTTTTTCTCACAAGAATTTGGCGCCCCCTTTTCCCGGTAGCATCTACCTGCTTCCTTCGACTGCTTGCACAGCCAACAGCCACACTGCTGTAGCCAGACGGGGGAGAATCTACTACTCAACTACTCAAAAGCGACTCAACTGCACATGCGCATGAGCCCGCTCGTAACAGCTAAAATGAATCAAATGTAGACAGTTGTGACTTCACCTTCATCGGAGGCAATTTGTTGTTATGAAGCATTGCGTAGTCTTCCTAAAGCTTTTGATACATTTTGCTGTTGGCAGACGCTTGCACGAGCACTGTGTGTCGTCGTCGTATATGGTGCATTTCCTTTGCAATTTAAGTTATTTTCATTTTTTTTTCTCTCGTTTATATTTTATTGTAGAAGTATTATTCTACAGTACGGGGATACAGTAATATCCTTTGATAGAGTTTTGGTTCTTACCAGTCAAAATTACAAAAATTTAACTTAAAACCAAAAAAATGAAAAATTCCCGGGTTTATCCCGGATGAAAAAATTCCTGGATCTCCCGGGTTGTATACACCCTGTTAAACTTTTGTTTAAAGTTAATACTGCAGACGTGCCAACTCTCCCGATTTTTCCTTCTTCCTCCCGATCTCCCGACAGTGAAGACTGATCTCCCGATTTTCAGAGCAGTTTCAATACTTTCCTTACTATTTGAAAATCCTGCGCCTTCGATATATTGGTGGATGACAAGGTATGGCTGCTACTTGCCTACGTTAACTTGGTAGATTGGTGCGGTGGCTGTCGGGAGCGGCAGTAGCCGTAGCTCACGCTTCGTATCTACAATAAAGTAAGGAACTTATTGTTGGCAGCCAGTGATCTCCATACTAGAGATGACTGTTGGCAGCGTTCGGAGACAAATGAGTATCATTCAACTAGTGCCAATTTCCTCCGCTTCTGTTAGCACCAGCGCAATCATAAAGTTACCGTGGATAGTTGTTCGAAGGAAAGTGGTTAGCACTGTTGTGTCTAACAGGCAGTGTTGCCAAGTTAGGGGATTTCCCCCTAAATTTCGGGGGAATTAAGCTGCCTAGGGGGAAGTTAGAGAGAGAAATGTTTCAGGGGGAAAAATATTTAGGGTTACTGTCCTCCCCTCCCCGCCCCTCCGCTCGACAATTTCATTCTTGACACCCTTTTACCGTCCCACTACCCTGATTGCTTACCCGACGGTGTGATAAATTATTTAGGGGAATTTGAAGTGCAATATAGGGGGGAAACGGTGCGCGAGGGTTGGCATCACTTCTACAAGACCATTGTCTAGAATGTAGGATCATTGTGTTCTCAGGTCTGTTGCGCGATTTGTGTACCCAGTAGCAGGGGGGTGAAACTCATATAGGGATTTCCGGTAACACGACGTTGGTTTGGTCCCAGGCCACTTGGAGCGCTGCAAGTTTAGCAATCTATAGTCTCGTGTCCCTATTGGATGACTTAGTCTTCCATAATTGTTTTGGTATCGTAGCAACGTGATTGTGATTTTTCGTTTAAATTGCAGTTTAAGTATGTTGCTATTATTCTACTTAATTTTTGGATGCATTCGTAATATTTGATGGTGTGATGATTCAGTATTTACTTTTTTTTTACTTTTGATTCATACAGAACACGATGTTGTATCATCACATTATGTTCTGTGGACTCTTGTATATTTGTTCCTACAAAGAAATACAATTTCCGTTCGTCAGTTTACTTAAATGGTAAGTATATTTCTTATTTCTGTTCATATTTCCTCGTACAGGGTGGCGCAGGGGAACGGGAAATTTTGAACGTTACAGTTGCCACCACTGTAGCGCTGGCAGATGTTCGAAACTTTGGACAATTGATGTGAACGCATTGCCATTTAGTAATCATGGAGAATTGGACTGGCGCGGAACGTGCAGTAGCTGTGAGAGCGATTTACTAAAATGGTGAGTGCGACTGCCGCGCAGAGAACATTTCGACAGCATTACCAGCTTGGACGTCATGGATGTGTCCCATCTGCGGATGCGATTACAACGTGGGTGCGTAATTTTGAAGAAACAGGATCTGCCTTGAAAAAGAAACCTCCAGGTGGCATTCCAACGGTATGTACCCCAGAGAACATTGCAGCTGCTAGAGCTGCAATCGAGAGAAGTCCTCGCCGTTCCATTCGACAGCATGCATCTTCGCTAGGGATTAAGCGACGAAGCTTACAAAGAATACTGCACGAATTAGACTTCCATTCCTATAAGTTGCAGATTGTGCAACACTTACATGAACGAGACCCAGCGTCACGTATGGAGTTTAGCAGCCAGATATTGGCTAAAATCAACGAGGACGCGAATTTCCTTGGTAACTTATGGAAATCAGACGAAGCCCATTTCCACCTGAACGGATTCGTGAACAAACAGAATTTTTACTGGGCACAGGACAATCCTTGTGAGTTTCACCAGCGACCACTACATAGCGCCAAGGTTACAATATGGTGTGCTGTATCATGTCATGGCGTTATAGGCCCTTATTTTTTTTGAACGTGAGGATGGTAGTGCAGTGACAGTAACATCCACTCGATATGTTGAAATGCTTCAAACAGAGACTGTACGAGCTTAATCTTAACGTCGAAAACATGTGGTTCCAGCAGGACGGAGCCAAGTCACACTGCTCGACAATCGATGGCAGCAGTTCGTCAATTGTTCGGAAGACGCATTATTTCACGTAACGGTGACATTGCATGGCCTGCGAGATCCCCTGATCTTAGTGTGTGCGACTTCTTCCTGTGGGGATATCTTAAAGGCAAGGTGTACCGTACAAGTCCTGCAACAATACATGAACTGAAGGAGAACATTGAAAACGAAATCACTGCCATTCCCCAAGATTTGCTACACCCCGCATTCCAGAGTTTTCATAACAAGCTGTTAGTGTGTGAACCAGTGATGGGATGGCGGGGCGCGGCGACTCGAGCGCACCGAGAATTTCTTGAGCCTCTAGTTCTTAAGCAATTCTCGAGAAGCTCATGAGAAATGGCTCGGCGGCGTGTGCTGCTGCGCACCAGTTGGCTGCGACAACATACGCTGTGCCGCTGTTGTTTTATGAATTGAATGCCGCCGCTAGATAAACACGATCGCTGCTCGCTGTGCTCATAACTAGTATGTCTCAGGTTTCATTCGAGTAAAGTTGTTATTCAAATCAATATGACACTCGAAAATGAACGTCATGGTGTTGGCAATACTTTACGGAGGATGGAGATAACGTTACTTGCAACATTTGTCGTAAAAATCTCCGTAATGTATCAAAAAATACAACGGGCATGATTAGACATCTTAAACTGCACAATTTATCAAGCAATAAAACAGCGACGTCCGTGGATACAGAGGCTCATTCTTCCAATAGTGCGAGGCAAACAAAACATCCAGGTACGTGTGGTACAAAAGGTGAATTCCGTGCAAAAGTTCTGATAGTGTCCGAAGCGGTCCGCCATGCTTAAAAATATTGATTTTTTAATCGTACTCCGATAATCTACAACATACCCCAAAATCAAACCTATACTATCCTAGCTTTTGCACGATACGATATGTAATTTTATTGGACTAGTTGTCGAGCATAACGTATCCGCTCGCAGGAGCACTGATCTAAATCTTACGTTTCTCTTCATAGAGGGAAGTAAACAGCAACAACAGCTAGATGAAGCACTAGTGGCCATGATAACAGACGATTTTCAACCGCTTTCAATCGTCGAGGACACTGGTTTTCGACGTTTTGTTTCACTGTTGGACCCACAATACTCGATACCAAATCGAAAAAAGTTGCGGCTCATGATTGAGGACGATTACCATAAACAGAAAGAGGCTGTAAACTTGGCCGTGGAAGACTCTACTTGTGTTTCTTTAACGAGCGATATTTGGACCTCACTCAATAGTGAGGCATATATTGCTGTAACTGGTCATTCATTAACACTAATTGGTGCCTGAAAGCTTTAGCTCTCGAGACATTCCGTTTCCCGGAAAAGCAAACAGCACTGAATATTAGTGAGGCGTTAGATAACGTGATTTCAAAATGGAACATTGAAAACAAAGTTGTAAGCATCACAACTGACAACGCCAGTGACATGATGGCGGCCGTACAACTTATTGACAGTGGCAACATAGATATGCAACATGTGCCTTGTTTAGCACACACTATCAATTTAATTGTGAAAAGTTTTTTGAACAGCAACTGAGCTCTGCGTAATGCGGGAAAAGGCCAGAAAAATTGTTAGCCATTTTAAAACAAGTTGCAATGGTAATGAAAAACTCCATGAGACCCAGGATCTAATTAAAAAACCTGCTCATAAATTGATTCAGGAAACCGAAACCCGATGGAACAGTACGTTTTATATGCTTCAATGTCTAGTGGAGCAAAGGGAATGCATTGCAGCATGTTTATCAACTTTGTATTCAGGTGTAGAGAACCTCACAGCTGACAAGTGGTGAATTTTGAGCGAATGTTTACGTGTACTAGAGCCATTTGAAGTGGTAACAAGTGAAATCTCAACTGAAAACTACACCTCTCTTTCGAAAGCTATTCCAATAATCAAGACAGCTAATCATAACCACATGCAATGGGAAGTGGGCTACCACGACATCGCAAGAGCTACAGCAACATCTGCACAACGCACTAATAGCCCGGCTAGGCTTAATAGAAACAAAGCAAGTACATACCGTTGCCACAGTTCTCGACCCACGATTCAAAACGTTACAATTTACGAATCCCATTCATTCAAAACATGCCGTTGCAAGCCTAACTGCAGAGTGCACAAACGTGGTAGAGTCCGTACGATCTACTCATTCGGCTGCTAACTACACTAGCCACAAGTACCTTGTCGTACAAAACGCCAGTAGTTCCTTATGGGCTTCTTTCGATGAAGAGGTTTCCAATAAAAATCTAATGAAAAGTGGTTGTGATAGCATAGACTTGGAGGTACAATGGTATTTGGAAGAACCGTACCTACAACGCACGGATAATCCTTTACACTACTGGAAAAAAAAAATGAAAACAGTTACCCGGGTCTAGCTGTCGTGGCAAAAAAATATCTTGCAATATCTGCAACTTCTGTTCCCAGTGAAAGAATATTTTCGAAAACAGGGCTACTTATAAACAAACAAAGAAGTAGATTAAAAGGCCACTTGGTTAATAAAATCTTATTTCTAAACAAAAATCGACGGCAGTGTAGCAATGCTATGTAAAAATGCCGTCTGCTGAACAGCTTTTGTTTCCTCTCTTTCTTCAGTAAGTAAACCCATGTACGCAGTTTCTGTATATAAAAGGCTATAGCACTTCTCTTTTACGTTTAAGCATGCATGCATACATGCAGAATGTACAAGGTAATTTATTTTGTAAGAATAAAGCTTCTGTTTTATGCGAATTCTGTGCTTTGTTTTAAACAACAATTCTATGATTTTTGTCTTATGAGACATATACTAATACTTAAACATTAATAACGGTAGTACAGTTGATATCAATCATAGAATTTCAAAGTTTTCCGAGCACGTACGCACGACGACGACCACGACCACGACCGCTGCGGCTCAGTGCTTTGTGTACCGAAGGTTTGCACAATTTCTCAGAGAGCGCAGCACTGTCAACTTCTCGAGCGTACCCGAGAAATTCTCGAGAAATTGCCTTCGCGTCGCGCGTTTCTCGAGTGCGATCATAGCCCATCCCTGGTGTGAACGCCGAATGGGAGCACACCTTTCCGATGTCATCTTTAAAAAGTAAAGAGACACTTTTTGATATTTTGATTGTAAAGACAGACTGAATAATGGCATACTGAATACATTCACTTTCGTTAATAAATTACTAGTTTTATGAATTTATTCATGGAAATGACGTTATTTCGAAATTTCCCGTTTCTCTGCGCCACCCTGTATTTCATGGAGAATCCCATGCTAGCAGCTTTTGACATAGTTGGTATTCAACTTTCCGCATCCTGTAATGGAATATAATCCTGGCTTTGATTCATCTTCCTTTTTGCCACGAAGTAATCTTAGTGACAGAATAAGTACCATTTATTGTGCCGTTTAGTACATACCAAATATTGGACATGTTACAATTGACTCGTAATGCCTCGAGTGTGTTCTATTTCCCGTTTTCGACAGTAAATATTCTGTACAGTACATAACCCTCTATCCAGGTAAAAAGTATTTGTTGCTGTTGTATCGACAAAGGTTGTGTTCTCACATAATAAGACATTTGTTTGGAAGTCACACAAAGCAGGTCCTTCCAGCAGTTGGACATTTACATGTATTATTGTGGCAATATCCAATGCAGTAGAAATCTTCTCGCACTTTAATGCTCAACACAATGTAATACAGATTTACAGCTGTAACTGTTACTGATAATGTACAGCTGAATTTGGTATCTATCATGGTATCTAGATGCTGAAATATACTGAAATGGTACAATAAGCAGTGTTTCTACTGTCTGATAGCACTGTTTAACGAAGTAGTGTTGAATATAGTGCAACTACGCTCACACAGTTATAAATAGAGTGATCTGCATATCCGTAGTAGAAATGAGTTGTTTTTTCACTATTTTGTAGCAATACCACGTCAGATTACAAGCCATGATAACAGTTATCAATACTTCAGTAAAGGATAGTTGCATTTAGACATAAGCTAATATGATTTTTGATAGTGAAATTAATTTCACATTGAGTTTTCTTTAACATTAATCAATGTAAACCGCACCTGATCTTTTTTCTCGTTCTTAATTTTTGGTTTGAACAACATTTGAGACACATGAGGATTGATCATACAGGAAGAGAAGAATCCAGTTTGAGATTGAAATACTAGTGCAAGTTTCCCGGATGCAGGAGTAGTTATTATGTAAAAACAAATTCCAAACACAAGAATAATCATTTCTATAAATTTCCATCTGCATCAAAAAGTGAGACTTTAAAGAAGTGGAAATTGATATGTAATATAGATGAAGGTGTCAACTGTAGTTATTATTATGTGCGTGAGGATCATTTATATGAAGCAGATTTTGTGACGTTTACTAGACACAGGCTAAATCCTGGTGTTATTCCAAAGCACATGGAATTGGTGTTGTATCACCCTTCCTCCCCCCCCCCCCCCCCCCCCATCTGTGTTACACTGGTTGTGGTGGTGGTGGTGGTGGTGGTGGCGGCGGCTTCATCACATCGGGTGCAAATATAAGTGTGCATGAGAAAGGCCACAATGCAAAATCTACAGTAATACAACCAAGCAGTCCCCCTTTACAGAGCACAGATGATGGTAAGTACAGTTTTTTATCCTCACCAGTTTATGATGTTGAAAGTAGTCCAGGTGTAATGGGATCTGGCGTTTCTAAATGTGATTTAACTCCAAGAAAACACAAAATGTATAAACTGCATAGAATTACAGTTTCCAGAGTGTGTAAATTGAAAAAAAAAAAAAAAAAAAAAAAACAGCGACAGAATGAGAGGAATAAATTGAAAATTCTAAAAGAGTTGTATGATGACAGGAAATTTCAGTTAATTGACGAAGAGTTAAATGATATGACAAACTTTTATTAATAGTCAGTTAAGAAATGCCAATATGCAGCCCACAGCAGTGCGGTAGTCTATACAAGATAAAGCATTTGCTTTATCTATTTATAAGTAGTCCCCGATTGTACAGATATTTGGCCACATACTTCTCCCTTCCATCTGTCAGGCTGCTCAAGGGAGTGCTTTCCCACATACCATTTGATACAGGACTAATCCAGCTTTATTAAACTTTTTAGCAAGGGAAGTAAGTAATATGCATGAAAATGACAAGTATTGTGCTCTACTTTGTAATGAAATGTCTCTGGATGATGGTATGCACTATGATGCACACAAACAGCTAATCTATGGGTATCAGGACTTGTGTCATTTAGGACGTTCACTTGTAGCTGCTAGTCAAGCATTGGTTTTTATGCTGAAAGGCATTCACAGAACTTGGAAAGAAGTTCTAGCATATTACTTTACCACAACCACTTTCCACTACACCCATTTGAAATCACTCATTGTTCACATCGTAAGTGAACTACAGAATATTGGGTTCAAAGTGGTTTGTATTGTATGTGACCAGAAGCAACAAACCAAAAGGCCCTTAAACAACTGTGTGAAGCAAATTTGTTGAAGCCCAGTATATTTCATTTTGTCGTCAATAATCAACCAATTGTTACCATTTATGAAGTACAACGTCTGCTCAAAAACACTAGAAATGCTTTGATAGATAATAAAATTCAATTTGAACCTCACAAAGCAGCAAAGTTTGAGTACATCAGTACATTGTTCTTTTTGTTCAAAACTCTACCCAAATTAAAAGCACAACACTTTAACTTTCCAGATTTCCATGTCAAAATGAAGGTAAAAGTTGCTGCTGCACAAATGAGCCATACTGTTGCAGCTGCAATTGAAATATATGTTTCTACTCACACATTACCATCTGAAGCTATACACACAGCTGAGTTTGTGGAAAAGGTAGATAATCTCTTTGATTCACTCAACAGTTATGAGCAATATCCCAGGGATGGAAAACAATTTAGGTGTGCTTTATCAGAAAATTCGCCACATTTAGAAATGTGGTATAGCATATAGAGGGAAATGGGCAGCTGGCAAATAATATGTTTAGCTTCATAAAAGGTTGGCAGATTACATTAAAGTCTATTATTTTCTTGTGGAAGACCTTGAAAGTGGTTGGCTTTAAGTACTTAAAGGCGTTCAATCAAGATGCTTTAGAAAATTTCTTTTGCTGTATAAGACAACATGGTATTCCTAATGCAAACCCAACTTGTTTTCAGTTTGTACAAGCTCTGAAGACTTATGTTGTCAATCATATGACTTTACCTTTCAAAGTCATGAGTGTAAGTAACTGTGAAAATGATGATTACACTCCCTTGAGCAGTTTGTGTCACTTTTTGGCAGCTAGTGGTAGGAGTGAAGATCTAAGTGAATGTGAGATGAATGACACTGATACACCTGAGCAAATTTATTCTTACTCAGATGGTATCATCAAGTCTGTAGAAGATCAACAAGCCTTAGCCTATGTAGCAGGCTATGTACTAAAAGCCATAGATGTACCAGATGATTGTGAAACATGTAATATGCAAGTGGAAGAGTCATGATTTTCCTAAGGGCACTACATGATCAGCTGTATGAGTGTAAGTATTGAAGTTCACAGCCAGGCCACAAGTAGCGCTGGTGTCTTTCTGTGTCTCCGTATAATAACGTGGTCTTTGCACTTCTACCATTACAGGAGCATCTCAGCCGGTGATGGCCGGTGCACTGGTAGCTATTAGGGTTTAGGCCTCGCTGACCGCTCTGCTCTACAGGAAGTTCCCTTTCGAGGCGCCAGCCCACATTCAAAGATTAAATGAAAAATATTGTCATCTAATTCGCGTATTTAGAAATAAACATAAGAGATTTTAGCCCCATATTTTTTCGTGGCAGGACGTTTGAAGCAGGAAATTGCTAACTTAATCATTGTACAGGGTGTATATGACCCGGGACATCCGGGAATTTTTTCATCCGGGAAAAACCCGGGAATTGTTTAGAATTCCAGGAATTTTTCATTGTTTTAGTTTTCAGTTAAATTTTTGTGAATTTGACTGGTAACTGTAACACTCTACCAAAAGATATTACTGTATCCCGCTACTGCAGAACAATACTGCTGCAACAAAACATGAACAGGAGAAAAAAAAGAAAGAAAATAAAATTTAAGTTGCAAAGGAAATGCGCCGTGTACAACAAAACAGTGCTGCTGTTGGCAGACGCTTGTATGAGCAAAGTGTGTCAAAGGCTTTAGGAAGACTACGCAATGCTTTGTAACAACAAATTGCCTCCAACGAGCGTGGCGTGACAACTGTTTAAATTAGATTCGTTTGAGCAGTTGTGGGCGGGCTCTTGCGCATGCGCAGTTGAGTCGTGTATTAGTAGTACCTTCTCCCGCTTCTTGTTACAGAAATGTGGCTGGGCGCCACTACTTAATACTGCCCCGGTTCGGAAATTAGTAAATCTGGGGCTGATACACAGAGCAGTCTGAGTTGTGGTGGGGAGGTGGGTCGTCTCCACGTGACCTGTTTACGTTTAATGATTTTGTTGTTACCTTTTCGTTTATTGCTCTCACGTTAAATGATGATAAAACGGATTTTTGTGGCCGGGAGCTAACAAATGAATTAAAATACGTTCACGTAATTACAGAAGGCTAAAATATCTTATTAGTTTTAGATTTTATTTCCACCATTCTGACAGTCAAACATTAATCGCCTTCTAGAACAATGAAGTTATTTTGGCCGGTTTGCTAAAGAGATTTGGCTTTTATTGATTTTTCTGTTGAGGCAATCAATTTATTTGAAACGAAGTGTTTAATTTCACACTATTGGCTAGTTTCAACTGTTCGCTGCAATTCAAGTGCACATATGGCATTATGCCATAATAAAGTATCAAACATGAGATAATGCAGCACTGGTACTCCAAGAAAATTTGCATACAAATGTGCATTTTAAGCCGAATTATGCGTTTTAGTACGGCTCACAAAATTCTGATGCTCTCGAAGTATCCTCTAATGTCTTGTTTCTTTTATGACATAATGAAAGATGAAACTTCCTGGCAGATTAAAACTGTGTGACGGACCGAGACTCGAACTCGGGACCTTTGCCTTTCGCGGGCAAGTGCTCTACCAACTGAGCTACCCAAGCACGACTCACGCCCCTCCTCACAGCTTCGCTTCTGCCAGTACCTCGTCTCCTACCTTCCAAACTTTACAAAAGCTCTCCTGCGAACGTTTGACTCCCATTTAAAAAATCAACTCTTGGAGGACGACCATTTAGAAGAATTTCGAGCCCAGAAGATCAGACATTTACGTCATTATTAAAAATTTTACTGACACATTTGTGTGATGTATCTTAAAGTGTAACAAGCGCAAAAAAGATCAACATTATATGTGGAAGCTTAGCTTCTCTTCCATCTTATTAATCTTCGAGACCAATATTATAGGTGAATACTATTTATATTAATTTAAACCATTAACTTTTCTTATTTGTGTGTTCGCACTACTTACAAGTGATCTTGCTATTGGCTGACTACATCACGTGGTGGAATTCGAATTTATACCTTCGTAATACGAAAATATGCAGCTTACATGTTTCTGCACATCAAAGGTCTTTCAAAACGTGTTGCCCGGCTGCCTCGCTCAGCGGCTAAGTCCCACTCAAGGTCACCCGCCTTACACAGCAACATAAGACAAAGGCACACAGCCATGAAGAAACTGCAAAAAGGTGGGAATTTAAGGAGATGGGACCTGGATAAACTGACTAAACCAGACGTTGTACAGAGTTTCAGGGAGAGCATAAGGGAACAATTGACAGGAATGGGGGAAAGAAATACAGTAGAAGAAGAATGGGTAGCTTTGAGGAATGAAATAGTGAAGGCAGCAGATGGTCAAGTAGGTAAAAAGACGAGGGCTAGTAGAAATCCTTGGGTAACAGAAGAAATATTGAATTTAATTGATGAAAGGAGAAAATACAAAAATGCATTAAGTGAAGCAGGCAAAAAGGAATACAAACTTTTCAAAAATGGGATCGGCAGGAAGTGCAAAATGGCTAAGCAGGGATGGCTAGAAGACAAATGTAAGGATGTAGAGGCTTATTTCACGAGGGGTAAAATAGATACTGCCTACGAGAAAATTAAAGAGACCTCTGGAGAAAAGAGAACGACTTGCATGAATATCAAGAGCTCAGAAGGAAACCCAGTTCTAAGCAAAGAAGGGAAAGCAGAAAGGTGGAAGGAGTATATAGAGGGTCTATACAGGGGCAATGTTCTTGAGAACAATATCATGGAAATGGAAGAGGAGGTAGATGAAGATGAAATGGGAGATATGATACTGAGTGAAGAGTCTGACAGAGCACTGAAAGACCCGAGTCGAAACAAGGCCCCGGGAGTAGACAAAATTCCATTAGAACTACTGACAGCCTTGGGAGAGCCAGGCCTAACAAAACTCTACCATCTGGTGAGCAAGATGTATGAGACAGGCGAAATTCCCTCACACTTCAAGAAGAATATAGTAATTCCAATCCCAAAGAAAGCAGGTGTTGACAGATGTGAAAATTACCGAACTACCAGTTTAATAAGTCACAGCTGCAAAATACTAACGCGAATTCTTTACAGACGAATGGAAAAACTCGTAGAAGCCGACCTCGGGGAAGATCAGTTTGGATTCCGTAGAAATGTTGGAACACGTGAGGCAATACTGACCCTACGAATTATCTTAGAAGAAAGATTAAGGAAAGGCAAACCTACGTTTCTGGCATTTGTAGACTTAGAGAAAGATTTTGACAATGTTGACTGGAATACTCTCTTTCAAATTCTGAAGGTGGCAGGGGTAAAATACAGGGAGCAAAAAGCTATTTACAATTTGTACAGAAACCAGATGGCAGTTATAAGAGTCGAGGGACATGAAAGGGAAGCAGTGGTTGGAAAGGGAGTGAGACAGGGTTGTAGCCTCTCCCCAATGCTATTCAATATGTATATTGAGCAAGCAGTAAAGGAAACAAAAGAAAAGTTCGGAGTAGGTATTAAAATCCATGGAGGAGAAATAAAAACTTTGAGGTTCGCTGATGACATTGTAATTCTGTCATAGACCGCAAAGGACTTGGAAAAGCAGTTGAACGGAATGGACAGTGTCTTGAAAGGAGGGTATAAGATGAACATCAACAAAAGCAAAACGAGGATAATGGAATGTAGTCGAATTAAATCAAGTGATGCTGAGGGAATTAGTTTAGGAAATGATACACTTAAAGTAGTAAAGGAGTTTTGCTATTTGGGGAGCAAAATAACTGATGATGGTCGAAGTAGAGAGGATATAAAATGTAGACTCATAATGGCAAGGAAAGCGTTTCTGAAGAAGAGAAATTTGTTAACATCAAGTTAGATTTAAGTGGCAGGAAGCCGTTTCTGAAAGTATTTGTATGGAGTGTAGCCATGTATGGAAGTGAAACATGGACGACAAATAGTTTAGACAAGAAGAGAACAGAAGCTTTCGAAATGTGGTGCTACAGAAGAATGCTGAAGATCAGATGGGTAGATCACGTAACTAATGAGGAGGTATTGAATAGAATTGGGGAGAAGAGGAGTTTGTGGCACAACTTGACTAGAAGAAGGGGTCGGTTGGTAGGACATGTTCTGAGGCATCAAGTGATCACCAATTTAGTACTGGAGGGCGGTGTGGAGGGTAAAAATGGTAGAGGGAGACCAAGAGATGAATACACTAAGCAGATTCAGAAGGATGTAGGCTGCAGTAGGTACTGGGAGATGATGAAGCTTGCCCAGGATAGAGTAGCATGGAGAGCTGCATCCTACCAGTCTCAGGACTGAAGACCACAACAACAAACAACTCAAAATGTACATGTGTCTACTTCATATCACAAGTCCAAGCACTGTGATAAGATTTCACCACACTCCTCGCTTAAAAGAAAAACCCAGTCATCAGTTTTACAGAAAATCATTGACACTGTGGACCATGCTTTATCATGTGAGGAATGACTGTTCATGTTTCCGTCATCAAATTTACATGAATCTTTATGCCTTTTCCTTTCAAGTTTTATGCCTTGTTTGAGAGCCCAAATGTAGGTCTTCAGTCAAGTGGCCAACATATCCACTTATTGAGGTCAATTTTGGAGGAACTATTGAAGAATGTGATAGCAAGATTTGTGAGACCACTCATTATTAAAACCTCCAGCTCTCTTATTGATGTAGATTATCACACTCCAGCAAATCAAAAGGACGATTGTAATCTGATGATAGGGAATTCTACATTTGCTTTGGTGACCCCTTTGAAGCCTGAGGAAAAGTCTATATTCTCTAAGTCTGTAAGAAAATGTTTATCATCATGTGATGACATGATACACAAATTTCCATTCAAAGATGAAGTTTTAATGCATGCAGAAGTTGCAAATATTTCTATAATTGGCAAAGCATCATTTTCCAGCCTTAGATTTTTTATAAACAGATTTCCTAATATTCTGATTAGCGAAAGTGAAAACTTGGATACAGAAGATGATATTCTTCACTCTCAGTTCTGTAACTTTCATCTGGAAGAAACCAACTAGGCAGCAGAGAGAACTGATGTTCAGTGGGCGTAGGTTGGTCAGAATAAATCGGCTGATGGGGTTCTTCAATATGATAAACTTGGAAGGTGATGTTGGCTATTTTGTCAATTCCACATAGTAATGCGGAGTGTGAGAGAATTTTTAGCACAGTTACAAAGACCAAAACTCAGTTCAAGTCCATGCCTTCAGAAATGTCTTTGGAGAATTTTTGACTTTAAAATCAGTTCAAAAAGGCAAGTGCTTTGAGCAGAAATTTAGTTCAGAGTTTTTGAAGAAGGTTAAGTCAGCTACAGGGTGTGCTGAATAAGTAACTACCGTAATCAGACAAATTCAGGCTGATAAACTATTCAGATTCTTTGCTAAGCCTAACATGTACATCCTGTATGAAATTGATTTAAATTTGGGAAAGATGTCTTACGGATATAAGATGCCATGCAAATACGGGTTGCATTATGAAATGAAAATGTGTTATCATTTACAGTGATTTATTCATGCAAAAACTGTGCTAATGTCAAAACAGAAATCTAATATGTGTTAATTTGTTTCCTCGGATCGTAATTTCGAACTGTAGTTCTCTCTAGAGTGCTTCATTTGAATGTGTGTGAATCCAAAGAAACCTGCAGAGCTCATCATTCATATTGTTCAGCATGTTGAATGATAAATTATACAGCCCGAAGGCTCAGATATGTCCATTATTTAGTATTTACATGTAATTGAATTGTTACAGTTATTGAATTACTGCAGCTTTAATCGTCAGGGATGTGTTGTAATTCACAATAGTACACCGCTAAAATTCTCCTGATTTTTCACTTTTGGAAGTTGGCATGTCTGTAATACTTACTGAACTTTATCATCATATGATGTTTACTTAATGCATTTTCATTTTCATTAGATATTAATCTTCCATAAATTTGTAAACTTGTGTTCATTGAATCATCTTGCCCTCACTACAGGGCAAGCTGGGGTACTCAGTAAACCCGGTTCTAATTTTTTTTATAATCTCTAGAAATACTGAAGTTTAAGATGGAATATCTGGTATTTTATTGAGAATTGTGTGTGTGTGTGTGTGTGTGTGTGTGTGTGTGTGTGTGTGCGCGCGCGCAACTACTGATTGAGCCTAGATGGTTCCTCTAATTATTCTTTACGTATGACTGATATATGATCATTAACTTTATTCATTTTGTTGAGTCTAAACATTTCTGCTGGTGTGTACTCGATGTAGCCTGGATTCATGGATCAGTCCCCACATCGTAAGCATAGGCCCTAATATTTTTTTTATTGTTTTCTCTTTTCATTAATCAACATATACAGGGTGAGGCAGTGAAACGGCACGATTTCGATAGTGGTTGTCGGGCGCGGAGGGGGGTTGCGAGAGTGGGGGAAGTGACCTTGGGCGTCTAGAGTGGGGGAAGTGACCTTGGGCGTCTAGAGTGGGGGAAGTGACCTTGGGCGTCTAGAGTGGGGGAAGTGACCTTGGGCGTCTAGAGTGGGGGAAGTGACCTTGGGCGTCTAGAGTGGGGGAAGTGACCTTGGGCGTCTAGAGTGGGGGAAGTGACCTTGGGCGTCTAGAGTGGGGGAAGTGACCTTGGGCGTCTAGAGTGGGGGAAGTGACCTTGGGCGTCTAGAGTGGGGGAAGTGACCTTGGGCGTCTAGAGTGGGGGAAGTGACCTTGGGCGTCTAGAGTGGGGGAAGTGACCTTGGGCGTCTAGAGTGGGGGAAGTGACCTTGGGCGTCTAGAGTGGGGGAAGTGACCTTGGGCGTCTAGAGTGGGGGAAGTGACCTTGGGCGTCTAGAGTGGGGGAAGTGACCTTGGGCGTCTAGAGTGGGGGAAGTGACCTTGGGCGTCTAGAGTGGGGGAAGTGACCTTGGGCGTCTAGAGTGGGGGAAGTGACCTTGGGCGTCTAGAGTGGGGGAAGTGACCTTGGGCGTCTAGAGTGGGGGAAGTGACCTTGGGCGTCTAGAGTGGGGGAAGTGACCTTGGGCGTCTAGAGTGGGGGAAGTGACCTTGGGCGTCTAGAGTGGGGGAAGTGACCTTGGGCGTCTAGAGTGGGGGAAGTGACCTTGGGCGTCTAGAGTGGGGGAAGTGACCTTGGGCGTCTAGAGTGGGGGAAGTGACCTTGGGCGTCTAGAGTGGGGGAAGTGACCTTGGGCGTCTAGAGTGGGGGAAGTTTCAGTAGCCATGGAGCGTTGGTCGAGTGCGCAACGTGCATATGCCGTAAAGGCATATTACAAAAACGCGGATAGTGTGGTTGGTGCTCAACGCGCCTTTCGTCGTGAATTCAACCTGCCGCCACGGGCTCCCGTGCCATCAAGGAAAGCCATTCTGCTTTGGGTTAAAACCTTTGAAGCTACTGCTAGCACAACAAAGAAAAGAGGCGGCAGCACAAAAACAATCCGGACACCCGAGAATATTAATCGTGTGCGCGAAGCGTTGGGACGAAGTCCGCGAAAATCCGCGAGACGGCACAGCGCAGAACTTGGTCTCAGCAATCGATCAGTAAGACGGATTTTGAAGAGTGACCTTCACTATCATCCATACAAAATTCAGGTAGTGCAAGCCCTTAAACCTAATGACTACAATAACAGTATACGCTTTTGCCAGTCAATGCTTAACGTTATTGAACGAAATGAAGAAAGAGTGCATAACTTATGGATGAGTGATGAAGCCCACTTTCATCTTAGTGGGTACGTAAATAAGCAAAACTTCAGATATTGGTCCTCAGATAACCCGCACGAACTTCATGAAAAACCTCTCCATTCTGAAAAAGTAACAGTCTGGTGCGCAATGTCATCTCATGGAATCGTGGGGCCCTATTTTTTTGAAGATGAAGATGGCAACACAGTGACGGTAAACTCTGGACGTTATGCTGACATGTTGACCATTTTTGGTCTGCCTGGAATTGATCGACATGATCCAGATGCTGAAACACTCTTCCAGCAAGATGGTGCAACAAGCCATACTGCTAATGTCTCAATGGAATTGCTCAGACTTGCATTTCCACGACGTCTAATCAGCAGGAATGGCGATTTCCCCTGGCCTGCCCGTTCACCAGATCTGACGGCACCAGACTTTTTTCTTTGGGGCTACCTCAAGTGCAAAGTCTTCCAGGAAAATCCACCAAGAACAAAAGAAGACCTGAAGGAGCGAATTCGACAGGAAATTAACAACATTCCAGTACAGATGCTACGAAACGTCATGGGACAATTTCATCTCAGGCTTAGACAATGTGTGCAAAACCAAGGACGACACCTCACTGACACCATATTTAAAAAATGATTGTTTTTAAGTTAAATCTTTAATTTCCACTCTTGTACTTGAGATCCATGTTCAACTATTATGATTTTACTTGTAAATAAATCTTTGGTGGTTTTACAAAATCATGCCGTTTCACTGCCTCACCCTGTACTTACATACTCTGGTTTGTATTTGTGATTTAGTCCATACTTCTGGTCAGTATCTGTCGTCGTGAGTTTTTCGAGTCAGCTCACTTGTTGTACACTTAGGCTCTGAATTTTTCCTTCTCTTTTGACGATTTTGAAGGTGTGACTTTATAGATGGAAACTTGCAATTTGTAATTCTAGTACTTTACATTACCTCTGCATTTATTTCTATAGTTTAGTGTTGTAATGTTGTAGTTTTGACTTTGTATCATTTGTCTTGGCACAGAATGTTCCACAGATCTGAAAATTTGAATTCCATGTCTTAATATATGTATAGATTATGACTTCCATAGTAGATTTTTTCTTACATTTCCTGTAATAGGTTAAGATTTTGGTTTTGGGGTCACTGTAATTATGTTCTGTAACACCTTAATCTAAACCTATATTGCACAAAAATTGGGTACATGTTTCTTAAGTTGCTGATTTGAAGCAGTGTTTCAGCTTAACTCCATTCGTAATTAACAACCTGTTACTCTCACTCATAAAGATCATTCAATCTTAAGTATATTGGTTAAAGGGACTTATAAACTGGTGTGATCAATATTCTTGTAGTTAACATGTTATGTATCAGATACTTCCACACATCTGAATTCTACTTTATGATGGTTAATACGCATACACTTGTGGTATTTACTATGTTAGTAGAAATACTGTTTCACTTTTGTATTATGTTAATTTAGATTAGATTATTATGGTAACATTTTCCTATAATAATTTATTTATTTATTTTTACATAACATTAATAGACACTTAAACCTCATTCATTGCAATGCTGAAGGAGACAAAGATTACACGAGATTAGACCATTACGTACGAAGCTAGATATGTTAGAGGAACTTCGTGTAAATTTTGTCCGTAATTTTATGTTAATTTTGCCATTTCACTACTCAAGTTTCACACATTAGGACTATAGACAAATTGTAAGCAAGAAGAACTATGTTCGCTGTAATCAGAAATTTTTCAGAATCTATACCTTTTTCAGATTTTTGTAAAGTAACCTATACTTATGTTTGTAGGGAAGTGATGGTTATACAACCTAAAATTTTCTTCTTGTTTTGGAATTTAACTTTCACAATCTGTGTTCTATCTTTTGCCGCCATCATTTTGTACACTGTTTGGCAAACCTTATAGGTGGTCACAAAATATTGTAAACACATTGCTTCCATATTATGTGAAGGGGATGTTGTGAAGGGACATCCTCCTCTAGCATCACTTTCCGTCAACAGTAGTTGTCAATACCAATAATATTGACCTGCCCAAAATTCTAAAAATAGTATCTTAATTGCTTTTCTGGAAACTTTCACATAATTTTATACACAGTGTGTTATATTTCAAGCTAAAATTTATGAGAAGGAATTACTTTATGAAATGTTTTAGTTTAAATGTTATAATCAATAAGTACTAGTTCTGAATGCACAGTTAAAATAATTATTTTTTTAGAAAGATTTGAAATTACAAATTATTTGCACACTTAAAATTTCTGTTATTAATTATGGAATCCTGTACTGTTTATCGTGTTTATTTCTGGATTAATTGTTTATGAAATGATAATCAAAATTAATAATGTAATGAAAACTAATGGGAATTCATTTGTTAAGAAAAGTTGTAAACCCTTTGAAATATTGTTATTTCCGCAGAGAGGGAGAGTCAAAGCTTGCCTCTGATGTGATTGGACGTATTTTTGTATAATAGCTGGGGACAATGTAATTTCGTCTTTATTAATGTGAAAAATCAAAATACTGTATGATATACTACAATGTGAGAAAATCAGTGGAAAATACATTTACGTAAAAAAAATCTGCAGCAACGATCTTCCAATTTATTTGGTTCAAACCAACCATGAGGACCCGATGTTAGATTTTCAGCTTCAAGAATCAGACCCCTAGACAAGAAGCACTGGAGTCATCTCAGCATGACAAGGTAAATAAACTTGAAAGTTTATTGTAATCTTTGCTCTTCTCAAATCTTTGTAAAAGACTTTGCTTGGACTTTTACTTGGACTGGACATTGTTTAATGTGGACAACAAATAGAAGAAGGAAGGACAGGGGGGGATTACACATTGCACACGTCACTGGACAGAGTTGTGTTCTAGGTTTTCAAACAACTGCACTGTTGGTTTATAGCAAAGTGGTGACTACATCACAGGAGAAATCATCTGTTGTGTCGAAATTTGCAGTAATTCTATGCACTGTATAAGTTCAATGTGCATTCCACCATCGATTCTGCAGGAAGCAGCCCCTGCACAAATAGATGATTTATAAATTCTTGTACATTGGTCAGCGACACACTTCTGATTAAAATGTCGAGTGTATCCCAGATGTGTTCACATGGAGCCCTTTGAAGACGACAAGAGGGGCAGACTAGGAACGTCAACTTCTTCAAAAATGGTGTGCCATGTTCTAAAATAGTACCTGCACTTCAAGCCTTAAAAGTTGCAGTTACTGAAACAATCGCTTCCCGGCAACCATAACAGAAAATATGAATTTCACATTTCAGTTCGCTAGGAAAATTGAAAGGACACTTATTCCAAATGACTCATCTTTTTGGATGAATTGGCATTACATCAGTAAGCCCCCATAATGTAAGAATTTGGTGGTCACAGATTGCTGGCACCACTGTCAAACATGAATGACTCACTGAAATTGAGTAGGTTTTGAGCCATTTCTGTTCATAAAGTTTATGGACCCGTCTCTCTTGCAGAGGAAAATGTGACAAGAATGTCATACCTGGACACGCTGCAAAATTGGTGTTCCCGCAACTTCATTAAGATTCCAACATTTTCATTTTTATGTCCCAACTCACTTTCACCTGGAGTTGCAGTGTTCCCTTAACAAAATCACCCCACAACATTGGATTGGGAGAGGTGGGCACCAAGATCTTGTTCACTGATTTAGCCTTCCAGGTCATCAGACCTCACACTGTGTGATTTTTTTCAGTGGGGATACACAAAAGACAGTGTTTGACCCACCTATGGCAGCTAAGATGCTACAAGACGCCACAAGTGCTCAGAGCAGTAGTATTAGTGTAAAGGAATGGCACGAGCTGGCAGGAGTGATTGGAGACAGGCAAGGAGAGCCATCGAGCGGCCAAAAGGTGAACGGTACTGCAAGCATTACTATACGACGAGTATTCCCTAGTAAATATTCAATAGTTTTTAAGGAATATAGATAATAATTAAATGAATAAAAAAGTTAATTAATATGGACTGATGGAAAAACAATGTATGAAAGTAAATAGGATATAAGTAAATGTACAAGTTAATTTTACAAAAGTAGCAAGGTGGGGATTCACCCAGGTAGCCCAAACGGAATAGCCTAGCTCGCCGTGGGAAGAAAGAACAATGGGCATTCGAATTGTGGGGTAGCAAGGCAGCAGACATATCGCACGTGAGCAGGCCAAGACAAATTACTAAGTGCACTAAAAGTTATTAATTATTTAAAAATACATTACCAAAACAACGTCTTATGGAGCGGTTCATATTAAAAAGATGCAGAACGAGAAGAGTATTTACGGGAAAAGTGTGTTGTTGCGCAATAATGTGCTTTTAAAAATTTACTAATATAAACATAGCGTTAAGGTTGTAAACTCCAGGCACCAAGATACAGGTCATTGCGTACAATCTGTCGCACCCGTGTGCAGTCGCGCCATATGAAGTCCGATGATCTATCGTGTTGGGTTATCACAAGTAATATTACCAATAATCAAGAGGAGCGCAGCGACCGCCACACAGCTACTCTTCAAGAGTTGAGAAACTGAATTGCTGAAGCTGTCAAATCAATAAACAGGGACCTGATTCGAGTATCAAATGAAGTGAACTACTGTTTTAATGTTTCTCAAGCAATGCAGGGTGCTCATATTCAGTGTATGGTACAGTGTGTGTGAACATAAAAACTCTGAACCTTCTTCTATCCAGTGACATGCACAAATCTTTGATAGTTTGTCTGTAATAAACAACTGATATCTGTTCTTTCTTTTTGGAACACCCTGTATATTTGCAAACCATTTTAAACTTATGTTCAAAACCTCACACTGATCCATGCACAACTTGTGACAGACTGGAAAACCTGTTAAAGCATGGCTATAAAAATGTCTGTGCACCCAAAATTCAGAAGGATATTCATCTGACAAAAGCAGAAGCTGCAAAGCGAGCAAAAACTAATGCAGTCTAACATTTTAGAGATGATAAGACTACTGCAGTCACGCATTTTGATTTAGAGATGACTCTCCCAACCTCAGTACTCACCTGCAGCAATATGTTTCATTGCAGACAGTAGTGGACATACAATTTTTGCACCCATGATTTAAAAACTTATATGGTCACAATGGTCATTTGGTATGAAGGTCAAGCTGAGTGAAGTTGTCAGGAAATTCCATCCTGCTTACTAAAATATACTGAGAACTCGTCATCTTCTGTCAAACACATTGTCAAATTTAGCAGCAACTGTGGAGGACAACATACGAGTGCTATAATCATTAGGTTTTGGTGTTATGTTGTAGCCAGCACCCCAACTGATTGTGTGGATGGCTGTTTTTGGTAGCAGGTCGTCAACGAACAACTGTTACAGAACTACATGAATAGTTCAAACAGGTGTAGAATAACATATCCCAAGAGAGTATTCCCCATCTGTACAATCAACTGGATGCCGGTGTCAGAAGCTATTGGTCAACAATTAAAACAAGGAATAGGAGCCTCAGCAGTCCTCAGGCTTTGCCAGAGTCTTCCAGATGGAACACATGTGTTCTTTGATAGATATTTTACCTCTGTTCCTTTACTGGAATCATTGGCTGAAAAAACTTGCCTGCCATTGGAACAATCATGAAATCAAGAATACCCAGAGCAGTCCATCTGACAGCAGACAAGATTCTTACAAATCAAGGATGTGGGTCTGTTGACCAGACAGTGAAAAAAGAAACTCATTTCCATTGTAAAATGGTATGACCGAAAGCCAGTCATAACTGAATCGACGAAGGTTGGGAAGAACCCTATGGGTCAATGTAAAAGGTGGTCGAAAAAAGATCGGAGATACATTCAGGCTCCCCGTCCAGCAGTAATCAGCTGCTACAATAAAAATATGGGTGGCATAGACTTAATTGATACAATGATGAGTTTTTACAGGATCTGCACCGGAACCAAAAAGTGGCCCGTAAAAACTACTTTTCACTTCATAGATCTGGGAATTGCAAATAGCTGGATTCAGTACAGAAGTGACCAAATTAAGAACGACGAGCCAAAGAAGAATATCCTGCAGTACCTTGATTTCAAAATTAGAATTGCTGAACATTTGTTAAGGGGCCAAGAGGAACAACATTCTGATGAAGATGGTGAGGAGTCAACTCCTAAAAGGCGAAGATTATTGCCGCCAAAATCACCTTCACCTTCTGTAACCCATTTACCAGAAATGACTGGGTTGAAAAATGGCATGAGGTGTAAGAACAGTGGCTGCACGAATAAAACCAAAATAAGGTGCAAAGGTTGTTCAGTTTTCCTCCGTCTAACATCACAGAAAAACTATTTCTCTGAGTTTTTTGAAAATGCATCAAACCAGTCTCAGGACTGAAGACCACAACAACAACATGTAAAAATCTACCAGCCGGTTGCATAGATTTTCTATATACCTTGACCAGGTTTTGTCACCTGTAAGTGTGACTTCATCAGAAAGTAAGGTAATTACCTAAAATGAATATGTCAGATTAAATTTCTTATCTAATAAAAGTTTACATAATGTAAACGAGTGTGAAACAAATAGTACTTACATGAAGAACATATCATCAAAGATGTACAATGATTTAAGAGCTGAGTTGCTCAAGTCATACATTAAAATATAAGACATAGTGTTCTTCAAAAAGTCAAACATTAAGACATAAGTAACACCGGTGTGGTGTGAGGAGACCGACTGTGTGGGAATTAGTCACACTGCCAAGTACACGTAATGTAGGGCGCGCCACAAGTGGGCCACTAGTAACGTGAGCAAAACAATTTTGTATATTACACATTTTCTGAAGTAAATCATACGTATAGCCAATATAGCTTTTAACAAAAATTAATTTTACAAATTATTGAGTAACTTTTATAAATGGGTTTCAAACGGGATAAAATAGTACAAAGTTCGCTACGTTTTACGTAGCACAAGTAGAACCAGAGTTAAATACGACTGGAATTACATACGTAATGAAGAACATCAGTTCATTATTACGACACAAAATTTGAAAAGAATGCTTGCATAACTAGGGCACAGAGGTCATCTGGTGTGTTAGTAATGAGTGTAACTTAACAGAGGTAAAATAATGTTTCTGAAAAGGAGGAGAGAACCTGGATTATAAGTATCATAAAACTGAGAGCTCTGGTTTAAAAGCATTAAAGAAATTTTTATTTTTCAAATGTACTTGTTCATTCAACGTCATCATTATTTGGTGTGTGCCTGAAAATTTCAAGTTCTTCCAAGACATCAAGTTTTCTCCCTTCTTTTCTCTATGCAGAATTGTCATTTCATTTAATTCTTTGGGGTTATGCCCTGTTATGAAAAGATGTTCTGCAAATGTTGAATTTTGCTCATTAGTGTCTTTTTGCCTAAAAGATGTTTTTTGTAACTTACGTTGTAAGCTCTGCCTGTCTGTCCAATATAAAATGCTGGACATGTATTACAGGAAATTTTATATACCCCTGAGCCATGTAAAGGTTCGTCTGAAGCTTTTAGATTATGAATTAAATTTTTTTGTAAATTATTTTTGTGTGGAGAAAGCAACCTTGCAGCCGTATTTTTTAGTTAAGAGATGCTGAATCCTATACAATATGTTACCTAAAAAGGATATTGAGATGTACTTTTTATCATTATTATTAGTTTGACCAGTACCTAAAGTGGTGACTCTTCCTTTAGCTTTTTCTTTAAGGATGTTTTCCACTAATGTGGGTTCATAGCCGTTATTAAATGCTATAGTCTTAATTACATCAGTTTCTTTTTGCAGTTTTTCTGGTGATAGGGGAGTAACCACGGCACGGTGAATTGCTGAATGAAAGAAAGCTTTCTTATGAGAGACTGAAGGTGTGTCGAGTCTGCAGGTACGGTATGATCAGTACTCGTCGGTTTTTGAAAAATGTCAAAAATTATTTTATTCTCTATTATCGCCAACTTCAGATCTAGGAAATTTAACTCGCGGCGTTCATTTTGTAACTCACGTGTGAACAGTTGATCTACTCCTTCATTAGTGCCATTGTATATAATCAAAATGTCATCTAAGTATCGCGAATAGGATAAAATACCTAATTCTGTAGAGTCGTACCTACTGAAGAATTTGTCTTCGAGCGAATTGATGAATATGTCAGCTAAAATTCTGGCTAGCGGATTACCCATTGCTAGGGCATCAAGTTGTTTATACAGTTTGCCATTAAACTCGAAGTAGTTATATTTTACTACCAATGACAACAAACGTATGAAATCAGTAATCTGTTTGTCTGTTATATATTTTTTATAGGTACTAAGGTTATTCTCCACAATTTCTACTGTATACAGGACCGGTACATTAGTGTAATGTCGAACGATATTAACTTTGTCTCCTAATAATGTATCTGAAATAGAGGACAACCCTACTCCCGGTCTACAAAAAGAAATTAGATGTGCTGTAAATGGGGCTAAACATTTGCTAAAGCCCTTTCAAAAGAAACAGCTGATAAACATGAACCCCCAGACTCCCAAACTTCGTTCTCAATTCAAAGTACATAAAATAAACCACCCTATCCATCCAATAGTAAATAGTATTAGTAGCAGATATCACAATTTAGCCAGGTTCCTTCACGACAAGATTAAAAAATCATACGTATTTCAGAATAATTATTCAATAATGAATAGCCAATCACTGATTAATAAAATAAAAAATTTGGAATGTAATCAGGAGACAAAGTTAATATCGTTCGACATTACTAACCTTTACACTAATGTACCGGTCCTGTATACAGTAGAAATTGTGGAGAATAACCTTCGTATAATGAAGTCTAATATGAAGTTACCCCACAACTGCAAATGAGACTTCGTTCACAGGCTGGTAGAACTGACGTTGTAGAAGATCTGGGTGAAGATGATGGAGAATAAATTCCATTTACGTGTCCAACATTAAAAGAATTCCAAATACAATATTTTAAAAACATGAATTTGGCCGAGAAAATGAATGTGAAATGGTTGAGAGGAGAATATGATTCAGCTGTTAGAAACCACTTTGAGCAGCAAGGAGAAAATGAAGTACCTGCGACATTGAATCCTCTTGAAATTTTTCACCAGTACATACCAGATGACCTAATTGTGCAGATTGTGTATTGTACAAATTATTATGCGGTGCACAACAATATTGCCAACTATGCTCCAACAACAGTACATGAGATGAAGATTTCTCTAGGGATCCATTTAGCTATGGATAATCTAGGGTATCCAAGAGTACGCATGTATTGGGAGCCACGATTCCAGATTCCTCTCATAGCTGATAGGGATTTCACTCTACAGATTTTTTAAATTAAGAATGTGCTTTCATGTTGTAAGAGACAAAGAATAGCCAGGCAACAAGGACACGTTCTGGAAAGTTCGTCCTATCTATAACACCATCCGAAAAAGATGCAGTGAACTAGAAATTGAACCTAAACTAAGTATTGACAAACAAATGGTTCCATTCAAAAGTTCACTAGACGTAAAACAATACATAAGCAATAAACTAACAAAATGGGGTGCAATAGTAACGGAATCATCGGAGAGAATAAATGCACCATATTGTCAGGTATATTTTGACAACTTCTTTAGTACTTATTCACTTTTTCAGTATGCTGTTGAAGAAAAATATTTATGCTGTAGGGACTATTCAAACCGATAGGTTTATGAAACCTCCATTTAAATCTGATTCTGAAATGAATAAATTGCCCCGAGGATCAGAGGAAGTTTTTAGCATGGATGGTGTTATACCAACCAAATGGTTTGACAACTCATGTCTCACCTTAAGATCAAACTTTATTGGAAAAGGTAGTGCTGCCACATGTCGTCGTTGGGACAAGAGACAACGAAAGTATATAGATGTTCCCAGGTCTGAATGTGTTTAACTGTACAATGCCAGCATGGGAGGAGTTGACAAACTATATTTCCTCTTGTCACTGTACAGAACATTCATTAGATCCAAGAAGTGGACTCTTGAGAATGTTCACTCACGGACTGGATCTAGCAGTAACTAATTCATGGTCAGAGAATAAGTAGGAGGCTGCCAGCCAACAAGTTACAAAGAAAGATACCATGGACCTTATCCATTTCAGACAGTATATCGCTGAAGCCCTCATAATTGGAGGTAAAACCCCTGCCAAGAAGAGAGGAAGGCCATCCAGTGATGAGGCACCACTTTCTGGGCCACTGCATCACAAACGGATTGCAGCTATCAAGCCAGTGATTGATGTACAGTATGACCAAATGAACCACCTACCGGAAGTGAGCACAAAAAATACCCAAGATAGGTGTAAGAATGAGAGCTGCAAAGGGAAAAAACTTATTTTTTGTGTTCGAAGTGCAATATACATTTGCGCATATCCAAAAACAGAAACTGTTTTACACAATTTCACACAAAATAATAATATTCTGTGAACACAGATGATGTGACTTACCGAACGAAAGTGCTGGCAGGTCGATAGACACACAAACAAACACAAACATACACACGAAATTCAAGCTTTCACACCAAACTGTTGCCTCATCAGGAAAGAGGGAAGGAGAGGGAAAGACGAAAGGATGTGGGTTTTAAGGGAGAGGGTAAGGAGTCATTCCAATCCCGGGAGCAGAAAGACTTACCTTAGAGGGGAAAAAAGGACAGGTATGCACGCACACGCACACGCGCGCACACACGCACACACGCACACACGCACACACGCACACACACACACACACATCCATCTGCACATACACAGACACAGCGTGTGTGTGTCTACTTTTTTACTAATAAAAAAAATTATGTAATTTTATGTAATTTGTACCTATAGATATTGTTTACATATTGTTAGTATCCCTAACAAAAGGTCCTAGAAGAGGAATCTAAGAATGTTCATTCATTAATTGGATCTCGCAGTAACTAATTCATGGTCAGCGTATAAGGAGGCAACAGAAAGAAGAACACCAGTCAACGTGTCCTATATATAGGATGATCCAGATCCAGCTTCCGGATGATCCAAATTAGGAAATTTTGTATTCAAAATTATCAAAAAAAATCTGGTTAATAAGTATGCCAAATTTCAAATTTTTATTTTTAAAATTGAAAATGTGTGACTGAAAGGGTTAAAGTCATTTTTTACATCAGAGAAACTTTGTGGTCAGGAGGACAGTTTAGTTGCAACTGAGGGCGTTTTTGCGTATCATACAATTCAGCACAATCATAGTTTCAGATCTATGGATTGTACATCGAAGCTTCTTCAAGCGACATTAGAGCCTAAATTTTCTTGTGCACGTACAAAAACAAAGGCCATAATTGTGAATGTGTTAGCTCCTCATGCATTAGATATGTTGCGACATGATTTAGAAAAAGTGACATTTATTTCATTTATGACTGATGCATCTAACCACAAAGAGATTAAGGTCTTTCCTATCCTCGTCAGATATTTTGATTACAAAACTGGTGTAAAAGTAAGATTATTACAATTAAAATCGTTGCCTGGGGAAACATCTACTATTGTGAGTGGCTATTTAACAGACAGCCTCAGAAAAAACAGCCTAGAAGAAAAAGTTGTTGGACTGTGTGCTGATAACACTAACTGCAATTTTGGAAGTGCTGACAGAAAAGGTCAGAATAATGTTTTTACTAAACTGCAGGGTGGCACATGGGAACGAGAAATTTTTAACGTTACAGTTGGCAGCACTGTAGCGCCGGCAGCTGTTTGAAACTTTGCACAATTGATGTGAACACATTGCCATTTAGTAATCATGGAGAATTGGACTGGTGCGGAACGTGCAGTAGCTGTGAGAGCGTTTTACAAAAATGGTGATAGTGCGACTGCTGCGCAGAGAACATTTCGACAGCATTACCAGCTTGGACGTCATGGACGTGTCCCATCTGCAGATGCGATTACAACGTGGGTGCGTAATTTTGAAGAAACAGGATCTGCCTTGAAAAAGAAACCTCCAGGTGGCATTCCAATGGTACGTACCCCAGAGAACATTGCAGCTGCTAGAGCTGCAATTGAGAGAAGGCCTCGCCGCTCCGTTCGACAGCATGCATCTTCGCTAGGGATTAAGTGACGAAGCTTCCAAAGAATATTGCACGAATTAGACTTCCATCCCTGTAAGTTGCAGATTGTGCAACACTTACATGAATGAGACCCAGCGTCATGTATGGAGTTTAGCAGCCAGATATTGGCTAAAATCAATGAGGACGCGAATTTCCTTGGACGAAGCCCATTTCCACCTGAACGGATTCGTGAACAAACAGAATTTTCGTTATTGGGCACAGGACAATCCTTGCTAGTTTCACAAGCGACCACTACATAGCGCCAAGGTCACAATATGGTGTACTGTATCATTTAATGGTGTTATCGGCCCTTATTTTTTTGAACGTGTAGACGGTAGTGCAGTGACAGTAACATCCGCTCAATATGTTGAAATGCTTCAAACATTCTTTACACCGAGACTGTGCGAGCTTAATCTTAACGTCGAAAACATGTTGTTTCAGCAGGATGGAGCCACGTCACACACTGCTCGACAATCGATGGCAGCAGTTCATCAATTGTTTGGAAGACGCATTATTTCACGTAACGGTGACATTGCATGACCTGGAAGATCCCCTGATCTTAGTGTGTGCGACTTCTTCCTGTGGGGATATCTTAAAGGCAAGGTGTACCGTACACGTCCTGCAACAATACATGAACTGAAGGAGAACATTGAAAACGAAATCACTGCCATTCCCAAAGATTTGCTACACCGCGCATTCCAGAGTTTTCATAACAGGCTGTTAAGAGTGTGAACGCCGAATGGGAGCACATCTCTCCGATGTCAGCTTTAAAACGTAAAGAGACACTTTTGGACATTTTGATTGTAAAGACATACTGAATAATGGCATACTGAATACATTCACTTTCGTTAATAAATTACTAGTTTTATGAATTTATTCATGGAAATGACGTTAGTTCGAAATTTCCCGTTTCCCTGTGCCACCCTGTGCAAGTGGAACTCGGTCATAGACTGATAGGGGTTGGTTGTGTGCTGCTCATATACTGCATAATACTGTTCGAGCAGCTACTGATATTTTGCCTGCAGATATAGAAATTGTAGTTTCCAAAATATTTCTGTATTTCATATTATACATTTTGAGAGTTGAAACTCTGAAGGACTTTTGCAGCTTTGTTGAAACAGATTTTGCAATGATTTTGGGTTATGCCCAAACAAGATGGTTAGCACTGTTGTCTGCTGTTGAGTGAGTCATCAAAATGTTTAAACCACTAAAATCATACTGCCAATCTGAAGTGTCCATTGTTACTTCAAAACTTCTTTCAAAACTCTTTGTCTGAAATATGGCTATACTTTGTTCACAGTCAGGCTTCATCATTTCATGAAGCAGTAAAAAAAGTTGAAGGACAGACAGTCACTATATTTGAAGTGGCTGATTGTATTAGTAAGTTGAAAACTACATTGCAGTCCAAAATTGAAGACCAGTTCCTTCCCTCAAGAGTTAAAACAATTTTTGAAACTCTTGAAACAGAGGTAGGTCTGCTTCCAGCAGAGGTAAAGAGTTTTCATGATGCTGTATTATTTTCCTATGAAACTGCTCTATCCTACTTTTAAAAAAAGTGGACTGAAAAAAGTTTCCAGAACTTGGACTGCTACAATTGGGTTACCTTGAATCAAATACCGGTATGGGATGACACTGAAAGAACTACTTCTCTAGTTAGAGAAACTGTGCCATATGTTCAGTTTGCAGAAAATGTTATGTATGATGAGTATGTCAGTGTCAAACAGTTTGTAACTGTGGTGTCACCGCCAGACACCACACTTGCTAGGTGGTAGCCTTTAAATTGGCCACGGTCCGTTAGTATACATCGGACCCGCATGTCGGTACTATCAGTGACTGCAGACCGAGCGTCGCCACACGGCAAGTCTAGTCTGGAGAGACTCCCTAGCACTCGCCCAGTTGTACAGCCGACTTTTCTAGCGATGGTTCACTGTCTATATACGCTCTCATTTGCAGAGACGACAGTTTAGCATAGCCTTCAGCTACGTCATTTGCTACGACATAGCAAGGGGCCATATTCAGTTACTATAATTACTATCTTCAAGAATGTATTCTGAACAGATAATATTGTGAATTATGTACAGTCAAGTGTGACATTCATCATTAATGGTTTGAAGTTAAGTATCAAACTAATTACATCCACTTTCTGAATTCTCATTCCTTGTCATGTTCCAGACCTCACGTCAGTATAGTTCTTCCCTCCTCACGCCAGCCTGCATGAACTAAAATGCGTGCATTTCGGCCTCCACTTGTAACATGGTGTTGGCTCTTCTGCTAACACAAAAGTAACCACTGAGAAAATCATTGAATGGACTGCTAAGAACACTGTTCCAGGTCAAAGATGGGTTGAGATGATTTCTCATTTCAGCCAGAATCATGTGCCATTTACAAATGTATTCAAGCTAGTGGAGTTTCTTTTCTGCTTCCTGGCAGTAATGCTGCTACTGAAAGGGTATTTTCCCACATGAACAATATATGGACAAGTGACAAAACACAGTTGGCTGTAGAAACCATGAAAGCAATGTTAGTAAGTAGAATAAATGATGATGAAACTTGTGTCGAGTTTTTTCATATGTTGTTGAAAAATACAGAATTGATAAAGAAAATTCACAGCACTGATAAATACAGTTGCCCTGATCACACTCATTCATCTTAGAAGGAATTAATAAAATGTAAATGTGCTTTTCTTTGTAACAAATTTAATTTATATTTTGTATATTACATTTAATTGAAACCACCTTCTCATATAATAAATAAATAAATAAATATAGCCTATTTTACAAAATTTTTAATGTGTCTCGGATTTGGGCCTAGGAAATATGTTAATGTCCCGAATTTGAATCTAGAAAATATGGTCACCTCACTATATAGGCGCTCTAGGTAAAATTGTATTGCTCTGCCATCTGTTGACGACAGCCGATACTACTTCGTCAACTAACTACAGACATATCTGTGCTGATCTGCTTCGAAGATCTTTGTCACGAAGTGGGGCAGTGCATTGCACAACTGGTTGCGCAGAACATCAACTTCGTATCTCACTCGAGGCCTGCCTGATAATGAAGACCTTGTCATAGGAGAAGTACAGCTAGGTTCATGGAGGGACATTCATACTGCCGGGCTTCAGGAAGTGACATGTCTTGGAAGCAACAATCACTCACGAGAAGCAGTACTTGTTAGGGACCAATATTGTCAATTCTTCATAACAACCGGAAGTGTTCCATGGCAAGACTATGATTTAGCTTGTAATTTTCTGTAACTATTGAATAAAATGTATTCAAAATTCAATAAATACATATATTACTTGCCAAAGTGTCTTTCTGCCTCTCATGCTCCACTAATGCATCATGTTCCTTAGATCCCATCAACTAAGAGACCATTCAGAGATGTGAATCATTAATAGGCAGGAGCAGTCACTGCAGACTAGTCCAGTAAAGTCAGCTTGTACTTTGTAACAAATGATGATGATGATTATGATAAAATTTTATCATTTGACTCGTTAAAGCAAAAGACAAAAGTCAAGAGCATACAATTCTACACTATCTATTATATCAATGTAATGTCTTTTACATGAAATAGGTGAAAGAAGAAATTGTGTGTTAGAAAGCAGTACGTTCATCTTCAAAAAATTCAACTGTATAATAAACATTGTTTACTAGTAGCTTATGCAATGTAGCTTTTAAAATATTTACAGGCAATTCTTTAAAATCTGTGCTTAACCTGTTAGCCTAGGTAGTTGTTCTGTGATTTAGATAATCTACGATATGGCACATCAACACATGTTCTACTCTTGATTTTTAACTACTTGGCTGCTGTATTTATTTAACACTTCAAAGAAAGCATTTACTTAACACAGACCACTATTGGATATTGGCAAACTCAAGGTTTGTTTAACCTACGATTCAATGCAATACTCATGTAAGTATTTATGCTTATAGTGAGAAGATACAGTACAGTACACTATATTAATACTTGTTCTGTAGATCATGAATACAATACTTTGTAATGATGTGGAATGTGTCAGTTTAATGAAAGGTATCTGTTTTTTCTCGAAACTCAGTGAGAGTCCATTTGCAGAGAACCACTTAATTTACTGAAAGACATTACATACAATGTCCTCTGTTAGTTCTTGTCTGTTGGGTATGATCACTATATAGCAAAAAGAACTAACTTTGCATCTTCATGAATATAGAGTGGCAAGTCATTGATATATATAAAGAACAATAAGGCACCCAAGACCGAACCCTGTGGGACACCACTCTTGATACCTCCCCAGTTTGAGGAATCTGCTGATTTTTGCACATTATGTGTACCGTTTATTTAAACTTTCTGCATTCTTCCAGTTAAATATGAATTAAACCATTTGCAGACTGCCCCACTCATACCACAATACTTGAGCTTAACTAGAAGAATTTGAAATGCTTACACGAATGAACATAAAAAAAGTACTGAAATCACTTAAGAGTGGTGCGTCTACAGATGGTATTTATAAACCCAGCCTGCTTGGTTTGAAGCTGCAGACCAGTTATTAAAACATGTAGTCGAGACAAGAAAGACGAGAAACACTTTGGTAAGTAATATTTTACATTTATTATGTTTCCAAAACATCTTATTTAGTAATATGTACAGCCGTTTGATCTGTATAGGAAATCAGGTCGTAGTGTGTGCTGTGAAACATTCCCTGTTGTGATGAAACTGAAAATCTTGCGCCCAAGTAAAGTTCTGCACCTTTAAGACAAGTATTCCAGTGATTCCATGAAAAGTGAAATCAAAATGAATAATTCTGAAACCCAATAGATTTTGTCTTCTTGTACACAAATTCAAAAGTTAGACTGGATAATTTCTGACTTTGTAGCTACAATATTTCACACCATAATGACCAGTAGATTATATTTTTACTGAAAATGTGCTGTTGAAGATTTAATGTATTTGGTAAATTTCATTGTATTCAATATCTCCAAACAGTTTCAAACAATAGTTGGAAATACTTTTTACAGATTAGAGGCAAGAGAATAAAATTATTTAGGGAAAACTGTCACACACCCATAATTTCATATTTAATGAAACTAAAACAGTTATTTGTCCAGTTTCATATGCTATTATATCTGATTATATGTAACAGAAGATAACTGTTCATGCTTTTGATCAGAAAATACTTCAGTACCAAAAAATAATATCAAAGCTATGGAAATATTCTCTGATGGAGCTAATCAACATTTCACATTAATACACATAAGGTAAGTATTAACTTGTGGGGTTTTATTTCCATGTTTATACTTCGCTGTCAGTTGTACAAATCTAACATTCATGACCACGGAACGACCAAGCAGTAATGATTTTTAGCTGCTAATTTTTATGTCCCTGAAATGTTACAACACATGTAATCACATTGTATTTGTGTATTAACTGTAGCTGAAATTCTTTTTTATCTTTGTCAGGCTGGTTTATTATAATTTAGGGTGCAAGAAAAATATTTTTGCAAAATATATGTTGTATGTGAGAAATCTTTCTTGTGGGAAGCCATAAAAATGCTTCACATACTACATGCCGCAAGATTTAAATTTGTCAATGTTGTAAAATATTCACAATTACTATTTTGGTTCAATGTGTTCTATATAATGTTGATTTCTTTTGACTTTTTTAGGATACACCAAGTCAAGATGGAGACGATTCTATTGAAGTAGAAGCAGACATTGCAAACAGTATTCAATTGATAGATGAAGCTGCGATAGGCCTAGCAAGCCAGTAGTGGATAAATCAACTGCTTTTAAAAAGGGAACATGCCTCGGATCATGGAACGGATTTAAAGGAAACCGACCAAGCAATGGAAAAGGATTACGAGATGGTTTACGACTGGGCACCTTAAACGTAAGGACTCTAACTGGGAAGTTAGAAGAAATTGTAGAAATGGTGGAAAGGAGGAAATTGGACATCTTGGGACTTGCTGAGACTAGGTGGAGAGGAGTTGGTGAAAAACCACTAAGTAAAGGATGTAAACTGTACTGGATAGGGAATGAGAGCGGAAGAAATGGAGTGGCAATAGTGGTCAGAGAGGGTCTGCAGGAGGAGGTGGAAGGTATCAATGATCGAATGATAAAAGCCAGAGTACGAGTGAAAGGAAAAAGCATTGAAATCATCCAAGCATATGCCCCACAGGTGGGGTGTACAAAAAAGGGGAAGGAGGAATTTGAAGATGACATGCAAAAAGCAGCTAAATGGAGGTAATCAGATTATAATAGGGGACCTCAATGCACATGTTGGCACAGACAGGAAAGGATTCGAGGAGATAATGGGACCAGAGGGCTGGGGGAACCGAAATAGAGAAGGAAAATTGTTGCTGGAATTCTGCAAGAGGAATGGGCTGGAGATCGCAAATTCCTGGTACAAGAAGAGAAGTAGCCACAAAATAACTTGGTACAGTGGAGACTGGTCCCAAACTTCAGTAGTAGACTATGTACTAGTGGATAGGCAGATGATGAGCAGCCTCATAGATGTTAAGGTCATTCCATCTGAGGCCTTAGACAGTGACCATCGGCTGTTGGTAGCCACCCTAAGAGAGAAAAAAGATAGGAGGGCAACAGATATACAGGAGAAAAGGTTGAAGACATGGATGCTGAAAGAGGATGAACGGAGGACCCAGTACCAGACACTGATCAGGAAGAAGCTGCCAAAGGAAGATCAGAGAACAGTGGAAGAAGAATGGGGAGATTTTAAGAGGGCTCTAGTTGAGGCAGCTGAGACTGTGTGCGGAAGAACTAGCACAAAGAGGAGAAGTAACGAAACCCCATGGTGGAACAACATATGTAAAGAGGCAGTACTTCGAAAGAACAAAGCCTTCAGAGAATGGTTCCAGACCCGAACAGAGGAAGCTAGGGTAAAATATAAGGAAAGCAAGAAAGCGGCACAGACCATAGTAAGGGCGGAGAAGAAGAAGTGGATGGAAAAATGGACAAGAATGTTAGAAGAGGACAGTGAAGGGAACAAAAAAGTACTTTACACCATGGTAAGAAATAAGAGGAACGACAGAAGCGAGTGCCTGAGGATCATGGATAATAATGGAAGAGTTGTGGAGGAAATGCATGAGCTCAAAAAGATTTGGAAGGAGTACTTTGAAGATCTGTTGAATGCCGCCAAGCGGGTAACTAACAGCGATGGAGAGCCTAAGGCAGCAGACGATTATAATAGTGGGGAAATTGATGATCTAACTTGGAATGAAGTGGAAGAAGCCATAAAGAGGATGAAAGGGGGCAAGGCACCAGGTTGGGACGAAGTAACAGTGGATATGATACGAGCAGCAGGAGAAGTAGGAACCCAGTGGCTATACAGAGTGCTGAGGGTGGTGTGGAAGGAGAACAGAATTCCTGAGGATTGGAAGAAAGGAATTATAGTCCCGATCTTCAAGAAAGGGGATAAAAGGAGATGTGAGAACTACAGAGGAATCACCCTGCTATGCCACTGTGGAAAAATCTATGAAAAGATCCTGGAGAAGAGAATAAGAAGCAGTATTGAAAGTAGACTGCAAGAGGAGCAGTATGGTTTCAGACTGGGAAGATCAACAACGGACCTCATATTTGCGGTAAGGCAACTGCAGGAAAGGCACTACGAGTACGGGAAGGACTTAATCATGGCCTTTTTAGATATTAAGAAGGCGTATGACAGTATCTGTAGGGACAAGCTCTGGGATGTGCTGAACGCAAAAGGGATAGATGAAGAGATAACACGAAAAGTCAGAAAAATGTATGAGGGAAGTGAGAGTTGTGTGAAAGTGGGGAGGGAACGTACTGCATGGTTCAAGCTGGAAAATGGGCTGCGACAGGGAAGTGCGCTTTCGCCTTTATTGTTTATTATTGTTATGGATGAAATCCTACAGCAAGTATCAGATGCAATTGGAGATCATAAAATGAAAGCAGTGCTTTTTGCCAATGACCTGATGTTATGGGGAAATTGCGAGAAGGAGGTGCAAGAGCAGTTAGATGTATGGGACGCAACGGCAGCACAATATGGAATGCATTTCTCTGCAAAGAAAAGTGAAATAATTGTCACAACAAGGAAGAAGAATAGGCCAAATGTGGATATAACTTGTGGAGGGGAAAAACTACAAGTGGTAGAGAACTTCAAGTACCTGGGAAGCATGATTGAAAGTAAGGGGGGAAACGCAATGGCAATAAATGAAAGGTGCAGAAAAGCAGGGCAGTTCTACAAATGCATTAGGAGGCTTATTTGGAGCAAGGAGGTGCCACAAAAATCCAAGGGAATTATATACCGAACCTACTTTGTCCCTATATTGGCATACGGAAGTGAGACATGGGTAATGCACAAAAGCGACAAAAGTAGAATACAGGCTAGTGAAATGAAGTTCCAGAGGAGCAGGTTGAGTGTAACAAGACGAGACAGATTGCGAAATGTGTAT
The DNA here is from genome assembly GCF_021461385.2 of Schistocerca piceifrons. Lineage (NCBI taxonomy): Eukaryota > Metazoa > Arthropoda > Insecta > Orthoptera > Acrididae > Schistocerca > Schistocerca piceifrons. The sequence goes on along the minus strand of NC_060146.1, from coordinate 143,171,436 downwards.
GTGAGGGAAAGACTAAAGGAGGAACCAGTACAGGACAGGATAGAAAAATCAAGACTGCAGTGGTATGGACACATGAAGAGAATGGATGAGGGAAGAATTCCAAAGAGGATGTTTGATCTGCAACTGGAGGGGAAGAGGCCCAGAGGAAGACCAAGAGAGAGATGGGTGAAGGGAGTGAAGGAATGTGTGACGAGAAGAGGAGAGAACTGGACGAAGGTGGAAGAGGGGGAATGGTGGAAAGACAGAACACGATGGAGAGGCTTGTGTTCCCGACAGACCCAGCCAGTGGCTGGAAACTGTCCAAGATGATGATGATGATTCAGTTGATAGATGATGCAAGTTATAGTAGCTTGGTTGATTCTCCAGGGTCGTCACAGACCCAAGACACCCCAAAGAGGATTTGCAGAGAAATAAATTGTAATTCGAAGAAACAGAGTAAAAAAATTGAAGCTGTATCTCAGGCAGTAGCAGCATTACAAGATATTGTAAAAGAGACAACAGAGCCTCCTAAACTAGACGTATTTGGACAGACTGTGGTGGCTTATTTAAGAAAAATCCCAGAACACATAGCATTGGATTGCCAGTCAGACCCTAGCAAACATTGTCGTCCCCCAGGTGCAGATGGCTGTGACGAAATGAATCAAATAAAAGTTAATAGCATTTAAATGTAAATTACTGATTTGAAGAAGGAGGGGAAAAAATAGATGCTTCAGTTATATAGGGTACTGCTGTTTATCTCCTACTAAATTTTTACATGATTTAAGTTCTGTACCTATAGTTTTCAAAGAAAAGAATTATTTACATTGTTGTGATACACCATTACTTACTAATCAGCTTTACAACAAACAGTGCTGCATGCCATGTGGCTAACAAGAATTTCCAATCCTTGACTAGAGTATCAGATATTTTGTAGAAAGAGTGGCTAATTACTTTTTAAATAGTTGCTTGCCTTATGAACGAAGGGAGCTGGCTGACCATCTTATCACTGAAGTACATAATTCCACACTGAACGCTAAATGATGAGGTAATGTCAACATGAAAATTATTTTTGTGTCTTGTATTGTGAATATTTTTCTGAGAACTATCATTATCCACAACACAAACCATTAAAGAGTAAAGGTAATGGGAAGTGAGTCAGATTTCTATTATTCTGAATGAGGCTTGGTGCCGACAATCATTTCCTGTCCTAGATGTCTTTTCAACTGGATCAATTATCTGGAGGTTAGTGGTTGCCTATCTGAATTTTTGTTTACATTGTACTGAATAATTAATGTATTACATCACCATGAAGCTTTAATGCTTCTGTGACAATACGCATCACTCTCCAGTATGCCTTTACTGACTCTAGTTATATGTAGGCCTACAAGTAATGAGTGTCATTTAATACCTCAATACAACCAGTTTGACATTTCTTAAAACACTGTAGTGCCTCAGATAACGGATTTATCTATCAGTAAACTATTTCATTCCATTTATCTAAGAAAGATAATCTCCCCATAGAAATGTTCCCTTATAGCACAATTAGTTTACAGGAATGGTATCAACTTTTGCTTCTCCTTCTTCCCTCCACATTCAACTTATTCTTAATACCAGCTTATGCACTGCAAGTTGCACCAGCCCTTACCAAAGACATGAATATTTCTCCACCTGTTCCAACTTCTTCAATCATAGCAGTGCAACTACAGCATTGCTCAAAATTTGACTGGATTACTGCATTCTTCTTGAAATTTAAAGTAACATTAGTTTTTATGTCACATTACCTATTATGTCACATCAAATTTATGAGTTATTTGCTACATTTTAATGCATTAGCAGAGAAATTTTACTTGTTACTACACTGCATGTAATGCATTTGCTGACAGATTGTGAAAGTAGAATGTCACCATAATTTTCACTGAGAAAGCGTGCTGAGTTTGTAAAACTGACTGTCCACATCCATAGCAAGAGGTCACAGTTATGACCCATAGAACATGCAAATATCTATCTCACTAATCATTTGTATGGGACTATCTCATATAGCAGCAGCCAGCTAAACTCTGCAACACATTTTATGGAACTTTTCACAATACATTGCTGGCTTTTCAAATCACCACAGGCAATTTCTTAATTTAAAGGTATATTTATGAATGTGCTACGTGTAACAAAACAATATGGTAGTCTTGGAAATTGAAGAGATGTACCTACAGGGATACATCATGAGATCAGGACTACAATACAGCTTATACAGTGGAAGATAGATACACATGGAGCCATGACTAAGATAATGCAATTGATTATGAAGTTTAACAGTTTTCTTTCTTGCTGAACAGAACAATAAAATACAGTATGTGTTAATATCTGCTTGATGGAACCCATGGAATCTGAAGAATAAAAAATATTACATTTTGAAAACATGTGCAGCACATAATTACCAAGGAAGAATAAGCATGTAGAAGTATACATTACATGAAAGTTCCTAAAAACATTTCAGAAGACTGTTGCACCAAACTACGCAGCAAATAAGAAGATAAGTTGTAACATATCTTAAAATTTACTTCGTTTTATGAAATATATTAATGGGAATTGCCAAAACGATACAGATGCAAGTCAAGAAAAAGCCAAACTTCCATGAATTGATGAACCGTATGTAAGTTAATATGAGAGATCTGAGCACAAAAGTAGGATCAACTAGTGAACAATTAGACTCACAGCTAAAGATTAAAGAAAGGAAAAAAATAGAAACTACTATCAAGACCTACAATGATGAAACTGAAGTAATCTTAGTCAAAATAAGTGAGATATTGCTATTGTTATGGAGGAAGTACATATGTATTATTGCTAAAGAATTTTTTATTTGAGAGGAAGTTTTGAAGATGAGATTTTCTGCAGTGACTTATAGGGGGTTCAACAATGATATTTATGGTTCCAGAATGAAGTTTGGAAGGTTGGAGATGAGGTACTCGCGGAATTAAAGCTGTGAGGACAGGGCGTGAGTCGTGCTTGGGTAGCTCAGTCGGTAGGGCACTTGCCCGCAAAAGGCAAAGGTCCTGAGTTCGAGTCTCGGTCCGGCACACAGTTTTAATCTGCCATGAAGTTTCATATTTATGAGTCATCAGATATTATGATGATGAATGAGGATTTCTAGTAAAGTAGTCTGCGTTAATGACGCACATGTTAAGGAAGGGATGTATTAGGGATTTCTTTGGGCTCTGTTTGTAATGTTTTATACTGACATTTATAATGATGTACTGAATAAGGTGAATTGATGAGATATAAGGTCTGTGGTTGCATTAAGAATTATTGCAAAGTTGTTGATACATAGGTCTGCCATTAGTATTTGAAATTCAATAAATGACTATGTAAATGACAGCTTTGGCCTGAGAATATGAAATACTAACAATGTATATTGTTGCTGACTATATAAAAAGTTAACGATTTATGATGAATTATAATAAAGCTGTCTCACCATTCTAATAAATGCTCATAAAAAATGTGATGGATTATTCAGACTTGAGAAAAGTGGGCAATAGTTCCATAATTATCTAAATGGGGGATTACCTTAATGAACTGATTGCAAAATATAAACTGAGCTGCCACTGTGTTCTTGGTTTTGGTTATAGATGAGACTCATTAGTCCACTTTAAAACTTTTACGTAAATAAATAGGGACCTTTCTTTTCCTTTTGAGACTTTACTGTATATCATGATTATTACTTGTTTGAATGCTTGCTTGTTGCCTATGCTAATTGATCAATACTAAGACAGAAGACAGCAAAGAAAAATTTAAACATGTTGCTACTTTGCTTACTATTGTTAATATGTGACAAGTAAAAGAATCGGCTTTTCACACACGATAGTTGTTACAGTCAAGCTACATTACTAATTATTATTTTAGGTAATGTCTACATACTAATATAAATTTTCAATGGATCTGTTCTGACATTATGCCAAATTATTCTTTACTGTTTAAATATTGTCAAAGTCTATACATAATCTAATGCTACTATCATTTTGAGAAAAATTTAAATTATTTAACTCGATACATAGTATCGTTATGATCTGCCCAATGCTGAAGTTATACTTCCATGAAACTAATGCTTAGACCATTTGTTGGTGGTTGGGATAGCTCATAAAACATTCATCACTAAGTATTCTGGGATGTAACTGTATGCTCTCTACTCATGGCCATTGCTGGCTAAAAGGAAATGCTTTTTTATATACATTTTTACAAGGAAATGCTTGGGACCCATTTGTCAATGGTCAAGACATTCAACGGAACTTTACACAATAAGATACTACCTTCAATATGAAATAGGCAAGAGGATCCTCAACATTCGATGATCTCACTACTTGTCTAGTACTGTCTATCTCTTTGCTAAGCTAAACTTCAGTAGAATACCCTGTCTGTTTACCCTATCTGCTAAGTCTAAGAAAATCAACACGACAGCCTCTAGCAAACTCAGAAAAAATTACTTAAAGAAGTAGTCACATACTGTAACATGTGGTCACATGCTATTAAATTTTTTTTTCTTTTTGTTTGATTATCAGATTTTATAGTGAGCATAATTAATTCCACAATCTTACTTTTAGTGCGAAACACTCGTTAAGCAAAACAATTTCTCCCAGATACATTATGTGATCAAAAGTATCCGGGCACCTAGCTGAAAATGACTTACAAGCTCGTGGTGCCCTCCATCGGTAATGCTGGAATTCAATATGGAGTTGGCCCACCCTTAGCCTTGATGACAGCTTCCACTCTTGCAGCATACATTTAATCAGATGCTGGAAGGATCCTTGGATAATAGCAGCCCACTCTTCACACAGTGCTGCACTGAGGAGAGGTATCAATGTTGGTCAGTGAGGCCTGGTACGAAGTCGGCGTTCCAAAACATCCCAAAGGTGTTCTATAGGATTCAGGTTAGGACTCTGTGCAGACCAGTACATTACAGGGATGTTATTGACATGTAACCACTCAGCTACAGACCGTGCATTATGAACAGATGCTCTATCATGTTGAAAGATGCAATCGCCATCCCCGAATTGCTCTTCAACAGTGGGAAGCAACAAGGTGCTTAGAACATCGATGTAGGCCTGTGCTGTGATAGTGCCACATAAAACAACAAGGGATGCAAGCCTCCTCCATGAAAAAGATGATACATTATAATACCACCACCACCACCTCCTCCAAGTTCTACAGTTGGCACTACACACGCTGGCAGATGACATTCACCGGGCATTCACCGTACCCACACTCTGCCATCAGATCGCTCATTGTGTACCGTGATTCGTCAACCAAACAACATTTTTCCACTGTTCAATTGTCCAATGTTTACACCCCTTACACCAAGTGAGGCGTCATTTGGCATTTACTGGCATGATGTGTCACTTATGAGCAGCTGCTCCACCATGAAATCCAAGTTATCTCACATCCCGCCTAACTGTCATAGCACTTGCAGTGCATCCTGGTGTAGTTCGGAATTCCTGTATGATGGTCTGGATAGATGTCTGCCTATTACACATTACGACCCTCTTCAACTGTCGGCAGTCTGTGTCAGCCAACAGACGATGTTGGTCTGTACGCTTTTGAGCTATACGTGTCCCTTCACATTTCCAGTTCACTATCACATCGGAAACAGTGGACCTAGGGATATTCAGGAGTGTGGAAATCTCACGTACAGATGTATGACAAGTGACACCCTATCACCTGACCACGTTCGAAGTCTGTTGAGTACCATGGGGCACCCCATTCTGCTCTCTCATGATGTCTAATGACTACTGAGGTCACTGATATTGAGTATGTGGCAGCACAACGCACCTAATATGAAAAACATATCTTTGTGGGGGTGTCCGGATACTTTGGATCACAGTGTAAATTAATTAAAATATGATAATATGGTCCTCACACAAAAATTATTAAATGTTTTACCTTATTCATGCCATTTATTGTAAGAAAATTGTACACACAGTATTTTGTATTTTATTGTTCATGGTGCATAAATAATTTTCTTGGAAGCTGTCTATGGTCATTTGTTTCTGCCAGCACTTCAATACTTGGCAAAAATGCAACACATCATTGTCGTCAAATTTGTACAGTGCATGGCCACTGCTTTATTGGGGTGATGATTTTTAATGTACAATGTAACCAATTCCCATGCTTTCAGTATTTCTTTTATTGTGCCAGAAGATTGCTGCTTTTCTGTTACCACCACCACACCACCCCACTCCACCACCTCCTCCTAAGGACTCCTCTCCACAAATTCCTGCTGTGAACGCATTGCAACTCCGTAAGCTCTTCAGTGGTCGTCAACAAGCTCATCGATATCATTGTTATCCACTTCTAGTTCCACTGTCTTGGCTGAAGACACAATCTCATTGACTACAGACTCCATAGGTACTGACATAAATGCCTCAGAGTCACATCTGACAATGCACTCTTGCCAAAGTTTCTTCCAAGCAGAAGTGAGAGTTCTTTTGGTAACCCCTTCCCACGCCTTTTCGAGCTTCTTATGCAGGCAATGATGTTGAAGTAATATTTTCAAAACTCTGTGAGAGTGAAATTGATAGCTTCAGTCAACTCAAAGCAATGCTTGAAGACTGCTTTATCATAGAGCTTCTTAAAGTTACAAATAATCTACAGCTCCATAAGCTGGAGTAACAGAGTGGTGCCAGGAGGCAGAAACTGGATCTTGATGAATTGAAATTCTTCAAGGTGGTGGTTTTGTAGGCCCGGGGAATGGACTGGAGCATTACTGATAACAAGCAAGACATGGGGTGGCAGATTCACCTCTAAGAATTTTTTTTTTTCCCCCCACTGAAGGACCGAACACTTCGTTGATCCGGATACAAAAAAGATGTGTTACCCAAACCTTGTTGTTGGACCTGCACATCATATTTAACCTGCTCTTTTGGATTATATACTTCTTAAAAAGGTATCAGATAGATTATATAATGGTAAGACAGAGATTTAGGAACCAGGTTTTAAATTGTAAGACATTTCCAGGGGCAGATGTGGACTCTGACCACAATCCATTGGTTATGACCTGTAGATTAAAACTGAAGAAACTGCAAAAAGGTGGGAATTTAAGGAGATGGGACCTGGATGAACTAAAAGAACCAGAGGTTGTACAGAGATTCAGGGAGAGCATAACGGAACAGTTGACAGGAATGGGGGAAAGAAATACAGTAGAAGAAGAATGGGTAGCTTTGAGGGATGAAGTAGTGAAGGCAGCAGAGGATCAAGTAGGTAAAAAGACGAGGGCTAGTAGAAATCCTTGGGTAACAGAAGAAATATTGAATTTAATTGATGAAAGGAGAAAATATAAAAATGCAGTAAGTGAAACAGGCGAAAAGGAATACAAACATCTCAAAAATGAGATCGACAGGAAGTGCAAAATGGCTAAGCAGGGAATGGCTAGAGGACAAAGGTAAGGATGTAGAGGCCTATCTCACTATGGGTAAGATAGATACCGCCTACAGGAAAATTAAAGAGACCTTTGGAGATAAGAGAACGACTTGTATGAATATCAAGAGCTCAGATGGAAACCCAGTTCTAAGCAAAGAAGGGAAAGCAGAAAGGTGGAAGGAGTATATAGAGGGTCTATACAAGGGCGATGTACTTGAGGACAATATTATGGAAATGGAAGAGGATGTAGATGAAGATGAAATGGGAGATATGATACTGCGTGAAGAGTTTGGCAGAGCACTGAAAGACCTGAGTCGAAACAAGGCCCCCGGAGTAGACAATATTCCATTGGAACTACTGACGGCCGTGGGAGAGCCAGTCCTGACAAAACTCTACCATCTGGTGAGCAAGATGTATGAAACAGGCGAAATACCCTCAGACTTCAAGAAGAATATAATAATTCCAATCCCAAAGAAAGCAGGTGTTGACAGATGTGAAAATTACCGAACTATCAGTTTAATAAGTCACAGCTGCAAAATACTAACGCGAATTCTTTACAGACGAATGGAAAAACTAGTAGGAGCCAACCTCGGGGAAGATCAGTTTGGATTCCGTAGAAACACTGGAACACGTGAGGCAATACTGACCTTACGACTTATCTTAGAAGAAAGATTAAGGAAAGGCAAACCTACGTTTCTAGCATTTGTAGACTTAGAGAAAGCTTTTGACAATGTTGACTGGAATACTCTCTTTCAAATTCTAAAGGTGGCAGGGGTAAAATACAGGGAGCGAAAGGCTATTTACAATTTGTACAGAAACCAGATGGCAGTTATAAGAGTCGAGGGACATGAAAGGGAAGCAGTGGTTGGGAAGGGAGTAAGACAGGGTTGTAGCCTCTCCCCGATGTTGTTCAATCTGTATATTGAGCAAGCAGTAAAGGAAACAAAAGAAAAATTCGGAGTAGGTATTAAAATTCATGGAGAAGAAATAAAAACTTTGAGGTTCGCCGATGACATTGTAATTCTGTCAGAGACAGCAAAGGACTTGGAAGAGCAGTTGAATGGAATGGACAGTGTCTTGAAAGGAGGATATAAGATGAACATCAACAAAAGCAAAACAAGGATAATGGAATGTAGTCTAAGTCGGGTGATGCTGAGGGAATTAGATTAGGAAATGAGGCACTTAAAGTAGTAAAGGAGTTTTGCTATTTGGGGAGCAAAATAACTGATGATGGTCGAAGTAGAGAGGATATAAAATGTAGGCTGGCAATGACAAGGAAAGCGTTTCTGAAGAAGAGAAATTTGTTAACATCCAGTATTGATTTAAGTGTCAGGAAGTCATTTCTGAAAGTATTCGTATGGAGTGTAGCCATGTATGGAAGTGAAACATGGACGATAAATAGTTTGGACAAGAAGAGAATAGAAGGTTTCGAAATGTGGTGCTACAGAAGAATGCTGAAGATTAGATGGGTAGATCACATAACTAATGAGGAAGTATTGAATAGGATTGGGGAGAAGAGAAGTTTGTGGCACAACTTGACCAGAAGAAGGGATCGGTTGGTAGGACATGTTCTGAGGCATCAAGGCATCACCAATTTAGTATTGGAGGGCAGTGTGGAGGGTAAAAATCGTAGAGGGAGACCAAGAGATGAATACACTAAGCAGATTCAGAAGGATGTAGGTTGCAGTAGGTACTGGGAGATGAAAAAGCTTGCACAGGATTGAGTAGCATGGAGAGCTGCATCAAACCAGTCTCAGGACTGAAGACCACAACAACAACTTCTTAAACGCTCGTAGAATTTCTGAATGATAAACAAGCGGTGGTTTACTTTTCAACTTGCCACTTGCATTGGCACAGAATAGCAGTCAAGACGGTCTTTCATTGGCTTGTGACCTGGCAATGCATTCTCCTTTGCAGTTATAAAGGTACGTTTCGGCATCTTTTTCCAGAATAGACCCATCTCGTCACAATTAGAAACCTGTTGTAGCAGAGAACTTACAGCATCTATGAGCACCTTGAAGTGGCTGAAGAAGTTCTCTGCTGCCTTTGTGTTGGGGCTGACTGCTTCACTGTGCCTCACAACCTTTCTATTAAACTTCTCGGGTCACCCACAGCTTCCCTTAAACACTTCTCCAGCTGCTAATGATCCTGGCATCTTAACGAGTTCGGCGAAAATCATTCTTGCCTTCCCACAAATGGTGTTTCTGTTAATAGTGTCACCTTGCGACTGCTTTTCATTTCTCCATATTAGGTGTAACCTTTTAACATTGTCAAGGATACAAAACTGTTGTTTAGATACTCTTGTCACTCCCTTTGAAAAATACATCTTCTTTATCTTCTCCTTGTTCTCGGCGACAGTGCAAATAGTTTACGTAGACTGATTGTATATGCATGCTAAATCAGCAATGCTCACACCACGTTCACGTTTTTCAGAGATTTTGTGTTTCATTTCGAAGGTCATTTTCTTTTACCTTATGGATGTCTCATTGCAGCTTCATCTTTGGTGACACTTTTACAGAAAAATATGTGATCACAAGCTGCAATAAGATGGTAGCAGGAAGAGCCCTAAGCCCAGACTGCAGTAGTTTCATCGGTTCAACTACATTCAATTATTCATCTTTAACCCTTTAAGTGCGAAATAGGATCTGATCGTGATCCAGATTTTTGGCGAAAAATGCCAGTAACGATCTGATTTTGATGCTCTTCTTGTTCATTTTTTCCGCACTTGAATGCAAAGATGTTACTATTTCCTAGGCAAGATGCAGAAGGAAGGTCACAGGCACTGCATATAGATCATCTTTCCGATTGTCAGTGTGATATGTCGATTAAAATAAACTTCTCTGGTGTTGTTTATTTACCGAGTATTTTGCGGCAGCATGGTGTCGTCAAGTGTGAAAGTGAAGATGGATTTGCAGAAAGTGAATCGGATGATGAGATGTCCAGTGGAGAAGAGGACTCGTTTTCTTCTTCAAGTGATGACTGTGCGTCAGCAAATGACCACGACGCCGACGACCAAACAACGCAATTGCGGTGCAAATACTTTTGTTGAAATAATGGCTGAGGCATCAGACAATCCGCCTGCTCCAAGTGTTGTTTATGTAGAACTACCAGGGCCTAAACATATACCAGCAAACGCCACACCAACTGATTTTTTTCAATTTGTTCTTTTCGCAGCAGCTTCTTACGATTATGGTGACAGACTAACAGATAAGCTCGCCAGGTGATTCAGTCAATGCATTTATCTCCAAATTCGAGAATCAAACAGTGGCAACCAACAACTGTAGCACAAATTAAGGCTTTTATAGCAGTGATTTTGAATATGGGACTGATAAACCGACAATTTTTAGTTATTGGTCAACTGGTGCAAACCTGCTGACACCGTGGTTTTTGCAAATGTTTTCACGCAACAGGTGTCAACTGTTGCTGCGGTTCTTACATTTTGTAGACAATTCAAAACTTCACCCTCCTGGTCACCCATTATGTGATCCAACAGCCAAATTTCAAGTGTTGGTGGATATTGCCAACAGTGTTTTCCGTCGCCACTACACTCCACACCAGCAACTGAGTGTTGATGAAAGTCTTGTTGGGACAAAGGCGCGCACACACAGCTAATCCAGTACCTCCCCAATAATCATCATCACACGTGGGGAGTCAAATTTTGGATGCTATGTGATTCAGTAGTAAATTACTACCTAAGCTTCAATGTATACCATGATGACAAAAATAAAATAAAAGAATGGCCTGGGATATGTAGTAGTCACAAAACTACTAGCTCTTGGGAGCTACATGCAAAAAGGTTATGATGTGTTTTGTGTTTTTTGATAACTTTTTTACATCTATTCCCCTGGGAGAAAAGCTGTATTCAGTTGGCACTTATCTTATGGGAACAATTAGAAGGAACAGAAAATTCCTGCCACGGGGTCTTCTGTTGAATTATGTTAATAATTAAATGTCTTTTTTTCCAACACTCTATTATTTAACCCACCAACTGTGACTGAGAAGGCTACATTGTTGCCATCAATGATAATATTCTTTACTTATTTATTCGTGATTCCACTAGTGGCATTTGTTAGTGCAAAAATGGAACAAAACCAGTCAAATCCGTCTTCAATGAAATAGGAGGTGGTGTAGACTAAATGGTCTGTATTTTCTTTGTTGATCAATCACTGTATTATGTCACAATTTATCATAGCATCTGTCCTCATAGTGGGTAAACTACTTGTTATACGCACCCATTTCTCATTCTAGTGCTCTAACCTTGTTGAAAATACTATCTGTACCATTTGTTAAAGTACAGATGAGCAAAAGAAGTTACTAAAGTAATTTCCACTACACAAATTTTCTTTTGATATTCTGTCTTTCAGTAGCGTGTCTATGTATTACATTTTTTATTAGAAGGAATTTTATTCACAACGAGAGAGAATTATGTGAACATAAAAGGCTATAAGAGTTTATAAAAGTCAGTTAACTTCGCATATATACCAAACAAGATCACACATACTAAATTACTACTGAAATATATCACTGAACAAAATAACAAATATTTGTGCTCTCTGTGAGCACCAGTTCATTTGTGTAACAGTACCATGTGGTACCAGTTACGAGATCTACTTTAGTGTTATTTGTTTATGATAACACAGCTCTACAAAATAAAATTTTTTTTTTCGTTGCCAGGGAAGTTTGAACGAAAATGGGATATTGTTATGATACTCATTCCGAGTATATTTGTACTTTTTCCAAATTGGCTCTGGTTTTCGAGATATAGGTTATTTGTGGAAATGAGAGTTTCATGTGGATAATATCGACTGCAGGGTCCATATATGGTGTAATGTATTTGCTACCTGTTTTTTAATTAGTGATATTGTACTATCTTTATTAAACAATTGTGCTCAGGGAGTGCATCTGTGCGGTTGAGGATTACATCATGCAAACATCACACTGTCCGCATGTGTTCAGTCCTGTTGTGCGGTGCGCGTGTTTAAGATATTGAGGGTTGTGCAGATTTGAATTCGGCGGTACTCGACATTCATTTGTTGGCCGAGGTAATCCCCGCAACAGCCGACAGGTAGCGTTCAGTGTAAACAAGAAAAATGGCGATGGTCGAAAGTCACACACATGTGCAGTGCAGCTTCAAGGAGATAGAACCTTTTCATCGTGACGTAGAAAATAAGAGGTGAGTATTCATTTCACACAAAACAATTAATGATGTTTGTTGGATGTGATTGACATGCAAATACAAGAAAGTTCTGCATAATATGTAGTATTTGTGCAATTTTGTTTTAGGAAAACACGAGTTCTTCACGCCGTCTTTGCGTGAACCATCCAGATGAGTTCTGCTACATTTGTAGTGAATACGTTCTTCAAAAGAACAGGAAGAATATCACTCCTTTTGTGAAGGAAGCGTATCTGGCATATTTCGGAATTAAACTTGGAGATCAAGACAAGGCGTGGGCACCCCATAAAGTTTGTAAATGCTGTGTGGAGTGCTTACGGCAGTGGACAAAATGAAAAAGGAAAAGCTTAAACTTCGGAGTGCCTATGGTATGGTGAAAGCAGAAGAACCATACAGATGATTGCTATTTTTGCATTGTTAATGTGAAAGGTTTTAATAGGTTCAAAAAACGAAAGTGGGAATATCCCGATTTGGAGTCAGCAAGAAGACTGGTGGTGCACAGCAACGATGTTCCTGTACCAACCTTCACAACATTACCCACGCTAACATCATCAGATGACGATGTGCACGGCGAGGAATGTACAAGTAGTGGTTCGGAATACGAAGGACGTGAGACACAACCCCAGCAGTTCGACCAGAAGGAGCTCAGTGACTTGATACGAGAACTCAATCTTTCAAAGCAAGCATCAGAACTCTTAGCATCCAGGCTTAAGGAAAAGAACTGTCTTCATCCAAGTGTTAAAATAACAGCTTACCGGACGAGAGAAGAAAACCTTCTTCCATACTTCAACCAAGAGGAGGTTATAGTGTATTGCAGCAATATACCTGGACTTTTACTTGAATTGGGGCTGCCGGAATATAGACCAGAGGACTGGCGTCTCTTCATAGACAGTTTCACTAGAAGTTTAAAATGTGTTCTCCTACACAATGGCAATCGTTACGCATCTATTCCAATTGCCCACTCAACAAAACTTTGTGAAGCATATGCTAACATCAAGATGGTTCTGCAGAAAATTCAGTATATGCAGCACCAGTGGTTGATTTGTGTTGATTTGAAAATGGTGAACTTCTTGCTTGGACAACAAAGTGGATACACAAAGCACCCTGTTTTATCTGCATGTGGGATAGTAGGGCAAAGCACGAACATTGGAAGCAGAAAACATGGCCTCCAAGGGAACATATGGCTGTTGGTGAAGCAAACATCATTAATGAACCTCTGGTTAGTAGGGACAAGATTGTTCTTCCACCATTACATATTAAGTTAGGACTAATGAAGCAATTCACCAAAGCTTTAGACAGAAATGGTAATTACTTCACATACATCTGCAATACGTTCCCTGGACTCAGTAGTGAAAAACTTAAGGCAGGAATATTTGATGGTCCTCAAATTCGCAGGCTCATCAACGATACCAATTTTACAAGTGTCATGACTGTCACTGAAGCATCGGCCTGGAACAGTTGTCGCTGTTGTAAAATGTTTTTTGGGCAATCATAAAGCTCCCAATTATGAGGAACTGGTCAAAAACATGCTCACTAACTTTCAAAACTTAGGAGCTAACATGAGCATAAAATTGCACTTCCTTCACAGCCACTTGGATCAATTTCCTCGTAATCTAGGTGATTTCAGCGAGGAACAAGGAGAGCAGGTCCATCAAGATATGAAAGGAATAGAGGAAAGATATAAAGGAAGATGGGACAGGCATATGATGGCAGATTATTGTTGGAACCTGCAACGTGACTGTTCTGAAGAGACCTATAAAAGGAAAGCGTGCAGGAAGCGGTTCGTCATGGACGGAAAATGATATACTTATAGAGAAACTTTTCAATTATGTTTTATACGTGGACAAATGCCTATCAGGTTTTCATAGAAGCTATTTATAAAGATTATTTTCTTTTTTCATTGTAGTTTGTAGCGCTCGAGTTCAGTATTAGCAATTTTTTCTAATTTTTTGAATAAATCATGCATTATCTCAAAAACTAGAGCCAAACTGCATAAATGGTTGCTATATTCGTCCTCAGCACTACTAACCCATCCTAAAGCCACTCAAATATCCTTGGCAAGAAAATGAGTGTTGACCAGTGTAATGAATCAAAACTCACTGGTCAATGTTAAAAAGTAACAGTTATGCAGAACTCTACAATTAATATACTATGTACCATGTTTGCTCAGAAATATAAAAATAATTTTATTAATTTTCTTCAATATTTAAATTCTTGCACATCACACTATTGTAACGACTATTACAACTTACGTACAATTTACACTACTGCTCTTACATTGGACGAAAACAGGCTAAGTATTATGTAAAGCATTTTCCATACGTAGAATACAGAATTCTACCTAAATGTAATTATCTTTCATTGTGCAGCGTAACTACAGAACCTTTGCAATATAGTTTATAAAATTAATTCCCATTTTCATATATGGGATAGTGATGCAAATTTGACCACCCTTGCTAGAGCTGCCATCTATCATCATACTTTAAAAGTTTTTCTGTTTGGGGTGTTGGTCCTCTGACCAGGTCAAAGGTACATCGTCACTTCACAATAGGCAAATATTTTTACTTACAGTAATTTTAGCATTATGTAAGATAGAAATTTTAATATGTTTGGGTTCATTTTGTGCTAGGTACTTTGAAAATTGAGTAAAGACGCCCAGAAGCAAACCTGGTGTTAAAAGTTTGATGATAAAGACGATCTGCAAGTTGCTATTAAGTCAGTTCAAGAGCAAAAAAATGAATGTTTGTGAAGCAGCACAACATTTTTATTTGAAGAAACCAACTTCAAATTTCCACCTTAAAAAGTTTGACGAAGCTGGTACCTCAGTCTATAAATATTCTCCGATAAAGCCGAGAAAGGTCTTTACTGATAAGAGGACTTGTTATTAATTGATTATGGATTATCGAAAACTCAAGAAATGAGATTGGTTTATGAATTTCCAGAAGTGAATAATAAAATTGTGGACCCCCCCCCCCTTGATTGGCAAGTAAAAGTGCTGGGAAGCAATGGTTATGAGATTTTCCTAAAAAGTACAATGATAAATTCTCTCTTCAGAAGCTCCAAACCACAAGCACACCTCATGGAACAGTTTTCAACTAACACAATGTGGCAGCCATATTTAAAATTTTTTACATGTTTTGGACATCACAAACTTGAAGCCTGTGACATGGAACTGTGGTGGGCCCTGAATCAGCACTGTTTATGAACCCCCAAAAATACTTGCTTCAAAAAGTTAGAGACAAATTGGAGAAATAACAACATCTGCTGAAAGAGGAACTATAGGGGCTGATTTGCATAATAAATGCAACAGGGAACAGAATTCCATCCTCATTTGTGTTTCCTCGTGTAAATTTCCATCCTTTTATGCTTAATGGTCGACCTCTAGGGTCTGTTGGGGTTGTAAATCCACAAGGTTGGTCTAACAAAACAGTTCTTCATAAAATAAACATTTGCCTGTTTTTTTCCTCAAGTGCAGTCAGTTTCAAAAGCTCATTTATTCTCAGTCCGTTGAGAAGATGACACCTCGTGGGCCTGTTAATCTGTACAGCGACATATGCACGTTATAAGGCTCTCCTTGTGCGACACGTGGTTCCAGCTTTGCAAGAATGCAACTGTGGACACACCACTATTTTAATGCAAGATGGGGAACACCGCAGTTGCTTACTAGGTGAAATATTTGCTTTGAGAAACCATCTGTGACAACTGCATTATCTTCACACAACTTCAAGATGTTCAACCTTCCAAACCCCACAACATAAATCTACGTTATTTCTGGTTGAGGGACATCTGAACGATTGTGTATTAGAGATGTCTCCAGATTTTTCCTGTTCTGAACATAGCACGTGACAACACATCACTGATTGTAACTGGAAAATAGTGTACTTACGAAAGCATGTTTCCTCACCAGTGGCTCATTCTTGTGACTGATTTTAGAATTACATTAAGGAATGTGCACTAAATATCACAATAAGCAGTTTCTGGCATTTTCTACTTTTAGATATGACGTGGGTGGTTGTGCAGTCTTTTTAAGTGCTCCATAATATATGAAAGCTGTTTGGTGAGTACCTTTAATTCTTCAGTTAAAGAGTTATATGGTTAGTTACATAATGTGTGAACACCTAGGCCATACTTCATCAGTTGTGGAGCATCTCTGTTAGATTTAAAGAATATCTCTTTCTATTAATGACAGTTTCATTCTGAATGAACAGTTGCAGCTATGTAATAATTTCTTTGATGGCGTAAAGCCGTTATTTAGAAACACCTAAAACCAATTTGTCATTTTCCTCAGAATAGACTTTTGAAATATCATCTTCCCCTCCTTTTTTAATTTATTACATTGTAATTTGTTTTCACACGAAATTCATAGAATATTTATTATTCCATTGGCCTGCATAAATTTTCATTTTGCATAATACTGGCTGTTGACTTGCAAGATGAACACTTATATGCTACTTAAAATATTTCTCTTAATGTAAGCAGGTAACTTCTTCAATTGTTAATAGGTGGCGTGACTATTTTTGTGACCATATTTTCTGGCAAATTCGAGGCTTCGTGCCTATTTCCTCTTACAGCCCACAGCAGCACACAGTGTGCTATGTCCCATAGCTATAATTTTTAGTGACATGTACCATTGGTTTAGAAACAAGTCATGTTACATCTTGCAACAAACTGGTTGCCTGTATTACACAAATCATATTCTTGTATGCTTGCTGGCTCACAGTCCTGTTTAAGACTGAAACATTCTTTTGTTATTTTTATGTAACTTTTATATTTTTCATGGTAATCAGTTTTTTGTAATAATTTATGATGGCTGAAAAGTGTAATGGTTGAAAACAAAACAGGGTAACTGTGGAAGTATAATGTAGGCACACTGAAGGATAATTAAAAAAACAACAATTATTTATGAATAAGAGTGACATTCATTAAATAATGCAACACATTTTTTTCGTGATCAATTTTGGTTGGAAAATGCGGAATTTATTCTGGAAATCTGTGAAACATTTCTTCTTCAGCCCCTACCATTTCATTTCATGAACTTCTGATAGTTGGAGGCACTGTACGTAGCCTTCAAAGCGGCATCTGTAGTGGAGCCATGTTCCAAGCAGATAGCTGTCATTGAGTTTCTTTTGGCAGAAAACCAGATCACAGATATTTGTAGGGGCTTGAGGAATTCCTATGGAGAGCTGGCAGTGAACAAAAGCGCGAAGAGTCATTGGGCGAGGCAGCTGTCAGCATCACAATTGGTGGTGCAAACCTGTCCGATCTCCCGTGTGCCAGCCAGCCAGCCACACACAGGTGTGGCTGCTGCAATGTTGGAACATGTGGACACTTTAATTTGCTGACACTATCAGCAGATCATCACAAACCTCGCCACTCAACTGGATGTCTGTTAGTGCTGACACACTCATCCACCAGTTGGGATACTCAAAGGTGTGTGACCACTGGATTCCTTGTAGCATAACAGAAGACCATAAAGAGCAACAAAAAACCATCTGTGCAGAAATGCTTGTGCATTGTGAGGCAATTTGTGACAATTTTTTTTTCGAGCATTGTCACAGATGATGAAACATGAGTTTATCATTTTGAACCAGAAACTAAACAGAAACCTACAGAGCGGCACCACGCCACCTTTGCTCTGAACCAAAAGTTCAAAGCCGCCCCTCAGCCGGCCAAGTGATGGCAAGTCTTCCAGGGGTTAGTCTGTTTCATCTCGTCTCTCATGGTACAACGATAAACTCTGAAGTGCACGGTGCTACCCTCAGGAAACTGAAGAAACAACTTCGGTGTGATCATTGCCACAAAAATGGAAATGAATTACTTCATGACAATGCGAGGCCTCACATCAGGCTGCATACTCTAGTGAAGTTAACAAAACTTCAATGGATTGTTCTTCCCCGCCCACCCAACAGCCTTCACCTTGCAATTTCCAGCTTCCACATGTTTGGCCCGAAGAAGGATGCACTCTGCAAGAAGCTCTGCATAGGTGAAAGTGAGGTTATTGATGCAGTGATGCTGACTTACCACCAACCATTAGAGTGATGAAAGACCATCTCATTGAAGAGAGATTATGTTAAAAAAACAGTTTTGTAGCCAAAAGAGTGTGGAATAATATAATGTGTTGGAATCTTGGCTAAAACCAACTTGCTTTCAGAAAAAAAGGGTTGCATCACCTACTGAATGCCTATCCCATAAGTAAAATAAAAGAGCCCTACAATAGCAGTTTTTAAGAATGGAGTAGCTTGATTGGTGCTAGAGACTAAGAAACTAAATATAATTCTCATAAAGCAAAGAGGTTGGCCTGAATTGGCAAATGAGTTGTTGCGAAGGTCTGACAGGGTTTGAACTGTTACTAGTCTGGACTTTACGGAAGGGTATTGGTAGATCAGGCTAGCAACGTATTGTCGACATTACACTGCCTTTCTGTACAGGGAAAAAACATATCAATTTACCTGTTCAGTCTTCATGTATCAACACTGGCCTTTGTAATAGCCCTGGGTGAAAAGCTGCAGCATGACTAACCAAAGCAGGTGACTGTTTACACTGATGATTTGCTAACAGCCACAGAATGCCAGATAGAACACAATACCACTCAACCGAGAGTTTTCAGATCACCTATGACAACAGACTAACGGTAAATCTGAGGAACTCTGGATTTGGACAGTGGCACGTTAAATTTGTAGGACACACAATCAGCCTTGAAGGAATACTGACAGACCCATCAAAACTTAAGGACACAGGAGAAGCACCTGAGCTGAGAATTGCACGACAAGTGCATGCTTTTACTGAAAATTTAGGAGAAACCCAAGTTCTCAAAGCTTCCCACCTGTTGGCGCTCACAAATCACCTTTCCGTGTGGAGGTGGGATGTGTTGATACCAACATTCGGACCTTACACAATAAATTTATCTTGTGGCAGACAGCTCAATTTTTGAACAGGGAGCCCAATTTATTTCAAATGGTGGAGGAAGAACTGTGGCTTTTACAAGTACGAGTGCTCAACAAATGGAAGCTGAACTATGCAGTGACAGAACTGGAAGCATTGGCAGTTGTGCGAGCATTTGAAAGTTTTCCGCACTTTTTGCTTTGAAGGAAAATGGTGTGGAGTGATCACAAATGATTGGCATCCTTGTTCAGTGTCCAACTCTCATGTGAGGGGTTTTGGCACTAGATTTGTACGAATTGGAGATCAGGTTTCATCCAGGCAAAGAGAATGAAGTAGCCAATGCTCTATTTCACCTACCACAAGGAGAAGAGAAAAATCCTCTGACTGAAGGAGGAAAAGAGGGAAGGCAAAAATACTCTGCCTTAAGCAGGTACCACTTTAAAATTTCCTATACCAGCCATACGAGAACATGTGAAGGAACAAAGGAGAGATCCTTGCCTATAGCAAATAATTCCCAAATAGGCTGACAAGTAGCAAGTAAAACTCCAGCAACATGACCTTATTTGGATGTGTGCTGTTTCAAAGGGATTAAATCAATTTACATCAGGAAATATCTTACTTCCATCCTTGCAGTGCAGGTGTCGAGAGAAATTGGTTGAATACTGCGTATTACACACATTGCGAACATGGTAAGTGAGGTGATGAGGACTGGTGAACTAGATGATACAATGAAGTCTCATCACTTGGGTGTACACAATATGCATCGTGTGAGATTTTTTTTTTAGAGGAAATACCCATATCTTTCACGCAAGGGTATCAAATTCCTACACAGCACACAAGCGGCTGTCAGCGAAAAGACAAGGGAAAATTTGTTTAGGGCTCCAGGCAAGCAGAAAGAAAGGAACAACTTAAAAGCTAACTCAACTAAGTACAACAGAAGTGACTTGGTGTTAGTGAAGATGTGTGATCTGTAAAAGAAGACCACAAACTAGAATAAAAAATTATTCTTATTTATAAGGGGCCCTTCCACATACCAAGGATTGTGCATACCAATTCAACTGAACTGATGCACCAATAATCAGCTGAAGCATCCTCGTTTATAATGTTGTCTCAGTAAAATCTTATCAGTCTTGCCTGATTAAAGAGCACATTTAGCTGGAGCTAGGGTGAAGTTTACCTAAATGAATAAAGTCTAATGTAAATATCCTGTGATTATCTACAACTTTTGATTTTGTTTATGATGTCAGAAGGAACTGTGTGAGACACAGGGAAATATGCCTGGCAATGAAGCATGGAGTTAATGGTCGGGTGTGAGCACAGCTGAGCGGTCCAAAATGCAAAGTGTGCTGCCTGGCAGAAGCCTGATGGGAAAAAACAACTTCTGTCATCAATGGAGTGTGACTATCTGTGACCAAGCAGCACAGTTGGGATTGGAGCCACTGCGAACTGTCGCAGATAAGGATCTGCCCAGCTTGCATGTCATACAAAGAAGCCAGCACAGGCATATTGTGAATGGCACGCTGACTAACACCACTTGTCAAGAGAGACACCTCTGTTCGACAAGAAAGCAGTGGACTCAGAGCAAACCACAATGATGACGTTGTGGATAGTGCACAGGCAGCTGTACTCTGACCGGCTTTATGGGGACATATTTGGCACGTGACTAGAGTGTTGTACGTGTCAATCAGGGACAATCCGCACCAAGACCATTTTCTGGACTGCTGAACAAAGCTGGCTGGAACACAGTCACCGAAACAGGGAAAGGAGAAATAGAAGACAAGCTGTCCAATGACCTATGATTGGGGTAACTAGAAAGTAATACTAATTATTTTGCGGAAAGTGATGATGCGACCAATGAATACAAAGAACAATTTATTAGGCAAACTGATGCTATTAAAGAGCAGCAGAAAAGTAGATTTTCAAAATAATGAACAGGGAGAGCATAGTGAATTTTGTGAGTTGTGACAACTTGGAGCAAAAGCTAAGCAATTTTCCATCTTTTTATTGGTCATCTCTCCTGCTCAGTCATCACTATTTGGGAAGAAATAATCTATCTTCCTTTACTTGTGTGAATCTACAGACCATATCATGTGTCAAAAGGTCCAAGATGGCAGCTGCAGCGTAATACGTGTTAAGTTCGGCTCGCTAATTTTAGTTGAATTTGAGGGTGCTTTCGTAAGTGGTGTTGTCTGGCACTAGTGGAAATTGTGTAAACAACAGTGTTCTGTGCAGTAGTGCTACTTTTTCTGTGCTCCACCAATATCTACGCTGGAAAAAATGGTAAGCAGGAAAGTCAACAGCAGCACAACCAGCAGTGGGGAAGCAGCACATGTGGCAGGCCTGCTCTTTGCAGAAGGTTAGGCTGCAGCTCCCAGTATAGCAGAACTGGTCCGCTCTGAAGTAAAGACTGCACTTCACGACAAAGACAATCTCCATGTGATAGCAGACACTATGTCAGATGCAGTAACAGCAGCAGTATTGACCAAAGTGTGTGAAATTGTTGAGGTCAATCTTGCCAAAACTACAGCATTAAAAACGCCTGTCCGAGTACAAGAAAAAGACACGAGAGTTTGAAGTAAAACTATCTGCCATGACTGAGCTAGAACAGTCCCAAAGGCACAGTAGTCTACGACTCTATGGTGTAGCAGGAAATAAGGAAGAAGACACAGACAACCTGCTTATACTGGTCGCACATGAAAAATTAGGTGCTGAAGTGACTGACATACATTGACAGGAGCCATAGATTGGCACAAAAACTACCAGGTGCTACCAAACCTCGCCCAATAATAGTTAAATTTGTCTCATACTGAAAATGGGCAGAGATCTTTACCCACAGTGCTTAGCTTGTCGAGTAGGATGATAGAGACAGAGCCTCATAAGAATTGCTGATCTTAAAAAGGGAAGACAACATCGAGCAATCTCTGTGATGCTTGCAATGTAACTGCTGCTGGTGCTTTGTCAACGAACATGAAAAATGCCTTGTAGATGAGAATTTATATTTTCATTGTGCCTCAATCTTGAGTTTGATCTTAATAAATTCCCAACAGTTTCACACTAACGGGGCCTTTCCATTAATAAATTATTTGTATGGGAATTATCTAAGAGCAATTGCTAGAACACTTGACTGCTTTGAGTAATACTCAATTTTGGGATGAATACGTCACAAGAACTGATGTCAATTTGATCATCAGTCCACGTCCTGTCGACTTAATACTGTCTGAATGATCTAACAGCTGTGTTGCCTCATGCATGAATTCTGTCAACTGTTATAGCTACTGTGAGTCAGTGCTGAATGCACACATGCGCAAAGATGTTCACAGCAGTATGTGGGTAGGAGAGTGGGGAGGGGGCGCAGGATACTCTCCAACCTTACATGTCCCCATACCATAACGAGTAAGGTAACGCAAGGTTCACAAGACTATGTCTATGAATGAGAATTTTTTACCAGTAGTTACACATGAAAGAATTGCGGTTCTCGGGTTATATCGTTTCTGATCAGGACTGTAATTAGAATCTGGTATCAGATTATGATAAACAACCCTAAAATTTTTATTTTCTCACTTCACATTGAAACAAGTGCCTTGATGCAAGCACAGGAAATGAGTTACATGCTTCTCAGAAAGCTATTTACTTGTGTACTACTATCGAGTGCAGAACAGCTCTTTCGTTCTTTTTGTTTGTGTTGCATAAATTCTGAAGTCACCTCATCTTACTTTGCGATGAAGTTCTCTTCCTACTGGTGTAAGACGAGAGTTGTCAACCACTGGTTAATATTCTGATGACTAATGACATGATACTGGTTCCACATGCTCCATCGTATCTGGGAACATAGTTTCACTTCGGCTACGTGAAGAACGCGCACATACTAATGTCAGCACACTGCGTTAAAGGCCAAGATGATGTCTTCCTGTTTGTATTTCAGTGTGTGCTGGAGTGTCCGTTGGTCGATCAACGTGAACACATTGGGCACTGTTTAACACTGCATTTGTCGCAATATCTATACTGCACTGTTTTTGCTAAATACATTACAGATGTGATACATTTCCCACGAATTTAATTAACATAATGTGCAGGACACAGTTTGGGTGAATATTAATTTTATAGCTTGCCGCGCCAATAAAATACTTCACACTGATATTTACTGTAATCTGTATTGTCAGATTAAGGTTACCTCATAATGATATTTATTTATTCAATATTGTACCAAACTTTTTTCCTTCTCATTAAATAACCGGTAAACCTTTAATTTTTATTGAATAAATTTGTGTTCCTCCTATCAGCTTATGAGGTGGTCTGTTTAAATGAGGGCGCTGATAATGCTGTCGTGGTCACTCTAAACACACACTAAATAGCTGCATTACATTGCATAGGTTTGAGAATATGTCACCACTGGTTGTACAGGGCATAACGGTGGAGGTGGATGATCCTGTGTGTCCAGTGAGAGAGACATTTGATGTCTGACAACATATGCGCCCATCTGTTCATTGGTTGCTGGCACCTAGGAGAGATTTCAGAGTTTCTTGGCAGTGCAAAACTGTGAGGAGGAGGTCGAAAGATAATGGATTCTTATACCAAAGAACTGTTATAAAGGAATGGTTCACTATGTATCAGAAGAGCGATCACACAGCTTTCGTGGAAGAATACATTGCCTTTGACTGGGGAGTCATATTTTCAGATGAGAAAATCTTTTCTTCCTGAGCAATGCCCCAGTTCATGTTAGATGTCAGTAAATTAATTGTGTATAGTTTCATATATACAAGCGATTTAGGTAAAACTGGCTTCACGTTATTGCCGTACAGAACACCCTTTATAAAATTGGTTTTCCTCCTTTTATAGTTACACTTTTATGACACTGTATTTGTTCAATAAATGTTTTCATTGAATTTGTGAGATGTTTTATCAACATTACATAGTTTTGATATTACTAGGTGTGCTGCCTGCGATGAGAGTGGTTTAGTCCAAGGTATCCTGTGGAAAGAGAAAGAAGTGGACGCTATTCTTTTGTCGTTTGGGGCTATATCTCTGCTCGGGGAGCAGTGCCCCTATGACAAATTGAAGGCATTCTCAAAGCAGAAGCCTATGTTAATATTCTGGAGATATCAGAAGCGAAGTGTTGAGATGCTGTGTCCTAAAGGCGACATCTGTTTCCTGCAGGTATGGACAGCAAATAAAGTAAAAGTTTTTTCATAGATTTTAGATAGTCACTTATTTTGTTATTGTTATGTCATTCACAAATCTGATACAGAGTATATTTGCACCACTAAAACATATATTTAATGTTCGTTCTGGTATTAGCATCACACAATGTGACAATTTTTATATTGTTGGCACTAGAGCCATATGCCTCAGCTTCCCATGTACAGTTGCTACCTGTTACGCCATCAATGGGATTTATTTGTGCAGCATTGTTGCAAACACACAAGTTCAAACTGTCAACCAGTTTCTCTATCAGAAAAGGAGACCATTAGCTCTGTAAATCAGAAATTTTGGTAAGTATTAGGTATATTGTAGAGCCACCTGTATTGAGTAAGTGACTTGCAGCTTTTCATCCAATGGCTCCGAGTTTCTGGGGAAATCTATTTTGAAGTTTTTTTTGCATACCTCCTATACACTTAATGTGAGCTTTGTTCCAAGGTAGTGAAAGTAGCGCAGTGGCCATATAGTTCACAGTTATGATGCAGGAGGTACACACTGTAATGATCCCGATAGGAGGGAAAAGAAGTACGGAAGTTACAATTTTTCAGTAAATTAAACTCAAATTAGTTAAATTTCGTATGGGTGCAATTATGATGCAATGTTTTTCAATGTCATTAATATACAATATTTCGATCCAAAAGAGATTGCAAAAGCAAGGTACAGTTATTTAAACTGTTTTAACACGAATATTTAATTAGGAACTGTTATGTTTTTCGCTCATATAGGCTTATTCAAAGTGTCAGCATATGTGACTACGAAATTGCTCGTTATAAAATTTGGCCAGGAAAACCTGATTATTCACTACACTTAGTATGAAAAACAAATAAGTTTAATAATACTTTTGTACTGTATACTCACGCAATTTACAGATTTGCACTTTTTAACCCCAGTATTATGCAAATGAGAAAGGTCATATTCAACACTTTGTAATCCAGCAATTTCACTTGGTTGACACTTGTAATTATTTGTAAAATCCACCATTTATGTTTTTAATCTACACATCTCAGCACCAGAATCATTCATAACTATTTCATGTAGATAATTAATTTAATAACAATTTAATTGACTCAAAAAAGAGAGAGAATTTGTTGATCTCTTTGGAAGGTTATAAATACACGCACTGTCAAAGACCAGCAGGCAGTTGGCTCAGTGTAGTTGTGAAAGTTACATCAGTCAGTGTTTTTAGTGCCGGCTAATTCAATTGCATGTAAACGTGTGGATCGCAGAACCAAAGAGGTTGATGCAGAAGATGTAACTGTTTTGTCAGAGACGCCATGTAAACTTTACGTGTGTTTTTTAAAGAGGAATAAAAACGTATGATTACTTTTATAAAACTACTAGATGTCTCCAGCCTTACCTTTTTTTAAATCTGGACTTCTTATAAATATATTATACCCTACACAAAAAAGTGAAGAGCCATAAACTTTATCTTTGAAACAGTATTATTCAGCGTTGTGAAGAGCACCCTGTGAACATCTTTGAAATGTTTCGATGATAAATTATAGTCTCCTAAAGCATGTGACATTTTATTTACTAGCATAAAACTGAATTTTCATCATATTAAGGCAGGGGGCCGTTATAACATGAAAGGAACTAAAGAGGTTTTCTGCACTCGATAGTAGCACGACAAGTCAGTAGCTTTTGTGAGAAGTATATAATTCATTTTGTTCTATCATATTACAGCACTGAGAAGTGATAAATATTTTAGGGCCCTCCATCCTGGCAGCCTACACCACATTTACAGAGCACCCGGGACAACTTCGAGGGATGGCGTGGTTGGAAACATAAAACCAACAGTCTCTTCTTTCGTGCATAACTACTGCTCACAAATACTTATTTATGGATGCGAGTTTTTATTGTGAATGAATCTTGTGTTACCTTATTCATTATGGTGTGTGGACATGTAAGGTTGGAGAGTACCCTGTACCAAAGGAATGAGAGAATGTTCGCATTCTCGCAACATCTCACTACTTCAGTACTGCTGCAACTGCAGCCATACATTCAGATCTCACTACAAACGTATGTTTAAATCCAAATATGTTTTTCTCTTCCTCTATTTTAACTGAAAACAGCAGCAATGAAATCTACTTAAGGAATCCTATGAAATACTCGAGTTCATAATTGTCAGATGACAGTTTACCTCATTTTGCCACTTACTACTATAATATTATCAGTCATAAGATCATTTATGTCCCTCATTTTCACTGTATTTTGAATGGTGGAGCTGGAAGGCTGGAGACACTGGATGTACACCACAGTAAAATATTAGTATTGACAGTAGAATAACCACTCAAAAAAGCCAACATGGAGCCAAAGAGGTACAGCATCCAGTGTCATATTTTAAGAAACATTCACAGTAGTTGGGTGTGGTGGACTGTATCACTTTATCAATTGTCTATCACTTCCAAAATGAGATGATGATCTACTGCAAAAAAAGGGACACTGCCAGAAAGATGAGAGCATATGGCATTTCACTGCAATTAACTGGCACATTATGGGTGTGTGTTATGTGCGGGGTACCTGGGTGTGGATGCTCTTCACCCACTGCTGAGCAACTCTTTCATAAGCAGAAAATAAGTCTCAGCTACAATCCAACACAATTGGAGTTTAACATCATGAATCAGCAGTGTATAAATAGTCTCTGCAAGTACTAAAACTGTCTGCCCAGCATTTTTGTCTTATTACACCTTTATCAAATATCATCTGAATATTGTAGCAGGATAGAGGCATCATTCATAGATAATACCACCAGGGACTCCATTAATAACATCATGCACCAGCTGAAGCACTGCATAATAATTAGCACAATGCTCAATATGGTGAATGTATTGTCATCTCGATATCTTGCTGTCTAAGTGTAATGCAAGCTGAAAAAGCTCTTCAGCATGGATGCTCTTCGCTTTTACTGACAAAACATGGGTATTGGTTACATTGTAACCACTATGGGTAGCTACATGCCATTCTTTAGAATTTATAAGCTTAATGACAGTTTTGCTTATTCCAGACTTATTGTCTGGATTTTTCATACCTTATTTCTTGTCCTGATGACAACTGCTTTTCCTTTCATATTAGCAGAAGCTCGAATTGAACTTACAACGCACATATTTGCTGGTGTCAATCTTGAAATTGTTTTCTGAGCCCACTTTTCAACTCATTCTTACTTTGGAATGTGAAGTTATTTCTAGCTTACAAAGCATCTCCTTGGATGTTCACATTTCACAATGAAAGCTGAGCTGTTCTTTCATTTGTGTTGTTCTGTTTCAGGGATGGTGCCAATGACAATATTCTTCACAAAAACATTTCCAAAGTCTGTAAATATCAAAAGCCAATACTTCCTCTCAATGTACGCAGTGTAACCACTCGACTCTCCAGACATGTGGATCACATTTGGTGAATTAGCTTTTCAGTTTTCAATGCACTTACAACAGAAGAACAGAAATAATTGTGACAGTTGTTTCATCTGCAGTCACAGCATCTGAATATTATTAGTAACTATGCTTTAGTTCTGAAAGGCAAATAAAATCCATTGCCATATACTTTTTGTATTCAGGCCTTCATTTGCTGTGTCTTTCAGATACAAGAGGTGCTCACTTCCACACCAGGCTTCACATCCTCTGGCAAAACAAATTCTTCCTGCTCGTAATATAACAAAATTGATAACACAGAATACGATTAGTAACACTGTGGCTACTGAGTTACTTCCTGGATGACACACAAATACGCTGAGAAATTCACTTGATATTTCCTTTCAGTTTGAATGAATAATCTGAGTTATTTTCTTTAAAGGTGGGACATCGGTATATCAAATTATGCTTTTGAGTCCAGGGAAGTCAGCTTTCGAGTCCAGGGAGGTCTTTCTATGCAGAAATTACAACTATTCTAGTCTTTTACGATTTAGTTGATCATTTCTAGCCGCCGTTGGGACAATAAGGAAGAGAGAACTACAACAGTGCTTCAGTGGCACTGAGATAATTTGTTTGCGTCTGAAATGAGAACTGCTTTGGGTCACGGTTCTAGTTTCACTGACGGTTTTTTTTAAGCAGTGTCATGATAGAGCTACAAGCAGTCACATCCAAAATCAATAAATAAATTACAACTATGAAATGCCAAATTTGCAAACTGTTTCAGTTTGAAATAGAACAGCAAATAAACACAGACTATTCCTAAGTCCAGAATGAGTAATATTATCTAACTCTCTAGTGTCCTGCGTGATGTCATACTGGGTCTGAAGGGCTACAGAGACTACAATGTGTGTCTCCTTTCAGCTTAGTGCCTTGTGTGACATCTGATAACACCACCTCCCTAGGGATCTCTGGTGGCATTCATATGAATCAGCAGTGCAGACACAGTGCACCAATGTAGTTTCGTCATCTGACCACTGCTGTGAACAGCTATGTCATGCCAGGTAACATCGTTGCATTCACTGTCTTTGTATTACTACTGTTTGTTGCACTATTCTGATATATTATTTTATGTTGCCATATCGCAAATACTAAATATGGTTTGGGAATGGAATAACTATTCTGCACTGTGCTGTAATAGGGGTAGCAAATGCATGTGACAAATGTGTTACATTGGGCAATGAGTAACACAGTTATGAATGAATCCCAAACTACTTTATTTCGTGAAACAATAGAACTTGTGATGAAACTGAAGTTACAATCACAGTTTATCATTTTTGTAGCTATCCACTGAAGACACACTATTCTGGGCAAGCCTGATGTCAGTGACAAAAAAATATTTTTACTAAGGTGGTGGGGGTGACGATCGCTTATGAAACAATTGCAGTTATGACACGATACTTGTCAGCACGTGAACAAGTATCCCCTTAATATTCCTTTTCCTGCTGAAAATGATGTTGAAGGTGTTTGGCTGAATACAGGAGGACTGCAATTTTGAGAAAAGTCTGATCAACTACAGTGGAAGAAGGGAGATTTTGCTACAGTCATTGGCCATTGTTACTATTCCTGTATTGACTTCTACTGGACTAATGAGTCCTCTGGAATATTTCAGAACTCTGATGACAGATGATACACTTCACAACTCGTTAGACTGATCAAATCAGTACAGGACATAAAAGGCTGGAACAACTATGACCAGAAGTTGGAACTGGAACAAATGTTAGGCATGTACCTGGGAATGGGACTTGCTCAAATGCCTTGCATTTGCTGCTACTGGAGACCCATATCGCCCACCCATTGATTTGTTATGTTACAGCATGAAACATATTTGAAAAATTGTTGAGCATCCTCTACTTCAAGAATAATTTATCATCAACTGACAAAACGAACTAAAGATAAGCTCTGGAAAATTTGACCTTGACTGAGTCAACTCAAAAAAATGTTTGAAAGAAGTTCCAGAGGAACACCACAGCATCAATGAAGTAATGATTGCTTTTAAAGGTAGAAGCACTATGAAACAATTTATGCAAAACAAATCTATAAGATGGGGCCTCAATATGTGGAGGAGAGCCATGAGCTTCTGGCTACTTATACGACTTTGGCATTTATCAGGGCGCAGCAGGAAAAAATTTAAAAAGGAAGAGAGAAGAAGGGAAAGGGCTCATGCATGAATTAGTTGTAAAATTAACAGATCATGTTGCCAGGAAATTACAGTTTCAAGGTATATGCTGAAAACTTTTACAATATTCTTGTTCAGTATTTGTTGAACAGAGGCACCTATTTCACTGGAACAATAAGAGCATATAGGCTGAAAGATTGTGACCTGCCCAACGAAAAAGACATGAAGGCCAAAGGACTAAGAGCAATAGCAAGTCTAGTAAACCACACAGGACATTTCACTGTATTGAGATGCTATGACAAACACGTCACTCTGCTGTCATCCTTCACTGGTGTTGAGCCCCAAAATAAGGCAAACAGACGGGACAAATCATGAGAATATGTGCGAGAATTAAGACCACCTGTTATCCCCACTTGCAATATCTGTTATCAGTAGTATTGATCTGATGGACATGCTATCATCACTATATAAATCCCACATAAAATCGAGGTGGTATTAATATATCTTCTGGTGCACAATTACAGTTGCAGTAGTTACAACAACTGTAAGTTTCTTCAAGAACGACACATTTCGCTGCATAAATTCCAAGCACAAACCGCAAGTAGACTAGTATTGGCAGGGAAAGACCAACCAAGCAAGGACGCCTAAGTAAAGATGACATATCAAAAAAGAAGAGGAATGCGCACAGCCTCTGCCAGTTATAAGCTGCCAAAAGGACAAGTATGTTCGCTGGCATATACGGAAGGAAACGAACGAGATCTAAGATATGTATTGAGATGACATCATATGAGAAGTGTCAAAAATGTGATGTATTTTTGTGCTTAAATACAAGAATTGTTTCGGAAGCTTTCACATATAAAAACTGACAAACTGAACTGGCTAATAATTTCTGTTGCTTTTTTCTATTTTATTGTGAAAAGGAATTAAAATTTTGTATAATGTACTCTTTAGTAAATTGGCTGCTGTTTCATAGCATATAACAATCTGACTGTGCAAAACTAAGCTGGTATTAACATATTCATTCAACACACAATTTCCCATAAAAGTGAGAATAAAAGATTTTGCAACTAGAACCTATAAATTAACTTAAAACCTTAATGACATGTCCGGCCATCCAGTATTTTATATTGTCTGCTGTATGGTTTGGCTAAAGTCACATTAAAATTTTGCAGTGGAAAATGTTAAGGGTCAGAACTGAACATGAAATAGGGACAGGAGGCAATAATTAGAACTTTTGGTGCAGGTCCTATGAGGTGGATGCTCATACCAAGGAGCTCAAAACTTTCCACAAATCCTTTTTGTGTGAAGTGGAAAATGTTCCAGGCAGCACTAAAATAAGAACTGTACACTGATGATACCTTGTGGCCAAGTTGAAAGCAAGAAGCCTTGTTCAGTTTTAGAAATTTCTTCCTGAAGAAAGCTACCCCAAGATCAAAGACCTAGCATGATGTTTGTTATCTGTATTTGGCCCAACCTACAAGCAGGCACAAACATTTTCTTTGTTGAGATTTACAAAATCTACATACAGATGTAACCTGAGTTATAAATATTTGAGAAATTAGGCTAAGTTAGAGCCACAGTTCACAAAATATTGTGTTTGTGTTAAACAACAATAAATTTCATTATAGTTTCCTTCTTAAATTTCTGAGAGAATGTACGTTTGTGATCTGATGGCCTATTTATCTGGAGACCCTTTATGATTACTATCGAACTATTTATTTACAACTGGATTAAAAACATAATGGCATTAGCAAAGGAAACTACTCAATAGTAGAAGCATTGAGAGGCTGACAACCGAAAAATGAGACTGAAATCGTGGTGAAGATTTCACAGGCAAACAGTCTCTCTCTCTCTCTCTCTCTCTCTCTCTCTCTCTCTCTCTCTCTCTCTCTCTCCCCCCCCCCCCCCCCCCCCCCCCTCTGAAGAGCCATATTAAGAGCCAAACGTTTATTTTATACTATTGTTGTCTGAAGTGTTATGCTGACACTAATTTGCATTAAAAATACAAATGTGCTTCTACAGTTTTTGGTAATTAAATCACTAATAAATTACTCAACATCACTACAGGCAGACTTTCAGTTTATCTGCAGAGAACTATTATCTACAGTGACTGACTGACAGCTTTACAGATTCTGCAGATTGCTCCTATTAGCCAATTTCCAATGAAAAAGAGAAGGATGAAAACTAACTACTTATTCTTATTATTTACATGTATTTTAACAACAACATTTCCCTGAGTATTTACGATTTGCTTTTACTTTCTGTTCATCAATACACATTAAAAATGGGAATACTTTTACTAATTAGTCATTGTTGCCACCCATCTCTGCTCCAATTTCTAAGGTAATCTAAATGACTGAAGTACAAAAACACTGGGGGATACCCATAAACATAACACAGGCAGTGTACGAAAACACTCAAATCCCAAACACACTTCTCACAGTGGTCTCCTCACGCATCTTTTACACAATCTTCATTAAATAGCAGCAACAAAGTTTCAAACTTCACCTGACTTATTTTTAATAGGTCACTAAAATTAGGCTTCAACATTTTTGACACGAGGTCTGCGAGAGATTCGGCACGTGCCGATAACCGTCTCGAATGCCTAATTTTGTGACAAGCGGATTTATACATTTCAATGTCGACAAATTCGCAAGGCGTACAAATGACTCGCCACAGTACTGGCACAGGAATGGCTGCCGGTTGTCCCACTCACCTAAGTGTGAAATGTTTGATGCCACACAAACGGACTGCCCACAAGCTCCGCACGAGAAGAGAAACTGGCCCTTGTGTGCAGCTCTGAGGACAAGGAATGCGCTTGAAAATTCACTGACTTATCTCCAGAACCAAGAGACATTTATTACCAGAGCTTACCACTAAAGTTTACAAGAATACTATTTTTAAAACTAATTTCAAGCTACAGAAGCAGGCACTTCGCAGCTGCCCTGCATTACAAATCTTCCAAAATTACAAATACAGAAACAGGCCCTGTTTAATTTTAATTGTACATTTTTACCATACAAACTGAGGATTTCTACAACAGTGTCTGCTGATTACGATACTCTTAAGGAGATGAAAGACTTAATTCAAAGTGTGATTATTACAAAAATTATGTAAAACAGTTTTCTTCCCATTTATGAGGTGTGACAAAGTAACAGGAATTTAATAATTTCACAGGGTTTATGCAGACAATTTTCAATTCTTTTCTTTTATCTTGTTGGTTCACATGTTCTGGATATAGATTTGCATTTTCAGCTGTTTTGAATACATACTTTATTGTTGACAGTCTAAAGGTTGTGTGTGTTTCCTAGTGCTCTGCAAATTTTTACTTTTGAAAGAGATGGATCAAAGAATTTGCATTAGATTTTGCTTGATAAATGGAATAAAGTGCACCACCACATTCAAAATGTTGACTGTGGCTTTTGTCGAATCTAGTATGATTGAGACAAGAGCTTAAGAATGGTATAAACGTTTCAAAGAAGGTAAAAAAAAAATTTAAGACTACAACTGCTCTGGTTGCCCTAGTACATCAATTACTGACAACACTATGGATGAAGTAAAGAAAATAGTTCTTGAAAATTAGCGAATCGTCATAGGAAAAGTTGCCGATGATGTCAGCATACGCTTTGGCTCATGCCATGCAATTTTTTCACGTGTTTTGGACATGAAATGTGTAGCAGCAAAGTTTGTTCTGAAAAATTTTGACCAAAAATGATGTTGAGTACACATCGCTCAGGAAGTGCCAAATGAAGTTGAAAATGATCCAGAACTTGTAAAGAAGACCATAACAGGTGACACAACATGGTTATACAAGTATGACATTGAAACCTACGTCTAATCGTCCCAGTGCAAACTGCCAGAAGAGACTAGATTGAAAAAAATTAGATTACAATGTGAAAGCACATCATGAGTTCCTGCCTTATGGTTATACAGTCAATAAGGAATACTATTTGGAAGTTCTGTGCTGTTTGCCTGAACCAAACTAAAGGAAACTGACAATTTTGGAAAAACCATTCATGGAAATTGCATTAAGATATATGCTGGAGAATCGCCAAAGGAGCTGAACACCATAATAACAAAAGGCGAGTTAAAAATTCTTCCAGGATTGGCAAAAGCACTGGCCCAATTTTTCAGGAGAATTACTTGAAAGGGGACAAAGTTTTTGACTATGAAGAATAAATGATTCTTTATGGAAAACAAAAATGCCATTGCTTTTTGATCACACCTCGTACATATAAAAATCTGAGCATCAAAATTAGAAAATTCAAATGAGTCGCAGACAGCCACAACAAAATGACAAGTGAGCGTATGGCCAAAGCCTTCTCCAGAAAGAAAAAGAGCGCGCGCGCACACACACACACACACACACACACACACACACACACACACACACACACACACACACACACACACACACACACACACACGCACCTGCGAGCTCTGGAAGGTATTCTAATCAGAGCAGCCAGAGATAGCAGTCGTTTGTGTAAGGTGTGCACGTTTTCTTTCTGAAGAAGGATATAACAATCTTTTCGCCAGGCCTGTCTGCAACTCAACGTGTCACCCTTACGGTGAATAGCAATATATATACATTTCATAATATTGTTGATATTCTAGTCTAGATTTTCCATTGTTTGACTGCAAATGAAAAAACAGTTTATTACAGGAAGCTAGAAAGGGTGGATAGTGCTTAATTCAAGATGTAAACAGCTGGGTACCAATGTTTAGTGGTTGTCTATATAGCAGAACACCTTAAAAACTGTACAGGAATCTACTGTTTCTATATCATAAACACTGCAGCAAACTGCATTATTCAGACCACCACAGCTGTTGACTATGAAACACAGACTGGTTTTCTGCATATTCACACCAACACCTACTGCTAACATTTCCCAATATACTGGTGAAATGGAAACCTACAGTGTTCAAAAACTCCTCTTTAGCTAGTGGATCGTTACAGAAGGTTAGTAGGAATTTCATGCTTAAAGTCTGTAAAATTCGCGACTGACTGTGGAGTCTATGACAGTCTCATTATTTCTCTCCAGAAGTAAAGACCCAAGTTGAAAGGAACATGGATGTTAAGAAACTAATGGGTAGTTAAATAATAACACTACTACTACTACTACTACTACTACTACTACTACTGGGTGCACACTACACAAATCAGACTTAAAAATTTCTTGAAACATTACTGAATAAATATTTGATACGCTGTAAATCTGGAGCATACATTTTCCTAAAATTCTAATAACTTATGCAACAATTTTGGTTGTTTACTCCATGCATTAGGAACTTTTACAGCTTTTATATGATCAGATGATAGTGGGTATTTATTTGATTAGGATTCAGTAGAAAACCAATAAAGTTCTCTGAAGAGCTTACCTCAATTTTGTACCAAACTAGATTTTTTATAAACAGTAATTCATAACTTTATGTAGTAGCTAGCAAACCCCCAGTTTCAACATTAGGTATTTCTCCACATTACAGCAAAATTAAACAGTTTTTCAGAATGCTACAGTTGGAGTCATCATCATCATCATCATCATCTGCATGATTAGGAAAAACAAACCTATAATTGTCAAATACAGCATTAGTAGTGTGCAGCTTGACACAGTCATGTCGATTAAATATCCAGGCATAACAATGCAAAGCAATATGAAATGAAATGAGGATATAAGGACTGTAGTAGGGAAGCCGAATGTTCGAGTTCAGTTTATTGGGAGAATTAGGAAAGTGTGGTTCATCTGTAAAGAAGACTGCCTCTAGCACATAGTGCTACCCATTGTTGAGTACCATCCAAGTGTATTAAAGGAAGATACTGAAGCAATTCAGAGGCAGGCTGCTAGATTCATTACCAGCAGGTTCGACTAACATGCAAATACTATGGAGTTGCTTTGGGAAGTCCGATTGGAATCGCTGGAGGGAAGACTACGTTATTTTCGAGCAGCACTACTGAGAAAGTTTAGAGAACCATTCTTTGAGGCTGACTGCAGAAAGATTCTACATCCACTAATTTACATTTTGCATAAGGACCAGAAAATAAGATTAGAGAGATTAGGGCTCATCCAGAGGCATAGACATTTTTCCCTCTCTCTATTTGTGAGGGGAACAGGAGAAAGTGAATAGTATTGTCTTGTGGACTATCTATGTAGATGTAAGACCACCACCACAACCACATACAATTTCCCAACCTCTCCCAGTCTGTTGGAAACATAAGCCTCTCTATTGTCTTCTGTCATTCCACCATCTCCAGCTTGATCCAGCAGACAATATAGCGTAGGTATCATGTTTTATATTTTTTTGGTCAAATCTTAAGATTTATTTAAAACACTACTCCCTACAAATTACCCAATGGATTTTCATCTGAATTTTCATTGGCAAACAGAGAGTGAGAACTGGGCAATTAAGAAATATCTAACTAGTGATCTGAAGTAAAATTAAATGTTTCACTAACAGCTGCTGCTAGCTATGTAAATGAAGTGTCAAAAAATTCACCTCCTCAGGCCATAGCAATTTTAAGCATAAAAAGTTGCACTGGTGCGAAAAAGGATTGCTTTGAACTAAGTACTAACTCTAGGACATTTCAAGGACAGAAAAACTAGGAAATATGAGTAGTCAAAACATTCATGTCTCCAGGGTCTAGCTATTGTGCACATAAAACGTTGCACTGGTGTTATATTTATCTGCCATAATAACTTCCTTCAAATCAAGTACTAAATTCAAGACATTACGAGAACAGCAGACACTTAAAAAGCAAGTGAGCACGCATTCTGAACACAAGAAATAAAACAGATTAGTGTAACATTTGAAGTGCCCTTTGAATGCTGTTCGAAATGATGTGCAACAAATGAGATACAACAGAGTGCAAAGTTTGATGTTTAACTTTGAATATTATAATTTTAAAGATCTATCTGATGGATTATGTAGACAGTGCAGTCAGCTATTGTGCGATTGGCACGTTCTATCATCTGTGCACAAAGGTCTAATAAAAATATGAAAAACTTTTTTGTCTAAAAAATTTTCAATAAATAATCCTACAAATACCAGGAAAGGGAATTTGCATTCTCAATCAACACCTCATTTGCTGCATGCGATTTCAAGCACCATCAAAGGCATGTCAAATGATTCTAATATATTTTTCCCTTCAGACAAATCGTTTAATAAAGCATCTGACTTTCTTCAATTTTTTAAATTATGGTAATTTTCTGATGTGCTCAGTGGCTTCTACTGGGAGGGAAACATGTTAAGTGGAAAACAAACACATTCTGCCTGCTTCATCACAAATGGATCAGTTACAATCAGTATGTTGGCAGGACAACTAACTGTAAGAATGGCAAATGCCAGACAGACTAACTGGAAAAAAAAAGAAAACTACGTAATTGGAATTCACTTGTGACTGATGTGGCTCCCGAACCTTCATTCAATAATTACTTGGGTAAACCTCAGCAGTGTCGAACCCTTCCCAGGACGGATTTGCAAACTATGGTCAATTCTATCGACTGAAAAAGTTTCCAATGACAGTAAGGTGTGTGTGTGTGTGTGTGTGTGTGTGTGTGTGTGTGTGTGTGTGTGTGTGTGGTTGTTTTTTGAGAGGCCAATGTCAAAACACCCAGTCTCGTGAACAGGGGTCGACAAAAGGTTTGTGAATTACACTATGTGATCAGAAGTATCCGGACATCTGGCTGAAAACGATTTACAAGTTTGTGGCACTCTCCATTAGTAATGCTGGAATTCAACATGGTGTTGCCACACCCCTAGCCTTTATGACCCTCACAGCCACATGTTCAATGAGGTGTGCTGGAAGGTTTCTTGGGGAATGGCATCCCATTCTTCATGGAGTGCTGCACTAAGAGAGATCTATGTTGGTCAGTGAGGCCTGGCACGAAGTCAGCATTCTAAAACATCCCAAAGGTGTTCTATGGGATTCAGGTCAGGACACTGTGCAGGCCAATCCATTACAGGGATGTGATCGTTGTGTAATCACTCTGTCACAGGCTGTGCATTATGGACAGGTGCTCGATCGTGTTGAAAGATGCAATTGCCATCCCCGAATTGCTCTTCAACAGTGGGAAGCGAAAAGATGCTTACAACATCAATGTAGGCCTGTGCTATGATAGTGCCACGCGAAACAACAAGGGGTGCAAGCCCCCTCCATGAAAAACACTACCACACCATAACACCACAGCCTCAGAATTTTACTGCTGCTGGCACTACACACACACACTGGCAGATGACGTTCACCAGGAATTCGCCATACCCACATCCTACCATCTGGTAGCCACATTGTGTACCATGATTCGTCACTCCATACAACGTTTTTCCACTGTTCAAGCGTCCTTTCAACAAGTGAGGAGTCGTTTGGCATTCACTGGCATGATGTGTGGCTTATGAGCAGCTGCTCAACCATGAAATCCAAGTTTTCTCACCTTCAGCCTAACTGTCATAGCACTGGCAGCGGATCGTGATGCAGTTTGGAATTCCTGTGTGATGGTCTGGATACATGTCTGCCTAGTACACATTATGACCCTTTTCAATTGTCGGTGGTCTCTGTCAATCAACAGATGAGGTCCGTCTATACCCTTTTGTGCTGTACATGTCCCTTCCCGTTTCCACTTCACTTTCACTTCGGAAACAATGGATCTAGGTATGTTTAGGAGTGTGTAAATCTCGCGTACAGACGTATGACAAGTGACACCCAATCACCTGAGCACATTCGAAGTCCGTGAGTTCTGTAGAGTGCCCTACTTGGCAGTAGGTGGCAGCACAACGCACTTACAATGAGAAACATATGTTTTGGGTGTGTATGGATACTCTTGATCACATAGTGTACACCACTGAACTGCCCATTTCCGAGCCAAAAATATCCTTTTAGAACAGGAAGAGTTACCCCAAAATATAACAACGTACGACATAAGCCAATGAAAATAAGCAACATATCTTTCAAAATGGCCACAACAGCCGAAGAAATTAGAGCTAACACCTGGGCTTACCTACAGACATTCTTCCCACACATTTTTCACAACTGGAAGAGGAGAGGGGAGAAAATGAAAGTAATAACCCACACAACAGACCATACAGTGGATGCTCCCACAGCACAGATGCAAAAGCATACACTATTCTGACCCAATGTATCCAGACACCACTTCATAACACAGATTTGACCACTAGAAGTGACGAGAGGCAGGTGCACCAGTATACAAGGAGGCAGGAGTATTGTGTCATCAGTAGAGAAGCAGTCACAGTAGAATGTGTCGATCGAAAGTCTATTAGTAATTGATTGTCACAACAGTGATAAGTCAAACAGGAACATTTCAACCCTTTT
Source organism: Schistocerca piceifrons (assembly GCF_021461385.2). Classification (NCBI taxonomy): domain Eukaryota; kingdom Metazoa; phylum Arthropoda; class Insecta; order Orthoptera; family Acrididae; genus Schistocerca; species Schistocerca piceifrons. The sequence continues at coordinate 143,131,963 of NC_060146.1, read as the reverse complement.
CAATTGCCCAAGTTAACTGTTGGTGATGCAACTGCAGCAGAAGTGCTAATGAAGAACCATAGCTACACCAAGATCAGCTAGATCAAGTACTGACTGACAGCAACCTCCAAGATCAAATAAATAAATAATCAGCACATGAAATCAGCAGGAAGAATCACTCGATTTCTGAAATGCTACCCAGAAGTACAGCTACAACAAAACATTGTAGAGTGTTAGAAAGAATGGGGTGAGCAGCTCCTCATAAACCACAAATTTATTTGTTAATGCTAAGCTTTGCTTGAGGTGGTGTGAAAAGCAATAACACTGAACAGTGGATGACTGGAAATGAGCAATTTGGAGTGATAAATCATGCTATACCCTGTGGCAATCTGACAAGTGTTTTGGTTTCATGAATGCCTGGAGAACGTCAACTGCCACCGTGTGAAGTAGTAACGGTGAAGTGAGGAGGAGGTGGATTACAGTACGGGGATGTTTCTCAGTTGTGGTGCAGTCCACTGACTGTGCTTCAGAAAAGGATATTAACACATTCTGCAGAATAGTGTACTGCATACAGAAGAGAAACAGTTCAAAGTTAGTGATTATTTCAGCATGACAGTGTACCCTGTAACAAAGCAGTCACTACGATACAATGGTTTGTGCACAATAACACTTCTGAAGTGGGTCGGCCACCCAGAGTCCCGAACAGACCCCAACGAAATACCTGTGGGACGAATCAGAAAACATCGACTTCACTCCCGACCCCAGCGTCCCATATCTTTTCCTCCTCTGTTTTCAGGTCATGGAGGAGGAATGGGTTGCCAATCCTCTACATCTCATTGAAAATGTCCCTAGCAGATTTCAATCTGTTAATGATGAAGAGTATACACACCCCATTTTAATGTTCACTAACAGGTGTCTGGATACTTCTGATCAGAGAGTACATCTCACATGATGACCAAAACACTAAAATCAGATAAATCTGTGCATGTAAAGAAAAGTATTGATTTTTTTTCTGCGTACTGTCCACGAACGGAATAGGAAGAAGCGAAAATGCCAACAGCGCAGAATGTATCCCTACCACCTACAATACAATGGCACAAAGCGTACAGACGGAGAGTAAATCAATATGACAAAGTGACATTTGGTGCTAAGAACACATTTCCAAACAGGAGAAAACTGAATAACTCACTTGAAAGCGACGACTGGACGCGTCCCGCCGGCACGCGGTGGCTCGATATCCACGAGGTGGTCCAACAGCGTCTCAGACCAGTGGCTCTGGAAGATGCTACCGGCCAGCAGCATGGGGCACTCATCCACCATCAGCCTCAGGTGGGCATCCAGTGGGAACAGCTTGTAGGCTGCAGAGGAAAAGAGAAACAAGAGAACTGAATAAATTCAGTTTGGTGGGAGTAACGTATACTTTTAAATACAAGAGTCTTCTCTCAGAATACTCTATGCGTATATCTTTGCATGAACAGGTTACTACTAGCCGAACCAAACAGAACAGGAAAGTAGCAAAGGAAATTACTGAGCTTTCACACAGAATCCTTCATCAGTGAATTAAAATCACACACACACACACACACACACACACACACACACACACACACACACACACACACCAAATTGTGAGAAACATTCCTGTTTAAGACAATTATAACTTGGATCAAAGTAAAGCCTGTCCTCTGTGGTGACCGATGAATTAAACATGCTTGTAATGCTTGTAATAACTGTCATCAGGGGAAACCAAATCTATATCTGAGTTCCCATGGATGGGTTATAAGCCTTTTGCTGTTCTTAGTCTACAGGGTGTTTATAAGTAAGGTTTCACTACCTGAAAGGCCCTGATGATTAACGAGTGCTTGTAGGCCAATGAAACTTATGGGAACATTTGAGGGCTTGCTGGCAAAAACCCCACTAGTCAAAAAATCACAATGTTGAGGGGTGGGGAGGGGGGGGGGGGGGGCATGCACATCCTCATCCCGTACATAGCTAAATTATTTTACTTTTGTCTAAATATTCTTTAGGCATCAGGAATATTATCAGAACTAATTGAGTGACACCAAATTATATTCCCTAGGTGTAGAGAAGGAAAATGGATTGGACTATTGGGGTTTTTGCAGAATTCCATAGAAACACCACTAATATAATGCATAATATTATTTTCCATGCAGATGTTGTCATACTGAATTAGTATCCTACAACTTGCCTTAAGTTAAAAATTATTTATTAAAGATAAAGGACAAAATGTGGTACACGGCATACATCATCTCAAAACAATCTTAACCTCCATCACTATTGTTGTTATTGCCTGTTTCATAGTCACATCTGGGTGCAGGTGAAGCCACTGATGCATCTCTGCCCAACAGTCTTGAGTACTTCTCTTTGACCGCACGACTTGAAATATTCTGCAAGTTTAATACCTCTTCAGCCTTCACAAGTTTCATTCCAGAAGGAGATATGAAATCTCCTGATTAGTTTGTTGTGTCGGGAGCCTTGAACTTCGGAGCTGTGATGATGTGACAGCGCCAAGTACCGTGGTACACATCTCGCAAATATACAGATTTGTTTTTTAAGTGAAAAACTGTATAGGTCAAGCACCTTAAAGCCTGAATGCTGGCTTTGGCGTTTTTAAAAACTGGCAGTTGCTTTTTTTAACTGCTAGCAGCCCTCATTTGTAAGGACATGCAGACAAAAAATTAAGAATAAACCATAAAAAGCAACATCTTAATTTCCACATGAGAGGATAACATTTTTATCTGCATACAGTGTTTATGTGATGATCATCTACATCCATGACACTATGGAACCACACTAGAGGTTGCTCTTCTGCTACCCAAAGTATTTCAACTTGAGCATGGAATGTTCAGCTGTCTAACAGCTTGTGCACTGCTTGAAGATCACACATTGCGTCCAGCATTCTCAGCCATGGCAGTAGTAACTTCAACAATTTGGGGCATAATTGGCCATTGGCTTCTCCTAGGAGAATTCCCAAATCACCAGTTAATTTGAATTTCCAAATTGTGTTCTTCAACACCTGTGCAGAAAGAAGATCTCTCCATATCCCTTTACTGTGTCAATACCTCTCCATATCCCTTTACTGTGTCAATACCTGCGAAGGACAGCAGTGTTGACTATCTGCAACTGTAATGCACACTGAGTCTTGTTTTTCAAACCTTCACTGCCATACCAGCACCTAACAGCAAGTCATGACATAAACACTACTAATAATACAACTCTGTTGTGCACTGTCTCAACACCATTCCTAAAAAACTGGGTACCCATGCGGTAAATACACCAATGGGGAAAAAAATTGCAACATCAAGAAGTAATTTAGAATGATGACATTTCATGAACACATTTGCCTAGGTAACATTTTTAAGTGTTTAACATTGCAACATCACAGGTTAATGTAGGTGCAAGACAAGCCATTGTATATGTGAAACGCTGGTACATTAATAACTCTGTAACTGCCAAAATGTTGAATGCAAACATAGAAACAGGAATGCATTGTGCTGTACTGGTGTCAGATGTGAGTTTGTGGGGGGGGGGAGAGTTCCATGCCTGTTGCACTTGGTCAGATATAATTAATGTTGTTTGTGGATGATGCAATTGTTGTCTGATGTCCCATTTGTGTTCAATTGGAGACAAATCTGGGGATCAAGCAGGCTAAGGCAACATGTATGTGGGTGGGCATTATCCTGTTGTAAAACACCACACGGAATGGCAGCACAACAGGTCACATCACTAGATTGACGTACAAATTTGCTCTCGGCGTGCATTGGATAACCACAAAAGTGCTGCTGTTATCATACAAAATCATACCCCAAGACCATACTTCCAAGTGCTGATCCAGCGTTGGTTGCAAGTCCTCATGCTCCTAACCAGCACATGGCCATCACTGCCTACGAGACTTTCATCATGAAACAACAGACTTCCCTTCACCCTGCCCTCGAATGAGCTCTCAATTGACACCGGTGAAGTCACAAACGGCGGGGGATTGGGGTCAGTGCAATGCACTCTACAGGCATCTAGCTCAGAGCTGTCGAAGTAACCAATTCGTAAGAATTTATTGGGTCACAGTGGTGCCAACTGCTGCTCAAATTGTTGCTGCAGATGCAGTACGATGCACCACAGCTATAAACTGTACATGATGCGCTTCCCTTTTGGTAGTGCCATGTGGCCATCTGGAACCCAGTCTCGTGACGGCACATGATGCGGTGCTTAAATCTGGACAAATGAAACTTTAAAAGCAAATCTACTAAGACACTATACAAATGAAAATATTTTTACACATAAGTAGTGGTATCTTTCAAGATTAATATTACTCAATGTAACCCCCTTCAGCCACAATGAGTGCCTCCAATCTTGTTCTGAACTGATCACACACACTCTTTAAAACAGCGATGTCCATATTCACGGATGCTGCTTCAATAGGAGTGTGCAGAGATGCGAGATTTGGTGTCTCATCTTGTTGGTAGCTCTTGACTGCACTCCAAACATAGTAGTCAAGGGGGCTCAAATCTGGGCTATTCGGGGGCCAAAACTACTTTGGCCAGAACATGTCAACATTATCCGATAGCCAGCTTTGGACTAAATGGCTCCTACAAGGTCTTCCTCCGCCATCCGACACATTGTTCACTCGATGTTCGACATTAATGCCTGTTTCCTCAGCAACTGACCCAGGTCTTCCAAAATCAGTGCTTGAACCTTTTTGACAACTGCCACAGTTCGTATTGAGAGTTTCCTCGAATGAGGCTTCCTTGCCAGGTTACCGGAACCTCCTCAACACTTCTACGAAGCATTATACTTTGCCACAATATCGGTGGTGGTGGTGGTTGTTGGGATGTTGAAGGGGGGACTAAACAGCTAAGGTCATCAGTCCCCCATTCCAAAAACAGGCGAGACAATAATGCACGAAGCAGGTAAAACCCCAAGGGGAAGGATACTCCCCCCCCAGGCCCTAAAAGAACACAAATGCGGTAATGAATACGACAGACACGAAGAGTACAGATGAACACCAGACAAAAAGAAACAGAAGAAAAGAAGATGGCCGGAGACTGGTTGACTGACCACGACAACAAAAAAGGGAAAGAGTCAACCAACCGACGACACACTAAAATCTGCAACCAAATACGAGAGACTCGAGGAAAAGAGACACACAAAGGGAAAGGAGCAGGACCTCCCTAAATGGAACCATAAAAAGGACTACCACGGATAAAATTTAAAACTTCATCAGCCACAGAGGCATTGTCGCTTAAAACCAAAGGCAAAGTGCCCGGGAGATTAAAAGACTGCCGAAGGGTGTGCAGTCGGGGACACTCCAATAAAATGTGGGCGATCGTCAGCCGGGACCCACACTGACACGGGGGGATCCTCCTGACGCAAAAGATGGCCGTGCGTCAGGTATGTATGGCCGATGCGCAGCCGACACAGGATAACAGAGTCCCTGCGGGAAGACCGCAGGGAGGAGCGCCACACATCGGTCTTCTCCTTGACAGCCCGCAGTTTATTAGGCGCTGTCATGCCTCGCCACTCAGCAGACCACACCCCAAGCACCTTACGGCGCAACACCAGCTGCTGATTGCGAGCTGTGAGGCCGATCTCCAAAGCTGGGGCGTCGATCGCCCCTTTGGCCAGCCTGTCAACACGTTCGTTCCCCGGGATGCCAACATGACCTGGCATCCAAACCAAGACCACCAAACGACCAGAACGGGCAATGGCGGAAACAGACTCCTAAATAGAGGACACCAGAGGAGAGGAGGGATAGCAGCGGTCGATGGCCTGAAGGCTGCTCAGGGAGTCACTGCAGATGACGATGGACCTACCTGAGCAGAAACGCATATGCTCAAGAGTGCGCAAGATGGCCACCAGCTCTGCAGTAAAAATACTGCAGCCAGCCGGCAAGGAGCGTTGCTCAACATGGGCAGCGTGAGCAAAAGCGTAGGCAGTGCAACCATCAACCAGGGAACCATCAGTGTAGACAGGCTCACAGCCCGGAAATGAGGCGAGGAGCGCAAGAAAACGGCGACAGAGGTCCACAGGCGGAACCGAGTCCTTGAGTCCCTGTGCCAAGTCCAGACGGACGGACGGCTGGGGCAAACACCAGGGGGGGCGTAGGTGCACGGACCCGGAAGGGAGGCAGAAGAGGGAATGACCCCAGTTCCGACAGCAGGGACCGGACGCGGACAGCTACGGAAATCCCAGACTTAGGTCGCCGTTCGGGCAGATGGAGGACCATGCAGGGAAAAGCAGGCGACGATTGGGATGGCCTGGCGAGCAATGCACGTGGACAGCATAGTCGGCGAGCAGACGATGGCGGCGAATCCGCAGCGGGAGAACCCCGGCCTCCACCAGTAGACTATCCACGGGACTGGTGCGAAAAGCGCCAGTTGCAAGCCGAACCCCACAGTGGTGTATGGGGTCTATCAACTTCAACACTGAGGGTGATGCAGACCCATAGGCCAGGCTCCCATAATCAAGCCAGGACTGCACAAGGGCTCTGTACAATCGCAGCAGCGTGCAGCGATCTGCACCCCAAGACGTGTGGCTAAGGCAGCGGAGGGCGTTGAGGTGCCGCCAGCATTTTTGCTTCAGCTGAGTAATATGAAGAACCCATGTGAGCCGGGCATCAAACACGAGTCCCAAGAAGCGGCAAGTGTCCACCACTTCAAGCAGGTGGCCGTCGAGGTAAAGTTCAGGATGAGGGTGGACCGTCCAACGCCTGCAGAAGTGCATAACTCGAGTCTTGGCTGCAGAGAACTGAAAACCATGAGTCAGAGCCCATGATGCTGCCTTGCGAATGGCGAATTGCAGCCTGCGTTCGGCTACTCCCGTAGTCGTGGAGCTAAATGAGATGCAGAAGTCGTCGGCATACAAAGAAGGAGACACTGACGACCCCACGGCTGCAGCCAGACCATTAATGGCCACTAGAAATAAGGAGACGCTCAACACCGAGCCCTGCGGGACCCCATTTTACTGTATATAAGATGAACTAGAAGCGGCACCGACTTGCACCCGGAAAGAGCGGCGCAATAAAAAGGTTTGAAGAAAAGCCGGGAGCCGACCACGAAGACCCCACTCATGCAAAGTGGCGAGGATGTGATGCCTCCATGTGGTGTCATACGCCTTCCGCAGATCGAAAAATACAGCAACGAGATGCTGACGTCGGGCAAAGGCCGTACGGATAGCAGATTCCAGCCGCACCAAATTGTCCGTGGCAGACGGGCCCCGACGGAAGCCACCCTGGGATGGAGCGAGGAGACCGCGCGACTCAAGGACCCAACACAAACACCGCCCCCCCATACGTTCGAGCAATTTGCACAAAACGTTGGTGAGGGTAATGGGACGATAGCTGTCCACCGCCAGTGGGTCCGCACCAGGCTTCAAGATGGGGACAACAACACCCTCTCGCCATTGCGATGGGAACATGCCTCCGCTCCAAATGCGATTAAATATCGTGAGAATGTGTCTCTGGCAGTCCCTGGAGAGATGCTTCAGCATCTGCACGTGGATGCAGTCTGGTCCTGGTGCTGTATCAGGGCAATCGGCGAGGGCAGCAAGGAATTCCCTCTCGCTGAAAGGAGCATTGTATTTTTCAGAACGACGCGTGTGGAATGAGAACGGCGTCCGCTCGGCTCGCTCCTTTAGAGAGCGAAAGGCGGGGGGATAAGATGCAGTCGCAGAGCTCTGAGCAAAGTGCACGTCAAGCCGTTCAGCAATGGCGGCAGCGTCCGTGCAGACAGCGCCGTCCAAGAAGAGCCCAGGGACACCCATAGGGGTCTGGTATCCATAAATCCGCCGAATCCAGGACCACACGAGCGAGGGGGAGACATGGGAACCCAAGGATGAGACATACCTCTCCCAGCACTCCTGCTTACGCCGTGCAATAAGACGACGGGCCAAGGCACGGAGCCTCTTAAAGGCGATGAGGGCCTCGAGAGACGGGTGCCGCCTATGACGCTGGAGAGCCCGCCGACGGTCGCGAATAGCCTCAGCAATCTCCGGCGACCACCAGGGTACAGCCTTCCTCCAAGGGAGGCCAGAAGAGCGGGGGATGGCAGCCTCGGCTGCCGAAATAATTGACGTGGTTAACACGCGGACCACCTTGTCAATGTCACCCTGTGGGGGAGACTCAATGGTTGCAGCGGAAGTAAAAGCTGCCCAGTCAGCCCTATGGAGAGCCCAGCGGGGCAGGCGCCCAGAAGAATGACACTGTGGCAGTGACAAATAGATGGGAAAATGTCTTGAAAGTCTTTTCGGGTTTGCTGCCGGATCCTAAAATCAACTTGACTCGATATTTCGGCGATCCAACTGTTAGCCATCTTCAGGAAATGCTGCTTCTGCTGATGAGTCCCACTGAGAACTGACGCAAGATTGCAATTCGACGTCCTATATAGGTCACCGTTCAGTACACGGCGCATGCGCCGCCTATCACGGTTTCTGACTTCCAAAACAGGGAGGTGGCGCCGCCCTTAGTGAAACACTGCTGGCAACGATATATCGCAATCAAGGCCACACCGAAGAACGTTCAGTTTTGATGCGAGATAATACAGGATTCCACGTTCTGCTAAGAGGAAACCCATTGTCCCTGTTGATTAAATTATCAGCCAACTTAATTTCGATCGCCTCTTTATACACACTATTCCAAAAACCGGAAATGTTGGCAATTACAACAGTTTCCTCAAATTTCATTTTGTGTGTCTCATTCAGGCAGTGTTCTGCTACGGCCGATTTTTCCGGCTGTTGTAGCCTCGTGTGACGGCGATGTTCCACACACCTGTCATTCACTGAGCGAATAGAACGGCCAACGTAAGCTTTCCCACATTGACACGGGATTTTGTACACCCCAGGTTTCCTAAGCCCCAAATCATCCTTCACAGAGCCGAGCAGAGCCCTAATCTTAGAGGGTGGACGGAACACACTCTTAATGTTAAAACTCCTTAAAATTCGTCCAATCTTAAACGATAAGTCTCCAGCATAAGGAAGAAAGGCCACAGATCTATGTTCCTCATTGGACACCTCCGGAGACGGTCCAAATTCCATAGCCCGACGAATCTGTTTCTCGGTGTATCCATTTTCCTTAAAAACAGTCATCAAATGCTCAAGTTCTTGGGTTAAGCTGTCTGCGTCGGAAATGGCATATGCTCTCCGTACCAAAGTCCTAAGCACGCCACTACGTTGGTGTGGTGGATGACAACTCTTAGGGTGCAGATACAAATCTGTGTGCGTCGGCTTTCGGTGAACGCTGTGTCCCAAAGTTCCATCTGGTGATGTAATGCTAAAAATTGAGTGGACAAATAAAGTGTGAAAGTAGAAGTACTAGAAATAATATGTATGGGGAAAATATACAAAAAGGGGGAGACAGGTTATAGGCCACCTGCATACAGCAGTGAATCTGACACAAAGGGGTAGCAGAAGGGGAAAAATAACGGGAGTAGACAAAAATTAAAATATTTAAAACATTACAGAAAATATTAGGTTTAACACTTGCAAAGACATGAAAAGATTACCAAAGAATTGGGGGCGGGGTGGGGGTGGGGGGTGGGGGGGTGGGGGGGGGGGGGGGGGGGAGTGTGTGCAGTGTCAAACCAGCCTGAAGACTGATGTGTTCAAAACTAAAATTAAAGGAAATAACAAAAAAATTTGCACACAGCAGTATTCCCCATAAAAGACACAGTGAGGTTTATGAGCTTTGTCAATAGAAACAACAGAGCAGTCAGCCTATTTTCGAGGCATATGAGCTAAAGTTCATTCTATTTTTGTGCAGATACCAAATTATATTTATGCAAGTGAACACAAGAATAAAACAAGCAGTTGGGTTCAGCTGTTCTCATATTGGACACGAAAGCTAACGTGGATGTGTGAGACATTTTGTCATCACAATGCAGGATTTCCTGTTCTGAAGCATTTGTATGTGTGGAAAAATGCACAAAGTCCTACTGGATTTCCATAATGCACTAAGAAATATGAAACGACATGATGAATGTGATACGTCCACATCTCCACTTTTGTTTTGTTTTAGGGCACAAAAACAACTAGGGTCATATACACCTGTATCAGAACTGTACAATACAAAGACAAAGAGGAGTTAAAACGACTACACATTAATGCCAAACAACAAGAGAAGACAATTAAAAACAGGGACATGGAGAAAGGTCTATAAAATACGCCACAGAGAAACAGAGGTCCTGGACTAAAAATTAAATGGCCTTCACCACATTGCCACAATGGATAGAAGTCAAACGCAGTCAACAGCCCATGTGTCGTTCACTAAAACTGCCGATAGCTCAGACGGCAAACACAAACTAGGTCTTCTTCTTCTTCTTCTTCTTCTTCTTCTTCTTCTTCTTCAGTCAAGAGACTGGTTTAATGCAGCTGTCCATGCTACTCTGTCCTGTGCAAGCCATTTCATCTCTGAGTAACTACTGCAACTTACATTCTTCTGAATCTGCTTAGTGTACTCATCTCCATCTCCTATGATTTTTACCCTCCGCACTTCCCTCCGATACTAAATTGGTAATCCCTTGATGCCCCACAACATATCCTACCAACTGATCCATTCTTCTAGTCAACTTGTGACACAAATACCTCTTCTGCCCAATTCTGTTCAGTCTCCTCATTGGTTATGTGATCTACCCATCTAATCTTCAGCATTCTTCTGTCACACCACATTTCAGTAGCTCCTATTCTCTTCTGGTCTTAACTATTTATCGTCCATGTTTCACTTCCTTACATTGCTACACTCCATAAAAATACTTTCAAAAAGGATGGTCCACACGACAAGAATGTAAGGGGTTAAAAAAGGGCATTCCTTCAAGAAATGGTGGACTGTCAAAGGTTGAGCGTAGTGGGTACAAAGTGAATGGGGCGGCACACTAAATCCACACTGTGCAGTGGTTAGTAAATTGCGAGACTTGACGATGATGATGACGACGACGACGACGACTTGGTGGCACTCTACATCATGGTTATCATCACCCAGACAAAAAGTCAGCTTGCAGATCTCATGGGTGAGGACAAAGGCTGTACCCACATGCAGTTTATAATGAATTAAAGTCTGCTGCCCTTCCCCCAGCAATTTAGGTATGAGGCCTGACAGTTCACAAAATTTTCACCACCTGTGTAGAACTGGTACTGGTATCTGCGAGGAAGGCGGGCAGATCTCCAGCGAGACTGAGGGCTACTCTGATATCAGTATATAGGACACACATAGCCACAATATGTGGAACTACAAGCACTGAGCCACAAACTTCACGGAGAGATGGATTCTCCCACCGGAAGAGGAAGCCATGTGCTAAAGGGGTATGCCCGATGCGCAGTCTGGTAAGGAAAACCTCCTTCCAGTGGCGAGGCTCACATGAAGTCTGCCAAGCCTTTGTGGTTGTTTTGAACAACTGCAGTTTGTCTGTCACCTCCAACCATTCAGTCTCCCAATGATGCATGATGCATCTTAGAAAATTAGATGATGGCGTGCAACAGGATGAGATGTTGATGGACAGCACTATCCCAACATGCTTCCTTGGCGACTGTCGGCCATGCTGTTGCCCCGTATCCCAATGTGGCCAGATAACCACCTCCCCACGGTGTTGGAGCCGCTGTAAGGAGTCATGGCTAGTTAAATCAGTGGGTCTACTGGATACATTTGGTGAAGTGCTTGCAGTGCACTAGGAGTGTCGGAACAGACAAGAAATCTTGTACGGTGATGTCTGTGAGCCCTCTCCAGTGCCATCAGAATGCCATATAACTCTGCATCATAATTTGAAATCGTTCTGGAAGGTGCACTTTAAAAACCCTATCAGGGAAAACAGCAGAACAATAGAGAGAATTCTCCTGCTGGGATCCATCTGAATAAATAACAATAAAACTGTGGTATGTACTTAAAATAGATGAAAACAAAGTACTGAAAACAAAAACTGGAGTACACGTTTTCTTGTACTATGTCAAGCTTAAAATCACTTTGGGCATCTGAAAACGCCAAGGTGGCAATGTGTTACATCCCTGGCTATGTATTTTGATGCCTGAGAGATCCAGATCCTTGAGACAGTCTGTAGCATTATACCAAATGGCTGGGTCGCAAGGGGCCAATTCTTGAACAGCCATTCAAAGGTGGGTTGGACCACTGAACTAAATGTTAATGACCGAGACGACACTGATATTTTCAGCGCCTATCGAGCCAAAAGGATCCGTTGCCGAATCCAGAGTGGTGGTTCACCAGCCTGTGCACACGCACACTGAATTGGGTCTATATCCAAATGCTCTCTTGCTGGACATCATCTAACATCCTGAGGTAGGAAGGACAGGCTTATCCGTAGATCACACTGCCGTAATCTAAACGTGATCGAACAAATGCCCTATAAAACTGCAGGAGGCGGGACCTGCCAGCTCCTCATGTTTTCCCGTAAGATACTTCAAAATATTCAATGACTGGAAGCCCCTTGTTCATAGGTCTTTCAGGTGTGGGAGCCAAGTTAATTTCAGGTCAAATATTGAACCCAAAACATGCCCATTGTCTTGAAAACTTAAAAATAGTGTCCCCCATTGTGAGCACTGGTTGGTTAAAACCATGATGGGCACAGTTAAAATTGACACATGTAGTCTTCTTGGGTGAGAACTGAAAACCAGTTGGCCGAGCCCATGTTTTCAGCCTCCTAATGGAAATGAAATGAGCATTTGGCGTCATTGGCCAGGAGGACCCTTACGGGGCAGGTCCGGCCACCTTGGTGCAGGTCTTATTACATTCGACGCCACATTGGGCGACCTGTGCCCCGGATGGGGATGAAATGATGAAGACAACACAACACTCTGTCCCTGAGCAGAGAAAATCCCCAAACAATCCAGGAATCGAACCTGGGTCCCCTGAGACGGCAGTCCGTCACGCTGACCGTTTAGCTATTGGGGCAGACTAGCCTCCTAATGATCTGCTGTAGCTACCCTGTTGTCAATGTAAGATTAGAGGAAGAGTGAAAGATTGCAAAGTCATCCACTAACAAAGAGCATTTAATAGGACTTTTGACTGCAGAGGAAATGCCAATGGCAAACAATATGACACTGAGGACACTGCCCTGGGGAACCCCTTTTCCTGAACATAGCAGTCAGATATGGTATTGCCAATGCGATAACAAAAATGCTGGTCCTCAAGAAAGGACTGGATCATAAGCACCAGGCGTCCATGTAGTCCCCATTCATGAAGTTGGCGACTGATGATGTACCTCCAAATTGTGTCACAAGCTTTTTGAGGTCAAAATCACACAAACCAAATGGCTTTGGCGTAAGAAAGGTTCTTGTATTGCTGCCTCTAGGATGAAATTGTCAAGGGTGGAACAGTATCACCCGAAACCACACTTGGAGTGGCTCAGGTGACCCTCTGAATTCGAACAGCCAGACAAGGTGGTGGTTGACCATACATTCAAGAGTCTTACCCATACAACTAGTAGGGGCGACACTCCAGTAAGTGTTAGGAGTGATACAGTCCTTGCCTGGTTTCCAGAATGGAATTAATATTGCCTCCTTCCAATTCATGGGGTACTGTCAATCAAACCAGATCTGATTGAAACAAGAGAGAAGCTTTTCTTTCACTTCCGGACACAGATGACTAAGCATGGCGTAATGGATCTCATCAGGAAATGGAGCAGTGTGGCTGCAAACAAAGCCAACTCCAGTTCCCACATGGAGAACAGAAGGTTGTAGACTTCCTCATTATACGAGAAGAAACTGAGCTTCCTCATCTCTGCAGTTCTACAGAATGCCTGTAAAGTAGGAGCTTGCATGGATGACGTAGCAACAGTACAGAAGTGTTCAGCTAAAACCTGAGCCATGTCATCTGGTGTGTGTACCAAGACCCCATTACTGGACAAGGCCGTAAGGGGATATGAACTACCCTTGCCTGAAGCCTGTCTCATTGATTCCCAAACATGCGCAGTGGAAGTTGACCGATTAATGGAAGTTATGAATTCCCTCCAGGAAGCCCTCTTCCATTCTTTTATCACTTGCTTTGCTGTGTGCTCTCACAGCTCTGAAGGCATAAAGTTTGTCCATATTCGGACAGTGAAGTTCCACAGAGCTGTTCGCCTGACTGCCAATCAACAGTCATCATTCCACCAAGGTACAGGCCATTGTCTGAGGTATATGGGCCACCACCTCCTGTGCACAATCTTTTTGTTCAAAAATAGCCTGTCGACTGTACTGTCCTCTGTATCATCCATCTGCATGGTCTCCTGTTGGCCACCGTCCTAGTTGGCAGAAGGATCCACACTGGAAAGTGGTCACTAGAATGTAAATCTGGAGCCACTTTCCACTGAACTGAGTCTGCATTAGCTGGGGAACAAAAACAGATCCCTGGAGCAAGCGGTAGCTGAGCCCCACGTCACATTGTGTGCACTGAAGTCCCTCACAAGAAGGAATGGGCATGGGTGTGCCTGGAAGAGTTCCACCAGTGCATCTGCATCCAAAGCATCATTAGGGGGCATGTACAAAGAAAACACTGTGAACTTTCACAGCAACTGCTTGGATGGTAGTGGTAAGAGGGACAGGAGAGGAGTGGCATTTGTTGTCAACAAAAACAGCCACTTTACGTTTAGCTCTGTCTCCAGTAGTATCGTCCTTCCTGTATGCGTGGTAGACCCGTAATGCAGGTGTGTCTGTGATTAAGATGAGTTTCTTGCGAGCAGATGCATAAAGGTTTCTCCCAGACCAGTAGCTGCAATTCTTCCAAATGTGAGCAATATCCATTCGAATTTCACTGCAAAGCCACTGGTTAGCAATTGTCGTTCTTTTCTTTCTCCCTCGGAGGCGGTGATTTACCGGGCAGGTCAGGGGGAATGTTAGCCGGTTCCTCCAATTGTAAGTCCATATCCTCAAGAGCTTAGTTTCCATCAGAAAGGGAGATAGCTCACCGATCCAAAGGTTTAACTACTGCTTTCTTGGACTTTGAACTACTTTTCAGAGGACTTTTTCTTTACCAACAGAAGGAGGTGGTTGCCTGGGTTGCGGGGATGGCTTAATTTGTTTCTGATTTTGGGTAGTGGTATGTGGCTTAGGTGGTACACCTATTGCTAATGGCTTCTGAACAACATCGGTTTCAAGTGGTCTCCTGAGGCTCTGAAGGGGTTATTCTGTTTAATGTCCTCCTTTATGGTGCAACAATCAACTCTGAAGTTTAATGTGCTACCCTATCAAACTTAAAGAAATAATTTCGACATGTTGTTTGATGCAAAATATGCAAATAAACTACTACTCCACAAGAGAAGGCCTCTTAACTATGTGCACCCAAAAGTAACTCCCTGAACATCACTGGACACTTCCTCTTCATCCACCCTATAGTCTGGATTACGCACTTTCTAATTTCCATCTGTTTGGCCCAATGAAGGATGCACTCCCTAGGAAGCAGTACACGGATGATTGCGAGGTTATTGATGCAGCGAGACTGGCTCTGACATTGACCAGTAGTGTGGTACTGTGCACACATACAGACCCTGCCAGTAAGGTGGCGTAAGGTGTCACATTGAACGGATATAATGTTGAAAAATAGGGTTTTGTAGTCAAGAGTTGGGAATAATACAGTGTAATGGAATTCTGAATAGAACTGACCTGCTTTCACAGAAAAAAGTGTTGTATTACTTATTGAAAGCCCCTCGTATTTTTAACTAAATTTGTTTGTTCAAACATGTTGCCAGTGTTTTTTGGCTAAGAGGAAACTGAACATTTTTAAAGGTATTTTCCAACATGTTGAAAACCTACAAATCAACTGACATCTTCACAATGTTCTTCATCTTTTATAATTGATAATGCAGCTGATGCAGCTTTTTCACTCAAGTTTATTTTGGAAGAAAAATTGTGCAGTTGGCGTTCCATATGTAGCCAACAACAGCTGTTGGAGAGACCTGGAGTCAAAGACAACACTGACTACCATGTTCCATGTGACAGTTTCTGGGCAATCCCAACAGTTTCACAAACCACCTCCATGTTAGCTTTCATGTCCCGTATGAAAATGCCTTTATAATAAGGATCACAAAGGAATAACAATTTTACTTACTGAAATCTGCTAGAAGCTTGCCACAGCCCATATCTTTGTAGGGAGGAAGTGTCACAGCAGAAGTACACCTGTGGACGTACGCATATGGCTCCTTAACTCGGTTGAAGTATCCCATTATGTGGCAGCCGTGGGAGTCCGAATGGGTCAGCACATAGTAGATGAACCAGTCCGGCCCACAATGTCCCGCCGTGCGATGCGGCAGGAACAACTTTCCCAGAAGGCAAAGGTTGTGGGCATACTTCTTCCACACGTGCCCATCAACTTCGAAGAATGAGATGCTTTCCTCTCGGTATATCTCTTTCCCCGGTGGATGCCTTAAGCCACATTTAGCCTAATGAGAATGAGAATGAGAAAGTATTAGCATCTATTCGACATGAACCAAACTGCTTCACTATAACTACTCAAATTCATACTTAAGTGCTTGGCAGATGGTGCAAGGCACTACTTGGAAACTATACCACTACTATTCCACCTAGAACAGTGAAAGGGGAAACTGAACATAGAAATCCTCTGTGCGAGTTCCAATTTCTCTTACTTTACCAAAATTTTCTTCTGTATATAAGTGGGAGGCAGCATTTCAAGGATAAAGTTTCCAACTGAAATTTTCTAGATAGGTTTTGCCACAACAAAATGTCCTCATTTTAATGACTGTCATTCTCGTTCTCACCTACTTATCAGGTCTATCTCACTTTCCACTATTTCACAATACAAGCTGCCTTTCTCTAAAATTTTACTTAGTTTCCTACCGTAAAGAAGACGCATCAAATTGCAGATGGGCACAATTAAAAGACACTCATAGCTTTCAGCCACGGCCTTCATCTGTAAAACAAATGTACACGCGCACACGACTGCCAAATCCAGCATCTAGGGCCTGTCTGCAGCTTGACGTGTCTTCTTTACAGTAAGCAGCAATCTGTCTTTTCCTATATTGTTGATATTCATACCTGAAGTTTTCATTGTCTGATTTACTTTGATTCGTGTCATCCTATAAGATAAGAATCCCCTACTGCACAAAAATACTCTGGAAGAGGTTAGACAAATGTAGTTTATGCACTTTGGTGGACTGTCCATTCTTACAAGGTGTTCTGCCAACAAAAATCTGATTCGCATGCCCTACAACATTTCCCATATGATTGTTGAGATTCAAGTTGCTTAGAACCATAACCTCTAAATATTTAGGTGAATCAAGAACATTCTTAATACGCTTGTGGAAGACCTCGCATTAGTGTTCAGTCAACTGATACCTTTCAAATGTTTAATATACTTTGTCTAAAACATACTGAAATCTTTTCTGACCATTTCACTACATGGTAAGTGAGAGCATGAAATACAAACATTTATAAAGACTGCTCAGATACTCCTGCGTGCAATTTATTGGTATGAGATTATTACAAATGAAGCAGTGTCACCAATAACTATACTTTGACATGATATTGCAAATGTTTGCAGTCATATTGATAAACAAGAAGAAAAATTGCCTCATTGCAGGAGTTTCCTCTTCTGGTACAGTGCTGTAGTTGTAAGGCTTACATTGTACTTAAATGTAATTCATTACCCTGTTTTACAAGGGTGTACAGTAGTAGTAGTAGTAGTAGTAGCAGCAGTAGTAGCAGCAGCAACAGCAGCAGCAGCATTCAGTCCAGAGACTGCCCCAAAGCAGCTCTCCACACCTCTCTAGCCTGTGCAAGCCTCTTCATCTCTGCTATTTGCATCTAGTCTAACTTCCTTACTGTATTCATTCCTTGGTCTCCAATTTTCACCATGCCTCTCCTCCACACGTCCCTCCATTACCAAACTATTCCTTCATACCACAGAATCTGTCATATCCACCAATCCCTTCCGTTAGTTGGGTTAGGGAAAATTTAATTTTTTCCCAATTTGATTCCGGGCCACCTCGTTAGTTATTTGATCTAGCCATCTAATCTTCAAATAATTCTTTAGTGCCGCATTTGAAAAGCTTCCCTTCTCTTCTTGCATAAGATGTTTATAGTCCACACTTCATTTCTAGAAATGGTTCAAATGGCTCTGAGCACTATGGGACTTAACATCTATGGTCATCAGTCCCCTAGAACTTAGAACTACTTAAACCTAACTAACCTAAGGACATCATACAACACCCAGCCATCACGAGGCAGAGAAAATCCCTGACCCCGCCAGGAATCGAACCCGGGAACCTGGACGTACTTCATTTCTAGACAAGGCTTCGCTCCAGGCAGACACTTTCAGAGAGAGGAATAAAAAAAGCCCAATACCTAAATTTATGTTCAATATTAGAGACACTTTTCTTGCCACTGCCAGTCTGCATTTTATATTGTGTCTACTTTGGCCACTGTCAGCTATTCTGCTGTGCAAAAACTCACTCACTTTTTGTGTGTCATTTCCTAATCTAATTCCTTAAGCAACTTCGGATTTGCTTCAACGACATTCTATTGCCCTTCTTTTACTTTTGTTGATGTTCACTTTATAACCTCCTTTGAAGACACTGTCCATTCCACACAACTGCTCTTCCAAGTCATTTGCCATTAGAGAGGTACAATGTTGCCAAACCTAAGTTTCTCTCTCTTCTCCCTGAACTTTTATTCCTTTTCTGTTTCCAAATTTCTCCTTCGTTCTTTCATGGATTGCTCAATGTGAAATTCATGAGAAGCTACATGGCTGTTTTATTCTCTTCTTAACCAGTGTTTTCCTTTCATTCCATTTGACTTTTAAAACCGATGCTTGTACAAGTCCCTGTGCAAGGTTGTCAATTTCCTTTGCTCTCTGTATTTAATCTCTGTTACCTACAACTAGTGTGCTGATCATTATGCATATATGCTAGTAAAAGGCAAAGTTTGTTGAATATTGTTTTATTTTTCTCTTTTTTTATAAAGCAAAATGGAAGCATATCCAAGTAGCACTTACCAAATGGTGCGCAAGACGTCTCCTTGACTTTGACGGTTTCAGGCAAAATTCACATATGTACATACATGGCACTTTTTCAAACATCTGAAAATTTATAAATCTGTATTAATATCTGTGTACATTTAGTTTATAAGTACTGTTACAAGTGTGGTGCATTAATAAATTCCCTAACTATCACACCTACAAATGCACTGCAAGAGAGAAGACAGAAGATAACATTCTACTGAAGTGCTGCTGATGTTTGAAATGTCACAGCATATAAATCTGAGGTGGACATAAAGCTATTTTCCATTCACTAACAAAAAGATAGGACAGCCAACAATTGAGCAAATGGTCCACAGGTGTGCTGCCCTTTCAGTGTCCAACGGACACAGTATTTGGATGAGAAGACTTGTCAGGTGTGTTAATGCTGCTGCGTGCATGCGGCCTACTTATACGCACGTTGGCATCTGTGATTGTATCATAGTTGCTACATCACCCCTGCCACCGGTTTGTTGTATTGCTGAGTGTCTTTAATTAGGCCCAGAGCTGGTTCCTAAGCCTTGCTGAGATTATAGCCTTTGTCCCTGGTGTTAATTTCGATAGCTTCTCTAATGACACTGCCCCGGTATTTCGAATTCTGTGCCAAAATCCTGGTGTGTCCACATTCCATCGCACAATTCTCTTGCAAACACTGCTCTGTAACTGCCAAATTGTTAGGATACATTAGATGAGTGTATCACTCGTGTTCCTGGCATCGATCTTTGATGGTGCACACTGCCTGTCCAAGACAAGTCTTGCAGCATTGCCACAGAATCTGATACACACTGTCCTTCAGCAAACTGAGGTCATCTTTTATGGTTCCAATAATGCCCACCTTTTATTGGGTGGCCAAAACACAGTTCTTACTCAGTGCTTTTTCAGTACACATCGCACTTTTCCTTACAAAGTACTGGTGTGCAATATAAAGTGTGTGGCTACCTCTTCCTCAGTGATTTCTTCCATCTCCACAGGTTGTACTGTACTGGTAGGGTGAAGAGCGCATTTGCTCTGCCATTCTTTTCTTGGAACGTAATTAGGTGGTGTTCCAATTCCTGGGACAGACACCCCACATCTGAGACTGTGCATGCAACATATGCTAGTGTTCTGTGCAGGTTGGTGGTAGCTGTCTGCAAATGCACTTCTTCAGCACACCTGACAGTAGTGATATATCTGATCACTGAAATACTGTGCCCGTTTGTTGTTATGAACTGGCAGTATACCAGTGGACTGTTTGATCAACAAATATAATGGGCAAACTGCAGATTCACAACACGCAATTGTTTCTGTAGAATGTACAATTTCATAAACTTGCCGTAACAGTACTACATCTGAATCCGGTTGTGTTTTACACGACTATCTAGTTTACACACTATGGCAAGAATATACACTAGGAGAAAATGAATCTCTCTGCAGAATGCATAAAGTTTTCATGGTATTCACTCTGTCTCAAAATCGAGCTTTCTTCATTATCAGGAGCTGACTAACTGCCAATGATGATGTCTCTGCTATGGAAGTGGTGTGGGTTACTATTGGTGGAATGACCACTTGGGGAAGAATTTTCATGTGCAAATGTGAGAAATGAGAACAAATTCTAAAGAGCAAGAATATTTAAAGCTTGCAACTGTGAGTCACACAGGAAGAATGCAACCATTCTGCAAATCAATAAGAGTATTGCACCACTGCTGTATTGGTCATTAAATTAGAAGGCACCAGCAGACAAACTAATGACAGACACTTCACAACAGCTTTGTTTGTTATACACTGCCTCTACAGGGTGATTTTTTTCCACTGTATACAAACTCTAGGGATTGATTGATGAGAGAATACGGAACAAGAAAGGTCTAATGAAGTTTTGTCTGGAAATGCACGATTTCCACCTAGAGACCATTTATTCATTCATACTTTGTTACAGGGTCTGCGGTCTAATACACGCTCTACCATGCAGCAACAGTTACAGTATGCCTGTTTTCCTCTTACAGGGTGGTACTCTTTCTCACGTCATGCCCTAGCATGCCTGCCTGCCACAGTAATTAGTAATAATGTGTGTGATTCACTTCTGTTGCTGACTCATCTTGTAGCGGATGTGATACAGCACTGTACACAATGGATCTGTATTGAAATTGACAACTTGCTGATATGGTGTTTACTTACGGGAAGGTAAATAGCAACAGATGGCAAGATTGTACCGGGAGACCTATCCCTGTCGACGACAACCACGGCATTCGATTTTTGCAACTGTTTCACCGTTTGTCTGAGGCAGGATTGTTTCTGGAAGCAGGAAATTATGAAGGATGTACCCAAAATGTTCGGACGCCAGACTTGGAGGAAAATGCGATTAACGCTATGGAAAGCGACCCCCATGTCAGTACCAGGTAGTTGGCTCGCCAGCACAGGGTAAGCCAGATGATCACATGGAAAATCCTACTTGACAATTGTTGCTACCCTTATCACCTTACAGGGTGTGCAGGGCTGTAATGTCTGGATGCATTTCAATCGTGTCTTTCCTGGTTGACAGATCAGAAGATGAGGTCCAGTCCCGTGGCCTGCTTATTCACCAAATCTCAACCCATGCGATTTCTGGTTATGGGGTCACCTCAATAGTGTCGCGTACGCAGAGTCCATTCCACTTGTGGGACATTGGATTATTCACGCTGCCTTCGTCACTGCTCCAATGCAGCTTGGCTGATGTGAATGTGAGAGACAGAACATGCTACAGTGCACACATGCATGTGTTGAGGCACATGGAAACCATTTTCAACAAATACCGTAACTGAGGCTGCATTGTACAGCGGTGTAGACTAACAATGTATGATAGAATAACTGGTCTATTACGGAAACCGTGCACTTCTGAACCTAAGTCCATTAGACCTTTTTTGTTCCGTATCCTGTCATCGATCAATCCCTAGAGTTTGTATGCAGTGAAGAAAATATACATATCACCCTGTACATATCTGATCACCAAGATGTTCATCACAATCAGATGGATTTAACCAAACTGTATCACTGTCATTGGTTTATCAACTGGCAGGTTCTTATTTGCGCAGTACTCTTACTGAATATTTAAAGCAATAGTTGGGTGCACAATTACATGTGATTCAGAAATTTGTGCAATCAGATGGTAGCTAATTTCAAAATTATTACCTTGCGACATTGATTTCTGGCAACATTCAGCAATATTATCAAGAAAGAAAAAAATAAACCCAACAATCAGAAACAGAATGAATGTTCAAAATTCAATTATTAGTTTTATACAACAGAATCAACTAAAATGGTAAAGGCATATCAAAAAGACGGAAAATCAAGAGCTTGCAAAATGTATGGTGGCTTGGATACCAAATGGTAGAAATAAAGTTGGGCAGCCACCTACTACTTAAGATTCAGAAGATTCAGATGTTAACGAGTGATGGGAACATTCCTGAAGAGTTATGATGGGATAGACTAGAACAGAGGGCACTAATTAGACATACAATGTAATCACAGGCGCTGGTGAAATGCAAAAACCTTGTTAAACCACAAATATCAATCTGTTAATTGTATCAAAAGCTGTCGACAATGTTTTTCAGGTTTGTTCCCATCAGAAACCGTGTGTTCCATAACCATATTAATGAGAGCCAAGATAGGAGTACAGGCCGCATTGCTCATAAATTTTTAATCTTTTTGTTGCAGATCAATTTCAGCTACTGTGTAGTTGTCTTCAATGCAATTACCTAAAAGTCTGACAACCCATCATAAATAAAAACACAATGTAGCAGATTTCAGTTACAGTTAAACAGCTTTAACTGTAATATCTGTTACAGAAATGTGGTACCATGTGCAGTTTTATTTATGATGAGTTGCTATGACATTGATACAATTACAATGAAATGAACACCCTTAACTGCTTACAGGCATTGACATACGTCTTCCTAAGCTCTTCCTATACACTAGAAGTTAACATACAGTTCAATTTACTAATAATGAACCTGTATCCAAGTTGTATAAAGTAATGTCAAGAGGAAATCTTGTTTTATCTTAGTAGTGCAGGCCTATCTTCTTGCTCCATATGAAGACATGGCCTGAAATGTAAGTTCCACTCCACATTGTTCATAGAAGAGGTGCTTCATAGTAGCAAATATAAGTGCTCATAGTTACTGAGGTATGCACTTTAGAGGCCATGTTTACTAGACTTTTTGCTTCAAATGATAATTTCTGTCATTTCCCCAAATACTGACCACTCCTCCTGGGATACCCTGTATGTATAAGGCATCCACATCTTTGTTGATACAAGAAATTACAGGATTAAACATACAGAAAATTACTTGTCAAAATCCTCGTACTGCACCATGAAATGTTTACGAAGTAAAGGCATTATGCCTTTGCAAGTCTCACTGGTTATTTGCTGTCTGAGAACAAAAGTGAAGCACCCAGAACAGGTGAAAGACATGAAACAAAATTTTGCACATTGACAGGGCATGTGATGTTATTGCAGTTATTACAAAACAGAATAAAATTTACATAGAATTTGGCAGTAGGAGCCCACTTATCAGTACAACATTACATTCCTCTGGCATGGATGCATGCACTTATTCGGTTGGGAAAGATGTCAAAGCCATTGTATCATTCACTCAGGAAATGGCCACAACTGTTGTAACTGGTCCTTCATATCCTGTATACTGGCACTGGGATGGAGCTGATATCTGTGCTGGTCCTACACGTGTTCTACTGGGCAGAGATCTGGGGATATTGCTGACCACAGGAGTACTACATCATCACGTGTACAGTTCAGAGATTGCGGTCCCACACACACCCATAATTTTCCTGTCTAAAAATAGCACTACGCTACTCTCACATGAGAGGTAACACTCGCCACCAGATTTCCCCCAGTCACAACCAGTCTCGGACCGAAGTCGTATCTGACGGCTCCTCCGTACAGTCACCTCTCCTCAAATCGCTGCCGTACTCGCAGACAATCATTTGGGATAGTGCAGAACTACAATTCATTGTTAACACAATGCAATGCCATTCATCAGCAGTTCGTGCTTCCCAGCCACAGCACCACACCAAATAGAGCTGTTCGTGTTGGGATGTTAACAGAAGCCTACGCACAGGACTGAATTATCTAATTCGACCACTGCTATTCTTCCACCTGTGGTGCAGGATGACACAATGTTGCAGGGAATCCATACCTGTTTTTGGATGGTAGGTGCAGCTGTGAATAGGTTAAAATGTGCTTAGTGCACAAGACAGTGATTTTCCATTTTGGCAGTTTGACGTCGACCCGGTTCTCAACTATGAGTATACCTACCTACACAGTTCAACATTCGACATGTCGCATCCAAATGCCCTCCAAATCTGGTCATTCCACAACTTGACAAGGCATGTGTGTGGAGACCCACAATAAGGTCTCTTTCAAACTCTACAATTGCCGATCTGTGTGTTCTCCACAAAGCCTACATTCATTATACAGTAGTCTTGGAAGAACTGTAACAGACGTCTGAACAACCGTGAACTGACATGCACTAATAGTATGAAATAATGCATTGATAATGGCTAGGCACTAGTGAAATCTAGATTTGCCAAACAAAACCCATAAAAAATGACAATCGATTGCTGCGTTCTATCATTTGTAAATCATATGACAGTCACTGAGTGCACCCATGTTCCTAATGGAAGGTAACCTTTCAAACTCTTATAAGATGCTGACATTGCTGTCTCTATGGGAGTATGCAGCGCCTTCATGTCCTTCACAGTAATCGACATCTGGTGCTATTAGAGCCCCTTATGTAACCCACCAGTTCCAGTAACAACACTAAATATGAATAACACCAATGTATTCTGGTGGCCATTTATGCCCTTTTCTACTGTCAACATTTTGATAAACCAATGAAGTAGAAAATTGTTTACATTAACTTTTATCTTGACTGTGCCTAAACCAGTCTATAACACCGTTATGTTTAACCACCACCGATGATAATTTCACCTGACCAATGAAGTGAAAAAAGCAGCAGATTAAAGTCAATTTAGTTCCCAGCACAAAGAATTCAGGCAAACTGCAGTTTAAACACGGTAGTCGTTTATATGAAGCCAAGGAACACAGCATACATTCCCACAGTTGCAGCACAACATGATGCACTGCCCACTCACCGCTCCCTTCCCTACACTTGACCTAGTTCTCAGCTGAGCTGATAGTGTTCCTCTGTCACTCTTCCGAATTCCTCAAAATAAGTCTGCACATGACAATGTTCATGTCTGAATGTGAGATACCCCTATGACCTCCAGAGCAGTATTTTAATCTGCAAATGCAAGTGACCTGTATCTTTCAAATGATGAATTTGGGGAAAATTCTGAACAGGTAAATACAGTAGTTCTGGCCTGTGTGGATGGAGGGGCTCATGTGCTCCACTGTCCACTTCCCACCTCTACACACTGTTCCTTGACACACCACTCCACCAATACTAAGCAAGATAATTTCTACACGAAAAGACAAGCAGTCAGGAGATGAAGATATTCAGTGTCTTCAAAAGCTCAAATTTTAACTCAAACATGACTCCATTCGAACTCTGAGAATATTTTGTGTGGACATACCCTTGAAAAATTCCACATCCTTTCCAGAAGTTATGCACAAATATATTTACCTGCAGGACTAAGAGGGGGCAGTAAGGGGAATGATTCAAAGTACTTAAGATATCGGACCTCAAAGCCTCTAACAATTTCTTGTTTGTGGTTCAGCTGATGAACACAATGATGCTGGTACTACTTTTAAACAACCAAAGTAAGACTACTGATATTTTTAATGTAGTCAATTTACATTATTCTATTGTGCAAAATTATACAGCTATAATTGTATGGCTCACTGTTCAGGAGACATTGCATCATTAACAGCAACTTCTTCACACATCTCACTGTTTATGATGTGATATCTCCTGGATGGTGTGCCTTACAATTATAGCTGTATAATTTTGCAGGTTCATTCAGTGGTATATGTGGATACAATATGCAAAATGTATTGCAAATACAGTTAGTAGTAAAGAAGTAATAAATTAAAACATCCCCTTGATGTGGCAGTTTTACCGCACGAACAGCAAAAAGTAATAAGCATTTTTTGTTTCATAATTTTGTGGGGTACCAGCAAGCAAAAACCTTGTAAAGATTGGAAATTATGTGTAATGTGTTTTGGAAGTCAACACAGTGCTCTAATTCTCAAATATCAGATGAATATAGTATATGTATTCATGAATTGATTCACACTGCCTCAAGACAATCTCATTGTCTCCAACTGCAATACTTGTTCTAATGTGTTAAATGCTTAACATGAGATTATACCTCTTAGTGACTAGATTATAACAGCATTTTTAATTTTTAAATTTGGTCAATAATTATGCAAAGGATTGAAAATAAAATTTTTGTTGCTCCTGGAAGCCATTAGATAGGCAACCGAATATATTGGGTTGGTCCACAAGTTCACAGCATTTTACTTACGTTTAATAAACACAACAGACTTACCAATAACACATTCTACTTCACTATTCACAACAGTATACCAATGTTAGGGGAAATTTTTGATTCCATGACTGTTGAAATCATGAGGTTTTGAGTCGAACTCTGGGCCATATTTGTAGAGCATTTTCATCCAGAAAAGAAATTCCTTGTAGGTTGTTCCGTAGAGAGTGAAAAAGGTGAAAATTTTAGCATGCAGGATCAGTTGAATGAAATGGGTGCAGATTGCCTTCCCAACCCAACTCCTATGTAGTGTTTGTCAGTCAAGCAGAACAAGGGCAGGTGTTACAGTGTAGCATCACTTCACACTGTCTTCCTGGTAGTCATTCTTGGATTGTGTTTGAAAGGCATCTTAGTTGTTGCCAGTAAACATTAGCAATGAGTCAATAATTTTCAATACAATGAATTTTTTGAAAGATTTCATGCCGCCTTCAGCTGCCATTCTCTCTATTTCATGTACGATTGTACAATTTCGGCCTTAGGCCATTTTCAAGTACCTAAAATAGAAGCACTACACATTGGCACATTAGTGACACTTGTGATTTTGATGTAGGAAAAAGTCATATATGTAGATATACCAGGCGCATAATGCACATGACTTTCGAGCAGTTGCTGCCGAGCTCTTATATATAAGAGCCATGTTTTAATGTACTTAACACCAGGAAAACTACAATTATTTTACAGAAATTTGTTAATTAAACTCGACAGGCTTTTCTTCTCCATTATATTTAATTACCATTCATCACTGGTGTAATTACATATGTAATTTCTTTAAAAAACTTATAAATATTAGTTATTTTATTCTGGGAGCACGTCATTTTTGGATAGTCGGTAGAAAGATTTTTTGAGCATAACATGGAGTAATAGGATTACTACTAAAAAATCACCCATAAAGTAAGTTATAATGTGTTTAGTATATTACAGATATGACTTGTTCCTACACCAAAATCACAAGTGTCACTAATGTATCCAATGTATATTGCTTCCGTTTTAGATACCTGAAAATTGCCTAAGCACAAAATTGTACAACCATGCATGAAAAGCAATTGAAGCCATAATGGAATCTTTCAAAAAATTAGCGATGATGGATACGCCTTGGGGAAGCAATTAATAGTATACCACATTGTCACTGTTCCTCCAGATGCATAGCTTATCTTTTGTCGATGCGCACAGATGTTTGTACGGCAAGTTACTGCTTTGTTAGTCCTCATCCCTTTCTTTTCCTTGTGTTACCATTCTAATCACTGGTAACAATAAGGGTACGAATAATCAAGTGGTGTTCATGAGCCAATTTATGATGATGATGGAAAAAAAGCAGGGATGCATATATGGCCACTGACTGATTTTTATGATTTTGACTTAGAGCATACATCTGATTTCTGAACGTACATTATTGCAAATAAACGTCGCATGATGGAATGATCAAAATTTAGCATATTTGCCAGTTCTCAAGCACAGTGATGTTGATCATTGTGAATTAATGCATTTAAACAATCTTCTTCAAACCCTGTAGGTTTTCCTGAACATGTCAAGACAAGAATTCATATTCTTGCTATGCTCTGTCCAATGGCATTACTCCCACACATGGTGAAAATGTTTCCGGCTTCCTCCGCTGCTGTCACCCCTCTACTGAATTCAAACAGAAGACTACTCCAAATGACAATATGTAAACTCAAATAGTGAGAGTGAACTACAAATAAAAATGACAATAGATAAATTAACCAATAGCACCTGGAATACCAACATGCAGAACAAAATCCTACTAGATTATGCACCAACCTAACAGATTACCAGGGTGTATTTTTAATGGTACCCTTTAACTTCAAGTGAAAAACATTCAACAATGTACTTTCACACACACACACACACACACACACACACACACACACACACACACACACAAGGAAGGATAAAAATAAGAAGATTACCTCAGGATACGGAGAGTAATAAAGTGGCCTGATGCGATACTTCCCGAGTTCTATCATTCTTATGTTCTGCTGACGTGTCGGCATCTTGTCATGCAGGCACACTCTTCCCAGACTGGCATACGCTGGTATTACTGGCAGACGTTGATCGAGGGTCAAGCTCTGCAATAGAAATAACCACCTAAAAGCTGAGTTAATCTTTCAAGGAAGCGAAGTCGTACAGCCATAGTCAGAGTATTTCAGAGAGAGAGAGAGAGAGAGAGAGAGAGAGAGAGAGAGAGAGAGAGAGAGAGAGAGAGTGCGTGAGTGCGTGTGTGTAAGTGGGGGTAAGGGTGAAGCCAGGGTAGAATAGCTAGAGGCAGTCAAGAGTTGCAAGGGTTGAGGGTGGGGTGGGGTGTGGAAAAGGAGAAATGTAGGAAGAGGAGAAAGACTAGTGGCGTGCATTGGTGTAGTAGAAGGCCATTTTTAAGACGGAGATACATCAAAAATATTTCTCAAAAAGGTGGAAGGATGATGTAAGCAGTGTAAAAGTGTTATTTTCCTGTGGATAAAAGCTAGCTGTAATAGGGGATTTTATGAGAAAGCTGCCATTAACAGTGACATTAATCAGATCCAACTCTCATACACTGACTGACAGTAATCAAGAAAACAGACTACAGTGAAACCTCTATATAATGTTTTTCAAGGGACCACAAATTCTGAACACTGTATAGAGGAAAACACTATAAAGAGGAAGGCTTCCAAATAATAATTATAGGGCATTACTGAAGATCGGGATACCACTTATCAGCTTTGACAAATGGTGCCACAGATGACATTTTAAATTTTCACAACACTGTAATATGATATTTATTTCAAATGATCAATGTATCAAAAGATTAGTTTTTTGTAATTAAAACATGGGGCCCGGTAAGTGGATGGATGAAAGTAAATGGCGCCAAAAAGATCGCAAGCAGAATGTGTGTGACATGTCACGTGACCAGGTTGTTCTGCTGACATACGAAATACGCTGAGCATGGGCTTTCCGAGCCGGTGCAAACTGTGAATACACAGAACTGAAAATGATGCGTCTACATCCAGTCACTTAAACGTTATAAAGAGGTAAATAATTGACCAGGGTTCCAAAAGTATGGGTGTTACATGGAGGAAATTGTAAGAGAGGAAACACAGTAAAGAGGAAAATTTAACATTGGTTATATGGGCTTTTAGTCGGGACCGAAAAAAACAGATGTAACAGAGGAAAACATTATATGGAGGAACGTTATAAAGAGGTTTCACTGTATAGGAAATGGCAACTCAGGTGGACTCTGTATGAATGGTATTCAGTAAGTAACAACAATTATTTTTCTTTAAGTGGGTTGGTTTATTCAGGATTCTAATACACCACAGTGGGGAGGGGGGAGAATGACAGCAGATATTTAAGAGCCTAGGACATACGATACTGTCCGTCAATAGCAACAGCAAAGGTCAAGGGGCTCCGGAACGCCCTATACTTGCAATGTTAAAATAACGCTTATAAATTACATCTTTCCTCACAAAGTATTTGAGGTAGGAAGTTGAACTTTTTACAGACTATTTATTGGAATATGGGCTACAACTTAACACAGGGATTTTACAAAATTTTAGTTCAGTTATTAAAGATGATTTTTTTTTTCAATTGTAATGAAAATTCACAACATTTTTTTTGCAATTTTTTTTTATACATTCAAAAATATACAGTTTTTTGGAAAAAGGCTGTGTTAAATTATGCAGAAGGTACTGTGTAACATTTACTGAAAGTTTGAAACAAATATGTTTGGAAGATCCTTAGAAAACATGTAATTAGTATGAGAAAATAAAAGTTTTGGGAATCGAGCGACAAAGATTGGATTAACTTTTTAGTGCATTCCAGGTCCATAGGATGGATTATCTTCATCCTCTGCAAACTACTCCTCCAGCTTCCTCTTGTTCCTCCTCCTGTTTACTCTTGCTTGTATTTATAGACTCTTTACAGCCCTGTCTGCAGCCCGAAGGCGTTCCTTGTCTAAAGCAAGCATCGCTCGTACCATGTTAGAACCTATCTTCATTCCCATATTTCTAAATACCTTGCACCTTACAATGTTGCCATCATTGAAAGTCGCAACAGCATCATACATACCGAAGTGAAGTGTTTCTATTCCAACAAATACAGTCTTGGGGATTCTCGACCATATAACACTATTTACACTTTCATTGGGGTTTTGAGTTTTTCCGTGAATACACTTTTTCAACAGTTCAGGTGCTGCTAAGTCTCTGAAAATAGGTTTTATCACCTCCATTATTGCATGAGGCAGACTATGCTTATGAGTGTACACTTCACCAGTTAGCAATCCTTTGTTATATTTACACCAACTGTCTTCTTCTTTGGGACACAAGCTATGTTGGGGATTTTCATCGGTTGAAGAAGTATGAAAAAAAGAGCCCAAACAGCCTTCTTCATTTCGTCGACACTTTGTGTATTTTGCCTAATAGCCATTCCATAATAGTTCTGTATTTTGTCAATTACACTGTCAGTTAACCTTACCTTCCCTTCCCATCCAACCCTTTACCATCACTGAGTTTTTGTTTTTTTTGTACGAAGCTTTCAGTCGCCGAAGTCTTGTTCCCATTCGCTTCTGTACGTGTCCAATACACTCAAATTTCTGCACTACAACATCATCACCATAGGGCTTCAGTCCTTGAACATGTTTGAAACTTTTAGAATCACCGCACTTTATCACATGCCTCAGAACGCTGGAATATACTGGCGACACCAACCACTTCCATTCCTCCACTACTGCCACTATAGTTAGCTTTGCAATTATTTTCATGTGTACCTTTATATTTTTGTGGACATCTACAATACTTTGATGTTACTGCTACATCTAAAACTTTCCCCGTATACATACTGGTGGCAGATACTACACCATGAAGAGATGTGTGCCCCGTTTATGCCAGGTACCATCGAACGCTGCAGTCAAATCTCTGTTACCATTATTTTCCATTACTGCCTCTTCCACAGCGTTCTTCATAGATTCTATACAGACATCTTCTACTTTAGACCCTATTAATTTATTATAGGTCGTAAACTTGGTTGGGGGATTTGGAAGATTCATGATGCCACAGAAAATTGCACCTGCAGTAGCACCCTTACCAACTGAACGCAAGGAATAAACAAATCTAATGTTGTGTTCGTAGATATTGCTACCATTTTCTTCAGTTGCAGTTACTGCAACACTGTTCCAAAAGGTGGTCATGTGTGAACACTTATCACATTTCAGTTGTATTTCACTAGCAAGTCCTACGTGCTTTATTATGGAGAGTTCCAGACTAACTTCACTACAATGAATACATCTTACACAGTTTGAAAAAATTCCTTTGAGAACCGACATATCAAATATTTCATTCACATCCGATTCGCCCATAAAACATTCATAGTTTTCACTCATTGAACCAAGCTTCTTGTGTGAAGTATTTTCTTTCCCACTTTGACTGGTATGGGCAGGTGTACTTGAGAGGTTAGGTTCACACTCACTTGGTTATCGTCTTTATTGTTTACAGTAATAACACATACCTTTGGCTTTCCAACATTTCTCCTTTTCTTAAAAGCCTTCAGAGGATTTCTAATAACTTTATTTTTACTCATTATTATACTTCAACAAAACAGAGACTCAAGAAACAGAATTAATTACGAATATTTTCGAGATAACGACAGAGTAAATAAACATGAAACAATCGACAATCACACCAGCGATATATATTGAACCATCACAGGTTAGCCACAACACATAATTTATCTCACATCACTAAAATGTACCTGATGAACACGGACGTTAATAATAACACCATTTGACAGCAGTTTAACAGCGCCACAGTGAGTCACGCCCATGTAGAACACATTTCAAAAAAAATTTAAAAATAGTTGTAGTCTTTGGAATTGAATAAATTATATATCTATTAAAAGGTAATAGTCTGCAGATTCAGAAAACGTAAAAATTGAACTTTTCATGATTTTGAGCCTTTACAGAGCCCCTTAAGTAGCATGAACACACAAATAGGATAAGTTAATCATTTAAATTTATATTCATACAGTACAATTACAATAAAAGCTAATCTGTCACATATAATATTAGTCTTTCCTAGTATGTGTTACCCTTGAAGATACATTAAACACAAAGTTGCCAGTAAAAATTTTAAATAATGGCATAAATGGCTGGTCTTCTGGACCCAGTATTTTTCCAAATCACTGTTAGGTATCGAATGAGAGTCAAATTCTTCACAATTTAAGAAATTCATCGCACGTTCTCACACGTAATTTAATTCAGCTTGTGTGAAAGAAAATGCACTTTGATAGTAACTCTTCTGAAACCCCCATCCACAATATTCTCCTGCAAACTATAAGAAATGTGACAATTGTCACGTCATACTCATCAAACTAGTTTGATATGAAGTATTGCATAGTCTTCATCCTAAAGTATTTTACACATTTTGCGGTCAGTAAAACTTGTGTGGGTACTGCATTTTGTCGTTGTACATGGTGCATTTTCTTTGCAACTGAGGTGCTTTTTTGTGTGTTATTCTAACTTTTGTGTTTTATTGCTGCAGTATTATTCCGCAGTAGCAAGATAAAGTGAAGTTCTTCGCTAAAGTATCAGTTCTTGCCAGACAAAATTACAAAAATTTAACTGAAAATTAAAACAATGAAAAATTCCAGTATTTTTCCCCATATTTCCTGATTGTCCCGGGACACACACACATCATGTTTCAGCACACTAATATGTTGATATTCTATAACCTTTGTGGCAAACCATACTGAGCTTATATTTCAGCAAGATAATGCCTGCCTGCACACAGCAAGAGTTCCTTCTACTTGTAATCATGCTTGCCAATACCCACCTTGACCGGGTTGCCGGAGCTCTTCCCAACTGAGAACGTTTGCAAACGCCTCAGGATTTTGATCTACATCTACATCTACATGATTACTCTGCAATTCACATTTAAGTGCTTGGCAGAGGGTTCACTGAACCACAATCATACTATCTCCCTACCATTCCACTCCCGAACAGCGCGCAGGAAAAACGAACACCTAAACCTTTCTGTTCGAGCTCTGATTCCTCTTAATTTTATTTTGATGATCGTTCCTACCTATGTAGGTTGGGCTCAACAAAATATTTTCGCATTCGGAAGAGAAAGTTGGTGACTGAAATTTCGTAAATAGATCTCGCCGCGACGAAAAACGTCTGCTTTAATGACTTCCATCCCAACTCGCGTATCATATCTGCCACACTCTCTCCCCTATTACGTGATAATACAAAACGAGCTGCCCTTTTTTGCACCCTTTCGATGTCCTCTGTCAATCCCCCCTGGTAAGGATCCCACACCGTGCAGCAATATTCTAACAGAGGACGAACGAGTGTAGTGTAAGCTGTCTCTTTAGTGGACTTGTTGCATCTTCTAAGTGTCCTACCAATGAAATGCAACCTTTGGCTCACCTTCCCCACAATATTATCTATGTGGTCTTTCCAACTGAAGTTGTTCGTAATTTTAACACCCAGGCACCTAGTTGAATTGACAGCCTTGAGAATTTTACTATTTATCGAGTAATCGAATTCCAACGGAATTCTTTTGGAACTCATGTGGATCACCTCACACTTTTCGTTATTTAGCGTCAACTGCCACCTGCCACACCATACAGCAATCTTTTCTAAATCACTTTGCAACTGATACTGGTCTTCGGATGACCTTACTAGACGGTAAATTACAGCATCATCTGTGAACAACCTAAGAGAACTGCTCAGATTGTCACCCAGGTCATTTACATAAATCAGAAACAGCAGAGGTCCCAGGACACTTCCCTGGGGAACACCGGATATCACTTCAGTTTTACTCGATGATTTGCCATCTATTACTACAAACTGCGACCTTCCTGACAGGAAATCATGAATCCAGTCCCACAACTGAGACTATACCCCATAGGCCCGCAGCTTGATTAGAAGTCGCTTTTGAGGAATGGTGTCAAAAGCTTTCTGGAAATCTAGAAATACGGAATCAACTTGAGATCCCCTGTCGATAGCTGCCATTACTTTGTGCAAATAAAGAGCTAGCTGCGTTACACAAGAACGATGTTTTCTGAAACCATGCTGATTACGTATCAATAGATCGTTCCCTTCGAGGTGATTCATAATGTTTGAATACAGTATATGCTCCCAAACCCTACTGCAAACCGACGTCAATGGTATAGGTCTGTAGTTCGATGGATTACTCCCACTACCCTTCTTAAACACTGGTGTGACCTGGGCTATTTTCCAATCTGTAGGTACAGATCTATCAGTGAGCGAGCGGTTGTATATGATTGCTAAGTAGGGAGCTATTGTGTCAGCGTAATCTGAGAGGAACCTAATCGGTATACAATCTGGACCTGAAGACTTGCCCGTATCAAGCGATTTGAGTTGCTTCGCAACCCCTAAGTTATCTACTTCTAAGAAATTCATGCTAGCAGCTGTTCATGTTTCAAATTCTGGAATATTCCATTCGTCTTCCCTGGTGAAGGAATATCTGCAAACTGCGTTCAATAACTCCGCTTTAGCGGCACAGTCATCGGTAACAGTACCATTGGCACTGCGCAGCGAAGGTATTGATTGTGTACTTTACATACGAACAGAATTTCTTTGGATTTTCTACCAAATTTCGAGACAATGTTTCGTTGTGGAACCTATTAAAGGCATCTCGCATTGAAGTTCGTGCCAAATTTCGCGCATCTGTAAATTTTAGCCAATCTTCGGGATTTCGCGTTCTTCTGAACTTCGCATGCTTTTTCCGTTGCCTCTGCAACAGCGTTCGGACCTGTTTTGTGTACCATGGGGGATCAGTTCCATCTCTTACCAATTTATGAGGTATGAATCTCTCAATTGCTGTTGCTACTATATCTTTGAATTTGAGCCACGTCTCGTCTACATTTGCATAGTAAGTTCGGAAGGAATGGAGATTGTCTCTTAGGAAGGCTTCTAGTGACACTTAACCCGCTTTTTTAAATAAAATTATTTTGAGTTTGTTTCTGGTGCATTTGGAAGAAACGGTATTGAGCCTAGTTAAAACGACCTTGTGATCACTAATTCCTGTATCAGTCATGATGCTCTCTATTAGCTCTGGATTGTTTGTGGCTAAGAGGTCAAGTGTGTTTTCGCAACCATTTACAATTCGCGTGGGTTCTGCTCGAAATAATTTTCGGAGAAAGCATTTAGGACAATCTCTGAAGATGTTTTCTGCCTACCACCGGTTTTGAACAAGTATTTTTGCCAACATATCGAGGGAAGGTTGAAGTCCCCACCAACTATAACCGTATGAGTGGGGTAATTATTTGTTGTTGTTGTTGTTGTTGTTGTTGTTGTTGTTGTCTTCAGTCCTGAGACTGGTTTGATGCAGCTCTCCATGCTACTCTATCCTGTGCAAGCTTTTTCATCTCCCAGTACCTACTGCAACCTACATCCTTCTGAATCTGCTTAGTGTATTCATCTCTTGGTCTCCCTCTACGATTTTTACCCTCCACGCTGCCCTCCAATACTAAATTGGTGATCCCTTGATGCCTCAGAACATGTCCTACCAACCGATCCCTTCTTCTGGTCAAGTTGTGCCACAAACTTCTCTTCTCCCCAATCCTATTCAATACTTCCTCATTAGTTATGTGATCTACCCATCTAATCTTCAGCATTCTTCTGTAGCACCACATTTCGAAAGCTTCTATTCTCTTCTTGTCCAAACTATTTATTGTCCATGTTTCACTTCCATACATGGCTACACTCCATACGAATACTTTCAGAAATGACTTCCTGACACTTAAATCTATACTGGATGTTAACAAATTTCTCTTCTTCAGAAACGCTTTCCTTGCCATTGCCAGCCTACATTTTATATCCTCTCTACTTCGACCATCATCAGTTATTTTGCTCCCCAAATAGCAAAACTCCTTTACTACTTTAAGTGCCTCATTTCCTAATCTAATTCCCTCAGCATCCTGTTATTTGTTACGAAACACAAATTTTCTCTGAACTGTTCAGCAACTATATCATCGGAGTCTGGGCGTCAGTAGAAGGAGCCAATTATTAACTTAGTTCGGCTGTTAAGTATAGCCTCCACCCATACCAATTCGCACGGAGTATCTACTTCGACTTCACTACAAGATAAACCACTACTCACGGACACAAACATTCCACCACCAATTCTGCCTAATCTATCTTTCCTGAACACCGTCTGAGACTTCGAGATTGCAGCCCACCCCCTACTTTCCAGAGGCCTTCTAACCTAAAAAACCACACAGTCCACACCACACAGCCTCCGCTACCCGTGTAGCCGCCAGCCGAGTGTAGTGAACTCCTGACCTATTCAGTGGAAACCGAAACCCCACCACCCTATGGCATAAGTCAAGGAATCTGCAGCCAACATGGTCGCAAAACCGTCTGAGCCTCTGATTCAGACCTTCCACCCGGCTCTGCACCAAAGGTCCGCAGTTGGTTCTGTCAATGATGCTGCAGATGGTGAGCTCTGCCTTCATCTCGTAAGCAAGACCGGCAGCCTTCACCAAAGCAAACAGCCGCTGGAATCCAGAGAGAATTTCCTCAGATCCAAAGCGACACACGTCATTAGTGCCGACATGTGCCATCACCTGCAGCTGGCTGCACCCTGTGCTCTTCATGGCATCCGGAAGAACCCTTTCCACATCAGGAATGACTCCACCTGGAATGCACACGGAGTGCACACTGGATTTCATCCCCTCCTGAGCCGCCATATCCCTAAGAGGCCCCATTACGCACCTAACATTGGAGCTCCCAACTACCAATAAGCCCACCCTCTGCGATTGCCCGGACCTTGATGTCTAACACACCAATTGGACAGAAAGTGGCACACATGATATACCTCAGGGGGACATACAACAATTATCAATCAACTGTGAATAAATACTTGTGTAAGAGTCAGAAGCGGACCAATGCGTTTTAGACTTGCTCAATTTGTGAAGCTCTTTCTCTTGAATAAATCATCCAATTTTTGTGAAATTTTAATGATTTGTTTCTTTGTATGTGGGCATCATTTCTACCGATTTATGTCCCATTCGGATAATTCCTCTGTGGTGCATTTTTTTACCCTTAAGAGTTTATTTTGATACAAACTCACTCATCAAAACCTATAAATGAACTATCTATATAAATGTCACGTCTGGTGGTCTAGCAGTAAAGACTGTGCTTGGAAACCAAGGCATTACATTATCAAATTTGCCAGTCCACATATTTTCAGTCTTCTTTTTAAACCAGCCTTCATCTCTCCACGATGTGAGGAATTGCCAGAAACAATACATGGGTCAGACTCCACGTTAAACTGTAGGTTTCTCCAGTTTCGTAACTGAGGTAGTTTAGGGCCCCACAAATTGTCAACATGGCCTCCAATAGAAAGGCATGCACCAGGCCACTGAACCACATGAAATCATCATCTTCACCTGTATGCATAACTAAGTTAGTCTGGAGTGTTAATACTACCAGCACTTTTCCGATTTTTTTTTCCCTTCCTGTATTCATTGTAGTTTCAGCAGACATCGCCTGAAACCCCGATGATACTTGTGAAAAATCCCATTTTTTTTTAGATGATGAGAGGGGGCAAGAGACCAAGGGGAAGGTTAAGAGACATGTGGCTCACAACAGAGGAAGAAAGTTTGCAGAAGTCCAGAGATAACAAAGAGGATTTTGGTCCAAGCAAAACCTTCCAACAGCAGGAAATTGTACAAGATGACTTATTATGAACATTGCTAATCTGACATTTATTCCAGTCCAAGCTCCAAGACATGGCAGTTGTGTGCATGCTTACATGTGTGTGTGTGTGTGTGTGTGTGTGTGTGTGTGTGTGTGTGTGTGTGTGTGTGAGAGAGAGAGAGAGAGAGAGAGAGAGAGAGAGAGAGAGAGAGAGAGAGAGAGAAGTAAATAAGTTACTTGTTCACTCTACTCTGAGGTGACAGAAGTCGTGGGATACCTCCTAATATCATGTCTGATGTTTTGCCAGACATAGTGCAACAACTCTGATGTGGCATGGACTCAAGTAATTGGAAGTCCCCTGCAGAAATATTGAATCATCTGCCTCTACAGAAATCCATAATTGCTAAAGTGTTGCTGGTGCGGAATTTTGGGCACAAACTGACCACTCGATTACACTCCATAAAGGTTTGATGGGGTTCATATTGGGCAACCTGTGTGGCCAAATCATTCAGTGGAGCTGTCCAGAATGTTCATCAAACCACAGCTGTGGTTTGGTGCTACGTCACATCATCATCCCTAAAAATTCCTTCATCGTTTGGGAACATGAAGCCCACGAATGGCTGCAGACTGTGTCCAAGTAGCCGAACATTACTATCTCCTGTCAATGATTGGTTCAGTTGGATTAGAGGGCCCAATCCATTCCACGTAAATATGGACCACCCCATTATGAAGATGGCAACAGTTTGGACAATACCTCGTCAACAACTTGTTTCCATGGCTTCATGGGGGCTGCACCACACTAACCCTATCATCAGCTTTTGCCAACTGAAATTGGGACTCACCTGTTCAGGCCACAGTTTTCCAATCATCTAGGATCCAACTGATATGGTCACAAACCAGGAGAGATGCTGCAGGGAATGTTGTGCTGTTAGCAAAGGCACTCGTGTCGGTTGTCTGCTGCCATAGCTCATTAACACCAAACTTCACCACAGTTCTAATGGATATGTTCGTTGTACATCCCACATTGTTTTTTGTGGTTATTTCATGCAGTGTTACTTATCTGTTGGTACTTACAACTCTACAGAAACATTATCCATGGTGAGAGGTAATTCCTGTAACCTGGCATTATCAGCACAGTCTCGACACTGTAGATCTCGGAATATTGAATTCGCTAACGATTTCTGAAATGGAATGTGCCCTGCATCTAGCTCCAACCACCATTTCACGTTGAAAGTCTAAATATCCATCATGAAGCCATAATCACAATGGAAAACTTTTCACATAAATCACCTGAGTAAAATGACAGCTGCACCAATGCAATGCCCTTTTATAACTTAAGTACGCGATACTACCATCATCAGGATGTGTGTATATCACTGTCTCTTGACTCATTGTGTGTTGTCAGTAAAACTGAATGCAGCAGACTTTTTTCATGAACACGTACATGATGTTTTAGATACAAGCTTGTACAGGCCTTGCCCCTATACAGAAGGAAAAAGTCCCACAGTATGATCAGTAGTACTGCAAAGCAGGACCACTGCACCAAAATACTATGAGAAGGCGATTGTCACGGAACAAGGTAAAAGTAATTGTGTTTCTTTTTACAGAAAGCCTTCTGCTCATCTACATCTATACTCTGCAAACCACTGCGGATGCACAACAGAGGTCACTTCAACATACCAGTTATTAGAACTTCTTACAGTTCCATTTGCGTACTATGTGAGCTGTAATCGACCTAATCTTGTTATGACTCCTCTGGAAGTCATCTGCAGGGAACTGTAATATATATCTAAATTGATGAGATACAGCTGGTTCTTGATGCTTTATAAATGGGCTTTCATGGGCTAGTCTGCATTCGTCCTTAACAGTCTGCCAGTTCAGTTTCTTCAGCATCTCCGTAACACACTCCACGTCTCAAATGTACCTGTGACCACACACATTGCCTTTCCCATGCGACCTGAAGAGTCACCCTACAATCTCAATACTGGTTCTTAAGCAAAAATTTTTATGACCACTGTCATATACGATCGTTCATTCGATAAATTAGTGTGGTGTGGTGTGGTACTGAGTCCTACAATTTTTAAAATTTGAGGAATACAACTACATGACTGCTTTGACCTGTTCATTTCAAGATACCAAAGTGCAAGATGGGGTCCACATGATCAGTGTTTCTACTGGTTGGCATAGGGGTCATCCTTGCTACTGTGTGTCTTGCATCCTCCTCCTCGATCTATTGTACTACCTAGAAGGCAAAACACCACCATCTCTTCAAACATCTCCTTGCCAAGTTTAACATTTACTCATCCAGCATCACCACCAGCTGCACACCATTACTTTAGTTTTATTTCTGTTTATGTGCGTCTATAGCTGTAAGCCAGCACAAGTTCCATTTCAATAAGCTTCCGACACTTCCTGTTCACATGCAGTAACCACCACTGTACATTAGCAAATAGTATCATTAAATTTTTCTGTCCATGACAACTTCCACATACAGCTCTTTAATTTCCTTATTGCACATTCTATACACAAATAGACACTAATTAAATGCCAGCTGTGACAATGAGCATCACTGGTTTACTCATTTTCTGATTTTGGTTCCCTGTATCATTCCGTTTGAGCTCATTATTACTGCTGCTTGTCATTAAGAGAGTTAATTTTGGATACAATATATGTTTACTTGTTTTTTTTCCTGAACCTGCTAAAATTTCTTAAGTGAGCCAGTTTCTTCTTAAAACACACTAGTCCTCTCCTAATGGACTGCAATCACATTCTTTCAAAACCTTTATGTATCTTCAACACTTAAATTTCATTAATGAGCTTTCACAGTTCATTTTTTGCCTTTTGAGCCATGCCCACAAAGGCTGTTCTGGCATTTCATTAATAACTGGGTATCTGCTCAGACCGAGTTTGTACACAGCTTTTTGAAATTCAATAAACAATACTGTATCTTGCTTATCTTCTTGTATCACATCATTTTAAATGTGGGTATCAAAGCTGCATACACGGCCACCACAGACTGCTGATTTTGTACGTGTGTATTCTGCAGGAACTGCTTGCAGTACAACTACAGATATATGGTAAACAGGTAGAGCAGATGTTTCACACCTCACTACTGAGCAACTACTACTATTAAAAACATAATATCAACTGTTACACATTGGACTAAAGTGGATGGCTTCCACTCCCCTCAGCGTTGCTGCAGTAAGCCACTATATTGGTGCTTCCTGAGTAATCACTGTTATTGCTGCCATCGTTATCATTCATTATTCCTGATTATCAATAACAGCAAACTGTTCACCTAATGGATCAACAGTTTATTACACTGAAAGATAATTCTCACAATTCACAAATGTGACTGCAAACTTACTGTACGAAATTTAACTTCAACAAATTGTCTTATACATTGCGAATGTAGCATTCTTCTTTCCTACATTCTTTCACAACAGTGGATATGAGTTCAGCTGCATTTCAATCGGGATTTTCAAGTGGTAACTATGTGCTGTGTGTCCCACCCAACTCTCACATCAGCAAGAGCTTTGTTCATGACTGTGTGACAAAAAAATGGTTCAAAGTTGGTTTGTTTAACACACAGGTGGCTTGGTTACGAATGCCCTGCTGCTTATGCTACTGGGTGACATTACAAAACGCAATGGTCACCCTAGACTTTTAAAAACATACTATGGTATTTCATCATACCAGAACAGGAGATGTGTACAAGATAAATGCAGTGACTACTCTTTTGCAGGTCTGGAAATAAATTACAGAGTAAAAACACTCAGTTTGTGGTTTTTTGTACTGGCACTTTACACCTGAATTAAATAGGTGTAAGGTGGCAATAATCTAAGATCTGAACCTCGCATCCTGTTCACTGACGGGGCAACAGTGGGCTTTGTGTGAATTGCAACATGCGTGTTGCATAACTGCCATGTGGCTACCCGGAGAGGAGTTTCAAGTCTCCATGTAGAGCAGGTCATTCCAGAATGAGATTTTCACTCTGCAGCGGAGTGTGCGCTGATATGAAACTTCCTGGCAGATTAAAGCTGTGTGCCGGACCGAGACTCGAACTCAGGACCTTTGCCTTTCGCGGGCAAGTGCTCTACCAACTGAGCTACCCAAGCACGACTCACGCCCCGTCCTCACAGCTTTACTTCTGCCAGTACCTCGTCTCCTACCTTCCAAACTTTACAGAAGCTCTCCTGCGAACCCTGCAGAACTAGCACTCCTGAAAGAAAGGATATTGCGGAGACATGGCTTAGCCACAGCCTGGGGGATGTTTCCAGAGTGATACATTCACCCCATTAGTTGACCAGAAAGTGTCCTACACAACTTTGAATTAAAAGAAGCACAATACAACTTCATACTAAAATGAACTCAGCAAGCATTCCAACCAATTGTCATCAATGAACTAATAATTATCAAAAAATGCCAGCAGGAATTGTGCAGGACTTGCTGGAGGCCCTCCCTACCATCCCTTCACTGAAGTGCATGCTTTACTTTGGCAAACTTGCTATTTACCTGAACTCAAGTGATAGGAACATCTTCATACAAGAAAAGTTAAGTCCACATTTTTATCATGAAATTGAGACCAAAACTCCACATATCACACTTTGGGTGGAAATGAATTAACAACACAGCTTCAGTCAGTACCTCCTTGATGGCTCTGTGATCTACATTACTCATGTTATGATGTCAAATGAGTGGCTTCTCCCACAGCTGCAGAATTTGGCACTGACAGAGGACATTTACTGGCATGATGGACCTTCCGCCAACTTTGCAACTGCCGTTCATGAGCATCTGAATGAACTCTTCCCTGGCTCATGGACTAAATACAGTTCCCCAAATTCACCGGCCCCTTATCCTTGGCCGCCTTGAAGTCCAACCCTTACAACACCAGACAGTGCCCTGTTGGGGATCATCAAATCTTAATGAGGAAGAAGCGGTTCACAATCGATGATGCTCTGCAGGCAAGTATGCTCGAATCTCGTGTGACACTGCAGCTGCTGAGTTCAGTTCACAAATGATGGTGGTCAGCAAAGGTCAGAGCACAGACAGGAAATGCACTGATGCCAGTTCCAAATAACAGTTGCAGTATGCATATACACAAGTTCACTCTTGAAAGTATGTAGCCTGAGAATTATGTTTCTCCCTTATTCTGAAGAATTTGTCACATACTACCACTATGAGTGATGACAGCTCATAACATTGGAATAAAAATTCACTAACTAGCTATGGTCACACATAAGGCTCATGTTAGCAACGACAAGGCAGAGTACGCTGAACACTCCTGAACTATCATTGGCAGTCAGAGAATGGCCAGAACAAGCCTAAACTTGACTGCCATCATTTGTGAATGCAACTATAAGGTAGGTGAGTAGGACAACAGAGGCATACTAAACTGTGCAAGGTTAATTAATGATGGTACATGTACCAAATTTTTGCACAAATAACTAAGTGTCATTAAAGTTACAATGAGATTACTGCACATGTAAATGTATCTCTGGCTACCTAGTGCAGAGGCTAATGCCACCAAGAAAAGTAATGTGTGATGTTTAAGACACTTGTTGCCAGGATCTAAACAACCTTTTTTAATGCTAATCATGTGACAAAACAGATATGAGTGGCTTGGCTGACGAGTCAGTCACTGCTGGATTTAAGCGGATCTTGCCGACTGGTCCCTCTGTTTTTCTTCAAATGCCAGTGCCGAGACATCAATCTCCTAATACAGTAAAATGTAATGATGTTTTTCTTTTTAATTGAGTGGAGGGGTGGGCTAATAATAGCCTTTGAAAATTAGAGGATTTCTTAGCACTGTTCAATACAAAACATTTCTATCTTCCAATTATTCAGTTTCTCCGAGTGTAATTATTGATTTAACAGTCCACGGGTGTACTGCCAGTACACTGTATCTGACAAGCACTGTATTTCACCTATCAAACACACCACCACCATTAGGTACACCGACGAGCTGCACACATCAGTGTCCGAGGAGCCACATGCTTCAGTGTTTGTGGCTGGCAAAGCCCGGCAGTGGGGCCAGCTGCGGTAGCGTGGGTATAGCTACTCCATGTACCATGGCTGCTGAGATGCTGTGTGTTTTCTTAATTAGAGCCAGTGTCAGTTCCTAAGCACTCACAAGAGTATAGCCGCAGCACTGGATGACTAGTACCTCTGGTGTTTATTTCAATGGCCTCTAATGACACTGTCCCAGCATTTTTGAAGTTTCTGCTAAGATCCTGGTACATTCCAGTACAATCACACGGGGGTCTGATGAAGTGCTCTGAATAAATAAGCGCAACAGCTGCCGTGAGAAGATTTATTGATCTATTTGTTCACAACTAGTTGCATT
The DNA here is from genome assembly GCF_021461385.2 of Schistocerca piceifrons. Taxonomy (NCBI): domain Eukaryota; kingdom Metazoa; phylum Arthropoda; class Insecta; order Orthoptera; family Acrididae; genus Schistocerca; species Schistocerca piceifrons. Next base: position 143,087,551 of record NC_060146.1, on the reverse strand, counting down.
TCTACAGCTGTGGCTACCCCACTCACCAAGCGATCTGTTAAGTGCTCTACGACTGCCAAGTTGTCGGGGTACAATAGTCTAGTGCGCCACTGGTGTTCTCTGCGTCAATCACCAATGGTGCGCATCGTTTGTTCAAAAACTGAGATCATCTTCGAAATTCCCAATAATGCCCATGTTTTATTTGGCAGGCTAAAGTATTCTTACGTGATTGTTCTTCAGTATGAACCCGATTCTTCCGAGTAGTGCACTTGCATGGTAAACAAGCAGTGGCTGATACTTTATGATTTCCAGTATCTCCACAGGTTGTACAGTAGTGGTGGGACACAGAGCGAACATAATCTGCCTTCCCGAATAACTGTTTTCCCAGAACACAGTCTTCACGTGTTTCAGTTTATAGGGAATAAACACTGCACCTAAGAGATCAGGGAATGGTAGTCTGCCTCCCATCTGTGCCCACTGGACACTACAAACTGGCAGTGCACCTGAGAACTGTACCATCATTCCTATCTTATTAGTGTGTGTGTGTGTGTGTGTGTGTGTGTGTGTGTGTGTGTGTGTGTGTGTGTGTCACTAACAGAGTGCTTAGCATAACAGATCAGTAATTGTGTTCCCTAGTGGCAACATTTTTTTTACTTTAATTAAATTCCATATTTATAAACAAATGGAAATGTTAATAACAAATATTGAAATATTTTGTAATAAAAATAACATCCTTTTATTCTTAATTTCTATTCCCACAAAAAAAAAGAAAGGTGAGTATTCGTGATAATATGAATTTGGTACAAAAACATGAAAGACCGAAGAGAGAATTCCTTTTTATTTCTAGAGATTGAACTGTATTACTGATTAATATAACTTACATGTAACATACAGGCATTTCACATGTTTGTATCAAATTTTAGTTTGTTTTCACATGACCAGTAATTAAAAATAAGGTTTTCTTTTTAATAAAAAATTATGATGCAATATTTATTAATTAATATTTCCAGTTGTATATACACATGGAATTTAACACTTTGGTGACCAACACCACATACAACTTGGCACTCCAAACTGACTAGTTTTGTGCGAGAACAATGAACAGATGTCTCATTACCCATCCCTTGACAGGTGCTGCCTTTGTTGCCAATTTCTAAAATTACTTTGAAAGAGGCACAGGTGAACGTAGAGCTACTGTCGCAATTGTGCGCTCATGTCATCCTGTTTTTCATGTACGTACTCATCAGGTTTTGCAGTTGCTATAATTCTGCTGCAAATTTGCTACATTTGTTGGGTGAGCAAGAAATTTTGGAAGCTACGCAGGTAGAATTCACTGAGCTGGATCAAAAGGAGAAATAACTGAGTGGGGACAGTCTGAAGATCTGCTGCTGCTGCAGCAATTACAATTGAGAACTTTTTCAAAACTTGATAAATGCAAATAATTTCAAAACTGAGTTAGGCATAGTAAAGACATAATGTTTACCTTTTATATCAATATATTTCATTACAATACTTAATTTCAGTACCATCTAGTAATTATGTAAAAAATTAAATTTTTATATTCATCTCTCTAGGCGAAAACAGAAATACTCATTTTATGAAAAACTGTATCTGTTGCAGTTATCAAGTTTTGAAAAAATTTAGTTCTGTTTTAGTTGTCTTAATCTCATCTTACAGAAGACACACACAATGAAGCAGTATCCAACATGGATTTCTAAGGCATAGAAGACTAGAATTTATTGGCAAAACAAGCAGGAAACAAACAAGCTGGTATTACCCTGACCATAATTTATCTCTCTGCATGTCAGAATAGTTCACATTTTTTCCACATAGAAGCCAATTGTGTGCCAAAGTGCTCAAGAACTCAGCTCACCTTACCCCACTCCCTACCAAATGTCTGTGGTTTTGCTGTAAACTTGTTTTACAAGCTTTTAATAATGAGCACAGCACATTATTTAGGCAACTCAAATATTTTCACATTTAGTACACTGACGACCACATGATGAAACACTGTCTATCAGATCGATCACAGAATGTTAATCACAGTTACACTCTTCCAATAAACTACACGCCACTTTTGCAATGGCTATATTTTTACAGTGTACTTTTAAGAACTGAGTTATGACTACAGCAGACCACAAAGCATGGTTTCAATACCATAGCCATAGAACAGAAATTTTCTGATGGCTGATAGCAACACCGGTGATCGGGCAAATTGATAAAGATATGTTGAATGGTTGAAAGCTAGGCATCAACTTTGATACCAAAAGGATACTGTACATTCCATCATGGAGATGCTTTATAAACTACATTTTTATCGCACACCAGATTTTATGTGCACAAGTAGGGTAATTTTGAACCTCTGTACCCCTGAAAAGGACGAAGATGGAAAACATTTCAAGGTTTTTTGGAATCAGGACCTTTGCAATACATTATAAGAAGTACAGCCACTGGGTGTGAATAGCTGTCTTTGAATCCAAGGCTCAGTTTGGTATCCAAAAACCATGTTTCTGGGGTGTTTCTCAACAATAAAAGATTTTTGAAAACAGGAAGAATACCTGTCAAAATTTGAGCAGTGTGCTGTAGTTATTTAGATATCCACCACTGACTGAAAAAAATGGTAAAAAAACTTTTTTGGCCTTTCTCTGGAGTGGCCCATGAACTAAATGATGCCTCTGGAAGCCTCTTAAAGTGCACAATAGACCACATCTAAGGCAAAGTGTACCATGTGATTTGTTGTATTTGCGTGACCTGGAGGAAGTGTATAACATCCAAACTTTCACCCTGTGCTGTGTAGGATAGTTACAAGTTGATCCTTCTGTTTAATACACTACCGGCCATTAAAATTGCTACAACAAGAAGAAATGCAGGTGATAAACGGGTATTCATTAGACAAATATACAGGGTGATTCAAAAAGAATACCACAACTTTAAAAATGTGTATTTAATGAAAGAAACATAATATAACCTTCTGTTATAAATCATTACAAAGAGTATTTAAAAAGGTTTTTTTCACTCAAAAACAAGTTCATAGATGTTCAATATGGCCCCCTCCAGACACTCGAGCAATATCAACCCGATACTCCAACTCGTTCCACACTCTCTGTAGCATATCAGGCGTAACAGTTTGGATAGCTGCTGTTATTTCTCATTTCAAATCATCAATGGTGGCTGGGAGAGGTGGCCGAAACACCATATCCTTAACATTTTCCTGGGCTGCGAACAAATTTTCATCACTCGTTCTCGGCCGTCCAGAACTTTTCTCTTTGCACAAACACCCATTCTCTGTAAACTGTTTATACCAACGTTTAATACACCACCTATCAGGAGGTTTAACACCATACTTCATTCGAAATGCATGCTGAACAACTGTCGTCGATTCACTTCTGCCGTACTCAATAACACAAAAAGCTTTCTGTTGAGCGGTTGCCATCTTAGCATCAACTGACGCTGACGCCTAGTCAACAGCGCCTCAAGCGAACAAATGTACAACTAAATGAAACTTTATAGCTCCCTTAATTCGCCGACAGATAGTGCTTAGCTCTGCCTTTTGTCGTTGCAGAGTTTTAAATTCCTGAAGTTGTGGTATTCTTTTTGAATCACCCTGTATTATACTAGAACTGACATAATTACTTTTTCACGCAATCTGGGTGCATAGATCCTGAGAAATAAGTACCCAGAACAAGCACCTCTGGCCGCAATAACAGCCTTGATACGCCTGGGCATTGAGTCAAACAGCTTGGATGGCGTGTACAGGTACAGCTGCCCGTGCAGCTTCAACACGATACCACAGTTCATCAAGAACTGCCTGTTGCTCGGCCACCATTGACCAGACGTTTTCAATTGGTGAGAGATCTGGAGAATGTGTTGGCCAGGGCAGCAGTCTAACATCTGTATCCAGAAAGGCCCATACAGGACCTGCAACATGCGGTCATGTGTTATCCTGCTGAAATGTAGGGTTTCACAGGGATCGATTGAAGGGTAGAGCCACGGGTCGTAACACATCTGAAATGTAACGTTCACTGTTTAAAGTGCCGTCAATGCAAACAAGAGGTGACAGATGTGTAACCAAGGGCACCCCATTCCATCACGCCGGGTGATACGCCATTATGGCGATGACTAATACACGCTTCCAACGTGAGTTCACAGCAATGTCACCAAATACGGATGCGGCCATCATGATGCTGTAAACAGAACCTGGATTCATCCGAAAAAAAATGACGTTTTGCCATTCGTGCACCCAGGTTCATCGTTGAGTACACCATCGCAGGCACTCCTGTCTGTGATGCAGCGTCAAAGGCAACTGCAGCCATGGTCTCCGAGCTGATAGTCCATGCTGCTGCAAACATCGAACTGCTCGTGCAAACGTTCCCATCTGTTGACTCGGGGATCGAGACGTGGCTACACGATCCGTTACAGCCATGCGGCTAAGATGCCTGTCATATCAACTGCTAGTGATACGAGGCTGTTGGGATGCAGCACGGCATTCCGTATTACCCACCTGAACCCACCGGTTCCATATTCTGCTAACAGTCATTGATCTCAACCAACGCGAGCAGCAATGTCGCAATACAATAAACTGCAATCGCGATAGGCTACAAGCCGACCTTTATCAAAGTTGGAAACGTGATGGTACGCATTTCTCCTCCTTACACAAGGCATCACAACAACGTTTCACCAGGCAACGGCAGTATACTGCTGTTTCTGCATGAGAAATCGGTTGGAAACGTTCCTCATGTCAGCACGTTGTAGGTGTCTCCACCAGCGCCAATCTTGTGTGAATGCTCTGAAAAGCTGATCATTTGCATACCACAGCATCTTTTCCCTGTCGGTTAAATTTCGTGTCTGTAGCATGTCACCTTCATGGTGTAGCAATTTTAATGGCCAGTAGTGTATAAAAATGGTCCCTAGTCCTAGGGCTACCTTCTCATCATCAACAGAACCCAAGGTATGAGCCCCACAATAATCCTGTTTTATGTGCGGCATTTTGAAAAATATTTGCAGCGCACGATGTCGCATGCATACTGAAGAAAGTAATACTTGATGGGTCAAAGCTTCAAGTGTAAATTTCTTCATTAATGAATTTTCACAAAAAAGTACACTGGGTCATGGAAAGAGTGAAATTAGAGCTATCCAAAAAGCTAAGCAAATAAACAGTTACTGGCTCAACATTGTCTTTATCACATTGCATGAAAACAAATTCAGTTATCAACTTCTTTTCTAGGAAAATGTTTTCCATAAAATTAACTATGCCATGGGAATTCCAATGAAGTGGTGCCTAGACAGGACTTTTGAAATTTCTAAGGAAACAAGGTATGCCTGCTACCAGTCTAATAATTAAAAGGAAAAAATAGTTATCGAAAAGGAACAGAACAATAGCAAAACGAGTAATTTGATCTCACTACATTTTAGCATCCTTTCAGGGTATGGGCACTGATTTTCAAATGGTATAATTATGAAAGGAAAATCAAATTGCGTCAGGCGGTCAGGTCCCCTCATCAGTTGCTGTAAGAATGAGACTCACCTCATAGACAACTCCATCGGGTCCTGTACGCGTCTGCTGAGACGCAGTGTTTCCAGATTCTACTGGCGCACCAGAAATGGGAACGGGAGCTGCTCGAGGGCAGTCCACGTCATTCGGATCCAGACGATCCTCCATAACCCATTCATCTTCCCGCATAGTGACTGCAAGATGATGAGAAAGGTGAATGCTAAATACACATTACAGAGGAATTGTACAGAACACGGAAACAAGCTGAGAAAGACGGAAATTAATTTCAGTCTTTTATGTTTCCTTTGTCACCAGCATAAGTTGTTACTCTCCTACACCTAAATGTATACCCTGTAAACCACTGAAATGCACAGATGAGGGTACTTTCTGTTGTATTCAAGGCTTCTCCCTGTTCCATTCTTGTGTGGAATGTGGGAAGAATGGCTGTTTAACCAATATGTTTAAACTATAAACAATATTGTTTTTCACCTTTCCATTGTTTCACAATTGTGAACCCGTAACTATTCCTTCATTATTGCTAAAGCTAACAGTGAAATTGTGTTGTTATACATACGAGTGAGCACCAGTAATATAAAATAAACAGCGGGCTGAGTGAGAAAAAATTTAAGCTCCGTGCAAGAAAACTACCCAGATTACAAGCTAGCAGCACAATTCCACAATGTGGCAATTGTCTATGAGATAATTAGTAATTGAATGAGCAACTGGTTGGGTCTGATGCAAACGCGCTGTTTAATGCAGCAAGTGGGTCATTACTGTGGGGTAACACCTGTCTAGCCACCATTCAATAACGCTGTTAGTATGGTTTTTGCTAGTTTTGTTTTGTTTTAGGGTGCAAATACAACTAGGGTCACATCTGGACTGTAGAACACAGACAGAGAGAGGAGTTAAAAACAACTACATGTTAATGCCGATCGACAGAAGAGAAGACAGCTAAAACCACGAACATAGAGAAAGGCCTTTAAAATACGCCACAGAGAAATGGAGGTCTGAACTAAAGATTGAATGTCCCTCACCATGTTACTAGAATAGATAAAAAGTAAAACAGGACCAAGAACGTGCGCAGCATTCACTAAAATGGAGGATAGCTCAGATGGCAAATGCAAATGAGAAGTAAGTGTTTAAAAAGGGCAGATCGTCAAAGATTGAGGGCAATGAGCACAAAATGTTGGGGAAGCACCACTTAACAAAATGGCAATGGGTAAAATGAATGTGCCTCATAAGCAACCTACCTAAAATTATCTCCTCACAGCGAGAGAACCGAGAGGAGGTCGTCCAAGCCACTGGGAAAGGGTTAATAACACTGAGCTTGTTCCCATGAAGGAAGGACCAGTGGTGATGCCAAAGTGACACCACCTGCTGACAGATGGCAGCACAGAGATGATCAGAGGGAATGTAAGAACTAGCAGGCTGAGGTACAAGGACTGCAGCCTTGGCAGTAGCATCAGCAGCCTCATTTTCTGTCCGAGCAATGTGACCAGGGACCCACATAAAAATCACAGTGATTCCATCAAGAATGAGCAAGTGACAGTTTTTATGTAACCATTGCACTAATGGATGGATAGTGCGCAGCACACAGAGGCTCTCAAGGGCACAAAGAGGTCTGAGCAGATGACTCAATCGAAAAGCCCGTGTCGCCGGATGTACTGCATGGCCTGACACAGGTCGAAGAGCTACTCTGTAAATATTGAGCCATGTTCCGGAAGCCAATACCGAAAAATGTCAGTACCAATAACGAGGCACATCCAACACACCACGGTTAGTCTGAGAGCCATCAATGAACCCAAAGAGACTATTGCAATGTTCAGTGCAAAGGTCATGAAACTGAAGAAGATAGAGCGAGGCTGGATTAGTGACCTTAGGAAGCGAATGAAAGCCATAGTAAACATTGGCCACCACACAAAGCCAAGGTGGTGAAGGGTTCACACCCATCAGGTGAGTGGCAGGTAGCGTGAAGTTAAGTTGCTGGAGCAAGAGCCAAAAGTGAACTCCAGGAGGTAACAGAAGAGGGACGCACCCCATACTGACGATGAAAGGAGTCATCGAAGGGGGCGGCATAGGGTGGGTGGCTACATGTGGCAGACAAATGGCATGCTAGTGTAACAGGCACCAGTGGCCAAACAGATGCTACAATGGTGGATAGTATTGAGACTGCATAAGACAGACAGATGCACAAATGGATAAACGAAACACCCATAATCTACTTTCGAACAGACAAGGGACCGTTACAAATGGAGGAGGGTGGTTTGATCTGCTCCCCAGGAAGTAACACTGAGGACACGTAGGACACTGAGGGACCGCTTACAGAGGGCTGCCAGGTAAGACACAAACAAGGCCAAGAAAGCTTCCCACTGAGCACAAGCCCCATGAATTTCGTAGTTTCAATGAACGGAAGAGCGACAGGCCCAAGATGTAAAGACAGTGGAAGAAACCAACTGTGCTGCCAGAAATTCACACAAACAGTTTTGTCAGTGGGAAAATGAAAGCCATTGTCAATGCTCCACAAGTAGAGATGACAGACATTGCTGAAGAAGCAGCTCAATGAGAAGTCTGTGGAGAACTGAATTGATGGAAAAATCGTCAACAAAAAGGGACGTGGAAATGCCCAGTGGGAGACAGGCCATTATAGGGTTAATGGTGACAGCAAAGAGGATGACGCTCAGGACGAGACCATGAAGCACACTGTTTGCCTGGATAAAGGTGTCAGACAATGTGTAACCCACACATACCTTGACAACTCAGTCTTCAAAATTCCTGAAGGAAATGGAGCATGCGGCTATTGAAGAATCACATGTGGAGAGTACAGAGGATGCCAGTCCTCCAGCAGGTGTCATAGGTTTTCTCCAAATCGAACAACACAGCCAGTCTAGGATTTCTGCAGAAAACCATTCATGGGATAGGTGGACGCAGTGACGAGGTGGCCAACTGCAGGATGGTGTGCTCCAAATCCTCTATGTGCAGTGGTTAGTAAATTGAGAGACTTGAGCCACCGTAACAGCTGGGCATGAATCATATGTTCCACCATCTTGCAAACACAATTGGTGATTAGTAGAGAGATGGTGTTTGTCTTTACCGGACTTAGGTATGGGTATGACTATACCTTCACACCAGCGTTTGGGAAATGTGCCCTCTGCCAAGAGGCGGTTGTAGGGTATGAAGGAGGAAGTGCTTGCTCACAAGAGAAAGGTGCTGCAACATCTGAATGTGAACACTGTCTGGCTCTGGGGTGGAACATTGGGGTGAAGTGAGAGCATAATCTAGCTCCTTCACAGCAAAGGCGGCATTGTATCACTTCCTATTCCGAGAAGAGAAGGGTGTCACCCGAGAATCCTCTGTTCTTTTGCGATGGAGGAAGGCAGGGTTATAGTGCGAGGACCATGAAATCTCCATAAAATAGTGGCCCAAGGTGTTGGAGATAGCAATAGGGTCCACTATGACATCGTCTGCTACTGTCGAGCCAGAAATTGTGGCATGACCTTGGTCCCACAAAGCTGTTGGAGGTTAGCCCACATGACAGAAAAGGGAAAGGAACTGTTAAAACACCCATTAAGTCAAATCCAGCTAGCTTTTTTGCTACCCCAAAGAACACGACAACACTGTGCACGCAACTGTTTATAATGTATGCAGTTTGCTATTGTAGGATGATGGTTAAAAATGCAAGGAGGATGCCTCCATACATGAATTGTCAGGGCACGCCTCTGTCCACCAAGGGACCAGGGCACAGCGCGGTAAAGAAGAGCAAGGGACGGAATGTTCTGTGGCGGTAAGGATAACGTTTATAAGATATTCTACCCAGTAATCACAACTGTAGAAACGTTTGTTGAAGGCCACCAGGGAGGAGTAAAGCCTCCAGTTGGCCTTAGAAAGTTGACATTTGGGTGTGCACGTAGGTGGGGTGAGAGTCAGCAAAAACAGATAGCACACGGGAAATGGTCACTCAAGTGTGTGTCAGAGAGAATGGACCACTCAAGATAACAGGCAAGCTGAGCAGTGCAGAAGGATAGGTCCAAATGGGAATGTGTGTGCATGGATTCGGATATAGGTGTGCGTGGAATCCGAAAGGAACATGGGTGTTCCCGTGTTAAAGCAAATTAGGTTAAGGTGATTGAGAAGGTCGGCCAAGAGGGCACCTCTCAGACAGGGTTCTCGTAGAACCCCAAAGGGGATGGTGGGCATTAAAGTCACTGAGCAGCTGAAAGGGGTGAGGTAGCTGCCCAGTAAGCTGGAGGAAGTCTGCCCTAGGGGGCTGTTACTATGGGTCCCATATATTTGTTTGAGCAATATTCTAGGATCAGTTGCACAAATGTTTTGTAAGCAGCTTCGTTTGTAGATAGACTGCATTTGCCCACTGAATCAAAGACCACTACCTGCTTTACCTACAATACTACAACTGAGCATGTGAGATTGTTTCATTTCATGTCCTTATCAATTGTTACACCCAGATATTTGTACAATTGACTGCAGCTGCGAGGTCACCTATATTGCAGCAATACTTTACAAGTTTTTAAAGAATTGTATAATTTTAGATTTCTGAACATTTAAGACATGTTGCAAAGCTTTGCACCACTTGAGTATCAAGATCCAACAGAATATTTATGCAGCTTTTTTCAGACTACATAATGGATAACTGCACCGTCTGCAAGAAGCTCAGGTAATCATGAACGGCAAGAGATCAAACAAACTTCCATGGAGCATGTTTAAAGATACTTCCAAAACTGTCAATGACTCTCCATCCAAGATAGCATGCTGTGTCCTCCGTAACAAGAAATCCTCAATCCAGTAACAAATTTTGCTTGGTAAAGGATGGGGTAACTCAGCCACAAATTCAATCTACAATGTGACAGGGGTTCCTTTGGGCTCTGGAGCTTTGTTCAGTTTCAGTTTCTCAGCACCACTAACACTTATCTATATCACTCATCTTTGCAGTAGTGGAATAATTAAGTTGAGGGCACTACTCCTGTATTTTCCTTTGTACCATTTGAAAATGGAGTTCAGCATTTATGCATTTGCTTTGCTATTCTCAATTTCACTTGCTGTTTCATCCATGTGTATCTGGCCACTAACTTGAGAACCACTAAAACCTTTATACAAGAATGTGGTTTGTGAGGGATCTTTCAATATTATCCTGCTACATTTATCACTTAAAACTTCATATGTTGCCCCCCCAACAGCCTAATGCTTATTTTGTGTTTCTCATACATAAAAAGATGCAGACGGCCTTCACTTAACAACTGAGGGTACTGGCATTTGCATAGAGTTGTCAGTGCTAACAAACAAGCAACACTGCATGAAATAACCACAGAAATCAATGTGGGACATATGACAAACATATTAGTTAGGCAAAATCTGGTCTTAACAGGCTATGGCAGCAGATGACCGACATTAGTGCCTTTGCCAACAGAACAACAACACCTGCAGCACCTCTCCAGGGTTCCTGACCATATCGGATGGACCCTAGACTGGAAAACTGGGGCCTTATCAGACAAGTTCTGATTTCAGTTGGTAAGAGACGATGGTAGGGTTTGAGTTTGGTGCTGACTCTACAAAGCCATGGATGCAAGTTGTCAACAAGGCACAGTGCAAGTTATTGATAGCTCCATAATGGAATGGACTGGGTCCTCAAGGGATCACTGACCGGAAATGTTTATGTTCAGCTACTTGGACACCATTTGCAGCCATTCATGCACTTCATGTTCCTAAACAATGGTGGGATTTTTATGGATGACCATGCACCATGCCACCGGGCCACAACCATTCGTGATTCTTTTGAAGAACATTCTGGATAATTCAAGCGAATGATTTGGCGCCCCAGATCTCCCAACATGAATCCCACTGAACATTTATGGGACATCATAAAGTCTGTTTATGCACAAAATCCTGCATCCACTTTCGTAGTTGTACAGCTATAAAGGCAGCATGGCTCAATACTTCTGCAGGGGACTTTCAATGACTTGTTGAGTGCATGCCACATTGAGTGGTACAGTAAATACATATCAGGTTCATGGTCAGCTATTCTTTCAAACTCTCTGAAACCTGATGTTAGTAACAGTTACAAGCAATGCACATGAAATTACATGCAAGTTAACTGCCTCTGATTCAGGAGATTCCATTGGGGAGAGGAGAGAACTAAGTATCAAAGGTAATTTCCTTACAGTGGAATGACTGGAAATGGATTTGTCATGTTTTCAGATTTATTAGTGTTCAGTTTCTGCGTTTTACACTGCGGTGGATACACAACGGCCCTCCTCTGTCACACATAGAAGCATTTTTATACATTAGTATGTATTTTTAGTAAGCAATGAAGTAGAACTAATTAAAATTTGTAACATTTTGATTCAGTTATGGTTTTTAACTGTGTCACATACAAAACCGTCAAGTATGAATCTAAAAATTATGAATATAATAGGAAAGTTTGGAAACAAGATAAATAATTTAGCAATAAAGGCAACAAATTACAGAATAGCAGAAGTGTTGAGTCAATGACAGGCATGCACACACAAGCACAATATTGTGCCAGCTGGACACAGAATGCAGGGATCACATTTCAGCAAACTAGGGTGTGTGTGTGTGTGTGTGTGTGTGTGTGTGTGTGTGTGTGTGAGTGTGGAAGGGGAAGGGGGGTAGGGGGATGAGAGGCAGGAAGATGAGTTGGGGCTGGGTGGCTAGCAGCTTGGAGGGAGGCAGTGGCTTTTCTGGCTAGGAATGCAGGATTGGGGGGGGGCGGGGGGTGTACATGGACAGGCTACAGGCATGTGATGCACAGGTACCACAGTCGGTGGGGTGTAGCAGACCATGAAGGTGGCATGGAGATGTAGATTTGGGAGAGGGTGACAGAACGAAGGAAGGGGAAACTGCTGGCAGAGGGCGTGGGGACAGTGGACTAATGGTTATTGAGAGCAGGAGGGTTAAGGGTTAAGGTAGTGAAGAATGTGTTGCAATGACAACTCCTATCTGCGTAGTTCACAAAAGCTGGTGGTGGAGGGAAGGATCCAGACAGCCCAGGTTGCATTCAAAACACCTTGCCACAAGGATCAAATCCCTGTGGAAGACAATGGACAAGACTTGTCCAATCCACCCATGCAGCACACACTATTCCAGTCCTGCCACAGGTTTATCCAGCCCCATCAGAGGGAGTAATATCTGTGAAAGCAGCCATGTCCTGTACCAATTCTGTTTCAATTACTGCATAGCTTTTTATCTACATCTACACTCTGCAGATCTCTGAATTGAATGGCAGAGGGGACATCCCACTGTACCAGTTATGGCGTTTTCTTTCCTTTCCATTGACATCATCCAAGATCATCCTCCAGACACTTATTTAAAGAGCTAGAGATATGTATTCACCTATGAAATTTGTTATTAACAATCAAAACAAATTCAAAAGTAATAGCAGTGAACATGGCTACAACACTAGCAGAAAATATGATCTTCACTACTCAAGGTTAAATTTAACTTTGGCTCAGAAGGGGGTAAATTATACTGCCACAAAAGTCTTTGGTCACTTACCCAATAGCATCAAAAGTCTGACAGATAGCCATATAGCATTTAAAAGGAAATTAAAAGAATTTCTTAATGGCAACTCCTTCTACCCATTAGATGAATTTTTGGATATAGTAAGTGGGTAATTTCCCCAACCCCACAAAAAAATATATTAAAACATTAAGTGTCATGTAATATTTTGTGTAATTTAATATCTTGTATAGACACCTTTTATTAACCTGACACATTCCACATCATTACGAAGTGTCGTATTCATGATCTATGGAACAAGTACTAATCTAGCCTAATCTATTGAATGCTGAAAGAATGATTGTTTAAATGCCTGTGTGTGCTTTAATCCTGTCCTCACGATTCATATGCGAGTGACAAGCAGGAGATTGTAATATATTCCTAGATTCATTATTTAAAGCTAGTTCTTGAAACTTTGTAAGTACGTTCTCTCAGGACAGGTTATGTCCTGTCTCCAAGGGTCCGTCAGTTCAGGTTCTTCAGCATCACAACACTCACACATTGGTCAAAGAAACTTGTGACCCTACATGCTGATCCTCTCTGTATACATTCAATATCTCCGTTCAATTTGGTATAGATCCCGCATACTTCAGCAATATTCCAGAATGGGTCACATGAGTGATTTGCAAGCAATCTACTTTACAGACTGATTGCACTTTCCTAGTATTCTATCACTCACTTTACCCATGACTCAGACTAGGAGATCATTCCATTGCATATTTCTACAAAGTGTTACACCCAGGTATTTATGGGAGTTTGACAATTCCATCTGTGCCACACTGATATTATAGTCAAAGGATACTACATTTTTTTTCCATTTTGTGAAGTGCACAGTTTTAAACAAATTGCCAATTTTTGTACCACTTTGAAATTTTATCAAATTCAGATTGAAAATTTATGTATATCTTTCAGACAGTAAATCACTACAGATGACTGCATCATTTGCAAAATGTTTTAGGTTACTATTAATATTGTCCGCAAGGTCATGAACAGCAAGAGTCTCAACCCATTTCCCTGGGGCACACCTGAAGTTACTTCTACATCTGATGACAACTCTGCATCCAAAGTAATGTGCTGCATCCTCCCTCCCAAAAAAACCCTCAATCCAATCACAAATTTCACTTGATACCCCATATGATCATACATATGCAATAAGCATTTACATGGTACTCAGTCAAATGTTTTTTTCAGAAATCAAGAAATACTGCATCTACCTGACTGCCTTGATCCAAAGTTTTCAGTATGTCATGTGAGAAATGCGAGCTGGGTTTCACATTATCTATGTTTGCGGAATCCTTGGTGGTTGGCACGAAAATGTTCATTCTGTTCTGAGATTTGAGCTTAGAATATGTTCTAAAATATTACAACAAATCACTGTCAAGGATATTGGATAAGAGCAAGCGGATCACTTCTGCTTCTTATCTTGTAGATGGGTGTGATCTCTGCTTTTTTGCAACTACTGGACATAGTTTCTTTATTTCAGGGATCTATAATACATCATACATAGAAGATGGGCTTACTCAGCACTGATAGAGACTACAATGGGCCCTGGGGCTTCATTCAATTTAAATGATTTCAGTTATTTCTCAACATCATTGACACTAACACTTATTTCACTCGCCTTTTCAGGGGTACGAGGATTACATTGGTGCATTTCTCCCGAGTTTTATTTTGTAAAGAAGCATCTGAAAATGGAATAAAGCATTTCAGTTTTTGCTTCCTCTATCACTAACAAGTGACTGGACACTATCTTCAGTGTCTAACCAGTTGTTACATACGACCAGAATTTATTTGGGTTTCATGAAAGATTATTTGACAATATTCTGCTATGGCACTCATTAAAGGATTCGTGAATTACTCTCTTGACAGCCAAAAGCATTTTATTCACCATCTCTCTACCTACAGCACAATACAATATCATGAAAACCAACCAGCAGTCAACCAAAATGAATGGCCATCACCAAACTGTGGCCCAGAACAAAGTTACCAACCCAAGGGCACAACATGCAAATGGGCACAACATGCAAATGGGCACAACATGCAAATGGGCACAACATGCAAATGGGCACAACATGCAAATGGGCACAACATGCAAATGGGCACAACATGCAAATGGGCACAACATGCAAATGGGCACAACATGCAAATGGGCACAACATGCAAATGGGCACAACATGCAAATGGGCACAACATGCAAATGGGCACAACATGCAAATGGGCACAACATTCTCCATTTCAAAGGGTGCTTCACAACCTGAGCCATCTAGATCCTTCCTTCTACCAATAGCTTTCTAACTACAGGCGCGAGTTATTTTTACCATTCATCTTCCACTCCCGTAATCCTCCTGGCCGCAATTTCAGGTAACCCACAGCCCTCATGCCTCCATCCAGCTGTTTCCTTATCTATCCCGTCACCTCTTCCCAATTCATGCCCCCTTCAGTGGATGCTGCTACCCACCAGCCACTACAATCAGGTATTACATGTGTAGCCTACATTCCTGCCATACCTCCCTCCTGCATTCACGTGCGTGTGTGTGTGTGTGTGTGTGTGTGTGTGTGTGTGTGTGTGTGTGCGAGCGCGCGCGCGCTCTGTTTGAAGATGACAAGTATAGGAGTAAGGAAGGAAAATAAAATGCTATTGTCAGATATCTTACTGAAACAGTAGCAAATGAAAGATCTGGAAACACCAGATGATCAAGGAAAATGGATCACTAAATTCTGACAGGAACCAGTGGATAAAATTAAGTACTTATAGAACTATTTAAGATATACACAATAAAAGTAAATATATTCTGATTTTTTCTCTTGTGCAACCTTAATTAGAAAACCGGCCTATTAGAATGAAGTGTTTTGTTCTGCTATAATTATAGTAAGCAGAGCTACAGCTTTGGGCAATTTAAGGATGAAGAAACTTACATAATTCTGCACATTTTCATTCAGTGATGAGTTACAGGAGTCTCTGTCTGAATTCAGCTCACAGGGATAACGTACTTTCACAATATGGAAGTATGTTGTATCGAATACCTAGTGTTAATTTCACAACTTCCAACAGAGACCTTTTCCACAAAATACTTCATATTGGCAAACTGCTTCACAGTGTGTATCTTCTTGGATGTTCTTTTGCCATTACAACTATTTCTCTTGTCTCGAAAAATAGAGCAAAACATGAATATAATGCTAGGACCATGAACAACTACTGCAAAGGGACGGGTTTAATATCAGAACAGCAGGAAGTTATATTTGCACACTTGTATTCAGCAACCTTTTTGAGCATACTGAATATCTTGTGCGTAATCCAATGAAATTTAATACTGACTGCAGATATATCCAGCAAACAATGGACACTTCTGAATGGAATAATAAGTCAGGCCCCGGTATCTGGAGACCGTGTGTGTGTGTGTGTGTGTGTGTGTGTGTGTGTGTGTGTGTGTGTGTGAGATTTCAAAAGGACTTAAATATTTTAGCACTTTTTCATTGTTCCTGTATGCAACTCATTGCCTCCTCCATAATATGAGTAGAGGTATCTGTTAAGTAGCTGGGTTCAACTACACTGGAGAGTATCTTCATAAACTCAAATGTTTATGTATTAGTGTATATGAACACAAAAGGGAAGCCATAAGAAAGGTGATAAACGCATTCTTGATATTTGTTATTTATTCAATCTGTACATTGAAAAAGCTGTCAAGGAAATCATGTAGAAATCTGGAAAGGGAATTCAAGTTCAGAGAAAATAAATAAAAACTTAGGTTTGCCGATGACATTTTAAGTCTCTCAGACACAGCAAAGGATGTGGAAGAATAGTTCAATGGAGTTGATAGCATCTTGAAAGGATATTACAAGATGAACAACAGAAGTAAAAGAAGTGTAATGGAATGTAGTGTAATTAAATTAGGTGACACTGAGGTATTTAGATAAGGGAGTGAGATGTTGAAAGTAGTTGATGGGTTTTGCTATCTGGGCAGCAAAAAAGCTGATGATGGCCATCTGTTAACATGAAATATACATTTAAGTGGCATGAAGTATTTTCCAATTTGCCTAGAGTGTATCATTGTACTGAACCAAAACGTTGACACTAGGAAATTCACACAAGAGAAACTTTAGAAATGTTGTGCTATAGAAAAATACTGGTGATTAGATGGAGGGACTGAGTAATAAATGACGAGGTAATGAATCAAATGGAAGACAAAGATTTAGCCCACAACTTAACTATTGGTCGATAGGACACACCCTGAAGCATCAAGAAATTGTCAGTTTGGTAAATGCAGAATATGTATGTATGTGTGTGTGTATGTGTGTGTGTGTGTGTGTGTGTGTGTGTGTGTGTGTGTGTGTGGGGGGGGGGGGGGGGGGGGGGTAAAATGTGGGAAGACTTGAAGGCTTGACTAAAGTAAGCAAGTTAAGATAAATGTAGGTTGCAGCAGTTATGCAGACATTAAAGGACCATACTAGCCTGGAGGGCTGCATAAAACCAGTCTGAAGACAATGACAATACGATATAATTAACATGAGCACCATAACACAAACATTCATACACGGCATTGCATCAAAATAAAATATACCTCGCTTGCTTCCTTGCATAACTAGACCCCCTGTGGAATGTGATTCATATAGAAAAGCAGGAAGGTCTTTAATTTTTGCCACCTTTCACTATCTACATCAGGAAGAGAAACTTCCTGAAAATGGTCTTTTGTCATCTGCACCTATATTACCTAATTATCTTTGACTGCCACAACTCCATACCGCCTTTCTAAAAATTATGTGTTTTTAGTTATCTATTCAAATCAATTATTCAATTTCCACCATTTTATTTCTGTTCTGCTCTTGTCAGTTGTAGGTAAAGGTCTAGAATAGGACCAGTGGCATACTTACGTAGTTTATGCAGGAATGTTATCAGCACTTCTCGTACAGAACTATGGAAACACAAGATCTGACACTATGTTACACAGCCAATGATACAACAGGCAGACAACATTTCGAAGTAATACATTCAGAAGAAAGGGTGAAACACTGCGGTTTGAGTGGCAGCTATTTAAATTGTACTACCTGTAGTATCCACAAACCAAGGACAGCATCACAACCCATCAGATATACCAAAAAGCAGTGAAATATTTTTTTGCTCTGAGTTGCTACACAGCTGATCTGCATGAGCACACTGACTATGTGGATCAAAGTTTCTTAATTAAGTCTTGGGGGAAGGTAGGTCGATACATGTTTATGAATACATCAAATGTGTAAACTATTATTAATAAACATTATCCACCTACCTACTCAAATTAAAAAACACTGATCGACTTAGTGTGTTCCCACAGATCAATTGTGTAATCATTTCGCCACCAAATTTGATACATCTTTGTGTCCCTGCAATTAATCCACGAGACACACACTGACTGATGACCTCACTGTGCAGACCAATATCACTTAAATCAGTCCACTTTAAAGCACTTGCTGCCGTAATAACATAATATTTTTCTCAAAACTCACTAAAAAAAGAAAACACAGAAAATAAGCCAATGGTTTCAATTTGGGTGCTATAAATACATTGTCTCTCTTCTCACCTCTTATTGTTATGTCAAAGACTTATCCCAATGGCTACTTGTTGCCAAACTAAGAGCAGTACATAAGCCCAGCTGTGTTTTACTATCAGTCTTAAGACTCATTCTCAGCAGTGCCAGTTACTGGAAATCTGGTAGGCTACTAAACGTCAAAATGGCAACTTTTTGAACCCTTTGTCTGTACTGTGGAGTCAACAGATATGAATATTTGAAACTCTCAGGAAAATTATAAAATTATGAGGCAGAATTGCTGGCCAGCTAAAATCCTAGAACCAATACACAAAGTACAAGAGAGCTGATTTTTTAGACTACAAGTTTCTTACGCTGAGAGGAAAGACCGATGTCAGGGAAGGGCAAAAGAATGCTGAACATTCAAAAGGAGATCACACAGCAATCAGATTTTTTGTAATTTTTATATTTATAGAACATGACGTTCAGAACTCAAATTCCAGTCACCAAAAGCAGTTTAAAACAACTTGCAAAAATCGACATTGAAGTTTTACAACCCTGTTTAAGACACTAACATAAAACTGACTTTCTATGAGCAATGTGGGTGGCTCTGTGGTACAGTGCTTGCCTGCCATGTTGTGGGCTTGGGCTCAATACTTAGCAGATTTAAATTTTTAAACAGAGGTGCTAGCTCTACAATCATTTCCATGAAGCATAAACAAAAAATTGTAGCACTCAAAGACTGGTAATCACTGGGTCGAGTCATTTCGGCCATTTTCTCTTTTTTCCCTCTGTTCAGATCATATACCCACATCATTTAAATATAAAAATGCGAATTAACACACATCAACTTGTAATTTTTATCAAAAATTTACATCTTATTTCTGATTACATACTAAACACAGATATCTAGTTTTCATTGCAAATTTGACTTATTAAGTAACGACCTTTTATAAAAGATCATTAATCAAAATTTTTAATAAAAAGGAAAACAATTTTCTTTTCCATCTTTCTGTATTATACGCTTCATGGACATACCATAGAATATCCATCTTTGTTTAAAAATCTGAATGAAACCCAGGACTCCAAAGTGGCAGGCAAGCATTATGACTGAGCCACACCACTTATCAGACGATCAACCTTACATTACTGCATTAAAGAATGGTAAGAAAACTTCAAATTCTATTTTCTTCAGAATTTCTGAGAGTTGCAGCCAATCGATTGATATTTGAGTCCTGAACTTCATCTACCACAAATATATAAAAATTCAAAAATCCAGACACCTTGTGGTCTCCTTGTTAGGTCCCAGAATGAGAGGGTCCCTCCTCTAGAGAGGATAAGTTGAGAAAGATCTCTCAAACGAAGTAATTGATAGCTGCAAAAGTATGGATGCCTGATGGTTCTTTTATACTTGCCTTAATAACAGTACCAAGAACTTTAGCCAGCAGTTTTGTCTCAAAATTCGGGTCTAGTGTAGCAGGGGATACAACCCGTCGGCTTTGAACAATGACGTCACAAGTCGCCAGAGAGCATGTATTACAAAGATGAAAGAGCTGAGGAGAATGTTGAGAAACAAAGGAATGCGAGAGAGATAAACATTGATATTTTCAAAACCCGAGAAGCGATTCTTCTTAGTGTTGTAGCTCCCTTCAGTAGCTGATAAGTGTTTTTTGGCTTTTTAAAAAAAATCTCACGAGATAGAATAAACTTCATTAGTTTATTCTATCTCGTGCGATTTTTTTTTTAAGCCAAAAAACACTTATCAGCTACTGAAGCATCTGTATCTTAGGATCAGTTTATTCTATCTCGTGAGATTTTTTTAATAAGCCTGAAAACACTTATCAGCTACTGAAGCATATTGGTGGAATAAGAAAGTGAAATACGGTAAAATAGTGAAATATAGATAAACGATCGCTTTTAGATTCACATTCAATTATTTTAATGATAGCGCTTATTAGAACACAGAACTGCTTTATTATCTATGCCTCGGAGTGAAGACATTACTATCTACGACTAAGGAATGACGTCATTGTTCAAAGCCGACGGGTTGTATCCCCTGCCACACTAGACCCCAAAATTCTATAGTTTTTCTAAGTAAACTTTCAGGAAAAGGACTATTAAGATATTTGTATAATCAAATTAATGTGGGGGAAGGGGGGTATTTTATAATGACCAAGTGGCAGCAGATTTAGCCCCACACAAGACTACAAACCCAAGCTTTAGAAACTGGGAGCACTTTTTCTAATCTTTTAAATTGCTAACATTTCATTGTTTATTTCTTTCATTCTGTTGTATCACATCTCAGAGTTCCCCACATCTCCTGCAAGTGAAATTTGTGACTATTGAGGACCTTTTGTTACGGTGGATGTAGAATGCTATCTTGGATGGAGAGCCATTGGCAGATGTAGTAGCAGCTACAGGTGTGCCAAGCGAAGTGTGTTGTGACCCTCACTGTTCAAGTTGTATATTAATGACCCTACAGACAATGTTAATAATAATCTCAGACTTTTTACAGAATGACATACGTATCTGTAATGAAGTATTGTCTGAATCTTGATAAAATTTCAAAGTGGTACATAGATTGGCAACTTGCCTTCAGTGTTCAGAAATGTAAAATTGTGCACTTCACGAAAGGAAAAATGTAGTATCCTATTAACTATAACATCAATGAGTCACAGTTGAAACTGCCAGCCCTACAAATAGATGGGTATGGAACTTTGAAGAGCTATGAAATGAAATGACCACATAAGCTGTCATAAGTAAAGCACATGATAAGACTTCAGTTTATTATTAGAATACTGAGGAAGTGTAAGCAGTCTACAAAGGAAACTGCTTACAAATTACTCATGCTATCAGTTCTAGGATACTGATCAAGCGTGTGCGACCCATGCCAAATAGGATTGACAGGGGACGTTTAATGTAGACAGAGAAAAAGCAGAACAAATGGTCACAGGTTTGTCTGATATGTGGGAAAGTGTCACAGATGTTGACCCTCCGCCACACACCGTCAGGTAGTTTCCGGAGTATGGATGTGGATGTAGATGTAGATGAAGGAACTGAACTGGAAGCCTCTTTAAGACAGACATAGTGAACTGTCCAGAGACAATCTGTTAAAAATTTCAAGAACCAGCTTTAAAAGATGACTCTGGGTACATACAACAGCCTCCTATGTATCTATCACATAGGGATCATGAGGATAAATTAGAATAATTACTGCATGCACAGAGGCGTTCAAACCATCATTCTCCTTTGCTTCATACATGAATGGAATGAGAAAAATCCCTAGTAATTGGTACAATGGGACACACCCTTCACAGTGGTTAGCAGGGCATAGAGACAGATGTCATATTATGGAGATGTGCTGAGAAAGCCACAATATTTCTTTCCATGAACTATTTGGGCATGGGGTGAACTGGATATAACTGGTACATTATGTACGCTTCTTCACTGTGTTACGACTTGTACACGAGAGAAGTTTAACTAACCTTTCTTAATGGCATAACTAACTACACAAATTCAGAGCAATGTGCTAAGATACCTTACTACTAATAAAACAGATTGGAGAAAATTACAACATATAAATTAATTAGCAAATCACCTGACTCTTAAATAACACTTTTTTTTAATCCATACTGATGCAATTTTGGAACACTTCAGTATTTTTGCGGATCTATGTTCAATAAGCTGGAAATGGCGCACAAGGAATTATAATAATTAGACAATTTTCATGAGCTATTACTAGTAGAAAACTATTTATGTAAACAATGCAAGACTGACAGACATGGTATGATAGCTGAGCAATGAAGCACTAAGAAAAATGTTTTCAAAAGTTCTGAAGCTGGATATAACCGGGTACTAGCCTACAGTTAATTTCACATTTGTTGCCCTGCCTCTGCAATGGCATAACAACAGTCTCTCAGCGACATAACCACAACTGCAAAGTGCATGAATGACTTGCCAAAATACTTACTTCCCAAATAGCGAATGAAATAACTCCTTGTGCCGGAAATCTCGCGAATTTGCAAGACCTCTCCCAGAGCTGAAACAAAATATGTTATGAGTGAAGCGGGTGACTTCAGTGCATGGATATTATGACGCCAAGCGTCTGCAAATAAAATACTTACCCCATTCATCAGTGTCCATACGAATGCGCAACCGACAGCCTTCACTCACTGGGATCTAGAAAATAGAGTAGAATCTTTCACAAATACTTCACAGTAGTTGCCAAATGTCTATGCATTGCAATAGCACATTATATACGAAACACAAGAGGTGTAATCGCAGAATTAAAAGGCAGCACAGTATCAGCGTCGTAATTTCTACAAAATATTACGCCATCTGTAAACGATTACCAGTAGAAATCTGATACTGAAGCTTACGCAGATTATTTACGTCCAGATAGAAAAACGATCATCATACCCGATCTTAAATAACATGAAACCCATTATTTACCCTTCTATTCTCAGAGGAAAGTAAGGATACCCGAATAAGGGCTTGTACAATAAGTTACAAATTGGGTTATATTTTATGGTCTTGTGAAAACAAGACAATGCTACTCCCATAAAAAATTTAAAATTGGTCGTTTCTCATTCTTGGTGTCTTTCAAATATACCTGCGTATCACATCCACATGCCCTTTCTGCGTTACCTCCCCCTTCCATCACGATGAGTCTGTCATAAATCAAATGTGCGACATTGCTTCCATACAGAAAAATAATGTCATCTCAACGAATTAGTTCGCTAGACGTAAACTAGAAAAAGATCTTTCTCGTCCCTAAAATCACGCATCCCGAGTTAAAACACGTCTGCATCAACGCCAACACACACCGCACTTCGAAATGATGTTACGCACCGGCTCAGAACGATGCGAGCGCTATCGGTGGCCCCCAGAGGAACCATCGAAGGTTCGATAGCTCAATGTATTGCACTATTTATTTGATATCGCTGTTAACTCGACTTGTATTACCCTTCGTTTCGGTATACGTATACTATCCTCAAAGATCAAGTCCCTTTATTGCAGCTGTTCCAAGCTTACTATGTTTTTTGTATTAATGGTCTACATTACTCGATTTGAATTTCGCGGCGTACGTACAGTTCCTTGGCGGTCATATTTAGCCATTTGAAGTGGAAGCTCAATCGTCATCTGCTTGGATTTTAAATTACTTCTGCCCTTTGTCTAGTTTCTTTGATCCGTTAAACAACTGCTCAGATTTTGTCTGTGATTGTTGCCTTTCGAGTAAGTAAGTCTCTCGCATCGTTTAACGCTAGATAATTTCGAAAAAGACAGCAGAAAGAATCACAAAATGTAGTAGACTTAGGCAATAAAACGTAAATGAAATAGTCTGAGGTTGATGTACGTGTAGGAAAAATGCCATAGTAAGAGTCAACATCTCATAAGTATGAGCCTACCATTTTTTCCACGTGAAAATACGGGACATCTCACAAGCAAATGACATTGTATAATTAACGTTGTATACAGGAGACCGTCAAATAAATATTGTTAAGCAATATTTTTTAGCCTCAGTAAATATATCATGCTACTGCAGTTATACTTGCAGTGACAATAAGAAGATACGGAGACAAGCAGGAGCATCCCCGAGGATTGATTGGTAGCCAATAAGGTTAGCACGAAAATTCCGCCTTTTTTGAGTGAAAGATCCCAAATTTGATTCTATCAAGTACAGGCGCATTTCAGCACTTGCAAAATTGTTACAGAAGAGACTATATTTAAAATCAAGTGGCAAATTAGGACTAAAATGCATAGAGAATATTCGGGACATTATTTGCCGCACGGAAGTGAATAAATATGTTTTGACTGAGAACGTCTACTGAACATATTCAAAGAAATCGAAGTTACGCGTGTTAAGAGTTCAGTCAAGAGAATTGATTTGGAATACCAAAAGCCTAGCCAGTTATTACCTAAAATGCAAGGAGTAGTGTTGGCAAAGGTCCTTGAGACACTCTGGCTAGAAAACCTTCCGGATTATATAAGCAATATTTTAATTGTTAGTGAAGAGGGACTTGAAAAAGTGGCTATAATTGCTGGTAGACCAGTAGGAATGAATCCCTGTAACGAATTCTCTGCCATGTATAGTGATTCTTGTAACCAACAGGATGGTCTGATAACAATAAGTGACATAATGACAGGCTAGAGAGACAAATAGCCGCACAGTCAATTGGTTATCGAGGCAGGTCTCACTAAGGAAGCCTCGATTTCCTACGTAATAATAGCCGCAGTAAATTGCGAAATAAATACAATCTCAAGGGCAAGAACTGTTATCTAGAATTGCCATACGTACGTGGGACCTCGTCGGGACACTGAGAGATGAGGGTGTAGAAATGAAGTAAAAAATTTATTTAACAAAATCACTTTTTATCTAGAACACAATTATATGGTGCTTGTTGCGGCAGAAATAGTTGGTAAACCATATTTTTCGTAAGATTTCATCTTTTAAACAAATCTTTTTTCCCTTTTACGTTTTTATAAAACTTCATGCAAGGCAGCTTGTAGCTAAACTGGCACAGTCCCTGGCAGCCGAATTCTTTCATTTGTCCACTGGGCGAAATCACCCTTTCCATAGTGGCGTTGTGCGCAGGAATAGAAAAGAAATACTCGCATAATTTTGGCAGTTGGCATTTGAATTCGGGATTTTCAATTTTCTTAAGGAAGTAAAGCTACCTGTCTTCCACGGAGTGTATAGAATTCCAGTATTGAGAATCTTGAAAAGCTTTTCCTATATATACAATCCTGAAACAGTTGTCGGCAGAAATCTTCACATCATTTTTAGCCAGGTATATAATAATGTTTTCAATCATCACCCAATCAGAGGTTTCAGATAGCATCTTCCAATCAAATATTTTATATTTATTAAAAGGAATAGTCCATTTCTCAAAGTAATCAAATGCGTGATATAGAAAGCCATTGTCTCTTCCTCAGATTTCGAAATGAAATTAATTATTTCTTTATTAGGGTTCTCTTTCTTTAATTTACTCACATTCATCTTGGTCTTGCATGTCAATAAAAACTGGCAGTTTTCCTTTCATTATTACGTCTTTGAGTGAAGATTAATATATTTCTTATTTTAGTTATCGAGACTCTGTTCTTCTCCACAGTTCTTATATTTTTTACACACAGAGCCAAGTTTGACTGCAGAAACATGAAGTAAGTGTCACTGATCGGACTACTGAAAAATGTAAAATTAGTTTATGTGGCCTGTCTTCGAAGACAAAAAATTGTTTTAATGGAATCCAAAGCTTAAGAATTTTCTCAGCTGCGGGCATTAACGACAGAAATTTTGGTTTTTTGAGAGACAGAAGAGCCTAATGACTGATATCAACGTATAAGCCCTATTATTTCAGGTCCTGGCTGTAAATCGCCTTGCGGCGACTTCTGGAATCAGAATACGTTGCAGCATTCAGTTTTGCGGTACTGTCAAGAGAACTGAACGATTGATTAATGCTTGACAACGTTATAAGCTGTTGTTAGTTCTGGAGCACCAACTAGCAATTCTTCCGGGGTATCTTCTTCAATCTTGAATGTAGAAATAGTCTCTGATGTCGATGCTACCGCGAATCTGTATGATTCTTCGTAGAAATGTGATGCCTCACATCTGCCTTAAGCCCGGTCCACACGCGACGATCTGTCTGCGCAGACATCGGCGCAGATGTCTGTACATGCAAAAGATCGCTACAATTGTGATGTGTTCACACCACACAAACCCCAATCTACTACTCGCCCACCATCTGTCGGTGTAGAAAAGGAATAGCAGTGGCAAGCGACTACGCTCCCCGTAAACGTCAAAAATTTAATTCAGTTATTTTGAAATATAGAAGTGGAGGAAGTTCTGTTGTGGTCTGTGTTCGTAACTTGTGGTGCAAAAAATATTCAGACCAACCGCAGGAAACAGAAAGCGGTCAAAATAGTGTAGACAGTGGCTGCTAAAGCGAAAGCAGTTTTCTCACGTAAATTTACTGCGAGAGTTGCAGGGCGAACCGAACGACTGGCGAAATTATTTGCTGATGGATGTCGAATATTATCTCTTAAAGTTTTTAACCCCTCATATTATGAGAAAAAATACTTGTACGAGAAGGGCAATTTCTCCTCATGAACGGCTGGGGGTAACATTAAAATTCCTAGCAACAGGAAGGGGCTACAAGGATTTGGAATTTTCAACTGCAATATCGAAACAAGCGTTGAGTGAAATAATACCCAACACATGTGAAGCTATTTACGCTGTCCTGAAGGATGAGTTCATGAAAGCAAGTCAAGTAAATTAAGTCTGTCAAGTTACAGATAATATTTTTGGTGTTGTAGGCGTGTTTAAAACACAGTAGGCCTGTATTATTAGAGATTATATACCTACATAGCCAATGAGCTATGGTTTACTTTGTTTCTGAGTAGGCATTTTCAGTTCGCTACTGTGTAGAAGCAACCTGTTACAAACTTTTGTTCCAGGATACAAAACTCATACACCAGATCTTCTAGATTTCTGAACTTTGGATAACTCTTTTCGGTAAACAGTTCGCAACGAATTTATTTTTTTTATTACTGTTTCTCTGTTTGCCGAGGCGTCAACTGTCCGCAATTTTTCAATTAGAGCATTGTATGCTGCTGTCTTTTTGTCTCGGTCACTATATTCTTTACTGTTAATCTTCCACAAACATGGATGGTTTCTATATATTTCAATGAATTCACTTACAAACTGACGAGTATCAGCTATTTTAATGCCCTGTGCGCACAAATACAAACACTAGACTGAGCAAACAGCTGTTTCGCGCCAGATTTGCGGCGATCTCCGGTCCACACGCTCCAACTTGTCTGCACAGATGTGGTTTGAACCCACAGGTTTGAGATGTTTTGCTCAAACCTCCAACACCAATTTCCAGGTTTGCACACACCTCAGGTTAGTGCAAATCTTCTGTTCACACGCAACGATCTGTCTGCGCAGATGTGATGTGCGCAGACATTTGCGCAGACAGATCGTTGCGTGTGGACGGGCCTTTAAATAATTCCAGTCCCATACTACTGGAGAAGTCAGGTGTTTTCTCGAGCGATGGCGCTAGATCAGGGAATGGGCTTCCATCGTCGATACAGGATACACAACATGCAATCCCATCTGCCATACGACCTTGTTAGCATATGCTTGTTGACGGATATAAACTGAGGCTGCATTTACATGTTGCGCTAACAGATGGCGTTATTTTAATACTATGAGCCAAGCTCGTAATAGTATTTTGCAAAATCGGGACAAAAGTGGGTCTTGTCGCGACGAGTCTTGACGCTCGCGATACATCGGAACAGGTGGCAAACCTAGTTACTACCACTTTCGCTTTGGACTGCACTGCAAATCTGAAAAACGCACGACGCCATAGCTGGTCCGAACAGGAAAACTCGACACAGCAGCTGAAGTAGCGACAAGGTCGGCTCCCACGGCAATTGCCGCAAAATTTGCCTATTTGTTACTGACAAAAAGAAGGTACTGCAATTTTTAATTGACATTCTGCAATTCCAACAAATTCAAAGGTCAATGTTGAATCTCCATGTAAAGCGTATGCTGCTAATTCCTACATTCTTAATCCAACTTTGTACCATCGATTTGGGGCTACAGCTTCAATTTCAGTGACCATTTATCATTGCAAAAATAGATAAAGCTATACAGATAGCTGATTTTTTTGAGTAAATTACAGTTACTAATAGATGTACATAATAAGAAATTAATAGATGATGTAATCAAGCGCACTTATGAGGTTATGTCAGTCTCAGAGAAAATTTTTTTAAGTACTGGTAGTATGAGACAAAATACAAAATTTACAGAGCCGTTGTTGCAGTATCCAGATGTAGCTAAACCTAATTTGGTACCAAGAGAAAGTAAACATTTTATCAAACACTACAAGACCATCGAAGGTCCACCTTTGTTTTCTAGGGCAAAAAAGTTGGATCAAAAGCGCATGGGAGTGGCGAAACAAGATTTTAAATTCATGTTAGATTATGGCATCATCAGTCCATCTAAATCTGCCTGGGCTAGTCCTCTCTGTATGGCACCCAAGAAGAATGGCTCGATATGCCCATGTAGAGATTCCAGACAGTTAAACGAAAGAACAGTACCTCTCCGGCCGCGGTGGTCTAGCGGTTCAGGCACTCAGTTCGGAACCGCGCGCCTACTACGGTCGCAGGTTCGAATCCTGCCTCGGGCATGGTTGTGTGCAATGTCCTTAGGTTAGTTAGGTTTAAGTAGTTCTAAGTTCTAGGGGACTGATGACCACAGATGTTAAGTCCCATAGTGCTCAGAGCCATTTGAACCATTTGAACAGTACCTCTAATAGAAGTTTTCACGGTATTCCCATCTGTTTAAGGCTTGCTGTCAAATACCGAATTATTGGAGAAGATTAGCACAAGACAGCTACACTGAAGCGCCAAAGAAACTGATATAGGCATGTGTATTCAAATGCAGAGATGTGTAAACAGACAGAATACCATGGAGGTACCTCCATGCAGAATACGGCACTGCGGTCGGCAACGTCTACATAAGACAAGTGCCTGGCATAGTTGTTACATCGGTTACTGCTGCTACAATCACTTGGTTATGAGGATTTAAGTGAGTTAGAACGTGGTGTTATAGTCTACAAACGAGCGACAGGACACAGCATCTCTAAGGTAATGATGAAGTGGGGATTTCCCCGTACGGCCATTTCACGAGTGTACCGTAAATATCACGAATCTGGTAATACATCAAATCTCCAATATTGTTGCGGCTGGTAAATATCCTGCAAGAATGGAACAATGACAACTGAAGAGAATCATTCAACGTGACGGAAATGCAAGTCTTCCGCAAACTGATGCAGATTCTAACGCAGGGCCATCAACAAGTGTTGGTGTGTGAATGATTCAACGAAACATAATTCTGACCTGAAGACCCACACATGAAGGCACAAAACAAAGCTTTATACCTCACCTGGGCCCATCAACACCAGCATTGCACTGGAAACATGTTGCCTAGTCAGACTAGTGTTGTTTCAAATTGTATCAATGGATGTGTAGGGGTATAGAGGAAACCTCATGAATCCATGGACCCTGCATGTCAGCAGGGGGCTGTTCACGCTGGTGTAGTCTCTGTAATGGTGTGGGGCATGTGCAGTTGGAGTGATATGGTACTCCTGATATGTCTAGATACGACTCTCATAGGTGTCACGTAGCCTACGTAAGCATTTTGTCTGATCATCTGCATCCATTCATGTCCATTGTGCATTTCGACGGACTTGGGGAATTCCAGCAGGACAATGCGACACCCCACACACCCAGAATTGCTACAGAGTGGCTACAGGAACACTCTTCAGAGATTAAATAGTTCCGCTGGTCACCAAACTACCCAGACATTAACATTATTAAGCATATCTGAGATGCCTTGCGATGTGCTATTCGGAAGAGATCTCTATCCCTTCATTCTCTTACGGATTTATGGACAGCCCAGCAGGATTTATGGTGTCAGTTCCCTCCAGCACTACTTCAGACATTAGTCAAGTCCATGCTACATCGTGTTGCGGCACTTCTGCGTACTCGCGGGGACCCACACGGTATTAAGCAGGTGTACCAGTTTCTTTGGCTCTTCAGTGTATAATCACATGATTAGGATTGTATGAATTTAATATAATGTATTTTGACCTGTGGATGTCACCTTCAACAATCCAGCTATTCATTAATGAGGTTTTGAAACTTCCTGGCAGATTAAAACTGTGTGCCCGACCGAGACTCGAACTCGGGACCTTTGCCTTTCGCGGGCAAGTGCTCTACCAACTGAGCTACTGATTCACAGATGCTTAAAATTTTGCTGTTGGTTCTATATTCCAGCAACAGGAAAAACGAAACTAAAAACTGACTGCACGATTTTCACAGAAACTGAGTCGACAGCAAAAGGTTTACAGTACCTACGATCAATAATTGTTGGGAATTTACCTCTCTATAAAAAAAGTTTAAGCATTTGGTAGAACAAGGAGACTTCATAATCTTTGTTGACCATAAGCCACTCACATTTGCTTTTAGACAAAGGTATGAAATGGAATCTCCTCAACAGATTAGACAGCTGCAATACATTTCACAATTATTGACTCACATTCATCATGTCAGTGGCCATGGAAGTATTGTTACAGATGCCCTATCCAGGACTGATGAAGTAACAATAATGGACTATGATGAAATCAGTGAGCTCCAGCTGCAGGATCAAGAATAGCAGCAACACCAAACAGGAAATAATTTCTTAAACTTCAAGTCATATCAACTTCCACCATACATTCCTCAAGCCTTACAATATCTAATATTTCTCTATTTTTGTGGTTTAGCTCATACTGGGAAGAAAACTACAGTGAAACTTCTAACTAATAGAGTTATTTGGTTAAACATAGAAAAACAATGTTTGACAAAGGATTATATCCTGTGTTGTCTGCCAGAAGACCAAGATCACTGCAGTAGCCACCAGACAGATCGCGGGAGGCGCACATTAGCACGGCGCGTCACGGACGGTAGTTGCCGCAAGTAGAGTCCCGTCCACCAGAGGGCACGCGAGAATTCGGACGCGACCTCTGCCGGCATAACAACAACAACGACAACAACTCCGGCAGCACGGGCCGTGCCCAGTCAGTTAACATCGGGCATGCCTAGGACACAGTCCCGGTCTACGCCAAGTGAAGTGCGACGTAAACGTGAACAGTGTTCCTACACAATTGGCGACGAGTAGGGTCGTTCTTTCGCGTGTTGCGTCGTTGTTCCGGTTTCGCAGCTTCTCCACGGCATGGAGGATTTGGTGCGAGTTTTGGTTGCGCAGCAGACGGAGCTCATGGCCACCATGAAACAAGTGCTTCCGGCGTTGCTCTCCACGCCGTCGGCTCCGGCGCAGTTCCCTCCTCCCTTTCCCCCGTATGACGAGACGGCGGAGGATTGGGACGCATATGAACATCGCCTTCGGCAGCATTTCCAGGCGTTTCATGTTGCCGATGCGGAGGTATGTCGCGCTCTCTTCTTGTCTTGGATATCTCCCTCGCTGTATCAAGTTTTGCGGCAGCTAGCGCCGTTGCAGGAACCCTCGTCCTTGTCTTTTGACGCATTGTGTTCATTGCTGTCTTCATATTATCGCCGCCGCACGCATGTAGCGGCGGCTAGGGTCGAGTTCTATCAATGCAAGAAACAGCCCCATCAGTCTTACCGGGCGTGGGCCGCTACCCTGCACGGTCTTAACGCAAGTGTCGTTTTGTCACGGATCAGTCGCGAGAGTCGTATGCCCACGTTATGGTACGCGACGTCATTGTTCGTTCGGTCCCTGATAGGGAGGTCCGGCAACGGGCCCTGCAGTTAGAAGACCCTTCCCTTGAGGAAGTCCTGTCCATTGCTCAATCGTATGAAGTCTCTCACGCAGCAGGTCAACAGTTGGAAGCATGGAGCGACGTCGTGGAGGTTCAGGGCGGCGCGGCCGCGTCCACTGTGTCGGGGGTGGACGACGTGCGAGCGGTTCAATCCGGCCGTTACGGCCGCTCCCGCACGGCGCGTAAACAGAATTCCGGTCGCCGGCCCCTGTTGCCGTCCTGTGCGTCGTGCTATGTATATCATGATCGGTCAGAGTGCCCCCAGCGTTGGGCCGTTTGTCGCAAATGTAATAAAAAAGGTCACATTGCTAAAGTTTGCCGCTCAGCCTCAAAAGAATCGAAGGAAGCAGGTACAGGGGACATGGACGTTGACATTCAGGAAGTTTCATCGGGCCAGGCTTCCGACGCATCGGCACGCAAACTCTTTATCGAGGTGTCGGTTCGGTCGCGCCGGTTACAACTGCAAGTAGATACGGGCGCGGCAGTTTCGTTGTTGATGCACAAACTTATTCCGACCTAGGATCGCCCCCGTTGGCGCCAGTTTACCGGCGTCTACGCGGTTATGGTAAACATTCCCCTACTGGGTCAATTCACTACCGACGTGACTTACAAATCAGTCACTCGGCCTATTACTTTTATTGTTGTCAGTGATGCGAGCTCCGCTAACCTTTTTGGCCTGGATGCCTTTCAAGCTTTCGGTTTTTCTATCGCTGACACCATACAGTTGGTCTCCGAAGACGTTCCCTATCAATCATTGGAATCTTTGACCTCAGACTTTCCAGATATTTTTGAGGAGGGCCTGAGGCGTGTTTCAGATTTTGAAGCTCGCTTAACGTTGAAGGCGTCGGCTCGCCCGCGTTTTCTACGCGCGAGGCAGATCCCCTTGGCTCTCCGCCCTCAGGTAAAGGAAGAGCTAGACCGGCAGACAGCCCTAGGGGTTGTTCTTCCCATTTCTTCCAGTGAGTGGGCTTCGCCCCTCGTTATTGTAAGGAAGCCCTCGGGCAAATTACGTCTTTGTGGCGATTTCAAGGCCACCATTAATTCCCAATTGGTGGTGGACACCTATCCTTTGCCTCGTGCTGATGAATTGTTCTCCGCCGTGGCGGGACGCCAATATTTTTCGAAAATCGATCTGTCGGAGGCTTATCATCAGATACCACTTGATGAGGACTCCAAACGGTTGGCGGTCGTCAACACCCCGTTTGGCCTTTACCAATACCAGCGGTTGGCCTTTCGAATATCCGGTGCCCCGGCGATATTCCAGCGTTATCTTGAGCATGTCATGTCGACAATCCCTCATTGTATTAATTACCTGGATGACATAATTGTCACAGGCCGCAGCACGAAGGAACACTTGCACAACCTTCGCACCCTCTTTCTCAAATTCAGGTCTGTGGGCTTGCGTTGCAACCTGCATAAGTCAACCTTCTTCCAACCATCCATTGAGTATGTGGGCTACACCATCTCTCGGCACGGTATCCAGCCACTAGGAAGTTTGGTCCAAGGTATCGTCAACCTTCCTCGGCCCACTTCGCTGAAAGAGTTACAAGCTTTTTTAGGCAAGATAGCCTATTACCACCGGTTCATTCCCAGGGCTTCCACTATAGCCCACCCCCTGTACTGCCTTCTGCACAAGGGTGTTCCTTTTGATTGGTCGCCTGCTTGCGAGCGAGCGTTCACCTCGTTGAAGGGCCTCCTCACGTCAGCCCCTTGTTTGGCTACTTTTGATCCCCATAAGCCGTTGGTCCTGGCTACAGATGCTTCGCAGTATGGGGTGGGGGTGGTCCTGGCCCATCGCAACGCAGATGGTTCTGAGCAACCACTGGCGTTTGCGTCTAAAACGCTTAGTCCCACGCAGGCCCATTACTCCCAGGTGGAAAAAGAGGCTGTGGCCATTGTCTACGCTGTTACCAAGTTTCACCCTTTCTTGTATGGCATGAAGTTTCAGTTAATCACTGACCATAAGCCATTAATATCGTTATTTGGCCCCGCCTCTCAGATTCCGGTTAGGGCAGCCCACAGACTACAGTGCTGGGCCTTGTTCCTCTCTAAGTACCATTATGACATTCATTTTCACCCTACAGGACAGCAAGCCAACGCCGACGCTCTTTCCCGTCTTCTGGTGGGCCCGGATCCTACGTTTGATCGAGAGGAGATTATGTGTTTTCATTTGGATGTGGCGTCCCGCCAAGCAGTTGATGGCTTCCCGATCACTAGTTCTCAAGTCGGCAGGGAAACAGCAGCTGACCCGGTTCTCCGGCAAGTAGTTC
Source organism: Schistocerca piceifrons (assembly GCF_021461385.2). Taxonomy (NCBI): domain Eukaryota; kingdom Metazoa; phylum Arthropoda; class Insecta; order Orthoptera; family Acrididae; genus Schistocerca; species Schistocerca piceifrons. The sequence continues at coordinate 143,053,434 of NC_060146.1, read as the reverse complement.
GCCTCATTCAGCAGGGGTGGTCATCCCACCCTCCGGGCCAGGCCTCAGACCCTCTTCGTAATTATTTTCTTCTACGAGACCGCCTCTCGGTCTTGGAAGGAGTTCTCCTCCTGGCTACTGAGGATACAGCTCCTCGCGTGGTTGTTCCTGCAAGTTTACGTAGGGAGGTCCTCACGTTATTACATGCGGGGCACCGGGGTGTTTCCCGTACTAAAACCTTGGCTCGCAGATATGTGTACTGGCCCGGTATTGACAGAGAAATTGAGCACTTGGTGGCCGCCTGTTCCCAGTGTGCAAGCCAACAAGCATCTCCCAGGGCAGCGTTCTCTTCATGGCCGCCGGCAACCCAAGCATGGGAACGTGTTCACATCGATTTTGCGGCCCCGTTTCTCAATGGTTTTTGGCTCATTGTCATTGATGCTTATTCCCGATTCCCATATGTGGTTCGCTGCTCCTCAACCACTTCAGAAGTTGCAATCCAGGCACTAGCAAAAGTCTTTTCTGTGGAAGGTCTGCCAATCACCCTCGTCTCGGACAATGGACCGCAGTTTATTTCGCAGACCTTCCAGGATTTTTGTAGGTGCTTCGGTATTCGGCACGTTTGCTCTCCCCCCTTCCATCCACAATCTAATGGGGAAGCCGAGCACATGGTGCGCACATTTAAGACGCAGATGAAAAAGTATGTGCACGAATTTCCTGCGGAGGAAGCATTGACGTTTTTCTTGACGGCATACTGGACCACACCAATGGGAGAACGCAGCCCCACAGAGCTCCTCCATGGGCGTCAACCTAGGACTCTGCTGCACCTCCTCCGGCCTGGTCCTCGCCAGTCGTCACAAAATGGAGTACCTGGCTTTCCACTGGGTATGTCGGTCTGGGCCCGTGGGTTTGGTCGCAATCCACGTTGGATACCGGCGGTGGTCCTGTGCCGCAATGGCTGCCGGCTCTATACCTTGCAGGTGGGGGACCGGGTGGTACGTCGTCACCAAAATCAGCTACGTCCATGTTTGGGCGCCCACCCTCCGACCTCTCGGACCCCGGCTTCCCCATTGCCGGCACCTGTGTTGGTTTCACAGGGGACATTACCTCCTCTGCCCGCTGTGCCTCTGCCGCACTGCGATGGTTCTCAGCCTTGGCAGCCTCCAGTAGCTCCAGCATCGGCATCGCCATCGTTCAAGATGCCCCAGCGAGAGCCGGCCCCCCTAGCAGGCCCAGTTTCTCAGGATGCTGGTTCACCTGTGGTCGTCCCTTCCACTTCGTCCCTGCCACTGGGTCTTGCCCCTCCTGGGGTGGAACAGGATCCAGAGTTCGACAGCTTGTCGCCCGTTCTGTCCCAGGCTCCGGTTGTGGGACGACGGGGGCCTCTTTGTGTGGGTCACTTCCAGCCGTATTCGAAGGTTCTGGCTCAAGGGTTGGCAGATCCCCTTGACTCCGGCCATCCAATGGATGTGGAGGTCATCGCTCCTGCCTGACGCTCCACCTTCCGAGCACCTTCCGACGCAGTGGATCACAGTGGCTTCACCCCCTGAAGGAGGAGGAGTGCAGTAGCCACCAGAAAGATCGCGGGAGGCGCACATTGGCACGGCACATCACGGACAGTAGTTGCCGCAAGTAGAGTCCCGTCCACCAGAGGGCACGCGAGAATTCAGATGTGACCTCTGCCGGCATAGCAACAACGACAACAACAACAACAACAACAACTCCGGCAGCACGGGCTGTGCCCAGTCAGTTAACATCGGGCATGCCTAGGACACAGTCCCGGTCTACGCCAAGTGAAGTGCGATGTAAACGTGAACAGTGTTCCTACAATCACTGACCGCACAAGATCACAATTTAAATGATTTGTAGAACTTTATGAATGTTTCAGTTTGGTACACATTGACCTCATCAGACCTTTGCCTCCTTCTAATGGCATGACTTACTGCTTGACTTGTATTGATCCTTGCACATAGTGGATGGAAGTCATACCACTCAAAGATATCAAAGTAGCAAAACCCCTATACCAGCACTGGACTGTAAGATTCAGTGTTCCATTACAGGTGATTAACAACCAAGGTACACATTTTAGATTACAGCTGTTTAATAATATGGGCACAGTATGTGGAATGAAAATTGTACACACAACATTGCACCATCCTTAGTGCAACAGCAAGGTTGAGCTACTATACAGAACTCTAGAACTCTGAAGTCTGCAATCGAGACCCATAACATTTATAAATGTACAGAAACTCTGTCTACTGTTCTAGTGAGGTTTGGTGCTGTAGCACAAGAGGTAGCACTGTAGCACAGATGGTATATAGAAAGACTGTAACACTTCCTGGTGAATTTTGTGAAGCGCCAACTACGAAGACTTACCTTGATTTGTATGTATCTGATTTGCAAAAGCAAATGTTACATCTGAAACATAGAAGACCTACATGTAGCACATCAAGACCGGTATTTGTCCCACGGGACCTGCAGGCATATTCCTATGTCTTCCTGAGAAGTGATAGGACTAGAAAACCATTAGAATCTACATATAATTGTCCTTCCCTGTCATAGTAAGTCTTGAAAAATATTTCACCATAAAGAGGAAATGCAAACACATAAACATGTCAGTGGACAGATTTAAACCAGCCTCTCTCTTGCAAGAAAAAAGACAATCAGAAAATTATCTTCCAAACTGTTCAAAGGACATTCAACCACAACATTCTCCAGAAGAAAGCACCTCCAAATACCACAGGAAGGACTACAAGGTTTCCACCTTGATTCTTGCAGCAAGTTATCTCTGTAGAGAATTAATGAACTATCACATCACATACTATAAACAGTTTCTTGTAATTATATTATATATGTTTTTTGTCATTTTAATATGCTGTATATTTGTTTTGTTGTAATGCTGTGTTGCTCTTTTGTAGGAAATCATCTTCACCACCATGTATTAATTCATAACTTAATTACTGGTGTCGGAGTAGTGTAGGGATCACAGTGATTCTGGGAGAAATTTTGGAAAAGCTATTGATTGTAATAACAGGAAAAATAGTTGAGAGTTCACTGCTTTTCATTATAATCTGAAATATCTTTGATTTTTATAAAAGCTCTGTGCGATCCGTTTTGGGAAAAGAGTAAGTGACATGTAATTAGCTTCGTATGTTGGAAACTATTAAATAAATATTGTTAAGCAACACTTTTTATCTCCAGTAAATGTATCATGCTACAACAGATATAAATTCCTTCAAAACAGATTTAACGTTAAAACTCACAAAATTATTTTATTTCCTGTATTTTACCTTTGTTATGGGTATTTCATGACAAGATATAGTCTCTGCAAGTCAGGCATTCTGCTTTCTGTGTCTTGAATGTGTTGTTTCAAAGAGATTGATCTGACAATGAGCAAACCACAACCATAATTCAGAGTCCTTATTGTTGAAAATTGGTTGCAGAGATCAAGGACAACCTGATTCAGATAGGAAAAGGGCAGGATATAATTCCAAAATTCTTTTGAGAGCAGGAAACAAGCTAAAGGATGCTATTTGTGGTTTTCATTCCATGAAAGACAGTTTAGCTACAAAATCTTGAATATGTGTGTTACATTTTAAATCAGATTGGATGTATATTGCCAAGAATTTCACATCATTCACCAATTCTTAAACCTGTGTTATTTATTTTAAATTTGTGTTCATTTGGATTGGAGGGGAGATAAGAAAGTTAATGGCTACAGTTTTTTTCTAGTATTTCTTATACATTAACTTTTGAGTGTATCTAAGTTGTTTCAGCATCAACTCTGAAGTCGGTCTGTGGCAATTATCCACCCCTGTCATATACTTGCCACCCTCTTCATTAGACCTCACATCATCAACAATTTGCCTTGCATTTCATACCAAGTCCAAGTCTTTCTTCAACCATCCCTTCAGCTACGATTTTCAGCTGTGTGTATCATAATATGTTGATCAGCATGCGACATGGAAAGAGAATATAAATACAACCTGCTTAAAAATAAATACTAATATATTCCTACAGAAGAAAATGTCAAAAGTTGTCAATGCAGTTACACTGCATACAGTGTACTACGACATCATTTACACACACCTATAATATTCTATCCCATTATAGGGATACACTACAGATACACATATTCAAAGATTGTTGGAACAAATCTAATCATATCAAATCCTTCTTATCACATAATATGCTTTATACAATTGTGGGGTTTCAGTTGGGTTGTAGCCCAAGGGAACACACACATTTCTGTAAGACTCGGTATATTTCATTCAGATGTCCACATTACAAGTCATACAGCAAACTCAGCAAGCAAGATGGTGTGAGCCATTAGGTGAACAGAGTCAAAGAATTTGTGATGGTGGAGATATGTCATTCGTACTTGTCGATGCCACACAGTCCCCCCCCTCCCCTCCCCCCCAGAGCATGGTTTGAGCGGAAGGGGCATGTCCGGCGATGAGGGAGACGGCAGTGATCGTCTGGCAGCATTCAAACGGGGGACACAGTCCGTCCCCACACCACTCCATCTTCACGTGCAGGCTGATGCCACATCCTCCCACACCACCCACTGGAGTTCCACGTCCACCTCCCGGTGTGGCCCCTGCCGCAGTAACCTCCGGAGATGGATATCCCCATCACATCACTACCGTCTCCCTCACCACCTTCACTGCTGGATACGCCCCCCTTCCACAATGTTCAAGCTGTGCCCCACACTGTAGGGGGAGTGGGGGAGGGGGGGGGGGGTTACTGTGTGGCATCGACAAGTACGAACGATATATCTCCACCATCGCAAGCTCTTTTATTCTACACCTAATGGCCCATACCATCTTGCTTGTACAGTTGGCTGTTATATACAGGGTGTTTCAAAAATGACCGGTATATTTGAAACGGCAATAAAAACTAAACGAGCAGCAATAGAAATACACTGTTTGTTGCAATATGCTTGGGACAACAGTACATTTTCAGGCAGACAAACTTTCGAAATTACAGTAGTTACAATTGTCAACAACAGATGGCACTGCGGTCTAGGAAACTCTATAGTACGATATTTTCCACATATCCACCATGCGTAGCAATAATATGGCGTAGTCTCTGAATGAAATTACCCGGAACCTTTGACAACGTGTCTGGCGGAATGGCTTCACATGCAGATGAAATGTACTGCTTCAGCTGTTCAATTGTTTCTGGATTCTGGCGGTACACCTGGTCTTTCAAGTGTCCCCACAGAAAGAAGTCACAGGGGTTCATGTCTGGCGAATAGGGAGGCCAATCCACGCTGCCTCCTGTATGTTTCAGATAGCCCAAAGCAATCACACGATCATCGAAATATTCATTCAGGAAATTAAAGACGTCGGCCGTGCGATGTGGCCGGGCACCATCTTGCATAAACCACGAGGTGTTCGCAGTGTCATCTAAGGCAGTTTGTACCGCCACAAATTCACGAAGAATGTCCAGATAGCGTGATGCCGTAATCGTTTCGGATCTGAAAAATGGGCCAATGATTCCTTTGGAAGAAATGGCGGCCCAGACCAGTACTTTTTGAGGATGCAGGGACAATGGGACTGCAACATGGGGCTTTTCGGTTCCCCATATGCGCCAGTTCTGTTTATTGATGAAGCCGTCCAGGTAAAAATAAACTTCATCAGTAAACCAAATGCTGCCCACATGCATATCGCCGTCATCAATCCTGTGCACTATATCATTAGCGAATGCCTCTCGTGCCGCAATGGTAGCGGCGCTGAGGGGTTGCCGCGTTTGAATTTTGTATGGATAGAGGTGTAAACTCTGGCGCATGAGACGATACGTGGACGTTGGCATCATTTGGACCGCAGCTGCAACACGGTGAACGGAAATCCGAGGCCGCTGTTGGATCACCTGCTGCACTAGCTGCGCGTTGCCCTCTGTGGTTGCCGTACGTGGTCGCCCTACCTTTCCAGCACGTTCATCCGTCACGTTCCCAGTCCATTGAAATTTTTCAAACAGATCCTTTATTGTATTGCTTTTCGGTCCTTTGGTTACATTAAACCTCCGTTGAAAACTTCGTCTTGTTGCAACAACACTGTGTTCTAGGTGGTGGAATTCCAACACCAGAAAAATCCTCTGTTCTAAGGAATAAACCATGTTGCCTACAGCACATTTGCACGTTGTGAACAGCACACGCTTACAGCAGAAAGACAACGTACAGAATGGCGCACCCACAGACTGCGTTGTCTTCTATATCTTTCACATCACTTGCAGCGCCATCTGTTGTTGAAAATTGTAACTACTGTAATTTCGAAAGTTTGTCCGCCTGAAAATGTACTGTTGTCCCAAGCATATTGCAACAAACGGTGTATTTCTATCGCTGCTCGTTTAGTTTTTATTGCCGTTTCAAATATACCGGTCATTTTTGAAACACCCTGTATATACATGTTTGGAATGGTCATTAGATTTAGCTTTTCACAAAAAGATCTGCAGTATTGTCTCCTGTTAATCCCCACCATGGCTCAGATGGTGGTTTTTGTAGTCTTAAAGCTTTCAGCAGATTAGTTTTCTCAGAAGATTGTACTATACCTTATAACTGAAACAAAATCTACAGCTACATCTACATGACTACTCTACAATTCACAATTAAGTGCCTGGCAGATGATTCATTGAAACACCTTCAAGCCATTTCTCTGCTGTTCCACTCTCTAACAGTGTGTTGGAAAAAGAAACTCTTAAATATTTCTATGTGAGCTCTAATTTCTCTTATTTTATTACATCTACATCTATCTCTGCAAACCACAGTGAGATGCTGAGTGTATGTCCCATTGTAGCAGTTTTTCGGGTACCTTCCGCTCCATTCACATATGGAGTGCAGGAAGAATGATTATTTGAACACCTCTGGTTGTGCAGTAATTATTCTAATCATATCCTCATGATCTCTATGTGACTGATACATAGGGAAATGTAAAATCCTAGAGTCATCATTTAAAGCTGTTTATTGAACTTTTGTTGACAGACTTTCTTGGGATAGTTTACGTCTATCTTAAAGAGTCTTCCAGTTCAGTTCCTTCAGTATCTCTATGACACTTTCCCACAGATTAAACAAACCTGTGACCATTTGTGCTGCTCTTCTCTGTATACTTTCAGTATCCCCTGTTAGCCCTACTTTGTACAAGTCCCACGCACTTGAACAATATTCTAGAACAGGTCACATGAATGATTTGTAAGCAATCTCCTATGTAGACTGATTGCACTTCTCCAGTATTCTACCAATAAACTGAAGTCTGCAACCTGCTTTACCTATGACTGGACCTATGTGAACATTCCATTTCATTCCCTACTGAGTGTTACACCCATGTATTTGTACATGCTGGCCGATTCCAACAGTTCCTCATTGATATTATAGTCATAGGATACTACATTTTGTTTTGTTTTGTCAAGTGTACAATTTTACATTTATGAACATATAAAACATGTTGCTGTTTTGAAATCTTATCAAGGTGTGACTGAATATTTATGGAGCTTCTTTCAGATAGTACTTCATTATAGATAACTGCATCATCTGCAAAAAACCTGTTGATACTATTAATACTGTCTGCAAAGTCATTAATATACAACATGAGAAGCAGGATCCCACACACTTCCCTGGGGAACACCTGAAGTTACTTCTACACCTGACAATGACTCTCCATCCAAGATAATACACTGGTCCTCCCTTCAAAAAAGTCCTCTATCCAGTTAAAAATTTCGCTAGATACCCCACATTATTGTACTTTTGACAACAGGTGTAGGTGTGGTACCGAGTCAAATGCTTTTAAGATATCATGAAATACTACATCTACCTGGTTGCCTTGATTCAAGGCTTTCATTATGTCATGTGAGAAAAGTGTGAGTTGGGTTTCACATGATCAATTTTTTTCAAAATCCATGCTGGTTTGCATTGAGGAGATCATTCTGTTTCAAGATACCCCATTATGTTTGAGATGAGAATATGTTCTAAGATTCTACAACAAATCAGTGTCAAGGATATTGAATGGTAGTTTTGTGAGTCAGTTCTACTACCCTTCTTGTAGAAGGGATTTCAATGATAATTTCTCCTAACAAAATATTTTCACATTTGAAGGAGAAAGTTGGTGACTAAAATTTCATGAGAAAATCCTGCTATAACTCACACAGGGAGATGCTTAACAAGCAATAATAAGACACAGGTAAACAAAAACAATGGTTTATACTGGACACAGTAGAGATATATAATAACAGAGGAAAAACTTTTCTCTATAAAAAATAATACAACTTCTCAGACACTAACAGTCACACACCTGGAAAACATAGTGAGTAAATGCAGTGAGACGTGAAGTCTACATCACTGATAATCCCTAATGACGGAGGTTGAGCATTCAGCATAGTTAACCAACAGGTACATCTTGGGATATCTCTGGAAAGTCATAACTCCCACTGCAGTGGCTTCTGACTGGGCTCTGACTGACGGGATGCAAAGAGCCGGGACACAAGCTGGCCCAGAGTTCCAGTTGAATGAACTGCTGATGTGTTGGCTTGTGCCATCCCGTACAGTTGGTGTGGAGATATTCGTGCTGATCCAGTTCTACACACATGACACGGCAGAGGAAATAGGTCCCTGGCATGAAGGACCTCTGGTGGTGCTTGTCCTGCCATTTGTCGTCTTTGTTGTGATTCATTCAGTCTGGGGAGGCATCATCTCATACATATGCAACCCAGTAGTGCTTCAGTGTCTGAGAGGTTGCTAATCCCTTTAGGCAAACGTTGGGTACATGGCAGATCCTGTTACAGTGAAAAATGTTGTCGGCTACTGTGGAAGTCAGCACTGACAAAAGGAAGGAAGAAAAGAATAGTTGTGATCTCACAGAATGCAGACTTAGTAACGTCTTCTCAATACTTAGCACTGATTCTCTCAAAGTCTGCGACCAAACTGGAGCAACAAGTGATGGGCGGCTGGTTAAATTAGCATTGACAGGGAGTGCTGAACTCTGTCTTCCTGGAGGTGTGGCACTGCCTGCTCTTTCCATTGTCACATGGGTCAGCACCTTCTTGAGTCTATTCCACAGTGCCATGTCGCTTGGTGTGCAGTTGATGCCTTAGGACTGCACGTTCTTCCCCCCACCCTCACAAAATGCCATACCATTGTCATGTAGGGAGCCATCCTATGACAATTGGGGGGGGGGGGGGGGGAGGAGGGAGAAGGCAGGAAGCTGGGTGGTATGAGGAGCTGGGATTCGCAACTGGGACTGACACCAAGACCTTGGCTGCACCTGACGTCCTTCCTGTGCTCCAAGGGGAATGTCAGATGGAAAACCGCAGAAAAGTGCCCACCCTCTTCCTGAGTTTGGCTGATGAAAAGCAGAAATGGCAGCATTGACAACAGCAGTGGAAATGACGATGATGACAACGATGGTGCCTGGTCCATGGTGGGCACCAGGATGAGGGCTGGGAAGTTGAGCTGCTGTCGCAGTGAAGGTGATGGGTCCAGCTCCATTAGTTCTGCAGGTGGTGCCAAAGAGGTGTCCATGGGTGGCTGTGCTGGCTGCACGATTCTGGTAGGATGTGACCCTGGAGACAGAAAGTATGCAGAAGAATCTCACAAGCAACAAGCACAAATCTGGTTCTGGTGGCAGCACAGCAACCTGTACAAGCGCCCAAATTTTGAGGAATTGTCTCTCTCCCAGTGTCTTGTGTGACCAAAAACTCTGAAAAGAACAAAATCATTATGCGCAAAGTGATACTCGCGGAATATGGAAGGTGCTGTGTGCTGTGGTGGGTGCACCAACTGGAGCAGTGTGCAGTGGCATTGGCCATGTAGAAGCTCAACCAGTGACGGACTGTTGTGGGGCTGGGAGCAGTACATTGTGAGAAAGAGCAGCAGCACTTGATCCCATGTGTGGGTGGCACACAGTTTGTTCATCTGTTGCTTGAATGTACACACAAATCGTTCAGCTTCTCTGTTCGACTGAGGATGAAATACAGTACTGATAAAGTGAGTGATACCATTGGCCTCACAAAACTGTTCAAAGTCCTGAGCAACAAACTTTGGTCCATTGCCTGTAACCAACACTTCAAGCAGACCTTTCAAGCAAAAAACAGATTACAAAGCCTTAATGGTACTATGCAATATAGTAAAGCACATGTGCACTGCAAATGGATATTTGATAAGAGTCCACAACCATAAGCAAACAACTGTTCCAAAAGGGACCAGCAAAATCAATATGCACTCGCTACTGTGGCAATTGAGATTTTGGCCATGCCCAAAATGTTTGCTGGGAGGGGGGTCACCAGTAGATTTTCAGCACAAATGCAACACTTTGACGTCATTTGTTCAGTGTGGGTGACCATACCCGGCCAAGTACAATGCCGATGCACTAACTGTTTTGTGTGTACAATTCCCTAATGTCCTTGGTGGAGCAATCACAAAACATCTTTTTGCAGAACCTTAGGAATAAGCACATGATTGTCCAGAGTCATTTTGCAATAAAATACACACCATGCTGGATGGAGAGGCTACGCTGATGAGAAAAATATCATTGCACAAACGAATTCTGAATGTTTTTCATGAAACAAGTCTAAGCAGTACTGATGTAGTGCAATGAAAGGTTCAAGTTAGGGTCTGCTTCTGTGGCCTGTGCACTTTTCTTATAGTGTAGTGGAAAAGTCTATAAAAGTTCAGTGTCCTGTGCATCGATCTGACAACAAGATGCAGCAGTAGCATCAAATTCAGAATCAGGACCAACAGGAAAGCAAAAAAGAGCATCAGCATTTGCATGCTTTGACGTGAGCTGGGACAATATTTTGTACTGATACTGTGACAAAGCCCAATGTAGCAGCTTCTGAGCTTTGCATGGTGGAACAGGTTTGGGTGGGTGAAACAGAGACTGAAGTGACTTGCGGCCTGTCACTAGCTAAAACTTCTGACCAAACATACAATGATGAAACTTTGTCACACCATAATTAATAGCGAGCACTTCCTTCTCGATTTGGCAACAGTTACACTGAGTGTTGGTCAGTAACTTGGAAGCAAAAGCAATCGGCCTGTCCTGTGAACCAAACCTGTATGAGGGCACAGCTGTACTTCCATACAAAGGAGTGTCCACTGCCAAAACCAGAGGCTTAGTGGGATCAAAATGAACAAGGCATCAGTCACTCAACAAAACATTTTTAAGTTTCTGGAATGCATCGTGACACTCTTTGGTCCAAACAAAAGGCACATTCTTCTGGCACAACTGATACAACGGTGCTACGATCTGGACTGCATTGGGTATAAACTGGATATAATATGTCATCTTCCCAAGAACTGACTGAAATTCTGTCACATTCTGCATGGCTGGAAGGTCCTGGATGGCCAGCAAATGTGATTGAAGGGAATAAACACCCTGGCTATAAGAATGTGGCCTAAGTACTGAATTTCAGTCTGTGAAAAAGCACATTTGTCCGTGTAACACTTCCAGCCCGCAGCTGAAAGTACTTGAAAAAGTGTACAGAGGTTGCTGATATGTTCCCATGGTGTGCATTCTGACACTATAATATCATCCAAGTAGTTTGAACAGAATGGAACTTTTGCAGTAAGCTGTTCAAGTAGCATTGGGATATGGCAGCTGGAGAAATGCTGCCAAAGGGTAAGCACAAAAATTTGAACAACCCTAAATGTGTGTTGATCACAAACACTATCTGAGACTCCTCATCTAGTGGAATTTACAAATACGCACTGTGAAAGTCAGTTTTTGGAAAATAGCAGCCTGCACCAAGCCTGTCCCTTAATTACTCAGGGTGAGAAAATGGATAAGTATCAATTATTGTTTGTGGATTCACAGTGGATTTAAAGTCAATACAAAGACAAAGTCTTCCAGAAAGCTTTGATAAGGTTACCAAGAGAGAAGCCCATTGACTAGCCTGGATAGGAGCAATAACACCACTGGCTTTCCCTTCTTTAAGTTCACTTGCAACTTTGTCTCTACGAGCATGAGGGATGGGACGTGCCTGAAAAAACTGAGGTTGCGCATTGTCCTTGATTGTAAAACGCACCACAAAATTATTTGCTCTGCTAAGTGCTTCAGAAAATAAGTGAGGAACCTTCACAATCTACTGAGTAACACTGTCTTATGGATTGAAAGCAGAAATAGAAAGTACACTGTCCTGAATATGAACACCAAACAAATGAAATGAATCTAACCCAAAAAAAATTCAGTCTTGCGAACGCAAGATTGTAAATGTCACTGTTTTGGTGAGAGACAAGAATCTGGCAGGCAAACTGCATATACCAAGCACAGGAATGTCCTGTAAATTGCATGCAAGATTTTGTCAACTGTGGTGAGCCCAACTGTTCACAAGTGGCACAATTAAGCAACATAATAGAATTGCCAGAGTCTAACTGAATTTCACGCAGCATCCGGCAGTGTTAAGTTCACATACAGTTTGTTTGACTGTTGTTGCACAGCCCTTGAGTGGATGGTCATTACTAGAACCGGAAGCTGGTTTAGAAAAAAACTACATGCACTATTCCGCACTTACAAGAGCAAGCATGGGTAGAGTTCTTTTTCTGTTGCGAGCACACAGACTGTACATGACCTGGCTTTTCTCAAGCAAAGCAAGTCACATTCTGTGTAGGGGAATGTTTTTTGTCATGCATGGAAGAGCAGCAGGGCCATGTTTTCAAGGCACAGACACTAAATCTTCAAAAACTAGCAACTGCAGCCTACTAATCGAGAATAACTTCTGAGTGAGACAGTAAACTTCTGTGCTGGTGTTGACAAGAAATACAAAAGTTTTACATTACCTTCACACTTAGCACAGGGAGCATTGAACCACTTCTCTTGCTGTTCACTGAAAGCTTGGAATAGTGGAATGCATGGAGGCAGTGCCATGGATGTGGCAGAGTTGATGCAGCAGTGGCCTGTGCATTAATGAGCTACTGGATGACCATCATCAACTGCGACATTTGTTCATTCTGGAACTGAATAAACTGCATTAGATCAAAGCCAGGAGCAGCCAGAGGGATAGGTGCAAGTGGTGTAGGAGGTGGGCTAGAGGCAATTTTAATGAGAGGAGTGCTGCAAAAAAGTTATATAAACAATTATACACAACTGGTGGAAATGTGCCTCTGAAAGAAAAGAAAGAAATATTAGTGACACACTGCGATGGAGTGGCGAAGAGCGAAGACAGCATTGGTTCTGTACTCTATGGCACCAGATGTTGTGTTGGTTACTGTGGGAGTCAGAACTGACACAATCAAGGAAGGAGAGAATAGTTGTGATGGGCAGCAGCGGAATCCAAAATCATCTGTACAAATCACTTGAAGATTTATTGAACTCTTTATTTCTAAAAAGAAAATAAAGTTAACTGAACTTCATTCCTGTGCTTCCTACATACAAATACTTTGACAATCTGGTACTACTCACAGAATGCAGGCTAAGTTATGTCTTCCTTCAAAGTCTGCAACTGAACTGTGGCAACCAGTGATGGGTGGATGCTTAAATTAGCACTGACAGGGATCACTGAACTCTGTCTCAGTTAGTTAGTTAGTTAGTTGGTTGCATGTTCCATTGATCAATCGCATGGGATGGTAGCCGTTACGGTGTGGAATGTGTCAAGTGCACAAGAAATGCACATATGAAACAAGAGTTTTTAATATATTACAATACAAAGTTAAAGATTAATATTTCTACTGTTTACCCCATTCCCTTAAATGGCACAAAATGCATATACTATATTTATAGATTTATTTATTCCTATTTAAGACTATTCAAGAATTCATCTATGGTATAGAAGGAGTTGTCAAGGAAAGGAGATATGATTTCAATTTATTTTTGAAGCGATTACTGCTGTCTGTCAGACATTGTATTTCTTCTAGTAATTCGCTGAAAATTTTTATAGCAGCATATGTTACCCCTCTCTGTGCCAAAGATAGGTTGAGTAAAGGATAGTGTAAGTCTTTATTTTTTCTGGTATTATAATCATGAATGTCACTGTTGTTTTTAAACTGGTCCATGTTGTTGAGAACGAATTTCATTAGTGAGTAAATGTACTGTGAGGTTGTTGTAAGAATTCCCAATGTTTTAAAAAGATGCCTACAAGATGTGTGACTATGAACCCCACACATTATTCTAACCACTTTCTTTTGAGCAGTGAATACTTTTTGTCTAAATGTTGAGTTACCCCAAAATATTATCCCGTATGACATCAGAGAGTGAAAGCATGCAAAGTATGCTAGCTTACTAATTTCTATATCCTCAAAATTGGCAATTATTCTGATTGAAAAAGTTGCTGAACCTAGTCGCTTTTGAAGATCCAAAATATGAATTTTCCAATTAAGATTCTCATCTATATGTATACCCAAAAACTTAGTATGCTCTACCCTGTCTACTGACTTACGTTGATGTGTTATATTTATTGAAGGAACTGTACTTTTTGCAGCAGAAAATTGGATGTACTGTGTTTTTTCAAAGTATAGAGCAAGCCCATTTGCAGAAAACCAATTAATGACTTTTCCAAATACCTTACTTACATCATTTTCAATTGGAATTTCTTTTACTGGATTAATAATGATGCTTGTATTATCAGCAAACAGTGTCAGTTCAGCTTCCAGTTTCAGATAGGAAGAGAGGTCGTTCACATATATCAAGAACAGAAGGGGACCCATGATTGAACCCTATGGAACACCTAGTGTAATTTTACCCCAGTTAGATGAAGTGGCAAACTTGTTTAAATCACTTGACCAATATAAGGAAACATTTTGCTTCCTGTTCTGTAGGTATACTTAAACCACTCATACACTATTCCATTTATACCATAGAATTGTAATTTCTGTAACATAATGTCATGGTTCACATTACTTTCTCAAAGATTTTTGAAAATGCTGTAAGCAAGGATCCTGGCTGAAAGTTATTGACATCTGTGGTGTCCCCCTTTTTGTAGAGAGGCCTGACAATGGCATATTTTAACCTGTCTGGGTGAGTTAGTGATGCATTACATATGTGACTCAGAACATCAGCTGTAATTGCTCCACATTGTTTTAATAGTTCATTAGGGATGTCATCTACTCCAACAGAACATTTATTTTTCAAAGATTTAATAATTTTACTTATTTCGCAAGAGGTTGTAAGGTGAAACTTAATTTGACTAAATTTTTTCAAAACAGACTCTTCCACATACTGCCTGGCTTTTTCTTTTGAACTGTTCTCATCAATTTTTTTCTCCTACACTTAAAAAATGATTGTTAAATACATTAACTACTTGTGTACTGTTGGTTAGAATGGTCTCATTCTCTTTAATAGTAATACTACCTACCCCAGTGGTTACTTTTCCTGTCTCCCATATTGATTTTATTTTATTGCTGGAGTTGTTAATTTCTTCTCTAACATACATATTTCCTGATTTCCTTACAATTTTTCTCAGTATGTTACAATGATTTTTGTAGTGAAAAACTACTTCTGGATCTTTACTAGCTCTTGCTGTCTCATACAGTTTTCTTTTTCTTTCTGAAGACACTTTAATACCTATAGTAATCCAAGGTTTCTCTGAAAAGTGTGTGGTGTTACATTTAGTAATTTTCTTTGCGAAACAATGTTCAAAAATACGATATAAATTTATCAAAAATATGTTGCATTTATCACTAGCATTTGGCTCATTATATACATCTTCCCAATTAACATTTCTTAAGCTTTCTCTGAAGTGCTCTTATAGATACTGGGTTGAGTGACCTCACACTTTTACTTAATGGTTTCCGAACTGTTCACCCTGTTAGAGTTTGTAAGCTAATCAGTTGTGCATCATGGTCTGACAATCCATTTACCACAGGGAAAGCATGTGTTTGTTTTACATCCTCTTTCTGTACAAATACATTATCTATTATCATGCTACTGTCTTGAGCTATACATGCGGGGTAATTGATCACTGATTCTAAGTTATATATTGTTAATAACACTTCTAGTTCATTTTTCCTATCAGAATTACTTAGAAAGTTTACATTGAAATCACCACAGATTAATAACTTCTTCTTTTTGTCTGACAGACAGCATAATAGGGAGTCAAACTTTTTTATGAACAGCTCCCAGTCTCCTAATGGTGACCTGTACACTGTTGATAATATCAATACTACATTACCTAGCTGAAGTTCACATGCACAAATCTCAAAGTGCTGATCAACACAAAATTTTCTTACTTCTACAGTTTTGCATTTATACCCTTTTTTATGAAAATGGCAACTCCTCCTTTATCCATCCTAGATCTACAAGTGTAAGATGCTAAATTACACCCACTTGTACTGACACTATCCATGCCCACAGTTACGTGGTATTCAGACAGACAATCAGTCTCATTCTTATTTTTGAGATCATCTAAACACACTAATAGCTCATCTACTTTATTTTTTATTCCCCTGATATTTTTATGAAGTAAGTTGATACTGCCCTTAGCTTTACTCCTATTTACTGTACATGAAGTTTCTTTTATTCTATTTATCTTGATTGTCATCTGTCTGGACTTTGGTTTTAACCTAAGAAACCTGTCTGCCTGGACTCATTAACCACAGAGATCACCCCTTGTGTGACTGTGGACCCCCTTACAGTTTCTGCTAATAGAGAAGCTAACTTATTTTTCTCCGTCCTATTCAGGTGTAGGCCACGTGTAGTGTATTCCTGCCTACCAATAGCATTTACTGTAACAACACTTATGTGGGATTTTGCCAGTGTCTGGAGCATCCTGTTTAGCTCAGTGTTAACATGCCTTACAGCAGTGTTTAGCCAGGGCTGATAATGGCACTGGAAGACCTCCACAAACCCCACAATTGTGTGCTCCATTTCTGCTCCTATTTTATCCAGGTCAACTCCTAATACTATATCTCGGATTCATAGCCAGGCTGTTTCCTGCTCCCCCAAATTTAATTACCTGATCTTCCTTCTCAAAGTCCCTGCCTAGCTGACCTAAGTTTTCTGTCACCTGGCTAAGGCTAACACTTAGTTTCACAAAACTTGTGACCTGGTACCCTGCAACTAATTTCCCCTGAAGCTGTTGGCCTACACCCCTCCCATGACCGCTGCCTATAAGCAGAATTCTTCTTTTCCTATTCTGGTTTGATCCTGACCTGTATTTTCTTCTTTAAGCTAATACTCTGCTTCAACCTACTTTCATCTGGATGAGGCCCTTCCTCCACTTCAGATAGCAAGCCAAACTGATTTACTAATTGAATTTCTGGAGTTTTTCAAGTGTTTCCCTTTTTTGCCCTTTGCTTGCTACCTTTTCCAAGTTTCCAGTCTCTTTTTCCTCCCTTAACCTACATAATTGCAAGTTTGTGTTTTCTTATTCAGCCTTAAGGGCACAAATTTTTGCCTCCTGTTCAGAAATTTTTCTGTCCTTTCTGCATAACCTACACTGCCATTGAAGAACCTCCCTGGAGGTGTGGCGCTGCCAGCTCTCTCCACTGGCATGCAGCCCAGAGCCTTCTGGTTTCCATTTTATGGGACTGCACTGGTCATTGTCCAGATAATGCTTTATAACTGCACAAAAATTCCTTTGTTTTAATTATTGCCAGACCAACTTGCATATCGTATTTGTGACACTCTCTCCTCTGCAATAATACAAATTGAACTGCTCTTTGAACTTTTTCAATGTCCTCTGTCAGTCCTACACAACACAGATCCTGCAACATGCAGCAGTAATCTAGAAGATCATAGTGTAGGCAGTCTCTCTAATAGACCTGCTCCATCTTCTAAGTGTTCTGCCAATAAATCACAGTCTTTGGTTAGTTTTCCCCATGACATTACCTGTGTCATCATTCTAGTATAAATTATTCCTCATTGTAGTCCCTGAATATTTTGTTGAATTCACAGCCTGTAGATCTGTGTGGTGTACTGTGCAAATTTTTAGTATTGATTTGGATGACTTCACACTTTTCATTACTTAGAATCAATTGCCACTTTTTGTGCCATATATCTTGTCTAAATCATTTTGCAGTTGGTTCAAATCATCTGATGACCTTATTAGATGGTAAATGACAGCAACATCTGCAAACAGTCTAAGAGGGCTGCACAGTCTGCCTCCTAAATTGTTTATATAGATTAGAAAAAGCAGAGGTGCTATAACATCTCCTTAGGGAACATCAGATATCACTTTTGTTTTACTCTATGGTTTTCCATCAGTTACTACGAACTGTGACCTTCTCACAGGAAATCATGAATACAGTCGCACAACTGAGTCAATACTCCAGAGCCACACAATTTGATTAGAAGTCACTTTTGAGGAACAGTGTCAAAAGCCTTCAGGAAAATCTAGAGGTGAGGAATCAATTTGAGATTCTCTGCCAACAGCACTCACTATTTTGTGTGAGTAAAGATATTTTCCAAATTCATGTTGACTATTTGCCAATAAATCATTTTTACCAAGATAATTCATAATTGTGAAGTTCCAGTATTATGTAGGAGTGAAGACCAGCAAGTTGGGTTATTAAATTTTACTTTTTGAGTTTCTGTCACAGTTGTGCTCAAAAAATTTTATTTGTCATGACTAATTTCAGACTACATTCTCCATTCTCAAACAGCAGCCCTCGTTGGAATAGTAACATACATTTCCACCAGTGCACACATATCCAATAGCCACAACTAGTGATTTTACAGATTTTACATGTGCAGCATAGTGATGCTTACCCAGGACCCAGAAACTTCACAAATTCAAGTAGTGGAAGCTCCCTCCACATACTTTGGAGGGAGAGTTCACAAGTCATCTTTGTGAAGAGATTTTTGTGCCACATCTCAAGATGTGAATGAGGTTGCTGCATTGCAGCTCCCCATGGTTCCCTGACCCCTCACTCGACCAAGAGGAGCTGCACTGTTTTCACTCGGATACAGAGGTGAGGCACTCGCTGGATAGTTTTCGCGTCACCACTTCCCATTGTGCCTCTAGTGTGGCAGCTGATGTGGTGCTCAGGCAGGTTGTGAACATGATACAACAGGGGTGACCTGAGCAACAGCCAGGCTGGGCGTCAGACCTGCTTCGGAACTATTACGTCTCTGGCTGGGAGAACAGATGGCTTCTCTCATCAGGAGTAGTTGCAGTCTACAGTCCGGCCTCAGAGGCCAAAGACAGTGGTTGAGTGTGTGAGTTGTACTTATGTTAACGTTTGTGTGTTTTCCACTTTAGAAGAAGGCCTTTTGGCAAAAGCTTAAATGAATAGCAGTCTTTTTTTTGTGCCTGTCTGTGAATTCATCTCCTCTATATGGTGAGTAGAAATCTATCCTTTTCGTAATATTGCCTTGATTCCATTCTGAACTTCCAGCTGAGAATGACATTTACACATTCACAAACAAAATTTTAAAAGTGTTAAATAACAAAATAGTACAGTTTGTATTTTCTATGAGCTATCTGAGGCATTTGACTGTGTGACTCATAAATTTATCTTAGGTTTTATAGAATTGATGTTATAGCCATCCAAAAACCAATGTCACATTTACCCAAGGGATTTTGCAAAGGGGTTTCACAAAGCTTGTTTATGCTGATGACAACAGTATTGTAATCAATTCAAAAATCCTTAAAGCAGCAGAACCAACAGTAAACAGCTTTCTCAAAAGTATTAGTGAGTGATTTACTGTGAATGGTCTAACTCTTAATTTCAAAAAGAAAAAACATATTTTGTTCCACACATCTAGAGGTACTACACCATTGATAGCTGTAACACAATAAGGAACCATATATAGGGTGGAAACTTCAAAAACATTTAGGTTTTCATAGTGATGAGAATGTAAACTGGAAAAAATATCTTTTGGAACACATGTTCAGCCACATTTGCACTTCAGATTATTACAAATATCTTAGTGATAGACAAATTGGTAAATTGACATTTTTGCATATTTTCATTCAATAATGTCAGATAGAATAAGGTTCTTTAAGAAAGAAGGTCTTCATTGAGGAAAAACATGCTGTGAGAATAATATGTGGTGCTCAGTTATGGCCATCTTCTAGACATCTGTTTAAGAAAATAGTCAAAATGCCTAATGCCTCACAGTGTATTTACCTCCATGAAATTTGTTATAAATAATCCCTTGCAGCTGAAAAGGAACAATGATGTTCATAATAATAATACCAGAGGAAAAAAATGTTCATTCATTACTCCACATTAATGTTGTCTTAAGCACAAAAATAGGTGCACAATGCTCCCACCAAAATGTTTGATCATTTAGCAAATGATATAAAATGTCTGAGAGACAGCAAAGTTAAATTTGAAAACAAACTGGAAAAGCTTCTCCTGTCTACTCCTTCTGTTCCATAGAAGAATTTCTATTTTAGTAATGTAAAAAAGATGGTGGATAGGAACTGCTAACTCATATTTATATTTAAAAAATAAAAATGATAGCTTGTTGCCATATTTACATTATTAGAATGTGTAATGTAGGTAAAACAAATCCTTCCACGCCACTATCATTATTCACACAAGTGGTCCATGGAACATGAAATTGACTAACTAACTAACTAACTAAACACATCTGCCCTCTCGTTTCTTATCCACTGTCAGATATGATAAACTGCTCCTTGATGGTGGTCCAATTCCATAAATTTTCGAGACAGCAAAAGTGAAATTTGGTTTTTGAAAAAGGGAGATCAATAAACTGGGTCCTATATTTGTCTCTAAATGAATGTTATAGTGCACTCAATGGCAAAAAGCATAAAACTGGAGTATATTTTGATCTCACATAGTCCATCGATTTTGTCAACAGTGAATTACTTTTGGCACAACTTCCACAATTTGGAATTAGGGTAAATGCAATATAGTTGGTTTGGATCACACCACACAGAGCACAAAGAGCTGTAATAGCCTCTAAAAATGTTGGAAGTATTCAGTCAAAAGAACATTTGTAAGACAAGGCATTTGTAGATCCTCAGGTTATAGGAGATGATAACGGCGAATAATCATTTGGTCAATGCTCAGTAGAAGAATATTGATCACATACATAAGCATCTGAATGCATGAGTCACTAGACCGACTACTAGTCAGAGAGTCTATTGTGCCAGAACTTTGTCGACCACCAATGATGATACCCTGCAGAGTAGTGTTCCCACAGAGCTCTCCCCTCCCTCCCTCCCTCCCTCCCTCCCCCCCCCCCCCACCCCCACCCCCACCCCAGTGCAGTGCATTGCAAGGGAACACGAGCATGGGGTCAATAACCACTGAAGCGGTGGGTAATGATGTGTACGACATGTCGTGCAATGCCTTGGAACTTTTGTGAGACACAACTGGACTTTTTCTTGACATCATGGTGGGAATGGTATGGCTGTGGCTGACAAGGGAAGCATCGGCTGTGTCCACACTGGACACCGGTGGTATAATCAAAGATCAAAGGGATGTTGGTGGTGGTGGGGGAAATTGTGTCTGTAGCAAGGATGTCAGGCTGTGGAGCCCATACGTGGCAGAGAGAATTTAGCGTGATCAACCCTCCACTAGGCATGTTGGAAAAGTTATATAATTTGGAGCACTTGGGGTCTTTCCACACCCAGTTCATTTTATTGGAGCACTTTATTTATTGTTGGCTTTTGTCATCATTTCTTTGTTGTAACATCAAATTTTTATATCCCACACTGTTTTTATTGTTAGTGGATTCTATACATCATTTTTTTTTTTTTTTTTTTTTTTTTTTTTTTTTTTTTTTTTTTGAGGAAATCCCCCCGAACTATGGACCTTGCCATTGGTAGGGGGGCTTTCGTGCCCCAACGATACAGATAGCCATACCGTAGGTGCAACCGCAATGGAGGGATATCTGTTGAGAGGCCAGACAAACGTGTGGTTCCTGAAGAGGGGCAGCAGCCTTTTCAGTAGTTGCAGGGGCAACAGTCTGGATGATTGACTGATCTGGCCCTGTAACACTAACCAAACCCGCCTTGCTGTTGTGGTACTGCGAACGGCTGAAAGCAAGGGGAAACTACAGCCGTAATTTTTCCCGAGGGCATGCAGCTTTACTGTATGATTAAATGATGATGGCGTCCTCTTGGGTAAAATATTCCGGAGGTAAAACAGTCCCCCATTCGGATCTCCAGGCGGGGACTACTCAAGAGGATGTCGTTATCAGGAGAAAGAAAACTGGCGTTCTACGTGTTGGAGCGTGGAACGTCAGATCCCTTAATTGGGTAGGTAGGTTAGAAAATTTAAAAAGGAAAATGGATAGGTTAAAGTTAGATATAGTGGGAATTAGTGAAGTTCAGCGGCAAGAGGAACAAGACTTTTGGACAGGTGAATACAGGGTTATAAATACAAAATCAAATAGGGGTAATGCAGGAGTAGGTTTAATAATGAATAAAAAAGTAGGAGTGCGGGTAAGCTACTACAAACAGCATAGGAACGCATTATTGTGGCCAAGATAGACACAAAGCCCAAACCTACTACAGTAGTACAAGTTTATATGCCAACTAGCTCTGCAGATGATGAAGAAATTGATGAAATGTATGATGAGATAAAAGAAATTACTCAGGTAGTGAAGGGAGACGAAAATTTAATAGTCATGGGTGACGGGAATTCGACAGTAGGAAAGGGAAGTGAAGGAAACATAGTAGGTGAATATGGATTGGGGCTAAGAAATGAAAGAGGAAGCCGCCTGGTAGAATTTTGCACAGAGCATAACTTAACCATAGCTAACACTTGGTTCAAGAATCATGAAAGAAGGTTGTATACATGGATGAACCCTGTAGATACTAAAAGGTTTCAGATAGATTATATAATGGTAAGATAGAGATTTAGGAACCAGATTTTAAATTGTAAGACATTTCCAGGGGCAGATGTGGACTCTGACCACAATTTATTGGTTATAAACTGTAGATTAAAACTGAAGAAACTGCCAAAAGGTGGAAAGTTAAGGAGATGGTACCTGGATAAACTGAAAGAACCAGAGGTAGTACAGAGTTTCAGGGAGAGCATAAGGGAACAATTGACAGGAATGGGAGAAAGAAATACAGTAGAAGAAGAATGGGTAGCTTTGAGGAATGAAATAGTGAAGGCAGCAGAGGTTCGAGTAGGTAAAAAGACGAGGGCTAGTAGAAATCCTTGGGTAACAGAAGAGATACTGAATTTAATTGATGAAAGGAGAAAATACAAAAATGCAGTAAAAGAAGCAGGCAAAAAGGAATACAAACTTCTCAAAAATGAGGACAGGAAGTGCAAAATGGCTAAGCAGGGATGGCTAGAGGACAAATGTAAGGATGTAGAGGCTTATCTCACTAGGGGTAAGATAGATACAGCCTACAAGAAAATTAAAGAGACCTTAGGAGAAAAGAGAACCACTTGCATGAATATCAAGGGCTCAGATGGAAACCAAGTTCTAAGCAAAGAAGGGAAAGCAGAAAGGTGGAAGGAGTATATAGAGGGCCTATACAGGGACGATGTTCTTGAGGACAATATTATGGCAATGGAAGAGGACGTAGGTGAAGATAAAATGGGAGATATGATACTGCGTGAAGAGTTTGACAGAGCACTGAAAGACCTGAATCGAAACAAGGCCCCAGGAGTAGACAACATTTCATTAGAACTACTGACAGTCTTGGGAGAGCCAGTCCTGACAAAACTCTACCATCTGGTGAGCAAGATATATGAGACAGGCGAAATTCCCTCAGACTTCAAGAAGAATATAATAATTCCAATCCCAAAGAAAGCAAGTGTTGACAGATGTGAAAATTACCTGCAGAAGAATGCTGAAGATTAGATGGGTAGATCACATAACTAATGAGGAGGTATTGAATAGAATTAGGGAGAAGAGGAGTTTGTGGCACAACTTGACTAGAAGAAGGAATCAGTTGGTAGGACATGTTCTGAGGCATCAAGGGATCACCAATTTAGTACTGGAGGGCAGCGTGGAGGGTAAAAATCGTAGAGGGAGACCAAGAGATGAATACACTAAACAGGTTCAGAAGGATGTAGGTTGCAATAGGTACTGGGAGATGAAGAAGCTTGCACAGGATAGAGTAGCATGGAGAGCTGCATCAAACCAGTCTCAGGACTGAAGACCACAACAACAACAACAACAACAACGAGAGAAAATACAACATTACATATTTTGCAACATTTAGTTTTACATTGCTTTTTGTTGCAAAAAATTATGTTTATTTTTTACAATTTACATGCCATTGTTGTCTTACATCTTAAACATTTTTGGGACATATTATTTTATTTTATGTTTTTGAAGAAAACTGAAATATTTTTTTTTATTTCTCAGGTTTTGTTATATCTCTGGTGATCATGACAAAAATGAAAACTTCAGTACAATAAAATACCTGCTGTAGTTTTATTGTGCTTAGAAATGGTCATGTCAACACAATACACTTACTCATTTTTATTACACTGTAAGCACATCACAGTCTGGCTTGAATGGGTGCTGCATACAGATTTTCCAAAGTTGTAACAGATTTGTCTAGGTTTCTTGGATGCAAGGAACACCTTTGTCTTTCGTTGGTGTTTACAAGTGTACTGTGTCTTTTAGGCTCATATTCGTATCTAAGAGCAAGAAGACCACTGTGTGCTCCCTTTTGAAGGAACCTCATATCAAATAGTATTCTGTTGAAGTAAGGATGCACAAGCTGTCATCCTGACTGCAACAGAAACTGCCACCTCTTCTGCTTTGATGAGTGGCTTTGTGGGTGACGATACAACCATACCAAGTATTGTAGAACAGTACAACAGGCCAATGCTTGGTGTTGTGTTTCATGCTACAGGTGCCCACAAGCTGATCAATCGTATCAACACATCCCTCGTGTTTGTTGTAATGCTCTTTTACTTCTGGCTTCTTTTCATCACCAACTATAATTCTTGATAAGTGAAGGGGGAGACAAGTATAACTGCTGTTAATTTCTTTGGCGCATGTGATGCTAGTGGTATGGAATCAGAAAAACCAAAAACAGATGAGTTTACCTCTCTTGAACATTATGGTTGCATCTTCTTAGAAATATCGATCTTGTTTTTCGTTAGAGTTCCAGCAGAAGTGGTTTTCACTGTCAACAACTCTCTCACTAAAGGTCTTCTAGTGAAAAAGCTGTCAGCTACAATATTGTGGCCTTTATTGAACCACTTTGTCATTAGATATTCTGTGGAAACCTGATTTACTTCTCTCTGTTGGCTTTCTAAATCTGTCCATTCAGTGGCAATGCATTTCTGGAATGCTGAGTCCACCATATTTTTATACCTCTTTAGCAAGCTTGCTTTTCATATGCTGTTGAAATGGACATTTCTCTCTAAATAGCACAGGCTGTTTATCAACAGTCATTTCAAAGTGTAGACTGTATATGGAAGAAAGCTGTGAAATGAACTTTTCCCAAATGTCTCTAAATACAACTAATTTATCAAGAATTGTACAATCTGCCCTTGTTTCCTTATTCTCAAACTGTGAAAATGTGTGATAGCTGGAAACCTTTTTAGGTGCATTATTGCTCTGAAAATAGGCCTACTATGTTTCTCACACCAAAATTCGCTCGTGTGCTCCCTCCCTGATCTGTAGGTTCCAGAAGATATAAGCAAACCAATATAGGCCTCTAAAATTCTTCCCCATCTAGTTTCTCCCACACCTTAGATGTACTATCAGGCTCTGAGCACTATGGGACTCAACATCTGTGGTCATCAGTCCCCTAGAACTTAAAACTAATTAAACCTAACTAACCTAAGGACATCACACACATCCATGTCCGAGGCAGGATTCGAACCTGTGACCGTAGCAGTCGCGCGGTTCCAGACTGAGCGCCTAGAATCGCTCGGCCACCGTGACCGGCTGTACTATCAGGATAATCTTCATTCTACTTGTTATACACTCACCTAGCCTCTTTGTTAGTTTTCCTTACCATGACTAACATTATTTTGGAGTAATTAGGAACTTTAAGACTTCTTTTATTGAACTAGGAGTGTCACTTTAGGACCAGGTTTATCCAAAATTATTTTATGAGCTAGAGTTTGGCACTTGGTGGGAGGCTCTTTGAACCAAATCATTCCATATTTTCCAGCGAAATGATCTTTCATAGCGTTGTCATTACTTACTATTCCATCATCATCACTATAAATGACATCATCTTCGTTATCTTCTTCTTCCTATTCCATTATGTCACTGCCTTCCACCTCTACACTATCTGAGGGCAAGTATTTATCACTGTTCAGGTCAGAAATACTTTTGTTATTGACTTCAGCATCATACAACATCTGAAGAAGAATCTTATTGGTCTCTTCAGCACAAACAAGTTATCCATCAACCCTAAACAAAAAATTAATTCTATGTTTAAATTCTAACCTAACTTATGAGACAATAGGTTCGCCTCCCTACAGTCCCCACAAATGTCATAATTTATGACTTACTTACATCATAATAAACAAATATTCCTTTCTTTTTATTAATAGTATCATACATATATGAAAAAGTGTAAGATTTGAAAACAAATGTTGCGCTTGTGCAGCAATGCGGTAGCTAGGTGCTGAGGTGGGGCACGATACACTGACGTGTGTGCTTTGCTGTGTGCCCGGGGTCAGTGCCAGTGCGGGTGCTCGATAGGGTAAGGGAGGGGTGGGGCACGGATGCTTGGGCAGACATCCAGTAGGTGTGACTAGTCAGTGGGATTAGGGTCATGTTTGTGCTCGCACATTCTCTGTCTTGACGGTTGTGTGTCAAGGCTGTGGGCTGCTCACAGGCCAGGGTGCAGGCAGTGGATATCTCATTTTATATTGTGGTACCAATGTGTTCCTCATGGAGTGCATCTGACGACCCATAGCAATAGGCATAGCATTGGTGGATCACCAACAGCTCGTTAGGTAAGGAGACACACCTCTTGAATGTGTCGATGGACGCACGATTGCCTTCCTGTTGTTTGTCTTAAATGGGCATTGTACCAAGTTTGGGTGGAGGTGCCAGGGCAAAAGGTCCTGGAACGCAGCAGCCCATGTCAGTGTGCAAGAGCATGGAATGTTGAACAACTGGGGAGAGGTCAAAGTAATGTAAAACGTTCATTCCCCGGTCTGCTTTTACGTCTTTAACAGAGTGTGCCCATGTGAGACGGCAAAACAGTGACAGTTGCAGAGTTCGGATCATGGATCTGTGTACTGTGATCCAAGAGCTGCAGATTCATCCTTTGTCAATGAGATGTGAAGTGGTAGGGGGGTAGGGATGATGGTCATTGCTGTAACAATTGGTTTTAAGTTATAACATTATTTTTTCAACATCAGTTTAACTTAAGTGTTAAAACTGTCCAAAATAACTGGTTTCTGAAATGACTAATTTTCATTTGTTTTCTTCCTATTGTTTCCTGTAACAAACATAGAAATCAAACAAAGACCAAAAATTTTTGACTCAGTTTGAAGATACATAGAATCAAAATATTAAGTTAAGTAGGCAAATAAAAGAAAATTTTATCCATCCACCATTTGATACTATTTTTGAAAAGTGGTACAGCTACTTTCTATTTTTATTGTGCTTTATGAATGAATAGTTGTTAAGTTTTTAATTTATTACTGTTACCATAATCTCCTTCCTGCTTTATTTTTTCATAGAAATGGCAGACAAAACTTTAATCTTTCAAAGCAAATTAAGCGTTATACTTCATTGTTATGCCACTTCACAAGAATGTTTCCAGAATAGAGCTGATGCAGTTCTGCACACAACATATGTCTGGCAATGACAGTGATATACTACATACACTTTGGTACAGAAAGGGGTGAATTATGCTGCCACAAAAATCTTTGGTCATTTGCCAAATAATATTAAAAGTCTGACGGATAGCCAACCAACATTTAAAAGCAAATTAAAAGAATTTCTGAATGACAACTCCTTCTGCTCAATAGATGAATTCTTAGATATGAAGTAGTAACTGCAAAAAAATTAATTAATTAATTATTTTGTGCAAAGAAAACTTATGTTAAAGTAACACGTTCCACATCATTATGAACTGTCATACTCATGATCTATGGAGGAAGGATTAATGTATGTATGTATAGACCAGATGGGGGAAAGTCTTGCACATTGCTTGTACAAACTTACCTTAAGCTACGAAACACAGTAACAGGGACATTATTGTCTGAGTAATGCTGTACCAACTCTTTTGCCATCTGTTTGTTGCTCATTTCTGTCAGCACCATTATTAAAATAGCCCTGATCAAATTTCCTATTTTCTGTAATGACATAATATTTCAAAATAATGAAAATTCTGCATATAAAAATTGCTTCTTATTAAGAAAGGTTTTTTAAAAAATGGAAATTATGGCTGATTGATATTTCGGTTTTTTTACTCAGTCATTAGTAAAAAATAAGAAACATGTTATAACTAAGACCAAACAAATACAAAAAGTACCAGTTATTTGGAACTAAATTACTGGTATCGGTTTTAACCAGTCAATTTTCCTATCCCCAGTAGAGGATTGATGTCAGAACTTACGTCCGACATTAGGTGGTTTGTCGGAGGGGACAAGGCGGGTGGCGCAGCTGAAAATGAGATTCTCGGAAGCTCACATGACATGACCAGCAGTGGTGAGAGCACATTTGGAGCAGGCAAAGTCCAGTCACCATACACAGTGTAGAATACACAGATGTCCTGTCCATTGCATTGCAGTGCTGGAAAAGTTCCATTTGATTGGCATCTGGGCACTGTTGTGAAACTGTAGGAACACCCTGTTGGAAGTTCAGTATTGTCAAATTGGTGAGCCAGTTGTGGGCACCATCAAGCAGTCACAAAACATGTGACAGTCACATGCAGTGTCATCAAACTGCTTCCATGCAGATACAGTTGCATGTGGGGCATGGTTGCTAGGTGCACAGTTGTTTGTTTTGACTGGGTGGAGGTCACTGTGCCTATATGTATGTTCCAAGACAACGGAAGAAGAGGTTTTGCTCAGGTGTGGTGTGGTCGGTCACGTCATGTGGTGTTCTGCAAAGGCACGGGCATGGCTAGGTCAGTAGCATGTTACGACTGCACGGGCATGACGCATTTGACAATGTTCTGAGCAGGTGTGATTACAGCGAGTCAGTGACATATAGCGGCTGTGCAGGCATGACACGGTTGGGAAGGTTCTGTGCAGAGTCAGGTGTGCTGCAGTTGGTGATATTCCACACAGGGATGGGCACGACATGGGGCAGTTAGTGGTATTCTGTATCAGCGCAGCACATGCAGCAGGGAAATGGGGGATTGTTGGCGTCGCACAAAGGACATTGCTCCAGCCAGGTACAGTGACGTCCAAGTTGGAAGCAGTCGGGTGAAACTGGTTGGGCTAGGCCACCACATAGAAGTAAGCATGCCTCGGCTGACACTGTGGTGCATGGCCCACAGCATTGTTACCGACAACACGAGTGCATTGTCGGTGTTTGGTGAAATGTCCTCGATGTACTTGATTGTCCATTGTCTGTGAAGGGCATTCAGCTGTGCCAAACGAGCATGAATCTGAGCAGATGATGTGTTGCAGCTTAGCAGGTGCATGGTATGGGAATGACAATGAGGTCCCCACAGTAAATTGTTTATTGCTTTCAATTGTTCGGCACTAGTTTTATATGCCAAACCACTGTATTGAAGCGTGTCACTTACACTACTGAAGACTGTAGGTGGTCATAAAGTCAGTTAAGAAGCTCTGCACTGTCCAGGTTGAAAACCATTGGCATTGTGTGCAAATTTCAGCATGCGACTGTTACAAAAGGGTGCATTGTCCTAATGTAGTAAACGTACCAGTGAGAAACTTACCTCTTATGCTGTTGTCACAAATGTCATGGATGAAGAGACACTGTCCATCAGTGAAGACTGCATATCATGATGTGTGCTCTTCAGTAGTATTGTGAATGTGTAATTGTTAGAAATGATGAATATCTGTGCTCTCACAAACATTGGGAGTTATCAGAGTAGTTCCACAGGGTATAAGAGATGATTAAGATGAAGATCTACTCAGTCCTAATGCACTGTTCGACAATATTTATTACCAATAAGAAAATACATACATAAGATGCTGAAGGGGTTATCACAGTCCGTGCATACACTTCATCAGTTACTGGTTTATGCAGACTGTCTGTAACTGTGGTGTCAGCACTTCAACCATCAACTGCCTGAAGATGGACATTGAAGTGCCAAAACTGGTAGCTACACAATAAATAATATCATAAGGACTGCTGTGGGTGTTTCATTTTCTTACAATAGTGAACAGCTGTGGCCCCCAAGACCTCCAGTCAAAAGGATGGACATACAAAAACATACAAAAGCATACGAACACATCTGAGTCGCTAGAATGACTACCGTTCAAAGAGCCTGTTGCACTGGAGCTGCATCGACCACCGACGATGATACCTTGCGGAGCAGTGCTCCTACACATTCTTCAAAGTTTCACACTTGGTCCACTTCTATTTATTATGTTTATCAATGACCTGCCCTGAAGCAATCAACAAGGTCTACCAGTAATGTCTGCTGATGACTCCAGTATACTGTATTGAAATCCCTGTGCTAATGAACATCGTAACACAAATTTTGATACATGCTTGAAGCCAGAACACTGGTTAAACACAAAGCGTTACTGAATAAAGGCAGAATTTTGTATATCAGTTTTCATCTGTCACATATAGTTTCATTGAGGATACGTTATGCCAGATTTTAAAATGTGCCTATAAACCAAGAGGTAACAAATAAATTCCTTGTAGTGTGTATAGCTGACACTCTGCAGTAGCGCATGCATTAAAAAAGTTAATAAACGGACCGACCAGTCAGTGCTATGCTTTTAATATCTTGACTAAAGTCTGTAGCACTGAAACACTTGTACGCTCAGTACTCACATATTGCAGTCCATGTTGTGGAATCTCACACAGAGAGATATTTATGATGCAGAAGAGAATAATGAACATAATGAAACAAGTGCCTCTCTCTTCCATCACTAAACATCTATTTCTGAATTGCAATATCCTTCCAGGTCTTATATTTATCTTCACAATACAGTATATTTCATTCATGGAAATTTACATATTTTTGCAAAAATAAAAGACATCTATCATCATCAGACCCATCATTCCAACAAGGTATCTATTATTAGTCAACAACTATGTAAGGGCCACAGAAGTGTTAGGCACTACAGGCTACCCAAAATCTTACAGCTGGATAGAGAAGCAATCAAAACAAAAGTAAATGTGATGCTTCAGAAGAACTGCTTCTAAACAGTAGTAGAATTTATGGATGTCAGTCTAAAATAAGTCTGTCTCTGTACATAAGTGGTCAGTATGGTTCACTGCCATGCAGAGGACCTAGGTTCAATTCCCTGTGTTGAAGAGGATTCTTCCCTGATAGGAGGACAGGAATGCACTCCACTCAGCCTCATGATGCCACTTGAGGAGCTACTTGAGACAGAAGTAGCAGCTACAAGGATTGCAAACCCGACAACAGCTGTTAGAGCACTGTGCTGGCCCCATACCCCTGTATACTACATTCGAAAGGGACCACGTGGCAAAAAATGACACTGCAGACAGTCAGTCTGAAGCCAGAATGGCAGAGTCTAAAATAACCATATGTTTATAGCTCATTTAGTTTATTCCACAGAAGTAAATGCTAGTTTTGTTCCACTGAATTGCAGACAGGCACAATAAAGAAACTGTTACACATTATAGCTCTTGGTCAAAGCGTAGTGCAGCAAAGAGAAACACCTTGTAGGTACATGACTGTTACCACTGGACTGGAATGTGACTGTCATGAGAATGGCAATGTGGAGGGGGGCAGTGTGGTATGCGTACTGTAAGACCTTCGGTACACACACCATCAGATTATTTGACTTGTCGCTCTAACGAAGTAGGCGAGTGTCAGCAATATCTCTTGTGGTCTTATCGTGGTGTGTTTATCTTCTGCCGTTAGGTCAGACGATAGAAATGCTCCTCGCACGCTTAGAGTAGCAGATTGACGGTGACCAACTTTAAACAGAACTTGATTAATTTTCACACACATTTATTAAAATAATAACAACATAAAATTACTTAACTGGATTCTGGATGCTATTTACAATTGACAATCTGAAGTTCCTTTGGTATTGGTACGTTAATCTTATTCTCACATATCTCTGATACTTGACAAAGTGTCTATACATTTATCTTCATGGCTACGTACAGGAATATGATAATCTTATTAGGCACAGACTGAAACTTGACTATAGACTGGTACAGACTAATGCAGACTGGTACAGACTGGTGCAGACAAATGCAGACTGACTAATCGGAGGTCTGTACACTCGTTATAATACCTCGCGCGTTCAGGTATCACTGCGCGAGTGTGATCCGCGAGGAGAAAAGGTTCTATGTTAGCAGCAATCTCATTGGCTGCGTTACATATTAATACGCGGGTCGGCAGAAGCAGAATTTGGTCCGTCTCTAAGACAGCGCCATCTCGTAGTGCGGAGACGGACGAGCGCTGCGCCTGCGCTGTTGTGCTTAGCGGGGCACGCTCTATTGGGAAAGTTGTGTATGCACTGACTACGGGGAACTATGTACACAACAGGAAAGGAAGGGGGAGGGACAGCAGGGTATGGCTGGGAGTGGGGGAGAGAAGAGTGTTGTCTGGCAGGGCATCCAGATCACAGCCACTTCCAATCTCATCCCATTGCTACAGGGATAACAACCCAGTGAAAGGCCCAGGTGTGAGACTGCCTAATCCACCCACCCAGCACTTCCTGTTCCACACCTCTCATGGGCTTATCAAAGGCTGGGCCACCTGTGAAAGCAGCCATGTCGGATACCAGCTCTGCCACAATCACTGCACAGCTTTTTATATTGATACGACTACCAACCAGCTGTCCACCAGGATGAATGCCCACTGCCAAGCAGTAGCTGAGAGTAGAGTAGAACATCCAGTGGCACAGCACGCAGCCGAACTTGATTCAGTGGCTGCTTCACAGCCCAGGCCATCTGGATCCTCCCCTTGTAATGGGACTCACTCCTCTAACATTGCCTTTTTTCTTTATAGAAATATGTGATACCAAAAACTATTTTAAATCTTGTATAGGTTAAAATTATCTCAGTTGCTTCACTAAAAGAATTTTATATGATTTTGTATATGATGTATTATATTTCATACTGTTGTTGTTGTGGTCTTCAGTCCTGAGACTGGTTTGATGCAGCTCTCCATGCTACTCTATCCTGCACAAGCTTCTTCATCTCCCAGTACCTACTGCAACCTACATCCTTCTGAATCTGCTTGGTGTATTCATCTCTTGGTCTCCCTCTACAATTTTTACCCTCCACGCTGCCCTCCAATACTAAATTGGTGATCCCTTGACGCCTCAGAACATGTCCTACCAACCGATCCCTTCTTCTAGTCAAGTTGTGCCACAAACTTCTCTTCTCCCCAATCCTATTAGTTATGTGATCTACCCATCTAATCTTCAGCATTCTTCTGTAGCACCACATTTTGAAAGCTTCTATTCTCTTCTTGTCTAAACTATTTATCGTCCATGTTTCACTTCCATACATGGCTACATTCCATACAAATACTTTCAGAAACGACTTCCTGACACTTAAATCAATACTCAATGTTAACAAATTTCTCTTCTTCAGAAACGCTTTCCTTCCCATTGCCAGTCTACATTTTATATCCTCTCTACTTCGACCATCATCAGTTATTTTGCTCCCCAAATAGCCAAACTCCTTTACTACTTTAAGTGTCTCATTTCCTAATCTAATACCCTCAACATCACCCGACTTAATTCAACTACATTCCATTATCCTCATTTTGCTTTTGTTGATGTTCATCTTATATCCTCCCTTCAAGACACTATCCATTCCATTCAACTGCTCTTCCAAGTCCTTTGCTGTCTCTGACAGAATTACAATGTCATCGGCGAACCTCAAAGTTTTTATTTCTTCTCCATGGATTATAATACCTACCCCAAATTTTTCTTTTGTTTCCTTCACTGCTTGCTCAATATACAGATTGAATAACATTGGGGAGAGGCTACAACCCTGTCTCACTCCCTTCCCAACCACTGCTTCCCTTTCATGCCCCTCAACTCTTATAACTGCCATTTGGTTTCTATGCAAATTGTAAATAGCCTTTTGCTCCCTCTATTTTACCCCTGCCACCTTCAGAATTTGAAAGAGAGTATTCCAGTCAACATTGTCAAAAGCTTTCTCTAAGTCTACAAATGCTAGAAACGTAGGTTTGCCTTTCCTTAATCTAGCTTCTAAGATAAGCCGTAGGGTCAGTATTGCCTCACGTGTTCCAATATTTCTATGGAATCCAAACTGATCTTCCCCAAGGTCGGCTTCTACTAGTTTTTCCATTTGTCTGTAAAGAATTCACGTTAGTATTTTGCAGCCGTGACTTATTAAACTGATAGTTCGGTAATTTTCACATCTGTCAACACCTGCTTTCTTTGGGATTGGAATTATTATATTCTTCTTGAAGTCTGAGGGTGTTTTGCCTGTCTCACCAGATGGTAGAGTAAAATTTCATACTGAAATGTATAAAAAGAAATTAATTTGTTACACTCTGTATCTATGGTTAATTTCTTTTAGAAATATTTGAAATTACAAAATTTCTGGCATACTTAAAATTCATATTAATAATTTGCACAATCTAATGTGAATTATTAAATTTATTTCTGGACTCATTTATAAAAATAATGATATAATTTGGTAAAGATCTTTCTTTTGTCAAGAAAGCTTGTAAACTCTTTTGCATTGGAATATTGTGAGTACCGCAGAATGTAAGCAGTAGTGGGTATGCCTCAGATGGAAACTGATTTATAATTTTAACAATGTGCATTTGTGTTCTGAAGTGGAAATTGTAAAGTCAGTGTGATATTGAAAACTGTGAAAAAAAAAAAAAACAAAATTCAAGAGTAAAACAGGCAAATCTTCAAACATTATTCAGATCAACAGGAACACACACAATCAAAATTTCAGCCTCAAGAATGTACCCCTTGATGTGAGAACTGCAGCCAACAACAAGAGAAAATGAAGATAAGTAAAAAGTTTTTCTTTCATATATCTTACTCCTCTCAAAGCTTTTGAAACGTTTAAAGACAGAGAAATTTAATGGTGATGAGTGGGAGGGTAAGATTACACTCTCAATCACCAGCTTTTCTGAACTGTGCAGATGGGAGCTATGCTTAAAACACATTCTCCACTCCCAAAATTATCCCAACTTCAACATACAGTAATCTAGTCCCACACCTTTCACCCAACATTTTAGGCCTGCTCTGCCCTGTCACCTCCTCCTTTTTCATGTCCGCCACCCTCACTGTGTGCTGCTGTCTAACAATGCACCCACCTGTCCTTATCCCTTTCGTCTTCCGCACTTCTCTCTTTTTCCACTACCCCCATTTCTTACTCCCCATCCCTCATCCCTGCACCTCTGCACTTAGCAGTCTCATCAGGCTGTGATCTAATCACTTCATCGCCTGCCAGACAGTGCTCTTCTGTCCCTCCACCCATACCCTGTTACCCCTCCCCCTTCGCCACTCCATTCCAGATTGCTACTCACATGATAGTCACATTCCGGTCAGAGCTGTCATGGCAGCACTCATGGTTGTATGAGGTGTGCTTTCTTGTGTGCATGTGTCTTTGTTTTCTTTGCTGCAGAAGGTTTTGGCTGAAAGCTATAATGTGTAACAGTCTTTTCATCATGCCTGTCTGCAACTCAACAGGTCATCTTTATGGTAACAATCTATCCTTTTCCTAAAGTTGTTGTTATTCCAACCTGGAGTTTCCATTGTTTAAATGTTTTCTTAAATACCATGAGTTTTTTTGCTGATCGATTTCAGTCTACAGCTGTAAATGTTGTTATTCTTATTATAAGTTAATAACAATTTTTACACTAATTGTAACCATGAATTTTCCAATGTTCATGTGTAACAACACATAACAGGATTTCTGGAATCAATAAAAATCAAATGAAATGCATAAATGTAATCTAGCATTAAATTTTTTATTGTGTTTCTGTGTATAGAGTTAATGTGCAAACAAATTGTACCTTTGTTTAATGCTGTATTAATTTGATGTGTCTAATCTCATTGCAAAATATGACCCTTGGGCAAATAAACTCCTCCATACCAGACACAGCCAGGGGAATAATGGAACAGGATTACAAATGTTCACAGCCAAGACCTTACTCTTACTCATAGAAAAACTTGCACTATGCTATTTGAAACAAATAAAAATGACTAATAGATACCAGAAATAGAGATCCATTGGCATACACTGGATGAGGCTCCATATGTAAAGCATATGGGCATCCATGTGGATAGCGATCTGAGATGACACAAGCATGGGGACAAGTTAATCAATAATCTCAATTCTGGCAACCTTGGACTCAGAAATCTCTTCCACTATTGAACAGATAGGCTTATAGGAAATGGAGGTGGTGATTTGTCACAGTACACAGGAAACATTCTCTGAAAACTGCTTAAAACTGATAGTTCGTAACCCCACTCATGATGGAAATATATTGGATCTAACAGAAACAAAAATACTAGATGTCTTTGAGGATGTCAATATCAAAATTTCTGTCAGAAACCATGATGCAATTGTGGCAACAATTACCAAAGTACAGAGGACAACTAAGACAAGCAGAAAGATGTGCGTGTTTAGTAAACAAGACAAAAAGTCAGTAGTGTCATGTCTCAATGAGGAACTTGGAACTGCACAGGGCAGGAGCATGTAGAGGAATTATGGCTCAGGTTTGAAAGAACAGTTAACCATGCACTGGACAGATATGTACCCAGTACATCAGCTAATGATGGTAAGGAAAATCCATGGTATACAGTCACTGTAAAGAAACTTCTAAAGAAACGCAAATTACTGCCTAATAGCTGTAAAACAAAGCATGGGGCTATAGATATGAATAAGCTGAATGAAACCTTTTTGGCTGTCAAGAGGGCAATGCATGATAACTTCAGTGATTGCTGTAACAGAATATTGTCCACTGATATTTCACAAAATCCAAAGGAATTCTCGTCGTATGTGAAGACTGTTAGTGACACCAAAGATAATGTCCAATACCTAGTGAATGAGAAAGGAACTGAAATTGAGGGTTGTTGTTGTTGTTGTGGTCTTCAGTCCTGAGACTGGTTTGATGCAGCTCTCCATGCTACTCTATCCTGTGCAAACTTTTTCATCTCCCAGTACCTACTGCAACCTACATCCTTCTGAATCTGCTTAGTGTATTCATCTCTTGGTCTCCCCCTACGATTTTTACCCTCCACGCTGCCCTCCAATACTAAATTGGTGATCCCTTGATGCCTCAGAACATGTCCTACCAACCGATCCCTTCTTCTGGTCAGGTTGTGCCACAAACTTCTCTTCTCCCCAATCCTATTCAATACTTCCTCATTAGTTATGTGATCTACCCATCTAATCTTCAGCATTCTTCTGTAGCACCACATTTCGAAAGCTTCTATTCTCTTCTTGTCCAAACTATTTATCGTCCATGTTTCACTTCCATACATGGCTACACTCCATACGAATACTTTCAGAAATGACTTCCTGACACTTAAATCAATACTGGATGTTAACAAATTTCTCTTCTTCAGAAACGCTTTCCTTGCCATTGCCAGCCTACATTTTATATCCTCTCTACTTCGACCATCATCAGTTATTTTGCTCCCCAAATAGCAAAACTCCTTTACTACTTTAAGTGCCTCATTTCCTAATCTAATTCCCTCAGCATCACCCGACTTAATTAGACTACATTCCATTATCCTTGTTTTGCTTTTGTTGATGTTCATCTTATATCCTCCTTTCAAGACACTGTCCATTCCATTCAACTGCTCTTCCAAGTCCTTTGCTGTCTCTGACAGAATTACAATGTCATCGGCGAACCTCAAAGTTTTTATTTCTTCTCCATGAATTTTAATACCTACTCCGAATTTTTCTTTTGTTTCCTTTACTGCTTGCTCAATATACAGATTGAACAACATCGGGGAGAGGCTACAACCCTGTCTTACTCCCTTCCCAACCACTGCTTCCCTTTCATGTCCCTCGACTCTTATAACTGCCATCTGGTTTCTGTACAAATTGTAAATAGCCTTTCGCTCCCTGTATTTTACCCCTGCCACCTTTAGAATTTGAAAGAGAGTATTCCAGTCAACATTGTCAAAAGCTTTCTCTAGGTCCACAAATGCTAGAAACGTAGGTTTGCCTTTCCTTAATCTTTCTTCTAAGATAAGTCGTAAGGTCAGTATTGCCTCACGTGTTCCAGTGTTTCTACGGAATCCAAACTGATCTTCCCCGAGGTTGGCTTCTACTAGTTTTTCCATTCGTCTGTAAAGAATTCGTGTTAGTATTTTGCAGCTGTGACTTATTAAGCTGATAGTTCGGTAATTTTCACATCTGTCAACACCTGCTTTCTTTGGGATTGGAATTATTATATTCTTCTTGAAGTCTGAGGGTATTTCGCCTCTTTCATACATCTTGCTCACCAGATGGTAGAGTTTTGTCAGCACTGGCTCTCCCACGGCCGTCAGTAGTTCCAATGGAATATTGTCTACTCCGGGGGCCTTGTTTCGACTCAGGTCTTTCAGTGCTCTGTCAAACTCTTCACGCAGTATCATATCTCCCATTTCATCTTCATCTACATCCTCTTCCATTTCCATAATATTGTCCTCAAGTACATCGCCCTTGTATAGACCCTCTATATACTCCTTCCACCTTTCTGCTTTCCCTTCTTTGCTTAGAACTGGGTTTCCATCTGAGCTCTTGATATTCATACAAGTGGTTCTCTTCTCTCCAAAAGTCTCTTTAATTTTCCTGTAGGCGGTATCTATCTTACCCCTAGTGAGATAGGCCTCTACATCCTTACATTTGTCCTCTAGCCATCCCTGCTTAGCCATTTTGCACTTCCTGTCGATCTCATTTTTGAGACGTTTGTATTCCTTTTCGCCTGTTTCACTTACTGCATTTTTATATTTTCTCCTTTCATCAATTAAATTCAATATTTCTTCTGTTACCCAAGGATTTCTACAAGCCCTCGTCTTTTTACCTACTTGATCCTCTGCTGCCTTCACTACTTCATCCCTCAAAGCTACCCATTCTTCTTCTACTGTATCTATTTCCACCTTTCCTGTCAATTGCTCCCTTATGCTCTCCCTGAATCTCTGTACAACCTCTGGTTCTTTTATTTTATCCAGGTCCCATCTCCTTAAATTCCCACCTTTTTGCAGTTTCTTCAGTTTTAATCTACAGGTCATAACCAATAGATTGTGGTCAGAGTCCACATCTGCCCCTGGAAATGTCTTACAATTTAAAACCTGGTTCCTAAATCTCTGTCTTACCATTATATAATCTATCTGATACCTTTTAGTATCTCCAGGGTTCTTCCATGTATACAACCTTCTTTCATGATTCTTAAACCAAGTGCTAGTTATGATTATGTTGTGCTCTGTGCAAAATTCGACCAGGCGGCTTCCTCTTTCATTTCTGTCCCCCAATCCATATTCACCTACTATGTTTCCGTCTCTCCCTTTTCCTACACTCGAATTCCAGTCACCCATGACTATTAAATTTTCGTCTCCCTTCACAATCTGAATAATTTCTTTTATTTCATCATACATTTCTTCAATTTCTTCGTCATCTGCAGAGCTAGTTGGCATATAAACTTGTACTACTGTAGTAGGCGTGGGCTTCGTATCTATCTTGACCACAATAATGCGTTCACTATGCTGTTTGTAGTAGCTTACCCGCATTCCTATTTTCCTATTCATTATTAAACCTACTCCTGCATTACCCCTATTTGATTTTGTGTTTATAACCCTGTAGTCACCTGACCAGAAGTCTTGTTCCTCCTGCCACCGAACTTCACTAATTCCCACTATATCTAACTTCAACCTATCCATTTCCCTTTTTAAATTTTCTAACCTACCTGCCTGATTAAGGGATCTGACATTCCACGCTCCGATCCGTAGAACGCCAGTTTTCTTTCTCCTGATAACGACATCCTCTTGAGGGTAGCAAGTCAAAAGCTGAAATGCTTAGCTCTGTTTTAAAATGTCCATTTACAGAGGAAAACCCCAGAGAATTGCCCCAATTTAATCCTCAGACCACTGAAACCAATGAGTGAAATAAGTATTCATGTGTCTGGTGTTGAGAAACACCTGAAATAATTAAAACTGAACAAAGCTCCAGGGCCCAATGGAAGCTCTGCCAGGGTCTATACTGAATTTGCAGCTGAGTTAGCCCCTTTTGTCATTGTAATCTATTGTAGTTCCCTCAAACAAATAACTGTGTCCAGTTCTTGGAAAAAGGCAAAGGTCACACCCATCTACAAGAAGGGTAGTAGAAGTGATCCACAAAACTACTGTCCAATATCCTTGACATCGATTTGTTGTAGAATCTTAGCACATCTTATGAGCTCAAACATAATGATATCACGAACAGAATGATCTCCTCAGCATGGATTTCGAAAACATCAATCATGTGAAACCCAACTTGTCCTTTTCTCGCAATACGTAATGGAAGCTTTGGATCAAGGCTGTCAGGCAGATGCAGTATTTCACAATTTCCAAAAAGCATTTGACTCAGTACCACATCTATGCTTATTGTCAAAAGTATGATCATATGAAGTATCAGGTGAAATTTGTAACAGGATAGAGGACTTTTTAGTAGGGGGGATGCAGCATGTTATGTGTGCCCCAGATAAGTGTGTTGGGACTCTTGCTGTTCATGTTGTCTTTTAATGACTTTGCAGACAATATTAATAGTGAACTCTGATTTTTTGCAGATTATGCAGATATCTATGAAGTACTATCTGAAAGAAGCTGTATAAATATTCGATCAGCTCTTAATAAGATTTCAAAGTGGTGCAAAGATTGGCAGCTTGCATTAAATATTGAGAAACATAAAATTCTGTACTATGCAAAACCAAAAAACATAGTATCCTATGACTATAATATCAGTGTGTCTCTATTGGAACCGGCCAACTCATACAAATACCTAGGTGTAGCACGTAGGAATTTTAAATGGAATGATCACTTAGGCTCAGTCATGGGTAAAGCACGTGATAGGCTTCAGTTTATTGTTAGAATACTGGGAAAGTGCAATCATTCTACAAAAAAGATTGCTTACAAATCACTTGTGTGGCTGGTTCTAGAATATTGCTCAAGTGTGTGGGATCCATACCAAATAGGACTAACAGAGAATATTGAACATATACAGAGAAGGGCAGCGTGAATGATCACAGGTGTTTAATCCGTGAGAGACTGTCCCAGAGATACTGAAGGAACTGAATTGGAAGATCCTTGATGATAGATGTAAACTATCCTGAGAAAGTGTGTTAACAAAGTTTCAAGAACTTATTCTACCAATAAACTGAAGTCTACCACCTGGTTTACCCATGAATGAGCCTATGTGATCATTCCATTTCATATCCCTACAAAGTGTTATAGACAGGTATTTGTGTTAGTTGGCCAATTCCAGCAGAGACACACTGGTATTATAGTCATAGGATACTATGTTTTTCTGTTTTGTGTCATGCTCAATTTTACATTCCTCAACATTTAATGCAAGTTGCTAATCTTTGCAGCACTTCAAAACTTTAAAAAGTTGAGTAATTATTTATACAGCTTCTTTCAGGTAGTACTTCATTACAGATAACTGCATAATCTGCAAAAAACCTGAGGTTACTATTAATATTGTCTGCAACGTAATTAACATACAACATGAACAGCAAGGGTCCCAACACACTTATCTCAGGCACACCCAAAATGATGACTCTCCATCCAAGATAACGTGCTGCATCCTCCCTACCAAAAGGTCCTCTATCCTATCACATATTTCACCTGGTACCTCATATGATCACACTTTTGACAATAGGCATAGGTCTGGTACTGAGTCAAATGCTTTTCAGAAATCAAGAAATACTGCAGCTATCTAATTGCCTTCATCCAAAGCTTTCAGTATGTCATGTGAGAAAAGTGCAAGTCGGGTTTCACATGATCAATGTTTTTGGAATCCATGCTGACTGGCGTGAAGGACATCATTAGTTCATGATACCTCATTATGTTTGAGCTCAGAATATGTTCTAAGATTCTACAACAAATTGATATCAAGGATACTGGACAGTAGTTTTGTGGATCACTTCTACTACCCTTCTTGTAGATGAATGGGTCCTGTGTTTTTTTTTTTTTTTTTTACCAAGAATTGGGCACAATTTTTTTTCAAATGATCTATGATAGATTATAGTTAGAAGAGGGGCTAATTTAACTGAAAATTCAGTACAGAATCTGTTTAGGGATCTTTGATATATTATAGTTAGAAGAGAGGCTAATTTAACTGCAAACTCAGTATAGAATCTATTTTTTTATTCCATGGGATCCTGGAGCTTTGTTCACTTTTTAACACTTTTCAGTTGTTTCTCAAGACCACTGACACTAGTACTTAGTCACTTATTGTTTCAGCAGTCCAAAGATTAAATTGGGGAAATTCTCATGGGTTTTTCTTTGTAAAAGAACATCTGAAAATGGAGTTAAGCATTTCAGCTTTTGCTTTGTTACTCTCAATTTCAGTTCTTGTCTTGTTCACTAGGGACAGGACCCTAACTTTGGTGCCACTAACAGCCATTACATGAAGGGCTTATTTCAATAGTGGTACAAGTCCATTACCTCCACTTTTATGCCTATAATGCTTCTGAAATTAATGATCCAAACAAACAGAAAGAAAGGTTCATCTCTAGCAAGAGGCCATAAGCTTGAATATTTCTGGTATCTCAACTGCAGATTTTTCAGTGCTCATTTAACTTCAGGACTCTGTATCTCAAAATGAACAAAA
This sequence comes from Schistocerca piceifrons, assembly GCF_021461385.2. Classification (NCBI taxonomy): domain Eukaryota; kingdom Metazoa; phylum Arthropoda; class Insecta; order Orthoptera; family Acrididae; genus Schistocerca; species Schistocerca piceifrons. The sequence goes on along the minus strand of NC_060146.1, from coordinate 143,010,772 downwards.
ATGGACTTGGACCACTATTGAAATAAGCCCTTCACATATGACTAGAATTTCTTTGTGTTATGTGAAAGATCATTTGAAAAAATTCTGCAACATTAGTTATTGAAGAATACATACATTACTCTCTTGACAGTCAAACACTTTTCACTCAGCACCTGTCTATAGCCCTATTCTTTGTTTTATACCTATTAAGCAGTAATCTGTTTTTCTTTAGAAGTTTCTTTACAGTAACTGTATTGCATGGAGGTTCCCTCCAATTATGAACCGTCCTACTGGGTACACATCTGTCCAGTGCATGGTCAACTATTCTTTTAAACTTGAGCCATAATTCCTCTGCATGCTCCAACCCTGTGCTGAAAGTTTCAAGTCCCTCATTGAGATATGATACTACTGATTTTTTATCTAGTTCACTGAACATACATATCTTTCTGCTTGTTTTAGTGGCCTTTGTACTTTGGCAACCGTTGCTACCACAACTGCATCACGGTCGTTGACACCAGTTCCAATGTGGACGTTCTCAAACAGGTCTAGCCTTTATTTTGCAAGTAGATCTAATGTATTTCCATCATGAGTAGGATTCTGAACTATCTGTTCTATGTAGTTTTCAGAGAAGGCATTCCACATTGTTTCACAGGTTGCTTTATCATGCCTACCACTAACAAAACTGGAATTTTCCTAATTGATTGTTGGATGATTAAAATCTCCACCGATGATAACAGAATGATTGGGGAACTGATGTTTTCTCTAAAGTTTTAGGTTACATCAGGAACTGAATGTGGTGGGTGATAGAAGAATCCAGTTATCATTTTATGCCCACTGCTGATATTGAGTCCTGCCCAAATAACCTCTCAGTCAGCCTCAGTTTCTATTTTGGGGATTTGAGTTTCTTGTCTGTTGCTATAAATACACCACCACCACTTCCCATTTGCCTATAATTTCAGTATACTCTTACATTTTCCCTAAAAGTATCACTCCTATTAGTTTAGGTTTCAATAAGCTTTCTGCACGTAGTATTATGTGAGCTTTGCTGCTTTTCAGGATTTTAATACTCACACCTGTGGGAGGTATTTCTTTTGATCTTACACCGGTACTTCTGGGTTTCCTACAGCTGGTGTTACCTGGAATGGATGGAGAGTTGCCTAATCTAAATAACCCATGTGTCCACATACAGTCAGCCTTTGACCCTATGGTGCAAGTCCAGGAAGTTGCTGCCTTGCTTGTCACAGAATCTTCAAAGTCTCTGGTTCAGTCCCTTCACTCAATTCTGGGGACAATGCTGCAAATTGTGAGCTTCATTGAAACTCTTTGCGTAAGGCTGGTCTTCTTAAACTTCTCTGCCAGTCACCACAATGACCCAAGTATGACCTCAGAATACAGACAACAAGCATCATTTGTTTCAAAATGCGCCACAAACTGCAGTTGGTTGCACCCTGTTTCTTCAGTGGCTACCAGGATAGCCTCTTGAGCATGTTGAATGATGCTGCCAGGCATGCACACTGAGAGCACATGGTGTCCTTTCCTGTCCCTTGCTGCTATTTCTCTAAGGGGTACAATTATTTGCCGTACGTTTGAACTGCTAATGATTAATAGACCCCAACCCTTTTGCATTTGCCTCCTCTTGACACTGGACAAAATAGGTTTCTCCAAAACAGTTGAAGTGAGTCCCACTGGGTCAGTTCCAATTTCAGTGAAAGTCTATATATGTACACACTCAAAGACTAAGTTTTCCATGAAAATAAATGTGTCTTTGGGTATAATAAAGTACAATGCCTATGTGTTTACACTAAATTTAAGACACACTCAATAATATGGCACTTATGCTAATCTAGCATCCATGCAAGCAGGTACCCAAAAAAAACCGGAATTATTGTTTAAAAACTATATATTTTCAAATTGTTTACAAACAATCTTACCCCCTTCAAAATATTCTCCATTACAACTAATAAATATGTCCTCCTGGTGCTTCCAATGTTTGAAACATTTTTTGCAGTCATCTTTAGAAATGGCTGACAGCTCCTCCCTCTTTTTTTCTTTGACTCCTCCAATATTCTCAAATTGATGTCCTTTCATCCCCTTTCCATATGTGGAAATAAGAGAAAGTTGCACGGAGCCAGGTCAGGTGAGTGACGTGCTTGGGGCAGCGGAACCGTGCCACTTTTAGCCAAAAACTGTCTAACAGAGATGGCTGTGTGTGCAGGTGCGTTGTCATGGTGGCAGAACCAGTCTCCTGTCTACCATAGATAGGGTCTTTTTTGACGAACACTGTTGTGCAGTGTTCTTAAAACTTCCAAATAAAAGGTGTGATTGACGGTCTGACCTGGGGATACAAAGCTATCGAATTTTTTCAATATTTTCATCGATTCGGGCAGGTATTGGATGTTCAGAATGAGGTTTGTCATCGGTCAACATGTCGCCATTTTTATATCGAGCAAACCACTTGTCCGCATGAGTTTTTTCCATAGTGTCATCTTGGTAACCTATTTTCAACATTAAAACAGTTTCATCAGAATTTTACCGAGTCGAAAACAAAATTTCACAGCTGCACATTGTTCAATTGAACTTGACATCATAAAAAACGAAACAAGAACAAAACAGCACTAGCAAAAACAATCATTGCAGATGAACAGTAAAAACCAAGATGATAAAACAGGTGGAACTGAACTGGCAATGAGTTGCGTTATACAGGCCTAGTGGCAGAAATGTGTTACTACACAAGCTCCACACACGGCAATGTTATTCCATTTTTTTGGGTACCTCCTTGTATGTGCAAGGAATGGCCAGATTAGCAACAGTCCGGTGTCCTCCCTTACAAATTCTATACCCCTGTGATTCTATTGGATCCTCATCAATATTTCTCATTTTTTGAAGTTCTGTTATTAGACTCCATTTTGTCTGTCAAAATTTTGAGTTTCCCTGGTCATGTGATGGAATTTATGTTATGTGTTGCTATGTAGTTTACCTGTTCTGTCTTGAGTCTAACTTTTGATCTTCTGTCAGTCCTGGGCGTTTTCATATGCTCTGTTCATCTAAGTTATCTTTAAATTGACTGTTTGCCATATCTGAGTGCAGTATTCCTTGACAATTGCCAGGTGGTGGATTTTTCCTTAAAGGATTTACTTCCATGCTTGGCTTTCAGAGGTGATCAACTTTGTCAAGAGCATGCTCCGAGTTACAGCTATGGTTGTTAACTGTAGGGGTAGTTGTATTTGGTCTGCAAGAGCTGTTTTATTTCACTCAAGTCTGCTAGCAAGCCAGTATGGACCCCCTGTGTGCCACTTGGGACACGCCACATCCGAGTATCACTTTTCCGCCTGCTTTGAAAGTGTAGCAGGTTTGAAACTTCCTGGCAGATTAAAACTGTGTGTCGGACTGAGACTCGAACTCGGGACCTTTGCCTTTCGTGGGCAAGTGCTCTACCAACTGAGCTACCCAAGCACGACTCACGCCCCATCCTCACAGCTTTAATCCCGCCAGTACCTTGTCTCCTACCTTCCAAACTTCAACTGTAGCAGGTTTGTAGGCATCTAGGACCATAATATTTATTTTCACTATGCCTGTATGTATGCATGTCTGAAGGAACAGACATTGCTGATGAAGCCATATGAAATATTATGAAACTTATTTGCTGATTGTGGATTCTTTGACATCAGCTGTATTAGATGTAGAAACTACAAGTCCGAGATGCTGGAGTTGGCGGTCATATGTGCATGAGGTGTGGTTTCTTTACAGTAAGTAGCAATCTCTCTTTTCCTGAGTGTTGATATTCCTACCTGGAGTTTCCATTGTTTGATTAAACTACCTATTAGTGACACATGAAAGTCAGTGCCAGACTAGGACCTGAATCTGAGATTCCCATTTGTCACAAGTAGTCACCTTAACAACTTCAGCTGTCTGTCCATGCTTCCCGAACTGGCTCAATCCTCCATATGCTGCATGGCACATGCATACAGGTCTGAAGGAAAAAATATTGTAAAAATAAAATTTACAAATCTAGACAGGCAAAACAAGTATTCCTCAATCTGCCTATTGAGGGAACCCAAATAATATTGCAAGCATTATGTGATGTAGACAGTGTGGCATATGGACGTTTGGGTAGTTCCAGGAGGCATGTTACTCCAATCATGGACTGAATAGTAAAATATCCACTTCACAACAGGATACATACTGGAACTGGCAGAACTTTGTCAAATATAGGAACAATTTGAAAGAGCATTTCTATCTAAATACTGATCAAGATGCCTGTAGAAGAGACTTAGGAAACAGATACTCAATCGAGATCTCTTTTGTGATAAACAGAATGGTCTATGGAAATATTTTGAGAAACACTGAAATAAAACTCATTTCTGGTATGAACCTATTTCTCATAAAGATGTATCAAGAATTCTGAATGTGAGCTGCTATTTGGGAGAAATTAGTACATGTACCGGGTGATGACTTAGAACAGTTCATATCAATACTAGATTCCATAGACCTGATACAAGAAGTCTTAAAAGTCAGTAATAACAATAGTAATGACAACATAAGGCACCATCAGCAAATCAGCTGCAGATGCGGAACCAGAGCTCTGCTCGGACAAATGGCTATAGTGCTGCCCACATGACACCACTGTCCACATCACCTGGGTATGACACACAGTGTAATGACCACCACCTGCTAAATTTGAATAATAATAGGAGGAGAAAATGTACTAATCAGTATCATCCTGGTTATCAAGTTAACAGGAGCAGACAGTTATATGGGAATAATGGCAACAGTTACTGGAATTTGCATAATGCGAATCAGAACCAAGGAAATGTGAATAATACTCACCTGCAAAAAAATCTGATGAACAATGGTCCATCTGATACTAGCTGGCAGAATCAGGGCACTTCAGTAAATATCACTGAGGTGACCAATAAGCCACAATTGACAACTATAATGAAATTAACTCATGAACCCTGCAGTGGTGGTCATTTCATGGATTGGGGGCAATCAAGGCAATCGCATTAACCTGTTAAGATATAATGAAGGTATTGATATAAGAGATGAACTGAGTATGGATAAACACACATGTTCTAATAACACACAAGTATTAGTTTAAACTTTAATTGATACTGTAGTTGGAAAAATTCCTACTTCATTTGTTTTAGAAACAGGTGCCTCTGTTAACGTTATGTCACAGCACTTATTCAATAAGATTAAAGAGATAAACAAAGTGGCAGCTTACTCATTACAGAACTGGGGTATAACTGGAGCTTTAATTGCAACCTGTCAAGAAGCAGACACAAGTAGATGTCATAATAGGAAGTTGAGTAATGTTATGCCTGTTCTAAATTTTGGAGGTCATTCAGTGCTTGCTTGTCATGCAGTTTTTTCCAAGAAAAGTGCACAAAGTAAGACTTTTCCTTGAGTAAATGCCATTTGTGCACCAAATGCAAAGATATTATAGTTGATTTAATGCAAACCGAAGTTGCACATGGCAAATATTAAGAGCGTATTAAGGTAAAATTCCAGAAAACAAAGAGTGCATCTGTAAATAATTCTCTGAGTTGCTATAGTAAGAAAGAGGACAACAAAGCTTACATTCTTGACAAAGTAATAGAATCCATTTATCTCATTTCTGAACAACAAATTTAAGAAGCATGCTTATGAAGTAAGTATTTTCATCTATTTCATGAGAAATGACGTGTAATAAATATGTATGTTTACCACATGGATGAGATGGTGCACGAGACATTTTGCTGAGAATCCTACTCTGTCCTGTGGGCAAAACAATAGGTTATCGCCAGAGAAATAAAATGGATGGGTGGTTGTGTACTGCTAGATTCATCATTGACCATTTCATTGTCTGGCCTATGGGTGTGTGAAATGACTGTCTCTTTATTGTGTTCCCCTAAGAAATTGAATACTCTACAAAGAAATAGCAAACTTCTTTATTGATTACACAATATTTTTGTACAGATGCAATGTATCTGAATTAAAAACTATTTCTTGTCTCTAAGATGAGAATGACACAAGAACACATACTTTCTGTTGGCTCAGAATAATTCACCATCGATATCAGTGCCCCTGGTGACTGACATGGAAAGCCAATTGACAGCTGCACTGTAATGATACTTATAGATCTGTGCGCACATGACACAACTCTGCACTGCCCTAGACTGTGAGAGAAACTGAAGTTCAGACATTACATCAGCCCCGTCAGGGGAAGTGGAGCATTGTACAGATAGCGCATCAGAAAGTGTACTTGCCATACAGATCTCGTTGTGTGTGTGGACGGATGTTCTGTGATGGGTGATGACGGTGTTGACACTGGTGCTGACCGGTGTGGTCAAGGTGTGTCAGGTAGTCAGTTGTCATGTGGAACATATGCTGGTTTTACCCAGCCTACGGAGACTGTGATAAGCTTGCTGTTTACCGGTATCTCAAAGGTACATTCCCCTCACTGCAGCACCTGGTGGAGTCCAGTGTACAGTGGTTGCAGTGAAGATCTGGCACCACACACACAGTGCATGATGTAGGTGCATGTTGGTAGGTCCTGATGCATGTAGACAACTTTGGTGCCATGCCTTAAAAGTTGATGTGGGCAAAATTGTGCGACACATTCCCTCAGTCGAAGCAGAAAGTCACTATGATCGATATCAGGTAACTGTGATGATTGTGCTTCTACAAACCCTCCAGGCAGGCACACAATTTCACCATAAACAAATTATGCTGGTGATTCGTCTAAATCGAGTTTATATGTCATCCTTAGTCCCAGTAATATAACTGGTAATGCTGTCATCCAATCCAAATCTTGGCTCACTATTTCCACTTTGACCGCGCAATGCCTGCACTCTATCATACCATTACTGGCCGGGTGGTAGATGGTGGTCCTACGGTGCACTGTGCCACAGAACTTTGTTAGTTGGAAGCACAGAACAGCTATGACTTGAACTGGCACCAGTGATCAGTCCTTATGTGCAATGGCCAACCAAAGTAAGAAATCCAACTTGATGTGAAGTTGGATGCCAATGTTTCTGTAGATATGTTATTCACTGGGGTTGCTTCAGGCCAGCAAGTAAGATGACTGATCGTGGTAGGCTGGAGGAAGGTAGTGGACTCACAAATCGATTTGGATGTGTGCAAATCACGCATTAATAATTGGAAAGTTCCCAACCGATGCATGTGTGTGATGGTTGATCTTCCTCCATTGGCATCTGACACACATGCCAGTTCAATCTCGCGTCCGGCCATCCTGATTTAGGTTTTCCGTGATTTCCCTAAATCGCTCCAGGCAAATGCCGGGATGGTTCCTTTCAAAGGGCACGGCCGACTTCCTTCCCCGTCCTTCCCTAATCCGATGAGACCGATGACCTCACTGTCTGGTCTCCTTCCCCAAAAAAACAACAAACACATGCCAGTCCATTCACCGCAGTCTTTTTGTATTTCAGCCACACAAAGTGGTGGAAGACTAGGTGAACTGTTGACCTGATGCCAGGATGACGTATTTGTGCAGGTCGTCAAAGGAAGGATTGCGAAATGCTACTGGTAAGAATGGCCTCAATTTTCCAGATTTCGCATCAGCACCAAATACATCGGCTAACCTCAATTCCAGCGCAATTTATGGATTGTTGAGATAGTTTTGAAGCTCTTTATCAGATTTCTGTGCCTCAGCAAGTTGGCTCCAGTGTGTGAGCTGTTTGAAATACCATAGATGTAAGACAGGTAAATGGCCACCACGCTGTCAATACCCAATACATTGTACTGAATTGTGCAATGAAAGTGAGTTGGTTGTGCTGGCAAGGTGAGCAGTTGTTGTTTTTCTGCCAAAATGCGTACATCAATGACTTGATGTCTGTAAGGATTGTGAACTCCCTTGCTTCCATTTGTGGGAAGAAGTTTTTTTTTTTTTTTGCCTTATATACGGTATTAAGAGGAATTCCAGTGGTCTAGTTCTGCTGAGAAGATTACAGCTTATGGGAGTAGAAGTTCAAAGGTTGCCACATGCCCTCACGTAGACTGTTAGTAGTGCACCCTTTTTGCTATTTGACTGGCGCCAACTATCAGTGCTAAGGGTGTTTCCAATTCTGGATGAGCGAAGAGCACTGCATCCACTATATAAGCTTCTCTCCTTCAAAGGCCAAACTCATGGAGTCAGTACAGTGTGTTGGTGAAGTCCCCTTGATTTTCAGTCTGGGGAGTATACATGCCTATTGCAATGGTTCGTGCCCTTGACGCAGCCACCAGGAGTACCAGGCTTGGTATGCCATGATACCACAGTCTAACATAAATGTTAGACTGTGATGATACTGCACATCATATGAATACCACCACATCATCGCTGTCTCGGAGATGCTGTGTCCCATCACTCGTGCATGGACTATAACACAACGTTAAAACACACTTAAATATTGATAATCTGCAATTATAGCAACAGTAACCGATCTAACAACTGCGCCAGACACTTGTTGTCTTATATAGGCGTTGCTGATTGCAGTGCCGTATTCTGCTTGTTTACATATCTCTGTATTTGAATACGCACACTTATACCACTTTCTTTGGCGCTTCAGTGTAATTTGCAAATTCCATACAACAGATCCAGTTCATGGTGCATCACGAACTGATACGCCCACAATTTTCACAAAACTGAAGCTTGATGACATTTCGACATTAAGTTGTTGTGTCCAACAAAATTAGTGAGGAGATATCGCAAGAGGCTGAAATATCTCACACGGCAGCACATAAAGCTATTATCAAAGAACTGGGGATGCACCCGTATAAAACGACTGCTGTGCACAATTATATTGTATGGACCATGCGAAACGAATAGCATATTGTGAATGATTTCAGCAATTTGTTGCCCAATGTGGAGTTGGTGTTTTAGATCGAAACTTTTCCAGTAATGAGGCTTGGTTTCACCCATCTGGCTTCATTAACTCCAAAAAATTCACGAATTTGGTCATCGTAAAATCTACATGCCTTAAAAGAAACACCGTTGCACGCAGCGGAATGTAGGTTGCCATAACGCGAGTGCAAATTATAGTGCCGATCTTTTTCGATACTGCCATCACCTTCGATATTTATTAATCGCAGATTATTTATCGATTTATTGCCCTGCTGAATGAAAATCAAATAAATCATTCATTTTTCCAACAAGGCAACGCTATTCGTCATATGACACACCAGTCCCTACGACTTTTAGATTAAATCTTTGAAGCCTGGGTAATTACGAAAGGTCTTTGGCAGCTGTGGGGTGCGACTGAAACATTTGATTATCAAAATAACTCAAAGACAACAGACGAACTGAAGACGACGGTAATTGATTACCTGCAGTCGATAACACGAGAAACACTGGTAAAAGTGTTCCTAAATAAATGTAAACGTCTTTAACTATGCCTTCAAGAAAGAGGAAAACGTTTCCAGCGCCTACTGGGATACTGGTGAGTACAGTGTATTTAATTGTAATTAATATAATAATTAATTTCATTGTTCTAGTTCTAAAAATGTTGAGTCCCATCTCCCAACAAAACTGCAGCCTCTAGCAGTGAATCCCGGCGCCTAGCTTATACAATGAAATGAATGTGCTGCCAACCTTACGCTCTCCACATGTCTAGATTTGCGGAGCTCAATGTTGCGGACAGACATTACAGACGAACAGTATTATTAACCTTATCACATAATATGAATGCCATATAATATCGTCCTCTGACACAATTGCACTATGTTTATGCAATCTATGTATGTAAACTTTGAAACTGTCTTTTTTGACGATGCTTGGTTATAATAACCTAGGAATTATCTTGTTAATTTTGATATGTTTGCATTTAAATGATATGGTAAAATTTTTAATTAATGTACAAAAGAAAAATGTATAAAATCTTTGAGTTTTTCAGTATTCTTGAGAAAAGTCTCACTTAGGATCTGAGGAAGATTAGGATATCATACATTTTACAAATATATCTCATATTTTTTTGTTTAGACAAGAACAGAATAAAAGTTTTCGAAATTTGGTGCTACTGAAGAATGTTGAAGATTAGGTGGGTAGATCATGTAACTAATTTGGAGGTACTAAATAGAATTGGGGAGAAGAGGGATTTGTGGCACAACTTGTCTAGAAGAAGGGATCGGTTGGTAGGACACATTCTGAGGCATCAAGTCACCAATTTAGTACTGGAGGACAGTGTGGAGAGTAAAAATCGTAGAGGGAGACCAAGAGATGAATACACCAAGCAGATTCAGAAGGATATAGGGTGCAGTAGTTACTTGAAAATGAAGATCTTGCATAGGATAGAGCAGTATGGACAGGTGCATCAACCAGTCTCTGGACTGAAGACCACAACAACAACAACAACAACAACAACAACAACATAGTTTTCTTTCTATTACTTGTTCTCCATCTTTGAGGTTGCCTTTGATATGTGTCTGTTAAAAAACCACAACAACAACATAGTTTTCTTTCTATTACTTGTTCTCCATCTTTGAGGTTGCCTTTGATATGTGTCTGTCAAGCGAACAATGTATGTAATGTAATCATTAATATGCAAGAAATGGCTGTTTTGCTACATTTTAGGATTACATTTTTCTAGAGAAAGGCGTTCCATTTCAGAGGTTTTGACTTAAAACAATGATGTAGAGGCAGTTTTTATTGTTTAAATAGATATAAATTAATACACAATAAGCGAAATAAAGTTCCACATCATTCTACAATACATATGACATAATGTAAGATTAAAACACAATAACAGATTATTATGTACACATTAAAAGTACAATAAAATAATTATAAATATTGTTAAGAAGTAAACAACAACTTTTGATCACTATATACATATATGGAGTCAATCATGACATTCTTCACTGGTTCTGTAGTTGTGCAGATAGACAGCCCAATTAATGAGTCATGTAGTTTATTTTGATTTTTCCAAAAAAAACTAACAAAGTTCGAATTATTCACACAGGCTGCTAAAGCACTTTTACTGTGAAAGCTTTTAGCATAAGTGGAATGTCGAATGTAACAATTTTAATAATTAACATTTTCATAAATTGAGAAATATTCTGAGGAATGTACTTTCAGTCTTTGTGTTTAGCGCTCGTGCTTCTTACGGAAAATCAATGAGAAAACGTACAGCAAGTAATAAACATGGAACGTGGGTGTAATCTAGCTTTCATTCTGCTGTCGTACGGAAGAAAGGGAGAAAAAGAAAGAAGAAGGGAAAGTAATGAACGTGAAAGAGTGGTCAGCTGCTTCTCATTGTCTGTCGACTTTGTTCGCAGCTTATAGCCATACATTGGGTGCTCACAATGTATTGTACATCACTGGTTTACTAGAAACCCTGAGCGGAGATTCGTACTGCAAGACAGCGATAATACTCCAAATGCTCTCATTGCATAAATAATGATCTGAGAGATGGAAGACAATTTTGAGCTGTAAAGATGATTAATAAGTCATTAGAGAGCCTGAAACACACAGAGGAATAATCAATGTGGATGAGTAAAATAACTGTGCCCAGAAGACGGTGCTGGACAATTATGAATGGATCAGCGTATCAGATTTATCCATGATTTAGAAAACGACACCAACAGACAGAAATGTTACAATAATTCACAGTGCATACAGGCCGGATTGGCAGGCATCTATTCCACAGGTATGAATGACATTCTCCGCATCATGTTGACTGGCAAATTGCGTTAGCAAGTAGGGCTTGGAATGAAGCCTTACTCTGTCAAATACGACAACTTACCTACCTCCATGTGGCTACATTAGAAAGTGTCTCAAAATAATTTAATATCTCTTCAATTAAAGCATACAGACATAAAATTTTTGTCTCAGAATAATGTACACAATCGGCAGAACAGAACAATGTACAAACTGTTTGTTGTAGGATTGTTACTAAACGTGATGGAGGTGCAGTTGGACAAGCGCGCTTACTCTTAAAAATTCCGCCCCCATCTTCTTGAATCAAAGTTTAATATTCGCTTTCGAAATAACAGTAATTTCCACAGTTACAGCGAGGTACCGCCTGCCAATGATCGTCGAACAGTGTAGCCAGAATAGGAGCTCAAAGCCAGGAATCATTCCTAATGAAATGAATTATAATAAGGTCGTTGTCGATTATGCATTGTGGAGGAAGATAGCCATTTTGAATTTTAAAACTTCGAGATAGGCGACTCCTCGAAAACTGTACATGTGTGTGCTTTAACTAGCGAAATATCCAGCAACAAGGTTGTGTACACTATTTTGGAAAGACGCTGTGTATGCCAACACATCATCAGTCAATGTGTGCACAGTGTTTAGAGTTGTGACCTCAACTGAAGAGTTTCGAAATATGGCCGTTGGGGCTCTGCGGTCGCTGTACTGCAAATGCGCGCAGAGCACCTTCCACTGTTGGCTATACGCAAACGCCATTACGGTTTCTTTCGCTGGCAAGAACGTTTATTTATACGCGTGTGAAATGGCTCACGCGTGGAATCTTTATATGGGAGAACTTTATCTTGACATGTAAAAGGACTTTTCGGAGTCTGTAACAACGTTTTTTCGGCAATCTGCTTTCGCTTCGTTAGTTTACAGCAGCGAACCTATAGAGTACATTTGAATAGATAGGTGCGGTGTTCTGTCGCATATGTCCGACAGAACGCCACACTAGCTATACAAATGTGCTCACACGTTTGCCACTGTCAACTAACGAAGCGAAAGCAGACTGCCGAAAGAACATTGCTACTAACTCCGAAAAGTCCTTTTACATGTCAGGAAAATGTTCTCCCAGAAACAGTTCCACGCGTAAGCAGTTAGAAAAAATGTCGTCGGTGGGGTTTGAACGCGGAACCTTTAGAAGAACGACATTACAGTCTACCAACTGACATACGCGAGATCTCCTAAACCATCCCTCATAGCTATGCTTTTCCTGTGCTTCGTAGTTCTGGTATCACTTTTAACTACCGTTTACACATGTTCTGTACGACGACAGCATACAGCACGAACTAAATCGGCGTTTTTCTTGATACTCTATAGACGTACAACGTTTGGCACCGATCTCAGTGTTTAACAATCGGGGGTTTGGGTGCAAGAAAAGATAAAGAATATGATGACATAAATCATCTGATTCACGTCGATCTGAGTTTTCTAAATTCGAATAATAATAATAAATAAGCATAAAACTTTTTGACCACGAAATATGTAAAAATAGAAACAATTTCTCAGTTTAAATGCTTGGGGGAAATAATGCAAGAAGACTGTCTGGAAAAAGCTGAAAACGAAGTTCGCTATCAAAAAATGCCAACTGCATTCAGATGAGCACAAAATATTTATAATAAAAAATCACTTTCTAAATTCAGTAAACTTAGAGATTACAGAGCTGTAATCAAACCTCAGTGTCTTTATGGAGCAGGAACTTTAATTTTAAATAGAAAGAGGAATATTGAAGAAATTCAAAAGAAAGAAAGAAAGAAAGATTGTTAGGGAACTATTAGGCCCCAAAATTACTGACAGAGAAACTTATAGGCTGAGAAGTGATAAGGAAACAGAAGACTACAAAGACATATGTGGTGTCATGAGAAAACGAAGACTTAAATGTTATGGCCACATTAACAGAATGACACCCACTATGTTGACAAAATGAATAGTAGAATTCTACGAAAACAGAAGCAAGGCCAAAACTGAGCCAGTTAAATGGAACGCTGGGATTAAGGAGGATCTTAAAGTAGCTGATATAACTCAGGCAGACGTTAGAGGTAGAAAAATATTCAGACAAAAGATATGTGACTGGAAATTGGTCAGAGGGAAATTAGAAAACGGACTGGAACACCGTGGTCTGGTGAAAGAAAGAGACTTCATTCTGAAAGGATGAAACAAATTTGGACAGGAAGGAAGGGCAACCAACAAAAGCGACACTGATTGGTTGCACCATGAGCGGTCGGTCCTATTGGGCCCATACGTGAATAATAATAACAATAATAATTGTTTCCATTTTATTTGAAAACGGCTCTTTCTTTAGAAAGGCGCCTCGTGGAATAGAAAGAGAGTCGTGCCGGAAGACATCGGCGGAAAGCGCCTGCAAGAAATTCCCGCGAAAGCGGCATCGCATTAGCACATAAGGCGAACGCCTTTGTAATGGCCGCGGAAAGAGAGACGTCTAGAGAAGTCGTTACGGACACGGCGGTATTTAGCTGCCCGAGTGGCTGTCATAAGTTTGATGGACTGCCTCTACAGCCAGGAGGCAAGCGGCCGGACGAAACTGAAAGTGAAACACATCGAGTTTCTTGGCTGCCTTCCGGTTTCGGAGAAAGCGCAGAGAGAAAGCAATGCGTTTTCCCAGCCTGCGTTATTCAGGAAGCGGGCCGTTTGCATATTTTACGGGATTGGTCCCTCGCTGGAGGCCATCTTCCAGCTTCCAGGCTTCCTTATTCACTCTCAGCTTTCTCTCGTTCTGAGGAATGGTTTTCGTAGCGACTACGTTAGTTAAATATCAGACTATGAGAACACTGAGATTTGTCTTAAAAAGTCATGGTTCTAAAAACAAGTGAGATTTGTTCATATAAGGAGCACGTTTTAAAGCGTATTAAATGCAGCCGAGAGCAAAATAAAGTTTGAAGCGTTTTCATTGCAATTGTGGTATGCACTTTAACGCCATTGACTCAGATCGGGTCAGTTCGTATTCTTCCCCACAGTAATTTAGTGCCGAAAAACATAAATCGGATCAAATCCTATTATGTACACCACAGCCGACGGCTCAAAAGGTTTTATGTTCAGGACATGTTTCCCAGCTTGCTGTTCCCACACATACTGGAATATACGGTAGGAGTACCATGGACATTCCAGCATACAACTGACTTAGCATCTTGTGATTACTTTTCGGTTCCAAATAGTGAAGATAAAATGCGTGGAAGCAATTTTTCATCACCAGACGAAGCAGCGGAACATTATAAAAGCCTGTTCTCTGAAGCTGTCTAAGGAAGAGAGAGAGACATCATTGCTTTAAGGATGGTTTCATAGAATGCAAAAAAATGTATTTTTGGTAAAGGGGAATATTCCGAGAAACAATAAAATCATTTATTTAAAAAAAACTAATCCTTGATTGATTTTCTAAGAAAAATTTTAATGCCACCCTAGTATTTTCGGGTTATCAACCAAAGCCTGAAGACCACACCGCTTCAGCCCACCGTGTTAATGTCGCCATCACGATATCAGTATAGGTAATGGTGAGTAAATCAGTGTAGTTTACAAGATTACTGGTGACCATACGCAGCACATGAAGTGGTTTAATAGTTAGAGAAGCGATGTGAAATACGATGAATACGTGGATTCAATGCACCTGTACACGAAATCGTATACGAGATGCTAGCACGGACAATTCTTGAGCATTACTCAACGATCGGAAAGTCATTTATGTATGAAGAAACAAAGAAAAAGAAATTAATGAAGACGAAACATGCCAAGATCAAACTAGCTCCACCGTTTAAATACCTCAGTGAAACCTTCACGAAAATGGAATCGAAACAAAAGCAAACTAGGTTAGATGCCAGAAGATGGAAGCTGCATACAGACTTACCCAAAATGTCTACAACAAGAAATGTACCTAAAACACATGAAATAAAGATATTATATAACAGTAATTAAACTCAAATGTTTCTATGGATCTATTTTGAAGAGTAAAACAGTAACTGAAAACACTGAGCCGAAGGTATGCATAATCATAAGAAACTTACTCGTTCCAAAACTTGTAGACTAACAAAAGCGACTCGGAGGCAAACAGAAAATAGAAACAATACCGGTACACAAATGAATTTAGAAAACACAGGTTAAGATTCCATGGAGACATTAACACAGCAAGCCCAGACAGACTTGCAAAATAAACAGTCGACTTCTTCGGCAACAGGAGTGAAGCCGAAACGGACAAGGCGAAATGGATTGGCGATATCATAACTGATCTTATATTGACAGGAACTGCACCAAAGGCGACCGAGATTGCTTTATCTTTCGGTCCAAAAGTCACAAACGGCACGTTGACCAACAGAAAAAACCAAAGAAGAAAACTGGAACAACACGCTCTGAAGTGAGAGAGCTAGTCCACAGGAAGAGAATGAAAGAAATACTGCCACAAGGGAAGGCGAATGTTCACTTCTAAGTGCTTCCTGTAGTCCTAGTAAGCTTATTCGCAAATAACACAACAGACATCGATCGTATTCAGAGACGCGAAGTTTGGGTCGTGGCAGATCTGTATGGCCCGTACGAAATGCAACAGAATGGCTGTCAGAAAAAGAACGGCGACGTTCTTGCCAAGCAGTCCTGCCCGATAGAGAATCATAGTAAAACTGGAGACTCACTATAGTAAGGTTACTTCTTTGTATAGCGTGACAACACACTTACGATGACAGGTGAGGCAGACGAAAGCGTTACAACTTTCAGACAAAGTCAATGACATAGTCATCAAACTTGCAAAAATTATTAACATATTAATAAGTCAAGAAAAAATTAGAAGATGCAGCAGTGATTATTACACGTGTCTTCTACAGATGCGAAAGGTGGTAGGTCACCCGACATATTCTGCAGATCCTATGGTTACATGAGATTTCACATGAAAATGTGTCGAAAGCTACTGAGCGGAGACTAGTGACTTTAAAAATAAATAGGAGGAAATGGAGATAGTCAGGAAGTATGCTTAGGAAGCCAGTTGGTGCTGTTGAGGAGGGATTCCTAGACTGAGAGTGCAACAGGTATCAGAAAGGGTGGAAACGTCTGGAAATGGGCTGTTGATGAGGAATGATTCCAGGAGGCGAAATAAATGGCGGGGATGAAAACCATGGCCAAACACAGAGCCAACTGGAGATCTCTGTGAATGGCCTATGCTCCCCAAAAACTGCCAGGAAGTCATGTTGATGTAATAATGATGATTTTTAGGAGAGGGGATATAATGATTATAAAGAGGGTGTAATAGTAAGGATGGCGTTGATGATGTATTGATGATGATGATGATGATGATGGTAATGTAATGGTAATAGTAATGATGATGATGTAATTCTCATAATGATGACATGATGATGACGATGTAATAATGACAGTAATGATGCAATTTTGATGATATAATGATGATAATGATGATGTAATTGAGATGATGATGATGATGTAATTGTGATGATGATGATGTATTGGTGGCGATATTTGCAGTCAGGTTATTGCAAATGATGATGCATCGATAAAAGTCATGATGATGTATTGATGATAATGACGTAATGGTGATGATGATGATGTATTGATGATGACGATACTTGCGTCCAGCTGGTTCCAAATCCAGAGCCCAGTAACATTTCCCCGTAATAGATGGAATGTACATACTTTGTACTATATTTTAAGTCAATTTTGTTTATGTGCATTTTATATCTGAGGTCATTTTTTACTGTGAAGTTTGCGACAGAAGGGTCTTCAAACAACTCAGTTATTGTGTCACCATCTCTCGCATTCTATCAGTCAGCAGGGATGGAGTAAAAAGGGAGAAAAGGCAAAGAAGGAGAGAGAAAATCGTTTTAGATACGAGATTACACTTCGTTCAACTAAAACAGTTCATGCACCTTTTCTTGTTTCCCAGAACATCACAACCTATAGTTTTGAAATGGAGGGTCAGCTGGATGTTGTATACACTTGTCGCAACAGCGACTTTCGTTGTTTCTGAGATGATGTTGACGGCGAATGGCGAATCTGTCTGTGAACAAGAATTCTAACAACACATCTGAGATTGGCTTTCTCATGGGAAATTCCGTTAAGAAGCTAGTCGCGTTGAAGATTCATTACTGTACGTGCACTATCGGCAAGTGTCTGAAATGGCAGAAATCGAAATACATTGACAGGTGTAGAACGCTCTCCGGCTGCTACTATTGTAAGCTTGCAGCCAACACAATGTTAAATGCGACAAACATGCCAATAAATAAGATGTTGCAGAACTCTGTTGCATTTAACATTTTAATGCTTGTCATTTCTATTTGTACTGACGGAGGCGCATGAAACATTGAGTCGTCTGCTAACTAATGTTGGCAGCGACCAGCGATAAATACCTGTCAATGCCATTCGATTTCTGTCGAGGCAGCCTCATCGTGGTAGTCTTCTTATAGAAGAGTAAAAATATTTTAGTGCGTTTGCGTGTCTCCTGGTTCGTGTCGTACAATACGAGCTGCAAACAGCCTTATTTCTCCCAAGGAACAGTTCTGCTGAATGTGATGCAGTGGACGGACTATCTTGCTTTGAGTAAGGACGGATGTACCTGCTTGTGCTTCCTGTACGTGTCACAGTAAATTCTCCTCTTCCCTTGTGCAGGGCATTTCTCAGTTGCGAGCGTTAGAATCAACCGAACATCAGTCGCAGTAGAGAGGCTCCAGTTCGCTAGGTTATCAGAACACCACACAGTGTGCACCATTGGCCAGTCGCTGTTAGCGTCTCTGACACAGGCGGTGCAAGCACTCCGCCGCCTTCTCGATCGCCTCGCGTCACCGCCTTCTCGTGGCCACCTCAGCGCAGCCTCGACAAGTCGCTGGGTGGCGCCATCTACCGCGGTCCCGGCAGAGACGAGCAGGCGAATGCCGAGCAGTCCCCCCTCCTCACGGCTGACATGACGTCGTTCAGGTGGTGCGTCACGGATGCGTCGCCACGGACCCTGCGAACAAACAAAGGACGTTTTTAGAACGTTTTCTGCAAACAGCTCGGCACAGTTTCAATGTACACTAAATTGAATTGAATGAAATTTTATTTTCGTTTAGCTATTACAGCAATTGACAAAGGCAAGTTACATATATACAAGTTGTACAGCATATATACAGGGTGTTACAAAAAGGTACCGCCAAACTTTCAGGAAACATTCCTCACACACAAATAAAGAAAATATGTTATGTGAACATGTGTCCGGAAACGCTTAATTTCCATGTTAGAGCTCATTTTAGTTTCGTCAGTATGTACTGTACTTCCTCTATTCACCGCCAGTTGGCCCAATTGAAGGAAGGTAATGTTGACGTCGGTGCTTGTGTTGACATGCGACTCATTGCTCCACAGTACTAGCATCAAGCACATCAGTACCTAGCATCAACAGGTTAGTGTTAATCACGAACGTGGTTTTGCAGTCAGTGCAATGTTTACAAATGCGAAGTTGGCAGATGCCCATTTGATTTATGGATTAGCACGGGGCAATAGCCGTGGCGCGGTACGTTTGTATCGAGACAGATCTCCAGAACGAAGGTGTCCCGACAGGAAGACGTTCGAAGCAATTGATCGGCGTCTTAGGGAGCACGGAACATTCCAGGCTATGACTCGCGACTGGGGAAGACCTAGAACGACGAGGACACCTGCAATGGACGAGGCAATTCTTCGTGCAGTTGACGATAACCCTAATGTCAGCGTCAGAGAAGTTGCTGCTGTACAAGGTAACGTTGACCACGTCACTGTATGGAGAGGGCTACGGGAGAACCAGTTGTTTCCGTACCATGTACAGCGTGCTCAGGCACTATCAGCAGCTGATTAGCTTCCACGGGTACACTTCTGCGAATGGTTCATCCAACAATGATTCAATCCTCATTTCAGTGCAAATATTCTCTTTACGGAAGAGGCTTCATTCCAACGTGATCAAATTGTAAATTTTCACAGTCAACATGTGTGGGCTGACGAGAATCCGCACGCAATTGTGCAATCACGTCATCAACACAGATTTTCTGTGAACGTTTGGGCAGGCATTGTTGGTGATGTCTTGATTGGGCCCCATGTTCTTCCACCTACGCTCAATGGAGCACGTTATCATGATTTCATTCGGGATACTCTACCTGTGCTGCTAGAACATGTGCCTTTACAAGTACGACACAACATGTGGTTCATGCACGATGGAGCTCCTGCAAATTTCAGTCGAAGTGTTCGTACGCTTCTCTTCAACAGATTCAGTGACCGATGGATTGGTAGAGGCGGTCCAATGCCATGGCTTCCACGCTCTCCTGACCTCAACCCTCTTGACTTTCATATATGGGGGCATTTGAAAGCTCTTGTCTACGCAACCGCGGTACCATAGAGACTCTTCGTGCTCGTATTGCGGACGGCTGTGATAGAATACGCCATTCTCCAGGGCTGCATCAGCGCCTCATGGATTCCATGCGATGGAGGGTGAATGCATGTATCCTCGCTAACGGAAGGCATTTTGAACATTTCCTGTAACAAAGTGTTTGAAGTCACGCTGGTACGATCTGTTGCTGTGTGTTTCCATTCCATGATGAATGTGATTTGAAGAGAAGTAATAAAATGAGCTCTAACATGGAAAGTAAGCGTTTCCGGACACGTGTCCACATAACATATTTTCTTTCTTCGTGTGTGAGGAATGTTTCCTGAAAGTTTGGCCGTACCTTTTTGTAACTCCCTGTATACAAATTATACAAGTTATACAGCATATATACATGGGTTGAAGATCAATATGTCGCTACTGGTTTTCCATAAAATACAATATTTAAAATCAAATAATATGAAAAACATTGCATCATAAATTATTCAGTTAAAGAAATTATGCTGTACTCTCCAAACTGGTACCACTATGATATTTTACAGTCATAAAATTCCTGATGTGAGTAGCAAGGATTTGCAGCTAACCAACTGAATAATTTTTCTTTAAATAAATCAAATGTAGCTTCTATCCATTCTAGTGGCAGTTTGTTAAACATCTTCATACCCACCACTTCGTAGCTGTTCAGTGACTTGGATAATCTGTAGTAAGGTATGTCAAGATGGCTACTATTTCTGGTTCCATGAGAGTGTACATCTCTTCTACGCTGTTATTCTGGTAAGTTGCTCTTTATACGCAGTAGGCCAGTGTAAATATACATGTTTATAACAGTTAATATTTTTAAGATGATAAACAGTGGTTTGCAGTTGGCCAGTTTATCATTGTTTGTGATAATTCTAATTACTTTCTTCTGAAGTACCAAAATGTCCTGAAGGTGTGAGCTATTGCCCCATATTAAAAGCCCATAAGATATAATGCTTTGAAAAAAAGCAAAGTAGGCCGATCTTACGTAGGCTGCAGGTACATGGTTTTTTATTTGTTAAGAAGTGTTTTGAATTACACAATTAATTTATTGCAGAAATCTCTCAGAACAATGTGTGTTGTTAAACTACCGTCAATAGTTTCACATTTTCCTGTGTCAGAGAGGGAGATACCACCATTATGAGTATGCCTGCAACAGACCTGGCGTTCGCCGTGCCTAGCTGACGTGACGTCACGAACAAGCGCCGAGGCCTTCCTTTGAGTCGGTGGTTGCCTCTACGCACTAGCCAGACTCCTGTGGCGGTCAACACTTTCTCCTGCTGAACTTGAACGGCACGCACTTTCTCTGCCGACACGCCTGTGGAATGCGGCGTCTTCGCGCGAAGCAGACCGTCTTTTTGTTTACGTCATTTTCTACGTCTCTGTCCGTCTCACGACCTGCAGGATCCTAGAGTGTACTCTACGCCCAGATACACAGGCATGCAAACCGTTTAGAACGAACGTAACTACCGCATGGTCTGTCACTGTCAAGTAACAAAGCTCGATGAAACTTGGACCATGCATAAGAAATACTTATATGGATATGGTGTCTGTTCTTTTGGACATACACATACATCATGACCTGCAGCCGTCTAGAACGAAATTAGAATTAAATTAATACCGTCAGCTGCGCACTGGCGTTGATACAGATCAACGGGGGACAGGTGAAAATGTGTGCCCCGACCGGGACTCGAACGTGGGATCTCCTGCTTACACGGCAGACGCTCTATCCAGCTGAGCCAGCGAGGGAACAGAGGATAGTGCGGCTGCAGGGACTATCTCGCGCACGCCTCCCGCGAGACCCACATTCTCATCTTGTATGTCCACACACTACATTCGTATGTCCCACCCCATATCCAAATAAGTATACAGGGTGAGTCACCTAACGTTACCGCTGGATATATTTCGTAAACCACATCAAATACTGTCGAACCGATTCCACAGACCGAACGTGAGGAGAGGGGTTAGTGTAATTTCTTAATACAAACCATACAAAAATACACGGAAGTATGTTTTTTAACACAAACCTACGTTTTTTTAAATGGAACCACTTTAGTTTTGTTAGCACATCTGAACATATAAACAAATACGTAATCAGTGCCGTTTGTTGCATTGTGAAATGTTAATTACATCCGGAGATATTGTAACCTGAAGTTGACGCTTGAAACCTCCGATGGTCAGTTGCGTGTTGTAACAAACACGGACCACGGTCGGCGAGCAGCATCTGCAGGGACATGTTTACGATGACGACCGTGTTTACGAGTGTGGCTGTAGTGCACTGTTGTGGTTTGGTCTAGCTGTCGCAGTGTCCGCATGTAGCGCTTGCTGCTATTGTTATTCTGCATTCGTCTCCGCACGCAGACCAACTGTAGTACACCGTGTTACCAGACGTCTGTGATAGTGTAGTGTTGTAGGAACTGTGACCATGGTGTATTCGAACTCTGAAAACGCGGAGATGATACTCATCTATGGCGAGTGTCGACGAAATGCAGCTGAAGCCTGCAGGGTGTATGCAGAACGGTACCCGGACAGAGAGCATCCAACGTGCCGCACATTGCAAAACATCTACCGCCAACTCTATGCAACAGGTATGGTCGTAGCACACAAACGGGTCCGTAACAGGCCCGTCACAGGAGAAGCGGGTGCAGTTGGTGTGTTAGCTGCTGTTGCCATGAACCCACACATGAGTACACGGGACATTGCGAGAGCCGGTGGACTGAGTCAAAGTAGTGTCATGCGCATACTGCATCGTCACCGCTTTCACCCGTTTCATGTGTCGCTACATCAGCAATTACATGGTGATGACTTTAATCATCGAGTGCAATTCTGTCAATGGGCATTAACAGAAATGCGTTGCAGTTCTACCTGTTTACCGATGAAGCGGGTTTCACAAACCACGGGGCAGTGAATCTATGGAACATGCATTACTGGTCCGTGGACAATCCTCGCTGGCTCAGACAGGTAGAGCGACAGCGACCGTGGACTGTAAATGTATGGTGCGGAATCATTGGCGACCACCTCATTGGTCCTCACTTCATTGCAGGGGCCCAAACAGCTGCAACATACATCGCGTTTCTACAGAATGATCTGCCAACGTTGCTCGAAAATGTCCCACTGGAAACGCGTCGACGTATGTGGTATCAGCATGATGGTGCACCTGCACATTCCGCAATTAACACTGGGCTGACCCTTGACAGGATGTTCGACGGGCGTTTCATAGGACGTGGAGGACACATAAATTTGCCAGCCCGTTCTCCTGATCTTACACCTCTGGACTTCTTTCTGTGGGGTACGTTAAAGGAGAATGTGTACCGTGATGTGCCTACAACCCCAGAGGATATGAAACAACGTACTGTGGCAGCCTGCGGCGACATTACACCAGATGTACTGCGGCGTGTACGACATTCATTACGCCAGAGATTGCAATTGTGTGCAGCAAATGATGGCTACCACATTGAACATCTATTGGCCTGACATGTCGGGACACACTCTATTCCACTCCGTAATTGAAAACGGAAACCACGTGTGTACGTGCACCTCACCCCTCATGGTAATGTACATGTGCGTCAGTGAAAAAGACCAATAAAAAGGTGCTAGCATGTGGACGTAATGTGCTGTTCCAGTCTCTTCTGTACCTAAGGTCCATCACCGTTCCCTTTGGATCCCTACGTAATTCGGTGCTCTCCGATACACACGATCGAACAGCGGAGGAGTGGTACTCAAGCGTCAACTTTAGGTTACAATATCTCCGGATGTAATTAACATTTTACAATACAACAAACGGCACAGATTACGTATTTGTTTATATGTTCAGATGAGCTAACAAAACTAACGGGGTTCCATTTAAAAAAAAACGTAGGTTTGTGTTAAAAAACGTACTTCCGTGCGTTTTTTTATGGTTTGTATTAACCAGTTACACTAGCCCCTCTCCTCACGTTCGGTCTGTGGAATCGATTCGTCAATATTTGATGTGGTTTACGAAATATATCCAGCGGTAATGTTAGGTGACTCACCCTGTATAGTTCTGGCAACACCGGCCATGACCTTCTTCTTCTCTGCGGGACTTGGTAAGAATGTCTTCCACGAGTAACGAGTGTGTTGGGGTGGGACACTACGAATGTCGTGTGGGGACATACAATGTGGGAAGTAAGCAGGAGATCCCGTGTTCGAGTGCCGGTCGGGGCACACATTTTCTCCCGTCCCCGTTGATATATATCAATGCCCGTGAGCAGCTGACGGCATTAATTTTTCTAATTTCATACATAAGAAAAGCTAGCTGAGAGAAATACGGAATGAGACGAACAGAAATGAGACTATCATGTTGATGTTGAAGTTTTTTTGTCTGTGTTTGCTTTAACAACAACATAGGTTTTTGAGTGGGGTCCGCCTTTAGTAAAACAGGATTTTGTTTTTTTTTGTCCCAGACATGTTTCACTGCAGTTGCAGCAGCATCAGTGGTTTTTTTTATTGTTATGGCTGTTAAACATAAGGAACGTTCTTTACTGTTTAAATACATACAAACAATAGTTTCTAAATCCTAATTACAGGTTTTTGAGGAGCGCACACACACACACACACACACACACACACACATACACACACACACACACTGAGAAATTCAAAACAACCGCCAATGACACCTTCAACTGTTCCACTGTCTGCCATCTTGTTTTCACACCTTCTACTGTTCCACTGTCCGCCATCTTGCTATCACAGCTGATAGACAGTGAGAGTGACAACTCAAAACACTGAACTTGACAATGAAGAAGATCGCAAAAAAGAAACCGTAAATGAAACATAATGTAAATAGACACACACACACACACACACACACACACACACACACACACACACACAACATATGGTTCAAATGGCTCTGAGCGCTATGGGACTTAACATCTGAGGTCATCAGTCCCCTATAACTTAGAACTACTAAAACCTAACTAACCTAGGGACATCACACACATCGATGCCTGAGGCAGGATTTGAACCTGCGACCGTAGATGTCACGCGGTTCCGGACTGAACCGCCTACAACCGCTCAGCCACCGCGGCCAGCCCTCTCCGACCATTGATGGGGGATGACGCAGAATGCTACAGCTAGTCCAGTATTCGTTCTCCGATGGCAGAAGCAGTTGTGAGGTGATTAGTTCAAATGGCTCTGAGCACTATGGGACTTAACTTCTGAGGTCATCAGTCCCCTAGAACTTAGAACTACTTAAACCTAACTAACCTAAGGACATAACACACATCCATGCCCGAGGCAGGATTCGAACCTGCGACCGTAGCGGTCGCGCGGTTCCAAACTGTAGCGCCTAGAACCGCTCGACCACCCTGGCCGGCTGTGAGGTAATTATGATGTGCTTGGTGCACATTAGGGCAATCCTCGTGGCGGCCAGACGTGGCCGAAGAGTACCTTGTCGAAGAGAATGTCTTCCCGCACGCTCCCATGCAGTCCAACATCAGGCCACTATCACATCTGAATGCCCCACAAATCTACATATTGCACAATTCCACCAGTTGGTGAAATGGACCTACAATGGGGCTCCTTTCAAACTCCGCCAGGTGCTGATAACGATATCTCACAGAAGTACTCGATATTTCCCGTCCTGGCGTGCTTCACGCTATTTACACTGATCAGCCAAAACATTACAACTACCTAATAGCCGGTAAGTCCACCTTTGTCACAGATAACAGTGGCGAGGCATCGTTGCATGGGAGCAATGACGCCTTGGTAAATCATTGGAGGGAAGTAGAACCATATCTGCAGACACAAGTCACTTATTGTCCTAAATTTCGTGGAGGAGGGTGATGAGCTCTGATGCCACATTCAGTCACATCCCACATCTGTCCGATGGGGTTTAGATCTGGTGAGTTGGGGAGCCAGCATATCAATTACAAATCGCCGCTGTGTTCCTCGTACCAATCCATCACACTCCTGGGCTTGTGACATGGCGCATTATCTTGTTGAAAAACCTCACTGCCGTCAGGAAACCTGATTGTCATGAAGGGGTGTACGTGTTCTGAAACCAGTGTACGATACTACATGACCATCATGGACCCTTGCATTAGTTCCACTGTACACGTGGATGCGCATGTGAATGTTCCTCAGAGCATAATGGAGCCACCGCCAGCTTGTTTCTCTCCCGCAGTGCATGTGGCAAGGAACTGTTCCCCTGGAAGACGACGGATTCGCGCCCTCCCATCGGCACGATCAAGAAGGTATCGAGATTCATCAGGCCGTGCAACGCTCTGGCACTGCGCCAATCTCCGTTTCCGATGGTCAGATGCCCATTTCAGTCGTATTTGCCGATGTAGTGGTGTTAACGTTGTCAACGGCCTTGCCGCAGTGGTAACACCAGTTCTCGTCGGATCACTGAAGTTACGCGCTGTCGGGTTAAGCTAGCACTGGTCCAACATGTGTCCCATCGGGGATGGACCTGGCAGTCTTTCTGGCAACAGGAGTACCTCAACATCGCGTAGACAGTTCATACAGACGTGTACAGTGAGTGGCGAGCATTGTCCTGTTGGAAAATGGTACCACGATAACGTCACATGATAGGTAACACACGAGGACTCAGTATGTTCGTGAGGTACTATAGGGCCGTCAGAGCTCCCTCAGCCATTACCTGATGGTTCGTCACACCCTGATGCTATCAATAGCTCCACGCACCTCTCCAAAACAGTAGACCAGTGAAACCTCTCCCAAGGTCGCTGCCGATGGGCATGCAGGGTAGTGCAGAACCACATTCACTGCTCAAAACAACGCGTTGCCCTCCATCAGCTGTTCACACATCCCAGTGTCGGAACCACTCAAAACGCAGCTCTTAGTGTAAAAAAAAAAAAAAAAAAAAAAAAAAATTCAAATGGCTCCGAGCACTATGGGACTTAACATCTGAGGTCATCAGTCCCACAGAAATTAGAACTCCTTAAACCCGAGGCAGGCTTCGAACCTGTGACTGTAGCAGTCACACGGTTCCGGACTGAAGCTGTTTGTGTCGTGGTGTTGATAGCAGCCTACGTCTCAGACAATAATTTCCCATTATGGATGCTGTCAGTCTCCAACCAATGATGTGGGATGATGCAGAATGCTACAGCTAGTTCAGTATTTGTTCTCTGGTAGCAGAAGCAGTTGTGAGGTGATTATGATGTGCTTGGTGCACAGTAGGGCAATCCTCCCTTGTGGCGGCCAGACGTGGTCGAAGAGTACCTTTTCGACGAGAATGTCTGTCCTCACGTTCCCATGCACGCCAACATCGGGCCATTGTCACATTCGGATGCCCCACAAATCTATGCATTGCACATTTCGACCAGCCGGTGAACTAGACCTACAATGGGGCTCCTTTCAAACTCCGCCAGGTGCTGATAACGATACCTCACACAAGTACTCGATGTTTCACGTCCTTTGGTCAACATCTGGCGTGCTTCGCGCTATTTACACTGATTAGCCAAAAACATTACGACCACCTTCCTAATAGCCGGTATGTCCACCTTTGTCACAGACAGCAGTGGCGACGGATCATTGCATGGGAGCAATGAGGCCTTGGTAAATCATTGGAGGGGGTTAGAACCATATCTGCATACACACAAGTCACCTATTTGCCCTAAATTTCGTACAGGAGGGTGATGAGCTCTGATGCCACATTCAATCTCATCCCAGATCGGGCTTAGATCTGGCCAGTTGGGGAGCCAGCATATCAATTACAAATCGCCGCTGTGTTCCTCGAACCAATCCATCACACTCCTGGGCTTGTGACATGGCGCATTATCTTGTTGAAAAACGCCAATGACGTCAGGAAACGTGATCGTCATGGTGTACGTGTTCTGAAATCAGTGTACGATACTACATGACCATCATGGGCCCTTGCATTAGTTCCACTGTACACGTGGATGCGCACGTGAATGTTCCTCAGAGCATAATGGAGCCGCCGCCAGCTTGTTTCTCTCCCGCAGTGCACGTGGCAAGGAACTGTTCCCCTGGAAGACGACGGATTCGCGCCCTCCCATCGGCACGATCAAGAAGGTATCGAGATTCATCAGGCCGTGCAACGCTCTGGCACTGCGCCAACCTCCGTTTCCGATGGTCAGATGCCCATTTCAGTCGTATTTGCCGATGTAGTGGTGTTAACGTTGTCAACGGCCTTGCCGCAGTGGTAACACCAGTTCTCGTCGGATCACTGAAGTTATGCGCTGTCGGGTTATGCTATCACTGGTCCAACACGTGTCCCATCGGGGATGGACCTGGCAGTCTTTCTGGCAACAGGAGTACCTCAACATCGCGCAGACAGTTCATACAGACGTGTACCATGAGTGGGCGAGCATTGTCCTGTTGGACGCCGGCCGATGTGGCCGTGTGGTTAAAGGCGCTGCAGTCTGGAACCGCAAGACCGCTACGTCGCAGGTTCGAATCCTGCCTCGGGCATGGATGTTTGTGATGTCCTTAGGTTAGTTAGGTTTAACTAGTTCTAAGTTCTAGGGGACTAATGACCTCAGCAGTTGAGTCCCATAGTGCTCAGAGCCATTTGTCCTGTTGGAAAATGGTACCACGATAATGTCACATGATAGGTAACACATGAGGACTCAGTATGTTCGTGAGGTACTATAGGGCCGTCAGAGCTCCCTCAGTGATTACCTGATGGTTCGTCACACCCTGATGCTATCAATAGCTCCACGCACCTCTCCAAAACAGTAGACCAGTGAAACCTCTCCCAAGGTCGCTGAAGATGGACATGCAGGGTAGTGTAGAACCACATTCACTGCTCAAAACAATGCGTTGCCCTTCATCAGGGCTGCCGAGCACTGTTTGCAAGCGGGGTGCAGTCAGCCACGTAACGTTAGCGACAGCCCCGGACGGTGCACAAGTCCCACGCAACACCCTCCTCCACACCAATCCATATTCTAGGCTCCGCCCATGGTGTGCCGCATGTTCCAACGTCAAAGTTGTTCATATCACAGATATGCCAGTCATAACAAGGTATAAAATCAGTAGTTAGTACGAAATACAGTTGTTCCGGTACCATTGTGAAAAGAATTAGAAATATGTTCATTGAATATGCGAGTTGAAAAATCTTCAATAAGAAATAAAAATGGTATCCACACTGTCTTTTTTATTTCACGAGCTTTCATCTGCACTATATCAAAAAATCTGATATTTGTTAACTGCAGTGAGCGCAAATTTGCGTCACCTCGCGTAGTGTAAGAAATTCTGTTGGGAAATATTAATTAGTAGTATCGCCAAGGATGCTGTCCCTTATCTCCATTGTCTAAAGTCAATGTTGTGCATAAACGAGGCAAAGTCGATGTCTTGGTTTGTTTCTGATTACCTCATTAAGACTAAAGAATATAACAGTGGGATACTGTAGAAATGCGTAATGCAAGCAGTCAGATATTTATACAGTGACATTCTTCATTAATATTTGCCTGTGTAAAGGGTGAATATTTACTTGTGAACTCTTATGACTGCTTGCTTATAGCTCTTATGACTGCTTGCTTATAGCAGACACGAAATTACTTTGAGTTCTTCTTCAGTGTTTGAGAGCTTTAGAGCTGACTAATGTTAAATATATGTACATAATTTCGTCAGTGTCATTCCAACACATCTTATCGTACTTTAATGTCTGTTAGATATCGGTTTTGACAGCAGTTGGCCACAACAGTCAAGATTAGGTACCTTGTGTATGATAACTTTATTGAGAGTGCATATCTATGTTTCATTTTGACAGTATTACACAAACTGCTAAGAAGTACTAACAGCACAACACTGCTAGTATGAACAACTGCGGTAAAACAAAAAACAACGAACAAAAACACGACAGCGACGAGGACTACCAAAGATCATATTGATGCACTCTTGGTTGGTGTGGAGGGGGGTAAATGGGCGGGGCTTGTGCAGATGTCCGGGGCTGTCGCTAACATTTCCTGTCAGCCCTTGTGAGGCAAACTGAGGAGATACTTGATTGAGAAGTAGCGGCTCTGGTCTCGTAAACTGACATACGGCCGGGAGAGCGGAGTGCTGGCCACATGCCCCTCCATATCCGCATCCAGTGACGCCTGTGGGCTGAGGATTACATGGCGGCGGGTCGGTACCTTTGGGCCTTCGTGGCCTGTTCGGGAGGAGATTAGTTTCAGTTTTTAGTGGTGTTAACGTTCGCACACGGATGGTTCATCGGCTGTGTAGGTCCATCGTTAGGAGTTTTCGGTGCGCTGTGTGTTCAGACACCCTCGCACTCTTTCCAGCATGTTTATTCCGCCACAGTTCGCCGCCTCTCCTGTTTTACCAGTGGTAAATATCGTAAAAACAAACAAAGCAATAATTTTTGCGGCATCTTGCGCAACATATAAAAGCGGATTTTTTACAATCACAAGGCGTTTGCAATAAATCTGTACAAAAACATGCCCCATTAACATTTACGAAAATGTTTCGAGTTTCTGACAATTTTGAGGCAAACCATGCATATTGAATAATGTCTCGGAATATTGGTGACGATAATTGATGGTGAATTATAGAATGAATTTTTGTGCAATCTTCCCGGGAATTAATTTCACGATTCTCCTGTAACAATGTGCTGCAATTTTGCAAGCAACAGTAGAAAAAAATAAAGTGCCGGAAGAGGAAACGAACCCGAGACCTTTCGCGTAAGGTTCCGAGCGCTAACCATGTATTTTTTTTTTTTCAAACAAGATTTTTTTTAAAATTTCATTTTGTTCGTTTTCGTTCGTTGTATCTGCTCTGGGCGGACGTCGAAAGACACCCGTTTCAGTTCGTTGTTGATCCAATAACTCAGCTTTTTTTTTTTTTTTTTTTTCCCCGGCATCTAGGCCAGACGGCGGCTCGGAAGTGTACTAACATTTTATGCTCATAAGGCACGTAAAAAACTTTGGATCGATTTTTCCCGGGATTTTCCGGGTAGTGCGTCCTAATACTTTAACCACGTGAGGTGTTAGGGGTCCTCTTTCACCACACAAAATTGCGGACAAATCCCCGACCCCACGATCGTGCTGTCTCCTTGTGAGAGTGTGTGGGTGGTCATAGTGATCTCGCTGATCAGTTCGCCTAGCCTACCACGCTTGGTATCAACGCTAAACACAAATAACGCTAATGCACTCTGGTGTCCGTTGTATGTGTCACAGAATTGCGCCTCTAATCACTCACACATCCGATCGTGGATGTACGTGTGTGGAGATGCATTAACGTCTGACCATGTCTTCTGGGTGCTTCACTTGTTTTCTCAGGCAGAGTACATGGCTTGATGTTATATTGGATCCGTGAAATATATTTGCAGACGCCAATGTGGACAACCGTCACCTGTATAATGGAATGACGACGATGGAAAGTTTTGCCGGACCGGGACTCTAACCGGGATTTCACGCTTATCTTTTATTTGAAAGTTTTAAGAAGATTGCACAACAGTCTTGGTGAAAAAAGACCCGATCTGTGGCAGACAGGAGACTAGTTCTTCCACGACGATAATGCACCTCCACACACCGTCATCTCTGTTAGACAGTTTTTGGCTAAAAATGGTATGGTTCCGTTGGTCCACGCACCTTAATCGAGAGACATGGCTGCCAGTGAGAGATTTTATTATTTCCACGCATGAAGAGGGATTGAAAGGACGCCAATCTGACAAAACTGAAGAAGTCAAGAAAAAAGCGAGGGAGGTGCTGTCAGCCATTTCTAAAGATGACTACAAATAATGTTTCAAGCAGAGGAAGCACCGGGGGATATTAGTTGTAATGGAGAGTATTTAGAAGGGGATAAGGCTGTATTGTAAACAGTTTGAAAATACATAGCTTTCAAGAAATGGTTCTGTTTTTTCTTGGGCATCCCTCGTACAGTATATGTTAGGGGTATAGGTACAAATATTGTGATAGCTGATACCTTAATATTTACCCACTTATGAGTATTAGTTGTTATTTCTCTGTGTCTAACGACCCTCTCGCAGGCATATCACATAATAGGCTATCTGACATATTCTGCACCGACGTAACTACGCCTTGAAGTAGACTACGCCTATCAGTACAGCCAACCCGTGTTGCATCCATGCATCCACACTTCAATCGCCTACCGCACAGGGAAAATGAACAGTAATTGCTTGCTTTTGCCACAGGTACTTAGAGATACTAGCCAATCTAAAAACATACCGCTAATAATAGCTGCAATTATTAGTCTGCATATGAAGTAAATACTGATCCAACGTTATTAATTGCACTGTCCTTAGACATGAATAGAAATACCTACACTTATACCCCTACCACACTGTGAGGTTCCCTGCTGTTTTGAGGTGGCATTATGTGGGGCCGACGTACTCGGCTGGGGGTCATGGAAGGCGCCGTAACGGCTGTGCGATACGTGAATGCCATCCTGCTTTATTTACAGCCTGACCTTCAGGCACCCAATCAATGTAGAAAACATTTTTGATTTATTCGTGCGCGCTTTGTTCTTCGTATTACGTGATTGTTCTGAGGACATTATGTGAACGTGTGCAACGAAGGACACCAGGTCTGTGGAAGAATGGCTCATGGAATCTTCGTCAGAACAACGTCGGCCCATAATGTGATGTCTGTGAAGCGGTTTTTGGCGAAAACCAAAATTCCAGTGATGGTACATCCACCGTATTCGCCTGACCTAGCTGACCTAGCACGATGCGACTTCTTTCTCTTCCCAAAACTGAATGCTGCGTTCAGAGGAACCAGGTTTGAGTCCGCGAAGGAAAAAGCGAACAGCGTAACAGAAAAAGACTTGCAGCACTGCTTCCAACAGTGGAAAATTTGCATGGAACGGTGCAGGTGTCGGGGACGGGACTATATTGAAGAGGATAACATTTCAGTTGTGTAAGTTTTTTCAATAATGAATCACAGCATGATTCCGGTTTCTCTATTGCCACAACTCGTATTCCCCCACCCCCTCCCCCCCTTGCCGCCCGCCAAAAATCACCCTATTATATGAGTCAAGGGATGGACAGTCACTTACCTGTCTACTGATGACGATAAACCAAACCTTGACTTATTACAGACCGCCCATAACGAAACTGAGTGCCGACCGCGTTATCGAATTTTTTTCCCATTTGCCTCCACATGATCTGAGCTGGACTGTGCCATACGCGGCCGCCATTCCCGGAATCCTGCTGAAGTTTGAGACTCCCTCCACTACATTTCTACACTCACCAAAAATTGGAATAGAGATCAACGTAAACATCATTTACGCCCTTTTTATTGCTCATGAAAACCACACATTGCGTGTTGTACCACCATACAGCGAGACCTTCAGAGGTGGTGGTCCAGATTGCTGTACACACCGGTACCTCTAATACCCAAGTAGCACGTCCTGCTTCACTGATGCATGCCCGTATTAGTCGTAGCATACTATCCACAAGTTCATCAAGGCGCTGTTGCTCCAGATTGTCCCACACCCCAACGGCGATTCGGTGTGGATCCCTCAGAGTGGTTGGTGGGTCAGGTCGCCCATAAACAGCTCTTTTCAACCTATCCCAGGCATGTTCGATAGGTTTCATATCTGGAGAACATGCTGGCCACTCTAGTCGAGCGTTGTCGTTATCCTGAAGGAAGTCATTTACAAAATGTACATGAGGAGGCGCAAATGCCTCGCCAGTATGCTTCCGACATGGTTTTACTATCGGTCAGAGGATGGCATTCACGTATCGTACAGCCGTTACAGCGCCTTCCATGACCACCCTAAAACAGCACCTTGCTGCACCCGCTGGAGGGTGTGTCTAAGGCGTTCAGCCTGACCGGGTGGCTTCCATACACGATTCCGACGATTGTCTGGTTGAAGGCATATGCGGCACTCATCGGTCAGAGAACGTGATGCCAATCCTCAGCGGTCCATTCGGCGCGCTGTTGGGCCCATTTGTACCGCGCTGCATGGTGTCGTGGTTGCAAAGTTGGACCTCGCCATGGGCGTCGGGAGTGAAGTTGCGCACCATGCAGCCTATTGTACACAGTCTGAGTCGTAACACGACGTCCTGGGGCAGCACAAAAAGCGTTATTCAACATGGTGGCGTTGCTGTCAGGGTTCCTCCGAGCCATAATCTGTAGGTAGCGGTCATCCACTGCAGTAGTAGCCCTTGGGCGGCCTGAGCGAAGCATGTCATCGACAATTCCTGTCTCTCTGTGTCTGCTCCATGTCCGAACAACATCGCTTTGGTTCACTCCGAGACCCCTGGACACCTCCCTTGATGAGAGCCCATCCTGGCACAAAGTAACAATGTGGACGCGATGGAACCGCGGTCTAGGCATGGTTGAACTACGGATAACACGAGCCCTGTACGTCCTTCCTGGTAGAATGAATGGAACTGATCGGCTGTCGGAACCCCTCCGTCTAATAGGCGCTGCTCATGCACGGTTGTTTACATCTTTGGGCGGGTTTAGTGATATCTCTGAACAGTCACAGGGACTGCGTCTGTGATGCAATATCCACAGTCAACGTCTATCGTTAAGAGTTCTGGGAACCGGGGTGACGCAAGACTTTTTTGTTTATGTGTGTAATAAAACTCATTAATACGAGTTGTTTAATTCTTTATCTAGTAAACCGAGTATGCAGGATTCCTAAACACAACAATTTCCGACAGGAAGTTTGATATCAGCGCACACTGCGCTACAGGGTGAAAATTTCATTCTGAAACATCCCCCAGCCTGTGGCTAAGCCATGTCTCCGCAGTATCCTTTCTTCCAGGAGTGCTAGTTCTGCAAGTTTCGCAGGAGAGCTTCTGTGAAGTTTACAAGGTAGGA
Organism: Schistocerca piceifrons; assembly: GCF_021461385.2. Taxonomy (NCBI): domain Eukaryota; kingdom Metazoa; phylum Arthropoda; class Insecta; order Orthoptera; family Acrididae; genus Schistocerca; species Schistocerca piceifrons. The sequence goes on along the minus strand of NC_060146.1, from coordinate 142,976,034 downwards.
GACGAGGTACTGGATATTCACAATATACATAAATGATCTTGCGGATAACATCGGATGTTCACTGAGGCTTTTTGCGGATGATGCTGTGGTATATCGAGAGGTTGTAACAATGGAAAATTGTACTGAAATGCAGGAGGATCTGCAACGAATTGACGTATGGTGCAGGGAATGGCAATTGAATCTCAATGTAGACAAGTGTAATGTGCTGCGAATACATAGAAAGAAAGATCCCTTATCATTTAGCTACAATATAGCAGGTCAGCGACTGGAAGCAGTTAATTCCATAAATTATCTGGGAGTAGGCATTAGGAGTGATTTAAAATGGAATGATCATATAAAGTTGATCGTCGGTAAAGCAGATGCCAGACTGAGATTCATTGGAGGAATCCTAAGGAAATGCAATCCGAAAACAAAGGAAGTAGGTTACAGTACACTTGTTCGCCCACTGCTTGAATATTGCTCAGCAGTGTGGGATCCGTACCAGATAGGCTTGATAGAAGAGATAGAGAAGATCCAACGGAGGTCAGCGCGCTTCATTACAGAATCATTTAGTTCAAATGGTTCAAATGGCTTTGAGCGCTATGGGACTTAACATCTGTGGTCATCAGTCCCCTAGAACTTAGAACTAATGAAACCTAACTAACCTAAGGACATCACACACATCCATGCCCGAGGCAGGATTCGAACCTGCGACCGTAGCGGTCACGCGGTTCCAAACTGAAGCGCCTAGAAGCGCACGGCCACACCGGCCGGCGATCATTTAGTAATCGCGAAAGCGTTACGGAGATGATAGATAAACTCCAGTGGAAGACTTTGCAGGAGAGACGCTCGGTAGCTCGGTACGGGGTTTTGTTGAAGTTTCGAGAACATACCTTCATCGAGGAGTCAAGCAGTAAATTGCTTCCTCCTACGTATATCTCGCGAAGAGACCATGAGGATAAAATCAGAGAGATTAGAGCTCACAAAGAGGCATACCGACATTCTTCTTTCCACGAACAATACGAGACTGGAATAGAAGGGAGAACCGACAGAGGTACTCAAAGCACCCTCCGCCACACACCGTCAGGTGGCTTGCGGAATATGGGTGTAGATGTAGTTGTGCCAACGAGTCGTGAGTCTTGCTTGGGTAGCTCGGTTGATAGAGTCCTGAGTTCGAGTCTCAATCCGGCACACAGTTTTAACCTGCCAGGAAGTTTCACCTCATTGAAAGTGTCCCCGGCAGAGTGAAAGACGTCGTAAAGGCAAAGGGTTGACACGCTGATAGTTGATTTTGACCAGATAGCGTATTTATTCACTGCTAAGTATTTTTTGTCCATTATAATTATCCGGGCTGTTATGCCGTGGTCGGTTGATGAATTCTGTGTCAGTTCCCAATGTTTCGTCTCCGACTGCGGGAGACATCTTCAAGTGGGTCCGTAGCTCGATGGAAGGTCCAACACACCCACTGGCTCTCTACTGACTGCCGCTAAATTCCGTGTCCGCGCGCTCCCGCGCCGCGGCGTGACGTCACGTGTTTTGAAAACGTCAGTGCAATTGGCCGCTGTCCGTCGCCGTCGATAGCCGTTGCCATCGCCCAGTAGTGGACGGGTCGTACACATCTTCTTTAACACCGACATCCATATACCGTTTAATTTCACGCCCTCCTCCTTTCGATTGAAATTATTAGGGTGTTTAGCGATTTCGATTGCCTCCCTGTAGAGCCTTTCGTAATATCCGCTTGTGGCCGCTAGTACTTGCGTCTCCTCGAAACGAATATTGTGGTTCCCTGGCTGGAAAGCATGACACAGAATTCATCAACTGACCACGGCATAACAGCCCGAATAATTATAATGGACATGATATTTCCGGCCGTGAAAGTCTGCATTTTAGTATAAGTATTTCTTGTTTTTTCTTTTTTTTCTCTCTAAATAATATCAGTTGCCCGCGATAATTTTAATCGGCCAGGATGTTTCAACGGAAGCGCGAAAAGCAACTCTAATTTGGGCGGCGAGTGTATCGGGGCCACATTACCAAATTCATGAGCAAAGCCGGACTGAACCTGGCGGGTCGCGGTCGCACCCCGCTTCGACGCGGACACGGATGTGCTGCAGAACCTGCCGGCTCGGAATGCGGCGGGTCGACCGACGGACCGGCTGAGTGACGGCTGCTCAAGGCCGCTCGCGGTGCGGGTGAGCGCCAGCCTGTTGCGATATCTGGACTGCGCATGCGTGGCGCAGACCTGTTGCGATACCTGGAGAAACCGGGCGACCCACTTGGCAAGGCCGCTTCGCGTCGGTTCGATGCCCCCTCACGCAGCTGCCTGCTCGCGGGAGTGGTTCTCTGTTGATAAACGGCGACAGGAGGTCCCGTTTCGCTATCGCCTGGCTCCTATGTCCGCCTTTGAACGCCATCTCTCATTTCTCCTCGGTGTGACTGGTACATGTACACGAATAGTATGCGAGTCACACTTTCACTACTGGCGATTAAAACTGCTACACCACGAAGATGACGTGCTACAGACGCGAAATTTAACCGACAGGAAGGAGACGCTGTGCTACGCAAATGATTCGCTTTTCAGAGCATTCATGAGGAAACCTGACATGAGGAATGTTTCCGACCGATTTCTCATACACAAACAGCAGTTGACCGGCGTTGCCTGGTGAAACGTTGTTGTGATGCCTCGTGTAAGGAGGAGAAATGCGTACCACCAAGTTTCCGACTTTGATAAAGGTCGGGTTGTAGCTTATCGCGATTGCGGTTTATCGTATCGTGACATTGCTGCTCGCGTTGGTCGAGATCCAACGACTGTTAGCAGAATATGGAATCGATGAGTTCAGGACGGTAATACGGAACGCCGTGCTGGATCCCAACGGCCTCGTATCACTAGCAGTCGAGATGACAGGCATCTTATCCGCATGGCTGTAACGGATCGTGCAGCCACATCTATATCCCTGAGTCAACAGATGGGGACGTTTGCCAGACAACAACCATCTGCACGAACAATTCGACGACGTTTGCAGCAACATGGACTATCAGCTCGGAGACCATGGCTGCGGTTACCCTTGACGCTGCATCACAGACAGGAGCGCCTGCGATAGTGTACTCAACGACGAACCTGGGTGCACGAATGTCAAAACGTCATTTTTTCGGATGAATCCAGGTTCTGTTTATAGCATCATGATGGTCGCATTCGTGTTTGGCGACATCGCTGTGAACGCACATTGGAAGCGTGTATTCGTCATCGCCATACTGGTGTTCAAAATAGTTCAAATGGCTCTGAGCACTATGCGACTTAACTTCTGAGGTCATCAGTCGCCTAGAACTTAGAACTAATTAAACCTAACTAACCTAAGGACATCACACACATCCATGCCCGAGCAGGATTCGAATCTGCGACCGTAGCGGTCGCTCGGTTCCAGACTGTAGCGCCTAGAACCGCACCGCCTCTCCGGCCGGCCCATACTGGTGTGTCACCCAGCGTGATGGTAAGGCGTTCCCCTGGTTACACGTCTCGGTCACCTCTTGTTCGCATTGACGGCATCTTGAACAGTGGACGTTACATTTCAGATGTGTTACGACCCATGGCTCTACCCTTCATTCGATCCCTGCGAAACCCTACATTTCACCAGGATAATGCACGACCGCATGTTGCAGGTCCTGTACGAGCCTTTCTGGATACAGATAATGTTCGACTGCTGCCCTGGCCAGCACATTCTCCAGATCTCTCACAAATTGAAAACGTCTGGTCAATGGTGGCCGAGCGACTGGCTCTTCACAATACGCTAGTCACTACTCTTGATGAACTGTGGTATCGTATTGAAGCTGCATGGGCAGCTGTACCTGTACACGCCATCCAAGCTCTGTTTGACTCAATGTCCAGGAGTATCAAGGCCGTTGTTCTGGGTACTGATTTCTCAGGATCTATGCACCCAAATTGCGTGAAAATGTAATCACATGTCAGTTCAAGTATAATATATTTGTCCAATGAATACCCGTTTATCATCTGCATTTCTTCTTGGTCTAGCAATTTTAGTTGCCAGTAGTGTATATTCGATATTTACACAATAGGCAATGGCAACCCGTCCGTCACCTTGGGTATGCGTGTAGCCTACACGGCCCCTGCACGCCTCAGCATCGTGAGTTCCACATTTTGCAGTCACGGCCATATACCAGGTGGCGGTAGCTTAGTGGTAAAAAAAAAAAAAAAAAAAAAAAAGTGTTCAGCGCGACGAAATGTCACTCCTAAGGGCCCGGGTTCGATTCCCGCCTGGGGCGGAGATTTTGTTCGCTCAGGGTCAGGGTGTTGTGTGTTATGTTCATCATCATTGTATCCCCATCGACGCGCAAGTCGCTGAAGTGGCGTCAAATCAAAAGACTTACACCCGGCGAATGGTCTACCCGACGGGAGGCCGTAGTCATACGACCAGGCGGCGGTAACTGCACCACTGGCAATCCCTCCTTCCGAGGGAGTTATTCGCGTCCGCACAACACGGGCCAAGGAAATAGTATAACGAGTGTTCCGCCGCCGCAGCTGTGTAGGTCGGCGCAAGGATTATACGAGCAACCCTAGTAGTACAATGCAAGGTGTGGCACGTACTACAGACCGGGAAAGTCAACACATGAACTTAAAACGAAATGTAATATACCTCATATGTTTACTCACCTTCACTGTGGGTGCTGAAAGTGTGCCCCATCCACCTCAACACACATATGAGACCACTTCAGGGGATTCATATATACCGAAAAGCTAAAGAAACTGGTACATCTGCCTAATATCAGTGTAAGGCTCTCGTGTGCACACAGAAGTGCTGCGACACGACGTGTCATGGAGTCGACTAATGTCTGAAGTAGTGCTGGAGGGAACTGACACCATGAATCCTGCTGCGCTGTCCATAAATCCGTAAGAGTAAGACCGGTTGGAGATTTCTTCTGAACTGGACGTTGCAAGACATCTCACATATCCTCAATAATTTTCATGTCTGGGGAGTTTGGTGGCCAGCGGAAGTGTTTAAACTAAAAAGAGTGTTCCTGGAGCCACCCTGTAGCTATTCTGAAAGTGTGGAGAGTCGCATTGTTCTGCTGGAATTGCCCAAGTACGTCGGAATGCGCAGTGGACATGAATGGATGGAGGCGATCAGACAGTATGCTCACCTGTAAGAGTCGTATCTAGAAGTATCACGGGTCCCATATCACTCCAACTGCACACGCCGCACGCCGTTACAGAGCCTCCACCAGCTTGACAGTCCCCTGCTGGGCCCATGGATTCATGTCGTCATTTTCTGTAATACAGGGCGGTCCATTGATACGACCGGGCCAAATATCTCACGAAATAAGCATCAAACGAAAAAACTACAAAGAACGAAACTCGTCTAGCTTGAAGGGGGAAACCAAATGGCGCTGTGGTTGGCTCGCTAGATCGCGCTGCCATAGGTCAAACGGATAACTGCGTTTTTTTTAAAAATACGAACCCCCGTTTTTTTATTACATATTCGTGTAGTACGTAAAGAAATATGAATGTTTTAGTTGGACCACTTTTTTCGCTTTGTGATAGATGGCGCTGTAATAGTCACACACGTATAAGTACGTGGTATCAGTACGGACGGTATTTGCTTCGTGATACATTACCCGTGTTAAAACGGACCGTTTACCAATTGCGGAAAAGGTCGATATCGTGTTGATGTATGGCTACTATGATCAAAATGCCCAACGGCCGTGTGCTTTGTATGCTGCTCGGTATCCTGGACGACATCATCCAAGTGTCCGGACCGTTCGCCGGAAAGTTACGTTATTAAAGGAAACAGGAAGTGTTCAGCCATATGTGAAACGTCAACCACGACCTGCAACGAATGATGATGCCCAAGTAGGTGTTTTAGTTGCTGTCGCGGCTAATCCGCACATCAGTTGCAGACAAATTGCGCGAGAATCGAGAATCGCAAAAACGTCGATGTTGAGAATGCTACATCAACATCGATTACACCCGTACCATATTTCTATGCACCAGGAATTGCATGGCGACGACTTTGAACGTCGTGTACACTTCTGCCCGTGGGCGCAAGGGAAATTACGGGACGATGACAGATTTTTTTGCACGCGTTATGATGGATGTCCGGCACATAGCTCGCGTGCGGTTGAAGCGCTATTGAATAGCATATTTCTTGACAGGTGGATTGGTCGTCGAAGCACCATACCGTGGCCCGCACGTTCACCGGATCTGACGTCCCCGGATTTCTTTCTGTGGGGAAAGTTGAAGGATATTTGCCATAGTGATCCACCGACAACGCCTGACAACATGCGTCAGCGCATTGTCAATGCATGTGCGAACATTACAGAAGGCAAACTACTCGCTGTTGAGAGGAATATTGTTACACGAATTACCAAATGCATTGAGGTTGACGGACATCATTTTGAGCATTTATTGCATTAGTGTGGTATTTACAGGTAATCACGCTGTAACAGCATCCGTTCCCAGAAATGATAAGTTCACAGAGGTACATGTATCATATTGGAACAACCGAAATAAAATGTTCAAACGTAACTACGTTCTGTATTTTAATTTAAAAAACCTACCTGTTACCAACTGTTCGTCTAAAATTGTGAGCCTTATGTTTGTGACTATTGCAGTGCCATCTATCACAAAGCGAAAAAAGTAGTCCATTCATATTTCTTTATGTACTACACGAATATGTAATAAAAATGGGGTTTCCTATTTAAAAAAAAAACGCAGTTGGTATCCGTTTGACCTATGGCAGTGCCATCTAGTGGGCCAACGATAGCGCCATCTGGTTTCCACCTTCAAGCTAGCCAAGTTTCGTTTTATGTATTTTTTTCGTTTGACGCTTATTTCGTGAGATATTTGGCCCGGTCACGATCAATGGAGCACCCAGTAGAGGCAGTTTATGCCACCGGCCTTGCCGCAGTGAAACACCGGTTCCCGTCAGATCACCGAAGTTAAGCGCTGTCGGGCTGGGCTAACACTTTGACGGGTGACCATCCGGTCTGCCGAGCGCTGCTGGCAAGCGGGGTGCACTCAGCCCTTGTGAGGCAAACTGAGGAGCTACTTGATTGAGAAGTAGCGGCTCCGGTCACGAAAACTGACGACGGTCGGCAGAGTGATGTGCTGATAACGTGCTCATCCAGGGATGCCTGTTGTCTGAGGATGACACGGCGGTCGGTCGGTACTGTTAGGCCTTCATGGCATGTTCGGGCGGAGTTTAGTTGTTATAGACAGTTTATCCGTTCCGGGAATCGAGAATCTCGATCACTTTTGGCCGTTATCGACTTCGATACTAGCAAGATATCGGTCCCAGCGATCCCAAGATTTTGGAGAATATCATAAAGTCAATAATATGAATGTGACAAAGACATGCAGGAGGCGGGCGACCATTATTGTATCATATATGGATATGGTGTCTGTTCTTTCGAACATGTCCGAAAGAACAGACACCATTGATGGCCTGCAGCCGTCTATAACGAAATTAGAATTAAATTAATACCGTCAGCTGCGCACGGGCGTTGATCTAGATCAACTGGGGACAGGTGAAAATGTGCGCCCCGACCGGGATTCGAACGCGGGATCTCCTGCTTACATGGCAGACGCTCTATCCAGCTGAGCCACCGAGGACACAGAGGATAGAGCGACTGCACGGACTATCTCGCGCACGCCTCCCGCGAGACCCACATTCTATGTGCAGTGATCGAGTTAGTGTATTTGATGATGGATAAATTCCGAAACGCCTAGTGTGAGCAATACGGTGAATCCCTGCCTGATGTTTGGCTTTTACCTTGCAGCCCAGTCACTCTGAATGACGGACTACTGATGTTTTAATTTCAACTTCGATAACAAATGACAAAACATATATTTCTTCGTGTGATATAATCATAAATTAGCAATTTCCGTATCTTTCCCTTTACTTGTCAAATTTTATGATTCTAGGTCAGCGGGAAGTACCCTAAGGTTTTGATGAGTGAGTCTACTAGTGTCAAACTATAATCTTTTGACTGCATTAACTTACAAGCTTCCATCTATCACGACGCCAAAGGTCTATAGACATTAGAATGTGACATAAATTTCAACGGGATGTGCCGACCCGTTCCCGAGAAAAAGGGATTGTAACAATCGGGGAGAGAGAAAGACAGACAAATGGTCAAGAACGCGATCCTATTTACCGACTGAGGTGTGGAAATCTAAAAAGAAAGAAACCGCCTTGAGTGACAAATCGTGATTTTTATTTCAATACACGATGCATTTAGAGCTCCGGGGATTCATCCAGAAAGTATGTAACCACTGCTGGTAACTAATTTTTCGTTTCTGTCATACAAGAAGACCACAAAGCAACTCGTTTATCGTAATTTTAAAAATTTATTAGGGCTACAACTTTGCTTCCGTCGTTTTTTCTCGAAGTTCGGGGCTTTATTGTGAAAAACTTACAAACAAATTATGATTCATACTATTGCCCATCGCTGGCCACTACATTCTCCCATCTTTCGGATAGCATACGAATCCCGCGATGGAAGAAATGGGCGTCTTTTGTGGGGATCCATGAATCGATTCAATTTTTCACTTGCTCATATGATCGGAAGGTTCAAATGGCTCTAAGCGCTATGGGATTCAACATCTGAGGTCATCAGTCTCTTAGAACTACTTAAACATAACTAACCTAAGGACATCACACACATCCTTGCCTGAGACAGGATTAGAACTTGAGACCGTAGCAGCAGCGCGGTTCCGGACTGAAGCGCCTAGAATCGCTTGGCCACAGCGGCCGGCATGATCGGAAGTGCTGGTCAGCCAGGCTGTATGCCACTGATGGGAAAAGTTAGAGAGAGCAACGTTTCCATGTGTATTTTGAGGGGTTATGCGACATAGGGTCGAGCACTGACCTACTGCAAAATTACCTTTACGTGTCTACAGCTGTATTGTGGCCGTTTGTATTTCAGTGCTGGGCTCGAACGCATCGATTGCTTTCGATAGCGATGTCCTGTAACTAACTGTCTTCGTCTGTTTCAGTAGCTACGACAACGTTCTGTCTTCCACCGCCATGCCGGTCTTAGACATCAAAATCACCGTTCTTAAGGAGTTGAAAACGTTCTCTGCACGTTCTTCCACTAATAGTTCCCTCACCATTGGTCTTACCCAACATTTTAAGAACCACAGCCGCCAATTTCATGTTAAAGCAGAAAATTAAAACTTCCCGCAAATGGCGAGTAATGAATACGTAATTTGTCGTACTTAATTGAGAATAGCCTTATGATTCAATCACAAATCGACTAATATTTTTATGGTATTATGTTTACAGATGTCTAAGCTTATTGTATTACACCTGTGACCAACCAAGCCAAACCCACTTGCTGCTACTGCCGTCTATTGCAAAACGGCGGAAGCAAAGTTGCAGACCTAATAAGATAAGTGAAGTTCAGAGCTGAAATATCTATTTTCCAAATCAGTTCCATTCAGCTTTCAAATATTCTCGAGAAAATTGTCTTTAATAGACTGAAGTGAGGTAAAAATTTCGACAGGTAGTATGGCTTTGTGATGGAATACTTGCCTGTGAAACAGGGAGTCTGTTTTCATTTCCTAGCTGGTGCAGATTTTGATACAAAGTTGATTGTTCCGGGAGCATTTGCACGCTCCGTTAAATGCTTGAAGATGAAAATATTAAGTTTTGATGCTTCTAAAAATTACTCTTTTTTAATAATTGTAAAGTGTCAATATTAATCTTGAGCAGTTTCGTGTCGTTACATAACGAATGTGGTCGTTTCAATGTACAGGGTGTCCCACTCAAACCTCCCTGGTTTCAAGGACCCAGCAGAGAAAAACCACAGTAGATTAAACAATGAAAAATGCACCACATTGTAGAGCATCTCAAAGAATTTATATTCCCTTCGTCAGAAGTGCCAGTATCGCCGCCAGAGTGCAGCACGGTCGCATGAAGTGAAAATGGTGACTGCACAGCAATGCGTGCAAGCAGTAATGTGGTTTTCAGAAACAAAATTGCCGATTACTGTGCAAAGAAATTATCGTCGTATGAATGGGATCCACCTGATGTGTAAACAATTAAGGAATGGTATAGGAAGTTTCTGGCAACAGGAAGTGTTCTGTAACATTCTGTCAGTGCACTTTACAGAGTTTCAGAAGAGACAGTGGAGGACATCAGATAAATGTTTCTTAGAAGCCCATCTAAGTAAGTTCGTCAAGCATCTAGGCAACTTGATGTACTTCGATCAACATTGCATCGTGTAGTTCACCAGCGTCTTTGTATGTGTGCTTACAAAATGCAAATTCTGCAACATCTGGCGCCAAACGACAAACCACGCCGACAAGAATTTGTTGTGGATATGCTACAGCATATTGATATGGATGCCAGCTTCCTGGAAAGATGTTTATTCTCAGATGAGGCAACCTCTCATCTATGAGGAAGGGTTAATAGGCATAATGTTCTGATTTGGGGTTCGCAAAATCCGCATGTTGTCACTAAACATGTTCGTGATAGCCCTAAACTAAACGTCTGATGCAGGCTAATGCATAATAGGATTGTTGGACCTCTTCTTTGCAGAACAAACAGTGAACATGTCAGTGCATCTCCACATCTTGGAGCAGTTTGTGTACCCTCAAACACAAGACTTGAAACCCTACATCATTTTTCAACAAGATGGAGCTCTAACGCATTGGTCAATTGCCATTCTCAAGTTCCTGGATAGGAAATTTCCCAATCGTTGAATCGGATGCAGAGGACCCATTGCCTGGCCGCCACATTCACACGACATTACACCGCTTGATATCTTCATGTGGGGATTCGTGAAGGACTGCGTGTATGCGACCAAAGTGGACGGTGTTCCTACATTGCGACATCGTATCAGTAATGCGATCACAACAATAACAGAAGAAATGTTACAAAGAACTTGGCAAGAAATTGAAAATAGAGGGTGTCCCAAAAAGAATGACCCGATTTTAACTTGTAATAATATTTTGAGACAAATGTCACTAGGTAACTGAAACAGAGCTAGATGTAATCGGCATGGTCTAGAGTTTCAGAAAAAATCTACTAGATGTCGCTACGAGCGCTGACCTGGTGCGTGCAGCCAGTCTCGCGCAATATGGCGTGCGCGCAACAGTAGGTGTATTGTGTTATTCAATTTAGTAGTACCCAGTCAGAGATCGCACTTCAGCGGGCGTTTCATATTCGATTTCGTGCTAAACCACCATCACCAAAGAACATACGACGGTGGTATAAACAGTTTGAAGAAACAGGGTGCCTCTGTAAAGGCAAAAGTCCTGGACGGCCACACATTCCTGAACAAACAGTGGAACAAATCAGACAAGCATTTGAGCGGAGTCCCCGCAAGTCTACGCGTCGTGATAGCCGAGAACTTGCATTACTGCACATGACAGCGTGGTGTGTGTTCCGGCGTCATTTAGCCCTCAAACCATACTGATTACAACTGGTACAAGTTCTTCGGACCGAGTGACAAAGTGAAGCGAGTGAACTTTAGCAATGCTATTCTAGAGGACATGGAAGATGACATTTTTATGTCGCGGTTGATATTCAGCGATGAGGCAACTTTTCATATTAGCAGTAAGGTTCACCGTCATAATGTGCGCATATAGGGGCTCGAAAATCCTCATGAAACAATTTAACACGAACATGATTCACCAAAAGTGAGCGTTTTTTGTGCTGTTTCTCAAAGCAAGGTTTATGGACCCTACTTTTTTGAGGAAGAAACCGTAACAGAACAATCATATCTTGCAGTGCTATGGAACTGGTTATTCCCACAACTTGACTCTGACAATTTCATCTGTCAGCCAGATGGAGCACCACCGCACTAGCAATGTGCACAGTTTCCTCAACGCTAACGTGCCTCAACGTTGGATTGGGCATACAGGACCACGAGACCAGGGTTTACACTCTTGGCCTCCTAGGTCCCCTGACTTAACACCATGTGATCTGCCCGTGGGGATATGTTAAACAATGTGTTTACGTTCCTCCCTTACCTCGTGACAGTGATGAACTAAAAACCAGAATATCAGCTGCTGTAGCTTCAGTGACAGAGGACACCTTACGCTCAGTTTGGGACGAATTTGGATATCGGCTAGATGTCATCCATGCAGCCAATGGAGGACGTATTGAACATTAATGATGGATTTGTATAAACTTCTGTCTTTTCTTAGTAATTTAGTATGTAATTTGTTGGTGTTAAGCCCTTCTTCCTAATAAATAATTCTATTTAAAATCGGGTCATTCTTTTTGGGACACCCTGTAGACTCGATATTCTTCGTGCTACAAATTGGTTCACATGTAGAGGTGCATTGATGGTAAAAAAAATAAACTCTTTGAGATGCTCTACAATTTGGTGCATTTTTCACTGTCGTATCTACTGTGGTTTTTCTTTTCCTGGGTCTTTGAAATCAGGGAGGTTTGAGTGGGACACCCTGTATTATGACAGCAAAAAAAAAAAAAAAAAAAAAAAGTAATAATATGTCGTGTAGCAGATAAAGGGTGTAAAGAAGCTTTGTTTCTTGTAACTGAAGTCAGTGTGTGTGTGTGTGTGTGTGTGTGTGTGTGTGTGTGTGTGTGTGTGTGTGTGCGTGTGTGTGTGGGTGTACATGTTCTAGAAAAACCAATATTGTAATCAGTCGTACAACTGTTCACACAGAAGCGGCGAAGACCATCTATGCGGCGGTGGGTGATAGCAGCAACGCATACCAGAGATCATCCTGGGCGAGCTGGCCGCTGTACAACGAAACGACAACCACAAGAAATTGTATAATGATTGTTAAAGAATAATGGTAGCGTCCTACGTTTGTTTAGATTTACTGTTAAGCTATGGCTTTGTTGAAAGAAGCAATTAGTCACTATCGAGAAGCCGAACAGTACGTGAACTTGTGTCGGTAAGATGACTGTTGTGTTGCTGCATGTGGGTCGAGACACGTTTACCTGTGCCGCTATCGATACTTTGCTAGGAGAGTTGGGTATCGATTGTCAAGATAGTTGGAAATTTTCCATGAATTTCTTGGGAAATGATTCGAAAGCTTGTAATTAATGGATTTAGATTTTTAAATGCAAGACTAGATAATGCAGCAACGACACTAAGGCACAATCAGTGGAACTGTTTGATGAATTTTATTTGAAAATAGCCCCTCGTAATTTTGTTTTGTACTTGACCTGAGATCAAGCCATTTTTGAGCGACGGGCTTAGTGTAGCGTTGCTGGTGCGCTGTGTTAGTTTGAAGATTGGTATTTGCGTGTCGTAGATGAGACCGTAAATGAAATTTAATGTCCGCAATTGTGTCTGACGATGTCCGGTTTTGTTGCCTTTGATAGTTTGCTGCTCACGCCAAAGGATTTGTGTGTTGCGTATAGTTTGGAGATTTTGGGATAAGCACACTCTAAGGTAGTTGTGTGCTAGCTATTTGTGTAGATTTGTGGAGGATAGTGTTATTACGAGGTAGTAACCTGTTGTTTATTGTGGAATATTTAATAAACGAGCGTCGTTCTCGAGTTTTTGTTGGTCGTAGGAACGAACGGACAGCAAGTGAATTCTGTTTACAAGTGTTTTTAGCCCATACTCATTGTTAGTGTCGCGATAATAGAGATTCCCTTGCCCTAGATGAACCATTTGAAGACGGAAAATCTAACTGCTACCATTATTCTAGCAATATGTGACGAGTGACATTCATTTGATTTGTAGTGGGTACGAGAGGAACCAACATGCGAAGTGGGTGAGTTTATGAAAATCTGATTTTAAGTTGAACTTGAAAGTGGTGGTAGCATATACGTTTTATGTTGAGTTTTTCTTCTTTTTTAAATTTTCTGTCTCGTTCAATGTGGGATTAGATTTGTGGCCACTCGCTCACATCAGCGTTTGCCTATGTAAACATCTGATTCATTTTAAATAAACTCTGATTAGTCAAAAATTAAAACCAAGCCCCTGTATTATCATTATACTCAGCATACTTAATAAAGTGAAAGAGAATAATCCAATTTTGAAATCTGAAAAGGGACGTAAGAAAAAGAAAAAATGAAAGTTGAAAGTTTAGTGGTCTGACTTATAACAAGTAGAGCTCAAGTCAGCGATATAACTAAATCAATGATGAGTCTCAAAAATAAACCAGAGAAATATTTTATCAATGTTTAACGACGCAACGTTTACTATTTACGTTAGTTCTTGAGAGGTAACATTGGAGTTACAGTTAAAAATATTGAAAATTATAAACCAATACGCAAAGATTAACTTACGAAAGAATTATGATTTAGTACAAAATACTATAAGCTTCATTAGCAGAGATATCCCTGATCACAGAATGCAAATAAGATTTGTTTATTTTCGCAGTAAGAAATATATCTTTGACCTGAGACGTCAACTGCTTTACAAAAATAATTAAATGCAGAATCTTTTTGTACATTTTGGAATGCGTAAGTGCTATAATTAAGAATTAGGATTAATTAAGTAAAATAATTTAATGATAAGCGCAACGTTGTTATTATCGGAGTAACGATTTACGAGATATCAATATTACGTGGTAGAGTACGACTGTAAAGTATAATTTTCATTAATAGTACTTCGGGATAAGTTTCAGTGTCACATTCCACGCGTCGGCTTTGAGCAATGACGTCATACCTAAAGGAAAGGCGTTACGTATAGGCAACCACTACGGAAAACTATTAAATACTGTAGTTACAGCTTCCAAATTTTTCTCTTTTTCATAATAATGAAGATAGCAGTACCATACGCAGAAATCCTGTGACACTTTAGCGCACACACTGTTATTAAAACGATCTAAATAACGATCCGTGGAATGGTTGGTATCGGTAACTAGAATAATCTATATAGGCCAGTTCCAGTTACAGATTCCAGAATTTGTTGGATACTTTGTGTCAATTTAAGTTACTTGTGTACTCGTCCCGCTAGATTTAACAATTAGTATTAAAAGTTAACGCCGATTCATAATATTATGACTTCACCATGGGCTATGCTGTACCGGATTTAAAGGTTTCTGTGTTTTTCTTACTCGCATAAATTACGATAATAATTTATTTGAGTCATGGATACTTCTCTTTTTCTATTCTTATTTATTTTCGATACTTTTAATTCTTGTCGGTATAATTTGTGGCCAAGTAACTAATCAAGTGAACTGTGTTTGTAATTTTATCGTAGGCTACAATCGTTTGGTTATGAATACGATCAGTTGCTTTCAAAGACTGCCTCTATGTAGCGTCTCTCCCTTTGGTATGACGTCATTGCTCAAAGCCGACGAGTGGAATCAGACACTAGAATTGACCAGTACTTTATTCGGTACACTCGTTTGCGGTGTGCTAAAGATCTCAGTAATTATTTATGAGCTTAATTCAAAAAGGATCCATGAGATCGGTATAATATTACAGTGTTGGAAACATTATCTACCTATTCGATCAGTTAAACGAGTGCTGATTGTTTTCTGAACAGCTATTACAGTGTTTCCAAGAACCTGTTATCTTGTGAGAGATTAAACTGACATCTATTGCTCTCCATAAATTATTAGCAATTCGTTGTATTTATATTTTCTTTCTCGATTTGTACTACGTTGGAGCGACGCCTGAGCGTTTTATCAGGGCTAGATACTTGGACACTCATAGACGGCAATTCCAGGACAGTGCACAATCTGTTATAAAAGAACAGTAATTAAGAGTTTATATCTGCGATGAAAACTGGATTTTTGTTCGCGGTATGTAATTAGAAACAAGAGTGAGTGCATTTTTCAGAAAAATGACAGATATGTATTAATTAGCATATATTTAATAAATTTTGTACTTATAAAATGTAGGTATTCTAACTGAAGAGAAAAACACTAAAAAAAATAATGACCCGAACGAGACTCGAACCGCCCATCTGGCGATTACCATTCTGCAGTGCTACTAATTTTTCCCTCCTTTATGTTTTTTACGCTTCACGAAAATCCTTGTAGAATATGAATGTTTGTTTAAAAAACCTCCTACGAGGTAGCCCAGCTTCCTACCGCAGATCCACGGTGCCTGTCGGAAAACTGAACTTACATCAGGCTACTGAAGACGCTCGGAAAACTTCAAAGTCATTTTTCTTCCAAATTTTTGAGAGTTGTGTCGACCGCTTCGCTTGATTGATACTTGAGTTCTGAACTTCAGCACCGTAAAAGAAAATTACAAAAAATCGATTGCATGTGGTCTGTTTCTTAGTTTTCGGTTTTAAACATGGCTGTCAGGCAGGTCTACCAGTTCCTTTGGCTCTCCAGTGTATATGCTGACATAAGGTCAACCCTATGCTTGGCTGGACGCTTATCAACCATGTGAAGTACCAAAAGCAATGTTTTAACACGTATCTTAAAATTTTCTCCTCCTACCTAAAGAGTTGGGGGGATAAAGTCGATAGGATGTGGATGAAAAACTCGAGCCTGTTTTTCGTTTAAGTCGTCAGATATCCCTGTAAGTCAATAGTCAGCGTGACATAAATAACGCCTTTACAAACAATTGGAGCATTTAAATACAATAGAACGACGTATTTGTGTCGACATAGCGAGACTTCTTGAAGAATCTTCTCATGTCTGTTCCTGCGGTAAGTCGTAGCAATTTCGCCTGTGAGATCAGACATCACTCAAACCACAAGACGCGTGTTTTGAGTTGATAAGCATGCCGTTGAGCGCCCTAATGTCAACATCATCACCGTCATCAACACAACAACAAATTGATTACCCCAGAAAATAGTGAGAACACACAAACTGCAGTGACACATATCGAAATACAGACATTAATTGTTGAATATCTATCGTCAACTGCAAATAAAAATTCAGTTTTTTAGAATCTCTTGGCAACCGTGAGTTCGTTCAAAAACAGTCTTTCTCTACTTCCATTGTACAGTTACGCGGATAAAAAATGTTTTTCGAGATTTTTCGGAAGCTTGCAAACGTATATTTTTTAGAGATTTCGAAAGTTACGAGTGTTGTGCATAACTTATTTCGTAATAAATCGGCAGCCGGCCACTGTGGCCGAGTGGTTCTAGGCGCTTCAGTCCGGAACCACGCGGCTGCTACTGTCGCAGGCTCGAATCCTGCTTCGACGATGGATGTGTGTGATGTCTTTACGTTAGTTAGGTTTACGTATTTCCAAGTCTAGGGGACTGATGACCTCAGATGTTATGTCCCATAGTGCTTAGAGCCATTTGAACCAATAAATCGGCGTTTCTGATTTACACTTACTGTTCAAAGAATCGTTCACCCCGGATTTCAGTGTGTATCAACGTGAACAAACGTACATTTTTGAGAATTTTCGCAACTCGCATGTTTAGGCCATATCCTATTTTCGTATTAAATCGGTGTTTGTGTTTGAGTTGCTGTAACAAGCATAGGAACAGACGTTCCGTGTTACATGTACATTCCCCTTTCAACAATAGTGTATATTATCTACTATTTTCGGGCCTATCGTCAATAGAATAACCTCCTCTATGCCAAACAGCTTGGATTCCGGAAACATAGATTATGTGAAATTCAACTCGTACTTTTCTCACGTGACATTCTGGAAGCCACGAATCAAGGCAGGAAGGTAGAGTCAGTCTTTCTCTATTTCCAAAAAGCATTTGGCTCAATGGCACATCTAGGCTTAATATCGTAACTACGATCATGCGGAGCATCAAGCGGTACTTGTGACTGCACAGACGATATTTTGGTAGGGAGGACGCTGCATATTACTCGTATCTTGAATGCAGACAGCCATCGACAGATGTAGAAGTTACTTTAGGTATGATCCAGAGAAGTGTGTTGGGACTCTTGCTGCTGGAAGCAATTTCGGCTATTTTTCGACTGTGACCGTCTCACGAAATACACTACTGGCCATTAAAATTGCTGCACCACGAAGATGATGTGCTGCAGACGCGAAATTTAACCGACAGGAAGAAGATGCTGTGATATGCAAATGATTAGCTTTTCAGAGTATTCACACAAGGTAGGCGCCGGTGGCGACACTTACAACGTGCTGACATGACGAAAGTTTCCAACCGATTTCTCATACACAAACAGCAGTTGATCGGCGTTGCCTGGTGAAACGTTGTTGTGATGCCTCGTGTAAGGAGGAGAAATGCCTACCATCACGTTTCCGACTTTGATAAAGGTCAGATTGTAGCCTATCGCAATTATGGTTTATCGTATGGCGACGTTGCTGCTCGCGTTGGACGAGATCCAATGACTGTTAGCAGAATTCAGGAGGGTAATACGGAACGCCGGGCTAGATCCTAACGGCCTCGTATCACTAGCAGTCGAGATGACAGACATCTTATCCGCATGGCTGTAACGGATCGTGCAGCCACGTCTCGATCCCTGAGTCAACAGATGGGGACGTTTGTAAGACAACAACCATCTGCACGAACAATTTGACGACGTTTGCAGCAGCGTGGACTATCAGCTCGGAGACCATGGCTGCGGTTACCCTTCACGCTGCATCACAGATAGGAGCGCCTGCGACGGTGTACTCAACGACGAACCTGGGTGCACGAATGGCAAAACGTCATTCTTTCGGATGGATCCATGTTCTGTTTACAGCATCGTGATGGTCGCATCCGTGTTTGGCGACATCGCGATGAACGCACATTGGAAGCGTGTATTCGTCATCGCCATACTGGCGTATCAGAAGGCGTGGTGGTATGGGGTGCCATTGGTACACGTCTCGGCCAGATCTAGTTCGCATTGACGGCACTTTGAACAGTGGACGTTATATTTCAGATGTGTTACGACCCGTGGCTCTACCCCACATTCGCTCTCTGCAAAACACTACATTTCGGCAGGATAATGCACGACCGCATGTTGCAGGTCCTGTACGGGCCTTTCTGGATACAGAAAATGTTCGACTGCTGCCCTGGCCAGCACATTCTTCAGATCTCTCTCCAACTGAAAACGTCTGATCAATGGTGGCCGTGTAACTGGCTCGTCACAAAAAGCCAGTCACTACTCTTGATGAACTGTGGTATCGTCTTGAAGCTGCATGGGCAGCTGTACCTGTACACGCCATCCCAGCTCTGTTTGACTCAATGCCCAGGCGTATCAATGCCGTTATTACGGCCAGAGGTGGTTGTCCTGGGTACTGATTTCTCAGGATCGATGCACCCATTGAAAATGTAATCACATTTCAGTTCTCGTATATTTGTCCAATGAATACCCATTTATCATCTGCATTTCTTCTTGGTGTAGCAATTTTAATGACCAATAGTGTATGTAAAGGTTTTTTAAATTACCGCTTCCAGCCAGAAACTATGTTAACTATTATATTATTTATTTATTTTGCGGCATGTTTCGACATCGCCTGAAAAGACTATGTAACATCAGTACGATCATATTGTGAAATTGTTTTTGTAATCCCATTTAGCCTGAAGATGAGGTATTCCCTTGAAACATGTCGCAAAATAAATAAATAATACAATAGTTAAAGTTTGTGACTGGTAGCGGTAATTATAAAACCTTCACTTTTGCTGTTAACGTTGTATATTAATGAGTTTGCAGATAATAATAGTGATCTCATAGTTTAGTGATCTCATAGTTTTCGCAGATGACGCAGTTATCTGCAATGAAATAGTGTCTGAAAATGTTGCACAAATATTCAATCAGATCTTGATAAGATTTCAAAGTGGTGCAAAGACTGGCAGCTTGCTTTAAATATTCAGATATATAAGACTGAGATTAGAGCATGAATGTGTTGGAATGGACCAACTCATACAAAATACCTGGCTGTACCACTTTGTAGGGATATGAAATGGAAAGAAGATCACGTAGGTTCAGTCGTGGGTAAAGCAGGTGGTAGACTTCAGTTTATAGGTAGGATACTGGGGAAGTCTACAAAGAAGATTGCTTACAAATCGCTCGTGCGACTGGTTCTAGAATACTGCTCAAGTGTGTGGGTCCCACTGACGGGGGGTACTGAACGTATTATACAGGGAAGGGCAGCACGAATGGTCACAGGTTTGATTAATCCATGGGAGAGTGTGACAGGGTAACTGAAGAAACTGAACTGACAGACTCTTGAAGATGGACGGTAACTGTCCCGCGAAAGTCCACTAACTAACTTCCGAGGACCGGCTTTAAATGATGACTCTAGGAATATACTACAAACCCCTACTTATCCCTCACATAGGGATCGTGAGGATAAGATTAGAGTAATTACAGCATGCACAGAGGCATGTAAACGATCATTGTTTCCGAACTCCATACGTAAATGAAACAGGAAGATGCCCCAGTAACCGGTACAGTGGAAAGTACCCCGTGCCATGCACTTCACAGTACTTGTAGACGCAGAAAGCAACGAACTGTCGCTGTCCGAACTTCAGTTATTTGAAGCACAAAGTAATTGCTTGTGCGGTGTGGAGGAATGCACATGTCTGCTTGTCAAGTTTGCCGCTGCGTGTGTGGTTGTATTTACTATTCCATACAGTCTGGACACGTCACTCAAAAAAGTAATGGTTCCGAAACAATTCCCGTTTGGGTGAAAGGCTCCCAGCGGCGTCATTAGCGATTTTTGTTCGCTGTCACAGCACCGGCTGCGTCTGGGGTCTGCTCGTCTCAGACGTGCGCCGGCGAGAAACGAGGCGGCATTATTCAGATGGGGCAGTGGATCGGCAATTAGATGTCGTGCAAATAGGCGTGTGAAGCGGGGCGGGAACAAGGCAAGCGGAAGTGGAAGGAAAGCGCAGATGGCGGAGAAGCGAGGAAGACAATTAAGGGAAGGGGAGAGAGTTCACCCACATTCCTCCAGGTTAGGTGGGGGGGGGGGGGGGGGGGGACGCTATCCAGCCACGGGTGAAGACGACGCGATGATTGGGTTTCGAATTTTGGAAACGCCACTGGGCTGTGCCCATCTGACTCCATAGTACGCTTGGGGTTCATGAAAATGGGAGCTGTAGACGTGTGCGTGTGTGTCCCTTGTAAATGTTTGTGTTTGGCGTTTGTGTGTGTTATTACTACCTAAAGCCTCTTTCACACGATCGACTTTCTTGTCTCAGTTGGCTACTCGAAACAAGCGCATTACTGCAGCGCCTCTGGCGTCTTATTGCCTTACTGAGTCTCGTCGGTTCTGAGTAATCATTTCGTTTGAAGTGAGCAGTAAACTGGTGGTGTTGCGAGAGCTGTCTGCTGTGCAGTATGGTAGCTGAATGGCGAAAGTGAGGTTACGTGAGACTATTCTGTTTCCATAAATATAGAAGTAAGCAACAAACAATGACGATAGACTTTATTAATGACCAAAGCAGCATTCATAGTGGAAGGTCGTGTGGTAAATTCTCTACACCCCTCAGAACTGAAAGAATAGTAAGTCTTCCACCATATCAGCACACATACACACATCAAAAAGAGTTTTGCAACACCTCGGATACGAGAGTTCCGGAACCTGTACACAAAATTGGAATAGGGATCAACATAAACATCATCCCCGCCCTTTTTTTTTTGCACCTGAAAACCACACATTGCATGTTGTACCATCATACAGCGCGACTTTCAGAGGTCCAGATTGCTGTACACATCGGTACCTCTAATACCCAGTGGCACGTCCTCTTGCACTAATGCATGCCTGTATTCGTCGTGGCATGCTATCATCAAGGCACTGTTGGTCCGGTAGAGCACTTGCCCACGAAAGGCAAATGACCCGAGTTCGAGTCTCGGTCTGGCACACAGTTTTAATCTGCCACGAAGGTTCATATCAGCAGAGTGAAAATCTCATTCTGGAGACTGTTGGTCCACATTTTCCCACCCCTCAACGGCGATTCGGCATAGATCCCTGAGAGTGGGTCACGTCGTCCATAAAGAGCCCTTTTCAATCTATCCCAGGCATGTTCGATAGGGTTCATATCACAAGATCTGCACAATGGGGGCGCGGCGTATGTCGGGCCCACACAATGCCAACCCAAAACATCAGGGCTCCTCCATCTTGCTGCACTCGCTGGACAGAGTGTGTAAGGCGTTCAGCCTGACGAGGTTGCCTCCAAACACTTCTCCGACGGTTGTCTGTTTGAAGGCATATGCGAGGTTCATCAGTGAAGAGAACGTGATGCCAATCCTGAGCGGTCCATTCAGTATGTTGTTGGGCCCATCTGAACCGCGCTGCATGGTGTCGTGACTGCAAAGATGGACCTCGCCATGGACATCGGAAGTGAAGTTGAGCAACATGCAGCCTACTGCGCACATTTGAGTCGTAACATGGCATTCGGTGGCTGCACGAAAAGCATTATTCAACATGGTGGCGTTGCTGTCAGGGTTCCTCCGAGCCATAATCCGTAGGTAGCGGTCATCCTTTTACAGTAGTAGTCCTTGGGCGGCCTGAACGAGGCATGTCGTCGACAGTTCCTGTCTCTCTGTATCTCCTCCATGTCCGAACAACATCGCTGTGGTTCACTCCGAGACGCCTGGACACTTCCCTTGTTGAGAGCCCTTCCTGGCACAATGTAACAATGCAGACGCGACCGAACCGCGATATTGACCGTCTAGGCATGGTTGAACTACAGACAGCACGAGCCGTGTACCTCCTTCCTGTTGGAATGACTGGAACTGATCTGCTGTCGGATCCCCTACGTCTCATAGGCGCCGCTCGTGCAGGGTTCTTTACACTTTGTGTGGGTTTAATGACATCTCTGGACAGTCAAAGGGACTGTGTCTGTGATGCAATATCCACGGTCAACTTCTATCTTCAGGAGTTCTGGGAGCCGGCGTGATGCGAAACTTGTTTTTGATCTGTGTAGATTTATTTGGTCGAGAATGTATGTGCTTGCAAACAAATCAGACAATACGTACAACGCTGTAAATAGCGCCCTTTTACTTTATTCTTTGTATCCCTTTTCTTGCGGAGGGTCAAATAACGACGAAACTTATTTTTCTCGTCCGGTAACTCTTATTTTCTCACTGTTGAAATAATTTTCGTTAAAACACTTTTTTTTGTTAAAACACTGTTCAAGTTCTTATTTATGCATAGTGTAGGTTTTTTCTCTGATTTTGCATGTTTCGCATCTCCTGTAGAAGGACACTGGTAGATAGGCAAAAATACCAAGGACCTTGTATAACTGTACAGCGTGCCACGAAATCAAAGCAGTCTACAAAGATTAAGAAGACATGAAAACCCAAAATCCATTTCTATAATAATAGTAAGTTCGTCCAGAACAGGTTATAACTTCCGCTGTTAGCAAATGTTGTCATAGTCCGTTGTCTCTGTGCATGCGCAGCATACTCAGAAACTTAGAACTCCGCACTTGGCACAATCTATAGATCATTGACAACTATAGATACACTCATATCTTGGTTGTTTGCTGGTTTACACGCAGACACGAAAGGTGCATGCACTTCGAGTAGTCCATTTTGACCAGAAAGTCGCTCATGTAAAACGGGCTTAATGTGGCGCATAAGTGTTAATTTTGGACCTTAGTGGGAAGCTTCAGATGGTTTTTGGCCCAAATGTTGTATGACAAGGTGGGGTGATGCCTGTAATTATTCAAAAATTTTAATTGATTTATGAGTGAGTAAGTCTCATTTGTGAATGTGTTTTGGATGTATCTGCTAGCACCTGGAATGATCTGGAAAGCTTTGTCCTGGAGGCATTGTAGGTTTAGGAGGGTTGTGTCTGGCGCCACAGACCAACTTCTGAGCCATACAGGATGACCAGAAGTGTGAGCTGGTGCCAGAAAAGGAGTTTGCATTGCTTGGGAAATCTTTCACTCTCCAAGAGAGGTTACAACTGGTTCAGGAGGGTGCAGCCTTTATTCGTTGTTTTAATTATGTGGTTGCGCCATGTGAGGTGCCTGTCAGTTTTGATGCCCACGGAGAATGTGCGCAGAATAATGTGACCGCTGGATCCGCAGTCAGCAGGGCATGCAAGCTGAGAGGCATAGTGGCGGGGGCACGGGCAGGTAAAATGGAAATGAGCATTTGATGTCACTGGCCGGGAGGCCCCTTGCGGGGCAGGTCCAGCCGCAGTGGTGCAGGTCTTATTACATTCGACGCCGCATTGGGCGACCTGCGCGCCGGATGAGGGTGAAATGATGATGAAGACAACACAACACCCAGTCCCTGAGCGGAGAAAATTCCTCGACCCAGCCGGGAATCGAACACTGGCCAGTAGGACGGTAATCCGTCAAGCTGACCCTTTTTTTTAATCTCATTTTGTTCTATGTTGTTCGTTAAATTTGTTCATGGCTCACGTCAGATGACACCCGTTTAGGTTGTTCATTGATCCGTTCACCCAGTTTTTTTATTACAGGGGGTAGCAAACCCTCTGACCGAACACGCTGAGCTACCGTGCCGGCTGGGCAGGTGCTGTAGGGGAAATGCCGAGCACTGGAGGGGAAGTGCCATTGTGAACTGAAACCTACACACAAATTTTTTGTAAATATTAAGTGGAGCTCTTCCACACTTGCATGCTGACCTTTCAAAAAGATCTACATTCACATCTGCTTTGGTTACTAACTAAGAAGATTTCCGTTGAAAATGCAACAAAAACAGGGATTTATTTTTGCCTGGCTTCTTAACCATTTGTAACTCTCAGGGAAGCGTCATGACTGGAAAACTTTGAGTAAACGTTTCTCTTGTTACCATGTATAAATTTGCTTCTTTTGCCAAAACACCTCACCAATGTCACCTCACTAACATATTGTGGAGATGTAATTGCAAGAGAATTCTCAAACAGTGGTCTATTAAGTGAGGAACTGAGGAAAAATAAGGTCAATAGCTTACGAAAAAGCACATCCTATACACAAAAATAAGCGTATAATGTCTTCACTTACGTTGTTCCTAAATCCATAATATTTCTTGCTTCACCAGCTATGGCTGGTCCTTGAAAATTACATTCTCTCATAAAAAAATTCTATATTTTGTGGAATAAAACAGTAGATAATGAAGTTTTGCATAATACCCATATGTCAAAATACCCTCTCCCTCAAACGATTTTATAGAAACAGTTCAGTTTATGATGTGTTTCCACTGTGCCATCGTACCATTAAATCTGACGTTGGTGCGATGGGGAGTTTCCCTTGTGAGTATATAGATTTGCAATACAATTTTTATCTGTCCTCTTAGGCTCCTGCGTGACGACACCCTCGTAAACTGCGACACATTCGAATATAAACAACCAAGTATTTGTGGCGAGCAAGGTATATAAATGTTATTTCCGCTCGTGTCATTGGCAACAGTTCAAGCTGTATTGTTTGGTTCCTGCCTAACCATACGCTCGAAAATCGAGATATTTTACGATAAAACTGCCAAATATTTGTGATAACCAATAACTCCTAGCAGTTTCATCCATTATTTTCTAGTCATATATATATATATATATATATATATATATATATATATATATATATATATATATATATATTGTTGTGGTCTTCAGTCCTGAGACTGGTTTGATGCAGCTCTCCATGCTACTCTATCCTGTGCAAGCTTCTTCATCTCCCAGTACCTACTGCAACCTACATCCTTCTGAATCTGCTTAGTGTATTCATCTCTTGGTCTCCCTCTGCGATTTTTACCCTCCACGCTGCCCTCCAGTACCAAATTGGTGATCCCTTGATGCCTCAGAACATGTCCTACCAACCGATTCCTTCTTCTAGTCAAGTTGTGCCACAAACTGCTCTTCTCCCCAATTCTATTCAACACCTCCTCATTAGTTATGTGATCTACCAATCTAATCTGCAGCATTCTTCTGTAGCACCACATATATATAATAAAATTTCTTGAAATGGTGAAGCTTCTATCCACAAAACAGCACAGTTTTAGAAATATTAGTTTGTGAATAACTCAGCTTGGTCTTTTCTGATGGTGAACTATTAATAGGCGCTGAAACAAGCACACCTATCAGGAGAGAGGCCAAAGACAACTCGCAAGCAACGTACCGCCAACGCCCTCTGTACCGCAAGTATTTAGCTCGCCACCACGGACTGGAGGGCCCAGTCAGTCACAGGCAGTCAGCCCAGTCACAGACAGACACAGTCACAGTCGTAGTCACTTCAGTTACTGTCTCAGTTACTATTCTAGCAGCTCAACTGGCCTCACATGGGCTGAGTGCAACCTGCTTGTGAACAGAGCTTGGCAGACAGAACGCGACGTTGTTTTGGGGGACTGCTGCTGAGAAAATTTTGAGAACCTGCATTTGGAGCTGACTGCAGAACGATCCTATCGCCGGCAACATACATTTCACGTAAGAACCCTGAAGATAAGATACGAGAAATTAGGGTTCATATGAAGGCTTGTAGACAGTAGTTTTCCCTTTCTTTGTTTGTGAGTGGAATGGGAAAGTGGATGAATAATAATGGTACAGGGTACCTCCCAGCACTCACTGTACGGTGGCTTGTGGAGTATGTATACAGATGCTGAACTGTGCGCTCAGGACGTTAGGACTCGTGGTACTCACAGCGCGAGGAAGGCGGCCATCCTCTTCTCCATGAAGAGCGCAGCGTCGTGCGACTGCGACAGCAGCGCCTCGCAGAAGAGCCTCTTGGCGCAGGGCGTGTGCGCCCACGCCGCCGGTCCGCTGGCGCCAGCCACCCGCTGGGCAGCGCTGTGGTCGCGGCTGGCGCCACTCCACGCCTCCTCCAGGAACCTCTCCTGCGCGTCCTCGCCGCCCAACGCACGAGCGCCACCAGCTGCCGCCGCACCCGTCCACAGCCCGTAGTCGAAGCTCGGGACGCTGGACCACAAA
Source organism: Schistocerca piceifrons (assembly GCF_021461385.2). Lineage (NCBI taxonomy): Eukaryota > Metazoa > Arthropoda > Insecta > Orthoptera > Acrididae > Schistocerca > Schistocerca piceifrons. The sequence continues at coordinate 142,949,398 of NC_060146.1, read as the reverse complement.
TAAACAGAGCAGCCTCATTACCAACAAAGCTGGCCATTATAAGCTTTCAAGTCATTTATCTGTACGCGAGATGCCTGTTAGCTTTGTCGGGTCCTTTGGCGACGTTCGTTTGACACTTTTCCTGACTTTTCGCCCTTGGGACAGTGCAGTTGCCTCGACGCCAATGTTGAAATGGCTCTGGGCACTATGGGACTTAACAACTGAGGTCATGAGTCCCCTAGAACTTAGAACTACTTAAACCTAACTAACCTAAGGACATCACACACATCCATGGCCGAGGCAGGATTCGAACCTGCGACTGTAGTGGTTGCGCGGTTCCAGACTGAAGCGCCTAGAACTACTCGGCCACACAGGCCGGCGACGCTGATTTTGGATAGCCCCATTTTGCCTCACACGGCATGCACTGAGGAGATAAAAGTCATGGGATACCTCCTAATAACGTGTCAAACCTCCTTTCGCCCGGCAGCAGCTCAACGTGGCATCGACTCAACAAGTGTTTGGAAGTCCCCTGCAGAAATATTGAACCATGCTGCCTCTATAGCCATCTGTGATTCCGAAAGTGTTGCCAGTGCAGAAGCCTGTCCACAAATTGACCTCTCCATTACGTCCCTTAAATGTTCGATGGGATTCACGTCAGGCGATCTAGATGGCTTAATGATTCACTCGAATTACCCAGAATGTTCTTCAAACTGTCGCAGACAATTGTGGCCCAGTATCATAGCACTTTGTGATCCATAAAAATTCTGTCTTTGGCTGGCTGCAAATGGTCTCCAAGTAGCCGAACATGGCCAGTTAAAGACAGTGAACGGTTCAGTTAGACCAGAGGTCCAGTTCATTTCATGTAAAGACAGCCATTACCAGAATGCACATTGTTTTGTGTTAGCAGAAGATGGTTCAAATGGCTCCGAGCACTATGGGACTTAACTTCTGAGGTCATCAGTCCCCTAGAACTTAGAACTACTTAAATCTAACTAACCTGAGGACAGCACACACATCCATGCCCGAGGCAGGATTCGAACCTGCGACAGTAGCTGTCGCGCGGTTCCAGACTGTAGCGCCTAGAACCGCTCGGCCACTCCGGCCGGCTGTTAGCAGAAGAGCCAACACCGTGTTACGAGTGGAGGCCGAAATGCACGCGTTTTAGCTCACGCAGGCTGGCGTGAGGATGGAAGAAGTATACTGATGTGAGGTCTGGAACATGACAAGGAATGAGAATTCGGAAAGCGGACGTAATTAGTTTGATACTTAACTTTAATCCATCAACGATGAACGTCGCTCTTGACGGAACATGATTCACAATATTATCTGTTCCTTGCTAGGTCGTAGCAAATGACGTAGCTGAAGGCTATGCTAAACTGTCGTCTCTGCAAATGAGAGCGTATGTAGACAGTGAACCATCGCTACCAAAGTCGGTTGTACAACTGGGGCGAGTGCTAGGAAGTCTCTCTAGACCTGCCGTGTGGCGGCGCTCGGTCTGCAATCACTGATAGTGGCGACACGCGGGTCCGACGTATACTAACGGACCGCGGCCGATTTAAAGGCTACCACCTAGCAAGTGTGGTGTCTGGCGGTGACACCACACATTGTCTTGTTGACGACTTGCGTGCATTGCTTCATGGGGTGTGTGCCATACTCGAACCCTATTACAAGCTCTTACCAACTGAAATCGGGACTCATCTGACTGGGGCAAGGTTTTGAGTCGTCTAGGGTCCAACCGATATGTTCATAACTGCACGATAGGCGTTGCAGGCGATGTACTGTTACCAGAGACAATCGCGTCAGTCGTCTGCTGCCATATCCGATTAACGCTGCACTGTTCTAACGCATACGTTCGTTATATTTCACGCAGTGTTGCTTGTCTGTTAGCACTGACAACTCTACAGAATTTTGAAAAAACAGACATAATGTCTGATGGGATAGCAGCAAGCAGTGATTGTATAATGTTACTTATAATCCGTCTTGATTGCAAATTTTTTTTATTCATATGACCGGTCTCGGTTCATTCAGAACCATCTTCAGATCTGATATTTCAGTTGGTGGATTTGGACAGGTTACTCATGTAACTGAAATATCAGATCTGAAGATGGTTCTGAATGAACCGAAACCGGTAATACGAGTAAAAAAGTTTTCCAATCAAGACGGATTATAAGTAACACTCTACAGAATGCCGCTGCTGTTGGTCGTTAAGTGAAGGCCGTCGGCCACTGTGTTGTTCGTGGTGAGAGGAAATGCCTGAAATTTGGTGGATTTGGACGGGTTACTCCTGTAACTGAAATATCATATCTGAAGATGGTTCTGAATGGACCGAAACCGGTAATACGAGTAAAAAAGTTTTCCAATCAAGACGGATTATAAGTAACACTCTACAGAATGCCGCTGCTATTGGTCGTTAAGTGAAGGCCGTCGGCCACTGTGTTGTTCGTGGTGAGAGGAAATGCCTGAAATTTGGTGGATTTGGACGGGTTACTCCTGTAACTGAAATATCATATCTGAAGATGGTTCTGAATGGACCGAAACCGGTAATACGAGTAAAAAAGTTTTCCAATCAAGACGGATTATAAGTAACACTCTACAGAATGCCGCTGCTGTTGGTCGTTAAGTGAAGGCCGTCGGCCACTGTGTTGTTTGTGGTGAGAGGAAATGCCTGAAATTTGGTGGATTTGGACGGGTTACTCCTGTAACTGAAATATCATATCTGAAGACGGTTCTGAATGAACCGAAACCGGTAATACGAGTAAAAAAGTTTTCCAATCAAGACGGATTATAAGTAACACTCTACAGAATGCCGCTGCTGTTGGTCGTTAAGTGAAGGCCGTCGGCCACTGTGTTGTTCGTGGTGAGAGGAAATGCCTGAAATTTGATATTCTCGGCACGCTCTTGACACTGCATGTCTTGGAATACTGAATTCCCTAACAGTTTCCGAAATGGAACGTCCTATGCCTCTAACATCAACTACCATTCTGCGTTCAAAGTCTGTTAATTGCCGTCATGTAGCCACAATCTCGTCGGAAACATTTTGAGCATAAATAACACCTCCGTCAATGCACTGCCCTGCTATACCTTGTACACGCGATACTGGCGCCGTATGTACGTGTGCATATCGCTACCCCCTGACTCAGTCTACGAGGTGCGACAATAAAGTAATGAGACTGATTTTCTTTGCAAGATGTGGCAACCCTGCAGGCTTGCGTAGGCACAATATCTTTGACCTTGGTCTATAAGCTGCTTCTAGTCCAAGCGGCACATCGATGCAACTGGTCATGAGCTGTGCTGTAATAAGTTAACACATATTTGTGTCTCTCGTCACGGAAATGGAACCGCATAATATTGCGCCGGCCGCGGTGGCCGTGCGGTTCTAGGCGCTGCAGTCCGGAACCGCGGGACTGCTACCGGTCGCAGGTTCGAATCCTGCCTCGGGCTTGGATGTGTGTGATGTCCATAGGTTAGTTAGGTTTAAGTAGTTCTAAGTTCTAGGGGACTGATGACCTAAGATGTTAAGTCCCATAGTGCTCAGAACCAGTTGAAACGCATAATATAGCGCAACAGTATGCCATTTCTTTCGTATTAAAGTGGGTGAAAACGCAACAACTTATGGTAAGCTTCAGAAGGCTTTTGGATGTTATGTCAAGAGCTCAAGTTTTTCGTTGGCATAAAATGTTTAGTGAAGGCAGAACGGATGTTGAAGATGAAGACCACAGTGGACAACCATCAACCTTCTGTGTTTCTTTGATTCCAAGGGAATTGTTCATAAAGAGTGGGTGCCTCCTCGACAGACAGTTAACCAATATCACTATAAAGGAATTTTAGAAAGACTTCGTAAAAGAGTTCTTCGTGTCCGTGCCAACACTGCTGATAATTGAATTCTGCCTCATGATAATGCGCCATCCCGTACTACTCTGTCAGTACAGCAATTTTTAACCTCAGAACAAATTTCAGTACTACCACACCTTATTCACCAGATATCGCTCCGTGCGACTTTTTTCTATTTCCAAGAGTCAAAACGGCGGCCAAGGACATCATTTTCAAACAACACAAGACGTCCAAAAAGCTGTGACGAGGGTCTTGGAAGATATTACAGAAGATGAGTTCCAGAAATGTTACCATCAGCGGCAGAAGCACTGGAAAAAGTGTGTGCAATCAGAAGGGAACTAATTTCAAGGAGACAACACTAAACTTGACTAAAACGGTAAACAACATTTTTTTTCACATCAGTCTCATTACTTTATTGTCGCACCTCTTATCAAATATGCTTAAGTATCTCATGAAAATGTATCGTCCGAGTTGTAGGTAGTTCGCGCAATAGATCAGAAATCGCTTCATTATTCGTTTCGCAACTATAATCGAACTAATCGGCAGTGTGGCGGAGACTGAAGAGTCCTTGAACCCAAGTTGTCAACAAGGCACTGTGCAAGATGGTGATGGCTGGATAATGGTGTGGGCTGTGTTTACATAGAATGAACCGATCACTGACTGTAAAAGTTTATGTTCTGTAACTTGGAGACCATTTGCAGGCATTCATGGACTTAGTGTTCCCAAATAACGATGGAATCTTTTATGGATGACAGCGCGCCATGTCACCGAGCCACAATTGTTCGAGATTGTTTTGAAGAACATTCTGGCCATTTCGAGAGAATGATTTGGCCAGCCAGATCGCCCAACATGAATCGTCGAACATTTATGGAACATAATGGAGAGGTCAGTGCGTGCACAAAATGTTCCACCGGAAACACTTTCGCAGTTATGGACGGCTGTAGAGACAGCATGGCTCAATATTTCTGCACGGGGTTTCCAACGTCTTGTTGAGTCCATGCTTCGTCGAGTTGTCGCGCTCCGGCGGGAAAAAGGAGGTCAAACACTGTATTAGGAGATATCCCATGACTTTCGTCACCTCAGAGTATGTGTCTCAATTTTACTGCCATAGATAAATGGTAGAAAGTAGAAAGTATATGTGTAGTGAGTGGATTGTTGGACAAGGAAAATCTTCGTACATTGATTTCACCAGCTGGAACCTCCACAACACTGAACAAGCGTTAATGCTAGTTTAGAAACAAAAATGTAATTACTGGTAACTTATGTAATCATCAAATGGTAAAGATCATATGAAAGTAATGTAGTTTTGTGATCTAAACGCAACAGAATCCTTTTGTTTTTTACCGCTTAGTAAATTTCATTTTACCCTTCATTGGGTAATTACCCCGACGTTGTGAACCACTGATCTAAGCAGTTGGCCAACAAAAATCGAATTTCAAAGGTTCAGACAATATCTTGTACAATATATTGGACAGCCTTCGATCTTGTGCGCAGACGCTCATTAATACTGCATAATATTATTGACAGTCTAGAGGCCGCTTTAAACGATTTTGAGTCAGAACAACAGTGGTAACAACTTCTTTGTTCTTAGTGATTTCTTCGGTGCCATAACTTTAGAATGCTGAGTTTTGTATGTAAGTAAGAAATATTACATTTTTATTTTATCTTTACGAACAACTGATGATATTTTCTAAATTTTAGGCTATTACAATGTCTAGCAGCAGTAACAACACTGACAAGTTAAAAATATCATATCTGATGTTCAGGTCGTTCCAGAAAAAACAGATGGCATATAAACTTAGTTCTTATGTTTTTTCTTTAGCATGCAAAGATGGATCAGTCAGGACATTAAATGGATGAAAATAACTCGAAGGATGGCGTAGAGAAACTCAAAGTAATATTTTTAGCATGTTGCAGCAGAGTCAGCAACTGAAAAGTGTATTTATATTAAATTTCAGCGTCCAGTTGCATAAGCAAAGAAACTTTACCTAGGTTTCGGCTGTAATAATGTAGCGTTCTTCAGAAATGTCACAATGTAAAATTAAAACAAGCCAGATATTGGCCTTGTCATACTTAAAATATTAGCGGTACAGTACTTAGTCATAAGACTATGTACTGTAGTACATGGTCAAGAAAAATGCCTTCTCAAGGAAGTGGAATCTTCTCAACATTACGGGGTATAACACAGCACCACATGCAGTCAAAGGGTTACGATTTCGCCAGTCCAGTTGGTATGCCTGCACAATAACGTGACAAACTGGAGAGTGGAGGACTCACTTGTTTCAGTCCTAGGCTGTTAAAAGTCGATTCTACTGGCCAATTTGGGGGTGGTTTTGAAAGATTACTCGTGCTCATCTAGTCGGTTACAAACCCCAGACTATACTTCAAGTGAGAAAGCCAAAAATTTTATTTTTAAAACGCATTTTGAGCAACATTAGGAAATAGAAAGGATGAAAATAAGGAAAGAAATCCCTTAACGTGATCAGATGTGCTTTGTATGCAAGGAAAATATTGTAGATGTTGTCAGATCTAGTTAGCCTTTTTCAATGTTTGCGGCTTGTTCTTTCTCTTCAAGGAGTATTCATGATGATTATTTTTGTTAATGTCCAGTACGATTTTCTCAGTCTTGTGACTATTCTCTGTTGCGATTGTTTCGAATGGGGCTATAAATAAATTTTGTTGTAAACGTTTCCTAGATTTAATTCGTAACTCGCTGGGAACCCTGGGTTTAACCATATGAGAACGAAATTTTACATCGTTGAATCAAAGAATTCGAAACGACTAGAAAAGATGTCCTCCTACTTTACAGTTTTTTATTCTGGCTAATTTGTGTATTGTTTGTAAACGAAATTAATCTGTTACTATTAACTGGATTACTATCAGTCGTTTGTGCTACACTAAATTTTGTATACTTCATGTCAAATTTACTTCCTGAGATGCGGCACATTTTCAAACTTACCTAATCAGACACTGTATATTAAAAATAGCCATTTAAGAATATTGCCCTCCGTCCGGCCTCGGAACGCCCAATGGTACCGACCGGCCGCCGTGCCATCCTCAGCCAACAGGCGGCACTGGATGCGAATACGGAGGGTCATGTGGTCAGCACACCGCTCTCCCGGCCGTTTGTCAGCTTACGAGACCAGAGCCGCTATTTCTCAATCAAGTATCTCCTCAGGTTGCCTCGCAAGGGCTGAGTGCACCCCGCTAGCCAACAGCGCTCGGCAGACCGGATGGTCACCCATCCAAGTGCTAGCCCAGCCCGACAGCGCTTAACGTCGGTGATCTGACGGGAACCCATGTTACCACGGCGGCAAGGCCGTTGGTCGAATTTTGCCCCTCTTGGGAAATTTCTGTGGACACCAATGGTTGCAACTGAAGGTGACAAGCAGTGCTTCAGAAAAATGTTGTGCAGTTTAGACAATATATTCTAATTGAAGTTAAAATCTTCTGGGTTGTTGGGCAGCGTCATGTTTCTTCTAAAATGTTCGACGTTTCGACCCCTCTGCTGGGATCTTCCTCAGGATCTTTTGGTGTCCACTGCTGCTAGAACACTGTCTGAGACGAGTGTCGCGTCCACTTATAAAGGGGGAGTTTTCTGGCGTTCGTGCTGGAGAAGTGATAGCATCGGTTAAAATTAAAATGGCTACCATTGGTTTGCCATAGTCATAGGCTAATATTGCCCTCTGATGCAGAAGAAGGGGCGTTGGTAGCTCATCGCCTGTGGATACCATTCGCGGTCAATCGTCATTGGATAGAAAGGCACTATTCCACACATATGCTCGAGAAGAGTTATTGGTTGAAATGCCTGCCACCGCTATTGGTTGGTCGTCATCAGTGGCGAGATTCGAAACGGACAGATCAAGAGAGGGGCAATGTTTACCCAAAATATTATTGTCCGCCAGGGTGACTTGCAGCGCGATGTTTATGCCGCTCACACACCGCGGCCGCGTATTCACTTCCTCGATGGCGGGGAGCCACGATGCCGGAAGCCTATAGCCGTCCTCTCTATTGAAATTAGATGCATTTTTAGAAATTTCAACCGCTTCTCGGACCTTTCTTCTATAAATGTTTGTTTCTGTAACCAGTACATGTACGTTATTAATATCGATGTCAGAGCCATCTAATTTGAATTTTAACCAATGCTATCACTTCTCCAGCACGCAACATGTCAACGGAGAGAAGTCTTCCGAAGTAAGAGTGATTTCAGGTGTGCCGCAGGGGAGTGTCGTAGGACCGTTGCTATTCACAATACACATAAATGACCTTGTGGATGACATCGGAAGTTCACTGAGGCTTTTTGCGGATGATGCTTTGGTATATCGAGAGGTTGTAACAATGGAAAATTGTACTGAAATGCAGGAGGATCTGCAGCGAATTGACGCATGGTGCAGGGAATGGCAATTGAATCTCAATGTAGACAAGTGTAATGTGCTGCGAATACATAGAAAGAAAGATCCCTTATCATTTAGCTACAATATAGCAGGTCAGCAATTGGAAGCAGTTAATTCCATAAATTATCTGAGAATGGTAAAGCAGTCGCCAGACTGAGGTTCATTGGAAGAGTCCTAAGGAAATGCAATCCGAAAACAAAAGAAGTAGGTTACAGTACGCTTGTTCGCCCACTGCTCAGCAGTGTGGCATCCGTACCAGATAGGGTTGATAGAAGAGATAGAGAAGATCCAACGGAGAGCAGTGCGCTTCGTTACAGGATCGTTTAGTAATCGCGAAAGCGTTACGGAGATGATAGATAAACTCCAGTGGAAGACTCTGCAGGAGAGACGCTCAGTAGCTCGGTACGGGCTTTTGTTGAAGTTTCGAGAACATACCTTCACCGAGGAGTCAAGCAGTATATTGCTCCCTCCTACGTAAATCTCGCGAAGAGACCATGAGGATAAAATAAGAGAGATTAGAGCCCACACAGAGGCATACCGACAATCCTCCTTTCCACGAACAATACGAGAGTGGAATAGAAGGGAGAACCGATAGAGGTACTCAAGGTATCCTCGGGCACGCACCGTCAGGTGGCTTGCGGACTATGGATGTAGATGTAGATGAAGATGTAGAAAGGCCAGAAAACTCCCCCTTTATAAGTGGACGCGACACTCGTCTCAGTGATCTAGCAGTAGTGAACACCAAAAGATCCTGAGGAAGATCCCAGTAGAGGGGTCGAAACGTCGAACATTTTAGAAGAAACATGACGCGGCCTAATAACCCAGAAGATTTTAACTTCAGTGACAACGGCCACGAAAGCCTGCAGACTTACATAATATATTCTGATGCTACACCCAAGAACCTTTCGAGAAAGAAGTAAAGTGAAACTTCCTAGCAGATTAAAACTGTGTGCCGGACCGAGACTCGAACTCGGTACCATTGCCTTTCGCGGGCAAGTGCTCTACCAACTGAGCTAACCAAGCACGTCTCACGCGCCGTCCTCACAGCTTTACTTCTGCCAGTATCTCGTCTCCTACTTTCCAAACTTTACAGAAGCTCTCCTGCGAACCTTACAGAACTAGCACTCCGCTGTAGAGTGAAAAATTAATTCCAGAAACGTCCCGCAGGGTAGGTAGGAGACGAGGTATTGGCAGAAGTAAAGCTGTGAGGACGGGGCGTGAGTCGTGCTTGGGTAGCTCATATGGTAGAGCACTTACCCGCGAAAGGCAAAGGTACTGAGTTCGAGTCTCGGTCCGGCACACAGTTATAATCTGCTAGGAAGTTTCACTTTACTTCTTTCTCGAAAGGTTCTTGGGTGTACCATCAGAATATATTATGTAAGCCTCCAGGCTTTCGTGGCCATTGTCACTGAAGTTAAAATACTAAATCCGAGGGGGGTGCGATGAGGAGGTTTCCTTGTAAGAAGTAAAGTTTGAGAGTGAGAATATCTGAGGAAAATGACAGTTACGTCGGTGGTAAATTGGAGAGCCCTTCGAGCGAGAAGGGAAGTGTCGTGTGGTGAGAGTATCTGCGGAAAGTGAGAGTTACCTCAGTGCCGGTGTAGACCTCTTGGTCCTAACTGGTGTACCGGATGCCTCCTCGAGCACCAGAATGACGTCCCGGTCGCGGTCGCCGGAGGCCCTCTTCGGGCGCTGGTCGGAGTCGTCGGTGCCCGGTCGGAAGACGACCACCTGCTGGGGGTCCCCGAGCGTCTCCGCGACGGCCTGCAGGGCGCGCTTGTGCTCCAGCGGCAGGTCGGCGCCGGCGTCGTCACCGCTGCGGCGCAGGGGGTCGACGTCGAGGAAGCGGCCCACGGCGACCGCCCCCAGGCCGAGCGCCGCCCCGCCGGCCACCAGCCCCAGCGCAGGCAGCAGCGCCGGGTGCGCCGCCGCCACCGCCGCCACGCCTCCCACCTTGTCCTGGAAGCCCGAGCCCGGGGCCTGGGCGCCGAGCCCCAGGTTGTGCGAGATCTTGTGCGTCGCCTCCACCAGCGGCTCCATCACCGGCCGTGTCAGGTCGGACATCCTCTCCACCCCTATCTGCACCTTCTCCCGGATGGCCTCAGCTACCTGCAATCAACAGGCACTTCTGTACTTTTGCTGGGTGTATGTTGTGTACATAGTTCCGTGTAGTCAGCGCGTACATAACTTTCCCAATAGAGCGCGCCCCACTAAGCACAACAGCGCAGGCGCAGCGCTCGTCCGTCTCCGCACTACGAGATGGCGCTGCCTTAGAGACGGACCAAATTCTACTTCCGCCGATCCGCGTATTAATATGCAATGCAGCAAACGAGATTGCTGCTAACGTAGAACCTTTTCTCCTCGCGGATCACACTCGCGCAGTGATACATGAACACGCGAGGTATTATAACAAGTGTACAGACCTCCGATTAGTCAGTCTGCATTAGTCTGCATTAGTCTATAGTCAAGTTTCAGTCTGCGCCTAATAAGATTATCGTATTCCTGTACATAGCCATGAAGAGAAATGCACAGACACTTTCTCAAGTATCAGAGATATGTGAGAATAAGATTAATGTACCAAGACCAAAGGAACTTCAGTTTGTCAATTGTAAACAGCATCAAGAATCAAGTTGCGTAATATCTATGATTTTTATTATTTTAATAAATATCTGTGAAAATTAATCAAGTTCTGTTTAATGTTGGTCACCGCCAATCTGCTACTCTAAGCGTGCAAGTGGCATTTCCATCATCTGACCTAACGGCAGAAGATAAACACGCCACGATAAGACCACGAGACATATTGCTGACACTCGCCTACTTCGTTAGAGCGACAAGTGAAATAATCTGATGTGTGTACCGAAGGTCTTACAGTACGCAAACCACACTTAGCATTCTCGGAAGTTGTAGTAACAGTACATTAAGCCACAGTATACTTACAGTGATGAAAGGTTCACCACTCTCACGACAATATAAAATGTCAATTATTTTAATTACAAGTCAGACCATAAAATGTTAATACACTACTGCCTATTAAAATTGCTACACCAAAAAGAAATGAAGATGATAAATGGGTGCTCATTGGACAAATATACTATACTAGAACTGACATGTGAATACATTTTCACGCAATTTGGGTGCCTAGATCCTGAGAAACCACTACCCAGAACAACCACCTCTGGCCATAATAACGGCCTTGATACGACTGGGCATAGAGGCAAACAGAGCTCGGATGGCGTGTATAGGTACAGCTGCCCATGCATCTTCAACACGATACCACAGTTCATCAAGAATAGTGACTGGTGTATTGTGACGAGCCAGTTGCTTGGCTACCATGGACCAGACGTTTTCAATTGGTGAGAGATCTGGAGAATGTGCTGGCCAGGGCAGCAGTCGAACAATTTGAGTGCTTAGATCCTGAGAAATCAGTACACAGAACAACCACCTCTGGCTATAATAACGGCCTTGATACGCCAGGGCAATGCGTCAAACAGAGCTTGGATGGCGTGTAGAGGTACAGCTGCCCATGCAGCTTCAACACGATACCACAGTTCATCAAGAGTAGTGACTGGCGTATTGCGACGAGCCAGTTGCTCGGCCACCATGGACCACACGTTTTCAATTGGTGAGAGATCTGGGGAATGTGCTGGCCAGTGCAGCAGTCGAACAATTTGAGTGCTTAGATCCTGCGAAATCAGTACCCAGAACAACCACCTCTGGCCGTAATAACGGCCTTGATACGCCTGGGCATTGAGTCAAACAGAGCTTGGGTGGCGTGTACAGGTACAGCTGCCCATGCAGCTTCAACACGATACCACAGTTCATCAAGAGTAGTCACTGGCGTAATAACGGCCTTGATACGCTTCGGCATTGAGTCAAACGGAGCTTGGATGACGTGTTCAGGTACAGCTGCCCATGCAGCTTCAACACGATACCACGGTTCATCAAGAGTAGTGACTGGCGTATTGTGACGAGCCAGTTGCTCGGCCACCATTGACCAGACGTTTTCAATTGGCGACAGATCTGGAGAATGTGCTGGCCAGAGCAGCAGTCGAACATTTTCTGTATCCAGAAAGGCCCGTACAGGACCTGCAACATGCGGTCGTACATTATCCTGCTGAAATGTAGGGTATCGCGGGGATCGAATGAAGGGTAGAGCCACGGGTCGTAACACGTCTGAAATGTAACGTCCACTGTTCAAAGTGCCGTCAATGCGAACAAGATCTGACCGAGACATGTAACCAATGGTACCCCATACCATCACGCCGGGTGATACGCCAGTATGGCGATGATGCATATACGCTTCCAATGTGCGTTCACCGCGATATCGCCAAACACGGATGTGACTATCATGATGCTGTAAACAGAACCCGGATTCATCCGAAAAAATGACGTTTTCCCATTCGTGCACCCAGGTTCGTCGTCGAGTACAGCATCACAGGCGCTCCTGCCTATGATGCAGCGTCAAGGGTAACCGCAGTCACGGTCTCCGAGCTGATAGTCCATGCTGCTGCAAACGTCGTCGAACTGTCCGTGCAGATAGTTGTTGTATGCAAACGTCCCCATCTGTTGACTCAGGGATCGAGACGTGGCTGCACGATCCGTTGCAGCCATGCGGATAAGATGCCTGTCATCTCGACATACGAGGCCGTTGGGATCCAGCACGGAGTTCCGTATTACCCTCCTGAACCCACCGATTCCATATTCTGCTAACAGTCATTGGATCTCGACCAACGCGAGCAGCAATGTCGCGATACGATAAACCGCAATCGCGATAGGCTACAATCCGACCTTTATCAAAGTCGGAAACGTGATGGTACGCATTTCTCCTCCTTACACGAGGCATCACAACATTTCACCAGGCAACGCTGTTCAACTGCTGTTTGTGTATGAAAAATCGGTTGGAAACGTTCCTCATGTCAGCACGTTGTAGGTGTCGCCACCAGCTCCAATCTCGTGTGAATGCTCTGAAAAGCTAATCATTTGCATATCTCAACATCTTCTTCCTGTCGGTTAAAATTCGCGTCTGTAGCACGTCATCTTCGTGGTGTAGCAATTTTAATGGCCAGTAGTGTAATTATAATTACATGCGAGATCGTAACCTAAGAACTAAGTTGGTTTTTGGTCGTAAAATAGCCCGCGAGTGTGAGGCGGGAACTTAAACAGGGTATTGGAGGCAACGTCTTCAAGTGTGCGCAAATACGCCTGCAAGCAGTATACTTGACAACTCGCCAGGAGCACCGAGGGTCGAGATCAACAGAGTGACATGGAACTTTCCAGCACGCATAATGGAAGAATGCCGAGTACAATTTAGAATGATAGTCGACCATTAAGACGATCACTTGTCAAGGAAAGCCCCCAAATGGTTCAAATGGCTCTATGGACTATGGGACTTAACATCTGAGGTCGTCAGTCCCCTGGACTTAGAATTACTTAAACCTAGCTACCTTAAGGACTTCACACATAGCCACGACCGAGGCAGGATTCGAACCTGCGATCATAGCAGCTGCGCGATTTCGGACTGAAGCGCCTAGAACCGTTCGACCACAGCGGCCGGCGAAACCTTCCAAGAGAATATTCTCGACAGATATTGAAGAAGGCCGCGTGCACCCAGAATAGATGTACACCGAAGAGCGAATGAAACTGGTAAACCTGCCTAATATCGTGTACGGCCCCAGCTAGCAGAAGTGCCGCTACACGACCTGGGCGTGGGCTCGATTAATGTCTGAAGTAGTGCTGGAGGGAACTGGCACGATGAATCCTGCAGGGCTGTCCATAAATCCGTAAGAGTACGAGAGGGTGGAGATCTCTTTTGAACAGCACGTTGCAGGACATCCCTGATATGCTGAATAACGATCATGTCTGGGGAATTTGGTGGCCAGCGGATGTGTTTAAACTCAGAAGAGCGTTCCTGGAGCCACTCTGTAGCAGTTCTGGACGTGTGGGGTGTCGCATTGTCCTGCTGGAATTTCCCAAGTCCGCCGTAATGCACAATGGACATGAATGCATACAGGTGATCGGACAGGATGCTTACGTACGTGTCACCTGTCAGAGTCGTATAGACGTATCAGGGCTTCCGTATCACTCCAACTGCACACGTCCCACACCATTACAGAGCCTCCACCAGCTTGAACAGTCCCCTGGTGAAATGCAGGGTCCATGGCTTCATGAAGGCGTCTCCATACCCGTGTACTTCATCTACATCTACATCTACATTGATACTCCGCAAGCCACCCAACGGTGTGTGGCGGAGGGCACTTTACGTGCCACTGTCATTACCTCCCTTTCCTGTTCCAGTCGCGTATGGTTCGCGGGAAGAACGACTGTCTGAAAGCCTCCGTGCGCGCTCTAATCTCTCTAATTTTACATTCGTGATCTCCTCGGGAGGTATAAGTAGGGGGAAGCAATATATTCGATACCTCATCCAGAAACGCACCCTCTCGAAACCTGGCGAGCAAGCTACACCGCGATGCAGAGCGCCTCTCTTGCAGAGTCTGCCACTTGAGTTTATTAAACATCTCCGTAACGCTATCACGGTTACCAAATACCCCTGTGACGAAACGCGCCGCTCTTCTTTGGATCTTCTCTATCTCCTCCGTCAGACCGATCTGGTACGGATCCCACACTGATGAGCAATACTCAAGTATAGGTCGAACGAGTGTTTTGTAAGCCACCTCCTTTGTTGATGGACTACATTTTCTAAGGACTCTCCCAATGAATCTCAACCTGGTACCCGCCTTACCAACAATTAATTTTATATGATCATTCCACTTCAAATCGTTCCGCTCGCATACTCCCAGATATTTTACAGAAGTAACCGCTACCAGTGTTTGTTCCGCTATCATATAATCATACAATAAAGGGTCCTTCTTTCTATGTACTCACAATACATTACATTTGTCTATGATAAGGGTCAGTTGCCACTCCCTGCACAAAGTGCCTATCCGTTGCAGATCTTCCTGCATTTCGCTACAATTTTCTAATGCTGCAACTTCTCTGTATACTACAGCATCATCCGCGATAAGCCGCATGGAACTTCCGACACTATCTACTAGGTCATGCGCTCGATACAATTTGAAACGAGACTCGTCCAACCAGGTCCCATCGCTCGTACCCCGACTATAACACAACGTTGAAAACTCACTTAAAGCTTGATAACCTACCATGGTAGCAGCAGCAACCGATCGAACAACTGTGTCAGACACTTGTTGTCTTATGTAGGCGTTGCCGACCGCAGCGCCACATTCTCCCTGTTTACATATCTCTGTATTTGAATAAGGATACCTGTACCAGTTTCTTCGGCGCTTCAGTGTAGCACTAGACAAAAGTTCAGAGAGCCACATATTAAATAGCAATGACTAGCAGGATTAACAGAGAGGAGATTCGGCGAATAACCCGAGCAGCCGGAGACGAGTGACACTCCTCAGCAGCACCTGGGGAGCTGCAAATTCTTCAATTACGAGAAGACAGTGATAGACTCTGATAGACACACGGTAACTGCAAACTATGTTGCAATTTTCAGTATTTATGCGAATAGCATTGAACAGAGACTGACCGTCTCTGTCTCAAAGAACTAAGTTAGGGAAATTTCTGTGAATAGCTGGAGCGCTTTACTGATCGGTACTGGTCTCTTGTACTATAGGGAAAGTGGCCTTGACTGATAGTGTATTATTTTAAAGTGTTGATGATTTATGACCCAGGCCAAGTGGCCAGTAGTTACCAGACCGAGTGGTAGTGAAGGCGCTCATCTCTAATGAAGGTCCTTCCTAGTGATTATTGAAGGCATCTGAAATCCTATTAAGAAGTTTTGGTCTGACACCTCAATGATACGTTACTGATAGGATAATAAACTAGTTGACGAAAAGCATTAATTTGCTACGCCAGCAGGTCAGTTCTGCCAAGTCCATGAAAATTATCAATCTGCTGTAACCGAACGCACATCCCAACCAAGGAGCTCTCCTCTCTCTTATCTGCGCTATGAAGGTTGACAAACGAACTAAATAAACCGATATTGCCGTTATTTTCCTAACACCGAAGTCAAATCGAAAACAAAATGGTGTAGGGAAACTGTGCCGGTATTTCAATAGATTACCCTCAACTGGATCACATTGTATGGCAAGTTCTTTGGGCAGAACTTGGGATGGGTGGATTACGGAGTGTATAGAAGAAGATAGTAACTTTTCTCGAATGAACAGATACCTTTGATGACCGTGCAGCTTCTCTAGAACAAATGATAATTAATTGAAACCCTCAGCTGCCGACAGGTGTTGTTGATATACCTGAAAATGTGTGCCCCGACCGGGACTCGATCGCGGGATCTCCTGCTTACATGGCAAACGCTCTATCCATTTTTTTTTTTTTCATTTTGTTCGTTATTGATGGTTGTGGTTGGTCGTTGCGGACTTCGCAAGACATCCTGTTCAAGTTCGGTGGTTGATCCTTCCACTCAGTTTTTTATTACAGAGGGCAGCTAACCCTCTGACCGAACATGCTGAGCCACCGTGCCGGCCCCATCTGAGCCACCGAGGACACAGATCAGTAGCGCGACTGCAGGGACTTATCCCTCGCACGCTTGCCGTGAGACCCACATTCCCAACTGTCCACAATCTACATACGTAACGTTCCTAATAGATATTTGCCCATCCACTCATTACTCGCGCGCACTAAGCTGAAGATTCCCGTAAGAGCTCGGGCAACCTGTGCGCATTCGCACAGACGAAGGTGAATGGCCGGGTAGCCGTTTAACTACATATGAAGATAGTAACTGTTCTCGAAAGAACTCTTACAGGAATCGTCACCTTAGTGCACGCGAGTAATGAGTGGATGGGCAAATATCTATTAGGAACATTACGTATGTAGAGTGTGGCCGGCTGGAGTGGACGAGCGGTTCTAGGCGCTTCAGTCTGGAACCGCGCGACCGCTGCGGTCGCAGGTTCGAATCCTACCTCGGACATGGATGTGTGTGATGTCCTTAGGTTAGTTAGATTTAAGTAGTTCTAAGTTCTAGGGGACTGATGACCTCAGATGTTAAGTCCCATAGTGCTCAGAGCCATTTGAACCATTTTTTGTAGATTGTGGACTGTTGGGAATGTGGGTCTCACGTGAAGCGTGCAAGGGATAAGTCCCTGCAGTCGCGCTATTCGTCTGTGTCCTCGGTGGGTCAGATTGATAGAGCGTCTGCCATCGAAGCAGTCCGCCTTTGGCCGCGGCTCAGCTCGGACTTGTTAACGTCCCGGCTGCGAAGGTTCACGGACGAAGCGGTATTTACACCGTCGTTACTCGCGTGTGTTACTGTTTGAATCGAACGCAATGGCACACAATTTCCGAAAAACCACGATACAGTTCACGTTCTGTAACGAGTATGCAAGACCGAAGGCTTTCGAAATCGAACGTTTCTTGAGAGACGAAGTGCATCTTAATTACACAGAGATTATTGGAATTAACTTATCGATCGTAAGCAGCACTCTTTACGTGAAGATGATTGCCGACGCAGCATGCGATAGAATCATTGAAGGCGCCAAACGGGGATTCGAGTTCCGACACTCCGATGGTCATACTGGCGATGTTTTAGTAGCTCATTCGGGCCGAGTGCGTACGATTCGAGTATCCGAGCTGCCTTTCGAGGTACCCGAATCGTTGGTCACTGAATCACTCCAGCCATATGGCAGGGTTATTAGTCATACGGCCGAACGTAGGGCAAGTTTTAGCAAGTATCCAATTAAGCATAGCAGAGTTCTCAAATCGAATGCCCCGAAGCATTGCCTTTAGTGATGGGAATAAAATAGTCAGGGGCGAAAAACTGGGACTATAAGGCGGATGCGGTACACAGGTAATGTGGTGTCACCGCCAGACACCACACTTGCTAGGTGGTAGCTTAAATTGGCCGCGGTCCATTTAGTACATGTCGGACCCGCGTGTCGCCACTGTGTGATCGCAGACCGAGCGCCACCACAAGGCAGGTCTCGAGATACGGAATAGCACTCGCCCCAGTTGTACGACGACTTTGCTAGCGACTATACGGACGAAGCCCTTCTCTCATTTGCCGAGAGACAGTTAGAATAGCCTTCAGCTAAGTCCATGGCTACGACCTAGCAAGGCGCCATTAGCCTTACATAGTTTGATAGTTATCGTATGAAATGTCTCATCCAGAATGCTGTACTCACATGAAGGAATTAAAAGATAAGTATTCGAGGAGCTGCATACTTTTCTTATTAGAATTCACTACTTGTCCTGTTCCAGAATTCACGCCCGTCTGCTTTAGATAGCGTGCATTTCGGCCTCCTCTATCTACAAGGTGTTGGCACATTTGCCAACACATCAGGTAATGTTGAACTGAGCCAGAAACTGCGTGATTTGATTTGCGACATGAGGCCGTGCATTGTCACGATGAAGCGGCCACGAAGTCTGAGGAAGTTCCGGTCGTTTCATTGCAACGTTCTTCCTAAGGTTAGACAACAGTGACGAGCAAAATGCTATCGCAACACTAGTGTGCGGGGGAACTGCATGCTGGTAAATCATTCCATGACAGTCGAAAAATTGTGATCACTCTCACTTTCCCTGCAGATGGAACAACTTTCGCCTTATTTCTTGTTGTAGAACATACCGATTTCCACAATGTGCTTGCTCGATTTCCTTCCTGAGCTAGTGATGCAACAAAGATTCATCACCGGTGGTAATGGATTCCAGAATCGTATCCCCTCCATCAGCAGAGACACGCAGCACCTCACGACTTGTCTCAATTCGCACAGCCTTTTTCTCGGGAGTCAATATATATATATATATATATATATATTGCTCATACAGATTTTTGCTAATAACCTTTCACACACACACACACATATGTCTGTCTGAAAGTTTATAAGAATACGGTAAGAAATATGAAATAAATCGATTAAGAAGAATTAAGCTGCATCGCTACATCGAGTATATCTACTTTTAATTCTTGATTGGCGTTCTGGAATTTATAGTTCGTCTCATTATTTGCATTTTATTGCGACATTAAAACTGCAACCTTCAGTGACCACATCGAATGTCTAATTGAATGGTAGTCTACCTCGGTCACACATAGTTGTGTACTGTGCACCAGTATACGGCCTCTAGCTCTCAAAGGAATTATTTTATTTGAAAAGTTCTCCCTACAGATGACCGAATCGCAGTTCGACCTAGTCAGCACCTGGCCTGCATCTGTACGAGACTATAATGAGTGGTTGTGGTGGTGGTGGTGGTGGTGGTGGTGAGTTCCTATGGGACCAAACTGCTGAGGTCATCGGTCCCTAGCCTTACGCACTATGTATATATATGTAAAAGAAAGTCGTGTTAGTTACATTATTTATAACTCAAGAACGGCTGGACCGATTTGGCTGAAAATTGGTGGAGAGGTAGCTTAGAACCAGGAGACGGACATATCCCGTTCGACCGCTATAAAACGTGGTATAACAAAAACACATCTGGCGTGGAATAACAAAACGCAAATGTCAGCTAAAAGTCACTATAAAACGTGGTATAACAAAAACGCATCTGACATGGAATAATAAAATGCAAATGACAGCTAAACGTCTATAGTTAATTATCGGTAATGGTCGAGTACCTGTCGAAGAATCGAGCGGATTGATTTCATTTCCTCATAATTTCTGTAACTTTGTCTCATTGAAAGACGAACTTATCAACAAAATATTCCCAAATATCATTACTAACTACAAAATTAATGAATGGTTGAGTGAGCGAGCAATTTTAGCGTCTAAGAATAAAGATGTAGATGACCTAAACTACATAATTCAGAATGAGATTATCGGTAAAATGCATTCATTCAAACCTATTGGATGTGTAACAAATGAAGATGAAGCCATCAACTATCCAATCGAATTTTTAAACTCCTTGGATGTGCCTGGCTTACCACCGCAAAATTTACACCTAAAAGTTGACTCCGTAGTAATCATGCTTCGAAACATAAACCAACCAAACCTGTGCAACGGTACGCGTTTGGTGGTAAGTAAATTGATGAACAATGTTAGCCGCGCGGGGTTAGCCGAGTGGTCTGGAGCGCTGTAGTCACGGACTGTGCGGCTGATCCCGGCGGAGGTTCGAGTCCTCCCTCGGGCATGGGTGTGTGTGGTTTGTCCTTAGGATAATTTAGGTTAAGTAGTGTGTAAGCTTAGGGACTGATGACCTTAGCAACTAATCCCATAAGATTTCACACACATTTGAACATTTTTGAACAATGTTATTTACGCGACGGTACTCAAAGGAAAATTCGAAGGTGAGGAAGTTCTCATTCCGAGGATCCCGATGATCCCAACCGATATGCCGTTTGAGTTTAAAAGACTTCAATTTGCGATCCGTGTTGCATTTGCCATGACCATTGATACAAGGCCAATCCTTGAAAGTTTGTGATTTAAATCTGGAATATCCATGTTTTTCACATGGTCAATTACATGTGGCATGTTCACGGGTCGGAAGACCATCTGCGTTGTTTGTTCTTGCGCTTGATAATAAAACAAAAAAATGTCGTGTATCACGAGGTACTTAATTGAAGAGTGGAAACTATGCACCAAAAAACAATAAAGAATCATTAAAATACTTCATTTTTTTATTTGTATTTCCTAATAAAAAATTTTCCGTTTATCCAGGTCCCATCTCCTTAAATTCCCACCTTTTTGCAGTTTCTTCAGTTTTAATCTACAGTTCATAACCAATAGATTGTGGTCAGAGTCCACATCTGCCCCTGGAAATGTCTTACAATTCCAATCCCAAAGAAAGCAGGTGTTGACAGATGTGAAAATTACCAAACTATCAGTTTAATAAGTCACAGCTGCAAAGTACTAACGCGAATTCTTTACAGACGAATGGAAAAAGCTGACAGAAGCCGACCTCGGGGAAGATCAGATTGGATTCCGTAGAAATGTTGGAACACGTGAGGAAATACTGACCCTACGACTTATCTTAGAAGCTAGATTAAGGAAAGGCAAACCTACGGTTCTAGCATTTGTAGACTTAGAGAGAGCTTTCGACAATGTTGAATGGAATACTCTCTTTCAAATTCTAAAGGTAGCAGGGGTAAAATACAGGGAGCGAAAGGCTATTTACAATTTGTACAGAAAGCAGTTGGCAGTTATAAGAGTCGAGGGACATGAAAGGGAAGCAGTGGTTGGGAAGGGAGTGAGACAGGGTTGTAGCCTATCCCCGATGTTATTCAATCGGTATATTGAGCAAGCAGTAAAGGAAACAAAAGAAAAATTTGGAGTAGGAATTAAAATCCACGGAGAAGAAATAAAAACTTTGAGGTTCACCGATGACATTGTAATTGTGTCAGAGACAGCAAAGGACCTGGTAGAGCAGTTGAACGGAATGGACAGTGTCTTGAAAGGAGGGTATAAGATGAACATCAACAAAAGCAAAACGAGGATAATGGAATGTAGTCGAATTAAGTCGGGTGATGCTGAGGGAATTAGATTAGGAAATGAGAGACTTAAAGTAGTAAAGGAGTTTTGCTATTTGGGAAGCAAAATAACTGATGATGGTCGAAGTACAGAGGATATAAAATGTAGACTGGCAATGGCAAGGAAAGCTTCTCCGAAGAAGAAAAATTTGTTAACATCGAGTATAGATTTAAATGTCAGGAAGTCGTTTCTGAAAGTATTTGTATGGAGTGTAGCCATGTATGGAAGCGAAACGTGGACGATAAGTAGTTAAGACAAGTAGAGAATAGAAGCTTTCGAAATGTGGTGCTACAGAAGAATGCTGAAGATTAGATGGGTAGATCATATAACTAATGAGGAGGTATTGAATAGAATTGGGGAGAAGAGGAGCTTGTGGCACAACTTGACTAGAAGAAGAGATCGGTTGGTAGACATGTTCTGAGACATCGAGGGATCACCAATTTAGTATTGGAGGGCAACGTGAAGGGTAAAAATCGTAGAGGGAGACCAAGAGATGAATACACTAAGCAGATTGAGAAGAATGTAGGCTGCAGTAGGTACTGGGAGATGAAGAAACTTCCACAGGATAGAGTAGCATGGAGAGCTGCATCAAACCAGTCTCAGGACTGAAGACCACAACAACAACAACAACAATAATAAATTGAACTTGACATGCAAAACCTGATTATTTATTGGCTTTAAGGCGGAACAGAGTTCGCCGGGTCAGCTAGTTTAATCTAACTTGAACTAACTTACGATAAGGACGACACACCCACCCATGCCCGAGGGAGGACTCGAACTTCCGACGGCTGGAGCCGCGCGAACCGTGGCAAGGCGCCTTAGGCTGCATGGCTATAATGAGTGAAGAGCCAGATAAATAAGTACCTTCTCCCAGAAGGGGCGCTCTTCGACCCTCTGCACGACGGGGTAGTAGTAGGCCGGCTTCCCATGCAGGGCGAACCTGTGCAGGTGGAGGTTGTCGCCGCCGTCCACGTAGCCGCCGTACGGGAAGCGGCGGACGTACTTGTCGCTGGCGAGCCCGTACGTGTCCGGGTCCTGCAGCCGGCCCTTGGGTGGATGCTGGTGCTGCTGCTGCTGTGGCGGCGGTGCCTTGCCGCGGGGCTCCTCGGGCCTGGACGTGGTGATGTCCACCGTCTCGGGGTCGGCAACCTCGAAGCCTCCGACGTAGGGGCTGCGGTCGCTGTGGATGTCGTCGGCGAAGTAGGACAGCGCCAGCGAGTTGCCCGCGGTGCGCTCAGCGTCCTCGCGGTCAGCCTGCCGGCCGCCGCCCCTTCTGGCGCTGGAGTCACCGCCGTGAATGTGGCTCTGACCCTGGGTCTGGGACTGGGGTTGGGGTTGGGGATGGGACGCCCTCCTGCGGTCGAGATCCTCGTCACGCTCCACCTCAACGTCACTCAGCGAGCCCTCGTCCTCCGCGTCCTCGCCGTCCTCGTCCTTCTTGCGGACCACTTTGGCTGGCTGCACCCCGAGTTCTGGGTGAGCGTAGTGCAGCACAGGCGGGCGCACGCCTTCCTCGAAGGACAGCACCTTGAACAGGAGAGACACGTTTTGCGACGTTATCAAATGGCTCTGAGCACTATGGGACTTAACATCTGAGATCATCAGTCCCCTAGAACTTAGAACTACTTAAACCTAACTAACCTATCACACATATCCATGCCCGACGCTGGATTCGAACCTGCGACCATAGCGATCGCGCGGGACTGAAGCGCCTAGAACCGCTCGGCCACACCGGCCGGCGCGACGTTATCACCAGTAAAAGAAGGTGCCATTTTCCTCTTTTGCTGTACTAATTTTAGAGATCTTAGAGACATTTGAGTCTCATATTTATCTACAATAAGGATGGAAGCTGAAGAAGTGAATTATAATTACCACAGCCAGGATCGAACCCAGGTCTCGTTCTATTTGTTGGGGATGGAGTCCCATGGCTCTTGTTCAAGTTCATTGCTGATGCATTAGCTCAGCTTTTTATTACAGATGTCAGCTAACCCTCTGACCGAACACGTTGAGCTACTGTGCCGGCATACTAGGCAGGAATGCTGACCATTACACCGCTCCAAGACCAGCACTGCATGAACTACACAAGCTCAGTACCCTCCCCAACACAAACTTCAGCCGTGTGGGATTAGGTGAGTGGTCTAAGGCGCTGCAGTCATGGACTGTGCGGCTGCTCCCGGCGGAGGTTCGAGTCCTCCCTCGGGCACGGGTGTGTATGTTTGTCTTAGGATAATTTAGGTTAAACAGTGTGTAAGCTTAGGGACTGATGACCTTAGCACTTAAGTCCCTTAAGATTTCAAACACATTTGAACATTTTTGAACACAAACTTCAATTCATATCTTCAGATTATTTTCCCTTTCTTTCTTTCTTTCTTTCACTGATGCCATGTCCCGTGCTGGTGCAGGGGAGGCATTGTTAGGAACGGATTTGGCAAGGTTAGTGGAAAGGGTTGGCCAGATGCCCTTCCTGCCACTACCCCGTACCCCCCCCCCCCACCCCGGGACGGAATTAGTGTACCCCTGCTGTCTGCGACTAGTGTAATTCGTGGAAGAGTGAGAACGTGTTCAGATGTCTGCGAGTCAGCTAACTGAGCGGAACGTGGGGACCAGCCCGGTATTCACCTAGCAGGATGTGGAAAACCGCCTAAAAACCACATCCAGGCTGGCCGGCACACGGGCCCTCGTCGTCCGCCAGGCGGATTCAATCCGGGGCCAGCGCCCCTACCCGAGTCCAGGAAGCAATGCTCGGCTACCGTGGTGGGTCTTATTTTCCCCTTCATTTTCCATAATTATCGTAGATAAAGATGAGACTCAAATGTCTCGATGGAGCTTTAATTATGAGATCACCTACATCTGGGGTACAGGATCTCCTCATTACATCCAACACTGGGGTGCTATTCTGGCGCCAGAGAGCCCCAGCAACAGCGACGATCTGAGAAGGGGAAAATAAGCTGAAGACATGAAGTTTGTGTTGAGGAGGGAGTTGGGCAGTCTATGCAGCAATACTAGCCATAGTGCTGCAGGGGTGTGATGGTCAGCGTTTCTTCCTAGTATCAAGGACACTCCAACTCCTGCCCATGACAGAAATTTTAGTTCATTTCGTCAGCTTCGACAATTGTATTATTTGCTCACAACTAGTTTCAGCCTCCTAGGCCATTCTCAAGTCATTTTGTGGTTCTGTACAAAATAGAATATACTGTATTACCTCCAATTTTCACAAATGGTACAGCCAAATCACTATAATACCACACTCTAAGACATAAAAGATGCACCATTAAGGAGCCATGCAAATTCGTCAGAAACTGATATTCATACATGTGTCGGCGGTAAATGCAAAACTGTAAACTTTGGCAGCGCAGTTTCATTGCACAGCTGTCAAGGATACTAAATAGGCGACATGTCGATACCAGGGCAGAAACTCTTTGCGAATTTCATTACATATAATCAGTTGGACAGTAATGATGCCTCGCAGACAAGTGCCTGAACAATACTCGCAGATGTCAGTATTTGAGAGGCGACATGTAGCTGGGCTCAAAGTTGGTTCGAATAATTAGCTAATCGCTCGACATTTGAATAGGAGCGGTGCCACTATTCGATCACGCTGACAGGAATGGGTGAACCGTGGCCGAACAAAACATGAAGAAGTGAGTGGTAGGCCTAGAGACACGACGGAACGTTAGAGAGGCCCTCAGAGCCTTGGGTTCATCATTATCGTCGATCCGGCATCCAACTGGTACTTCACTAACCACAAGGACTATTAACAAGTGGCTCACAGAAAGGGGGCTGAGCTCACTGCGGCCGCTAAGCTGACTACCACTGACCTCGGTACACCAGCAATCCCATTTGTAGTGGTGAAGCGAACATTCGGCCTGGAATCTCGTTGACTGGAGTAGACTGGTCTTCATGAGACCAGTGAAAACGTGTCTGGGAACGCCTCACACTGCGGATACCATCCTGACTATTGCCCGCCATACAGCCTGACAACCAGCTGTGGTGGTTTGGCATACCGTTCCATTTCAGAGCATAACTCCTTCGGTTGTTATCCACAGGACCCGTACAGCATAGATGTACATCGACGGTACTCTACGCCCCATTTTCTTGTCGTTCATGGGAAGACATTCTGGGGTTACATTTCACCATGATGATGCCCGCCCGCCAAACCCTACTTTGGGCAGCAAGGTCGCCGGATCTTTCCCCAACTGAGAACGTTTGGAGCGTCTCCAACCATCTCGGGATTTTGACGATCTAACGAGCCAGTTGGACAGAATTTGGCATGATATCCGTCACGAGGACAACTCTGTCAATCACTGCCACGTAGCCGCTGTACACAAGTGTCACAGACTTTCTGAATTTGTGAAGCCCTTTCTCTTGAATAAACCACCCAAGTATTCTGAAACTGTAATGATTTGTTTGTGTGTACGAGTACATCACGCATTTGGGTAGTACCTTCGTGGCCCCTTTTTTTATTTCTTATTTTTTTTTTAGAATATGTTTACACCAGTTATTGAAAACGTGAGGAATAAAGTGTGATGCTCACTCATACAGCACTGATATGTTAATGCAACAAAGGACCAAGCCTGCAAGTTGTACAATAGATATTTTCAGAACGTGGTGCAGCACAGCTTTTTTATATTCGCAACACGTCATATCATTGCCTTGAGATGCTGGTAAAATACTGTTTCATAGATGCAGTATTTCATTTCACATAAATGACATTAGGATGTACTGCTGCAGCAAAATTCAGCCCAAATGTCGTTTATCCTTTCACCTGGAATTTTAGTTCCCCCGCTGAAGCTTTCTTTTGTTTCCGTCAATGATATAGCTTGAACAGTAGGGGCAAAAGACTACATCTCCGTCTTACACACCTTTTTAGTCCGAATCTTCGTTCTTGGTCTTCCTGTCTTATTTTTCTCTCTTGGTTCTTGCAGATATTGTATATTAGCTGTGTTTCCAGTGGCTTACATTTATTCTTCTCAGAGTTTACAATATCTTGCACCATTTTCTACTGTCGAAAACTTTTTCCAGGTGGACAAATGCTATGAACGTGTCTTGATTTCTCTTATTACTTGCTTCCATTATCACTCCCGACCCGAGTACTGCCTCCCTCGTGCCTTTACCTTCCCTAAAGCTAAACTGATCGTCATGTACACCCACAGACGTGAATGAGCTACCTTTTGCAGGATACACAGATTTAAGCATACCCAGAAACAAATGAGTAATTATCTTTGACATGGCATATAAATTACTGCACACGCAGAAAGAAACGAGCAGCTATTTTCAAATGATAGGGCATACCCAATCAGTCGTCCTTTTCTTGCAGGTCTTATTTGACAAATCTAAATTTCGGCTAGTGTCTGTCTATTATCAATGCACCAATGCATGCTCCTGTTGTTGACGCTTCTGTCAGAGTAGTGTTGAAAGAACTGTGGCAGAAGCCCGAACATTAGGGAACTGATCTACTGGAACAGGCATTGAGACTATGAAATGATGCATTGATAATGGCTAGGCACTAGATTTTCCGAGTAAAACCTGCAAGAAAAGGATGACTGATTGGATGTACTCTGTCATTTGAAAGTCATATCACAGTCGTTTACACTCACGCTCCTAATGGGAGGTAACCAGATGGAGCAGCTACTTTTGTGGCGCAGCGATGGACTAATGAGTAGGTACCTTTGATGGGGTAGGCAGGGTGGAGTACAGACAGAAATGAATTACCTGCCTTTGGCAAGATATACAAACAAATGATCAGCAACCTACTGACCAGATACGTTTGGCGGGGTATACAGAGTTAAGCATACTCAGAAACAAATAATCAGGAATCTTTGGCAGGGTATACAGAATGAAATATATCCTCCAATTAATGAGCATCTATCTTTGGGATGGTATATGGAGCTAATTACAGTCAGGAACAAACAAGCAGCTATCTTTGCCAGGGTATGCACACTTAAATACACACAGAAATAAATCTGCAGCCATTTTTGGCGGAATATACAGAGTAAGTACACCAAAAAAATAAGCATCTACATTTGGGAGGGTATATAGAATTAAATACACCAAACAAATGAGTAGGTATCTTTGGCAGGGAATATAGAGTTAAATACACCCAGGAACAAATAAGCAACTACCTTTGGTAGGGTATGCAAAGCCAAATACATCCAGAAACAAATGAGCAACTACCTTTGTGAGGGTATGCAGAGTTAAATACACCCAGAAACAAATAAGCAGCTACATTTGGGTGGGTATATAGGTTTGAATACACCCAGAAACAAATAAACAGATACATTTGGGAACAAAGAAACAGTTACAAGCTTTGGCAGGGTATGCAAAGTACATCCAAAAAATAATAAGCATCTACCTTTGAGAGGGTATACAGAGTTAAATACATCCAAGAGCAAACAAGCAGCTACCTTTGGCAGGGAATACAGAATTAAGAACGCCCAAAAAGTGATAAACAGTTACCTTTGGGATGGTATACAGAGTTAAATACAGCTAGGAAAAAAAAAGCAGCTACCTTTAGGAGGTTGTACCGAGCTAAATACATCCGGGAACAAACAAGTAGCTACGAGCTTTGGTGGGATATGCAGAGTTAAGTACATCCAAAAAATAATTAACATCTACCTTTGAGAGGGTATACAGAGTGAAATACATCCAGGAACAAACAAGCAGCTACCTTTGGCAGGGAATGCGGAATTAAGAACACCAAAAAAGTGATAAACAGCTACCTTTGGGATGGTATACAGAGTTAAATATAGCCAGGAAGAAAAGCAGCTACCTTTAGGAGGTTGTACAGAGCCAAATACATCCAGGAACAAACAAGTAGCTACGAGCTTTGGTGGGATATGCAGAATTAAGTACACCCAAAAAATAATTTACATCTACCTTTGAGAGGGTATACAGAGTTAAATACATCCAGCAACAAACAAGCAGCTACCTTTGGCAGGGTATGCAGAATTAAGTACACTGAAAAAGCGATAAACAGGTACCTTTGGGATGGTATACAGAGTTAAATACAGCCAGGAACAAATAAGCAGCTATCTTTAGGAGAGTGCACGGAGCTAAATACATCCAGGAACAAACAAGCAGCTACAAGCTTTGGCATGGTATGCAGAGTTAAGTACACCCAAAAAATAGTACGCAATTACATTCAGGATGATACATGGAGTTAAAAACATCCAGGAACAAACAAGCAGCTCTCTTAGGAGGGTATAAAGAGTTAAATACATCCAGGAACAAACAAGCAGCTACTTTCAGCAGGGTATACAGAATTAAGTACACCCAAAAAGCGATAAACAGGTACCTTTGGGATGGTATACAGAGTTAAATACAGCCAGGAACAAATAAGCAGCTATCTTTAGGAGGATATAAAGAGTTAAATACATCCAAGCAGCTACAAGCTTTGGCAGTGTATGCAGAGTTAAGTACATCCAAAAAATAATAATCAGCTACTTTCAGGAGGATATATGGGGTTAAAAACATGCAGGAACAAACAAGCAGCTACCTTTAGCAGGGTATGCAGAGCTAAGTACACTCAAAAAATTTTAAGCAGCTATCTTTGCGATGGTGCACAGAGTTAAATACAGCCAGGAAGAAATAAACAGCTACCTTAGGAGGGTATACAGAGTTAAATACATCCAGGAACAAACAAGAAGCTACAAGTTTTGGCAGGGTATGTAGAGTCAAGTACACCCAAAAAATAATAAGCATCCACCTTTGGGAGGGTGTACAGAGTTAAATAGATTCAGGGACAAACGAGCAGCTACCTTTGGCAGGGTATGCATAGTTAAGTACACCCAAAAACTAATAAGTAACTATCTTTGGGATGAAGAATGAGATTTTCACTCTGCAGCGGAGTGTGCGCTGATATGAAACTTCCTGGCAGATTAAAACTGTATGCCCGACCGAGACTCGAACTCGGGACCTTTGCCTTTCGCGGGCAAGTGCTCTACCAACTGAGCTACCGGAGCACGACGCACGCCCGGTACTCACAGCTTTACTTCTGCCAGTACCTCGTCTCCTACCTTCCAAACTTTACAGAAGCTCTCCTGCGAACCTTGCAGAACTAGCACTCCTGAAAGAAAGGATATTGCGGAGACATGGCTTAGCCACAGCCTGGGGGATGTTTCCAGCACACTCCGCTGCAGAGTGAAAATCTCATTCTGGAAACATCCCCCAGGCTGTGGTTAAGCCATGTCTCCGCAATATCCTTTCTTTCAGGAGTGCTAGTTCTGCAAGGTTCGCAGGAGAGCTTCTGTAAAGTTTGGAAGGTAGGAGACGAGGTACTGGCAGAAGTAAAGCTGTGAGTACCGGGCGTGAGTCGTGCTTCGGTAGCTCATTTTGTAGAGCATTTGCCCGCGAAAGGCAAAGGTCCCGAATTCGAGTCTCGGTCGGGCACACAGTTTTAATCTATCTTTGGGATGGTATACTGAGTTAAATACAGCCATGAACAAATAAGCATCTACCTTTAGGAGGTCATACAGAGTTAAATGCAGTCAGGAAAAACTGAAATGCTACCTTTGGCAGGGTATGCAGAATTAAGTACATGAGTCGCCTAGATGCAAAACTGTCCATGTCCTCCATAACCGGTTTTGAGAAAAAGTGGAAAAACTGTTTTCACCAGGTAAATACACACTGCCCTACACTGTATGTTGTATACATACGTATGGATTAGTACAAAACCATTTGGGCTATTGAAAAAAAATCAGGAACTCAATGCATGTAAGATATAAGGAAAATAAAAATGGACTTGGACAGTTTTGCATCTGACTTTGCAGATGGCCACTTTTGCATGCAACTGAAATGGACATGGACAATTTTGAACCTGACTAGTTGCACATGAGGAGAGGATGTGGGGTGAACATAAAACTGTGTATTCAGTTTTAATTTCTTTTAATATTTCTGAAGGTACATGGTGCAACAACTGACAAACTGCAATCCACTTAATACATCATATCTGGAACAATGTCTTCATCTCCTCCTGCTAGGCATTCTGATTCAACTGATGCCCCTGACCCGCTGGAACCTAGTAATGTCATGTACCACAACAGGGATTCACGTTCTCTCCAGGACTCACCATAGTGTTTCTCGAGGAATTTTGAAACATCCTCCAGTTTCTTTTCATTAATAGGAACAACCGTGTTCGTAATGCAGCTCGAGTTAATGTGTCCTAAGTGTTGCCCACGTTTGCATACGGACACTGGTAGGTTGATTTCAGAATTATAATTAGGTCCCCTTGGACTTTTATAGCATTCTGAGAATGTGTATAACTTTCAGAATAAACAGCTGTAACAGACCACACAATGTTTACATGCTTATGGTAGCCATCTCGCATTACAGTTACATGACCTCAGCCTTCAATGCGATCTGTCAAAAGGGACAAGGCAAGTTTTGCATCCAACTTACTGATGGACATGGACAGTTTTGAATCTAACCACACCTTTCGTGAGCTGTTTTCTATAGGACATGGAGAGCTTTTAGCATAAATAGCATTTCAAGCATGTGTAAAATATCATGCTCTACAATCCAGAGTTGCCAAATCAATTTTTTTTAAAAGTGGACATGGACAGTTTTGCATCTAAGCGACTCACATGCAGAAACACCTGGTGTTGTATGCAGGGTGAAGCACACTCAGAGAGACATGAGCACCCAGCTGTGGTGGGTATGTAGGATGGATGGGGCAGCTAGGTGTCTACCTTTGGCGGCTTGATCTGCTGTGGCGCTGCAGCATACAGTGCCGCCGTGGGGTAGACCTGCGCGCCGGGGTGGTGGAGCAGCCTGGCCCTGAACTGCTGGTACTGGGTGGCGGCCGGGTCAGACCTCCTGGAGTGGATGCCGAAGGCGTGCCTCCTGTTGACGGCGCTGATGTAGTCCAGCAGGCGGTCCCTGCTCGGGTCGCGCTCCAGCGTCGCCACGCGCTGCAGGATGGGCTGGAAGCCGTCGTCTCCCTGCTCTGCGGTGCCGGCAGCTTCCGGTGCTGGGGTTGGCCTGGCCGGTTCCCAGCCAGAGTGGTCTGCAGATACCGACCTGAAACAATGCAGCAACCATAATGATCCCTCTTCTCACGTTCAGAAGCTGTGCACCTTAAAATACGACCGCGACTCGGTGTCGCCACTCAGCCTGAGTAGCATAATGTGGGCCTATGTTGAAAGGCATAAACACAGGGTAAAATTTCGTAAGAAAAATTTACATACCGGTATTTTTAGGTCAGACAGTCTCGGGAAAGCTCAAAAAGGGCTCCAGTCTCAAAGGGTACAGGGCAGAGGAACGACGACAATCGACCAAGCAACAGTCGGTATTTTAGTAGTAAATTGTCGTAGCTGTGTTGGAAAACAAGGCAAGAAAAGAAATAGTCTACCTCTGTAACGAGATATATGACAAAGCGGAATGGCCTGAGGACTTCGCTGCAACAGTTATGATACCAATAGAGAAAAAGAGAAATACTAAAAAATGTGAAGAGCACCGGACCATCAGTCTAATTTCTCATGCAGCTAAAGTCTTGCTGAGAATGTTGAACAGGAGGTTATATGGCAAGCTAGATAGAGAGATTGCAGAAGAGCAGTTCGGATTTAGAAGAGGAAAAGGAACAAGAGATGCTATTGGCCTGCTAAGAACTATAAGGGAAAGATATATGGAAAAGGGTAGAGAAATCTTTGCTGTTTTTATAGATTTAGAAAAGGCTTTTGACAGAGTTCACTGGAACAAGCTGATGGATATCTTGAAGAGGAAAGGAGTAAAGAGAGACGACTGATACAGAATCTATATTTACACCAGAAAGTAAGGATAAGTATTGGAAATGAAATGTCAGAAGGAAGCAGCATTGGACGAGGTGCTAGACAAAGTTGTTGCCTTCCCCGCTGTTGTTTAACGTATACCTTGAAGAGATTATTGCGAAAAGCTTAGATGGGAAAAGAGGAATATGTATTGGTGGGAAAAAGAATAGAATGTATAAGATTTGCTGATGACATGGTATTGGTGGCAGAAAGTGAGCGGACAGTGAATAACATGCTGAAAGATCTGAATGAAGCTTGTGTGGAATATGGGATGCAAATAAACACAGCAAAAACAAAGAGTATGGTCATCAGTACAAGACGCAGACTGTCCAATATTAAAATAGGACAATCTACCATTAGCCAAATAAGTCAATTTAAATATCTCGGAAGCACAATAACTGAAGACTTGAGATGTAACCAGGAGGTGAAAACTCGAATTGCCATAGCGAAGGAGGCATTCAACAGAAAGAGGAGACTCTTATGTGGCAAATTAGATAAAGGACTAAGGAAAAGGACTGGCAAATGTTTTGTCTGGAGTGCGGCACTATATGGGGCAGAAACATGGACACTGAGACGAGAGGATGAAGAAAGGTTAGAAGCATTTGAGATGTGGATGTGGAGGAGAATGGAGAGAATAAGCTGGATGGAAAGAGACAGTAATGAAAGAGTATTGGAAAGGGTTGTTGAGAGAAGATGTCTGCTGAAGGTTGTAAGAGAAAGGAAAAAGAACTGGTTGGGACATTCATTGAGAAGGGAGTGCTTGCTAGTAGATGCTTTGGAAGGATTGGTTTGTGGGAGAAGACTAAGAGGAAGAAGGAGATACAAGATGACATAAAGGGAAGAGGAAAAATTATGCAGACCTGAAGAGGATGGCAGAAGACCGGACAGCCTGGAGAACTACCATGTGAAAACCTGCTTTTAGGCAGAACACTGATGATGATGATGATGATGATGATGGAAAAGTACCAGAGCTTCAAGCACTGAAGTTGAAATCGTTATAAGAACAGAAAGCTGCCTAAAGCCGGAGATAAATTCTGCCGAAATTTTTACAGAGGTACAAACTGTGTTCAGAAAGTATAGATTAAATAAAGTAGGCGGTGGTGTGTTTCTGTCTGTGGGTAGTAGTTTATCTTGTAGTGAAGTTGTGATAGATAGGTCCTGCGAATTACTATGGGTAGAGGTTACACTCAACAGCCGTAGCAAAATAATAATTGGCTCCTTCTACCGACCCCCCGACTCAGATGATATAATAGCTGAACGGTCCGAAGAAAACTTGAATCTCATTACAAACAAGTACCCCACTCATACAGTTATAATTGGTGGAGACTTCAATCTACCCTCGATTAGTTGGCGAAAATACATGTTCAAAGCCGGTGGTAGACAGAAAACATCTTCCGAAATTGTACTAAATGCTTCCTCTGAGAATTACTTTGTACAATTAGTTCATGAGCCCACACGAATTGTAAATGGTTGCGAAAACACACTTGACCTCTTAGCCACAAATAATCCTGATCTAATAGAGAGCGTCATGGTGGATACAGGGATTAGTGAACACAAGGTCATTGTAGCGAGGCTCAAAACCATATCAACCAAAACCACTAAAAATAAACGCAAAATGTATCTGTTTAAAACAGCACATAAAAATTCGCTTGATGCCTTCCTAAGAGAGAGTCTCCATTCCTTCCAAGCTAATTACGTAAGTGTAGACCAGATATGACTCAAATTCATAGACACAGTACCGACAGCAATAGATTCATACCCTATAAGTTAATAAGAGACGGGGCTGATCCACCATAATACACAAAACGCGTCAGAACACTGTTGCAGAAGCAACGAAAAAAGCATGCCAAATTCAGAAGAACTCAAAATCCCCAAGACTGGTTAAGTTTAACGGAAGCTCGAAATTTAGTGCGGGTCTCAATGCGAGATGCTTTTAATAGTTTCCACAATGAAACATCGTCTCAAAATATGGTACAATACCCAAAGAGATTCTGGTCGTATGTAAAGTATACCAGCGGCAAAAAACAGTCAATACCGACACTGCGCGATAGCGATAGAAATGTTACCGATGATGATGCCACTAAAGCGGAGTTACTAAATACAGTTTTCCCTTATTCCTTCACGAAAGAAGACGAAGTAAATATTCGAAATTTCGAAACCAGAACAGCTGTTAGCATGAGTGACATAAAAGTAGATAGCTTAGATGTTGCAAAACAACTCAAATCACTTAAGAAAGGCAAGTCTTCCGGTCCAGATAGTATACCAATCAGCTTCCTTTCAGAGTATGCAGACACAATAGCGCCTTTCTTAGCAATCATATACAACCGCTCACTTTACAAAAGGTCTGTTCCTAAAGACTGGAAAGTAGCACAGGTCACACCAATATTCAAGAAAGGAAATAGAAGTAACTCATTGAATTACAGATCAATATCACTGACCTCAATTTGCAGTAGGACTTTGGAGCATATACTGTACTCGAACATTATGAATCACCTTGAAGAAAATGGCTTATTGATACATAACCAACACGGATTCAGAAAATATCGTTCTTGTGCAACACAGATAGCTCTTTATCCCCATGAAGTAATGATTGCTGTCGACTAGTAATCTCAGATCGATTCCATATTCCTAGATTTCCAGAAGGCTTCTGATACCGTTCCTCACAAGCAACTATTAATCAAATTGCGTGCATATGAAGTATCGTCTCAGTTGTGTGGCTGGATTCGCGATTTCCTCTCAGAGAGGTCACAGTTCGTAGTGATAGACGGTAAATCATCGAGTAGAACAGAAGTGATATCTGGCGTTCCGCAAGGTAGTGTCATACGCCCTCTGCTGTCCATGATTTACATAAATGATCTAGGTGATAATCTGAGCAGCCCCCTTAGATTGTTTGCAGATGACGCTGTAATTTATCGTCTACTAAAATCATCAGACGATCAATTCCAATTACAAAATTATCTAGAGAGAATTTCTGTATGGTGCGAAAAGTGGCAATTGGCACTAAACAAAGACAAGTACGAGGTCATCCACATGGGTACTAAAAGAAATCCGATAAACTTTAGGTATACGATAAATTTCACAAATCTAAGGGCTGTCAATTACGTATGAATTACAATTACGAGCAATTTAAATTGGAAAGACCACATGGATAATATTGTGGGGAAGGCGAAACAAAGACTGCGCTTTGTTGGCAGAACACCAGAAGATGCGAAAGACCCACTAAAGAGACAGCCTACATTACACTTGTCCGTCCTCTGTTGGAATATTGCTGCGCGGTGTGGGATCCTTACCAGGTAGGATTGACGGAGGACATCGAAAAAGTGTAAAGAAAGACAGCTCGTTTCGTCTTATCGCGCAATAGGGGTGAGAGTGTCACTCATATGATACGCGAGTTGGGGTGGCAGTCACTGAAACAAAGGCGGTTTTCTTTGCGGCGAGATCTATTTACGAAATTTCAATCACCAACTTTCTCTTCCGAATGCGTAAATATTTTGTTGACACGCACCTACGTAGGGAGAAATGATCATCATAATAAAATACGAGAAATCAGAGCTTGAACGGGAAGATTCAGGTGTACCTTTTTCCCACTCGCCGTTCGAGAGTGGAATGGTAGAGAAGTACTATGGAAATGGTTCGATCAACCCTCTGCCAGGCACTTAAGTGTGAATTGCAGAGTAACCATGTAGATGAAGATGTAGATGTATTGAGCCAGAGATGGTCAAATGCAGTATCGATTGTGTAGTAGCGTCGCTGCTCAACAGCGATCGCTGGTTCAAGGTGTTATGGGTAATGTGTTAGAGTAACTCTAGATAGAGAGAGAGGTATGGAAGACATGCAAGTGTAAAAATGTAAAGAGTAACTTTAGATAAGAGATGTATGAAGGACTCTCAAGAGTAAAGACGTGTTGTATTTGATGTGTGTTGGATATATACTTACTCACTACGGGCAGTAATGGTTTTTATTTGCAAGATACCATACTGGAAATAATTAAGGTAAAGAAAGTTGTTTGTTACCAATGCAATGGGCATATTCGCAAGTGATGATTGAGACAATGTATAGCACTCGCATCCAATGATTTTGTAAGCCTAATTGTTAATGTATAATCAGTTTATTGTGTGTTGCATACTTTCAAACAGTCAAGATACAAGTTTTAAAGTTAGTGTCACACTGCTACTTACCCCAAGTCAATACTAGTTGCCAGACCCATGTCACTTTTGATTAAGAATTTTGCTCAAAAAGTTATTGTCTCAGTCATATTCGATTTACGTAAAATGTATGCTTAGCAATAGTCTTGCACAATGCAATTTAAAGTACTAACAGAGAGCAGTGCAAAGAGCGATAGCATTCATTAAGTACAGGGACCATTTTTTTCAGATTGCCAAAGTTTTATTTCATTACCAGGGCCAATTTCAAAGCAATAGTATTGCAACCGATTCAGTTTTGTTTTCGTAAATTCATGCAGTTTTGGTTTGGTTTAAAGTTATCGATAGTTTACATTCTTGCAGTCAGAAAAGTTCAGTACAGGGCAAAGCGCATAAGTGACGAGATAAAATATGCATTCGAAGGCCATTCCCATTCTAACAGATGTGCTGCAGACTACTGCCAGCTACGTACTTTCAGTCACATTAAAAACTTAAATTTTTCAATGTAAATTAATCATTTCAACTGTTTGGGCCCCAAAGGAGTAGTAAATATTTTGCTACGCATGTTAAATGTTAATCGTGAATAGATCATAGCTGTAAGTTCCGTATGATAGTGATTCATTACTTCAACATCTACTCTTCTTCACTGTAACTAACAAAATTTAGAATATTTAAACAGCGAAAAAATTAAAAATGTTCAAGGAAATTCAGGAACACAGCAATACAATTCACTTAGGAATGAAATAAATAGGAATTGCAGGGAAGCTAAGGCCAAATGGCTACAAGAAAAACGTGAAGATGTCGAAAAATTAATGGTTGTCAGAGGAACCGACTCAACATATAGAAAAGTCAAGCAAGTGTCGCATCATTAAGAGTGTAACAGGAATTCCACTACTAAATACAGTGGAGAGAGCAGATGGGTGGAAAGAGTACACTGAAGGCCTCTATGAGGGAGACGAATTGTACGATTATGATGTAAAAGAAGAAGAAACAAGAGTCGACAGGGAAGAGATACTCGGATCCAGTAGTAGTATCAGAACGTAGAAGAGTTTTGAGAGATTTAGGATCAAATGAGGCAGGAGGCATCGATAACGTTCCATCGAAATTTCTAAAATAATTTGGAGGGAGTGGCAACAAAACGACTATTCACGTTTGTGTGTAGGATATACGATACGTGTGAGGCGAGAAATCATCAGACCTTCGGAAAAAAACATCATCCACACAATTCCAAAGATTGCAAGATCTGACAAGTGCGAGAATCATTACATAATCAGCTTAACAGCTCATGCATCCGAGTTGCTGCCAAGAATAATATACAGAAGAATGGAAAAGAAAACTGAGGATTTGTAACATGCTGCTCAGTTTGGCTTTAGGAAAGGTAAAGACATCAGAGAGACAAATCTGACGTTGCGGTTGATAATGAAAGGAAGACTAAACGAAAATCACGGATTTGTCTGCATGGAAACATCGTTTGACTATGTAAAGTCTTGCACAATGTTCGAAATTATGAGAAAAATAGGGGTAAGCTCTAGGAAAACCTGAGTAGTATACAATGTCTACAAGAGCCAAGACGGAACAATAGCACTGGAAGATCAGGAACAAAGTGCCCTGATCAAACAGAGTGTACGACAGAGATGTGGCCTTTCGCCCCTACTGTTCAGTCTCTACATCGAAGAAGCTTAATAGAAGCTTAAAAGAAAGGTGCAAGAATGCAAAGTGAAAGGATATCAATGATAAGATTGGCTGATGGCACTGCTAGAGAAAGTGAAGAAGAATTACAGGATATGTTGAATGGAATGAGAAGTCTAATGAGTAAAGAATATGGATGAAGGGTAAATCGAAGAAAGATGAAAGTAACGAGAAGTACCAAAAATGTGAACAGCGTGAAACTTAACATCAGGATTGGTGATCAGGATGTAGATGAAGTTAGAGGATTTTACTACCTAGGCAGCAAAATCACCCATGACGGACGGGGCAATGAGGATATAAAAAGCATAATAGCACTGGCAGTAAGACCATTCCCAGCCAAGAGAAGTCTACTAGTTTCAAATATAGGCCTTAATTGGAGAAAAAAATTCTGAGAACGTACGTTTAAAGCACAGCAGTGTATGGTAGTGAAACATGGACTGTGGGAATACCGGAAATTAGGTGGACGGATACAGTAAGAAATGAGATTTCCCGGAGAAAGGAATGTATGTAAAACACTGAAAAGAAGAAGGCACAGAACCGGAGGACATCTGTTAAGACATCAGGACCGAGCGAGGTAGCGCAGTGGTTAGCACACGGGACTCGCATTCGGGAGGACGACGGTTCAATCCCGCGTCCAGACATCCTGATTTAAGTTTTCCGTGATTTCCCTAAATCGCTCCAGGAAAATGCCGGAATGGTTCCTTTGAAAGGGCTCGGCCGACTTCCTTCCTCGTCCTTCCCTAATCCGATGAGACCGATGACCTCGCTGTCTGGTCTCCTCCCCCAAACAACAATCCTTGCGGCAACAATAAGACATCAAGGAATGGCTTCCGTGGTACTAGAGGGAGCTATAGAGGGTAAAAACTGTAGAGCAAGACAGAGACTGGAATGCATCCAGCAGATAACTGAGCACGTAGGTTGCAAGTGCTACTCTGAGCTGAAGACGTTAGTGCACCAGAAGATTTCACCGCAGTAAGCCAGTCAAAAGACTGATGACATACACAGTATGGAAGATTACACTTTTTCATCGTTGCAGTAGTTGTTACATGCATTTCCCAAAGCGGAATGGTTTACGACCAGCAGCGGTCATACAAGTTTCGCGAAACCACACCTCGCAATTATACCTGATCCATTTCCCTCTCTTCACACATCAAAGGTAGCAACCAGAAGGTACGTTTTCTTCCTCCGAGTCAGATTTTGGTGATGATGATGAAAATGAATCGTCTTCTGGATTTCAAGGCTTCTCTTGAATATCCAACGCATTTCTGCAGCCCTTGACTTTCTTTCCTTGTCTGTTTTCAAATTCCGGTGTATTCTTCCATCTTGCTCGATTGAGATAAACTGGGGAAGCCACATGGGAAGCTGAATTTTTCTCTCTCCTCGTTTTTGTGGTACCAGGATGGTTGTCGTTGGCAGTGGTAAAGCAGAAGAAAACGGTAAACATGATGTTGCTGAACTCCGACTTCTCGAATTCCTTGAAAGATCAGTAGGAGTTGCAGGACCTTGGTTTACGTCTGATTCCATGATATCAGAGAGGGACATCACTGAGGAATGCGGACGAACGAAGAAAGATCCCTTCACAGTATTTCCTACATTAGTTCCATATCTCCAGACCACGTCAGCAAATTTTTTATTGGCGGCCAAGGGATTATTGTGTATAATTAGGCTACATGGATTCTTTAACAAAAAGTAAATAATACACATTATATTCCTATTTAGAAAGCCCTTCGATGACCGTTTCGTATAATCACATTCCCTTGAATTTTTTAAAAATGTGAGCAGTTCCTCTAATTTGTAACAGATACCGCTAGTTGTTTTGTTGATCGATCTGGTGGATCCCATACAACTTGTAGCGGAAAGATATGTAACTAGCATTCATGCATTTCAGCAATATACCTTATTTTAAACAGATTTAATATGACGTGGCGGATTATTATAAACAATACAGTCTTACCTCTTCTATTTTCTTCTGGGTGATCCCTGTCTGCATTATATACAGAGGGGTCCAAAAAGATGTATCCACTGTTTCAAAGTCCATGACTTGCAAACTAATTGACGGAGTTGTCTCATTTTTGGTGAAAGTGTAACTTAAAGTCCAACTTAAAGATATCACTGTAGGTGTTCGAAATGGTCACCGTTAACATCCACACACAAACGATGCCGCCGAACTGCAGCACGAACTACTGGCTGCAACCCTTTTTATGGCTCGTGAAAACCACACATTGCATGTTGTTCCACTATACAGCGAGACCTTCAGAGGTGGTAGTCCAAACTGCTGTACACACTGGTACCTCTAATACCCAGTAGCACGTCCTCTTCCATTAATGCATGCCTGAACTCGTCGTGGCATAGTATCCACAAGTTCATCAAGGTTGGTCCACCTAGTCCCACTCCTCAACGGCGATTCGGTGTAGATCCCTCACAGTGGTTGGTGGGTCATGTCCTCCATAAACAGCCCTTTTCAGTCTACCCCAGGCATGTTATATAGGGTTTATATCTGGAGAATATGCTGGCCACTCTAGTCGAGCGATGTCGTTATTGGTTCAAAATGGTTCAACTGGCTCTGAGCACTATGATACATAACACCTGTGGTCATCAGTCCCCTAGAACGTAGAACTACTTAAACCTAACTAACCCAAGGACGTCACGCACATCCATACCCGAGGCAGGATTCGAACCTGCAACCGTAGCAGTCGCGCGGTTCCGGACTGAGCGCCTAGAACCTCTAGACCACCGCGGCCGGCGATGTCGTTATTCTGGAGGAAGTTATTCACAAGATATGCACGATGGGGGCGCGAATTGTCGTCCACAAAGACGAATGCCTCGCCAATATGCTGCCGATATGGTTGCGCTATCGGTCGGAGGATGGCATACACG
The DNA here is from genome assembly GCF_021461385.2 of Schistocerca piceifrons. Taxonomy (NCBI): domain Eukaryota; kingdom Metazoa; phylum Arthropoda; class Insecta; order Orthoptera; family Acrididae; genus Schistocerca; species Schistocerca piceifrons. The sequence continues at coordinate 142,908,290 of NC_060146.1, read as the reverse complement.
TATATTACAGCCGTTACGGCGCCTTCCATGACCACCAGCGGCGTACGTCGGCCCAACATAATGCCATCCCAAAACAGCAGAGAACCTCCACCTTGCTGCAGTCGTTGGACAGTGTCTCTAAGGCGTTCAGCCTGACCAGGTTGCCACCAAACACGTCTCCGATGATTGTGTGGCTGAAGGCATATGTGACACTCTTCGGTTCATTCGGCATGTTGTTAGGCCCATATGTACCGCGCTGCATGGTGTCTTGGTTGCAAAGTGGGACCTCCCCATGGACGTCGGGAGTCAAGTTGCGCATCATGCAGCTTATTGCGCACACTTTGAGACGTAACACGACGTCCTGTGGCTGCACAAAAAGCATTATTCAACATGGTGGCGTTGCTGTCAGGGTTCCTCCGTAGGTAGCGGTCATCCACTGCAGTAGTAGCCCTTGGGCGGCCTGATCGAGGCACGTCATCGACAGTTCTTGTCTCTCTGTATCTCCTCCATGTCCGATAACATCGCTTTGGTTCACTCCGATACGCCTGGACACTTCCTTTGTTGAGAGCCCTTCCTCGCACAAAGTAACAATGCGGACGCGATGGAACCGCGGTATTGACGGTCTAGGCATGGTTGAACTACAGACTGGAACTGATCGGCTGTCGGACCCCCTCCGTCTAATAGGCGCTGCTGATGCATGGTTGTTTACATTTTTGGGCGGGTTTAGTGATATCTCTGAACAGTCAAAGGAACTGTGATACAATATCTACAGTCAAGGTCTATCTTTAAGAGTTCTGGGAACCGGGGTGATGCAAAACTTTGTTTGGTGTGTGTAATTTAGGACCTGTTAAAGACAAGATTAATTTCTTCAGCTTTGGAAAATGTTACCAAAGTTTGTTGTTCAATTATTTTTTTCTGTGTACAACTGTTGTAATTGTCTATAGTTTATTAGTTTAGCATATCAGAAACCACGTAACCGCTACGGTCGCAGGTTCGAATCCTGCCTCGGGCATGGATGTGTGTGATGTCCTTAGGTTAGTTAGGTTTAAGTAGTTCTAAGTTCTAGGGGACTGATGACCTCAGAAGTTAAGTCCCATAGTGCTCAGAGCCATTTGAACCATATCAGAAATATTATCTTAGTTAAATAATATTACGTTCAATTTACAGTGAAAATAATTCCTCTTGTTTTTTTCCCAATTCTATTAACACTAATTTAAAATCTTTGATCCAATAAAATTTTACTCCACCACATACTTATCTTTGCACCTGATGATGGCGTAACAACCGAAAACCGGTTCGTGAAACAAATAATAGATACTGTAGAATTTTACCCCAGTGTCGCGTGAACTTCATTCACTACGTTCAGCATTTTCACTTGGAGAACGCTAGCTTCATACCATGTCAGCCACAGTCGTTCTATCGCAACACGAAATTCAGATGATTAATTTCAGAAGCCAAGTGGTTCTCCTAACATACACTTTTTTCCCCGTGTACCAATGTATGCAGGGTGTTACAAAAAGGTACGGCCAAACTTTCACGAAACACTCCTCACACACAAAGAAAGAAAATATGTTATGTGGACATGTGTCCGGAAACGCTTACTTTCCATGTTAGAGCTCATTTTATTACTTCTCTTCAAATCACATTAATCATGGAATTGAAACACACAGCAACAGAACGTACGAGCGTGTACACTTTGTTACAGAAAATGTTCAAAATGCCCTCCGTTAGCGAGGATGCATGCATCCACTCTCCGTCGCATGGAATCCCTGATGCGCTGATGCAGCCCTGGAGAACGGCGTATTGTATCACAGCCGTCCACAATAAGAGCACGAAGAGTCTCTACATTTGGTACCGGGGTTGCGTAGACAAGAGCTTTCAAATGCCCCCATAAATGAAAGTCAAGAGGGTTGAGGTCAGGAGAGCGTGGAGGCCATGGAATTGGTCCGCCTCTACCAATCCATCGGTCACCGAATCTGTTGTTGAACCACATATTGAGTCGTAAAGGCACATGTTCTAGCAGCACAGGTAGAGTATCCCGTATGAAATCATGATAGTGTGCTCCATTGAGCGTAGGTGAACGAAACTAAAATGAGCTCTAACATGAAAATTATGCGTTTCCGGACACATGTCCACATAACGTCTTTTCTTTATTTGTGTGTGAGGAATGCCTCTTGAAAGTTTGGCCGTACCTTTTTGTAACACACTGTATAAAACTGTTGTCTTCTGGAATGGGTGTCAAAAGCTCTGGGCGCTACGATATGAATCAGTGTGTCGGCTTGCGGTTCTCTGAGTGACAGAGTCGTCCATCCGACTTTCGTTGTACAAAAACATCTAAAAAGGCAGCCTTCCTTTGTAAGGTGTCAGGCAAATCCAACACCTTCCATGAAAACCCTGACATGATAAGCAAATCCAGTAGTATGTCACATAGCTCCGAATAAATCGTGACATTAAATTAACCAAAGTAATACGAGTAACGAGTGAGCAAATGGAATACCACAGACTAACACAAGAATGCCTAAATGCATGTCATACCTTCCCACCGTGAGACACACGCAGTTCTGAGGGGAGAAACGAGAACAGAAGCCGATAGCAGAACCGTGTTAAGCTGGAAGGCCCTACGATAAGGGACGGACACCCACGTCGCCAGCTAACCGCTAGGACCACCACAGCTAGTTTTAGCGTGAGACTTTTTCGCGTCTCTGTTACGTCAGGACCACCCCCCAGCCCATGTTAAAAGCTAGAGCCCTCCAGAAGAACAGTATAGATCTTACGATAACACAAAAAGGGCCACACCCCAGCCGCAAGTTTTAGCGTGAGACTTTTTCGCGTCTCTGTTACGTCAGGACCGCTCCCAGCCCACGTTAAAAGCTAGAGCCCTCCAGAAGAACAGTATAGATCTTCCGATAACACAAAAAGGGCCACACCCCAGCCGCAAGTTTTAGCGTGAGACTTTTTCCCGTCTCTGTTACGTCAGGACCACCCCCAGCCCATGTTAAAAGCTAGAGCCCTCCAGAAGAACAGTATAGATCTTACGATAAAACTAAAAGGACCACACCAGCTGCAAGTTTTAGCGTGAGAGTTTTTCGCTTCTCTGTTACGTTGCAAACTTTAAAAACATTGCCCCACCACGAAAAGTATAATGTTTCTCATTGGCTGGACAGAATTTTTGTAGGCGGAGCTAAAGGTTAACATTGAGACCCTGATTGGTCAGATGAAAACACAGCCAGATAGTTTTTTTAAACCAACTTTGGTAAATTGTAGTAAGGAGAAGTTAGGAAAGAGTTGCTTCCGAGACGGCGAGGTGAGTGGAGCTGTGCTGCCCGCCGCCCCCTGACGAACACCAAGGTAATGAACGCACGCGATGCCGCATAACAGCGCATAAAGCTTCACTCAGAACTGCAGAAGTCTCATCTGTTACATCCCCTATTTACGTAATACTAGTGTCGATCGTCAATTAAATCTCATGGTGTTCACATTTGCCAATTGAAGTAAAACTCTGAAACGCGATGATTTTTCTGTTATATAGTTATTGAGAAGCCACATCAGCCACTGTAATTTACGACAAGTTAGATAAGTAATTAAAGATAATTGAGGGTCACTGTAGACCATTTTGATAGTTTTCTCTTTGTGAAACTTAATTTAAACCTAGGTTATAGATGTGATATGGCATAGGTCATCCTTCGATCCATTGTAGAACTTGGGAACCCATTCAGGGAATATTCGTTCACATTTTTGTTGAATGCAGTTGGTTTTTACCATCCTGTATTAAAACATTTCCTTTTATCAATAGTGCAATTTATAAACAATGTTTTGTGAGTAGAATAAAAATTCCAATAGTAAACTTAACTACTTTCTCGACGTTATTTTACCAGCTAACTAATAATAGGAAAGCCTTGAACCCCTTCCACTACATTTAGTTAGTATTAAGATACTTTTACAGGGAGTGCAGTGGAGCTGACGCTGAAATCATTATGTATTTGGTTATATCATCGCTAGTCTCACTGAACTCTTCTGAACTCTACATGTCATGTGTGGTCTGGCGTCTCCTTACCAGCAACAGGTCCCAGGTTCAAACTGGTCAATTCCCTAAAAAACACGCTCAGAGCGTCGTTGCGCGAAAGTGGTAGGGAGACACGATATAGAACAAACAGACACCACACAGAATGTTCGACCTTTTTCGTCTGTTTCGAAAGTGAACTCGATGTTTGGGTTCATCTTGTCCAAATGTTCAAAGAAGTGCTCAACACCTTCTACGCCGTATGACTCTGTGTCCTAACAGGTCTCGGAACGTCCAGCGCCACCGACCGACCGCCACGTCATCCTCAACCCTTAGGCGTCATCCGATGCGAATATGGAGGGGCATGTGGTCTGAAGACCGCTCTCCCGGCCGTTGTCAGCAAGTAGCTACTCAGTTTGCCTCACATAAGCTGAGTGCGCCCCGCTTGCCAACAGTGTTCGGCAGACCGGATGGTCACCCATCCAAGTGTTAGCCAAGCCCGAGGGGGCGTAAATTCGGTGATCTGACGGGAACCGGTGTTACGACTGCGGCAAAGACGTTGGCTTTACCCCGTATGGCCAAACCATAAACGTGTCACCAATATGGCGCTAAAATGAAGACGGATGAAGGGGAGCCAACTGTTTACAAAAGTTCCTGTGGAGGACACACTGAAACTGTTGGCAGAGCATTTTCCTGAAACGATACAGTTATTGCGACAGGTTATGACGACCAAGTACTTCTTGTATGATGGTAATTTTTGTGAAATGACGGGCAAAATGACTGTTGCTAGTCTCCAGCAGTGGCGAACCTTTTTTATGGAACATTTTGATGAACGTGCATTAAATTTGGTTCCCATTCGTCCATCTTCATTTTATCGATGTAATGATTGTAAGTAGGCCAAATGCCTTCAAGTCGAAGTGATGTTGTAACTAATTCACGTCACTGTGCTTGCATGTTCCGTTTTTATATCTTGCCACAGCTACACTACCCCCGTAAGAGGTCCCTGACTAAGAAATTTTTTGCTAGCGCACTCGAGCAGATGTAATTTCAATGAATTGCTCACGCGCTGCCTGCGATATGTAAGGTATAAGAGAATCTCAGACCAGAGAGCAGTGTTGACTGCAGTAGGAACTATGTGGTAGTAGGAGTAAGTAGTAGCTAGCAGTATGGTGTATCGAGTTGGCTGGCCCGGTCGTGTGGAGCGATGGCGGTGCCTGAGCGATGTAGTATAAGGTAAAAGCAGCCGCGCGCATATGTACTATTGTTATATCAAGTCCCATGTAAATATTTTTAAAGAAAATCTAATAATATTAATCTTTCTCATAAAAAGTAACTTCTGACAATCATTCATTTCAATTTAAAGAATTTACTAAATTCTCCAATCCATGGTCATTCCGATTATTGTAAAGATAAATCAGTTGTTTCTTTTTATGCATGACAAATCTATCGGCCAGCATTGCACTGGGCTGTGCCAGAAAAAATTCTTATAGAAGCAGATATATATATGCGTTATCCGGCGACCTTATTGAGGTAAGAATTTTCAATTTATTCAGAATGATCTTTCAGGGCCATGACGCAGCCCTACTGACGTCCAAAATTTACCAGTTTAAATTCACAATCAGTTAATTAATGAAAGGTTATAAGTGATTCACATTTTTTATTAGGAGGTTAGCCATATTTTATTATTTGTAGGTTACGGAATTTATTTATTGGGAGGTTACGCTGAATGTGAATGCTATACAGATTATTATTTTATCTGTTGGGAAGTTACACCCCCACAACCGTCCAGATATATAATACAGGTATACCTTATGATGGTGAATAGTTAGGCAATTTGAAATCTGTCATGGCAAACACAAATTGAAGAATCACAAAAGATGGCTGGTTGCAGTAATTTCTAGAAACGTTTGTTCGCTGATTGTTTGCACTTGCAAAATGTCCTGTCCGCTTGTAGTTAGTGGTGTTCCCAGTTTTATATAGATTCAATGAAACCTGAGGATCATTTAAACCCTCATATGCAGAGCCACTCAGTCTAAACCCCAGTGTACCAGTGAAAGGATAAAACTGGGGCTCATTTGTATGTGGCACCCGAATATGATTTTGTAAACGATGTCTTTGATAGGCTTTATATCGCAGACCCAGAGATACTGATAGTGTTGGAGTAAGACAGCGCTTGGCGCACAGTTGTAGGTAGCTGTCTGTGAGGGAAAGACGACGGAGTAGGCAGTTTTCGTAGTGTGCTGTATGAAGTCACCAACTGCTAGATTAATGTAGGTATTTCAGTATTGTTGAACATGGGAGAAGAAGTCTTCATGCAACCAAGGTAAAGATGTTAAATCATTACGATTTCTGTTTTTGCCAGCGAGTTAGTATAGACGAGTTGGATGATGATTTGCAATTGTTGAGTAGCCCCAGAATGTACGTGAGCTGTTTTGATAAAAACGCTAGTTCGATATTTCACTTTTGTAATGTTTCTAAGATTTGTTAACAGAGCCATATGTAATTTGATGATCTGAGTTTATGTTGGATTGTTGTTGTGGTCTTCAGTCCCGAAACTGGTTTGATGCAGCTCTCCATGCTACTCTATCCTGTTCAAGCTTCTTCATCTCCCAGTACCTACTGCAACCTACATCCTTCTGAATCTGCTTAGTGTATTCATCTCTTGGTCTCCCTCTATGATTTTTACCCTCCACGCCATCCTCCAATACTAAATTGGTGATCCCTTGATGCCTCAGAACAAGTCTTACCAACCGATCCCTTCTTCTAGTCAAGTTGAGCCACAAATTTCTCTTCTCCCCAGTTCTATTCAGTACCTCCTCATTAGTTACGTGATCTACCCATCTAACCTTTAGCATTCTTCTGTAGCACCACATTTCGAGAGCTTCTGTTCTCTTCTTGTCCAAACTATTTATCGTCCATGTTTCACTTCCATACATGGCTACACTCCATACAAATACTTTCAGAAACGACTTCCTGGCACTTACATCTGTACTCGATGTTAACAAATTTCTCTTCTTGAGAAACGCTTTTCTTGCCATTGCCAGTCTGCATTTTATATCCTCTCTACTTCGACCATCATCAGTTATTTTGCTCCCCAAATAGTAAAACTACTTTACTACTTTAAGTGTCTCATTTCCTAATCTAATTCCGTCAGTATCACCCGACTTAATTCTAATACATTCCATTATCCTCGTTTTGCTTTAGTTGATGTTCATCTTATATCCTCCTTTCAAGACACTGTCCATTCCATTCAACTGCTCTTCCAGGTCCTTTGCTACCTCTGTTGGATTAGTGAAGCCAAATAATACGTGCTGTTTAAATCCCATTGTTTGTGAATCAGTTGTGAGTAATGTAACTTCAATTGTCAGATGTTTTTGAGAAGACAAACTTAACTTGCAATATAATTTTGCTAAGAAACTTAATGTTAGTAATTCAACATAATCAGTACCGCCTCCCTGTCCAGGACATATTTTTTAAAGAAATTGAATTTTCTTATATGTTCTCGTTTATCAGGAAATGAATTACATGTGCATTTCAAAATATTATGGCCAGCATCGCACACTGCTGAACCTGTACCTAGCATATTTTTGTTTTTCATGAGAGACCAAAAAATATCGCGTTCCACCGTTGCTGCTTTAGAGGTAAGACAATTTAATTTATTTGTGATGTGCACAGGGACCAAAGTTGTCAGTTTTGAACAGGACCAGTTGATTCAGTGCCTAAGGGGAGTGACTGTATTTCTTTATTGGTATTGGGAGTTGCATTGCCCAATCAATTACTGTAAAGTTTTGCTAACAATAACACAGAGTAAAAACATCACTTGCTCTTACAACACGCCACACGAAAATTCGATTTCAGTACCCATTGCACAGATCAGATCGATCATTATTTCATATGTTTAAAGAACGTTTCACCAGGAACAGGCCCTTTATTTTTTTCAAGTGCGCTAGTAATCTTACGGACTAGTCAGAAGTATCTGGACAATTCTCTGTGGAAATCAGCAGCAGATGTGACAAGATGGCGTCCTGCCAGCATAAAAAGAGGCGGGGAATATTATGCTGTCAGTGGAGAAGAAGTAACAGCAAAGAAATGGTTCAAATGGCTCTAAGCACTATAGGACTTAACATCTGAGGTCACCAGTACCCTAGAGTTAGAACCACTTAAACCTAACTAACCTAAGGACAACACACATATCCATACCCGAGGAAGGATTCGAAGCTGCGACTGTAGCAATCGCGCGGTTTCAGGCTGAAGCACGTAGGACCGCTAGGCCACCGCGGCCGGCAAATGGGAAGGACCAACCACAGCTAAGTCAAGACGAAGGAGACCTTGTGCAGTGATGGGCAGGGACCGTCGAGCATTGGGTGGTGCGATCAGTGGAAGGAATCACTCGTGAGTTCTGAAGTGCTACCAGCAATTCAGCGATGACTGTGCATAGGAAGTTAAGAAGAAGGGGATATAATGGTCGAGGACCTCCTCTTAAGCCACACACTTCTGTAATCAATGCTAAGCAACGCTTGAGGTCGTCTAAGAGGAACACCAGTAGACTGTATGTATGTATGAATTAAACCAGGGATCTAGAAACCATGGAGAGGCTTTGTCCCGTCATAGCCCTCAGTGGTTCACATCTCCACAACAGGCCACAGCAGTCCACCCACCCCACCACCGCCCCACACAGAACCCAGGGTCATTGTGCGATTCGGCCCCCAGTGGACTACACCCCCCCCCCCCCCCCCCGCCTCCCCTTGGGAGCGTCTTATACCAGTGGAGTGTAATCCCAAATGTTTGCATGGACAGTGTTTGTGCAGCAATCGCTGGCACAGTGCAACTGAGGCGGAATAAGGGGACCCAGTCCGCTTTCGCCAAGGCAGATTGAAAATCGCCTTAAAAACCATCCATAGACTGACCAGCACACTGGACCTTGAAACCAATCCGCCAGGCGGATTCATGCTGGGGACCCGCATGCCTTCCCACTCCGGAAGCAGGGACCAAACTGATAAGGTCATCAGTCCCTAGACTTACACACTACTTAAACTAACTTTTGCTAAGAACAACACACACACACCCATGCCCGAGGGAGGACTCGAACCTCCGGTAGGAGGGGCCGTGGAATCCGTGATGTGGCATCTCTCTGTGGCCACTTCGCGTGGCCGGGCTAGTAGACAGTAATTGTCTGGAAACGAGTGGTTTGGAGTGATGAATTATGCTATATACTGTAGCATGGATGGGTCTGGATCTGGTGAATGTCTGTAGAACCTTACTGCAATCACTGTTCTGCCAACAGTGAAGTATGGGGGAGATATGGAGTTGTTCTTAATGGTTATGGTACAGTCGCCTAGTTGCGGTTCAGAACACAGTAAACGTGGAAGGATAGGAACACTTTTTCAGTATTGTGTACTGCATACAGTAGCGGAATAGTTCAGGGACGAAGATTCTTTCTATCAGCATCACAGTGCACCCTGTCATAAAGTGGTACAAGTGAGGCAATGATTTGTTGGCAGTAACATCTCTGAAATCGACAGACCTGCTCAGAGACCAGACCTGAACCCCACGGAACACATTTGGGATGAGTTAGGTCGTCGATTTCGCTCCAGATCGCAGCACCCAGCGGCACTACCTTGTCAGATTCGGGCTCTTCAGTAAGAATGGGCTATGATTCCTACACACACAGTGAGATACTTGACTGAAAGCGTCCGCTATACGGTTCAAGACGTCATAATGGCATTGAATAGACCACGAAATACAGGGTTATTACAAATGATTGAAGCGATTTCACAGTTCTACAATAACTTTATTATTTGAGATATTTTCACAATGCTTTGCACACACATACAAAAACTCAAAAAGTTTTTTTAGGCATTCACAAATGTTCAATATGTGCCCCTTTAGTGATTCGGCAGACATCAAGCCGATAATCAAGTTCCTCCCACACTCGGCGCAGCATGTCCCCATCAATGAGTTCGAAAGCATCGTTGATGCGAGCTCGCAGTTCTGGCACGTTTCTTGGTAGAGGAGGTTTAAACACTGAATCTTTCACATAACCCCACAGAAAGAAATCGCATGGGGTTAAGTCGGGAGAGCGTGGAGGCCATGTCATGAATTGCTGATCATGATCTCCACCACGACCGATCCATCGGTTTTCCAATCTCCTGTTTAAGAAATGCCGAACATCATGATGGAAGTGCGGTGGAGCACCGTCCTGTTGAAAGATGAAGTCGGCGCTGTCGGTCTCCAATTGTGGCATGAGCCAATTTTCCAGCATGTCCGGATACACGTGTCCTGTAACGTTTTTTTCGCAGAAGAAAAAGGGGCCGTAAACTTTAAACCGTGAGATTGCACAAAACACGTTAACGTTTGGTGAATTGCGAATTTACTGCACGAATGCGTGAGGATTTTCTACCTACCAGATTCGCACATTGTGTCTGTTCACTTCACCATTAAGAAAAATGTTGCTTCATCACTGAAAACAAGTTTCGCACTGAACGCATCCTCTTCCATGAGCTGTTGCAACCGCTCCGAAAATTCAAAGCGTTTGACTTTGTCATCGGGTGTCAGGGCTTGTAGCAATTGTAAACGGTAATGCTTCTGCTTTAGCCTTTTCCGTAAGATTTTCCAAACCGTCGGCTGTGGTACGTTTAGCTCCCTGCTTGTTTTATTCGTCGACTTCCGCGGGCTACGCGTGAAACTTGCCCGCACGCGTTCAACCGTTTCTTCGCTCACTGCAGGCCGACCCGTTGATTTCCCCTTACAGAGGCATCCAGAAGCTTTAAACTGCGCATACCATCGCCGAATGGAGTTAGCAGTTGGTGGATCTTTGTTGAACTTCGTCCTGAAGTGTCGTTGCACTGTTATGACTGAGTGATGTGAGTGCATTTCAAGCACGACATACGCTTTCTCGGCTCCTGTCGCCATTTTGTCTCACTGCCCTCTCGAGCGCTCTGGCGGCAGAAACCTGAAGTGCGGCTTCAGCCGAACAAAACTTTATGAGTTTTTCTACGTATCTGTAGTGTGTCGTGACCATATGTCAATGAATGGAGCTACAGTGAATTTATGAAATCGCTTGAATCATTTGTAATAGCCCTGTAGTAATGTCCACTAAGGCCGCGGCTGGTCCAGGCGGAGATTTGAGTCCTCCCTCGGGCATGGGTGTGTGTGTGTGTGTGTGTGTGTGTGTGTGTTTGTCCTTAGGATAATTTAGGTTAAGTAGTGTGTAAGCTTAGGGACTGATGAGCTCAGTAGTTAAGTCCCATAAGATTTCACACGCATTTAAACATTTTTGAACTAAGCCCGCCCGGCTGGCCGCGCGGACCAACGCGCTGCTTCCCGAGCGGGAACTCGTGCCGGTCGCCGGCACGAATCTGCCCGGCGGAGTAGTGTCGAGGTCCGGTGTTCCGGCCAGCCTGTGGATGTTTTCAAAGCGGTTTTCCATCTACCTCGGTGAAACCGGGCTGGTTCCCCTTATTCCGCCTCAGTTACACTATGTCGGCAATTGCTGTGCAAACACTGTTTCCAGGTATGCATACACCATAATTACACTACCACGCAAACATTTGGGGTTACTCTCGTCTGGAATGAGACGTTCCTGGCCTAGGGGGATGGGGGGGGGGGGGGGGAGGCTCCACTGGGGGCTGAACCGCACAATAAACCTGGGTTCAGTGTGGGGCGGCGGTGGGGTGGGTGGGCTGCTGTGGCCTGTGAACCACTGAGGGCTACGGTGGGACGAAGCCACTCCGTCGTTTCTAGGTTCCTGGTTTAATACAATACAATACAACGTCCACTAATAGGTGGTTAGCTGGGAAGAGTACACTGAAGGCCTCTGCGAGGGAGAAGACTTGTCTGATGGCGAGATGGCGTCCTGCCAGTCTAAAAGGAGGCAGCGAATATTATGCTATCAATGGAGAAGCAGCAACAGCAGAGGAAATAGGAGTCGACAGGGAAGAGATAGGGGATGCAGTATTAGAGCTTTGAGCCAGCCAAGATCAAATAAGGCAGAAGCAATAGATAACATTGCATCGGAATTTCTAAAATATTTCGGGGAAGTGGCAACAAAACTTTCGGAAAAACGTCATCCGCACAATCTAGAATATTGCAAGAGCTGTCAAGTGCGACAATTTTCGCACAGCTTAAGAACTCAGTGCATACAGCTTTCCGACAAGAATAATGTACAGAACACCGTAAAGGAAGACTAGGGATCTGTTAGATAACGAATAGTTGCCTGTAGGGGAAGGTCAAGGCACCAGAGAGGTAACTGTGACGATCTGTTTGATAATGAAAGCAACAGTGGAGAAAAATCAAGCCACGTTTATAGAATTTGTCGACCTCGAAAAAGCGTTAGACTATGTAAAACTGTGCAGGATGTACGCAAAATATGGGAAACCAATAAGGAAAGACTTACAAAAAGCAAGAGGGAACAATAAAATTGGAAGATCAAGAACGAAGTGTTCAGATTAAAAAGAGTGTAAGGCAGGGTTGTAGTCTGTCGCCCCTACTGTTCTATCCGCACATCAAACAAGAAATGATGGAAATAAAAGAAGGGTTCAGCAGTGGAATTAAAATTCAAGGTGAAAGGATATCAATGATACGATTCGCTGATAACATTGCTATCCTGAGTGAAAGTGAAGAAGAATTACATGATGCGCTGAATAGAATGAACAGTCTAATGAGTACAGAATATGGACTGAGAGTAAATCGAGGAAAGACGAAAGTAATGAGAAGTAACAGAAATGAGAACAGCGAGAAACTTAACATCAGGATTGGTGGTCACGAAGTAGATGAAGTTAAGGAATTCTGCTACCTACACAACAAAATAACCAGTGACGGACGGGGCAAGGAGGACATCAAAAGCAGACTAGCATTGGCAAAAGGGCGTTCGTGGCCAAGAGAAGTCTATTAGTAACAAATATAGGCCTTAATTTGAGGAAAACATTTCTGCGAATGTACGTTTGGAGCACAGCATTGTATGGTAGTGAATCATGGACTGTGTGAAAACTGGAACAGAAGAGAACCCAAGCATTTGAGATATGGTGCTACAGACATATGGTGAAACTTATGTGGATTGATAAGGTAAGGAATGAGGTCGTTCTGTCCAGAATCGGAGAGGAAAGGAATATGTGGAGAACACTAAAAGAAGACGGGACGGGATGGTTGGACATTTATTGTCACATGAGAGAATTATGCACACAATTCCCAAGATTGCAAGAGCTGAAAAGTGCGAGAATTATCGCACGATCAGCTTAACACCTCACGCATCCAAATTGCTGACTAGAATAATATACAGAAGAATGGAAAAGAAAATTGAGGATGCGCTAGATGACGATCAGTTTGCCTTTAGAAAAGGTAAAGGCACCAGAGAGGCAATTCGGACGTTGCAGTTGATAATGGAAGCAAGACTAAAGAAAAATCAAAGCACGTTCATAGGGATTGTCGACCTAGAAAAAGCGTTCTACAGTGTAAAATGGTACAAGATGTTCGAAATTCTGAGAAAAACAGGGATAAGCTATAGGGGGAGACGGTTAACACACAGTATGTACAAGAAACAAGAGGGAATAATGAGAGTGGACGACCAAGAATGAAATGCTTGGATTAAAAAGTGCGTAAGAAAGGGACGTAGTTTTTCGCCCCCACTGTTCAATCTGCACACAGAAGAAACAGTGTGGGAAATAAAAGAAAGCTTCAGGTAGGGGTGGAAGGTAATCAATGATAAGATTCGAAGATGATACTGCTATCGTGAGTGATAGAGATGAAGAAATACAGGACTGCTGAATGGAATGAAAAGTATAATGAGTACAGAGTAAGGAATTAGACTAAATCGAAGAAAGAGGAAAGTTGTATAGGAGTAGCAGAAATGAGAACAGCAAGAAAACATTAGGACTGGAGATCGTGAAGCAGATGAAGCTAAGGAAATCTGCTACCTAGGCAAAAAAGTAAACCATGATGGACGGACCGAGCGAGGTGGCGCAGTGGTTAGACACTGGACTCGCATTCGGGAGGACGACGGTTCAATCCCGCGTGCGGCCATCCTGATTTAGGTTTTCCGTGATTTCCCTAAATCGCTCCAGGCAAATGCCGGGATGGTTCCTTTCAAAAGGGCACGGCCGACTTCCTTCCCCGTCCTTCCCTAATCCGATGAGACCGATGACCTCGCTGTCTGGTCTCCTTCCCCCAAAAACCACCACCATGATGGACGGAGCAAGAAGGTTCAAATGGTTCAAATGGCTCTGAGCACTATGGGACTTAATTTCTGCGGTCATCAGTCCCCTAGAACTTAGAACCTTCCTAAAAACTAACTAACCTAAGGACAGCACACACATCCATGCCAGAGACAGGATTCGAACCTGCGACCGTAGCGGTCACGCGGTTCCAGACTGTAGCGCCTAGAACCGCTCGGCCACCCCGGCCGGCTAGCGCAAGAAGGACACAAAAAGCAATGTAGCACTTGGAAAAAGGGATTCCTGACCAAGAGAAGTCTGCTAGTATCAAATGTAGGTCTCAATTTGAGGACGAAATTTCTGAGAATGTACGTTTAGAGCACAGCATTGTATGGTAGTGAGACACGGACTGTGGGGAAACCGAAACTGCAGAGAATCGAAGCCTCTGAGATGCGGCGCTACAGAAGACTGTTAGGAAGACTGATAAGGTGAAGAATGAGGAGGCAAAATGGCCGAGGAAGGGAACATATCGAGAAAAATGACAAGAAGAAGGGATAAAATGATAGGAAATCTGATAAGACATCAGGGAATAATTCTGTGGTATTAGAGGGACCTGTAGAGGGTAAAAACTGGTAGACGAAGACAGAGATTGGAATATGTCCAGCAAGTAATCGAGAACGTAGGCTGCAGTTGCGACTATGAGATGAAAAGTTGGGTGCAGGAGAGGAATTAGTGGCGCGCTGCATCAAAACCTTTCAGAAGGCTGACGACTGAAGAGAAATGTGTCCAGATACTATTGGGCAGATAGTGTAGTTTGAATGTTTGGGAAGGTTTTACACTTGACGTAAAATTTTGGATGAGACTGGGTCTTGCATGGGTGAGATGCGACGTTACTGGACTATGGGGATGGTAATGGGGCGGGGTGGGGTGTCGGCTGCCCTACCTTGCAGGGTTGGCGGCGTCCCAGGCGTTGGGCACGAGCACGTTGTCGACGACGCGCGCGTTGCGCCACGTCTGCAAGCTGTCGGACTCGTCGTCGGGCACGCGCACGCCGTGCACCACGGGGATGCCGTCGGCGCCCACCTTGAGCACGCTCTTCTGGCGGCGCCACCAGTCCTCGGAGGAGTCCTTGCTGGCCGAGGCGTCGCCGGCCACCAGCAGCTTCCCGGAGCTCACCAAGACCGGCGCCGGTACCCCCAGGGGCTGCGACACCAGCCGCTCCTGCCGGCCGCCGGTCGACGCCGCCGGGGGGTCGTCCTTGAAGACCAGGCCCACCGGGGACACGCGGATGGATACGCTGGAGCCTGCACACACGGAACGCCGGTCTCAATCTCGCTGCAGACACTGCAGTAGCGTTTGCTGTCGATGCCTGCGGCGAGATGCTGGTACACTATGTGGTCAAAAGTATTCGGACACCCCCAAAAATATTAGGTGCATTGTGCTGCCACCTACTGCCAGGTATTCCATATGAGCGACCTCAGCAGTCATTAGACATCGAGAGAGAGCAGAATGCCGGTCGGAGTGGCCGTGCGGTTCTAGGCGCTACAGTCTGGCGCCGAGCGACCGCTACGGTCGCAGGTTCGAATCCTAACCTCGGGCATGGATGTGTGTGATGTCCTTAGGTTAGTTAGGTTTAAGTAGTTCTAAGTTCTAGGCGACTGATGACCTCGGAAGTTAAGTCGCGTAGTGCTCAGAGCCATTTGAACCATTTGAGCAGAATGGGGTGCCCCGCGGAACTCACGGACTTCGAACGTGGTCAGGTGATTGGGAGTCACTTGTGTCATACGTCTGTACGTGAAATTTCCATCCCTAGGTCCACTCTTTCCGATGTGATAGTGAAATGGAAACGTGACGGGACTTGTACAGCACAAAAGTGTACAGGCCGACTTCGTCTGTTGACCGACAGAGGCCGCCGACAGTTGAAGAGGGTCGTAATGTGTAATAGGCAGACATCTAGACAGATCATGACACAGGAATCCAAAACTGCATCAGGATCCACTGCAAGAATTATGACAGTTAGGTGGGAGGCGAGGAAACTTGGATTTCGTGGTCGAGCGACTGCTCATAACCCACACTTCATGCCAGTAAATGCCAAAGGACGTCTCGCTTGGTGTAAGGAGCGTAAACATTGGACGATTGAACAGTGGAAAAACGTTGCGTGGAGAGACGAATCCCGGTACACAATGTAGCGATCCGATGGCAGGCTGTGGTCTCGGTATGTCTAATGCCCTGTGAACTTCATCTCCCCAGCGTATGTATTGCCAACAGTAAAATTCGGAGGCAGTGGTCTTATGTTATGGTTGTGTTTTTCACGCGGCTGGTCCCGGCGGAGGTTCGAGTCCTCCCTCGGCCATGGGTGTGTGTGTTTGTCCTTAGGATAATTTAGGTCCAGTAGTGTGTAAGCTTAGGGGGTGATGACCTTTAGTTGTTAAGTCCCAGCCGGCCGCGGTGGTCTCGCGGTTCTAGGCGCGCAGTCCGGAACCACGCGACTGCTACGGTCGCAGGTTCGAATCCTGCCTCGGGCATGGATGTGTGTGATGTCCTTAGGTTAGTTCGGTTTAAGTAGTTCTAAGTTCTAGGGGACTGATGACCAGAGCTGTTAAGTCCCATAGTGCTCAGAGCCATTTGTTAAGTCCCATAAGATTTCACACACATTTGAACATTTTTTTTGTTTTTCATGGAGGGGTTGCACCCCATGTTCTGTTGCGTGGCACTATCACAGCACAGGTCTACACTGATGTTTTAAACCCCTTCTTGCTTCCCATTGCTGAGGAGCAATTCGGGCATGGCGATTGTATCTTTCAACACGATCGAGCACCTTTTCGTAATGCGGAGTGATTACATGGCAGTAACATCCCTGTAAAGGACTTGCCTGTACACAGTCCTGGTCTGAATCCTACAGAACACCTTTTGGATGTACTGGAACGCCGACTTCGTGCCAGGCATCACCGACTGACATCGATACCTCTCATCAGTGCAGCACTCCGTGAAGAATGGGCTGCCATTCCCCAAGAAACCTTCCAGCTCCTGACTGAAGGTATATCTGCGAGGGTGGAAGGTGTCATCAAGGCTAAGGGTGAGCCAACACCATACTGAATTCCACCATTACCGAAGGAGGGCACCGCAATCTTGTAAGTCATTTACAAAAAAATGGCTCTGAGCACTATGGGACTCAAACATCTGAGGTCATCAGACCCCTATACTTAGAACTACTGGAGCCTAACTAACCTAAGGACATCACACACATCCATGCCCGAGGCAGGATTCGAACCTGCGACCGTAGCGGTCGCGCGGTTCCAGACTGAAGCGGTTAGAACCGCTCGGCCACACCGGCCGGCAAGTCATTTACAGGCAGGATCACATAGTGTATCACACAGTACAATGTAATGAGGCAAGTGAACACAGAGAAGCAAATATTTTAAAGCAGGGGTAGCCGAGATTTCAGCTCACAGGCTGTGCCTGGACAGAAGTGCCAGAGCGCTCAGCCTCGCTGCACGTTTCCCCCGCTGCCACACTACTGTGTCTGAGTACGAGGACGGGGAAGAGGGGAAAACTGCGAATGCGCCACATTTAAGTGGCCATGCAGCAACACTGCGTAGGCTCTGTCTCATATTTCACATTTCTCAACAACATAGATCAAAAGGAAACAAATTTTCAGTATAGTTGAATTGTTTTTGAATTTTGAATTTGTGGTAAGATCTTATGCGACCAAACTGCTTAGGTCATCGGTCACTAAGCTTACACACTACTTAATCTAACTTAAACTAACTTACGCTAAGGGCGACACACACACCCATGCCTGAGGGAGGACTCGAACCTCCGACGGGGGGAGCCGCGCGGACCGTGACAATGTGCCCTAGACTGCGTGGCTACCCTCCATGGTGAATTATTTTTGATGCAATGAAGATATGCGTATAATTTTTATCTGGTAAAAAGTGTCATTATTCAGACGGAAGCAGAGAAGTTTACAGATTTTCGTACTCAGGTTGCCACATAATCGTGACTTATTTAGTTTCATAATGCAAAAACCCTCTTTCAAACACACATGTCGCTCGAAATACTGTAACAATTTTACAGACTCTTTACGGAGACATGGAAAGTACCTGACGAAAGCAATATAGAACACCCTGCAGTGTCTTAATGTGGCCAGCGTGCAGTCACGCCCACTTAAAATCCGAGGTCCGAAATCCATTCCAGTTGCACTCCTTTTTCCTTTAGAAATTTAACAATAGCAGGTTTTAAATCGAAAAATCGTACGAGGCATGCCCCCTTACTTAACCAACGTACTTTGCAGTAATACATGAACTTCCCATCTTCGTTCAGTTTCACTGAAAACTATCGCATCTGACACCCTGAATGAACTTCAGAAACTTTGCTATTCGTACCACCAATTTCTTCACGTGCTCCGTGCCTGCAAATTTAGCACAAACTGCTTTTGATGTACATAGCAATGAATCCCATCTGTCGGTCGGTGTGAGTCTTTACTCTTTCGTTACCAAATAAATCTTTAAATTCTTTCTACGTGGTATCGCTAAGTCGTTTTATAGCATACTTGTCCGCCCCCGGTAGCTGAATGGTCAGCGTGACGCATTGTCAATCCTCTGGGACCGGGTTCGATTCCCGGCTGGGTCAGGGAATTTTCTCCGCCCAGGGTCTGGGTCTTGTCTTGTCCTCATCATCATCCTCGTCGACTTCTGGTCGCCGAAGTGGCGTCAAATTGAAAGACCGGCACCCGGCGAACGGTCTGCCAGACGGGGGTCCCTAGCCATACGATTAAAAAGAAATAGCAAATTTGGAGTACCCGTCACTTTTTTTCTGTTTTTTGAGTCATCAGTCTCTGGTTTGACGTGGCACATCACGAATTTCTCTCTTGTGCCAACCCCTACATCTCCGAGTAGCACTTGCAACCTACGTCCTCCATTAATTGCTGGATGTATTCCAATGTCTGTCTTCCTCTACACTTATTTTTCTCTACATTGTGTTGTCACTAGAGAGTGAGCAACAGTTGAATGGCTCCGTCAGAAGAGTTCAGTGACTGCGAACATGTGTTTATCATTGGATGTCACCTGAGTAAAAAATCCATCAGGGACATTTCAACCCTTCTAAAGCTGCCCAACTTACCCGTCGTGATGCGATAGGTGTAAAAGCGAAGAACAACCACAGGTAAAACAAGAGCAGGCTATTCTCTTGCACTGACGAGCAGGAATCGTCGAGTATTGCAGACGGTGGCTGTAAAAAAATCGCATGTGACTAGTGGCAGAAATGGCTCGAGTGTTCCGAAATGCTACCAGCAGCCCAGCTGGTACAATGACTGTGCGTGGGGAATTAAAAAGAACGGGATACAATGGTGGAGCACCCGCTAATAAGCCGAACATTTCTGAATTAATGTTCAGCGACATCCTTGGACAGTGGATGATTGGAAGCGAGTGATATGGACTATAAGTCACGCTCTACCCTGCAGGAGTACGACTGGAGTGTTTGGGTTTGTCAGATGCCTGGACGACGTTGCCTGCCATCAGATGTAGCGCCAACAGTGAAGTTCGGAGGACACGATGTTACGCTACAGGTAAGTTTTTCGTGATTAAGGTGAGGTCCTCCTTTACTGACCCCCCCTTTTATTTATTTATTTATTTATTTTTGAGTCATCAGTCTTCTGACTGGTTTGATGCAGTCCACCACGAGTTTCTCTCTTGCGCCAATCTCTTCATCTCAGAGTAGAGCTTGCAACCTACGTCCTCGATTACTTGCTCGGTGTATTCCAATCTCTGTCTTCCTCTACAGTTTTTGCCCTCTACAGTTCCCTCTAGTACCATGTACGTCATTCCCTTATGTCTTAACAGATGTCCTATCATCCTGTCCCTTCTCCTTGTCAGTGTTTTCCACATATTCTGCGCAGAATCTCCTCATTCGCACCTTATCAGTCCACATTATTTTCAATATTCGTCTGTAGCACAACATATCAAATGCTTCGATTCTCTTCTGTCCTGGTTTTCCCACAGTCCATGTTTCACTACCAGACAATACTGTGCTCCAAACGCACATTCTCAGAATTTTTTTCCTCAAATCGAGGCCTATATTTGATACTCGTAGACTTCTCTTGTCGAGGAATGCCTTGTTTGCCATTGTTAGTCTGCTTCTGATGTCCTCCTTGTTCCGTCCATCATTTGTTATTTGTTGCCTAGGTAGCAGAATTCCTTAACTTCATTGACTTCGTGACCATCAATCCTGATGTTAAGTTTCTCGCTGTTCTCATTTCTGCTACTTCTCATTACTTTCGCTTCTCTTTGATTTACTCCCAGTCCATGTTCTGTACTGTCAAAGAGTGAAAAATCCAGGCAGTGTGGTTTCAGTTGCCTGAGACTGCAGTTGTGTGTGCGAGTTGCGTTTGCGTGAGTTGTGTGTGTGTGTGTGCGTGTGTGTGTGTGTGTGTGTGTGTGTGTGTGTGTGTGTGAATGTATGTCTGTCGTCTATTGTTGACGAAGGCCTTAACACATGAAAGCTTTATTTTGAGAGTCTTTTTGTTGTGCGTGTCTGCAATGCAGCGTCTCCGCTATATGGTGAGTGGCAACTTTCCTTTTCATAATTGTTACATATTCTGTACTGGTTACACTCTTCATTCCATTCAGCAGATCATGTAATTCTTCTTCACTTTCACTCAGGATAGCAGTGCCATCAGTGAATCGTATCATTGATATCCTTTCAACTTGAATTTTAATTCCACTCCTGAACCTTTCTTTTATTTCCATCATTGCTTGTTCGATGTACAGGTTGAACAGTAGAGGCGAAAGGCTACATACCTGTTATACACCCTTTTTAATCCGAGCAGTTCGTTTCTAGTCGTCCACTGTTATTATTCCCTCTCGGCTCTTCACATATTGTACCAGGTGATCAAAAAGTCAATATAAATTGAAAACTTAATAAACCACGGAATAATGTATATAGAGAGGTAAAAATTGACACACACGCTTGGAATGGCATGGGGCTTTATTAGAACAAAAAAAAAAAAAAAACACCCCATATTGCTAGACGCGTGAAAGATCTCTTGCGCGTGTCGTTTGGTGATGATCGTGTTCTTAGCCGCCACTTTCGTTATGCTTGGCCTCCCAGGTGCCCAGACTTCAGTCCGTGCGATTATTGGCTTTGGGGTTACCTGAAGTCGAAAGTGTATCGTGATCGACCGACATCTCTAGGGTGCTGAAAGACAAAATCCGACGCGAATGCCTCACCATAACTTCCGACATCCTTTACAGTGCTGTTCACAACATTATTCCTCGACTACAGCTATTGTTGAGGAATGATGGTGGACATATTGAGCTTTTCCTGTAAAGAAAATCATCTTTGCTTTGTCTTACTTTGTTATGCTAATTATTGCTATTCTGATCAGATGAAGCGCCATCTGTCGGACATTTTTTGAACGTTTGTATTTTGTTGGTTCTAATAAAACCCCATGTCATTCAAAGAATGTGTGTCAATTTGTACCTCTCTATCTACATTATTCCGTGATTTATTCAGTTTTCAAATTTATACTGACTTTTTGATCACCCAGTATATTTCCAGAATGAGATTTTCACTCTGCAGCGGAGTGTGCGCTGATATGAAACTTCCTGGCAGATTAAAACTGTGTGCCGGACAGAGACTCGAACTCGGGACCTTTGCCTTTCGCGGGTAAGTGCTCTACCAACTGAGCTACCCAAGCACGACTCACGCCCCGTCCTCACAGCTTTACTTCTGCCAGTACCTCGTCTCCTACCTTCCAAACTTTACAGAAGCTCTCCTGCGAACCTCGCAGAACTAGCACTCCTGAAAGAAAGGATATTGCGGAGACATGGCTTAGCCACAGCCTGGGGATGTTTCCAGAATGAGATTTTCACTCTGCAGTGGAGTGTGCGCTGATATGAAACTTCCTGGCAGATTAAAACTGTGTGCCGGACCGAGACTCGAACTCGGGACCTTTGCCTTTCGCGGGCAATGCTCTACCACTTGTCCGCGAAAGGCAATTCCCGAGTTCGAGTCTCGGTCCGGCACACAGTTTTAATCTGCCAGGAAGTTTCACCCGGTATATTACCCGTCTCTCCCTATAGCTTACCCCTATTTTTCTGATAATTTTCAACATCTTGCACCATTTTACATCGTCGAACGTTTTTTCCACGGCGACAAATCGTTCTTTTTTTAGTCTTGCTTCCATTACCAACTGCAACGTCAGAATTGCCTCTCTGGTGCGTTTACCTTTCCTAAAGCTGCTTATTCCAGTGCATAATATGTATAGGGATTTCTCATCTCTCTCATTTTTAAATGCGTATGACGATAGGCCCCCCCATGAACCATGGACCTTGCCGTTGGTGGGGAGGCTTGCGTGCCTCAGCGATACAGATAGCCGTACCGTAGGTGCAACCACAACGGAGGGGTATCTGTTGAGAGGCCAGACAAACGTGTGGTTCCTGAAGAGGGGCAGCAGCCTTTTCAGTAGTTGCAAGGGCAACAGTCTGGATGATTGACTTATCTGGCCTTGTAACAATAACCAAAACGGCCTTGCTGTGCTGGTACTGCGAACGGCTGAAAGCAAGGGGAAACTACAGCCGTAATTTTTCCCGAGGGCATGCAGCTTTACTGTATGATTACATGATGATGGCGTCCTCTTGGGTAAAATATTCCGGAGGTAAAATAGTCCCCCATTCGGATCTCCGGGCGGGGACTACTCAAGAGGATGTCGTTATCAGGAGAAAGAAAACTGGTGTTCTACGGATCGGAGCGTGGAATGTCAGATCCCTTAATCGGGCAGGTAGGTTAGAAAATTTAAAAAGGGAAATGGATAGGTTGAAGTTAGATATAGTGGGAATTAGTGAAGTTCGGTGGCAGGAGGAACAAGACTTCTGGTCAGGTGACTACAGGGTTATAAACACAAAATCAAATAGGGGTAATGCAGGAGTAGGTTTAATAATGAATAGGAAAATAGGAATGCGGGTAAGCTACTACAAACAGCATAGTGAACGCATTATTGTGGCCAAGACAGATACGAAGCCCATGCCTACTACAGTAGTACAAGTTTATATGCCAACTAGCTCTGCAGATGACGAAGAAATTGAAGAAATGTATGATGAAATAAAAGAAATTATTCAGATTGTGAAGGGAGACGAAAATTTAATAGTCATGGGTGACTGGAATTCGAGTGTAGGAAAAGGGAGAGAAGGAAACATAGTAGGTGAATATGGATTGGGGGACAGAAATGAAAGAGGAAGCAGCCTGGTCGAATTTTGCACAGAGCACAACATAATCATAACTAACACTTGGTTTAAGAATCATGAAAGAAGGTTGTATACATGGAAGAACCCTGGAGATACTAAAAGGTTTCAGATAGATTATATAATGGTAAGACAGAGATTTAGGAACCAGGTTTTAAATTGTAAGACATTTCCAGGGGCAGATGTGGACTCTGACCACAATCTATTGGTTATGACCTGTAGATTAAAACTGAAGAAACTGCAAAAAGGTGGGAATTTAAGGAGATGGGACCTGGATAAACTAAAAGAACCAGAGATTGTACAGAGATTCAGGGAGAGCATAAGGGAGCAATTGACAGGAATGGGGGAAATAAATACAGTAGAAGAAGAATGGGTAGCTTTGAGGGATGAAGTAGTGAAGGCAGCTGAGGATCAAGTAGGTAAAAAGACGAGGGCTAGTAGAAATCCTTGGGTAACAGAAGAAATATTGAATTTAATTGGTGAAAGGAGAAAATATAAAAATGCAGTAAGTGAAACAGGCAAAAAGGAATACAAACGTCTCAAAAATGAGATCGATAGGAAGTGCAAAATGGCTAAGCAGGGATGGCTAGAGGACAAATGTAAGGATGTAGAGGCCTATCTCACTAGGGGTAAGATAGATACCGCCTACAGGAAAATTAAAGAGACCTTTGGAGATAAGAGAACGACTTATACGAATATCAAGAGCTCAGATGGAAACCCAGTTCTAAGCAAAGAAGGGAAAGCAGAAAGGTGGAAGGAGTATATAGAGGGTCTATACAAGGGCGATGTACTTGAGGACAATATTATGGAAATGGAAGAGGATGTAGATGAAGATGAAATGGGAGATATGATACTGCGTGAAGAGTTTGACAGAGCACTGAAAGACCTGAGTCGAAACAAGGCCCGCGGAGTAGACAATATTCCACTGGAACTACTGACGGCCGTGGGAGAGCCAGTCCTGACAAAACTCTACCATCTGGTGAGCAAGATGTATGAAACAGGCGAAATACCCTCAGACTTCAAGAAGAATATAATAATTCCAATCCCAAAGAAAGCAGGTGTTGACAGATGTGAAAATTACCGAACTATCAGCTTAATAAGTCACAGCTGCAAAATACTAACACGAATTCTTTACAGACGAATGGAAAAACTAGTAGAAGCCAACCTCGGGGAAGATCAGTTTGGATTCCGTAGAAACACCGGAACACGTGAAGCAATACTGACCTTACGACTTATCTTAGAAGAAAGATTAAGGAAAGGCAAACCTACGTTTCTAGCATTTGTAGACTTAGAGAAAGCTTTTGACAATGTTGACTGGAATACTCTCTTTCAAATTCTAAAGGTGGCAGGGGTAAAATACAGGGAGCGAAAGGCTATTTACAATTTGTACAGAAACCAGATGGCAGTTATAAGAGTCGAGGGACATGAAAGGGAAGCAGTGGTTGGGAAGGGAGTAAGACAGGGTTGTAGCCTCTCTCCGATGTTGTTTAATCTGTATATTGAGCAAGCAGTAAAGGAAACAAAAGAAAAATTCGGAGTAGGTATTAAAATTCATGGAGAAGAAATAAAAACTTTGAGGTTCGCCGATGACATTGTAATTCTGTCAGAGACAGCAAAGGACTTGGAAGAGCAGTTGAACGGAATGGACAGTGTCTTGAAAGGAGGATATAAGATGAACATCAACAAAAGCAAAACAAGGATAATGGAATGTAGTCTAATTAAGTCGGGTGATGCTGAGGGAATTAGATTAGGAAATGGGGCACTTAAAGTAGTAAAGGAGTTTTGCTATTTGGGGAGCAAAATAACTGATGATGGTCGAAGTAGAGAGGATATAAAACGTAGACTGGCAATGGCAAGGAAAGCGTTTCTGAAGAAGAGAAATTTGTTAACATCCAGTATTGATTTAAGTGTCAGGAAGTCATTTCTGAAAGTATTCGTATGGAGTGTATCCATGTATGGAAGTGAAACATGGACGATAAATAGTTTGGACAAGAAGAGAATAGAAGCTTTCGAAATGTGGTGCTACAGAAGAATGTTGAAGATTAGATGGGTAGATCACATAACTAATGAGGAAGTATTGAATAGGATTGGGGAGAAGAGAAGTTTGTGGCACAACCTGACCAGAAGAAGGGATCGGTTGGTAGGACATGTTCTGAGGCATCAAGGGATCACCAATTTAGTATTGGAGGGCAGCGTGGAGGGTAAAAATCGTAGAGGGAGACCAAGAGACGAATACACTAAGCAGATTCAGAAGGATGTAGGTTGCAGTAGGTACTGGGAGATGAAAAAGCTTGCACAGGATAGAGTAGCATGGAGAGCTGCATCAAACCAGTCTCAGGACTGAAGACCACAACAACAACAACATGACGATAGGTCGCTAGACTGAGTCTTTCGGTGCAAACAGCTGTGGGATCTGTGAACGTCCTTAATAGCACGAACAAATAGCAAAGGGTAAACAGCGCTGAAACCACGATTCTGCCGAACTGAAGAGAGTTATGCGGACCGAGAAACGCCACACTGCATCACTAATGGCGCTGTTCCCAGAACTTACGAGGAGGAACGAAGCCCTGGTCCGCCCCTGCACACATGAAATCTGAAACGGCCGGACCTGCGTTAGGTAATGTGCCAGGGAGAATGTTGTATTATTTGCCTTCCAGCACTGACAATGACAGGCGTGTGTGCCTCACGCCTATTGGCTGCTACAGCATAAATTTCAAATGAAAGGAACATAGATGCGTGAATGCGCCTTATAGAGAGGGCCGTCTTCAAATGTGGTACATATTTGCAAGGAATATGAAATAAAATTATGCTGTTGTACAATGCAATGAGCGGAGAGAAATGACACTCAGAGCTTTTAGCAAACATTTGTGACCGTGTGTCTTAGTTAAACGCATTACTCAATGTAAGTACACTGAAGCGCAAAAAAAAAAAAAAAAAAAAAAAAAAAAAAAAAAAAAAAAAAACGTAAACAAGGAGAATAAGGCACTGCAGTGGGCAACGCCTATATAAGACAACAGGTGTCTGGCGCAGTTCTTAGATTGTTTACTATTGCTACAATTGCAGCTTATCATGATTTAAGTGAGTTTGAACGTTGTGTTATAGTCGGCGCACAAGTGATGGGACACAGCATCTCCGAGGTAGCGATGAAATGGGCATTTTTCCGTACGACCATTTCACGGGTGTACCGCGAATATCAGGAAGCTGGTGGAGGCTCTGTAATGGTATGGGGCGTGTCCAGGTGGAGTGATATGGGACCCTGATACATCTAGATACTACTCTGACAGGTGACACGTATGTAAGCATTCTGTCTGATCACCTGCATCCATCCGTGTCTATTGTGCATTGCGACGGACTTGGGCAATTCCAGCAGGACAATGCGAGAATTGCTACATAGTTGCTCTAGGAACATCCTTCTGAGTTTAAACACCTCCGCTGGCCACCAAATTCCCCAGACATGAACATTATTGAGTATACCTGGGATGCCTTGCAACGTGCTGTCCAGAATAGATGTCCAACCCCTCGTACTCTTAAGGGATTTATGGACAGCCCTGCTGGATCCATGGTTTCAACTCCCTCCAGCACTACTTCAGAGATTAGTCGAGTCCATGCCACGGTGGGCTGCGGCACTTCTGCGTGCTCGCGGGGGCCCCACACGGTATTAGGCTGGTGTACCAGTTTCTTTGGCTCTTCACTGTACAGTTACTGGTATTAATCAGTTACTCGTCGAGTCACTGAGACAACACAATAATAATTCGAGAGGCAGTTACAGTCCCACAGTTTTCGAGTCGCTGAGAGAGGCAGAACTGTGAATCAGGTATTAGTCGACACGAAGTGCTTCGAATGGTGCCGACTGTTAAGGATCAATCCATGGGGCCTTGGAGCTGGCAGCCATCTTATCGCACCTTTACAATATCTCATCTGTAAAACATTCACAACGTGCTAATTTATCTAGGTTACCAATCAATAACAAGGTCGTTCGAAGGTTTTAATGACGTTAGCCGCATCTTGGCGTTGAAGTGTATCACTGACAGCAGTCGAACCCAGACTTACCGCTCAAGACGAACGGTCCCCTTAACCGCCTCGTCCATACGAGATTGCCTTCCTTCCAACCCCAGTTCCCATCCTGTCACTCACTACAGACGTGGTGACAGCCACCGATGTATCCCTTTATGTGGTATTTGTTCTTTTTTACATATGGTACCTAAATATGTACACACACCAGTACGTTGCTTTTTTTTTTGCTGCGTGTATGAACTGTCTTCCCACAAACACGCCACAGACTTTACAATCTGATGCTGTTTTGCATGGTCATAACTGCACTACTAAGTGGACTACACCTGTCACTACAGACTCGCCGTTTTGTCTCCATGTATCCACACTTCAACACCTGACTCGCTGCCCAGCAGAAAATAAGCAGTAATAGCTCTTCTTGCGACATGAACTTAGAGATGCTAACCAGCCTAAAGCATTCTAATCCTAATAGCTATAACTATTAGCCCGAAAATGAAGTAAATGCTAATGTATGTTGTTCAGTACACTATACTCATTACCACCAAGAATAACTCCGAAAGTATGGTGTCTGTGGTCCAAGTGGCTCTGAGCACTATGGGACTTAACATCTGAGGTCATCAGTCCCCTAGAACTTAGAACTACTTAAACGTAACTAACCTAAGGACAACACACACATCCATGCCCGAGGCAGGATTCGAACCTGCGACCGTAGTGGTCTCGCGGTTCCGAAAGCATGGTAGGAGCTGAAAAGTATGTGGGACAAAAGTTGCATGGGACAGCGCGGCCATAATATGACGTTGGTGTTTTGTTGCTAGGTGGGGTCGCTTCAGAGATATGAAGATCAACTTTGCTTTTTTAAATGGGATGCTATAGTTTGAACACTAAGGTCGTTGAAGTTCACAAAGGTGGCATGAACGTCCATTTGCGGAAGGTGTCCGAAGTGATAACCATTGGTATCAATGCAGTGCTGCAATCTTCTTATCATAGACTGAGTGGTAGTCCTTCTCACTTCGGCACATCGAAGCACATGTTCTGACAATTCTCTCTCGCATATATTCAGGTGTAGTTGGAACGTCTTTTTAAACAATGTCTTTTACGAATCCCCACAAAAAAAAAATACACAGGCGTCAAGTCTGGCAAACGAGCCGGCCACGACACACCTCGTCCGCGTCCAATCCAATGATCTGGGAATTGTCTCTGCAACTCTAGACATCCGCGAAAAATGTGCCGGACACCCATCGTGTTGATACAACATTCTGTTCCTTGTTTCTAAACGTATTTCTTCTAATAACAGACGTACTGTTTCTTGCAGGAATGTGGTGTACTTCCTACCATTAAGTTTACCTTCGATGAAATAGGGGCCTATAGTTCTGTCGTCCAGAATCCCACACCATACATTCACCGACCACGGTTTTTAGTGAGCAACTTGCCGCAGCAACATGGATTTTCAGTTGACCAATAATCCATGTTATGCAAATTAACATTTCCATGGTTTGTGAATGTAGCCTCGTCAGTAAATAAAATCAAATTAATAAATGTGTCATCCCTCTGAATCTGAAATTGAGCCTATCGGCAGAATTCAGCGCGACGCATACAATCCGTAGCAGTTAATTCTTGGTGGAGACTGATATGGTAAGGATGATATTTATGACGATGCAGGACACGAACAACACTACTCTGGTTAATCCCAGATTCCCTTGTGATTTGACGCTAACTAACACAAAGATCTCGAGGCACAGTGGCAAGAGTACCAATTTCCGTTTCCTCGTTAGTAACTTTCCTTTGCCGGATATGTTTCCGATGCTTTAAAGATCCAGTTGTTCTCACTTTATCATACACATATTTACATGTACGACGTGTAGGGTGAGTACGTTGAGGTTATCTTTCAGCTATAAGTCTCTAGCACTCACTGAATTTCGTTGGAATTTTCCGTAAATGAGAAGCATATCGAAGGAATACACTCCTGGAAATTGAAATAAGAACACCGTGAATTCATTGTCCCAGGAAGTGGAAACTTTATTGACACATTCCTGGGGTCAGATACATCACATGATCACACTGACAGAACCACAGGCACATAGACACAGGCAACAGAGCATGCACAATGTCGGCACTAGTACAGTGTATATCCACCTTTCGCAGCAATGCAGGCTGCTATTCTCCCATGGAGACGATCGTAGAGATGCTGGATGTAGTCCTGTGGAACGGCTTGCCATGCCATTTCCACCTGGCGCCTCAGTTGGACCAGCGTTCGTGCTGGACGTGCAGACCGCGTGAGACGACGCTTCATCCAGTCCCAAACATGCTCAATGGGGGACAGATCCGGAGATCTTGCTGGCCAGGGTAGTTGACTTACACCTTCTAGAGCACGTTGGGTGGCACGGGATACATGCGGACGTGCATTGTCCTGTTGGAACAGCAAGTTCCCTTGCCGGTCTAGGAATGGTAGAACGATGGGTTCGATGACGGTTTGGATGTACCGTGCACTATTCAGTGTCCCCTCGACGATCACCAGTGGTGTACGGCCAGTGTAGGAGATCGCTCCCCACACCATGATGCCGGGTGTTGGCCCTGTGTGCCTCGGTCGTATGCAGTCCTGATTGTGGCGCTCACCTGCACGGCGCCAAACACACATACGACCATCATTGGCACCAAGGCAGAAGCGACTCTCATCGCTGAAGACGACACGTCTCCATTTGTCCCTCCATTCACGCCTGTCGCGACACCACTGGAGGCGGGCTGCACGATGTTGGGGCGTGAGCGGAAGACGGCCTAACGGTGTGCGGGACCGTGGCCCAGCTTCATGGAGACTGTTGCGAATGGTCCTCGCCGATACCCCAGGAGCAACAGTGTCCCTAATTTGCTGGGAAGTGGCGGTGCGGTCCCCTACGGCACTGCGTAGGATCCTACGGTCTTGGCGTGCATCCGTGCGTCGCTGCGGTCCGGTCCCAGGTCGACGGGCACGTGCACCTTCCGCCGACCACTGGCGACAACATCGATGTACTGTGGAGACCTCACGCCCCACGTGTTGAGCAACTCGGCGGTACGTCCATCCGGCCTCCCGCATGCCCACTATACGCCCTCGCTCAAAGTCCGTCAACTGCACATACGGTTCACGTCCACCCCGTCGCGGCATGCTACCAGTGTTAAAGACTGCGATGGAGCTCCGTATGCCACGGCAAACTGGCTGACACTGACGGCGGCGGTGCACAAATGCTGCGCAGCTAGCGCCATTCGACGGCCAACACCGCGGTTCCTGGTGTGTCCGCTGTGCCGTGCGTGTGATCATTGCTTGTACAGCCCTCTCGCAGTGTCCGGAGCAAGTATGGTGGGTCTGACACACCGGTGTCAATGTGTTCTTTTTTCCATTTCCAGGAGTGTATATCATTCACTTCGCTTGATTCGACGATGCTAGTCACAGTTCCTGTTAGTGTAGTATTGCGAAACTGTCGAATGGTGTTTGCATGTCAATTGCACGTTTGATGGATACGCCGTATTCGGTGAATATTTACTATTTGTACGGTATACGATGGTTCAAATGGCTCTGAGCACTATGGGACTTAACTTCTGTGGTCATCAGTCCCCTAGAACTTAGAACTACTTAAACCTAACTAACCTAAGGACGTCACACACATCCATGCCCGAAGCAGGATTCGAACCTGCGACCGTAGCGGTCACGCGGTTCCAGACTGAAGCGCCTTTAACCGCACGGCCACACCGGCCGGCCGTACGGTATACGAGAGAGAATTGTCGGAGCATGTGCTTCGATAAGTGCCGAAGTGATAAGGAATACCAGCCAATACACGATAAGAAGATTGCAGTACTGCATTGATACCAATGGTCACCACTTCGAACACCTTCCTTAAATGGACGTTCATGCCACCTTTTTGCCCTTCGTTGACCTTCAAAAACCTTACTGTTACACATCATTCGATTCGTCTCAATAGCCGCTATTAGAAAATAAGTACCAAACTATTGCATCCCATTTAAAAAGACAAAGTTGACCATATCTCTGAAGCGACCCCACCTAGAACAAGAAACCAACGTCGTATTACGGCCCCCGTTGTCCCATGTAACATTTGTCCCAGTTACTATCATACTTTCGGAGTTATTCTAGGTGTCAATAGTTAGTGACTGACACTGTCTATAATACCTATACATATGTGGCCTGAGGTGCTGCTACATAATGCCAGTATTGGCTCTTGAGCAAAAGAGTCTGACGATCACTGGTGCTGTGAAACCGTCAAACATGTTTGCAGTCGTAGGGGATACGAAACGCACTTCCATATGCCATGGTTCACACTGACATCATTTTATACAACTTACGTAGAGGTACCCACCGGTTGGCTTGACTTTTTGATACCCTCTATACGGTTATATAAGTTAAGACCCAGGTATCACACACTGCAGCCGTTCATACTGATGGGCCCTCATTCGCGTTTAATTGACGAAAAAAAATTCAGAATTTTGTGTGAAAATAGCGTTAAAAAAGTTGTTTTGAACGGTTTGGTAGGGCGGTATAGTGGATAGGGTAGTAGCTATACATACAGGAGATTATGGGTTCGAATCTCGTCAAGTGCAGTAAATTGGTTTTTTATTTTTAAATGTTTATCAAAATGACTTTGATCATAATTTTTATTCAATTAATTGATCTAAATGTAATTTTTTATTTCCATTCCTTTCTCACATCATTTTAATCATACGCCAGCTTCTTCATTTGCTCTCATTTTTCTTCCTGTCATTCTTTTTCCCCTTGAAATCTTTGGCCATGTGTTTTTCATTAATTTTAAGTATTAAATTCGATTTGTTCTCTTTCGCTTCATCATCCTGGTTCTTTATTCACATTATGGCTTTCATTATATCTGTTTCTCATTTTGTTTCACTTTCTTTACCTATAAGCCCTTCTTTCAAATAAATTTTCATCTGCATCATTTTGTCCATAGTACAATAGGTATTTAGGTTATGCTTTAAATGTTTGCAGCCGGCCGAAGTGGCCGTGCGGTTAAAGACGCTGCAGTCTGGAACCGCAAGACCGCTACGGTCGCAGGTTCGAATCCTGCCTCGGGCATGGATGTTTGTGATGTCCTTATGTTAGTTAGGTTTAACTAGATCTAAGTTCTAGGGGACTAATGACCTCAGCAGTTGAGTCCCATAGTGCTCAGAGCCATTTGAACCATTTTTTAAATGTTTGCATGACGATTAACACACAAAAAGTTACACATCCGGCAAAGAGAAGTACGTTTTTCACACCACTACACAGTCAAGACAAACAGATTATTTGGTCTTTTGTTTTTTAATTAATAGATCGTAATTTTCAAATAACTGAATATTATGATAGATAAATATAATTCATTTCATATTCACAAAAATTCAGATTGGGAAAAAGAATGATACATAGAAAAAATGAAACAAATGAAAGTAGTTTGTATGGTGATTAACATAATGTGACAAAGAAATAAAAATAAAAAATTACATTCAAACTAACTGAATAAAAATAATGATCAACGTAATTTCGATAAGGATTTAAAAATAAAAAACTTTTATTTTACCTGACGATATTCGACGTCATTATCACGTGAAGCTATTATCGTATCCTATATACCACGCAACCAGACTATGTAAACTGACTTTTCTAACCCTACTGAGAATCACGCAAAATTTCGAAATTTCTTTCGTCAATTACTTGTAAACGATGGTCGACCAGGTTGAATGGCTGCAGGGTGTGATACGTGGGATCTTAACCTACATCAACTTATATTTGAAAGGCAACGCCCCCCCCCCCATTGTTACTAAAAAAACTTTTTGTAACCAAGATAGCATAAGTACTTTTTTATTTCCGATTGCCGGTTTCGACAGGCGTTGCTGTCATCTTCTGGTCTTCAGAAATGTTTGTTACACAACCTGTTCGTTGTGAATTGGAACCTCATGCTAAGTCGTCCAATTAGTTGGTAAAAAGCAGCGCATTATGCAAATTGTTAAAAATAAAACTACAGTGAAGAAGCACGTTGTGCTCGTTGGCATTTCCGTATATGCAGCGCTCTTAAAAAAGTCTTAAAAACATGGCCAAATGCGAGTACGATTCACGCACTGAGGGCTCCATACAAACTTAATTATGTACATAAACAGTTTATCCATTCCGAGAATCGGGAATCTCGACCACTTTTATCTATTATTGACATTGATACTGGCAGGTTATCGATCGGTCCCAGCGATACCCAGATTTTCGAGAATGTTTTACTTTCAATAATGTAAATATGACGTAACATCATGCAGGAGGGATTATTACAATTATTATTACAATAATCAGTATTTATAGTCTAGACTAGTCTGCGAATGTTGGTTTCACTTACAGCTTGAAACGGCATAGCCATGTTCAGTAATCACTCCTGCCTATCTGATTATGGATAAATTCTAAAACACGTCATATGAGAGTCCTTGGCTGATGTTTGACTTTTACCATTGCGACTTAATCAGCTTGAGTGCAGAACTTCTGATAACAAATACTAACATACTAAAAGATTAGATAACTTAGCTATTGCGAATAAAACACGAGCAGGTCTTTGAAATGTGAGCTCGCAAACAGCAATCACAGTTTATCATCGGTGAAGAGCGGCATCATGGACTAATTATTAAATTGCTTATCCTGCCTCAGCATGTCGCCTATATAAATATTAAAAAGAAGCGGAGAAAAACTGCATCCTTATCTTACTCTCAAATTTGTAGTGGTCTTAGATTTTCCGTTTCCTGCAATGGCGCTTTTTGATCCTCGGTACATGTTTCCTGCTACCTTTAATATGTGCAGATCATTGTCTTCCGTAGCTTTTCTGTATTTACTCCCTCTTTAATCACCACATTGTTGACGGGACTTCTCTTTCTTTCTTCCCTGTGTACTTTATCGAAAGCTTTAACGTAGTATATGAACAGTTGATGTGGCTCTACACTGGCCACCCTGTGTTTCTCAACGAAGTGTCTGATAGTGAACGAATTCTCCGTGTACTATGCTTACTCTCACTCGACAAGAAACGAATTTACAAGGGGGGCACTCCAAAAGAAATGCACACTATTTCTGTAAAAATACAGTTTTCATTCTGCATGTGTGAAAGTTTTACAGTGTGTAGATACATCCTTCCTGCTTGTTTTCAAACTTAGTTCAACCTGTTCCCGTGAGTGGCACCGTCACAGCATGTCTTCGATATGGCTGCTACACTTGACGTTGGTCAGAAGCAACGTGCTGTCATAGACAGAATTCCTGTGCTGTGAAAACGAAACAGACAAAAACATCCACAAGAGGTTTAAAAAGGTGTATGGAGATGCTGCTGTCGATCGCAGTACAGTTAGTCGGTGGGCAAGCAGGTTACGTGACGAATGCGGGCACGGCAATATTGAGGATTGTCCTCGCAGCGGCAGACCTCGTACTGCACGCACTCCAGACAATTGGTGACTGCTCACAGACGCATCACAGTGAACAACGAATTGTCACGCTACGTTGGGACAGGGGAAGGAAGTGCTTGCAGAATACTGAAAGTGTTGGCGTTAAAAAAGGTTTGTGCCAGGTGGGTTCCCAGGATGTTGACAGTGGCTCACAAAGAAACGAGAAAAACGGTATGCGGCGAACTTTTGGAACATTATGAGAATGGTGGAGATGAATTTCTTGGAAGAATTGTGACAGGTGATGAAACATGACTCCATCATTTTGCACCAGAGACGAAGAGGCAATCAATGGAGTGACATCATGCAAACTGACCCAAGAAAAAAGAATCAAAACCACACCGTCTGCTGGAAAAGTTATGGCTTCGGTGTCTTCCGATTCCGAACGACTCTTGCTTGTCGACATCATGCCAAGTGGAACCACCATAAATTCTGATGCATTTGTGATGACACTGAAGAAACTTCAAGCTCGACAGAGTCGTGTTCGACCACTTCGGCAAAAGCAGGATGTTTCGCTGTTGCACGACAATGCACAGCCACATGTCAGTCAAAAAACAATGGAAGCGACCACAAAACTCGGATGGACAACACTGAAACACCCGCCTTACAGTCCTGACCTGGCTCCATGTGACTATCATCTCTTTGGGAAACTGAAAGACTCTCTTCGTTGAACAAGGTTTGAAGATGATGACTTCCTTGTACACGCTGCCAAACAGTGGCTCCAACAGGTTGGTCCAGAATTTTACTGTGTGGGTATACAGGCGCTGGTTCCAAGATGGCGTAGGGCAGTTGAGAGGTTCACATGGCTCTGAGCACTATGGGACTTAACATCTGAGGTCATCAGTCCCCTATAACTTAGAACTACTTAAACCTAACTAACCTATGGACATCACACACACCCATGCCCGAGGCAGGATTCGAACCTGCGACAGTAGCGGTCGCGCGGTTCCAGACTGAAGCGCCAGAACCGTTCGGCCACACCGGCTGGCGGCAGTTGAGAGGGATGGAAATTATGTGGAGAAATGAAAATATTGTTCCTGAAGGATGTATCTACACACTGTAAAACTTTCAAACATGTAGAATAAAAGATGAATTTTTTTAAAAAAAATGGTGTGCAGTTCTTTTGGAGTGACCTTCGTAGATGTATTGAAGAGGTGTCCAAAATAGTAACAAATCGCTGTTTCCCCGTGTTGTACCTAATTCACAGTATAATCATACAAAATGTCAAGAGACGTCTGTACAATCGCGTTCTTCACGAAAGATGTCATTCCTGACAATGAACAAGCACGTCAACGATGATATCAGGGCATCTATCAAACGCGCCTATCTGACCTCGCAGCATCTTCTGAAGATGTTGTATCGAGACTCACAGTATACAGAAGGCTTCGGCACAGTAGCGTTTATTGTTGGAGACCTGCTGTATGTGTGCCTCTGATGCGCCTTCACAGAAGCAGTCAATATCCACCTGGACGGACGAACAGCGGGCCAAAGTTGTTTTCACAGATAAGTCCCGATTTGGTCTGGAGAGTGATTCTCGACGCATTCGCATCTGGTGGGAATGTGGAACGTGATTTCGGAATCCAAAATTTGTGGAAAGAGATAGATCTCGAGGAGGGTCCTTAATGATGTGGGCAGGCTACGTTGACCACTGGAACACCTCTTCACGGAATTGTACGGGTGAATCGAAAAGGTTTATCTGCTGTCAGGTATCGCGATGAGATCTTGGGACCTCATGCGCGGTTGCTGCGAGGTGCTGTGGGCCCAGACTTCGTACTGATGGAAGATAATGCTCGACCTCACAGAGCAAGAGCGGATGATGTTTTCTTGGAAACGAAAGATACTGCACGCATGGCGTGGTCTGCTCACTCTCCCGATTTGAATCCCAAATGGCTCTAAGCACTATGAGACTTAACATCTGAAGTCATCAGTCCCCTAGACTTAGAACTACCTAAACATAACTAACCTGAGGACATCATAAACATCCATGCCCGAGGCAGGATTCGAACCTGCGACCGTAGCAGCAGCGCGGTTCCACACTCAAGAGCCTAGAACCGCTCGGCCACAGCGGCCGGCTTGAATCCCATCGAGCACGTCTGGGATGCACTAGGGAGACGGATTGCATCACGCCCCAGCATCCACCAACTCCAAGAGTTGCGAGCAGCTCTGCAGGAATAATGGGCATTACTGCCTCAGCACGAGATTGATGACATCATTCACAGCATGCACCATCGATGTCTGGTTTATACTGCTGCCAGGGGTGGTCATAACCCATACTGAGAACATTAATCAATTGCTGAAATGTGTGTGCAAATCCGATAAGTTGAAAAAAAAGGAAGACATTTTTTCCTATCGGTGTGCATATAGCAGTTGTTTACATTCTGTATTCTTTACACTGTTTCTGCTTTTACACTGTTCTGTGGAAAAATAAATGCAACTTTGCAAAATTTCCGTTTGTTGCTTTATTTTGGACAGCAGTGTATATCACAGGGAACAATCAGCGTAGTTACGTCTCTCAGAACATTCGGGATAATGGCAGTAATTACCCAGGTCCAGAATGGAACATCAGAGAAGGACTGTGGAAGGGATCCAGTCAAAGTGATGAAGGCGGTGGTATCGTGGTGTCCCTCAACTGCGTCTTAATGTTGCTGTCTGATTTCCCAAGACCCTGCTCACAGAACGAATAAAACGAGAATACGACCACAAACGTGGATGTAATGAAAGCGGTGAAGTAATGACAGCGGTCACGAACTCTGTACAAATTGCGCTGTCGAGGAAACGAGGTCTTGGTGAAATTCCAGACCTCAGATAGAATTCAACGTGACCTGGTGGCCGCGGACATGACTGCTAGTGTTGTAAGAGAAATTACACAGTAAAGCGGAAGAGTGCATAGTACCGGATTTAAAGTACCTCAGTTTACTTATTTTTTCAGAGTACTCTTTCTTGACACAGATACGCGAAGAGAACTACCGCAGCGAGGTCACTTAATCCTCCCCAACTCGAAATGAAAACAAGAGAATGAAATCTGCAATTTGGTTTACGCTTACTGAGACTATCCGGAGGTTACAACTAGGTACACTTTTGTACCGCATAAGCAGTACTGTGGATGGTACTTCGTGCCAGCCTTTCTCGTGTTTGACAGGTTTCTTATTTCACAGACATGGTATATGACACAGTAATGGTGAACCACAGGTATAACCTCTTATTCGACGTAAGGGTTAGACTGCTTTATGACATTTACCTATTACGAAGTTTTTTGATGGATAAGTAAAGATGTGCATCTTCAGCGAACAGATCCTTCACTCTAAACGTTCTGCCCCGTTTTATATTTACATCTACAGCTACACGACTACCCTGCAACTCACACTGTGATTGGGAGAAGGTGCTTAGAACCAACTTCAGACCGTCTCCACCACTCCACTCTCAAATATCACGTGCGAAGAATAAACACCTAAATCATTAGTCAAATGAAAGTATACACATATTCAGAAAAGAACAGAACGTCTTGAACGACTAGAGATAGGACGTTCGTATTCACAGGCCATGTATATACACTACTGGCCATTAAAATTGCTGCACCACGAAGATGACGTACTGCAGACGCGAAATTTAACCGACAGGAAGAAGATGCTGTGATATGCAAATGACTAGCTTTTCAGAGCATTCACACAAGGTTGGCGCCGGTGGCGACACCTACACCGTGCTAACATGAAGAAAGTTTCCAACCGATTTCTCATACCCAAACAGCAGTTGACCTGCGTTGCCTGGAGAAACGTTGTTGTGATGCCTCGTGTAAGGAGGAGAAATGCGTAGCGTCACATTTCCGACTTTGATAAAGGTCGGATTGTCGACTATCGTGATTGCGGTTTATCGTATTGCGACACTTCTGCTCGCGTTGGTCGAGATCCAATGACTGTCAGCAGAATATGGAATCGGTGGGTTCAGGAGGGTAATACGGAACGCCGTGCTGGATCCCAACGGCCTCGTATCACTAGCAGTCGAGATGACAGGCATCTTATCCGCACGGCTGTAACGGATCGTGCAGCCACGTCTCGATCCGTGAGTCAACAGATGGGGACATTTGCAAGACAACAACCATCTGCACGAACAGTTCGACGACGTTTGCAGAAGCATGGGCTATCAGCTCGGAGACCATGGCTGCGGTCACCCTTGACTCTGCATCACAGACAGGAGCGCCTGCTATGGTGTACTCAACGACGAACCTGGGTGCACGAATGGCAAAACGTCATTTTTTCGGATGAATCCAGGTTCTGTTTACAGCATCATGATGGTCGCACACGTGTTTGGCGACATTGCGGTGAACGCACATTGGAAGCGTGTATTCGTCATTGCCATCGCCAGATTACACAAGTAACGGGGAAGGCGAACTCTAGATTGCGCTTTATTGGTAGAATCCTAAAGCGATGCAGTCCTTCAACATAGGAAATAGCCTACAATACGTTAGTTCGTCCAGTCTTAGAGTACTGTTCGTATGTGTGGGACACTTACCAGTTGGGTCTTACTCAAGAGATTGAGAAGATCCAAAGAAGAGCGGCAAGATTCGTGACTGGTACATATAGCCATTGCGAGATCGTTACAAAAATGTAATAGAAAGTTTGAAGTGGGACACACTTGCAGATAGACGAGGCGCTAAACGGAAGGGGCTGCTCACTAAATTCCGAAATCCAATCTTTGCCGAGGATGTAGAGCATATACAGAGGGGTCCAAAAAAATGTATCCACTGTTTAAAAGTTCACAACTTGCAAACTAATTGACAGAGTTGTCTCATTTTTGGATAAAGTGTTGCTGAAAGTTCAACTTAAAGATGTCACTGTAGGTGTTCGAAATGGTCACCATTAACATTCACACACAAACGATGCCGCCGAACTGCAGCACGAACTACTGACTGCGTTATGTTCAGTTGGATATTTGCACGTGAATGTACGATGGATTCTCTACGGCCTATCCATCTTCCTGGTAGATTTTCGTCGAGATACTCC
The DNA here is from genome assembly GCF_021461385.2 of Schistocerca piceifrons. Classification (NCBI taxonomy): domain Eukaryota; kingdom Metazoa; phylum Arthropoda; class Insecta; order Orthoptera; family Acrididae; genus Schistocerca; species Schistocerca piceifrons. The sequence continues at coordinate 142,868,488 of NC_060146.1, read as the reverse complement.
CTAACACGATTTTGGTAGTGGGCTGGGGCACCATCTTGTTGAAAGTAAACTCTTCTGTCTCCATACAAGTCTCGGATGGCAGGCAAAATGGATGTCTGAAACTTCTGAAGGTACAGCTCACCGGTAACTGTGCCGTCAAAGAAGAATGGCCCAATCAAGCCCCGGTAAGACAACCCGTACCACACATTTACTCCTGGCAAATTCACGGCCTTGTCTACATGGACGTTCGGATTTTCGGCAGCCCAGTAGATGCAACTGTGGTGATTTACTGTACCATTGAGTTTGAACTGTGCCTCATCAGATCACACAATCATCTCTGCAAACTCTTCATCGTTGCGCACCATGTTAGTACTCCATTCTACGATCTGAGTTGTCCTCGTTCATTGCGTGTAGCAATCGTGGCATGTAGCACTTCCACTTTGCTGTCTTCAAAATTCGCCGAACACTTGAGCTACTCCTGTTTCACGGGCACACTGTCTCACAGACTTCTGTGGTGAGCGAGTGAATTGTTGTAACATGCGACGGGAGTTAGCTGGACTTGCTACTGTTACAGGTCGTCCAGATGGTTGTTTGTGTACATCTTTAACACAGCCTTCGGCTTCAAATTTGTCTCGATTGCGACGAATCGTTAAACGTGTCGGTGGCTCTGTCTGATACTCATTTCGCCATTGCCATTGAACCTCATTAATGTTTTCGTACTTAAAATACCACTTCAAAGCTGACTTCCTTTCATCGAATGTAAGCCTTGCGCCAGCCATGTTTACTCGAGTAACTACGAGGGTCACTCCAAAAGAAACGCACACTTTTTTTTTAAAAACACATCTTTTATTCTACATGTTTGAAAATTTACAGTGTGTAGATACATCCTTCAGGAACAATATTTTCATTTTTCCACATAATTTCCATCCCTCTCAACTGCCTGACGCCATCTTGGAACCAGCGCCTGTATACCCGCACGGTAAAATTCTGGACCAACCTGTTGGAGCCACTGTTTGGCAGCGTGCGCAAGGGAGTCGTCATCTACAAACCTTGTTCCACGAAGAGAGTCTTTCAGTTTTCCAAAGAGATGATAGTCACATGGAGCCAGGTCAGGACTGTAAGTCGGGTGTTTCAGTGTTGTCCATCCGAGTTGCGTGATGGCTTCCATGTTATTTTGACTGACATGTGGCCGTGCATTGTCGTGCAACTGCAAAACATCCTGCTTTTCCCGATGTTGTCGAGCACGACTCAGTCGAGCTTGAATTTTCTTCAGTGTCGTCACATATGCATCAGAATTTCTGGTGGTTCCACTTGGCATGATGTCCGCAAGCAAGAGTCCTTCGCAATCGAAAAGCACCATAGCCATACCTTTTCCAGTAGAAGGTGTGGTTTTGAATTTTTTTTCTCTTGGGTGAATTTGTATGATGCCACTCCACTGATTGCGTCTTCGTCTCTGGTGAAAAACAATGGAGCCGTGTTTCATCGCCTGTCATAATTCTTCCGAGAAATTCATCTCCACCATTCTCGTACTGTTCCAAAAGTTCGCTGCATACCGTTTTTCTCGTTTCTTTGTGAGCCACTGTCAACATCCTGGGAACCCGCCTGGCACAAACCTTATTCAACGCCAACACTTCCAGTATTCTGCAAACACTTCCTTTCCCTGTCCCAACGTAGCGTGACAATTCGTTCACTGTGATGCGTCTGTCAGCAGTCACCAATTCGTTAACCCTCTGCACATTATTTGGAGTGTGTGCAGTACGAGGCCTGAAGCTGCGAGGACAATCCTCAATACTTCATCACGTAACCTGCTTGCCCACCGACTAACTGGACTGCGATCGACAACAGGATCTGCAAACAGCTTTTTCAACCTCATGTGGATGTTTCTCTCTGTCTCGTTTTCACAGCACAGGAATTCTATGACAGCGCGTTGCTTCTGACGAACGTCAACTGTAGCAGCCACCTTGACGACATGCTGCGACGGTGTCACTCACGGGTACATGTTGAACTAAGTTTGAAAACAAGCGGGAAGGATGTACATGCAGAATGAGAACTGAATTTTTACAAAAATAGTGTGCATTTCTTTTGGAGTGACCCTCGTAGTTGCAACTAAGAACAAAACACTATCTAGCGACTGTCACCTGACAAAACAAAACAACGCAATACAACGCTTGTGTGGCGATTGCCGGAACTACAAACTGTTACACTACCAAAGATGAGACAACTCCGTCAATTAATTTGCCAGTTATGGACTTTTAAACAGTGGATACATTTTTTTGGACCCCTCTGTATTATTACCACCAACTTTCAGATCGCACAATGATCACCATTCAAAGATAAGGGTAATCAGAGCTAGTAATGAGGCGTTCGGTCGTTTTCCCTCGCGCGATCCGCGAGTAGTACAGTGAAAGGGGGGGGGGGGGGGGGATGGAATATGACTTCCGCGCGAATTGTGCCCTCCGCCACACACCGTTTGGTGGCTAGCGGAGTATATATGTTCATGTAGACAAGCATCATCAGACAGCGTTTTCAGACGAATCCAGGTTCTGTTTATTTGAAAATGATGGCCGCAATTTGGTTCGCCACAGACAGGGGGAGCGGCGTCACAGTGACTGCATTCGCAGAAGACAACCAGCACCGATTCAAGGCCTTATGCTGTGGGGAGCTATTGGGCACAACCACAAATCACAGTTGGTGCATGTCCAGTGCATTGCTACCAGTGTGACCCGTAGCCATACGCTTTCTGCACAACACCCAAGTCGCCATTTTCCAGCAAGACAATGCCCGAGCACGTGCCTTCCTGGTGTCACAGGATATCAGCCTTTTGCCCTGGCCCGTCGCTTCACCAGACTTGTCGCCAGTCGAAAATGCGTGGGACATATTGCCAATCTGCAATCAGTTTTTATGGGGGGAAATGGATACACAGGCCTTCTATGGCAAAAGGAAACAGCGGTATGCTTTAATGTTTGCTGAAACTTCATACCTGTCTAATGGTAATCCAGAAACGGACTAATGCTAGCAGATGACTGTAACAGCGATCATGATTTCAGGAAGGTTATTCCTTCTAGGAAATCAGATGCAGGATGAAAAAGTAACAGTATTTTGAAGAAACTAATGGCGCAGTGTTGGCTGCCTTATCTAGGACGTCGAATAACGACAAAACTAAGAGGCAGGGCAGAAAAATTCATTCTTACTGTACAAGTGGGCAAAAGAAGACATTTCTTCGCTGTTACGTTGTATTGTGTCACGGTACAGCCATGAAATGGCAGCACAGGAAAATCCCTACTTCATCGCTACCTCTGGGATGTTGTGTCCCATCGCTCGTGCGTCGACTACAACATCACGGTCAAACTCACTTAAATCTTGATAACCTGCCATATCTAACAAGTGCGCCAGACACTTGCTCTCTTATATAGGCGTTGCCGACCACTGCGCCATATTCTGCCTGTTTACATATCTCTGTATTTGAATACGCCTGCCTATACCAGTGTGTTTGGCGCTTCAGTGTACAAGTCCTTTGTTTTTCTTGATATATATATATATATATATATATATATATATATATATATATATATATATATATATATATATATGAACGGTGTGAATACGAGCAGCTCTCTTAATTGTTTTGAACATGTGCCGTCGTTTACTGTCTAGTTGATTCATCAGAAAATCTAAACGAATTATAAAATGATTTAGGCAAGATATCCATATGGCGTTAAAAGTGTCCATTGACCCTGAACAATAAATGAGGTGAGGTCGTCCGTATGAGTTCTAAAATATTAGCGTTAAATTTTCATAATCTGTGCAATCTCTGACATCGCTGCGGCCGGAAAAAGATCCTGCAAGAACGGAACCAACGTGACAGAATTGCAACCCTTCCGCAAATTGCTGCAGATTTCAATGCTGGGCCATCAAGTGTCAGCGTGCGAACCATTCAACGAAACATCATCGATCACCCTTGATGACTGCGCGACACAAAGCGTTACGCCTCTCCTGGGCACCTCAACACCGACATTGGCCTGTTGATGACTGGAAACATGTGCCTGGTCGGACGAGTTTCGTTTCAAATTGTATGGAGTGGATGGAGGTGCACGGGTATGAAGACAACCTCGTGAACCCATGGACCTTGCATGTCAGCAGGGGATTGTTCAAGTTGGTGGAGGCTCTGTAATGGTGTGGGGCGTTTGCAGTTGGAGTGATATGGGACCCCTGATACGTCTAGATACGACTCTGACAGGTGACACGTACATAAGCATCCCTCTGATCACCTCTATCCATTCGTGTCCATTGTGCATTCCGACGGACTTGGGCAATTCCAGCAGGACAATGCGACACCTCACAAGTCCAGAATTGTTACAGAGTGGCTCCAGGAACACTCTTCTGAGTTTAAACACTTCCGCGGGCCACCAAACTCCCCAGACGTGAACGTTATTGTGCATATCTGGGATGCCTCGCAACATGCTGTTCAGAAGAGATCTCCACCCTCTCGTTTTCTTGCGGATTTATGGACAGCCCTGCAAGATTCTTGGTGTCAGTTCCCTCCAGCACTACTCGAGACATTAGTCGAGACTATGCCACGTCGTGTTGCGGCGCTTCTGCGTGCTCACGGGGGCGCTACACGATATTAGGCAGGTGTACCAGTTTCTCTGGCTCTTCAGTGTAACACTTCCTTGAGGAGCCTCATACACACCATCCGGAAAGTTCCGAGGTTGATTGTATTCCTGGTATATAAATGACGTCAGCGCAGTAACTGCACAGGCAGCTTCGACTAACGACTTTAAACAATAGCTGTTAATTCGACCAATCAGTTGCGAACAGACAGTGTTGAGGAGTGGACGTGTGGTTGTACTGTGTCAAAGCTGTAGTGTCACAAATCGTAACGTACCAAGCTAGGCGCAGTCTTCAAAATGATTTGCAGAAGAGAAAAGTTTGTGCAAAGTTTTTCCCAAACACGTTGACTCCCGAACAAAAAAAAAAAAAAAAGAACGACGCATGGACGCCTGCCACTAATTGATTGAAATGAAAAATGCGGACAATTCTTTTCTGAAAAAAAAAAATTATCATCGGTGAGGAGATACAGTGTTATCAATATGAACCTACCAAAAAGACAGATTGCGCAATGGGTCTCTAATGTTTCGCCGAGACCAGAGAAGGTGTGAATGAGACAGGCAAGTTGAATAACATCCCAATAGAGGACAAGGTCACATAGCTGTGTAATTGTTCTGTCTGTTGTATTCCACAATAAATGTCTCATCGAATGTAACTCGGTGTCCATTTTATAGACCACGTTCTGCTACCGTTGATTTCTTCGGGTACTGTTGGCAAAAACACTGAAAGGGTATACTTATGCCGGAGCCTCAATGATGGGACCTCGGTGCTCCCTCCTGGCACACCACAGCTCGCTGGGAAGTCTTGCTACACTTACTCTGCAGATTGTCACATAGCTGGCAGAGTCGAACACGACACTGCTGGCGTGACCTTGAAGTAGCCAGTCATGGCTCAAGTTTCCTGAACGATTAAAGTCCTCAGTAGTAAAGCCGCTTTATAAAAAGGCAGAAAAGGATAATTTAGACAATTTTATGCCTATTCCTATGCCATAAGTGTTTGCTAAAGGTATTGAAAAGGCTGTGTATGTAAGGATAATTGCTCATTTTATATCACACAATTTGCTATCAAGTCTACAGTTCGGCTTTAGAAGTTGTTTAACAACTGAAAATGCTATATTCTCTTTTCTCTGTTAGGTACTGGATGGGTTAAACGAAAGGTTTCGAACGCTAGGCATTTTTTTTATTTAACTAAGGCGTTTAATTGTGTTGATCAAAAAATATTGGTCCAGATGTTGGACCATTTTGGAATACGGGGAGTATATCACAATTGGTTAACCTCTTACTTCAGAAACAGACAGCAAAAGGTCATTATTCACAATATTGGGAATGGCTGTGATGTGGGGTCTGAGTGTGGTATGGTCAAGTAGGGAATGCCCCAGGGATCAGTGTTGGGGCCACTTCTGTTCCTTATTTATATAAATGACATGCCCTCCAATATTACGATTAACTCTAAAATATTTCTGTTTGCTGATGACACTAGCTTGGTAGTAATGGATATTGGATGCAACATTGGCTCGGCTTCAAATAGTGCAGTTCATGACTTAATTTCGTGGCTTGTACAAAATAAACTAACGCTAAACCACAGTAAGACTCAGTTTTTACAGTTTTTAACACACAATTCAACAAAACCTGACGTTTTAATTTCACAGAAAGGGCACATGGTTAGTGAAAATGAATAGTTTAAATTTCTAGGTGTTCAGATAGATAGTAAACTGCCATGGAAAGCGCACGTTCAGGTTCTTGTTCAAAGACTTAATGCTGTCATTTTTACTATTATAACGGTATCTGAAGTGAGTGATCGTTCCACATGAAAATTAGTCTACTTTGCTTCTTTTCATTCACGTATGTCGTATGGTATTATATTTTGGAGCAATTCTTCCCACTCTGAAAGGATATTTTTGGCTCAGAAACGGGCGGTTCGGGCAATAAGTGGTGTAAGTTCACGAACCTCTTGTCGACCCCTGTTCACGAGTCTGGGTATTTTGACAGGCCTATCAATATATATATATATATATATATATATATATATATATATATATATATATATATATATATATATAATTTTTATCTGTTATTACTTTTGTGTTGTAATTTCATGTACTAACACGTTCCATGACCTTGGAGTTTTGCTCCTCAATTTGGCCCTACGGAACTTGACGTGTAAATAAATAAATAAAACAAATGCATAATATAAACCTACTTCTAATCGATATAAGTGTTACAAGCGGTTGTAAAAAATCGCATGTTATCAGTGACAGGAATGTCTCGAGAGTTCCGAAATGCTACCAGTAGCCCAGTTTGTACAATGACTGTGCGTGGTGCACTGAAACGAATGGGATACAATTATAGAACGCCTGCTAATAATCCAAACATTTCTCAGTTAATGTTAAACGACGTCCCCGGGCAGTGGATAACTGGAAGCGAATGATGCGGACTATGAGTCACGCTAAACCCTGCGGTAGTACGACTCAGGCGTTTGGGTTTGTCAAATGCCTGGACGACGTTGCCTGCCAGCAGATGTAGTGCCAACAGTGAAATTCGGAGGACACGATGTTACGCTACAGGGAAGTTTCTCGTGTGTAAGGTGAGGTCCCCTTATTGTGACCGAGCGAGGTAGCGCAGTGGTTAGCACACTGGACTCGCATTGGGGAGGATGACGGTTCAATCCCGCGTCCGGACATCCTGATTTAGGTTTTCCGTGATTTCCCTAAATCGCTCCAGGCAAATGCTGGGGTGGTTTCTTTGAAAGGGCACGGCCGACTTCCTTCCCCGTCCTTCCCTAATCTGATGAGACCGATGACCTCGCTGTTTGGTCTCTTCCCCAAAACAATCCAATCCTTATTGTCCTTTTTTTTGTCATCGAAATTCGGAGGACACGATGTTACGCTACAGGGAAGTTTCTCGTGTGTAAGGTGAGGTCCCCTTATTGTGCTTTTTTTTGTCATCAGTCTTCTGACTGGTTTGATGCGGACTGCCACGAGTTTCTCTGCTGTGCCAACCTCTTCATCTCGGAGTAGAACTTGCAACCTACGTCCTCGATTGCTTGCTGGATGTATTCCAGTCTCTGTCTTCCTCTACAGTTTTTGCACTCTACAGCTTCCTCTAGTAGCATGGAAGTCATTCTGTCATGTCTTAACAGATGTCATACCATCCTGTCCCTTCCTCTCCGAATTTGCACACAACCTTCTCATTCCTCACCTTATCAGTCCACCTAATTTTCAATATTCGTCTGCAGAACCACATCTCGCATGCATCGATGATATTCTGTTCTGGTTTTCCCACAGTCCATGTTTCACAATCCATAAAATGCTGCGTTCCAAACGTACATCCTCAAAAATTTTTTCCTCAAATCATGGCTTATGTTTGATACTAGTAGACTTCTCTTGGATAGGAATGCCCTTTTTGCCAGTGCTAGTCTGCTTTTGATGTCCTCCTTGCTCCGTCCATCATTGGTTATTTGCTGCCTAGGTAGCAGAATTCCTTAACTTCGTCTACTTCGTGACCATCAATCCTGATGTTAAGTTTCTCGCTGTTCTCATTTTTGCTACTTCTCATTACTTTCGTTTCTCTTCGATTTACTCCCAGTCCATGTTCTATACTCATAAGACTGTTCATTCCATATAGCAGATCATGTAACTTTTCTCCACTTTCACTTAGGATAGCAATGTCAACAGTGAATCGTATCATTGATATCCTTTCACCTTCAATTTTAATTCCACTCCTGAACCTTTCTTTTATTTCCATCTTTGCTAGTCCGATGTACCGATTGAACATTAGGGGCGAAAGACTACATCCTATCTTACACCCTTTCTAATCTGAGCACTTCGTTCTTGGTCGTCCACTCTTATTATTCCTTCTTGTCTCCTGAACATATTGCATAATACCCGTCTCTTCCTATAGCGTACCCCTACTTTTCTCAGAATTTCGAACATCTTGCACCATTTTACACTGTCGACCGCTTTTTCTACGTCGACAGATCCTATGAACTGTTCTTGATTTTTCTTTAGTCTTACCTCCATTACTAACCGCAACGTCAGTATTGCCTCTCTGGTGCCTTTTCATTTCTTAATGCCAAACTGATCGTCATCTAGTACATCCATAATTTTCTTTTCCACTGTTCTGTATCTCATTCTCGTTAGCAGCTTAGATACATGAGCTGTTAAGCTGATTGTGCGATAATTCTCGCACTTGTCAGCTCTTGCCGTCTTCGGAATTGTGAGGATGATGCTTTTCGGAAAGTTAGATGCTGTGTCACCAGACTCATACATTCTACACACCAACGTAAAGAGTCGTTTCGTTGCCACTTTCCCCAATGATTTTAGAAGTTCTGATGGAATGTTATCTACCCTTTCTGCCTTATTTGACCTTAAGTCCCCCAAAGCTCTCTTAAATTCTAATACTGAATCCGCTATCTTTTGTAAATCGACTCGTGTTTCTTCTTCTATCACATCAGACAAATTTTCCCCCTCATAGAGGCCTTCAGTGCTTACCACCTATCCGCTCTCTCCTCTCGTTTTAATAGTGGAATTCCCGTTGCAGTCTTCATGGTATCACCCTTGCTTTTAATTTCGTAGATGGTTGTTTTGACTTTCCTACATGCTGAATCAGTCCTTCCGGCAATCATTTCTTTTTCGATTTCTTCAAATTTTTCATGCAGCCATTTCTTCTTAGCTTCCCTGCACTTCTTATTTATTTCATTCCTCACTGACTTGTATTTCTGTATTCCTGAATTTCCCTGAACATTTTTGTACCTTCTTCTTTCATCAATCAACTTCAGTATTTCTTCTGTTACCCAGTTACTTTCCTTGTACCCATGTTTTAGTTTCCAACTTGTGATTGGCCTTTTTAGAGATGTTCATTCATCTTGTGATTAATAAATTGTAAAACGAGGAAGGATGGGACACATTTTACAACTTTGTGCACTGTGTGCAGTAAAGTGACTGTTCGAAGAGGTTGATTGTTTGTGTCTGCATTAAAATGCTCCCTGCCATAAGGCAGCGTCTCTGAAGCAAAGCTTTGTGGACAGCAACATACCCGAAATGGACTGACCTGCCTTGAGTTCCGATATTTACTAAATGGAATATCTTTGCAACGAATTGCACGATTCAGACATCTCACTGAAAGTGCTCCCTGCAGAATTATGGGCGTCATAAAGGGTAGTGGTGGACACACTTTTCTGATGTCGACAGAAAGGTGTGCATTTAATTTTCATCAAATGATGTGCGAGGGTGGTTTGATAAGTCTGGTAAATTTGCATCAAAGAATGGAACACTGTGGCTACGCTTTCATGGTTGGTATGCTTGATTATTCCAATGATCTTACACGGAATTTCAACAGTGGAGAGTATAAAGTCATTGTTGGTAACTGTCTGAATTGATCAGCGTGTCGACTGCGACTGATTATCGAGAAAACAGAGTTTCGTGCTGTTTTTAAACATTTTTATCTGAAGGGTTGGACTGCCGCACAAATCAAAAGAGAAATGGATGAAGTTCTCGTGGAAGCTGCACCATCACTGAAGACCTTTTACTTCTGTATTAACGAATTTAAACGTTATTGGGCAAGCAACGAAGGTGAAGCGCGCTAGCCGGCCGAAGTGGCCGTGCGGTTAAAGGCGCTGCAGTCTAGAACCGCAAGACCGCTACGGTCGCAAGTTCGAATCCTGCTTCGGGTATGGATGTTTGTGATGTCCTTAGGTTAGTTAGGTTTAACTAGTTCTAAGTTCTAGGGGACTAATGACCTCAGCAGTTGAGTCCCATAGTGCTCAGAGCCATTTGAACCATTTTTTTGAAGCGCGCTCGGCCGTCCAATTAAGGTCACCACAAAGGAAAGCACTGATAAAATCCGTGATACGTAATGTAAGACCGCTGAAGAAAAATTCGTCAGATTGCTGGCACTGTAGTTTGCACGCAAAGACGTGCTCTTTCACCAGGATAAAGCACTATCCCACACACGAGCGATAACAATGACAAAAGTGGCTGAACTGGGCTTTGAATTGGTTGCGCATCCTCCCTGTTCACCAAACATAGCTCCCAAGTGACTTCTTCTTGTTCACTAACTTGAAACTTTGGCATACTGGAGAGATATTTTTATCAAATGAAGATGTGATAGTTGCAGCCAACGAGAATACTCCAGAGTTTGACAGAACTTATTTTTCCGATGGGACGAAAGAGCTGTAGGACCACTAGCCAATGTGGGTATCTCCCAAAGAGATTATGTGGAGAGTTTTATACTTGGTTCCTTGCTAGACTTATCAAACCATCGTCGTACATTTAATAAGAGTGCAGACGCATAATATTGTTATTTCTAAAGATGTGATCCAAAAGGCATAGTCTGCCAGAAAATGTATACACTCTTTGTCAGGCTCTATCGTGATATCGATATTGTCGTTCGATTTGAGTTACGAGTGTGTTGTAGTATGGTCTTTGGCTCAACAGATGTTAGTACTTTGACCTCGGTATTGAGAAAACAAGATGGCTGGAGCACGCTTGACATTCAAGCAACGAACATGTATCGTGAAGTAGTTTTTTTAAGTTTGATAGTGCCGTTGAAGTGCAACGCCAATGGAGGTGGAAGTCTGAAACAGAACCGCCAACCTGCCTAGCAATGAAACGCATCATGGGCAAGTTTGAATTTCATGGAATGATTTGTGACATTCACAAAGGAAGATCAGGAAGACGGTGTACACCTACAAGTCCTGCTTTGTCGGCCCTAGTGTTGGAAACGTTTGTTAATTCTCCACAGAAGTCCGCTACGCAATGTGCACGTGACGTGGGTGTTAGCAGTACAAGTGTACGAAGAATTCTGAACGCTGCAAAGTGGAAAGTTTACATTCCACGATTACTGCACGCGATTAATGATGCCGATCCTGATTGTCGAATTCAATTTTGCGAATGGTAGCAGCAAATGGTAACTGATGACGAAAAATTTGTGACGAAGGTAATGTGGAGTGGCGAGGCACAATTTAAGCTTAATGGAACCGTGCATCGGCATAACAGTGTGTACTGGGCACCGGAAAATCCGCATGTGTAACTGGATAAAGCGGTCAATCTACAAGGGGTTCATGAGTGGTGTGGGCTATCATCTAGAGGTTTAGTAGGGCCCTTTTTCTTTGATGCTACTGTCACTGGAGAAGTGGACCTGGAAATGTTGCGCACATCAATTTTGCCAGGTATATGTGCGCTTTATGGAGCTGATGAAGAGGTCTTCTGCCAACAGGACGGGGCGCCACCACACTACCACCTAGCCAAACGAGCTTTCCAGGATGATAATTTTCCGAGCATTCGATTGGATGAAAAGGGTCGCCAGTTCTAACAGCTATGGACTTTTACTTGTGGGTAACTGTGAAAGATAACGCCTATCGACGTAAGCCACGCACGCTGGAGGAACTTCGCCAGGAGATTACAGCGACATGTGCAGCGATCTCCACTGTAACATTAATTGACGTAGTTGCGGCGACAGCTCGTCGTTCTGTTTTGTGCATAGCCGCCAACGTTGAACATTTTGAACGTTTAAAGTAACCATGTGCTAAACTGAAGGTTGTACAACATCCGTGATCAATTATTAAACGTAAAATAAACACTTAAGTAATAATTTCGTTCCTTAAAGTGTGTATACACTTTGCTGCTGGTATCTGTATTATGATCACTCCCCACCGCGGGTGGCGTTATGGGCACGTGACGCCGTAAAGAAATATGTAAGCGAAGATATGGGTTGTGAATGGGGTACTATATTGTCATTAGCTCCTTTGATAAAGGGCAGATTATTATTATGCAGAGCCTGTGAACGAGTATCCCGAAAATGGCGAAGATGGTCGAGTGTTCATGTGCTACTGTCGTGAGCGTCTACAGAAAGAGATAGAAGGTCAGTGAAACTAACATTACGCGCTAAATGGTTCAAATGGCTCTGACAAGGGAACCTCCCCATCGCACCCCCCTCAGATTTAGTTATACGTTGGCACAGTGGATAGGCCTTGAAAAACTGAACACAGATCAATTGATAAAACAGGCAGAAGTTGTGTGGAACTATCAAAAAATATACAAACTGAGTAGTCCATCCGGAAGATAGGCAACAACAAGGGCAATGCGACATCAAGAGCGCCGTAGTCCCGTGGTTAGCGTGAGTAGCTGCGGAACAAGAGGTCCTTGGTTCAAGTCTTCCCTCGCGTGAAAATTTTACTTCCTTTATTTTCGCAAAGTTATGATCTATCCGTTCGTTCATTGACGTCTCTGTTCACTGTAATAAGTTTAGTGTTTGTGTTTTGCGACTGCACCGCAAAAACGTGCGATTAGTAGACGAAAGGACGTGCCTCTCCAATGGGAACCGAAAACATTTGATCGCAAGGTCATAGGTCAACCGATTCTTCCACAGGAAAACACGTCTGACATAATCTATACGACACTGGTGACGGCATGTGCGTCACATGACAGGAATATGTTGTCGACCCATCTAACTTGTACACTTGGCGAACGGGTAAAAAGATTCTTCTACCTTGCCCGATTTAGATTTTCTTGTGGATGTGATAATCACTCCCAAAAATGTGATGAAAACATAAGAGTTTGTCACATAAACTGCAACAAATGAATGCAACAGTTTCACAGTCGCACAGTTTTCCCTGTGCTCTGTCAAAACATATGTTTTTAAAATCTTCAAATTTTTCCGTGTGTAGACCGTCAAATCCTACATATGTCCAAGCAAATCTGAACATGTCCTGGAATTTTGGGGAGCGAAGTTGATTATGTGTGAGTGCCTGAACTTTGATAATTGTCTGAAAATAAAAAATAAAACTTCTCACTCGAGGGAATACTTGAACCAAGAACCTCTCGCTCTGCAGCTGCTCACGCTAACCACGGGACCACGGCGCTCCTGCGGCCGCACTGTCCATGACGTTACCTATCTTGTCCATGGACTGCTCAGTTTGTATATTTTGCTTATTTTTTTCATAGTTTCACACAACTTCCTGTTTTCTCGATTGATCTGTGTTTAGTTTTTCAAGACCTATCCACTGTGCCAACTTATAACTAAATCTGACGGGGATGCGATGGGGAGGTTCCCTTGTGAGCACTCTGGGACTTAACATCTGATGTCATCAGTCCCCTAGAACTTAGAACTACTTAAACCTAACTAACCTAAGGACATCACACACATCCATGCCCGAGGCAGGATTCGAACCTGCAACCGTAGCGGTCGCGCGGTTCCAGACTGAAGCGCCTAGAACCGCTCGTCCACTGCGGCCGGTCGCGCTAAATGGTTCGACGTCCATGACTCTTCACAGAACGTGGGGTTCGGAGGCTTGCCCACTGTGTAAAGTAGGATAGATGGTGATCTGTAGCATCTCTGCCGAAAGGGCGCAATGCTATAGTCCGATCCACAAACGACGTCAGTTGGCGCATGTCGAGGCACGAACGAGGATTGCGTTGTTGACGATTCCAAACGACAGTTGCCGTACACGCATGCGCGTGGTTTCCGCTTCAAGAAAGCATACGTCCTGCAGATTACGTCTCTCGGTTGCTTATGCGGACTGTATCACATACCACCAAAATCAGCGACTACAGCTCGCAACAAATGGAATAAAACTCGCCAAAGTAACGTTCAATACTCGCATTAGCTACGGCATTCAGAGCAGAGCGCTCAGAACACTGCTGAACATTCATTGGCTGTCAGAGAATACGTGATGTAGGTGCAAACATCGTTCGTGACTCCAGCTATTGTGCGCTGTTGAACATGGAGCTCCGCAACATACTACTCCTATGTGTTCACATGTTTACCCAACGTCATCGTTTCAGGGGGCTCAGTGCCATCGGGACCCGGCCATCGATCAATGGAAACGTGTGGCTTTTTGGGTGAATCACACGTTTGCTGCGTCCAGAGTCGTATCCACAAATGCAGTCGTCGAGGTGAACGGCGGCGTGCCACGGGTGCAGGGTGGTGGGAGCAGTATTATGGTATGGGTAATATTCTCCTGCGCTTGCGTGGGAGCTTTAGTAGCAATGGAAGACACGCTGACAGCTGCGAACCACCTGCATCCCTTCAGGCTTCATGACTTCCCCGACGGCGATGTCTTTTCTCAGCAGTGCAATTGTCCGCGTCTGGGAGCCAGAAGCGAGCTACAGTGGTTTGAGGAGGATTATGGTGAACTCGCGTTGATGTCTCAGCGACCAAATTCGGCTGATGCAGATCCTATGGAACCCATCTGGGGCGCCATCACCGTGTAAGCAAATCAGCGGCCAGTTGTTTCCGCCAATTACATGACCTACTCATAGGCATCTAGTGCAACATACCTCGACAAACCTAGCAGGAAACTGTCGTCGGATCGCTGATACGAAGATTCAGTGATGTATTTCGTTCCAAAGACGATCAAAGAAGCTACGCACATCAAAAAAACTTTTGCATCGCCCTGGTTCCCAGAACAAGTGAAGACAGACGTTGACTGTGGATATTGTATCATAGACAGAGTCCCTTTGACTGTTCAGATATATCACTAAACCCGCCCAAAGATGTAAACAACCATGCATGAGCAACGCCTATTAGACAGAGGGGGTCCGACAGCCGATAAGTTCCAGTCATTCCACTAGGAAGGATGTACATGGCTCGTGTTGTCTGTAGTTCAACCATGCCTAGACGGTCAATACCGCGGTTCGATCGCATCCACATTGTTACTTTGTGCCGGGAAGGGCTCTAACAAGGGAAGTGTCCAGGTCTCTGAGTGAACCAAAGTGATGTTGTTCGGACATGGAGGAGATGCAGAGAGACAGGGAGTGTCAATGTCATGCCTCGCTTAGGCTGCCCAAGGGCTACTACTGCAGTGGATGACCGCTACCTACGGATTATGGCTCAGAGGAAACCGGACAGCAACGCCACCATGTTGAATAATGCTTTTTGTGCAGCCACAGCACATCGTGTTACGACTCAAACTGTACGCAATAGGCTGCATGATGCGCAGTGTCTCTCCCGACGTCCATGGCGAGGTCCATCTTCGCAACCACGACACCATGCAGCGCGGTACAGATGGGCCCAACAACATGCCAAATAGACCGCTCAGGAATGGCATCACGTTCTCTTCACCGATGAGTGTCGCATATACCTTCAACCAGACAATCATCGGAGACGTGTTTGGAGGCAATGCAGCCAGGCTGAAGGCAGACACACTGTCCATTGAGTGCAGCGAGGTTGAGGTTCGCTGCTGTTTTGGGATGGCGCTATGTGGCGCCGACGTACGCCTCTGGTGGTTATGGATAGTGCCGGAACGGCTGTACGGTACATATACGTGAATGCCATTCTCCGACCGATAGTGCAACCATTTCAGCAGCGTATTGGCCTCCCCATCGTGCACATCTTGTGAATAACTTCCTTCTGGGTAACGGAATCACTCGACTAGAGTGGCCAGCATGTTACCCATATATGAACCCTATCGAACATGCCTGGGATCAATTGGAAAGGGCTGTGCCGGCAGTGGTGGCCGAGCGGTTCTAGGCGCTTCAGTCCGGAAGCGCGCGACTGATACGGTCGCAGGTTCGAACCCTGCCTCGGGCGTGGATGTGTGTGATGTCCTTAGGTTAGTTAGGTTGACGTAGTTCTAAGTTCTAGGGGACTGATGACCTCAGATGTTGTCCCATAGTGCACAGAGCAATTTGAACCATCTGAAAGGCCTGTTTATGGACGACGTGACCCACCAACAACTATGAGGGATCTACATCTGGTCGCCGTTGAGACGTGGGACAATCCTGACCAACAGTGCCTTAATGAACATGTGGGTAGTAGGCCACGGTGAATACAAGCATGCATCAATGCAAGAGGAAGTGCTACTGGGTATTAGAGGTTCCGGTATGTACAGCAATCTGTACTGCCACCTCTGTAGGTCTCGCTGTACGGTGGTACAACATGCAATGTGTGGTTGTAATGAGCAATAAAAAGGGCGGAAATGTCCTCCCTATATAAGCGGGCAGCGCACGCTAGCGGAACCATTCCGCTGTGAGCTCTGTCTGCAACAGCATTGAAGCACTATGCCTCGTCGACCTGTATATCGTCAACGTCGCCATCGCATGCCAGTTTACAAACACATAATGAGCCTCGAGAATAAACTTGGAATTAATGGCACTGCACAAAGTGTCATATAAAATGGACCCATTTTTTTCCGTGGATGTTGAGTTAATTTCAGTCTTGACGCTGGCACAGGGAGTTCTGGAAGCGGATGGTTTACTCTAGCTATCGTCCGATGTGAGAATGCCTCTCTACCTGGATTGGAATCGTTCGTCGTCCGAGACGTTATCGCCTATCTACATCTACATGACTACTCTGCAATTCACATTTAAGTGCTTGGAAGAGGGTTCATCGAACCACAATCATACTATCTCTCTACCATTCCACTCCCGAACAGCGCGCGGGAAAAACGAACACCTAAACCTTACTGTTCGAGCTCTGATTTCTCTTATTTTATTTTGATGGTCATTACTACCTATGTAGGTTGGGCTCAACAAAATATTTTCGCATTCGGAAGAGAAAGTTGGCGACTGAAATTTCGTAAATAGATCTCGCCGCGACGAAAACCTTCTTTGCTTTAATGACTTCCATCCCAACTCGAGTATCACATCTGCCACACTCTCTCCCCTATTACGTGATAATACAAAACGAGCTGCCCTTTTTTGCACCCTTTCGACGTCCTCCGTCAATCCCACCCGGTAGGGGTCCCACAACGCCCAGCAATATTCTAACAGAGGACGAACGAGTGTAGTGTAAGCTGTCTCTTTAGTGGACTTGTCGCATCTTCTAAGTGTCCTGTCAATGAAACGCAACCTTCGGCTCGCCTTCCCCACAATATTATCTATGTGGTCTTTCCAACTGAAGTTGTTCGTAATTTTAACACCAAGGTACTTAGTTGAATTGACAGCCTTGAGAATTGTACTATTTATCGAGTAATCGAATTCCAACGTGTTTCTTTTGGAACTCATGTGGATCACATCACACTTTTCGTTATTTAGCGTCAACTGCCACCTGCCACCTGCCACACCATACAGCAATCTTTTCTAAGTCGCTTTGCAACCGATACTGGTCTTTGGTTGACCTTACTAGACGGTAAATTATAGCATCATCTGCGAACAACCTAAGAGAACTGCTCAGATTGTCACCCAGGTCATTCATATAGATCAGGAACAGCAGAGGTCCCAGGACGCTTCTACATCTACATCTAAATTTATACTCCGCAAGCCACCCAACGGTGTGTAGCGGAGGGCACTTTACGTGCCACTGTCGTTACTTCCCTTTTCTGTTCCAGTCGCGTATGGTTCGCGGGAATAACGAATGTCTGAAAGCCTCCGTGCGCGATCGAATCTCTCTAATTTTACCTTCGTGATCTGCTCTGGAGGTATAAGTAGGGGGAAGCAATATATTAGATACCTCATCCTGAAACGCACCCTCTCGAAACCTGGCGAGCAAGCTACACCGCGATGTAGAGCGCCTCTCTTGCAGAGTCTGCCACTTGAGTTTGCTAAACATCTCCGTAACTCTATCACGGTTACCAAATAACCCTGTGACGAAACGTGCTGCTCTTCTTTGGATCTTCTCTATCTCCTCCGTCAACCCGATCTAGTATGGATCCCACACTGATGAGCAATACTCAAGTATAGGTCGAACGAGTGTTTTGTAAGCCACCTCCTTTGTTGATGGACTACATTTTCTAAGGCCTTTCCCAATGAATCTCAACCTGGTACCCGCCTTACCAACAATTAATTTTATATGATCATTCCACTTCAAATCGTTCCGCACGCATACTCCCAGATATTTTACAGAAGTAACTGCTACCAGTGTTTGTTCCGCTATCATATAATCATACAATAAAGGATCCTTCTTTCTACGTATTCACAATACATTACATTTGTCTATGTTAAGGGTCAGTTGCCACTCCCTGCACCAAATGCCTATCCGCTGCAGATCTTCCTGCATTTCGCTACAATTTTCTAATGCTGCAACTTCTCTGTATACTACAGCATCATCCGCGAAAAGCCGCATGGAAATTCCGACACTATCTACTAGGTCATTTATATATATTGTGAAAAGCAATGGTCCCATAACACTCCCCTGTGGCACGCCAGAGGTTACTTTAACGTCTGTAGACGTCTCTCCATTGATAACATCATGCTCGGTTATTCCCTGGGGAACACCTGATATCACTTCAGTTTTACTCGTGATTTGCCGTCTATTACGAGGTGCATTCAAGTTCTAAGGCCTCCGATTTTTTTCTCCAGACTGGAAAGAGATAGAAAAATGCGCATTGTGTTAAAATGAGGCCGCGTTCATTGTCAATACGTCCCAGAGATGGCAGCAGCGTACGGCAGATGGAATTTTACCGCCAGCGGCGAGAATGAGAACTGTTTTAAATACTTAAAATGGTGACGTTTTCCTTACTTGAACAGCGTGCAATCATTCGTTTTCTGAATTTGCGTGGTGTGAAACCAATTGAAATTCATCGACAGTTGAAGGAGACATGTGGTGATGGAGTTATGGATGTGTCGAAAGTGCGTTCGTGGGTGCGACGGTTTAATGAAGGCAGAACATCGTGTGACAACATAAGCGAAACAACCTCGGGCTCGCACAAGCCGGTCTGACGATATGATCGAGAAAGTGGAGAGAATTGTTTTGGGGGATCGCCGAATGACTGTTGAACAGATCGCCTCCAGAGTTGGCATTTCTGTGGGTTCTGTGCACACAATCCTGCATGACGACCTGAAAATGCGAAAAGTGTCATACAGGTGGGTGCCACGAATGCTGACGGACGACCACATGGCTGCCCGTGTGGCATGTTGCCAAGCAATGTTGACGCGCAACGACAGCACGAATGGGACGTTCTTTTCGTCGGTTGTGACAATGGATGAGACGTGGATGCCATTTTTCAATCCAGAAACAAAGCGCCAGTCAGCCCAATGGAAGCACACAGATTCACCGCCATCAAAAAAATTTTGGGTAACTGCCAGTGCTGAAAAAATGATGGTGTCCATGTTCTGGGACAGCGAGGGCGTAATCCTTACCCATTGCGTTCCAAAGGGCACTACGGTAACAGGTGCATCCTACGAAAATGTTTTGAAGAACAAATTCCTTCCTGCACTGCAACAAAAACGTCCGAGAAGGGCTGCGCGTGTGCTGTTTCACCAAGACAACGCACCCGCACATCGAGCTAACGTTATGCAACAGTGTCTTCGTGATAACAACTTTAAAGTGATTCCTCATGCTCCCTACTCATCTGACCTGGCTCCTAGTAACTTTTGGCTTTTTCCAAGAATGAAAGACACTCTCCGTGGCCGCACATTCACCAGCTGTGCTGCTATTGCTTGAGCGATTTTCCAGTGGTCAAAACAGACTCCTAAAGAAGCCTTCGCCGCTGCCATGGAATCATGACGTCAGCGTTGTGAAGTGAAAAATGTGTACGTCTGCAGGGCGATTACGTCGAGAAGTGACGCCAGTTTCATCGATTTCGAGTGAGTAGTTAATTAGAAAAAGAATCGGAGGCCTTAGAACTTGAATGCACCTCGTACTACGAACTGCTTCCTGACACGAAATCACGAATCCAGTCGCACAACTCGCCTATGTTGATGTCTATTTAATTTCTCGGTACCGAGGTGATGCAAAACTTTTTTCGATGTGTGTATTAAGCAGGTGGTGATAATGTTTCGGCTATCAGCATACGCTATAGGCGGCAGCGAGCGGCGAGTCGGTACGAACCGTCAGTGGAGTCCTGGGGCTGGAGGAACAGAGCTTTGGCCGACGGCGAAGGCGACGCCTGCTCGCCGAAGACGACCTTGACGGGCCGCGGCACGACGTCGAGCGTCGACGCCTGGTGGTGAGGGTCGGCGAACGTCAGCTTGCCCCTGACCGCGACGCTGCGGTCCGAGCCGCCGGCGCCGGCGTCGGCGACGGTGAGGGCGGGCGACGCGACGCTGACGGGGCGCGGCGGGGGCGGCGTCGCCGCCTTGGCGCCGCGGCGCTTCACCAGCAGCGTCGCGACGTCGCCGGAGCGCGTGCGCACCGCCAGCGTCTCCGTGCCGGCGGGGTCCAGGCTTCGCGACACGTGCAGCGCCGTGCGCGTCACGGACGCGCCGCCGCCCGAGGTCGTGCCGCTCGCGCTGGTGGTCGTGGTCGTGGTCGTGGTCGTGGTCGTGGTCGCGGAGGCAGTGGTGGTGGAGGTCTTGGTCGCCGCCGTCGGCGACGGCAGCGGCGGTGACGCTCCGGGGTCAGCGTCGGCCGCCAGAGACGGCGATAGAGCTGCGAGCAGCAGCGCCACGGCGACGTACGTGGGCCGCCTCATCGCTTCCTGCAAACACCACCACCACTGTCAGTCTCCGTGTTCTCGTAGCGTTTTAGCTGAGCCACAAAGTTACGGGAATTGAATTGTTCAAAATAACACTCATAATCGCATTATTTATTTTGTCGCCAACCAGTTTCAACCCGCGATGGGGTCATCTTCAAGGCTATGTACACCATTTGGTCGCTCGCTGCAGTCGTCACCGTGCCTGTGCACGGTTGGTAACTGCCTTGAAGATGACCTCATCGCGGGTTGAAACTGGTTGGCGACAAAATAAATACAATAGAGCGTCGATTATCCGAACGTCGGTCAACCGAACGACCGCTTAACCGAACTGTGTACTCGCTCGCACATGTTACTATCCCATCCTAGCGTCCATCATCCCCCTCACTCCCAAACCAAGTTTCCCACAGTAGTCGCCGCACTGGGCCACCGCTGACGGAACATTGCTTCTAATGAGGCCTTCACAAGGCGCTGCTGACCGGCCAACCCACGTCGCTGGTCGCTGTGTTTCAACAATCAGCACACTTCTGACGCCTTGGCACTGGCAGTAGAAGTAGCGGCAGTATCAAAGCTGTTCACAGCAACAGCTGCGCCAGCTTAGAGTTGAGGCGTGCCGCTCCGCGCAGTTTGAAGGATTGCGCCCCCCCCCCCCCCCCCCCCCCAAGAAGAGCTTCTCACGGTGCAAACAGTCACCTTCTGTTCTCTGTTACGACAACTTGCGTGCTGCTGCGTGAAGAAGTGAACTTGACGATACAAAATGGTGAAATGTAAACGTGTTGTCCTTTCTATGAGGGACAACTACGAGATTATTACTGTACTACTGAAGTTGCCTTTGTATGTTACTTTGTAATACTAAAAGAGATGCCTGTTTTTATGAATAAATTTACTGTACACTACTTCTTTTTGGCAAATAAAAATGTACAGTTCGATTATCCGAACAAACCAGTTTTCCGAACACCCATGTCCCCCAATTATTTCGGATAATCGACGCTCTACTGTAATGAAATTGTGACTGTCATTTTGAACGATTGGTTATAAGTAGACCAATCGCTGTTATTTCCCTGCAGCTATGTTGTATAAAAATTTATATGGGAATTCAGCTGCAACTGTATGAATGGGAATACTGAGACATCCCACATGAAGTGGCGGCTGCTCTATAAGAGCACAAGAGCACGTGAACCCGCTGACTTTTGACACCTTTCCGAGTTGTTAGTTATTTTTCTTTGAATGCTGTTAAACACAATGTAGATGCTGTAATGTGAAATACTCGGCGTTAAATCTACTGCTCTGTACTTCATTGTTACTCCTCTAGACTCCGTGGAACTTAGTATCAGGGTCGCGAGCACACTTTGGGTTGTGCACGTTTTAAGGAGCCTCTGCGCATGCCCAACTGGCGTGACGTCATTGCCATACAGGCCAAAGACGTACCGATTTGATAAAAAGCATGCATGGCTGAAGGCGTGCACTGGTAGCCCTTAGCACTCAACTAAAAGTTTAAAGCAGTGCCACCAGATGGTAGCACATTGCAACCAACTCTTGTTCTCCTTCGTTTCGCACAAATCCCGCTAGATGGTAGCACACTTCACAGATATACCAATTCACCCCGTATACACCAGGTGGTTATAATTAAACTCTCATTTAACACGTTATACACGGAGACTAATTACTGTACGAGAACCAAACTTGGTAGTATTAATGTCGAGAGTATAGGGTGCAGGATTCCCATGCATCACAGTGCCACCGTCCAGTTCCAACTATGGCCACAAGCTGCCATGATCAGTCATCCTGATGTGTAGTCTCGCGCACACCTGACCAGTTGCAGTGCACTTGTTGATGTGTCGACATGAGCTTGGACAAAAGGAGCAGGGCATTATTGATGAAGCTCTGTTAACAAAACAACAGTAATGGTGCAGCTGCACTTCGAGAATATTACAGAGAGGATTACAGAAGGGTCCTCTTTCTCCACCTACTGTGCGCAGTATGATTGGAAGTTCGAAACAACTGGAGAACTGAGCGTCGCTTCAGGAAGAGGCCAACGACCGGTTACACCAGAGGTGGTTGACGAAATCGCTGTTGCTATGGCAGGCAACGCTGCGCCCAATTCCCGATCGTCAGGCAGTCGGTGTAGCGTGTCATGACAGTTGAACATCCCGTAGTCCATTGTAAGGAAGGTGCTTCCAACCATTCTCAAATGGTATCCATACAAGGTCCATATCGTACAGCAGCTTACACCACAGGAAGCACAACGACGATCTGACTTCACTGTCCACATTCTCGCAAGGATTGAAGTTGACGAGGGCTGGCCCTGGACCTTCCCGTGGACAGACGAAGATCATCTTTCTCTGACGGGGTGAGGTGAACACACAGAACTGCAGAGTGTGGGGATCTGATGATCGCGATCTGATGATCACGCAGTTGAGCACCCCAAAAACCAAACATCATCACCGTTAAAAGAGATGAGACCTGGTGCTACAGTATGACCTAGACACCAGACGACAGTGAATCGCATGGACTTTGTCTTCTCTGCATCCAAAAACAGTTGGCTCCCAAAATTCAAGAACAAGACGATAATCATCCCATTTTTCTCCCCAAAGGAAAGGAGAGGGGGTTGGGGGCAGGACGATGAACACCAAGCCACTGACTGTCACTTGGTGGGATGACATTGGCAGCACCAGGTCTCATGCCCTGTGATGATGCAGATGTCCAACAATATTCGATACGTAGAAGAACCAAGAGGGGACAATAAGAGTGGAAAGCCAAGAAAGAAATTCTCAGGTTAAAAAGGGTATAAGACAGTGACATAGTCTTCCGCCCCTTTTGCGCAATCTATATATCGAAGAAGCAATGACGGAAATAAAAGAAAGATTCAAGAGTGGAATAGAAATTCAAGGTGAACGGATATCAATGATAAGATTCGCTGGTGGCATTGCTTTCCTCGGTTAAAGTTTAGAATAATTGCTGGATGTGTTGTATGGAGTTAACAGTCTAAAGAGTGCAGAATATGGATTGAGAGTAAATCGAAGAAAGACGAAAGTAATGAGAAGGAGCAGAAATGAGAATAGCGAGAAACTTAAGGGGGCTAGGACGTCACGCAGAAGAGGTACCACAGGACATTTTAATTTCCACTGTCTATACTTTTACAAATAAAGTCATAAAACTTTGTCAGCATGACCAGGAAAGATTCAGGATTCACACTCCTAGCAGTGAAAGTTAAAAAACATAACAAAATGAATTTCTTTTACATGTGAAATTTCATCATTTTTCACTTATTATTGGCTGCATTTGTTATATGTACACTGCTATACACTATATGTACACTGCTATATGTACACTTTTCTTAAGTAAAAGAGATTCTTCCATGAATTTTGCACAGCATACAAACCATACTTACAGCTGTATGAAACTCTAGACTTTATTTAATTTATGAAAAAAGGAATGAGCTGTTACATTTTAAACTTGATGTTTAGAAAAAACTCAAATTTTATAGTTAATTTTTTCTTTTTTTACCCCAGTTTTTAATAGATTTGGAAAATTCTGGTTTTCAGTTAAGGAATTTGTGTTTAATAAGCATACAAAGTTTGAAACAAGTAGGATTTTTATTTTGCATGTTACATTTGAAATGTAGAAATTTGTGTTTTAAGGAAAATGACCGTTAAAGTTTCTGCTTGTATTTGGCATTCTTTTAGAACTGTCTACCACCATAAGCACGAACTTTTTCATTTTCTAAATTAGCTTTCTTCCTTTTCACATTCCTATGATGCACTCTTCTTAATTTTATCACCTCCAAAAAAGACTTATCTGTTTTCGCTACACACACTCTCTCTCTATCGCATACAAAGGTTTGGTGCAGTTCACTCCGGGCTTAATTCCCATTTTCTCGAAAACATATTTCCTGCATTGCAAACCACCAATAAAACATGCAGCTGCATCATAAACAACAACAGCAAGAGCATTTATTCCCACAAAAATGGTTTTTTGGCTATCTTCCCCATACAGCTTGGTCAAAACTTTCAGTAGGGTTTTGGGTACCGCCATGAAGACATTTCTTCAATAAGTTTTCATTTGGAAGCTCCCTGAATATAAGTTTGATGGATTCCATTACAATAGTTGATACAGAATTCCTGTGATGATATTCTTCACCACCATCATTTGACCTTTGGTAGCCACACCATGATTCACTTCCTTTTGGGCACAAGTTGTGGATAGGGTTATTGTTTGTGGACATTTTTTGGAAGTATAAGGCTCCAACTCCTTGCTTCATATTTTTCAAGCCCCCTGTGTTCCTTGTTATTGCGAAGTGAAAATCATTTCGAAATTCACAACACCACACTAGAAGCTTTTCAAAACAGAGACCAAACAAAATCAATGTCTATAGCAGCAGAAAAGGTAGTCCTTTGTTTCACATATGACAATCCCTACATCTACATCTACGTGATTACTCTGCAATTCACATTTAAGTGCTTGGCAGAGGATTCATCGAACCACAATCATACTATCTCTCTGCCATTCCACTCCCAAACAGCGTGCGGGAAAAACGAACACCTAAACCTTTCTGTTCGAGCTCTGATTTCTCTTATTTTATTTTGATGATCATTCCTACCTATGTAGGTTGGGCTCAACAAAATATTTTCGCATTCGGAAGAGAAAGTTGGTGACTGAAATTTCGTAAATAGATCTCGTCGCGACGAAAGACGTCTTTGCTTTAATGACTTCCATCCCAACTCGCGTATCATATCTGCCACATTGTCTCCCCTTTTTTGCACCCTTTCGATGTCCTCCGTCAATCCCACCTGGTAACGATCCCACACCGCGCAGCAATATTCTAACAGAGGACGAACGAATGTAGTGTAAGCTGTCTCTTTAGTTGACTTGTTGCATCTTCTAAGTGTCCTGCCAAGGAAACGCAACCTTTGGCTCGCCTTCCCCACAATATTGTCTATGTGGTCTTTCCAACTGAAGTTGTTCGTAATTTTTACACCCAGGTACTTAGTTGAATTGACAGCCTCGAGAATTGTACTATTTATCGAGTAATCGAATTCCAACGGATTTCTTTTGGAACTCATGTGGATCACCTCACACTTTTCGTTATATACCGTCAACTGCCACATGCCACACCATACAGCAATCTCCTCTAAATCGCTTTGCAACTGATACTGGTCTTCGGATGACCTTACTAGACGGTAAATTACAGCATCATCTGCGAACAACCTAAGAGAACTGCTCAGATTGTCACACAGGTCGCTTATATAGATCAGGAACAGCAGTGGTCCCAAGACGCTTCCCTGGGGAACACCTGATATCACTTTAGTTTTACTCGATGATTTGCCGTCTATTACTACGAACTGCGACCTTCCTGACAGGAAATCACGAATCCAGTCGCACAACTGAGACGATACCCCGTAGGCCCGCAGCTTGATTAGAAGTCGCTTGGGAGGAACGGTGTCAAATCCCTGGAGCAAATATAAACATTCGAATTCTAGAAAGGGAAATACACTTAAGTATGACAGGAGAATATGTGCAAAGGGGTGTGGCTCTGCATCTTGGTACACTTAAGAAGAAATAACGACCGAGTGAGGTGGCGCAGTGGTTAGCACACTGGAGTCGCATTCGGAAGGACGACGGTTCAATCCCGCGTCCGGCCATCCTGATCTAGGTTTTCCGTCATTTCCCTAAATCGCTCCAGGCAAATGCCGGGATGGTTCCTTTGAAAGGGCACGGCCGACTTCCATCCCCGTCCTTACCTAATCCGATGAGACCGATGACCTCGCTGTTTGGTCTCTTCCCCCCAACCAACCAACCAACCAAGAAATAACGTACATTGTAATCTCTCAAATATATATGTTTTATACATCAAACTATTCAGGAAGATGTGCGCTACAAAATAGGCGTATTTTTGTGAACTCAAACTTTTATAAATTTTTGACGCCCTACACCCTTAACATCAGGACTGAAGATTACTAAGTAAACGAAGTTAAGGAAATCTGCTACGTAGGCAGCAAAATAACCCATAACTGACGCAGCAAGGAGGAGAGAAAAGGCAGACTAGCACCGGTGAGGTCATTGGATTAGGGAAAGACAGAGAATGAAAGCGGCTGTACTCTTTGTAAGGAACCATCCCGTCATTTGGCTTAAGCGATTTAGGGAAATCACGAAAAAAACCTATATCAGGATGGCCGGATGCAAGTTTGAACCGGCGTCTATCGGAATGCGAGACCCGTGTGCTACCTACTGCACTTGGAGCGGTATTAGCGCTCCGTACCGCTATACAGCCTTGTATTGCAGACACTTTGCAGCGGTTTTCACAGCAACACTGCCGCAACCACACATTGCAGTAAAATATGGCCTGTGCAAACGGAAATATCGAATATTCTTCACCACTGGAAACACAGCGGCAATACATGGGCAATTACACTATGTGATCAAAAGTATCCGGACACCCCCAAAAACATACGTTTTTCATATTACGTGCATTGTGCTTCTACTTACTGCCAGGTACTGCATATCAGCGACGTCAGTAGTCATTATACATAATGAGAGAGCAGAATGGGGCGCTCCGCGGAACTCACGGACTTCGAACGTGGTCAGGTGATTGGGTGTCACTTGTGTAATACGTCTGTACGAGAGATTTCCACTCTCCTAAACATCCCTAGGTCCACTGTTTACGTTGTGGTAGTGAAGTGGAAACGTGAAGGGACACGTACAGCACAAAAGCATACAGGCCGACCTCGTCTGTTGACTGACAGAGACCGTCAACAATTGAAGAGGGTCGTAATGTGTAATAGGCAGACATCTATCCAGACCATCACAGAGGAATTCCAAACCGCATCTGGATCCACTGCAAGTACTATGACAGGCGGGAGGTGGGTTTCATGGTCGAGCGGCAGCTCATAAGCCACACATCACGCCGGTAAATGCCAAACGAAGCCTCGCTTGGGGTACGGAGCGTAAACATTGGACGATTGCACGGTGGAAAAACGTTGTGTGGACTGACGAATCACAGTACACAATGTGGCGATCCGATGGCAGGGTGTGGTTATGGCGAATGCCCGGTGAACGTCATCTGCCAGCGTGTGTAGTGCCTACAGTAAAATTCGGAGGTGTTGGTGTTATGGTGTGGTCGTGTTTCTCATGCAGGGAGCTTGCACCCCATGTTGTTTTGCGTGGCACTATCACAGCACAGGCCTACATTGATGTTTTAAGCACCTTCTTGCTTCTCACCGTTGAAGAGCAATTCGGGGATGGTGATTGCATCTTTCATCACGATCGAGCACCTGTTCATAATGCACGGCCTGAGGCAGAGTGGTCACACGACAATAACGTCCCTGACCTGAACCCTATAGAATACCTTCGGGGTGTTTTGCAACGCCGAATTTGTGCCAGGCCTCACCGACTAACATCGATACCTCTCCTCAGCGCACCCTCAGAGCAACACTCCGTGAAGAATCGGCTGCCATTCCCCAAGAAACCTTCCAGCGCCTGATTGAACGTATGCCTGCGAGCGTGGAAGGTGTCATCAAGACTAAGGGTGGGCCAACACCGTATTGAATTTCAGTATATCCGATGGAGGGCGCCACGAACTTGTAAGTCGTTCTCAGCTTGATGGCTGGATACTTTGGGTCACATAGTGTACTTTGCAAAAGTCTGATCGAACAGTTCAAAATGGTTCAAATGGCTCTGAGCACTATGGGACTTAACATCTGAGGTCATCACTCCCCTAGAACTTAGAACTACTTAAACCTAACTAACCTAATGACATCACACACATCCATGCCCGAGGCAGAATTCGAACCTGCGACCGTAGCAGTTACACGGTTCCGGACTGCAGCCCCTAGAACCGCACGGCCACCGCGGCCGGCAATCGATCAGTAATATGCCCGTTCATACGCCTGTATTGCCGTGTACTGCAGCCAAATAGCTGCAATGTTGGCGACAACACTATTGCGGAAACACTTTGCAGTAAAATATGGTTCGGCAATTCGAAACATTCTCTATCCTTGGTGGTCGGCGCCGCTAACATCTCGGAACAACTAACTGAAGGAATCTGGTCCATCAACAAGACTGCCCATCCATTCCGCAATATTGTTCTGTATTGCAGCCATATTTCAGCAATTTTTGGGGCTACCCTATTGCTGCCACTCAATGCAGCAAAATTTAGCCAGAGTGCCCTCACCTTTAGGAGGGGCAACTCTCGCGTCAGGCTGGGGAAAGCGGACAGCAGCGGTGAGGGGCCGACTTCGCGGAACGCTGACTGCCTGCTCTCTCTCTCTCTCTCTCTCTCTCTTTCTGTCTTCCTTCCTGCTTCCTCACGCATCTGCGGGGCCGCCTGCTATGTGGACCGAGGCACGTGACCCCTTCACGGCTAGAACAGGGACGCCAGCCACGTACATGCCCTGCCGAGGAAGCTATTAAGCCTGTGTAACACGATGCGCCTAAACCGTAGACCTATGCACCAGCGCCCCAAGCGTGCGTATCTGTAACTACTGGCTAGTTCACGTAGACCTGTTACAGCATCCACGCGGGATGTACTTGGAGCACATGGGCATTAGACAGTGATAAACTGCGAATCGCCAACAACCTCTTGTAAAGTCTTTCGTTCTACCGCCGGCCGAAGTGACCGCGCGGTTCTGGCGCTGCAGTCTGGAACCGCGAGACCGCTACGGTCGCAGGTTCGAATCCTGCCTCGGGCATGGATGTGTGTGATGTCCTTAGGTTAGTTAGGTTTAACTAGTTCTAAGTTCTAGGGGACTAATGACCTCAGCAGTTGAGTCCCATAGTGCTCAGAGCCATTTGAACCATTTTTTCGTTCTACCGCGTGAAACACAAGGGGGACCGTGTGACATATTGGAACATCATCCGTTCGAATTATTTATGTGACTCAAGGTTCCTATTTCATAAGAAATTGTTTTTTATCATTATTTAATACGAAATTGCTCTTCTTTTATGTAGGTTACTACTGTTCTCGATTACAGACTTAGCAGTTAGTTTTATATTACGACACCTGGTTACACATGTATATGCATTTATACAGCATTTTGCACATGGAGGACCCACTTGTTTTTGGAGCTATTGCCCTGGCAGTGACAGTAAATCTTCGGATTAGGACACAACGACGACGAAAACAAACAACCAGACGTTGTTGAGTTCGATCCTGACTAAAAAGAAGGGACAAATGTAGGGGAGTGTATTCACTGCTTATGCAAAAACTGAGGCTCAAAGATCCGCATGAATTTCGGAGCTTCGTGAGGAAGGACATGACCTGTTTCGAGAAGCTGCTGTCTGTGATAGAAGATTGAATTAGCAAGTGTGATGCAGTCATGAGGGAGGCTGTCTCACATTCTCGAAAGTAAGAATTAAATCATATGTTTATACGTTTTGTGATCATACTAGACTAGATCACGAATAAAATACCGGTAAACGCCCTGTTACGTTGCAGGCTGGTTGGAACATTACGTCTCCTTGCTACTGAGCCTTATAAGAGTCTGGGTTTTATCCATAGAATAGCATAGCCCACCATTTCAAAAGTCGTTGTGGATACATGCACTGCAATTTGCAACACTTTAAAGGACCAATACTTAAAGGTGCACTTGTTATTTTTCCAAGTTTGGAATATACGGAGGGGTCCCAAAAATGTGTCCACTGTTTAAAAGTCCATAACTGGCAAACTAATTGACGGAGTTGTCTCATCCTTGGTAGTGTAATAGTTTGTAGTTCTGGCAATCGCCACACAAGCGTTGTATTGCGTCGTTTTGTTTTGTCAGATGACAGTCGCCAGATAGTCAGTGTTTTGTTCTCAGTTGCACCTGGTTGCACCCAGTTATTCGAGTAAACATGGCTGGCGCAAGGCTTACATTCGATGGAAGGAAGTCAGTTTTAAAGTGGTATTTTAAGTACGAAAACATTAATGAGGTTCAACGGCAATGGCGAAATGAGTATCAGACAGAGCCACCGACACGTTTAACGATTCGTCGCAATCGAGACAAATTTGAACCCGAAGGCTGTGTTAAAGATGTACACAAACAACGATCTGGACGACCTGTAACAGAAACAAGTCCAGCTAACTCCCGTCGTGTGTTACAACAATTCACTCGCTCACCACAGAAGTCTGTGAGACAGTGTGCCCGTGAAACTGGAGTGAGTCGCTCAAGTGTTCTGCGAATTTTGAAGGCAGCAAATTGGAAGTGCTACATTCCACGATTGCTACATGCAATGAACGAGGACGACCCAGATCGTAGAATGGAGTACTGCGAGTGGTTTACTAACATCCGAACGCCCATGTAGACAAAGCCGTGAATTTGCCAGGAGTAAATATGTGGTATGGGTTGACTTACCGGGGTTTGACTGGGCCATTCTTCTTTGACGTCACAGTTACCGGTTAGGTGTACCGGTTAGGTGTACCTTCCGAAGCTTCAGACATCCATTTTACCTGCCATCCGAGACTTGTATGGAGACGGAAGAGTTTACTTTCAACCAGATGATGCTCCAGCCGACTACCAAAATCGTGTTAGGGTGTATCTCGACGAAAATCTACCAGGAAGATGGATAGGCCGTAGAGGTGCTATGGAGTATCCACCACGTTCCCCAGACCTAACTCCTCTGACTTTTACCTGTGGGGAACACTGAAGGACTTCGTTTATCGAGAAAAGCCAAGCACAATGGATGAACTTCAAGAATCCATCGTACATTCATGTGCAAATATCGAACTGAACACGTTGCAGTTTGGTGGCATCGTTTTTGAGTGGATGTTAATGGTGACCATTTCGAACACCTACAGTGATATCTTTAAGTTGGCTTTTAAGCTAAACTCTCACTACCGCGGCCGGCCCCATACATTTCTTTGCCGGCCGGGTTGGCCGAGTGGTTCTAGGCGCTACAGTCTGGAACTGCGCGACCGCTACGGTCTCAGGTTCGAATCCTGCCTCGGGCATGGATGTGTGTGATGTCCTTAGGTTAGTTAGGTTTAAGTAGTTCTAAGTTCTAGGGGACTGATGACCTTAGAAGTTAAGTCCCATAGTGCTCAGAGCCATTTGACCCATTTTTTTTACATTTATTTCCTCGCTGATTCAGTACAGAATCTCCTCATTCCTTATCTTATCAGTCCACTTACGAGGTTCAGTCAAAAAGTAATGCCTCCTATTTTTTTTTCTACGTTTAATTGTCAGGAAATTTAAATGCAATTACATAGGTTGAAAACCACAACATTGAGGATCATTTTGTCATTTTTCAATGTAATCTCCGCCCATCTCTACAGTTTTGGTCCATCTTTGAACAAGGGCATGTATCCCAGCACGGTAAAAATCACAGCTCTGCTTCCTAAGCCATTGACGCACGGATGTTTTGACGGCCTCCTCATCTTCAAAATGAATCCCACGATGAGCTTCTTTTAGTGGCCCGAACAGATGGAAGTCTGATGGTGCCAGGTCAGGGCTGTATGGGGGATGAGGCAAAACTTCCCATCCAATTTTGACAATCTCGTCAGAGGTGTGACGACTGGTGTGTGGTCTTGCATTGTCATGCAAAAGAAGAACATCTGCCATTGATTTTGTTGGGCGAACTCGCTGAAGACGTGCTTTAAGTTTGTTGAGGGTTGTGACTTATTGAACAGAATTTATTGTGCATCCCTGCTCCAAAAAATCAACCAGAATCAAACCCTCTGTATCCCAGAAAACTGTTGCCATAACTTTCCCTGCCGATCACACAGTTTTGAATTTTTTCTTCCTTGGCGAGCTTGTGTGACGCCACTCCATTGACTGCCTCTTTGATTCGGGTTCAAAAAATGCACCCATGTTTCGTCCCCGGTCACAATTTTTTTCAGAAACTCATCTCCCTCCAAACGGAAGCGCTGCAAGTGTTGGGAGGCTATTGTTTTCCTTGCCTCTTTATTCTGATCGGTTAACATTCTTGGAACCCACCGTGCACAAACTTTTGAGTACCCCAATTGTTTAATAATCGTGATCACACTGCCTTTACTAAGAGAAATAATGCGACACACTTCATCTGCAGTCACCCGACGGTCACCACGTTGATGTCATCAACTTGCTGAATGTTGTGTGGAGTCACTGCACTCACCGGCCTGCCGCTCCGCTTTTCGTCAGTCAACGGTGTTTGCCCTTCAGCTTCCTTACAACGACGAACCCATCGTCTAACAGTGCTGACATCCACTGTCACAACACCATACACCTTCTTCAGTCTTTCATGAATGCGTATGGGCGTTTCACCTTCTGCATTCAAGAATTCAATCACACAACGCTGTCTCAAACGAACATCGATGTCGGCCATCTTACAAACTTCTGCTGTGCTGCCACCTGTTGACACAGAAAGTTACTACTGCAGTGGATTGCAGAGGAAGGTTTGAGGAATGGCGCCAAATTCAAATTTTTCACTAAACTTAATTTCTTTAAGTAGAAAAAAAATGGGAGGCATTACTTTTTGACCGACCCTCGTAGTTTTCAAAATTCGTCTGTAGCACCACATCTCAAACGCGTCGATTCTCTTCTGTTCAGGTTTTCCCACAGTTCATGTTTCACTTCCATACAGTGCTGTGCACAAACGTATATTCTCAAAAATTTCTTCCTCAAATTAAGGCCTATATTTGAAACTAGTAGACATCTCTTGGCCAGGAATGCCCTTTTGCCAGTGCTACTCTGCTTTTGTTGTCCGCCTTGCTACGTCCGTCAAAGGTTATTTTGCGCCAAGGTAGCAGAATTCCTTAATTTCATGTACTTCGAGACCATCAATCCTGATGTTAAGTTTCTCGCTGTTTCTCATTTCTGCCACTTTTCATTACTTTCGTCTTTCTTCGATTTACTCTCAGTCCGTATTCTGTACTCATTAGACTGTCTGTACCATTCAGCAGATCATGTAATTCTTCTTCACTGTCTCTGAATAGCAATGTTGTAAGTGAGCTGTTTAGGTTTTTATGTTGGTAACGGCACGTAGCGCTCTGTATGAAAATCACTGTGCTGTGTACAGTCTGTGGCTGGTTGGACTCATTGTTGGAATATTCGATTGTGTAGTGTTGGGCAGTTGGATGTCAACAGCGTGTAGCGTTGGGCAGTAGGAGGTGAACCGCCAGCAGTGGTGGATGTGGAGAGAGAGATGCCAGAGTTTTGAGAGGTTACTATAAGCGGACGATCTGGACGTGTGTCCGCCAGAAAAAGGAAATTTGTAAAGATGGATGTCATGAATTGACAAATGACGACTTTTGAACATTATTAAGGTAAATACATTATTTGTTCTCTATCAAAATCTTTCATTTGCTAACAATGCCTATCAGTAGTTAGTGCCTTCAGTCGTTAGAATCTTTTATTTAGCTGGCAGTATTGGCGCTCGCTCTATTGCAGTAGTTCGAAGATTTTTGTGAGGTAAGGGATTCATGAAAGGTATAGGTTATTGTCATTCAGGGCCATTCTTTTGTGGGGATTATTGAGTCAGATTGCATTACGCCAAAAATATTGTGTGTCAGTTTAGTAATGATCAGAATAAGTAAAGAGAGAAATGTCTGAGTACATTCAGTTCAGTTGAAAATCAAATAACGTAAGAGGTTTACTAGCACAGTCACGCTTAATTTTTCTAAGGAGACGTTTCAATGTCATCAGCGAATCGTATCATTAATATGGTTTCAGCTTGAACTTTAATTCCACTCCTGAACCTTTCTTTTATTTTCATCGTTGCTTCTTCGATGTACAGATTGAACAGAAGTGGCGAACGGAGTACATCCCTGTCTTACACCCTTTTTAATCCGAGTATTTCGTTGTCGATCTTCCACTCTTATTGTCCCCTCTTTGATCTTGTACATGTGTATTACCCATCTTTGGCTATAGCTGACCCCTATTTTTGTCAGAATTTGGAACCATTTTACACTGTCAAACGCTTTTTACAGGTCGACATATCCTATTAATGTGTTGTGATTTTTCTTCAGTTTTGCTTCTATTACGAATCGCAATGTCAGAACTGCCTTTATTGTGCCTTCACCTTTCCTAAAGCCAAACTGATCGTCATCTAACACATCCTCAGTTCTCTTTTCCATTGCCGGTCGGAGTGGCCGTGCGGTTCCAGGCGCTACGGTCTGGTACCGCGTGACCGCTACGGTTGCACGTTCGAATCCTGCCTTGGGCATGGATGTGTGTGATTTCCTTAGGTTAGTTATGTTTAAGTAGTTCTAGGAGACTGATGACCTCAGATGTTAAGTCCCATAGTGCTCAGAGCCATTTGAACCATCTTTCCCATTCTTCTGTGTATTATTCTTGTCAGCAAGTTGGATGCTCGAGCTGTTAAACTGCTGCTGCGATAATTCTCGCACCCATCGGCTTTTGCAATCTTCGGAATTGTGTGGGTAATGTTTTTCCGAAAGTCAGATGGTATATCGCCAGTTTCATACATCCTACACTCCAACGTGAATAGTCGTTTTTTTGACACTTCCCCCAATGATTTTAGAAATTTCTATGGAGTTTGATTTATCCCTTCTGCCTTATTTGATCTTAAGTCTTCCAAAGTTCTTTTAAATCCTGGTTCTAATGCTGCATCCTGTATCTCTTCCCTATCGAGTCCTGTTTCTTCTTCTGTCACGTCATTAGATAAGTTCTCCCTCTCACAGAGACCTTCAATGTACTCTTTCCACCAAATCACTCGCTCCCGTTGATATTTAACCGTGAAATTTCCATTGCACTCACCAGTGGAAACTCCCGCGTGCATGTGGGCAATCGGCTGTCGTTTTATGGCAGTATAACTAGCCCCATTACTGTGCACTTCCAACTTGTGGCTGTCTGGAAACTTTCGCTCGATTCGGCGTCCGCCACCTCGGTCTGACCTTATTGCTGTGTGGCTTTTTTCCCCACCACGTTGACCGATAGTGAGCACCCATGCAGGAGCATAGCTTTTGTCGAGAGGGAAAGCAGGAGTGCGGCATTAAAATGCGGCCGATGTCTTGCCCGACGAAAGCGGAGTTTCGCGATCGAGAAAGTGATCCGCGAGAAGAGCGGCCGACTTCTTTTGTTCGGCGCGTGGCCTGCTTCTGGTGTGCATTGTGTGCGCCCCAGCCCGCGCTGTCCACGCGACAGAAGAAGGTGCCCACCGGCCGTGACGAATGCTCGCGCCTGCGCACGGCGGTGCGTGGCCGAGTATCACGCAACTTCTTCTCTTCTCCCCTTTCTGACCCACCGTGTCCGGGGGCCCTAGTCTGTATCGTTCATACCGATCGGTGCAGTAGGTTAGCCTCGGCAGTGACGTCATTTTCGGTTCTTTATCCGAAGTTACTATTCTGTAAGCTTCTGAGACCTGTTACCCGGCCGGAGTGGCCAAGCGGTTCTAGGCGCTACAATCTGGAACCGCGCGACCGCTACGGTCGCAGGTTCCAATCCTGCCTCGGGCATGGATGTGTGTGATGTCCTTAGGTTAGTTAGGTTTAAGTAGTTCTAAGTTCTAGGGGAGTGATGACCTCAGAAGTTAAATCCCATAGTGCTCAGAGCTATTTAAACCATTTGAATAGTTACTGCGTACTTCTTTCCACAAATGGTTTACTTATTAATTATCGAAACATTTAAAACGTTTAAGTAACAATGCACAGGAAGTTTTTGAAGCCTGATAGAAGAAATCTCCCAAAATTTCATGCCTTTACAGCTTATGCCCGCATCATTCGGCAGCGGAGTCAGCCTGCGTCTCTCTGAACTGGAATCACATGGAAAAAAGCCCTGAAGGCAAGTGAGTTGTAGTAGCACGGTAAGGCAACGAACTGCTGTCGTAAGTTCAAATACCACTGGGTACCAAAAATGTCATTTACAAGTGAGAGTGTGCTTTCTCAGTAATGAGTATCTTCGATTTCGTGACTTCCATATATTTAAGAAGTGAAAGGTGAAATTGATATGCGTGAAAGAACAGGCAGTGAAGTTTACACTTTTTCTTGTCACAAATAATTCACCATTGTTTTCCGAACACAAAGCGAGTTCCGAGAGTGTGGTCAGACAGGAATCTAAGAGCACAACTAATTTAACTTTAATTAATTGTGCTCTTAGATTCCTATCTGACCACACCCTCGGAAATAGCTACGTATTCAGACTAATATTTCGGAACGGAACCTCCGTGGCGAATTCAGCATAAAATTCGTTCGCAGTTCACAGCTGGTGTATTATTAGCAATCTTATGGCGGTAGCATGCTGCCGAAACACGTCATGCCAGCAAATACTGGAATAAAAACGTGTCTGAAGCTCAAAACGTGTCGTTTTATAAATTTATGTTATACAGATGCAGGCCACACACGATAATACAATAGATAATACCGTATGCTATGGGATTCGGGACGTCTCCACAAAGTACTTACATCTGTTTTATTTTCGTGCCCTCATACAGTTTTTGTACATGTTGTAGAGGGGACTTAAGTTCTAAGTGGGAACCCACGTCCGGGAACGTCATCCAATTACACTACAGGGTCAAAGTTACAGGGACCAATGCCGGTAAATGTGTGTATATACAGGGTGATTCCTTGATGATGTTACAAACTTTCAAGTGTAATAGAGAAGGATAAATGCATCAGTTTGAGGTAAGGGTCCCTGTACCGAAAACAAAAGAGTCGAAAGTTACAAACGAAAACCGTTCTGATACCTCTGAGCATGGAATGCATGTATCGATACTGTTGTTGGTTAGATTGTAGGGTAAGATTGTAGGGTAGTATGGACCAAAACAAGGAAAAAAAGTTCAGTAAACATGAGCTCTAAAATGCATACCTCAACAGCTATGAGCACTTGTTCAATCGAGGAGATGTGTTTCACGCTAGCAAAGATAAACAAGTGCCCATAGCTCTTAAGGTATGTATTTTAGAGCCCA
The DNA here is from genome assembly GCF_021461385.2 of Schistocerca piceifrons. Classification (NCBI taxonomy): domain Eukaryota; kingdom Metazoa; phylum Arthropoda; class Insecta; order Orthoptera; family Acrididae; genus Schistocerca; species Schistocerca piceifrons. The sequence goes on along the minus strand of NC_060146.1, from coordinate 142,830,796 downwards.
TATTTACTAGATATTTTTCCACGTGTTCCACTGTCAAGAAGTAATAGAATGATTTCCGCTTGTAACTTTCAACTCGTTCAACTGCATAATTTTATGATTTTCAAAACTAAATATATAATGTATGGACGGTTATGGTGTATTTTGTCTCCAATTTTGTACTTTGAAATCATGGAACATGTGTTGTTTACAAACCAGCTGAGTTTTTTCTTTTAAAGTCTTGACAATGTAACCTAGCTTTCAAATGGGAATTTGTGTCGCTTCCCAGTAGCTTCTGTTTAAAAATGTATTTACCATAGAATTGGTTTTGGAGAATATTTTGATTTAATTTAATTTCACTTACCGATTGTTGCTATATTGTAGAGGAATAATGTTACAGATTGACTACTGAATACGGTACTGTCAACATATATTCACTGGACGAATGTCGGATCGCTTCATTATTTGGTGTTTTTTTCCTATGTGAAATTTTATTTACATGTATTTCTTAAGAAGATGCGTTTGTGTCCGTCGAAACCATTGTTATAGTTATTGAAATTACTTGAAAAGATCTCGCTGCAACGAGGAACGCCGCTGCTTTAATGCCTAGCACCACATCTCGCATCTCATTTCCGTGACACTCTCTTCCGTATTTCGTAGTAGTACAAAACCAGCTGCCTTTCTTTGAACTTCCTGTCTGCCATAAATCTCACACTGCGCAGCAATACTCCAGAAGAGGCAGGACAAGCGATGTGTAGTCTCTTCAGTAGACCCGTTGCATTTTCTAAATGTTCTGCCGACAAATCGCAGTCTTTGCTTAGCTCTCTCCACAACGTTATCCATGTGATCTTTCCAGTTTAAATGTTGGTCATTGTAATCGTTAAGTATTTAGCTGAATTCACAGCCTTTAGATTTGTGTGATTTATTTTGTAACCGGAACTTAACGGATATATTTTAGTACTCATATGGGTCTTCGCGTTTCCCATTATTTTGAGTCAACTGCCGGCTGTCGCACCATACAGATGTCTAAATAATTTTGCATTTGGTTTTGATCACCTAATGACTTCACGGGATGGTACATCGCTGCCGCTTTACTCAATGACTTTCTGTCAAGTAATACAAACTGTTACCTTTCTCACGTTAAATCATGAATCCAGGAATGCAGATTGATTGTTAGAGGGCGCTTGTGAGGAATGGTGTTAAAAACCTTCTGGAAATCTAGAAATATGGAATCAGTTTGAGCACTCCTGTTGATAGGATTCACTCCTCTGTGTGAATAATAAGGTAGTTGTGTTTCACAAGAACGATATGTTCTGAACCCATGTTGTCTGGCAATAGGTCGTTTTTCACTGAAGTAATTCATAACGTTAGAACACATTATATGTTTCAGATCTTGTCGCAAATCGGCGTTAGTGATACGGACCTGTAATTCAGCGGATTACTCCTATGTCCTTTCTCGAGTATTACTGTGACCTGTGTATCTTTCCAGTCTTTGTGTACGGATGTTTCGTCGAGGGAAGTATGGTGTATTATATCAGCATACTGCGAGACTTTAATTCAAAAATGTAACAGCAAAATATATTAAACATCTAGTACAGGAGTGCTGGCTAGCGGTGAATATACACTACTAGCCATTAAAATTGCTACACCAAGAAGAAATGCAGATGATAAACGGGTATTCATTGGACAAATATATTATACTAGAACTAACATGTGATTACATTTTCACGCAATTTGGGTGCATAGATACTGAGAAATCAGTACCCAGAACAACCACCTCTGGCCATAATAACGGCCTTGACACGCCTGGTCATTGAGTCAAACAGAGCTTGGATGGCGTGTACAGGTACAGCTGCCCATGCAGCTTCAACACGATACCACAGTTCATCAAGAGTAGTGAGTGGCGTATTGTGACGAGCCAGTTGCTCGGCCACCATTGACTAGACGTTTTCAATTGGTGAGAGATCTGGAGAATGGCTGACCAGGGCATCAGTCGAACATTTTCTGTATCCAGAAAGGCCCGTACAGGGCCTGCAACATGCGGTCGTGCATTATCCTGCTGAAATGTTGGGTTTCGCAGGGATCCAATGAAGGGTAAAGCCACGGGTCGTAACACATCTCAAATGTAACGTCCACTGTTCAAAGCGCCATCAATGCGAACAAGAGGTGACCGAGACATGTAACCAGTGGCACCCTGTACCATCACGCCAGGTGATACGCCAGAATGGCGATGACGAATACACGCTTCCAATGTGCATTCACTGCGATGTCGCCACACACGGATGCGACTATCATGATGCTGTAAACAGAACCTGGATTCATCCGAAAAAATGACATTTTGCCATTCGTGCTTCCAGGTTCGTCGTTGAGTACACCATCACAGGCGCTCCTGTCTGTAATGCAGCGTCAAGGGTAAGCGCAGCCATGGTCTCCGAGCTGATAGTCCATGCTGCTGCAAACGTCGTCGAACTGTTCGTGCAGATGGTTGCTGTCTTGCAAACGTCCCCATCTGTTGACTCAGGGATCGAGACGTGGCTGCAGGATCCGTTACAGCCATTCGGATAAGATGCCTGTCATCTCGACTGCTAGTGATACGCGCCAGTTGGGATCCAGCACGGCGTTCCGTATTACCCTCCTAAACCCACTTATTCCATATTCTGCTAACAGTCATTGGATCTCCACCAACGCGAGCAGCAATGTCGCGATACGATAAACCCCAATCGCGATAGGCTACAATCCGACCTTTATCAAAGTCGGAAACGTGATGGTACGCATTTCTCCTCCTTACACGAGGCATCAAAACAACGTTTCACCAGGCAACGCTGGTCAACTGCTGTTTGTGTATGAGAAATCGGTTGGAAACTTTCCTGATGTCAGCATGTTATATGTGTCGCCACCGACTCCAACCTTGTGTGAATGGTCTGAAAAGCTAATCATTTGCATATCACAGCATCTTCTTCCTGTCGGTTAAATTTCGCGTCTGTAGCACGTCATCTTCGAGGTGTAGCAATTTTAATGGCCAGTAGTGTATATACATTGCCGGAAAAAACTCATACATTTACATATCAGTAGCACAAGCGGTTTCTGATATACCATGTATGACCTACGCTGAAACACCCGCACTACGTAGTACGTGACTCTGGCATCAGTCGATGCTACAGATGGTGAATACTGTCCCGCGATAAGTTATGCCGGGCCTGCTCGATCTGTTCACGTGGTTCCGTAAGAGTTGTTGGTTGACGAGTCGAACCAATCATCTCTCGTTCCATAATATCCCACACATGCTCGACTGAAGACAAGCGTGGGGGATCACGCTGGCCAAGGAAGTTGCTGCATGTCTTCCAGAGCACGCTGAGTTTCACGGGCAGTGTGTGGACGAGCATTGTCCTGTTGGAATATCTCATCACCTTGCTGTCGCACGAACGGCAAGAGAACAGTTATAACAACATTCTGCAAATACCGAGCGCTGATTAGCGTCCCCTTCAGATACGAATGAGAGTTGTAGCTTATGACATGCCAGACAATAAGGCCTGGAGGGGGAGGGGGAGGGGTAGTATACAATGGACGAATGTACCCTACGAGACAGCACTCATCAGGTCTACATAGTACGGCAGACCATCATCACGTGCATGCAGGCACAATCTGCATTTATCGCCTAAGACCACAGACTGCCATCCCCTCTTCCAAGTGATGCTCCGACGACACGACGTTGCGGAGTGAATGGAAGACGGGCTAGAGTTGTGCACGCCCGCAGTCCCACTCCTGATAACCGGTTCACAACAGCTGTTCTTGTTGGCGCGTCTGGGGTCACAAGCCCTCTTATCTATATTGTGGTAGCTGTAAGATCTGCCACTGCTGTCCTTACAATACGACGATTTCTGGTGGGCGTCGGCTGCGTGGACGTCGAGAACCTCGTCTACGGGTGTGTGAATGTTCACGTGACCACTGATACCAGCATCGTTGCACAACTGACGCAGCACATCAAATTCATGTGATAATTCTCCAAAAGGACAACCTACCAGTCGGAAGGCCAAAATTTGAACCCTTTCACTCAGATGGCGGCAGGAAGCACCAGCCTGTCTCTGTGAGGTGGTTGTCTGCTTGCTTCACACGTTTGCACCACACTGAGCCTTGTGGCTGTAGACACAGATGGTGCCTTGGTAGCTATGTCGCCAACCTATCTACTGACGGACAACGTTGAAACCATCATCAGTGCATCTGCTATCCCTCAGGTGGAATCTACATCTACATCTACATCCATACTCCGCAAGCTACCTGACGGTGTGTGGAGGATGGTACCTTGAGTACCTCTATCGGTTCTCCCTTCTATTCCAGTCTCGTATTATTCGTGGAAAGAAGGATTGTCGGTATGCCTCTGTGTAGGCTCTAATCTCTCTGATTTTATCCTCATGGTCTCTTCGCGAGGGAGCAATATACTGCTTGACTCCTCGGTGAAGGTATGTTCTCGAAACTTCACCAAAAGCCCGTACCGAGCTACTGAGCGTCCCTCCTGCAGAGTCTTCCACTGGAGTTTATCTATCATCTCCGTAGCGCTTTCGCGATTACTAAATGATCCTGCAACGAAGGGCGCTGCTCTCCGTTGGATCTTCTCTATCTGTTCTGTCAACCCTATCTGGTACGGATCCCACACTGATGAGCAGTATTCAAGCAGTGGGCGAAGAAGCGTACTGTAACCTACTTCCTTTGTTTTCGGATTGCATTTCCTTAGAATTCTTCCAATGAATCTCAGTTTGGCATCTGCTTTACCGACGATCAACTTTATATGATCATTCCATTTTAAATCACTCCTAATGCGTACTCCCAGATAATTTATGGAATTAACTGCTTCCAGTTGCTGACGTGCTATATTCTAGCTAAATGATAAGGGATCTTTCTTTCTATGTATTCGCAGCACATTACACTTGTCTACATTGAGATGCAATTGCCATTCCGTGCACCATGCCTCAATTCGCTGCAGATCCTCCTGCATTTCAATACAATTTTCCATTGTTACAACCTCTCGGTATACCACAGCATCATCCGCAAAATGCCTCAGTGAACTTTCGAAGTCATCCACAAGGTCATTTATGTATATTGTGAATAGCAACGGTCCTACGACACTCCCCTGCGGCACACCTGAAATCACTCTTACTTCGGACGACTTCTCTCCATTGAGAATGACATGCTGCGTTGTGTTATCTAGGAACTCTTCAATCCAATCACACAATTGGTCTGATAGTCATATGCTCTTACTTTGCTCATTAAACGACTGTGGGGAACTGTATCGAACGCCTTGCGGAAGTCAAGAAACACGGCATCTACCTGTGAGCCCGTGTCTACGGTCCTCTGAGTCTCGTGGACGAATAGCGCCAGCTGGGTTTCACACGATCGTCTTTTTCGAAACCCATGCTAATTCCTACAGAATATGCCATCATCGCATCAAAATTGACGTTGCCCGGTCCCTCGCCGACGCAGGCCGTGTTGGGACAGGAGCACCAGTCCCAGGAGTCGTTCAGTGGATGGCTGGCAGGGTTAGCCAGCCGCTTCATGCATACGCAGCTAGACAGCGGGCGTACCCGCGTGACGTAACCGCGCAGTGGGCGCGTCTGCAAACAATGGCGCGTAACGAGCCAGGTGCTCAGCTAACCGGGCGGCTGCTCAGCTATCGGTAGGAGCGGGCGGGGTTGAGCAACTCAGCCACCAAATGTTGTCGCCGCGGCCTCGTCAATGGCTGGGCTCTCCACTTCAGCGACACGCGTCTCTTACCGCCGACACTGTCATGACTGGTCCCAGGGACAGGTGAAGAAAAAAACTTCGGCTTCTTTCATACAATGGCTCGTTTATTCATCACGTTCGATAGGTTCCATCAAGGAGGGAAGCCTTTAGATATTTTAATGAACGACATTATACACTCCTGGAAATTGAAATAAGAACACCGTGAATTCATTGTCCCAGGAAGGGGAAACTTTATTGACACATTCCTGGGGTCAGATACATCACATGATCACACTGACAGAACCACAGGCACATAGACACAGGCAACAGAGCATGCACAATGTCGGCACTAGTACAGTGTATATCCACCTTTCGCAGCAATGCAGGCTGCTATTCTCCCATGGAGACGATCGTAGAGATGCTGGATGTAGTCCTGTGGAACGGCTTGCCATGCCATTTCCACCTGGCGCCTCAGTTGGACCAGCGTTCGTGCTGGACGTGCAGACCGCGTGAGACGACGCTTCATCCAGTCCCAAACATGCTCAATGGGGGACAGATCCGGAGATCTTGCTGGCCAGGGTAGTTGACTTACACCTTCTAGAGCACGTTGGGTGGCACGGGATACATGCGGACGTGCATTGTCCTGTTGGAACAGCAAGTTCCCTTGCCGGTCTAGGAATGGTAGAACGATGGGTTCGATGACGGTTTGGATGTACCGTGCACTATTCAGTGTCCCCTCGACGATCACCAATGGTGTACGGCCAGTGTAGGAGATCGCTCTCCACACCATGATGCCGGGTGTTGGCCCTGTGTGCCTCGGTCGTATGCAGTCCTGATTGTGGCGCTCACCTGCACGGCGCCAAACACGCATACGACCATCATTGGCACCAAGGCAGAAGCGACTCTCATCGCTGAAGACGACACGTCTCCATTCGTCCCTCCATTCACGCCTGTCGCGACACCACTGGAGGCGGGCTGCACGATGTTGGGGCGTGAGCGGAAGACGGCCTAACGGTGTGCGGGACCGTATCCCAGCTTCATGGAGACGGTTGCAAATGGTCCTCGCCGATACCCCAGGAGCAACAGTGTCCCTAATTTGCTGGGAAGTGGCGGTGCGGTCCCCTACGGCACTGCGTAGGATCCTACGGTCTTGGCGTGCATCCGTGCGTCGCTGCGGTCCGGTCCCAGGTCGACGGGCACGTGCACCTTCCGCCGACCACTGGCGACAACATCGATGTACTGTGGAGACCTCACGCCCCACGTGTTGAGCAATTCGGCGGTACGTCCACCCGGCCTCCCGCATGCCCACTGTACGCCCTCGCTCAAAGTCCGTCAACTGCACATACGGTTCACGTCCACGCTGTCGCGGCATGCTACCAGTGTTAAAGACTGCGATGGAGCTCCGTATGCCACGGCAAACTGGCTGACACTGACGGCGGCGGTGCACAAATGCTGCGCAGCTAGCGCCATTCGACGGCCAACACCGCGGTTCCTGGTGTGTCCGCTGTGCCGTGCGTGAGATCATTGCTTGTACAGCCCTCTCGCAGTGTCCGGAGCAAGTATGGTGGGTCTGACACACCGGTGTCAATGTGTTCTTTTTTCCATTTCCAGGAGTGTATATACGCTGGAGCGCCAAAGAAACTGGTATACCCATGTGCATGAAAATACAGAGATATATAAACACGCAGAACACGGTGCTGCGGTCGGCAACACCAATCTAAGACAACAAGTGTCTGGCGCAGTTGTTATATCGGTTACTGCTGCTACAATGGCTGGTTATCAACATTTAAGGGGGGGTACGACGTCAAACGGGCAGACTTGGAACGGGAGAGGCATCACAGGTCATTTTAATTTCCAGTGTCTATAAGTTTACACATAAATTCATAAAACTTTGTCAGCAATACCAGGAAAGATTCCGGATTCAAAATGGTTCAAATGGCTCTGAGCACTATGGGACTCAACTGCTATGGTCATAAGTCCCCTAGAACTTAGACTACTTAAACCTAACTAACCTAAGGACATCACACACATCCATGCCCGAGGCAGGATTCGAACCTGCGACCGTAGCGGTCGTGCGGTTCCAGATTGTAGCGCCTTTAACCGCTCGGCCACTCCGGCTGGCATTCCGGATTCAAATGCATTGCAGTGGAAGTTCGAAAACATAACAAAATAAATTTTTTTTACGTGCGTAATTTCATCATTTTTTCACTTACTAATGGCTGCATTTGTTGCTATAGGTACACTTTTCTTCATCAGTTAGAGAGATTTTTCGATGAATTTTGCACAGCATACATACCATACTCACAGGTGTATGAAACTCTAGAATTTATTTAATTTATGAATAAAACGAATGAACTGTTGTATTTTAAACTTCATGTTTAGAAAAAACCAAATTTTATAGTTAATTACCACAATTTTTACCACAGTTTTTAATAGATTTGGAAAATTCTAGAGTTTCATACACCTTTAAGTATGGTTTGTATGCTGTGCAAAATTCATCGAAGAATCTCTCTTACTTATGAAGAAAAGTGTACCTATAGCAACAAATACTGCGATTAGTAAGTGAAAAAAATGATGAAATTTCACTCGTAAAAAAAAATCATTTCCTTATGTTTTCGAACTTCCACTCCTATGAGTGTGAATTCTGAATCCTTCCTGGTCATGAATTTATTTGTAAAAGTATAGACACTGTAAATTAAAATGTCCTGTGGTGCCTCTCCTGCTCCAAGTCGGCCCGTTTGACGTCCTACCAGCCTTAAGTGATTTTGAACGTGGTGTTACAGTCGGCGCATGAGCGATGCAACACAGCATCTCCTAGGTATCGATGAAGTAGGGATTTTCCCGTACGACCATTTCACCGTGAATATCAGGAATCCGGCAAAACATCAAATCTCCGATGTCGCTGCAGCCGGAAAAAGATTTTGCAAGAACGGGACCAACGACGACTGAAGAGAATCGTTCAAGGCGACAGAAGTGCAACCCTTCCGCAAATTGCTCCAGATTTCAATGCTGGGCCATCAACAAGTTTCAACGTGCGAACCAGTCAACGAAACGTCATCGATATGGGTTTCGGATCCGAAGGCCCACTCGTGTACCCTTGATGACCGCACGACACAAAGCTGTTCAGTCGGCGGGTGATGTTTGAAGCGGTCACTGTACCGAGTAGATATCTACTAATAACAGTACTGCTGGCCCCTGCTTCGATCACAAGCGAGGTAGAGTATTCCTACTCGTCGGTCAGGGGCCTGAAGATGGCGTAATAAAGCGCCGAAACTGGTTGCCTAATAAAATGTTGAAAATTGATGACTGAAAAGTGTTTAATTTGACTTTTACTTTCCTTTTACTGTTAAACTTTCTTCTTGCCAAATTTCACGATCCTACAGTATAGTTTTTGATGAGTGGGTTAGCAAGTTTCGACATGTGTGACATAAATGGCCGAATCTTTTGATTGAATTGACTTAGAAGCTAAGATGTTTTATATCTCCAACGGATCATAGACTTTAGCGTGCGACATAAATTTTAACTTGATACGCCATCATGTTCCACGGAAAAAGTGGTCGTAAGAGACGGACAGGCAGAGAGGGATAGAAAATGATAAAAATATATTCTTTTCGTGTGATATACTTTTTTCCTATTTTTTGCTTTACTTTTAGCGTGAAACTGTGCGTCTTTGCAGATTTCGTGATTCTAGGTCAACCGGAAGTACTCTAGAGGTATGGAGATAGTAACTATTCTCGAAAGAACAGATACCATTGATAACCGTGCAGCTTCTCGAGAATAAATGGTAATTAATCCAAACCCTCAGCTGCCGAGAGGTGTTGTTGATATACCTCAATGAGGACAGCTGAAAATGTGTGCCCCGACCGGGACTCGAACCTGGGACTCCTGCTTACATGGCAGATGCTCTATCCATCTGAGCCACCGAGGACACAGATGAATATCGCGACTGCAGGGACTTATCCCTTGCACGCTTCCCGTGAGACCCACACGCCATGTAAGCAGGAGATTCCGGGTTCGAGTCCCGGTCGCAGCACACATTTTCAGCTGTCCCCACTGAGGTATATCGACAACACCTGTCGGCAGCGGAGGGTTTGGATTAATTATCATTTACTCTATAGGTCTAGATGAGTGAGTTTACGAGTGTCAAGATAAGTGACATAGACGCCCGTATATTTTGACTGCATTGATTTAGAAGCTTCAAATTTTTACACCTCCAAGGGACTATAGGCCCTAGTACGTGCCATAAATTTTAACGTGATGCGCCAATCTTTTCGAGAGAAGGGGTCGTAACAGACGGACAGACAAAGAGACAAACGGATAAAAAATAATAATTTTTTTTCTGTGTTATATAATTACAAATGAACAATTTTCGGATTTTTCTTTTGATTGTAGTGTGAAACTGTGCTTCTTTGTATCATGTTTCTACGACAACGGGGAGTATCCTGCAAGTTTTGATGAGTGCCAAGGTAAGTGACAGAAATGGCCATATCTTTTGACTGCATTCAGTTACAAGCTCGAGTTCCGTACACCGACGAGGAACCATAGACCTCAGTGTGTGTCATAAATATCTACTTGATACGTGTATCTCTTTCTGAGAAAAGTGTTCTTAAGCATCGGACAGACAGGCTCATGGACAACAAAGTCATCCTATAAGAGTTCCGTTTTTAGCAGTTGAGACTGGAATGTTGCACAGGTGACACCAATATTCAAAAAAGGTTGTATGAGTAACCCACTCAATTACAGGCCCATATAGTTAACGTCGATAAGTAGCAGGATTTTAGAACATATATTGTGTTCGAACATTATGAATTACCTCGACGAAAACTATTGACACACAGCCAACATGGGTTTAGAAAACATCGTTCCTGTGAAATACAACTAGTTCTTTATTCACATGAAGTGTTGACTGCTATTGACACGGGATTTCTGGATTTCCGGAAGGCTTTTGACTACCACACAAGCGGCTCGTATTGAAATTACGTGCTTATGGAATATCGTCTCAGTTATGTGACTGGATTTCTGATTTCCTGTCAGAGGGGTCACAGTTCGTAGTAATTGACGGAAAGTCATCGAGTAAAACAGAAGTGATTTCTGGCGTTCCCCAAGGTAGTGTTATAGGCCCTTTGCTGTTCCTTATCTATACAAGCGATTTGGTAGATAATCTTAGCAGCCGTCTTCGGTTGTTTGCAGATGACGCTGTCGTTTATCGAGTAATAAAGTCATGAGAAGATCAAAACAAACTGCAAAACGATTTAGAAAAAAATATCTGAATGGTGCGAAAAGTGGCAGTTGACCCTGAATAACGAAAAGTGTGAGGTCATCCACATGAGCGCTAAAAGGAATTCGTTAAACTTCGGTTACACGATAAATCAGTCTAATCTAAAAGCCGTAAATTCAACTAAATACCTAGGAATTACAATTACTAACAACTTAAATTGGAAGGAACACATAGAAAATGTTGTGGGGAAGGCGAATCAAAGACTGCGTTTTATTGGCAGGACACTTAGAAAATGTAACAGACCTACTAAGGAGACTGCCTACATTACGCTTGTCCGTACTCTTTTAAGAATACTGCTGCGTTGTGTGGGATCGTTACCAGCTTGGACTGACGGAGTACATCGAAAAAGTTGAAAGAAAGGCAGCACGTTTTGTATTATCGCGAAATATGGGAGAGAGTGTCACGGAAATTATACAGGATTTGGGCTGGAAATCGTTAAAAGAAAGGCGTTTCTCGTTGCGACGGAATCTTCTCACGACATTCCAATCACAGAATTTCTCCTGCGAATGCGAAAATATTTTGTTGACACCGATCTGCATAGGGAGGAACGATCACCACGATAAAATAAGGGAAATCAGAGCTCGTACGGAAAGATATAGGTGTTCCTTCTTTCCGCGCGCTATACGAGATTGGAATAAAACAGAATTGTGAAGGTGGTTCGATGAATCCTCTGGCAGGCACTTAAATGTGATTAGCAGAGTATCCCTGTAGATGTAGATGTACAAAACCTTAAAAATAGCTCACAAGGACACGGCACGAGCGTGGGGTCGGGGACTTGTCCGAAATTTTGTGCGGTGAAAGAAGACCCCTAACACCTCACGTGGTTAAAATATTAGGTCGCGCTACCCGAAAAATCCCGGGAAAAATCGATTCAAAGTTTCTTAGGTGCCCTATGAGTGTAAAATGTTAGTCTACTGCCGAGCCACCGTCTGGCCCAGATGTTTAGGGCTCGGAGTCTTACGCCAGAGGTCTCTGTTCCTATTCCTCCTCTGGTACTTTTTTTTCTTCTGTTTCATTTTCTTTTGTTATTCCACCAATTATTCAGTAAGTTTCCCAAACCTACATTATCTTTAACAAATTAGTTACATTATTAAATAAAAACTATTTTCTTTTTGTCCAACAACACAATTCATGGCGGTGGGTTTTCCATTTTTCATTGTAAAGTATATAAGGAGAATCATTGGGTTCTTAATCAGAATAACAAATTCGATTGGGAAACATTCAATTTTTATACATATAATAATTATAAACAAGAACTGCAGTGGTAATTATCGTAAAAACAAACAAAGCAATAATTTTTGCGACATCTTGAGCAACATATAAGAGCGGATTTTTTACAATCACAGGGCGTTTGCAATAAATCTGTACAAAAATATGTCCCATTAACATTTACGAAAATGTTTTGAGTTTCTGATAATTTTGCGGCAAACCAGGCATATTGAATCATGTCTCGGAATATTGGTGACGATAACTGATGGTGAATTATAGAATGAATTTTTATACAGTCTTCCCGGAAATTAATTTCACAATTCTCCTGTAACAATGCGCTGCAGTTTTGCGAGGAACAAAAGAAAAAAAAGAAGAAGTGCTGGAGGAGGAATCGAACCCAAGACCTCTAGGTAAGGGTCCGACCGCTAACCATGTAGGCCAGACGGCGGCTCAACAACGGACTAACATTTTATTACTCATAAGGCACCTAAGAAACTTTGGATCGATTTTTCTCGGGATTTTCCGAGTAGTGCGTCCTAATATTTTAACCACGTGAGGTGTTAGGGGACCTCTTTCACCACACAAAATTTCGGACAAATCTCGGACCCCGCGGTATGGTCGTCTCCTTGTCAGAGTGGTCTACCCCTACTGGTGGTAATTACCCCCAGTGTTGGGGATCACCGTTGTAGTGCAACCTAGGGGCGATATCTTAAGTGGTATGCGGAGCGGTATAGAACAGGATGCGTCGCCTTTTTATCGCCGCCGTACAGCACTTCAGCTTTTGAGCGCGCTTCTGGAAGGATAAGCAAAACACTGGGGATGTGGGCGTGGTGGTTGGAAGTGTGCCGCACTGGGCGAAAGCGGTTTTCACTGCCGGCGGAGGTCACGAGCGGAGTGAATGGCTGGAGGGGGCTGGAGGAGGGGCAGCCAGCGTGGTCGAAGCGCCTCGAAGACTAAGCAGGCGCGATCCGGCGGCCCGCCCTTTAAACGAACAAACTTGTTTGTCTAACGCGCCCTCGTCTAGCCGCGGGTTTCTCAAACGAGACCGTACACACACAAACGGAGTCTATCAGTTTAACCTCACTCTTTGAAGCAGAAACTGTTCGTCTTCGTGAGTATCTTGACAATAGTGAGAATGGCCACAAAGAAGTCTACATCTACATCTACATCCATACTCCGCAAGCCACCTGACGGTGTGTGGCGGAGGTTACCTTGAGTACCTCTATCGGTTCTCCCTTCTATTCCAGTCTCGTATTGTTCACGGAAAGACGGATTGTCGGTATGCCTCTGTGTGGGCTCTAATCTCTCTGATTTTATCCTCATGGTCTCTTCGCGAGATATACGTAGGAGGGAGTAATATACCGCTTGACTCCTCGGTGAAGGTATGTTCTCGAAACTTCAACAAAAGCCCGTACCGGGCTACTGAGCGTCTCACCTGCAGAGTCTTCCACTGGAGTTTATCTATCATCTCCGTAACGCTTTCGCGATTACTAAATGATCCTGTAACGAAGCGCGCTGCTCTCCGTTGGATCTTCTCTATCTCTTCTATCAACCCTATCTGGTATGGATCCCACACTGCTGAGCAGTATTCAAGCAGTGGGCGAACAAGCGTACTGTAACCTACTTCCTTACTTTTCGGATTGCATTACCTTAGGATTCTTCCAATGAATCTCAGTCTGGCATCTGCTTTACCGACGATCAACTTTATATGATCATTCCATTTTAAATCACTCCTAATGCGTACTCCCAGATAATTTATGGAATTAACTGCTTCCAGTTGCTGACGTGCTATATTCTAGCTAAATGATAAGGGATCTTTCTTTCTATGTATTCGCAGCACATTACACTTGTCTACATTGAGATGCAATTGCCATTCCCTGCACCATGCGTCAATTCGCTGCAGATCCTCCTGCATTTCAATACAATTTTCCATTGTTACAACCTCTTGGTATACCACAGCATCATCCGCAAAATGCCTCAGTGAACTTCCGAAGTCATCCACAAGGTCATTTATGTATATTGTGAATAGCAACGGTCCTACGACACTCCCCTGAGGCACACCTGAAATCACTCTTACTTCGGACGACTTCTCTCCATTGAGAATGACATGCTGCGTTCTGTTATCTATGAACTCTTCAATCCAATCACACAATTGGTCTGATAGTCCATATGCTCTTACTTGTTCATTAAACGACCGTGGGAAACTGTATCGAACGCCTTGCGGAAGTCAAGAAACACGGCATCTACCTGTGAACCCGTGTCTATGGCCCTCTGAGTTTCGTGGACGAATAGCGCGAGCTGGCTTTCACACGATCGTCTTTTTCGAAACCCATGCTGATTCCTACAGAGTAGATTTCTAGTCTCCACAAAAGTCATTATACTCGTACATAATACGTGTTCCAAAATTCTACAACTGATAGACGTTAGAGATATAGGTCTATAGTTCTGCACATCCGTTCTACGTCCCTTCTTGAAACCGGGGATGACCTGTGCCCTTTTCCAATCCTTTGGAACGCTACGCTCTTCTAGAGACCTACGGTACACCGCTGCAAGAAGGGGGGCATTGACTTTCGCGGTTTGTTTGAAGATGAAGAGGAAAGGAAACAAGACAATGGCCCAGGGAGGGAATTAAAATAATAAATTTACCCACGAAAATTTTCTAAAGGAAATATTACACTCAGGACCCGATGATAACACGAATTTGTCTTCGAATGGAAAATGCAACTTTTAAAAACTACGAGGGTGAGTCAAATGAAAACCTTAAATTTGTAATAACAAATCGAAATTTCGCGCCGTTATCCTGTAAGTTGGTAAGCGTACTACAAACAGAGTGCAGAATGACCTGTAGGTGTCAGCATGGTGCATATGAGCACATTCCGTCGCAGTATCAGTATAAAGATGGCCGCCCCACTTGCGACTTGCACCAGGGAAGAAGAACGTTCTGAGCCGGCCGGAGTGGCCGTGCGGTCCTAGGCGCTACAGTCTGGAACCGAGCGACCACTACGGTCGCAGGTTCGAATCCTGCTTCGGGCATGGATGTGTGTGATGTCCTTAGGTTAGTTAGGTTTAATTAGTTCTAAGTTATAGGCGACTGATGACCTCAGAAGTTAAATCGCATAGTGCTCAGAACCATTTGAACCAACAGCGCTCTGTTATTCGGTTTTTGCGTAGTGAAGTTGTGAAACCTATAGAAATTCATCGACGAAGAAGATTCAGTACGGTGATGCATGTTTGTCACAGCAGCAAGTCTACGAATGGAGTAGGAAGTTCGCAAATGGTGTGACTTCAGCGGAAGATGCTTCTCGTCCAGGTCAGTCACAACTGGTTGTGACTCAACAGAACTTTGCAGCAGTTGAAGCCATAGTGAAGGAAAACCGCCGTGTGACACTGAATGACATTGCAGCATATTTACAGATTATTCGTGAGTCACCTCACCACATTGTGCACGATGTGCTCCAGTTTCACAAAGTGTCTGCAAGATGGGTGCCACTGCAGCTGACTCCTGAAATGAGAGAACGGCGTGTTGTTGCCTGTGAAGAACGTCTTCGGCGCTTTCAACGAGAAGGTGATGGCTTCCTTGCAATTATCGTTACTGGGGACGAAACCTGGGTTCACTTCCACCAAACGGAAACGAAGAGAACGAGCAAGAAATATCGCCATTTCTCATCACCAAAACCAAATAAGTTTCGAACAGAACCATCAGCAGGGAAGGTTACGCTGACTCTCTTTTGGGACGAAAAAGGCGTCATTTTGGAGTATTACATACGTAGAGGGACCACTGTCACCAGTGCGTCATACACAGATCTCCTACAAAATCATCTGCGGCCTGCAATCAAATCAAAACCATGTGGATTGCTGTCAGCAGGTGTCCTTTTGCAACACGACAATGCAAGGCCCCACACTGCCCGTACAACAGTTGCAACAAACGCAGACCTGCATTTTGAGTGTCTTCCTCATCCAACATACTCACCAGACCTTGCCCCAAGGGATTTCCATATGTTTGGACCACTCAGAGACGCAGTGCGAGGAAAGAAGTTCCGTTCTGATGAAGAGGTACGCCACGCGGTGCATGAGTGGTTGCGCGGACTACCAAAAGAATTTTTTTCTACAGGAATTTATGCACCTCGTAAGCGCTGGAGGACTTTCATTGAGCGTGGGGGAGATTATGTTGAAAAGTGATACAGCTTTGTACCACTTCTGCGCAATAAAATATATTTAAAATAATATTTAAGGTTTTCATTTGACTCACCCTCGTAGCTAAGGCATTCGTAAAAGAGCAAAGTTCTGTGTAAAGTTCGCCAAGGACGGATCAAACAAGCCGTACACGTACCAAGAAAGCTTGTCAGTTTACTCTCACATTTCAAGCAGACGTTTTTTGTGTGTGCTGTATTTTGCCACTACTGGCAATGGCTACAAATGCAGATCAACGCAGACGGTGTCAATGTGTGCGCCGGTGGCGCCACCGCTTCCGTTGGAACGTAAACCTTGGAAGGAACGTCTCTGCTGCTTCTGTGCATCAAGCGCCCGTTTCCATGCACAGCTCAGATGGTATCCGCTATCGCAGTTAAAGTTCTTTTGGCTCATTCTTATTTCAACAGCCTCCTTAATAACAGAATCCCAGAACGTTTTATGTTTGTTCGTGAGGCTGTCCTCCGCAATTGCCGATTTCTCCAGTTCTCTATTTTTAATATGGCGCTGGTGTTCTGAACAGCGGTCGGAAATGGTACGAATCATCTGACCTATACAACTGCTTCCACACTCACAGGGGATATTATAAACTCCAGGGACCCTGAGGCCGAGATTGTCCTTAACAGGGCGCATCATCTCTTTAATTTTCTTAGGAGGACGAAAAATCGGTCTTATACCTCGTCTACGCAGGACTCTTCCTGTTTTGCTGGAAATAGCGCCACAAAAAGGAAGAACCGCAATCGGTGTTTCATCCTGTGAGTGTCAGGTGCACCATAGCCATTCTTTCGGAACACGTACTTCAGATGGTTAATCTCGGACCTTAAG
This sequence comes from Schistocerca piceifrons, assembly GCF_021461385.2. Lineage (NCBI taxonomy): Eukaryota > Metazoa > Arthropoda > Insecta > Orthoptera > Acrididae > Schistocerca > Schistocerca piceifrons. The sequence continues at coordinate 142,813,605 of NC_060146.1, read as the reverse complement.
TGGTCCTCGTCAGAAACAGTTTTTGCTCTATATACCAATGTGTTCAAAACGGCTCTCTTCTGAGCAGGATGATGGAAACTCTGTGCATTCAGGCATAAATCGGTACGCGTCGGCTTACGGTATACAGAGAAGCCAAGACGCCCGTCAGCCTGTCGTTGTACTAAAACGTCTAAGAAAAGCAGTCTTGCTTCCTTCTCCATCTCGACAGTGAACTGGATGTTCGAATGTGTGCTGTTCATGTGTTCCATGAATTGTTCGAGAGCTTCTGCGCCGTGTGGCCAGATCATAAATCTATCGTCAACGTTACGACAAAATATGGATGGACGGAGGGGAGCCGAATTTAATGCACGTTGATCAAAATTCTCCATAAAAAGGTTAGCCAGTGATGGAGATAACGGAGAGCCCATCGCCATACCGTCCGTCATTTCATAAAATTTGTTACCATCCAAGAAGTAGGTGGCCGTCATCACGAGCCGGAACAACTTTATAGTTTCAGGAGGAAAAAGATCCGGCAGCATTTTCAAAGTCTCCTCCACAGGAACTTTCGTGAACAGCGATACCACATCCAGGATGATTAAAATGTCATTTGGACCAACTCTAATCTGATTTTCTCAATGAACATCTGCGTGTTTTTGATGTGATGTGGCCGACTATAGGAGTCATCAAGGCTACCACAGCAGCAGTGAAGACAGTCAGTTGCTCCTGACGATGACGATGGAGGTAATCGTCGAAAGCTTGAGATTTTATCCAGAACAGACGCGGCAAGAAAGCCGAGAATGTTTTACATACCTCGTTTCTCGTTTCCAATGAATCAGTCACCTGTATTCGCCGATCGAGAGAAATAAACACTCTTAGTGACGGGTGATGGCTGTTAGGAAATCGTTTCCTGTACAGCCTCTCCGCAGCGAGGGTTCTGCAACGTACTTCCCCATACACAAGGTGCATGTCAGTGAGTTCCGTAAAACTGTGCCGGTACTGCTCCATCGTATTGTACTGTACGTCTCTGAAGAGCACTGGGTAATGAATGAGTCTGTCGTTGATTCATAGCACGTTCTGTCGTGGGACAATGTAAATACAATTCAACAGAGCCACATTACGGACATGTAAAGTAAACAATACTTGCATCATTACTTCCTAGTAATCAGGCTCGTTCTCCTTCTTTCCTCGCAGTAAATAAAGAATGTATATGTAAATAAACAGCACAGTACGTGTAAACCTGTACACACGTTAGTTGTAAATAAGCTGGAAAACAGTAATGCTAGTTGAAGCGGTAGACAAGTTTACTTCCATATCTCCTTAAGCTGACTTCTCCGACCCTAGGTTCCCTACCTCAAATTGTTCAGTGGAGCATTCTCCATATCCCGTTACAATTTTGCGCGCCCTTACGGAAACACCCCGTATAATGGAGAAAGGTTGTTACCAAAAATCTCTTTAAAGTTGATGGCCGATTCATTTGAAATTTCTACTTGATCCTCAAATGAACATTTCGACGGACAGAGGCTATATACGGGATCAGTCGTGAGGAAATATACACGTTTTGAGCTGTGATAGCGTTAGTGTTTCTGAAGTTGAGGTGGAGTTGAGATCTGGATAATATCTAGGTCATTCAATCCGAGTGACGATGTGGGCGGGAATTGTCGTCCATGACCGTGAATTCCGCTCCATAATGTTTACCAAATGGAGCCACAATGAGTGAAACAATATCGTCACGGTACTTCACACCAGCAGTCCTTCATGTACTGGCACAAGCGCTGCTCTGCTACCTCACGTCAGTCCACCCCAAAACATGACTGAACCGCCTCGATAAGGGTGGCCGTCTACGATATAGTTGGGGTGTAAGCGTTGTCCTCGTTGCCTCCACACGCGAATAACAGTACTGACAGGGTGCTGAAAAGAGAGCTTTGTTCCCCTCGCCCACAAGGAGTGGTTTCTTGCCCTTACGACAGGAGCCTCTCTGCGAACCTGATTCAGAGGAGGGTCCTCGTGAAGTCTTCTGGCACCTAATCCTTGCGCAGGTAACCTATTTCGTTTCTACGATAGCGAACGAAGCAGAAGAAATGAATTAAAATGTATTATGCGACCGCGATTCGAACCCGGGTCTTCTTGCTTGATAGGCAGAAGTGCTTATTTTCCCTTACATTGTCACTACTGCCAGGGCTCTCCGCCATTAGAATAGCACCGCAGCATTGGAGGTAATGAGAAAGGCCTGTACCATAGGAGATCTTACAGATCTTATAATTAAATGTTTCCCTCAGACATACGAGTCTGTTTTATTATCTACAGTAATGATCGTAGCAGAAGAAATGCATTTCCGCCTAGCATGAAAAAAAGACCTGGGTTCGACTACTGGCTGCAATACAAATTTTAATTCATTTCTTCTGCATCGATTATTATCATAGATAATGAAAGAGACCTAAGTGTTTCAGGGAAACATTTTGTTGTATACATAGTTCCGCGTAGTCAGCGCGTACACAACTTTCCCACTAGAGTGCGCCCCGCTAAGCACAACAGCGCAGGCGCAGCGCTCGTCCATCTCCGCACTACGAGATGGCGCTGCCTTAGAGACGGACCAAATTCTGCTTCCGTCGATCCGCGTATTAATATGTAACGCAGCCAATGAGATTGCTGCTAACGTAGAACCTTTTCTCCTTGTGGATCAGACTCGCCCAGTGATATCTGAACGCGCGAGGTATTATAACGAGAGTACAGACCTCTGATTAGTCAGTCTGCATTAGTCTGCATTTGTCTGCACCAGTCTGCATTAGTCTGTACCAGTCTATAGTCAAGTATCGAGAACCAAGTTCAGTAATTTTATGCTTGTTATTATTTTAATAAATGTGTGTGAAAATTAATCAAGTTCTGTTTAAAGTTGATCACCGTCAATCTGCTACTCTAAGCGTGCAAGTGGCATTTGTATCGTGTGACCTAACGGCAGAAGATAAACATGCCACGATAAGGCCACGAGACCTATTGCTGATACTCGCCTACATCATTAGAGCGATAAGTCAAATAATCTGATGCTGTGTGTACCGAAGGTCGTACAGTACGCACACCACACATTTAATTATGATCTCCTATGGTACAGGACTTTCCCATTACGTCCAATTCTGAGGTGCTATTCCAATGCCGAAGAGACCAGGCAGTAGTGACAAGGTAAGGGAAAATAAGCAGAAGATATCAATTGAAGTTTGTATTGGGAAGGGCACTGAACTTAGCTAGTTCGTGCAGTAATGTTCGCCACTGTACTCTGCTGGTATAATGGTTATCATGTCTGCCTAGCAAGCAAGATGACCCGAGCTGGAGTCCCGGCTGCAGCACATACGAGGTGCATTCAAGTTCTAAGGCCTCCAATTTTTTTTCTAATTAACTACTCACCCGAAATCGATGAAACTGGCGTTACTTATCGATGTAATCGCCCTGCAGACGTACACATTTTTCACTTCACAACGCTGACGCCATGATTCCATGGCAGCGGCGAAGGCTTCTTTAGGAGTCTGTTTTGACCACTGGAAAATCGCTCAGGCAATAGCAGCACGGCTGGTGAATGTGCGGCCACGGAGAGTGTCTTTCATTCTTGGAAAAAGCCAAAAGTTACTAGGAGCCAGGTCAGGTGAGTAGGGAGCACGAGGAATCACTTCAAAGTTGTTATCACGAAGAAACTGTTGCGTAACGTTAGCTTGATGTGCGGGTGCGTTGTCTTGGTGAAACAGCACACGCGCAGCCCTTCCCGGACGTTTTTGTTGCAGTGCAGGAAGGAATTTGTTCTTCAAAACATTTTCGTAGGATGCACTGGCGGTTACCCGAAATTTTTTTGGTGGCGGTGAATCTGTGTGCTTCCATTGAGCTGACTGGCGCTTTGTTTCTGGATTGGAAAATGGCATCCACGTCTCATCCATTGTCACAACCGACGAAAAGAACGTCCCATTCGTGCTGTCGTTGCGCGTGCAGTGCAGGAAGGAATTTGTTCTTCAAAACATTTTCGTAGGATGCATCTGTTACCGTAGTGCCCTTTGGAATGCAATGGGTAAGTATTACGCCCTCGCTGTCCCAGAACATGGACGCTATCATTTTTTCAGCACTGGCGGTTACCCGAAATTTTTTTGGTGGCGGTGAATCTGTGTGCTTCCATTGAGCTGACTGGCGCTTTGTTTCTGGATTGGAAAATGGCATCCACGTCTCATCCATTGTCACAACCGACGAAAAGAACGTCCCATTCGTGCTGTCGTTGCGCGTCAACATTGCTCGGCAACGTGCCACACGGGCAGCCATGTGGTCGTCTGTCAGCATTCGTGGCACCCACCTGGATGACACTTATCGCATTTTCAGGTCGTCATGCAGGATTGTGTGCACAGAACCCACAGAAACGCCAACTCTGGAGGCGATCTGTTCAACAGTCATTCGGCGATCCCCCAAAACAATTCTCTCCACTTTCTCGATCATGTCGTCAGACCGGCTTGTGCGAGCCTGAGGCTGTTTCCGTTTGTTGTCACACGATCTTCTGCCTTCATTAAACTGTCGCACCCACGAACGCACTTTCGACACATCCATAACTCCATCACCACATGTCTCCTTCAACTGTCGATGAATTTCAATTGGTTTCACACCACGCAAATTCAGAAAACGAATGATTGCATGCTGTTCAAGTAAGGAAAACGTCGCCATTTTAAGTATTTAAAACAGTTCTGATTCTCGCCGCTGGCGGTAAAATTCCATCTGCCGTATGGTGCTGCCATCTCTGGGACGTATTGACAATGAACGCGGCCTCATTTTAAAACAATGCGCATGTTTCTATCTCTTTCCAGTCTGGAGAAAAAAAATCGGAGGCCTTAGAACTTGAATGCACCTCATATTTCAATTCATTTCTTCTGTTTCTTAAGTGTCTCAGGGAAACATTTAATTATAAGACCTATTTTGTATCGTTTGTGTTGACACTTGTTCTCCTGTAGCTGCGTGGGTCTGCATCCGCAGACGTGTAGAACTGGTCAAATTCATAGTGACACCTTCAGTTGTCCTTTATTTCGCATAATTCGCTACTATGTTCTGCTCATAAGAAGAATAAACCTGATGTAAACATTATGCCATGTATTCTTCCGCGTTTGCTTGAATCTCATTGGATTTTGTTTGCGGTGCGGAAGCCAAGCTGTGACCAGTACTGCCAAGTACGATCATAAGGGTACGTTTTATGGCGTGTTACACGCACATAGACTGAGCGATAACGCGCGGGACAACAGCTTTTACCGGCGAATTAAACTTGGACAGCACTAGTCAACCCGTGGTCAAACTAGCCTGCAATGATGTGAACAGTTGCAGTTCAGACGTAAAAAGAGACGATCAGAGAAACAGTATAGCTTCGAATGTCATTTAAAGAGAATGAAATAATATTCGGTAAACCTCCAGCACTACTGCGCGCTTCTTAGGTGACCAGACGGAAAGCACAAAATGTACTCCTTCTCACCTGACATAATATTCTAATTACGAACAAGAGTGATGAAAATTTCTAACGTAAACATATGATAATTTTTCTCAGCGAGCTGTGTGTAATGCGAAAGCATACTGCAGGGATTTCACCATACTGTTGAATACTGAAAACACTGAAGGTCTTAATTACCATCAGTCGTCTGGTAATCTCTTAGCTTCTTCATTATCTGAATCCGAGAAATACATTTCAGTTCTGGAACTGTCATTTGGTACAATGATAACGAACCTATCAACAACAGAATCCACGCAGCCAACCTGTCACCGCATTTTCTCTTCTTCTTTTATGACGAGCCGTTCTATATCCCGCCAGCGTTCGTCAGTGACGTGTGAAAAAGCTGCGTGCGTTAGTTCCAGCACGCCTGGCAGCTTAACAGTCTCGTTACTTCTCGGGCCAAATCCCGCAGTTTGGCTCCACATCAGTTCTGTTGAGTTCGTATTGTAATGGTACAGTAGCAAAGGTATAAAAAAAAATGGTTCAAATGGCTCTAAGCACTATGGGACTTAACATCTGATGTCATCAGTCCCCTAGACTTAGAACTACTTAAACCTAGCTAACCAAAGGACACCACACACATCCATGCCTGAGGCAGGGTTCGAACCTGCGACCGTAGCAGCAGCGCGATTCCGGAGTGAAGCTCCTAGAACCGCTCGGTCACAGCGGCCGGTTAGCAAATGTAAAAATGCAGCATTTGTGTGATGTGCTCGACGCTGTGAAAATGATTGTTTTTCATGTTTCTATCTCTCTGGTATAAAACGATGGACATAGACCAAATAAAGAGGATTTGGTTATTCATTTTTGCCTTTAAAATTAAATTGTTACGTTTTCTTAATTTAAGCAAATTTTATGAGCGTCTTTCATTTTTTTTTCTTTTTTTCTTTTTTTTTTTTTTTTTTCGTCAGTCTACTGACTGGTTTGATGCGGCCCGCCACGAATTCCTTTCCTGTGCTAACCTCTTCATCCCAGAGTAGCACTTGCAACCTACGTCCTCAATTATTTGCTTGACGTATTCCAATCTCTGTCTTCCTCTACAGTTTTTGCCCTCTACAGCTCCCTCTAGTACCATGGAAGTCATTCCCTCATGTCTTAGCAGATGTCCTATCATCCCGTCCCTTCTCCTTATCAGTGTTTTCCACATATTCCTTTCCTCTCCGATTCTGCGTAGAACCTCCTCATTCCTTACCTTATCAGTCCACCTAGTTTTCAACATTCGTCTATAGCACCACATCTCAAATGCTTCGATTCTCTTCTGTTCCGGTTTTCCCACAGTCCATGTTTCACTACCATACAATGCTGTACTCCAGACGTACATCCTCAGAAATTTCTTCCTCAAATTAAGGCCGGTATTTGATATTAGTAGACTTCTCTTGGCCGGAAATGCCTTTTTTGCCATAGCGAGTCTGCTTTTGATGTCCTCCTTGCTCCGTCCGTCATTGGTTATTTTACTGCCTAGGTAGCAGAATTCCTTAACTTCATTGACTTCGTGACCATCAATCCTGATGTTAAGTTTCTCGCTGTTCTCATTTCTACTACTTCTCATTACCTTCGTCTTTCCCCGATTTATTCTCAAACCATACTGTGTACTCATTAGACTGTTCATTCCGTTCAGCATATCATTTAATTCTTCTTCACTTTCATTCAGGATAGCAATGTCATCAGCGAATCGTATCATTGATATCCTTTCACCTTGTATTTTAATTCCACTCCTGAACCTTTCTTTTATTTCCATCATTGCTTCCTCGATGTACAGATTGAAGAGTAGGGGCGAAAGGCTACAGCCTTGTCTTACACCCTTCTTATTACGAGCACTTCGTTCTTGATCGTCCACTCTAATTATTCCCTCTTGGTTGTTGTACATATTGTATATGACCCGTCTCTCCCTATAGCTTACCCCTACTTTTTTTAGAATCTCGAACAGCTTGCACCATTTTATATTGTCGAACGCTTTTTCCAGGTCGACAAATCCTATGAAAGTGTCTTGATTTTTCTTTAGCCTTGCTTCCATTATTAGCCGTAACGTCAGAATTGCCTCTCTCGTCCCTTTACTTTTCCTAAAGCCAAACTGATCGTCACCTAGCGCATTCTCAATTTTCTTTTCCATTTTTCTGTATATTATTCTTGTAAGCAGCTTCGCTGCATGAGTTGTGAAGCTGATTGTGCGATAATTCTCGCACTTGTTAGCTCTTGCCGTCTTCGGAATTGTGTGGATGATGCTTTTCCGAAAGTCAGATGGTATGTCGCCAGACTCATATATTCTACATACCAACGTGAATAGTCGTTTTGTTGCCACTTCCCCCAATGATTTTAGAAATTCTGATGGAATGTTATCTATCCCTTCTGCCTTATTTGACCGTAAGTCCTCCAAAGCTCTTTTAAATTCCGATTCTAATACTGGATCCCCTATCTCTTCTAAATCGACTCCTGTTTCTTCTTCTATCACATCAGACAAATCTTCACCCTCATAGAGGCTTTCAATGTATTCTTTCCACCTATCTGCTCTCTCCTCTGCATTTAACAGTGGAATTCCCGTTGCACCCTTAATGTTACCATCGTTGCTTTTAATGTCACCAAAGGTTGTTTTGACTTTCCTGTATGTTGAGTCTGTCCTTCCGACAATCATATCTTTTTCGATGTCTTCACATTTTTCCTGCAGCCATTTCGTCTTAGCTTCCCTGCACTTCCTATTTATTTCATTCCTCAGCGACTTGTATTTCTGTATTCCTGATTTTCCCGGAACATGTTTGTACTTCCTCCTTTCATCAATCAACTGAAGTATTTCTTCTGTTACCCATGGTTTATTCGCAGCTACCTTCTTTGTACCTATGTTTTCCTTCCCAACTTCTGTGATGGCTCTTTTTAGAGATGTCCATTCCTCTTCAACTGTACTTCCTACTGCGCTATTCCTTATTGCTGTATCTATAGCGTTAGAGAACTTCAAACGTATCTCGTCATTCCTTAGTACTTCCGTATCCCACATCTTTGCGTATTGATTCTTCCTGACTAATGTCTTGAACTTCAGCCTACTCTTCATTACTACTATATTGTGATCTGAGTCTATATCTGCTCCTGGGTACGCCTTACAATCCAGTATCTGATTTCGGAATCTCTGTCTGACCATGATGTAATCTAATTGAAATCTTCCCGCATCTCCCGGCCTTTTCCAAGTATACCTCCACCTCTTGTGATTCTTGAACAGGGTATTCGCTATTACTAGCTGAAACTTGTTACAGAACTCAATTAGTATTTCTCCTCTTTCATAAAACATCTATAATTAAGATTTCGTAATTCAAATTAAAACAGGAATTTCGCGTCCAATATGTAACTAGAAACAAGAAGACGTCCACTTTTCATAAAAAAAATGATGATGAGTTTTATAATTACGAGATGTAGGTATTTCAAACTGAACGAGAGAACAAAATTATACTGGGGAGATTTGTATTTACGAACCATAAACTGTATTTGATTTGCATTCCATTATGCTACCAAATGTGCTACACCTCCGGTGCGGCTTTGTGAATCGACTGTATTACATACACTGACTGGGAAAACTTCAAAGCCGATTATCTCCGAAAATTTACGGAAAACATTAAGAACAGCCTATTTCTCGTCACTTTTTAAACGTGTTCCACGCGTGTGTTTCACTACGTAATAGAAAGCAGCCTCAGCCATTTTCGCACTGCATATTAACAGCGCATATAATCAGAGCAGAAAAGTACAGAGGCTGTGACTGTACACGACTTTCGAAATAAAAAGTACATAGCTAAAGCGTGATTAAGAAAAACGTCGATGGCTGTTAATTCATTTGAATATCTTAAAGTTTCATTTAACGTAACGTAGTAATAAAATATCTAATACATAAGTAGGACATACTTCCAGGGGCGTAACAACACCAGTGGAGGTGTGTTTGTTTACGTTTTCTTCTTATGATGAATGGACTACTCCGTTCATCATAAGAAAAAACCTCCTGTAAACATTACATGAATTCTTCCGCAGTTGCTGGACCCTCATTGGATTTCGTTCCACGTGGACTAGAAGCCAAGCTGTCTCGAGTACAGTCAAGAACGACAATGAGGATAAGTTTTATGCTGAACGTTACGCGCACATCGACTCGGCGATAATACGGGACAACAGCTTTACCGCCGGCGCATTTAACCTGGAGAGCAGTGGCCAGCCACAGGGTCCAACTAACATGCCGTGCTGTGAACAGTTGTAGTACAGGCATAGAAAGAGACGAGTAGAGAACAATATAGACTCGAATGTCTGAAGCCGCGCGATCGCTACGGTCGCAGGTTCGAATCCTGCCTCGGGCATGGATGTGAGTAATGTCCTTAGGTTAGTTAGGTGTACTCAGAGCCATTTGAACCATAGCGTAGGCGATAACACCTCTCATGTTCTTTCCTGCGTTGTTCCACAGTGCGCACTGTTTGTCCGATGTACTTCTGGCCACACTCACAAGGTATTTCCTAGGCTCCAGGTGTTCTGAGACCTACTGCGTCTTTAACCGGCCTCAGTAATTGACGGATTCTCATTAGAGGCCTGAAGATTGATTTGATCTTGTGTCTTTTTAAAAGGCGGCTTATCTTGTTCGACACAGAGCCACAGAATGGCAGCAAAGCAAGTTTCTTTTCCTGCTCTTCGTCGGTGGTCTTATTTTGATATTTCCAGAAATCACTTCTTTCACTTGATGGGCGCTGTAGCCGTTATTCCTGAAAACGTTGCGTAGGTGGCTCAGTTTCATTGTGCAGGTTATCGTCGTCTGATATTACTCTGGCACGATGCACCAATGTTTGCAATACTGTGCGCCTCTGTGCTGGATGATGATGGCTGGTGGCGTGCAGGTACAGGTCTGTGTGGATGGGTTTTCTGTAGACGCTGTGACCAAGGCACCCATTTCGTTTACGGTGGACAAGGACGTCGAGGAAGTGCAATGCATTAACTTTTTCCACCTCCATGGTGAACTGGATGTTAATATTGATGTCACTGAGGTGTTCCAAAAACTCGTCTAGTTTCTCGCGTCCGTGTGGCCAAATGACGAACGTGTCGTCAATGTATCGAAAGAAACACTTCGGCTTCAATGGTGCAGTATCTATGGCAATATCCCCAAACTTCTCCATGACTAGGTTTGCAGCAGCTGGAGCCAACGGGCTACCCATTGCTACACCGTCTGTCTGATCGTAATACTGGCCGTTGTACACGGAACAGGAGGACGTAAGAGTGTTATCGCCGCGAGACTGTGCATTCATACAAGAAAAACTTTGACGGCTGTTAATACATCAGGATGTCTTAAGATTCGTTTACAGTGAGATAGTAATAAAATATCTAATACATCTACATCTACATCTACATTGATACTCCGCAAGCCACCCAACGGTGTGTGGCGGAGGGCACTTTACGTGCCACTGTCATTACCTCCCTTTCCTGTTCCAGTCGCGTATGGTTCGCGGGAAGAACGACTGTCTGAAAGCCTCCGTGCGCGCTCTAATCTCACTAATTTTACATTCGTGATCTCCTCGGGAAGTATAAGTAGGGGGAAGCAATATATTCGATACCTCATCCAGAAACGCACCCTCTCGAAACCTGGCGAGCAAGCTACACCGCGATGCAGAGCGCCTCTCTTGCAGAGTCTGCCACTTGAGTTTATTAAACATCTCCGTAACGCTATCACGGTTACCAAATAACCCGGTGACGAAACGCGCCGCTCTTCTTTGGATCTTCTCTATCTCCTCCGTCAACCCGACCTGGTACGGATCCCACACTGATGAGCAATACTCAAGTATAGGCCGAACGAGTGTTTTGTAAGCCACCTCCTTTGTTGATGGACTACATTTTCTAAGCGCTCTCCCAATGAATCTCAACCTGGTACCCGCCTTACCAACAATTAATTTTATATGATCATTCCGCTTCAAATCGTTCCGTACACATACTCCCAGATATTTTACAGAAGTAACTGCTACCAGTGTTTGTTCCGCTATCATATAATCATACAATAAAGGATCCTTCTTTCTATGTATTCGCAATACATTACATTTGTCTATGTTAAGGGTCAGTTGCAACACATAAGTTGATCTGCTTCCAAGAACGGAACAACATCGGTGTTGCGGAGCTACGCTTGCTCACCAATCATCGCGTTTGTGTTTGTTTACTTCAGGTTTATGCTTATGGTGAACGGAGTATAGTTGTGGCTGAAATCGCAGTCGGATTCTGTAAAGCTGTTATTGTGGTATCTGTGAGTTCTCAATCACTGTGATTTGTAACAGGCACGGGATTTCTAGCTCGCGCCTAGTGTCCACTAAGTCATTGAGGTACGACATGAACAGCAGCGGTCCTGTTACACTCACTCGCCTAAGATACAGCAGACGCTACTTCGGCGTCTGCCGATGACGCTCCGTCCAGGATGGCTGGCGGCGGTGCTGTGTATTGCTGGCGCGTCGCCTGCCCGTTAGGCGAGCCGTTGTTGGCGCCAGTGAAAGTTGGCGCGCCAGCGGCCGCGTGTAGCGGACCGGCGCGGCGCGGCGACCGCGTAGGCAGCTGGCGCCAGGGACATTGGCAGTGGACAGCGGCTGTGGCTGTGGCCGGCGAAAGTGCTGGAGTTCAGAGCAAGCTGCAGCTGCAGCGGCAGACCGCCTGCGTCGCCGAGTCCCAGCCACAGCGGGGGAGCCCGGTTCCCGCTGCGGGAGGGGAAACGCTAGATTCGCCTCGGTAACACTCTTACGTCGTCACGATCAAGTGTACCTGTACCCGCCAGGGTAGCCGAGAGCGATGCCGGCACGGTAGCTCAGCGTGTTCGGTCAGAGGGCTACGTGCCTTCTGTAATAATAATAATAAAAAAAACCTGAGTTAATCGATCATCAACGAACTTCAACGGATGTCTTACGACGTCCGCCCCGAGCAGATGTAACGAACAAAATGAGATTAAAAAAAAAAAAAAAAGAGCGCTAAGGCGCTGCTTCCTGGACTCGGGTAGGCGCGCCAGCGCCGGATCGAATCCGCCCGGCGGATTAACGACGAGGGCCGATGTGCCGGCCAGCCTGGATGTGATTTTAGGCGGTTTTCCACATCCCGCTACGTGAATATCGGGCTGCTCCCCATGTTACACGGCTCGCAGACATTTGAAACACATTCGCACTATTCCACGGATTACACTCGACGCAGACAGTTAGGGTACACTAACTCCATCACGGGTGGTACAGGGTGGCGGCAGGAAGGTCATCTGGCCACCCCTTAACCATTGACATGCCAAATCCGATTAATGTTGGCTGACCCTGCATAACTGTGGGACAAGGTTCAAGCGATAGAATAGAATAGTCAAGTGTAGATGTGCGGTTTCGACCGTCGAGGACACTTCTCCACTTTCGTGGTCGTATCGAGTCTGAGGGCGGTGAGTCTCCCGTGGAACGGCCATCCGTCGCGAAAATGGTTCAAATGGTTCTAAGCACTATGGGACTTAACGTCTGAGATCATCAGTCCCATTAGAACTAACTAACCAAAGGACATCACACACGTCCATGCCCAAGTCAGGATTTGAACCTGCAACCGTAGCAGCAGCGCGGTTCCACACTACACATCCGTCTCGTGTTTACTGAAAGGTGTCGTCACAGTGAGTCTACAGTTGCACGTTTTCACTTGGTAGTTGACACCATCGTCCAGCTGATACACGCCACCACCGAGCCAACGATTTTGCAAAAGGATTCAACCGATCTGAAATGACTGGTTGCTGTTTTCAGTACCAAATTTTTTCAAGCATGAAAGTAATGTGCGTCAACGCCCTTGCTGCAGTGGTAACACCGGTTCCCGTCAGATCACCGAAGTTAAGGGCTGTCGGCCTGGGCTAGCACTTGGATGGGTGACCGTCCGGCCTGCCGAGAGCTGTTGCCAAGCGTGGTTCAGTCAGCCGTTGTGAGGCCAATTGAGAAGCTCCTTGATTGAGAAGTAGCGGCTCCGGTCTCGTAAACGGACAAAACGGCTGGTAGAGCGGTGTGCTGACCACACGCCCCTCCATATCCTCATCTAGTGACGCTTCTCGTCTGAGGACGACACGGTGACCGGTCGGTCCCGTACGACCTTCATCGCCTATTCGGGCGAAGTTTTTATAAAAGTGAGGATAACAAAGTTATGTCCTTTTCATAAATGGTCTGCGAATACTTAACCATTGTGTCTGCCTCTTTAGTATTAAAAAATTGAACTTCTTGGCTGCGTATTAGTGTATAAGTCACATCTTCCCACATCTTATTCGATTTGACATGTTTATTGACTTCGTTTTAATTGACATAAATATTCAAGAAAAGTAGTATGAGTATTCCACTAAATTAGAGGCCCGTATTATTAATGTCGATATGCAGCAGGATTTTGGGGCACATATTGCGTTCGAACATTATCAATTACCTTGAAGAAATGAAATGATCGCGTGATATAGTCGGTGGATTGGCCAAGGAGGTTTTGTAGTGTGACCACCTCGTTCACTGGACCTGAACCGGTTAGATTTCTAGTTAGGGGGACATTTAAGACCATTGGTGTAGCTCCAACCCATCGACAATGTGCACACGTTACAGGTGCCAGGTGTATTTCAAAGAGTAGCTGACTCACTGTGAAGAAAGATTGAAGCAAGTGTGTGGATATGTGGTAAACCCATCCAATACCGGCCATAGGGTTTTACTTCTAGGTAAGAAGCAGTTCGGAATAAGATCACAGTTTCGCCCATAGATCAACAGGTATTGTCCTGTTCCCAATTTTTACCACTGTTATCCGTTCATCAGAAGAATAAACCTGATGTAAACAAACACAAACGCGATGATTGGTCAGAAGCCGCAGCACACGTACGCTGGTGTTGTTATGGTCTTCAAAGTAGGTCCTACTTCTGTATTAGTTATATTACTACTAAGTTAAGTTAAATGAAACTTTAAGGTATTCAAATGTATTAACAGCCATAAACGTTTATCTTAATACGCTTTAACTATGTAGTTTTTATTTCGAAAGTCATGTACAGTCGCAGCCTCTGTACTTTTCTGCTCTGATTGTCGCGCTGTTAATACGCAGTGCGAAAATGGCTGAGGCTGCTTTCTATTACGTAGTGAAACACGCGTGTGGAACACTGTTAAAAAGTGGCGAGAAATAGCCTGCTCTTAATTTTTTTCATAAATTTACGGAGGTAATCAGCTTTTAAGTTTTCCCAGCGTTGTATACAATGCAGTAGGTAAAGTTCCACATTGAATTTGTAGGACAGTCGATATCGTAATGAAATGAGGGCCAAATGCGATATTCGTGCGTTGCTTCAAACTAGTTGCATTTTTTTCTCGTTCAATTTGAAATACCTACATCTCGTAATTATAAAACTCATTATTTTTTTATGAATAATGCACTTCTTCTTGTTTCTAATTACATATTGGACGCATAATTCCTGTTTGCATTTCAAATACAAATTCTTAATTATCGATGTGTTATGGCAGATTGTTCATAAAAGTTGTTTCAATCAAGAAAACGTAACAATCTAATTTTTTAAGGAGAAAATGAAAAACCAAATCCTATTTATTTGCACTATGTTCATCGTTTTATACCATAGAGGTAGATAAGTATCGTAGAAACATGAAAAACAATCATTTTCACAGTATTGAGCACGCCATACAAATGCTGCATTTATAACATTTGCCACTGAACGTTACAATACGAACTCAGCAGAACTGATCTGGAGCCAAGTCCGAGAAATAACAAGACTGTTAAGCTGCCAGATGTACTGGAACTAAAGCACGTGGCTTTTTCACACGTCACTGCCGAACGCTCTGGTTCAAATGGCTCTAAGCATTATGGGACTTAACATCTGAGGTCATCAGTCCACTGCCGAACGCTGGCGGGATATAGAACGGCTCGTCAGAAAAGAAGAAGAGAAAATGCTGCGTCCTGTTGGCTTCGTGGATTCTGTTGTTGGTAAGCTCCTTATCAACGTAGCAGGTGACACTTCCAGAACTGAAATGTATTTCTCGGATTCGGATAAGGAAGGAGCTACGAGATTACCAGACGACTGACTGTAAGTAATACCTTCAGTGGCTTCAATATTTAACTATATGGAGAAATCCTTCAATACTCTCTTACGTTACATACAGCTTGCGTAGAAAAATTACCCTGCGGTTAAGTCAGGAATTTTCATCATTCTTGTTTTTAATTGCATTAGTACGTTAGCTAAAAACGACAACGTGTTGTGGTTTTCGTCTAGTCGTCTAAGGGGCGAATTGTCGGAGATTTGCAGTGTATTATTTCATTCTACTTAAAAATTAAATGACATGCGAAGCTGTATTGCTCCTCTGCTCGTCTCTTTTTACGTGTGAACTGCAGCTGGCCACGTCACTGCAGGCTAGCTGTACCAGCTGACCGGCCAGTGCTGTCCAAGTTAAATGCGCCGGTAAAGCTGTTGTCCCGTATTATAGAAAAGTCGATGCGCGCGTAACGCACAGCACACAACGTACCCTTGTTATCGTACTTGACAGTACTCGAGACAGCTTGGCTGCAGTCCCACGTGAAACGGAAATCCAATGAGGTTCCAGCATGCGCAGAAGAATACATGGTGCAATGTTTACATCTGGTTTATTCTTATGATGAACGGATTATAGTACCGAGTGTTTAGAATTAAAACGGAGCTACGCACAGAAGTTATAATACGATAGCAAAACTTGGTAGAGATTTAAGGCGTTAATGGGAAACCGATTTAAGCTGGAAAAAAATAGTTCCAGTTTTAGCCACCAATCTCGCACTGAGAAAGCAAATGGTTCAAATGGCTCTGAGCACTATGGGACTTAACAGCTATGGTCATCAGTCCCCTAGAACTTAGAACTACTTAAACCTAACTAACCTAAGGACAGCACACAACACCCAGCCATCACGAGGCAGAGAAACTCCCTGACCCCGCCGGGAATCGAACCCGGGAACCCGGGCGTGGGAAGCGAGAACGCTACCGCACGACCACGAGATGCGGGCTGAGAAAGCAAGGAAACGTTTCAGTGTGTAATGGATTACGAATGGGACATGGGCAGAAAAGCTCAAACTCATGAGAAAAGCACGTCTTGAAACTTTCTGACAGTTGAAAATTGTGCGCTGGAACGAGACTCGAACTCGAGACCTTTGCCTTTCGAGTTTCGGCCTGGCACAAATTTTAATCTCTCAGCTCACACATTGCTGCAGAGTGAAAATATCATTCTGGAGGCATAATGTTGATTTTACTATGAAATACCGCTTTACAAAATTTGTTCAGTACGAGCACTGGAGACGTCGACGAGATACAGCGCCAGATTTGCACCTGGGGGCAAAAAGTAGAACTATTTTTTTTTCCACGTAAATCGGTTCTGCATTAAGGCAATAGCATACGTATTATGTTTCGCTGCCATACGATAATTACAGCTCACAATGGACTTCTGCGAGTAGTTGCACTTTAAATGTAACCACGCTGCACTTCCTGCAGGATTATGGGTAGATGGACGTTCAAGAAATGCTGTGAGGAAGCAAATCGTGTCGGGTACAATGGAGGGGCTATTGACGGACTGAGGGACTGCTCGGAAATAAGAGGTTGCCGCCGAGGCTGCGAGAGCCGACCACCTGTTGCCGGTGGTGGCGGGGCGGTACCTCTGATGTTTAAGGTATGTGCCAGTTAAGGCGCTCAGCTCCATTCCGCGTGACTGACCGAAGAGTCGGCACCGCCGCTAAGTGGAGAAAGTCTGAAGGAGATGCGGCCGACGTATCTCATTACAGGGTCGGGCGGACTGAGCTGTTGTAGCCAGCGGCTGGATGAAGACACACACCGCGTCACCTCGCTGGAAAGAGGCCAGATGTCGATCAAGGCGGATTTCTCAGAACTGACGACCGGTGACAGAGTTCGGTGAGTCTGGTTGTTTAAGAGTGTTGGGGATGGCGGACGGCGTACTTCTGATGAAGACAGAAAAGGCTTCAGTGTTTCGGCGTAAAGTAGTGGAAACCATACATTCGAAGAGCCGACTTTCTCGCAAAGCGGCGTTTGACACTGGAAGACTGAAACACACACAGAAGAATGGAGCTGCACGGGATTAGCCGAGCAGTCTAAGGCGCTCCAGTCGTGGACTGTGCGGCTGGTCCCTGCGGAGGTTCGAGTCCTCCCTCGGGCATGGGTGTGTATGTTTGTCCTTAGGATAATTTAGGTTAAGTAGTGTGTAAGCTTAGGGACTGATGACCTTACCAGTTAAGTCCCATAAGATTTCACACACATTTCAACATTTTTGAAGAATGGAAAAGAAAAACTGAGAATCTGTTAGCTGACGATCAATTTGTGTTTCGAAAAACTGCGGCCACCAGACGGTTCTGACCTTGCGGTTGATAATGGAAGCAAAACGTAAGAAAAATCAAGTCGCTTTCATAGGATTTATCGACCTAGAGAAAGTTTTCGACTGTGTTAAATGTTGCATGGGGTTCGAAATTTTGAGGAAAAAACGGTAAGCTCTAGGGAATACCAGATAATATGCAATACGTACAAGAACCAGAGAGGAACTATAAAAATGGAAGACTTAGAACGAACGTGTTCGGATTACAAGCGGTTTAAGATAGAAATGTAGAAATGTACACTTTTTGTCTCTACTATTCCATCTATACACCGTCGAAGCAGTGACAAAAAGCTGCGCGGAGTGGCCGCGTTGTTTGAGGCGCTGTGTCACGGACTGCGCGGCCCTTCCCGCCGGAGGTTTGACTCCTACCTCGGCTTGGGTGTTTGTGCTGTTATCATAAGTTAGTTTACCTAGTGTGTAAATCTAGGGATTGATGACCTCAGCAGTTTGGTCCCTTAGGAACTCGTACTCATTTGATTTTTTTTTTTTTTTTTTTTTTTTGCAGTGACAAAAATAAAGGTTAAAAGGCAGGATTAAAACTGAGGGTGGATTGATATCAATGATAATATTCACTGATGACATTGCTATCAGAAATGAAAGTCGAGAAGAATTACAGGTCGCGCTGATAACAGAAGTTGCATTGAGAGTAAACCGAAGGAAGACGAAAATAATGAGAACTAGCAGAAATGAGAATAGCGAGAAACTTAACATCAAAATTGGGGGCCACGAAGTGGAAGCAGTCAAGAAATTCCGTTACCTTGGAGGAGAAACTAAGCAGGACATAAAAAGCGGATTAGCATTGGCAAAGAGGGCATTCCTGGCCAACAGACGTCTGCCAGTATCACATATCGGCATCAGTCTGAGGAAGAAATTTCTGAGGATGTACGTTTGGAGCGCAGTAATGAACGGCATTGAAACGGACTGTGGGGAAGCCAGGACAGAAAAGAACAGAAGCGGCCGAGATACGATGACGCAGAATGATGTTGGAAATTTGACTGGCTGATAAGGACTGACGAGGTTCTCCGCTGTATCGCTGAAGAAAGGAAGACTTAGAAAACACTGACTTGAACAAGGAACATGATGATAAGACATGTGTTTCAGTGAACAAGGTTGATGATACCAGAGGCAGCTGTAGACGGTAAAAGCTCTACCATTCATCTCTCTGGACCATGGGAGTGATCACGCCCGTAAGGAAAGTAGAGGTTATTGAGGATCCGTAGGTGGGCTAATCAACTGACCCTCTGGGGCCTATGAAGTACCGAGCGAGGTGGCGCAGTGGGTAGCACACTGGACTCGCATTCGGGAGGACGACGGTTCAATCCCGCGTCCGGCCATCCTGATTTAGGTTTTCCGTGATTTCCCTAAATCGCTCCAGGCAAATGCTGGAATGATTCGTTTGAAAGGGCACGGCCGACTTCCTTCCCTAATCCGATGAGACCGATGATCTCGCTGTCTGGTCTCCTCCTCCAAACAACCCCAACCTATGAAGTCTGTCTGGTGAGAGCGGATGCCTATTATGTCGTCAGTTGCTGAAGACTGTGTTGAGCAGACGAACGAGATCGTGCAGCGAGAGTGAAATGGAAAGAGCGCTGAGGGTTATGAGAATCCAAATCATTTATTAAACGTAGGTAAAAATCATGCAAGATTTTAGGAAGCACCACGTTCCTCTTCAATTTCTTCTACACGCTCGACGTTTCGATCCATCTGCCGGGCAAATTCTTTAGGATATTCACGGCCAGCTGCACTATCAAAGACCTGTGTCGAATTCATTCATAAAAGAGAGTGTTCACGCGCTTATTCTGGGGTTATTGCGTAAAATTCTTCTGGCAACAGTTGGTGGGCCATCGTAATTGGGCAGTAAGTGAAACAGGCAGCGGAACCAAGGGAGGGTTGTTCATCAACATATTAGTCGTGGCAAACATAGAGGTTCCTGGTCGTATGTATTGTTCGCGCACTCTCACTACTTGTTTACTTCTTTCACAGTGAGGAAACCACGAAGCTACAAGCCCGTACCCGTCTGCCTATGTAGGTGGGAGTCAATGAAATTCCTTATCATTCGGAGGTGGCGACCGGAATTTCGTGGAATAACCTCTTCGCAACGAAAAACGGCTTTGTTTTAATTATTGCCACCTCTGCCTGCGTGACATATCCGTGATATTCTCCCTCCTATTACCTGATAATACCAAACGAGCTTTCCTTCTGTGAGCTTTTTCGATCTTTGTTTCCAGCAAGGGTGCCGTACCGCACAGCAGTACTCCAGAAGAGGACGGACAAGAAAATGTAGGCTGTCTCTTTTAGTAGAGCTGTTGCGTCTGCTAAGTGTTCTGTAGTGTTTAGTTTGCCGTTTGCATGTAATGGTTCCAATCAATTAAACTATTCCGTAAGTGCTAAGTTAAAATGACAACCTTAAATTGTATGTGATATACCGAATAACTGATTTTTTTTCGTTTTGGCTCACGTCTTATCCCATTTACTGCTTAGGCTCCATTGTCAACATTCGCACTATACAGATGTCTCGTCTGAATCATTTTGCAATTCTTTTTTATCTTCCGATGACTCTGGGACGGTAAACAGTAGCATCATTTACAAACGAACTAAGACAGCTGCTGCGATCCATGTTACAAAGGGGCTAAAAGCAGTCGCACAACCCCAGTTGCAGCTTGACAGTCTTAAACACCTCGCAGGAGCGACAAAAATTTAACTCTCATCATTTCAGATATTATTGACTGAATTCAAAATACTGTCATAATCTGCTCATTACGAGGTATGATCTTGTGTTGAAGGTGTAACGCAGTACTCACGTATTAAAATGTGAAACTTGTGTATAATATTATGTCTTTTGGGGCAAAGTAATTGATGTCGCACAACGTACTCACAAGGGGATGACACGAAGCTGGGATCACAGATTTACATCAAACCTTCTACACCTTTAGTAAGCTATCAGAACAACATAAAGTGCAAACAGTAAGCTGCAGCACTCTAGCATGGTATGACGAAAGTGTATTAAGCGACGGCTCGACTCCTGCTCAGACTTAAACTATATATTTTTTTCATCACTGGTCATATTACATAATTTATATGACATTTGAGAGGTAATATAATTAGACAACCACGTGTATTACATGAAGTGTTACTGAATTTCACGTTATTTGACTACTTACTATTTTTAATTAAATTTAATTATTAGAACAAAAATATTTATAACTGTCGAAAAGTAAATGAAGAAACGAATAGAGTATTCCTAAAATTGTATGCATGTCGCGATTTGCGAAATGACTTACACAAGCATTCTGGTAATGTACCTGGAATTGGCAGGTCCCATTTGACAGTCAACCTGCATAGCGGTGAGACGTTGCTAATATAGCAAGAACGAATAGTGTTGGTGCAAATTTTTTGAATATCACATAATTTACTCTGTAGTGCAAAAATGAAGGTTTGAGCGGGAGTCGAACCGTCGTCCCGTCCACGTTCGTCTTACGAAGCTCGAAAGCTAACCACTTTTTCGTTTTTATTTTTTATTTTGTTAGTTATTGTTCCTTGCGTTTTTGTACGGGGCCGAAATCCCATGACGGCCTTTCAAGTTCATCGTTGATCCGTTCCCACAGTTTTTTTTATTACAGAGGGCAGCAAACCCTCTGACAGAAACGCTGAACTACCGTGCCGGCAGCACTTAACCACTATGAACTGTAACCTTCAGAGCCTACGCACAGATATACTCTATGATCAAAAGCATCCGGACACCGCAGAAAAATTTGTTTTTCGTATTAGGTGAGTCGTACTACCACTGCCACATGTTATGCCTCTTGCGTTCCGTTTTGGAAGTTTTGACTCTTGAATTCCTTCGTCGTACATACTCTCTGTGATCAAAAGTATCCAGACACCTCCAAAAACAAACGTTTTTGATATCATTTTGCTGCCACCTACTGCCAGGTACTCCATATCAGCGACCTCAGTAGTCATTAGGCAGCGTGAGAGAGCAGAATGGGGCGCACCGCGGAACTCACGAACGTTGTCAGGCGATTGGATGTCACTTGTGTCATACGTCCATACGCCAAATTTCCACACTCCTAAGCAGCCCTAGGTCCAATGTTTCCGATGTGACAGTGAAGTGGAAACGTGAAGAGGCACGGGCAGCACAAAAACGTACAGGCCGACCTCGTCTGTTGACTGACAGAGAACGCCAACAGTTGAAGAGCGTCGTAATGTGTAATAGGCAGACATCTATCCAGACCATCACAGAGGAATTCCAAACTGCATCACGATCCACTGCGAGTACTATGACAGTTAGGCGGGAGGTGTGAAAACTGGGATTTCATGGTAGAGTGGCTGCTCATAAGCCACACATCACGCCGATAAATCGCAAACGACGCCTCGCTTGGTGTTAGGAGCGTAAAAATTGGACGACTGAACAGTGGAAAAACGTTGTGTGGAGTGACGAATCACGGTACACAATGTGGCGATCCGAAGGCAGGGTGTAGGTATGGCGAATGTCCGGTGAACATCATCTGCCAGCGTGTGTAGTGCCAACAGTAAAATTCGTAGGCGGTGGTGTTACGGGTTTCATGGAGCGGGCTTGCACCCTTTGTTGTTTTACGTGGCACCATCACGGTACAGGCCTACACAGATGTTTTAAGCACCTTCTTGCTTCCCACTGTTGAAGAGCACTTCGGGTATGGTGATTGCATCTTTTAACATGATCGAGCATCTGTTCATAATGCACGGCCTATGACGGAGTGGTTACACGACAATAAGATCCCTGTAATGGAATGGCCTGCACAGAGTCCTGACCTGAATCCTATAGAACACCTGTGCTATGTTTTGGAACGCCGACTTCGTGCCAGGCCTCACCGAGCGACATCGATACCTCTCCTCAGAGCAGCACTCCCTGAAGAATGGGCTGCCATTCCCCAACAAACCTTCCAACATCTGATTGAACGTATGCCTGCGAGAGTGGAAGCTGTCATCAGGACTAAGGGTGGGCCAACACCAAATTCCAGCATTACCGATGTAGCTCGCCACAAACTTGTAAGTAATTTTCAGCCAGGTCTCCGGATACTTTTGATCACATAATATAATATATATATATATATATATATATATATATATATATATATATATATATATATATATATATATATATATATATATATATGTACTAACGGCCAAACTGCTGAGGTAATCGACTTACACACCATTTAAACTAACTTATGCTAAGAACAACACACACACACACCCATGCCCGAGGGAGGACTCAAACCTCCGGCGGAAGGGGCCGCGCAGTCCGTGATGGGACGTCAAACCGCGTGGCTTATTGACAGGAAATCACGAATCCGTTCGTACAACTGAGACAATACTGCATATGGCTACATAAATGGAGAAATCGAAAAATGGAATTAATTCATAAATTTACAGTCAGGATATGTCGAACGGTGGATTATCAGGCGAAAAGTGAAGCTGTAAGTTGCTTCTACAACTGTGTACTTTTCGGTACTGTGTGCGTACTGTTGCGCGGCAGGTCGCCGACCTGTGAGAGAGAATTATGACGTGAGACTGGCGCTTTCTCCGGCCGTGCTCGCGAGCAATTAGAATGCGGCCAGCTAGCCGGCTATTGTGGTGAGTAGGCGGCAGCTCTTACCGCCAGCAGCGAGGAAAGTCAGCCGGAGCTGCATACAGGATGTGTTCACAAATAACGGAACCACCCGGGACTTAGTCATACACACAACACTCTCACACAGCGCTCCGGGAGACCAGCCGGCAGACAATGCACAGTCCAGTCTCGCTACATTTACGAATTATGATGAAATGATGAGGACAACACAAATACCCAGTCCCCGGGCAGAAATAATCCCCAACCCGGCCGGGAATCGAACCCAGTCTCATAGTGCTCAGAGCCATTTGAACCATTTTTTTGAACCCAGGACCCTGTGATCCAGATGTAGCAATGCTAGCCACATTTTTTTCTCTCTTCTTTGATATGGCCTTCGAAAGTTCAAGAGTTTTATTCGAACTGACGTGGCATGAAAACCGAGCAGATTTCACTCAACTAAACCTGATGCAGATAAGAGCATGGTACTTCCTGGCACATTAAAACTGTGTGCCGGACCGAGACTCGAACTCGGGACCGAGTTCGAGGCTCAGTCCGGCACAGAGTCTTAATCTGCCAGGAAGTTTCATATCAGCGCACACTCCGCTGCAGAATGAAAATCTCATTCTAAGGTCCACTTACGGAGACATCAAACGCATCCATAAAGGCTATAAAGATGTGCAGAACTTATTGCTCGGTAAGCTGCTAAATTATAAGGCAACAAATTGATTGCCTCCATTACAGCACCGTGATTGATGGTACTAGATTCAAATGAATTCATACAAAAAATAGATTACCATCCCTGTAACAGGCTAGGTTATAATGACTACAGTTAATTTGTCTACATTCATCTCCATGACTTACATTATCAAATAACGGTATTGCTCGGTAATTACCAAATATGACTTTAGTTATCATAATTTTAGACTTTTCTTCGACTACTCTCTCTGTTAGCATCAGTAGTGGAAAATTCACTGCTTCCAACACAAAATTTAGTGATTTCAACCAAATAGACACTATTTCATATACAAAATTAATTGATTTTGATATATAATTCAATTATTACAGTATAAAATTCGCTGCTTATCGGTACAGATTTGATTAGTTTCGACATATATGCAGCTGACTGCTTCTGACATAAAATGGGCTGATACTGGAGGAAAGTGATCACACGTTGGCGTACTTGCACAAAAGTGATGAATTCGATGTTGTTTAGTATATACACAATAATTCACACACTGCTTTTAACATGAGGGACATACAAGAAGCGTTGATGTTTTGCATGTTCTACACAGTTTACACGGGATTGGAGGTACATATTCACAGATTCTGCAGTCAGTTTCTCAGAGATGGCAAACAATATGTGGACGTCTCACTGTCGTCTGTACTCCATATCACACCTCGTAACTGCACGTGCCTAAGGCCGGTATTACACTATCAAACTCGCATTCGCGAGGATGACGGTTCAATCCCGCGTCCATCCATCCTGATTTAGGTTTTCCATGATTTCCCTAAATCACTCTAGGCAAATGCTGGGATGGTTCCTTTGAAAGGGCACGGCCGACTTCCTTCCCCGTCGTTCCCTTATCCGATGAGACCGATGACCTCACTGTCTGGTCTCCTCCCCCAAACAACCACCCCCCACCCCCAACCCTATCAAATTTCTTTGTCGAATATCTTTGTCAAATATCTTTGTCAAAGAAATATGATCGTGTAAATAGGGAACTTTGTCAAACGTCGTCAAATATTTGATCAAATCTGTAGATTTGATCAAAGAAGTTGCTTGTCTTCTGTTCACTGCAGTGTGACATGTTACCACGTGGAGCGCTAGCATCGCTGCAGCGTTCTGTCATCGGTAGTGTTTTTATAAACATTTCCGGTAAATAGAATTGGTGTGTACCGACCACTAAAAAATTAATAGAGATGTATGCAGCTGATGAGGCGCTTTATAACGTGAGGCACGCTGAATACAAAAATAGATTAAGAAGATTGGAGACCTGACCTAACATAACCTAACCTAACCCTCTCCTGTAACAAGGAAGCGGAGTGTTATAGTGAGCCTATCTTCTGCAGACACAGCAGTTCTTAAGTGAGTATTGTGCTTTGTGGTATGAGGATACACTTCACTGAGCACATACAGAGATGTATGCTCATCCATTCTTAAGTAAGTGATGTACGACTTGACGTCCTACACTGTAAGCTCATTTAACAAGTTTTGTTGAATGCTTTTATCGTGTCGTTGTAAAACCCATGGCTTCACCCAAGTACGTTTCCTTCCCCCCCCCCCCCCCCCCCCCCCCCCGATTCTCTTCCGCATGGGCTCACAGTGCGATTGTGGTACATGCTACTGCTGCGGTTTAATAACAAGTTGTTGTTGTCAGCCATCTTGAAATTTGACAAAAAATATGATGACAGTTTAATACCCCTTTTCATCGCCACGTCAAAGATGTTCGTCAAATATAATTGGCGAATATTTGATCACATCTTTGATCAAATATTTGACAAAGGAATTTGACAATGTAATTCCGGCCTAAGCGTGCTGCTGTCCAGTGGTTCAGGCTGTTGCCACTGACCCGCCAGATCCACGCTACCACACACCCACTACACAAGTCAGAGCAGCAAGCGCTTCTCAGCATCCCACGGTTTAATGTTTAACAATTAAACAGACAAATATACTCTTGCTACAAAGTGGGACTGGCCAACGTCATCGACTGCCTCAACAATTGCAACAGCTTCATGCCGATGACTGTTGCCTTAGGCAAATCATGTATTATACAGAAGTGTCATATTACAGAAGTGTCATATTATTATGGCTAGAGAAACAAATTTTTTCTGAAACTAGGATGTTGACCTTCACAATACTAACAAAAATATGGAGAATTCCAAATTACGATTGGCTCCTATCAAAACATATGTAGCACAACCATCGCTTTGCCATTAGTCTAGTGCCGGCCGTGGTGGCCGAGCGGTTCTAGGCGCTCCAGTCCGGAACCGCGCTGCTGCTACGGTCGCAGGTTCGAATCCTGCCTCGGGCATGGTTGTTTGTGTGGTGTCCTTAGGTTTAAGTAGTTCTAAGTCTAGGGGACTGATGACCTCAGAAGTTGAGTCCCATAGTACTCATAGCCATTTGAACCATTAGTCTAGTGGGATAATCTACATCTACACATCTACATCTACGTGAATACACTGCTATTTACAATAAAGTGCCTGGCAGAGGGTTCAATGAACCACCTTCATGCTGTCTCTCTACCGTTGCACTCTCACGCGGCACGCGGCAAAAACGAGCACTTAAATTATTCTGTGCGAGCCCTGATTTCTCTTATTTTATCGTGATGGTTATTTCTCCCTATGTAGGTGGGTGCCAACAGAATGTTTCCGCAATCGGAGGAGAAAACTGATGATTGAAATTTCATGAGACGATCCCGTCGCAACGAAAAACGCCTCTGTTTTAATGATTGCCACTGCAATTCACGTATCATGCCTGTGACATTATCTCCCCTATTTCGTGATAATACAAAACGAGCTGCTCTTTTCTGTACTTTTTCGATGTCATCCGTCAGTCCCATCTGATGCGGATCCCACACCGCACAGCGGTACTCCAGAATAGGGCGGACAAGCGTGGTGTAAGCAGTCTCTTTAGTACACCTGTTCCACCTTCTAAGTGTTCAAATGTTCAAATGTGTGTGAATTCCTAAGGGATTCTGCCAATGAATCGCAGTCTTTGGTTTGCTCTACCCACAATATTGTCTATGTGATCGTTCCAGTTTAGGTTATTTGTAATTGTAATTCCTAAGTATTTAGTTGAATTTACGGCCTTCAGATTTGTGTGAATTATCGCGTAATCGAAATTGGCTGATTTCTTTAAGTACTCATGTGAATAACTTAACACTTTTCCTTATCCAGGATCAATTGCCACTTTTCGCACCATACAGATATCTTATCTACATCATTTTGCAAGTCGTTTTGATCATCTGATGACTTTTACAAGACGGTAAATGACAACACCATCTGCAAACAATCTAAGACGGCTACTCGGATTGTCTCCTGTGTCGTTAATATAGACCAGGAACAATAGAGGGCCTATAATACTTCCTTGGGGAACGCCGGATATTACTTCTGTTTTACTCGATGACTTTCCGTCTATTACTACGAACTGTGACCTTTCTGACAGAAAATCACGAATCCAGTCGCACAACTGAGGCGATATTCCGTAGGCACGCAGTTTTGTTAGAAGATGCTTGTGTGGAACGGTGTCGAAAGCTTTCTGGAAATCTAAAAATATGGAATCAATTTGACATCCCCTGTCGACAGCACTTATTACTTCATGAGTATAAAGAGCTACTTGTGTTTCACTAGAACGATATTTTCTGAAAGCGTGCTGCCTATGTGTCAATAAATCGTTTTCTTGGAGGTACTTCACAATGTTCGAATACAGTATATGTTCCAAAACCCTACTGCAAATCGACGTTAGTGATATGGGCCGGTAATTCAGCCGATCACTCCTACTTCCCTTTTTGGGTATTCGTGTGACGTGAGCAATTTTCCAGTCTTTAGTGACACAGAAATCCGGTCTCGGATACTGTCATGCGGCCTGGAGAGCGGTGTGATGAGCACATGCCCCTCCATATCCGCATCCAGTGACGCCTATGGACTGAGGATGACACGGCGGCCGGTTGGTACCGTTGGGCTTTCATAGCCTGTTCGGGAAGAGTTTAGTTTAGTTTTAGCGACTCAGAAAAGTTGACTAGTCTAAAAGTATAACTTCTAGATTGAAATGAGCGTACGGCATTGAGAGTTGGGAGTCCCCCATTCGCGAAAGTTCGACTGCCGAGGGCAAGTACTTATTCCATTTCTTTTTTCCACATCACTGAGAGATGCATGCTAGGTTTTAAGGTAGTCTGAAAAAGTCAGTGGTTCGACCGAGATTCGAACTCGCGAGGTTTCGGTTTCCAGGCACACGCTTTACCGCTTTTTTATGTTCGCCCTTCAATGCACTTATTTAAGGCAATCAATTAAAATAAAACAAATAATTTCGACAAAAACAAATGGGTTAAATAAAAAAACATATATAAAGGAATATGGCGTTAATTTTACCGTGCCCACGTTTTTTCCTCCGTCGTGTAACATTTAATCCAAACAAGACTGTCCACAAAAAAAGGGGGGGATTTCAACTCATTCAACTCCTTGTCGATGAGAAACAAGATACAGCATATTAGAAAAAAGCTCACGATAACGAGGCATTCTGAGCCACGTCCAATGGGCTGTGACCATATAGTGGGAAAAAGACACTCGGATCTGCGTCATATCCACTCACTATCACGTAGCGGACATAATGTCCAACCAGCCACATGATGGCATTGTTCTTCGATCGGGGAAAGAAGGCTGTGACGCACGAGAATCTCTCCTGAAATAGCCGCCTCTGACGTCCTGAGAAGAAAAGCCAGGTGTCGGCGAAGCCATCTCCAATGGCGCCACGAACTTGTGAGTTATTTTCAGCGAGGTGTCCGGATACTTTTGATCACATAGTTTATATTTCTAAGCGCTTTGCCATCTGGAGCTCCGTCTTGCACATACCGCTAATCTGGAAGAAGTCGGTGAAGACATGCAGGCGCCGTCGCCTTGTGAGTCTTCATTTCGCATCCCTTCGGACAACTACACCCAGATATTTACAAGAGTTGATTGGTTCTATAGTGAGTCATTGCTGTTACAGTCACAGTCTATTGGACGCAAGCATACCGTATTTACTCGAATCTAAGCTGCAATTTTTATCCGGTTTTTGTAATCCAAAAAACCGCCTGCGGCTTAGAATCGAGTGCGAAGGAAGCGGAAGTTTTGAAAAATGTTGGTAGGTGCCGCCACAACTAACTTCTGCCGTCGAATATATGTAGCGATACACAGGCATGCTTTGCAGGCACAAAGATAAATACTGGCAGCAAAACCTCTGTGTCAGCAAATAAATTAAAATAAAAGGTAGAATAATGTAAACATTATGCCATGTATTCTTTCGTGTTTGCTGCTATCTCATTTAAATCCTGTCTGCGTAATAAACTACGAAGCTGGGGTGAGACAACAGCAAACACGGAAGAATATACATATCATGTCATGTTTATATTCGTATTATTCTTATGCTGAATAGTGATACAGTCAGAAATGAAGCACGGCAACTGACTAGATTTTTATATCTAAGATGACTAATTTCTGTGCAGAATGTAATGTACTAAAAGAGGCGTCTGCAAAGATTTTCAAACGGGAAGAAATTGTCGCTAATCTCTCGTTCAGAACATCTTCTATCATACGCAGTGTATTATTTGGTTCTTGTCAATCATTATCAAAGAAAGCAGCAGTGTAAGTAACAACAAATAGCAGTCTATTGCCATTGCTTCGCTTGTAAGACAATTCCTCTCTTTTTTTTTATTGTAAGCTGCGGTAGGGCGCACAAAAGCGAGCTATGCCGCGACACAGATTATGTTAATCTGTGGCCGCGAGCGGCTACAGGTCGTAAACTCTCATTATCAGAATGCGACAAACAATGCATGACACAGTACGATAATGCATTTTCAACTTAGAGTGACGCAAACACCTATAAGAAAGAGAACGGCACTTATCAGATCAAAGCACAATAAGCAATCGATTCAAACCAGACGAAGCACGTGAAAAAGGAAGGGTACCCGTGTAAATACATGGAGCGCCTGACACATAGCAATGGCTACATGGTAAATCTTAACTGTTAAGCTTACGACTCGAACCAAACTACTGTAGCTGTATCTTCATCCATTCGACCTAAATTGTGTCTCATGTTACAATGGACATCTTTGTTTCGATTTGGAGGTGCGGTCCAACACTTATCTCCTCTTGAATTTCGAGTCTCAAATTCCAGGTGCGGCTTAGAATCGGGAAACTTTTTTTTTTCCTTGATTTCGAGTCTCATTTTTCAGGTGCGGCTTAGATTCGAGTAAATACGGTAATTCCTATACTCCTCTTGTGCCTGGTATCTCCATTGTTCTCGGAAGCGCCCAGTCCAGTTCCCTCTGGTACGCCTAAGGGACGTCATTCGAACAAGTGCACGCGCATTGTCGCCGCGTGTTTGCCCCGTTGGTAAACAATGGTGGATGTTATGCCCCAAGGTCGGGAAACAGAGGCTTCGGTTCCGCTACAATAGCGGCGTGGCCTTCGAGCGGCATGAGATCACGGCATCTGCTCGTGTGTGTGTGTGTGTGTGTGTGTGTGTGTGTGTGCGCGCGCGCGCCGACTACGTAGCTGCGCTGGTCTCGCGCACCCACGCACGTAAACATGTTGGTGCGCCGCACCCACGGAACTTTTAATTTGATAAAAACACTGTAAAATAAATATTTATCACTTGCCTTTATCAAAAAGTAATGAACACTTGAGACGGAAGCTAAAATTCCTGACCTCCAAAACACATCTGTTTGTACCAGATGTCTTTATGCAAAGGCAACCGAGCTTTCTCGAAGACCAAGTCGAAGGCACTCTCCAGAATAACAGTCGCACTGCACTGTGAATGGAATCCTATTTTTCGGCTTGCTTTCATGTTTCCTTACAATACGCCAACTCTATTCGTCAACAATTGTTTTAAAATATCTGCTTGCCAATATTGAGCAATAACAAAAGGATAATCCGAGATACAATGAAGCCGATTATTACAGACTACCTCAATAGTTTTTTTTTAACAAAACAGCCGTGTGTTTTAAGATTTCATTGTTTTTACTTAATCTGGATTCTTATTGTTTTGTTTGTTGAGGACGCGGGAGCTGAAATTGTAGACGGAGGAGGCATTACTGCGTTAATAGCTATACTCTGTTCATCACAAGAACAAACGTGATGTATTCTTCCGCTTTTCCTTGAATGGCATTGGATTTCGTTTCACGTGGAATGGGAGAGAATCTGTGTCCATTACAGTCAAGTGCGGTCACAAGAATACGTCAATATGCTGTGTTACACGCGTGCGATAATGCGAGTCATCACCTTTACCGGGGCATTAAATTTGGACAGCGCTGGTCCAACTAACCTGCAATGGTGTGAGTAGTTGCAGTGCACACGTAAAAACAGTCGAGCAGAGAAACAATATGGCTTCGAATATCATCTAATTTTTCTCGAACTGTCATCTCCTACGCTGATAACGAATCAGTCAACAACAGAATCCACGAAGCCATCCAGGCGCCGCATTTTGTCCTCTTCTTTAATGCGGTGCGGTTCTACAACCCGCCAGTGTTCGGGGGTGACACCTGAAAAAGCTGCGTCTGGCAGCTTAACAGCAGTCTCCTTATTTCTCGGGCCATATCCCGTAACTTGGCTCCAGATCAGTTCTGTTGCCGGCCGCTGTGGCCGAGCAGTTCTAGGCGCTTCAGTCCGGAACCGCGCTTCTGCTTCGGTCGCAGGTTCGAATCCCGCCTCGGGAATGGATGTGTGTGAAGTCCTTAGGTTAGTTGGCTAGGGGACTGATGACGTCAGAAGTTAAGTCCCATAGTGCTCAGAGCCATTTGAACCATTTTCAGTTCTGTTGGGTCCATGTGGTAATGCTACAGTGGCAAATGTAAAAATTCAGTATATGTATGATGAACTCCATGCTCTGAAAATGATTGTTTCCCGACACTTACGTACAGTGTGTTAACTGTAAGACGGCAGAGTTGTGAGGGGAGTGCGCGGAGAGGAGGAAGCAAGCATTGGCTGGCGAGGGAAGAGGAGCCGTTGGCAAGGGGGACAAGGCACACCTACCAGTTGCAGTGCAGGCACTACAAATTGCGCGTCATGCTTACACGAAAGCAGACGAAAGGTTTGGAAGTAAAACTCGCTTTAAATGTATTTCGTAAACGAAACTGAAATCGTCATGTACATTAAAATCTATATATACACTCCTGGAAATTGAAATAAGAACACCGTGAATTCATTGTCCCAGGAAGGGGAAACTTTATTGACACATTCCTGGGGTCAGATACATCACATGATCACACTGACAGAACCACAGGCACATAGACACAGGCAACAGAGCATGCACAATGTCGGCACTAGTACAGTGTATATCCACCTTTCGCAGCAATGCAGGCTGCTATTCTCCCATGGAGACGATCGTAGAGATGCTGGATGTAGTCCTGTGGAACGGCTTGCCATGCCATTTCCAACTGGCGCCTCAGTTGGACCAGCGTTCGTGCTGGACGTGCAGACCGCGTGAGACGACGCTTCATCCAGTCCCAAACATGCTCAATGGGGGACAGATCCGGAGATCTTGCTGGCCAGCGTAGTTGACTTACACCTTCTAGAGCACGTTGGGTGGCACGGGATACATGCGGACGTGCATTGTCCTGTTGGAACAGCAAGTTCCCTTGCCGGTCTAGGAATGGTAGAACGATCGGTTCGATGACGGTTTGGATGTACCGTGCACTATTCAGTGTCCCCTCGACGATCACCAGTGGTGTACGGCCAGTGTAGGAGATCGCTCCCCACACCATGATGCCGGGTGTTGGCCCTGTGTGCCTCGGTCGTATGCAGTCCTGATTGTGGCGCTCACCTGCACGGCGACAAACACGCATACGACCATCATTGGCACCAAGGCAGAAGCGACTCTCATCGCTGATGACGACACGTCTCCATTCGTCCCTCCATTCACGCCTGTCGCGACACCACTGGAGGCGGGCTGCACGATGTTGGGGCGTGAGCGGAAGACGGCCTAACGGTGTGCGGGACCGTAGCCCAGCTTCATGGAGACGGTTGCGAATGGTCCTCGCCGATACCCCAGGAGCAACAGTGTCCCTAATTTGCTGGGAAGTGGCGGTGCGGTCCCCTACGGCGCTGCGTGGGATCCTACGGTCTTGGCGTGCATCCGTGCGTCGCTGCGGTCCGGTCCCAGGTGGACGGGCACGTGCACCTTCCGCCGACCACTGGCGACAACATCGATGTACTGTGGAGACCTCACGCCCCACGTGTTGAGCAATTCGGCGGTACGTCCACCCGGCCTTCCGCATGCTCACTATACGCCCTCGCTCAAAGTCCGTCAACTGCACATACGGTTCACGTCCACGCTGTCGCGGCATGCTACCAGTGTTAAAGACTGCGATGGAGCTCCGTATGCCACGGCAAACTGGCTGACACTGACGGCGGCGGTGCACAAATGCTGCGCAGCTAGCGCCATTCGACGGCCAACACCGCGGTTCCTGGTGTGTCCGTCCGCTGTGCCGTGCGTGTGATCATTGCTTGTACAGCCCTCTCGCAGTGTCCGGAGCAAGTATGGTGGGTCTGACACACCGGTGTCAATGTGTTCTTTTTTCCATTTCCAGGAGTGTATATATATATATATATATATATATATATATATAAATGTATGTATGTTTGTCTACTATGCGCTCCCCCATGTTGTGACACCAACGACACTCTCTTCACGTAAGTCACCCTTCCTCTGCCAACATTTATTAAACGTTATTATCGATCCACGATTCATCGAGATAAAATATTTCTCTGCCTGCTTCCCTGAAGTTCGTCATGTCAACAATGAAACGAGATCGCCAGTGCACAATGTCTGGACGTTCTAGCAACACATTCCTCTTGTTTTCCACCTTACGCCATATGAATCCAATAGACAAAGGTACTTTTCTCAGCGAGACAATACTCCACTTCCAGCCTATTTTGTCGTGCAAAACTGGAAGCAGTGTTCGCAGGCTCGGCACAATCTTCCACACTGAATAAAATTCCGCTATCGTGTCGCGAATGACACGCTGGTTGAAATCTTCGATCATTACTTCGATTTCTCCACTTCTTTTCCTAAGTTAAAAGAGAGAGAAAGATTTATAAGAAAATGCCTTCTGCACTGCATGTTTTTTTTTTTTTAATTTGGAAATGTACTGTAATATGAGTGTGTTTCGAAATAATACAGTAACCAATGATGTTTCCATACAAAGCAATACAGTAGCAGGGAAAAATGAAATATAAGGCAATTCGGACGAAATATGGAGCTCCTTCAAAGTGATCGCGAACAAAATATCTGAAATGGAAACTCACCTTTTCTTGCCAGGCGTTTGTGGTGA
Organism: Schistocerca piceifrons; assembly: GCF_021461385.2. Classification (NCBI taxonomy): domain Eukaryota; kingdom Metazoa; phylum Arthropoda; class Insecta; order Orthoptera; family Acrididae; genus Schistocerca; species Schistocerca piceifrons. Next base: position 142,779,180 of record NC_060146.1, on the reverse strand, counting down.
TACGCCAGGATGATTCTTGGAAAACTGTTTGAATCTTCCAATGCTACGCATGCTTTGTCCTGTGTATGTAGTAGCTCTCACTGAAGATTTGTAAATGGGGTGAAGCAATTTTTTCTGCTCCCTTTTGCAGCATTCAATCGCACGCAATATAATTTTGCGAGCATCGCTACGTAATACTGGTTTCCTTCTAACCGTAGGCCTACCGGTAGGGGTTGTTTGCGACTCCCGAGATGGGCCAGCAACTGCCTCTTCACTAATTTTGATAATGTTTAGCACAACTGCACAATAAAAACACGCAGAACAGTACAGCGCAAAACAATAACGAAGCAGACGACAATGGCTACCTTGTACAACACAGTCAGCTACGTAATGTTGGCAGCAGTCGAAACTGCGTGCCTACCGAAGCCTTCCGACGTTTACCGACTTCTACCGATTCAGGACTAGGGAGAGGTCTGCCATCTAAAAGTTTACACACTGTACATATGTGGTATAAAACAATGGACTATACATAGTCCAGATAAAGAGTATCGGGTTTTTCATTATTACCTTCAAAAAGTAAACTTATGTTTTCTTAATGTAAGCAACCTTTATTAACAGTCTTTCATAAAATATCGATGATTAAGAATTTATATTTGAAATGAAAAGAGGAACTTCACGTACAATATGTAATTAGAAACAAGAAAACGTGCATTATTCGTAAAAAATGATGATGAATTTTACAGTTACGAGATGCTGGTATTTCAAACTGAACGAGAAAAAAATGGCTGAGGGAAGGCTTGAATCCGAGAACCTTGCACTGCTGGTACAAGCTGTTACGCAACCGATAACGCTATATATGTATTGTTAATTAGTGTCCCAACTGTATCTACTACAGTGAATCGAAAAACTTCCGAGCCGGTTATCTCTGTGAATATATGAAAAACGTTAAGAACAACTTATCTCTCGGCACTTTTTAACCGTGTTCCTGGCTCGTGTCTCATTACGGAGCAGAAAGCAGCTTCAGCTGTTATTAACAGCGCGACAATCAGAGCACAACAATACAGAGGCTGTGACTGTACATGATTTTTGAAACAAAAGCTAGATAGTTAAAGTGTGATTAAGAAAAACGTCGATGGCTACTAATACATATGAATATCTTACAGTTTCATTTAACGTAGCTTAGTAATAATATTTCTCACACATGAGTAGGACATACTTCTAAGAACGTAAAACATCAGTGTACGTGTGCTACGGCTTCTGACCAATCATCGCGTTTGTCTTTGTGTACATCAGGTTTATTCCCTTGATGAACAGATTATAGTAGAGGTCTACTGACGGCATGCGTGGAACAAAAGCTCTTCGCCGGGCAAAAATTTTCACGCTTTTCAAACGCTGCGCGATTCCTGGATGCCCGTGGAAAGCTAAAGCACAACACTAAGAATTGCTTCTATACGCATCTCTTTGTTTATATTACATGGGATTTTACAACGCACTCCATTAATTTTCTATTTCTACTTGCTCTAATGAAAGTTACGTTGGTTGACGATAGATAATACATGTTAGGGGGTTAGGACTTATATTTTGCAGGCGGGCCCGTATCGCGTACGTTATGCCTCTGGGGCTGTCGGTTCGTCCAAGTACATTTGAAGCCGAATTTGATCTCATTTCTGTTGCTTTTAAGTCAGATGTGTTATGGACTGAGCTAAGGCAGTCTCAACATATGCTTATAGTACCGGTACATTTTGCTTTATCACAGCACAGATCTTTATGACACAGTCAGTGTTCGTGTTGTTGTTGTGGTCTTCAGTCCTGAGACTGGTTTGATGCAGCTCTCCATGCTACTCTATCCTGTGCAAGCTTCTTCGTCTCCCAGTACTTACTGCAACTTATATCCTTCTGAATCTGCCTAGTGTATTCATCTCTTGGTCTCCCTCTACGATTTTTACCCTCCACGGTGCCCTCCAATACTAAATTTGTAATCCCTTGATGCCTCAGAACATGTCCTACCAACTGGTCCCTTCTTCTTGTCAAGTTGTGCCACAAACTCCTCTTCTCCCCAATTCTATTCAATACCTCCTCTTTAGTTATGTGATCTACCCATCTAATCTTCAGCATTCTGTAGCACCACATTTCGAAAGCTTCTATTCTCTTCTTGTCCAAACTATTTACCGTCCATGTTTCACTTCCATACATGGCTACACTCTGTCTTACCATTATATAATCTATCTGATACCTTCTAGTATCTCCAGAATTCTTCCATGTATACAATCTTCTTTTATGATTCTTGAACCAAGTGTTAACTATGATTAAGTTATGCTGTGTGCAAAATTCTACCAGACGGCTTCCTCTTTCATTTCTTACCCACAATCCATATTCGCCTACTATGTTTCCTTCTCTCCCTTTTCCTACTCTCGAATTCCAGTCACCATGACTATTAAATTTTCGTCTCCCTTCAATATCTGAATAATTTCTTTTGTCTCATCATACATTTCATCAATTTCTTCATCATCTGCAGAGCTAGTTGGCATATACACTTGTACTACTGTAGTAGGCGTGCGCTTCGTGTCTATCTTGGCCGCAATAATGCGTTCACTATGCTGTTGGTAGTGGCTTACCCGCACATCTATTTTTTTATTCATTATTAGACCTACTCCTGCATTACCCCTATTTGATTTTGTACTTGTAACCCTGTATTCACCTGACCAAAAGTCTTGTTCCTCCTGCCACCGAGCTTCACTAATTCCCACTATATCTAACTTTAACCTGTCCATTTCCCTTTTTAAATTTTCTACCCTACCTGTCCGATTAAGGGATCTGACATTCCACTCTCCGATCCGTAGAACCCCAGTTTTCTTTCTCCTGATAACGACGTCCTCCTGAGTAGTCCCTGCCCAGAGATCCGAATGGGGGACTATTTTACCTCCGGAATATTTTACCCAAGAGGACGCCATCATCATTTAACCATACAGTAAAGCTGCATGCCCTCGGGAAAAATTACGGCTGTAGTTTCCCCTTGCTTTCAGCCGTTCGCAGTATCAGCACAGCAAGGGCGTTTTGGTGAGTGTTACAAGGCCACATCAGTCAACCATCGGAACTGTTGCCCCTGCAACTACTGAAAAGGCTGCTGCCGCTCTTCAGGAACCACACGTTTGTCTGGCCTCTCAACAGATACCCCTCCGTTGTGGTTGCACCTACGGTACGGCCATCTGTATCGGTGAGGCACGCAAGCCTCCCCACCAACGGCAAGGTCCATGTTTCACGGGGGACAGTGTTCATAAAACATTATAAATGAAAAGTAACCAGTTTAGAAAAACGCTATTCCCCCAGAAAACATATACTACGTTCCGCCTTTGGTATGCACCCACAGAGATTTTGGAAAGCCGGCGCCCTAGTGTGCGGTGCGGTCTGTGTGGCTGGCTCGGCTACCCACTCGCGAGGTTTGCGTCCTTCGCTGGAAAACGTGACGCAGCCGCCAGCACGAGCGAGCCTAGCCTGGACTGGCCTGGCCTGCTGCCACAGATGCTGGAGAAAGCCGACGTCTGTTCGCAGCAACGCCGGTGCTCGCTACTCGCAGCGATCGTAAACCTCGGGACGCTCGCTACTGACAATGTATGCGCAGCGCGTCTGGATCGCTGCATCAGGTCGCTAAATAGCGAAATCCACGTGGGCCATTAAATTTCAAGAGTCGAACCGCATAAATTGTGTTTCTTATTCTTCGTTTAATACGAGGAACGTTCAATAATTCGTGGAGGTATGTTCTGTCTACGTAACTAATTGAAGGCAATTTGTTTAATGTCATACGCGTTTCGCTTCTTTTATTTGAGGAGCATCTTCAGTGACCTGTAATATATGTTTCTTTACACATATAATAAATGTATTATGTGGTAGTGCACTATGTTACTACACTCCTGGAAATTGAAATAAGAACACCGTGAATTCATTGTCCCAGGAAGGGGAAACTTTATTGACACATTCCTGGGGTCAGATACATCACATGATCACACTGACAGAACCACAGGCACATAGACACAGGCAACAGAGCATGCACAATGTCGGCACTAGTACAGTGTATATCCACCTTTCGCAGCAATGCAGGCTGCTATTCTCCCATGGAGACGATCGTAGAGATGCTGGATGTAGTCCTGTGGAACGGCTTGCCATGCCATTTCCAACTGGCGCCTCAGTTGGACCAGCGTTCGTGCTGGACGTGCAGACCGCGTGAGACGACGCTTCATCCAGTCCCAAACATGCTCAATGGGGGACAGATCCGGAGATCTTGCTGGCCAGCGTAGTTGACTTACACCTTCTAGAGCACGTTGGGTGGCACGGGATACATGCGGACGTGCATTGTCCTGTTGGAACAGCAAGTTCCCTTGCCGGTCTAGGAATGGTAGAACGATCGGTTCGATGACGGTTTGGATGTACCGTGCACTATTCAGTGTCCCCTCGACGATCACCAGTGGTGTACGGCCAGTGTAGGAGATCGCTCCCCACACCATGATGCCGGGTGTTGGCCCTGTGTGCCTCGGTCGTATGCAGTCCTGATTGTGGCGCTCACCTGCACGGCGACAAACACGCATACGACCATCATTGGCACCAAGGCAGAAGCGACTCTCATCGCTGATGACGACACGTCTCCATTCGTCCCTCCATTCACGCCTGTCGCGACACCACTGGAGGCGGGCTGCACGATGTTGGGGCGTGAGCGGAAGACGGCCTAACGGTGTGCGGGACCGTAGCCCAGCTTCATGGAGACGGTTGCGAATGGTCCTCGCCGATACCCCAGGAGCAACAGTGTCCCTAATTTGCTGGGAAGTGGCGGTGCGGTCCCCTACGGCACTGCGTGGGATCCTACGGTCTTGGCGTGCATCCGTGCGTCGCTGCGGTCCGGTCCCAGGTGGACGGGCACGTGCACCTTCCGCCGACCACTGGCGACAACATCGATGTACTGTGGAGACCTCACGCCCCACGTGTTGAGCAATTCGGCGGTACGTCCACCTGGCCTCCCGCATGCCCACTATACGCCCTCGCTCAAAGTCCGTCAACTGCACATACGATTCACGTCCACGCTGTCGCGGCATGCTACCAGTGTTAAAGACTGCGATGGAGCTCCGTATGCCACGGCAAACTGGCTGACACTGACGGCGGCGGTGCACAAATGCTGCGCAGCTAGCGCCATTCGACGGCCAACACCGCGGTTCCTGGTGTGTCCGCTGTGCCGTGCGTGTGATCATTGCTTGTACAGCCCTCTTGCAGTGTCCAGAGCAAGTATGGTGGGTCTGACACACCGGTGTCAATCTGTTCTTTTTTTCATTTCCAGGAGTGTATATTACATTTTGTCATGGTTTTCCAATGTTTTTAAGCTTAGAATCAAGTTTTGTAGCACAAATTTCGTGGTGTGAAATTATCGTTTCATGTCACGATCTTCACGTTGTTAGCCAGTTTATGTGATCCTGGAGATGTGTTCATTAGTCTCCGTGTTCCTGTTGGTCGAAGCCAGCCGGTGTGGCCGTGCGGTTCTATGCGCTTCAGTCTGGAACCGCGTGACCGCTACGGTCGCAGGTTCGAATCCTGCCTCGGGCATGGATGTGTGTTATGTCCTTAGGTTAGTTAGGTTTAAGTAGTTCTAAGTTCTAGGGGACTGATGACCACAAATGTTAAGTCCCATAGTGCTCAGAGCCATTTGAACCATTTTTTTGTTGGTCGATTTTCGGCGTACTTTCACACACATTTGATTCAACACATCGTTTACATGACTTACACTTTATATTTTGTGTTCAACGTGTGTGTGTTTTCGCTGTGTATTGTTGGCAACTGACTGTGCGTTTCGCTCTCTCGTTTTTTGTTTGTGTCTTGCGTGTGGTTTGACATTTTCATTTGTTGTGTGTGTGTGTGTGTGTGTGTGTGTGAGAGAGAGAGAGAGAGAGAGAGAGAGAGAGAGAGAGAGAGAGAGAGAGAGAGCGAGAAAGAGAGAAAGAGAAAGAGAGAGAGAGAGAGAGAGAGAGAGAGAGAGAGAAGTGGAGGAGTGGAAGTTTAAGTAATTATTTATTCTGGCTACACTCTCTAAAGTGTAAATCATGTATGTGATGTGTTAAATGAAATGTGGGTGAAAGAACGCCAAAAGTCGATCAACTGCAGCATGGAGAATAATGAACATATCTGCAGTACCAACCAAATGGGCTAACAACGCTGGAACTCGTAGGTAACCGAACGGAAATGTCACATCACGAAATTTGTGCTTAAGAAGTTGATTGTAACCTTAAAAACAAGAGACAAACGTGACAAAAGTAACATAGTAACATATTGTAACTACCACATAATACATTTATTATATGTACAAAATGAAAAATGTATTACAGGCCACTGAAGATGCTTCACAAATAAAAGAGGCGAAACACGTATGGCAATAAACAAACTGCCTTCAAACGGTTCAAATGGCTCTGAGCACTATGGAACTCAACATCTGAGGTCATCAGTCCCCTAGAACTTAGAACTACTTAAACCTAACTAACCTAAGGACAGCACACACATCCATGCCCGAGGCAGGATTCGAACCTGCGACCGGGAAACTGCCTTCAATTAGCTAGACGGAACATACCTCCGCGAATGTTGAAGCAACTAAGGAACGACGGAAAACAGAAAAAATGACGAACTTTCAATAAGTACGCTTCCCGCACAGTGCATCCTTCATTGGGCCAAGCAGATGGAAGACAGAAAGTGCGAGATTCGAGCTATAGGCTGCGTGAGGAAGGACACTGCAATGAAGTTTTGTGAGTTGCTCATGGGTGTGTAGACTTGTGTGAGACCATGCGTTGTCATGAAGAAGGAGGAGTACGTTTGCACTTTTGTGGCGACGAAAACGCCAGTTGGCAGTTGATGGTTGGAGTGCTGGCACATTATCTGCGCATCCATTAATGCTGGGAACTGTTGTGATATACAGGGTGTTTCAAAAATGACCGGTATATTTGAAACGGCAATAAAAACTAAACGAGCAGCGATAGAAATACACCGTTTGTTGCAATATGCTTGGGACAACAGTACATTTTCAGGCAGACAAACTTTCGAAATTACAGTAGTTACAATTTTCAACAACAGATGGCGCTGCGGTCTGGGAAACTCTGTAGTACGATATTTTCCACATATCCACCATGCGTAGCAATAATATGGCGTAGTCTCTGAATGAAATTCCCCGAAACCTTTGACAACGTGTCTGGCGGAATGGCTTCACATGCAGATGAGATGTACTGCTTCAGCTGTTCAATTGTTTCTGGATTCTGGCGGTACACCTGGTCTTTCAAGTGTCCCCACAGAAAGAAGTCACAGGGGTTCATGTCTGGCGAATAGGGAGGCCAATCCACGCCGCCTCCTGTATGTTGCGGATAGCCCAAAGCAATCAAACCATCATCGAAATATTCATCAAGGAAATTAAAGACGTCGGCCGTGCGATGTGGCCGGGCACCATCTTGCATAAACCACGAGGTGTTCGCAGTGTCGTCTAAGGCAGTTTGTACCGCCACAAATTCACGAAGAATGTCCAGATAGCGTGATGCAGTAATCGTTTCGGATCTGAAAAATGGGCCAATGATTCCTTTGGAAGAAATGGCGGCCCAGACCAGTACTTTTTGAGGATGCAGGGACGATGGGACTGCAACATGGGGCTTTTCGGTTCCCCATATGCGCCAGTTCTGTTTATTGACGAATCCGTCCAGGTAAAAATAAGCTTCGTCAGTAAACCAAATGCTGCCCACATGCATATCGCCGTCATCAATCCTGTGCACTATATGGTTAGCGAATGTCTCTCGTGCAGCAATGGTAGCGGCCCTGAGGGGTTGCCGTATTTGAATTTTGTATGGACGTTGGCGTCATTTGGACCGCAGCTGCAACACGGCGAACGGAAACCCGAGGCTGCTGTTGGATCACCTGCTGCACTAGCTGCGCGTTGCCCTCTGTGGTTGCCGTACGCGGTCGCCCTACCTTTCCAGCACGTTCCCAGTTCGTTGAAATTTTTCAAACAGATCCTTTATTGTATCGCTTTTCGGTCCTTTGGTTACATTAAACCTCCGTTGAAAACTTCGTCTTGTTGCAACAACACTGTGTTCTAGGCGGTGGAATTCCAACACCAGAAAAATCCTCTGTTCTAAGGAATAAACCATGTTGTCTACAGCACACTTGCACGTTGTGAACAGCACACGCTTACAGCAGAAAGACGACGTACAGAATGGCGCACCCACAGACTGCGTTGTCTTCTATATCTTTCACATCACTTGCAGCGCCATCTGTTGTTGAAAATTGTAACTACTGTAAATTCGAAAGTTTGTCCGCCTGAAAATGTACTGTTGTCCCAAGCATATTGCTACAAACGGTGTATTTCTATCGCTGCTCGTTTAGTTTTTATTGCCGTTTCAAATATACCGGTCATTTTTGAAACATCCTGTATATAGGAATCATATCAACCCGTACCGTATCAACAACAGCCTGAACATGACGCACTGAATCGTTGAAACTGGTTGCAACAAAAATAAATAAATAAAAAAAAAAAATAAAATCATAAGAACGGCTGTAGGTGTTTTATTTTGTCACAATTTTGTAGCAATGTTGGCAGATCATTCTGTAGAAATTCGCTGTATTTTGCAGCTGTTTGGGCGCCTTCAATGAAGTGAGGACCAATGAGACGGTCGCCAATTACTCCGCGTCATACATTTACATTCCACAGTCACTGTCGCTCTACCTGTCGAAGCCAGCGAGCATTGTCCACGCACCAGTAATACTTGTTTCGTAAATTCACTGCACCGTGGTTTGTGAAATCTGCTTCATCGGTAAACAGGTGGAATTGCAACGCGTTCTCTGTTAATGCCCATTGACAGAAATTCACTCGATTATTAAAGTCGATGTAATTGCTGATGCAGTGATACATGATACGGGTGAAATTTGTGACGATGAAGTATGCGCATTACACTACTTTGACTCATTGCACTGCCTCTAACGATGTCACGTGATTACACCAACTACACCTGCTTCTCCTGTGATGTGTTTGTTACGGACCCGTTTGAGTGTTACGACCGTCCCTGTTACATACAGGGGCGGTGGCAAGAGGGTGGGGGGGGGGGCTATGGGGCTACAGCCCTCCCCGCACCCCAATGGAGCATCATATTACATTGAATAAAATGACTTCAGAAATCAGCGAATATATCACTCCAGTAGGTTCATTCATTTTTTTAATAATTATGTAGCAATATAGGTTGCAATGTATTTCAGACACGTTTTAACAAAAGAATATGAGTAGCAGATAGCGTACTATCTAAACCAATAAACGTCATTTAACTTAAAATGGGCGTCTTATTATTTATTAATACACATTTTTTAACCTGATCTCCAAAACAGTTACCACAAACTTCTTTAAGCAAAACCAAATTTTACCAAATTGTCGGGGGAGGACCCGGTATGTTAAGCGATATCGATTCCTCCAAACCTTTATTGTATGATTAGAAAATTGCGGAACAATCACTGGAAGCAGATACTTCCATATCCAGAAGTATGCGTAGGGAGCTATTTGAAGCGGAGCGACCACACGAAATTAGTCGCGATTAAGGCAGATGCTAGACTTTCATTGAAATAATGTTGAGCAACGTAGTCCATCAGCAATGGAAGTAGCTTGCAAAACACTCTTTCCACCAATACTTGAACACTGATCATCAGTATGGGGGTTCGTACCAGATACGACTGACAGAGGAAATAAAGAAGTTCCAAAGAAGAGCAACACGTTCCCTTACACGTTTGTTCAGTAGATGTGACGGAGGCGCTTAGCCAAATCATGTGGCAGACGCTCCAAGAGAGGCGTTCTGCACCACGCCTACCAAGCACCATCTGTACACATTTAGAATATAAGCTAAACGATTAGCACACTCGTAAATGACGCTAGCTGGCATTTTTTGATCAAAACACTTCCGTTGGGAACTAATGTTTGGGGCAACTAACATGGCGGACGTCGGCTTCAAATTTGTGATAACAACTTTCCTTCTTATACACCATTTACAGCCACATCTGTACTCCGCAAGACTTCTTACGGTGTGTGGCGAAGGGTACTTTGTGTAGCAGTGTGACGTTCCTCTTCTCCTCTCAACCTGATGGTTCCCTTCGCGAGATATTCGTAGGAGGAGGCAATATACACCACTGGCCACTAAAATTGCTACACCACGAAGATGACGTGCGACAGACGCTAAATTTAACCGACAGGAAGAAGATGCTGTGATATGCAAATGATTAGCTTTTCATTCACACAAGGTTGGCGCCGGTGGCGACACCTACAACGTGCTGACATGACGAAAGTTTCCAACCGATTTCTCATACACAGACAGGAGTTGACCGGCGTTGCCTGGTGAAACGTTGTTGTGATGCCTCGTGTGAGGAGGAGAAATGCGTACCATCACGTTTCCGACTTTGATAAAGGTCGGATTGTAGCCTATCGCGATTGCGGTTTATCGTATCGCGACATTGCTGCTCGCGTTGGTCGAGATCCAATGACTGTTAGCAGAATATGGATTCGGTGGGTTCAGGAGGGTAATACGGAACGCCGTGCTGGATCCCAACGGCCTCGTATCACTAACAGTCGAGATGACAAGTATCTTATCCGCATGGCTGTAACGGATCGTGCAGCCACGTCTCGATCCCTTAGTCAACAGATGGGGACGTTTGCAAGACAACAACCATCTACACGAACAGTTCGACGACGTTTGCAGCAGCATCGACTATCAGCTCGGAGACCATGGCTGTGGTTACCCTTGACGCTGCATCACAGACAGAAGCGCCTGCGATGGTGTACTCAACGACGAACCTGGGAGCACGAGTGGCAAAACGTCATTTTTTCGGATTAATCCAGGTTCTGTTTACAGCATCATGATGGTCGCATCCGTGTTTGGCGACATCGCGGTGAATGCACATTGGAAGCGTGTATTCGTCATCGCCATACTGGCGTATCATCTTGCGTGATGGTATGGGGTGCCATACGTTACACGTCTCGGTCACCTCTTGTTCGCATTGACGGCACTTTGAACAGTGGACGTTACATTTCAGATGTGTTACGGCCCGTCGCTCTACCCTTCATTCGATCCCTGCGAAACCCTACATTTCAGCAGCATAATGCACGATCGCAAGTTGCAGGTCCTGTACGAACCTTTCTGGATACAGAAAATGTTCGACTGCTGCCCTGGCCAGCACATTCTTCAGATCCCTCACCAATTGAAAACGTCTGGTCAATGGTGGCCGAGCAACCGGCTCGTCACAATACGCTGGCCACTACTCTTGATGAACTGTGGTATTGTGTTGAAGCTGCGTGGGCAGTTGTACCTGTAAACTACATCCAAGCTCTGACTGAATGCCCAGGTGTATCAAGGCCGTTATTACGGCCACAGGTGGTTGTTCCGGGTACTCATTTCTCAGGATCTATGCACCCAAACTGCGTGAAAATGTAATCACTTGTCAGTTGTAGTATAATATATTTGTCCAATGAATACCCGTTTAGCATCTGAATTTCTTCTTGGTGTAGCAATTTTGATGGCCAGTAGTGTATATACAAATTTTACTGAGATATACAGTCGGAATTGTAAGAATAGTTTTATTCGCTCCACAACTAATTCTTGACAACTTTTTCACCTTTGTAGATATGAAGTAATTACGGTAAGTAGGTTTATTTGTACGTAGGGAGAGTTGTACTTACCGAATAACAAAAGTTCAGGTCGCTTGCAAGTGCGCGTCTCCCCTCTTTCCTGCAAACACAAATTTTCGTTTTTACACAACAGTAATAACATTCTTCATGAAATGCACGCTACACAAATTACTAAATGTTGAATTAAAAAAATGAAATTAGACAGGTTGTCGGGCTGATGTTATTCAGTAGCCCCAAATTGTCGACATGGAAAGGGAGCAAAGCCAATTTTTTAATTCAACACTATTTTATTGTGTTGTTATTTTTAGACCAATTAGTAACCGGAATGTAATAGCAAATTTACTGCAAGAAATAAAATATATAGAGTGAAATGGGAATAAGGGTAGATACTTTAATGTCTGGTACCTTAATATGGACATACATTAGTGTGTTGGTTGCTTTCTCTCTGCATCGAAAAGTCTTGCCGAAGACATATCACTTAATTTACTACCTCATGTTTTCTGCGTGGTTGTAACTGCACCACTAAGTGGCAACCTCTTTCAGTACAGACTAACCATTTTGCGTGCATCCATCTATACTTGTACACCTGACTACTGCCCAGGGAAAAATAAGCATTAATGGTTTGCTTAGTTTCGTCTTTCACAAATATTCTTCAAGCACAAGACATTTGTAATCTCCTTTGCATGAAGGTGATGACGATGTTTGGTTTGTGGGGCGCCCAACTGCACGGTTTTCAGAGCCTGTACAGAGTCCCAAGTCGAAGTTCTTTTGACAATTCGATCTACTCACTCTCATAAATGATGATGATGATGATGAAGACAACACAAACACCGAGTCCCCGGACAGAGAAGATCCCCAACCGGACAGGAAATCGAACCCGGGACCCCGTGATCCAGAGGCAGCAACGCTAGCCACTAGACTTCGAACAGCGGACTCCTTTACATGAAGATAATTTGTATATATGAAGATAGTATCTGTTCTTTCGAACATGTCCGAAAGAACAGATACCATATATATATATATATATATATATATATATATATATATATATATATGTATATATATATATATATACACTCCTGGAAATTGAAATAAGAACACCGTGAATTCATTGTCCCAGGAAGGGGAAACTTTATTGACACATTCCTGGGGTCAGATACATCACATGATCACACTGACAGAACCACAGGCACATAGACACAGGCAACAGAGCATGCACAATGTCGGCACTAGTACAGTGTATATCCACCTTTCGCAGCAATGCAGGCTGCTATTCTCCCATGGAGACGATCGTAGAGATGCTGGATGTAGTCCTGTGGAACGGCTTGCCGTGCCATTTCCACCTGGCGCCTCAGTTGGACCAGCGTTCTTGCTGGACGTGCAGACCGCGTGAGACGACGCTTCATCCAGTCCCAAACATGCTCAATGGGGGACAGATCCGGAGATCTTGCTGGCCAGGATAGTTGACTTACACCTTCTAGAGCACTTGGGTGGCACGGGATACATGCGGACGTGCATTGTCCTGTTGGAACAGCAAGTTCCCTTGCCGGTCTAGGAATGGTAGAACGATGGGTTCGATGACGGTTTGGATGTACCGTGCACTATTCAGTGTCCCCTCGACGATCACCAGTGGTGTACGGCCAGTGTAGGAGATCGCTCCCCACACCATGATGCCGGGTGTTGGCCCTGTGTGCCTCGGTCGTATGCAGTCCTGATTGTGGCGCTCACCTGCACGGCGACAAACACGCATACGACCATCATTGGCACCAAGGCAGAAGCGACTCTCATCGCTGAAGACGACACGTCTCCATTCGTCCCTCCATTCACGCCTGTCGCGACACCACTGGAGGCGGGCTGCACGATGTTGGGGCGTGAGCGGAAGACGGCCTAACGGTCTGCGGGACCGTAGCCCAGCTTCATGGCGAATGGTCCTCGCCGATACCCCAGGAGCAACAGTGTCCCTAATTTGCTGGGAAGTGGCGGTGCGGTCCCCTACGGCACTGCGTAGGATCCTACGGTCTTGGCGTGCATCCGTGCGTCGCTGCGGTCCGGTCCCAGGTCGACGGGCACGTGCACCTTCCGCCGACCACTGGCGACAACATCGATGTACTGTGGAGACCTCACGCCCCACGTGTTGAGCAATTCGGCGGTACGTCCACCCGGCCTCCCGCATGCCCACTATACGCCCTCGCTCAAAGTCCGTCAACTGCACATACGGTTCACATCCACGCTGTCGCGGCATGCTACCAGTGTTAAAGACTGCGATGGAGCTCCGTATGCCACGGCAAACTGGCTGACACTGACGGCGGCGGTGCACAAATGCTGCGCAGCTAGCGCCATTCGACGGCCAACACCGCGGTTCCTGGTGTGTCCGCTGTGCCGTGCGTGTGATCATTGCTTGTACAGCCCTCTCGCAGTGTCCGGAGCAAGTATGGTGGGTCTGACACACCGGTGTCAATGTGTTCTTTTTTCCATTTCCAGGACTGTATATATATATAGTTGAGGCTCACCGGCCATTTGACCATGTTCTTCTGTGCGGATGCACAAACAGTGCCCGAACTTTTACGGGAATCGGCGGTATAGCCGCGAGAAATAAGCATGATGGGCAGGAGCAGTATGAATATCGCGCGGGACAGTAAGTTGCGAATGTGGGTCTCACGGGAGGCGTGCCAGAGATAAGTCCCTGCAGTCGCACTATCCTCTGTGTCCTGGGCAAGCCGGCACGGTAGCTCAGCGTGTTCGGTCAGAGGGTTTAGCTACCGTCTGTAGTAAAAAACTGACTGAATGGGTCAACGAATAACTTAAACGAGTGTCATCGGACGTCCGCCGCGAACAAATTCAACGAACAATGTAACAATATAGAACAAAATGAGATGGCTAGAGTGTCTGGCATGTAAGAAGGAGATCCCGGGTTCGAGTCCCGGTCGGCGCACACATTTTCAACTGTCCCCGTTGACTTATATGAACTACAGCTACAGTATGCAGCTAAGGGTATTCATTTCATTGTAAGATAATTTGGGACAGGAACGTGGTAGCAATAATAGCGTTTTTTCATAGCAGTTGATGGAAATAAACTAGGATTTTTGACATTTATTTTAGTTTTGTCGTGTATTTACCTATTGGTGAATTGCCAACTTGCACCTACAGGATGAAGCGAACCTTGTACAAGCAGCGTCCACACTGACTCTTTGCGCCTCATTACGACTCAAATCGTACATAGCCTCTGTGGAATAATCGACTAGCAAATGCTAGAATAAAAGACAAAATAATAATATTAAAAAATTTCTCGAACTCGACTGTCCGTTCAGGAATTTAAGAAATTTGCAGCAGAAACGCCAGTCGGTGACGAGTTTCATACATTAATAACGACAATACACATCGCTGTTATCTATTTTATGTATTTCTTAGATTACGAGTTGTGGTTAAGTTTCTTTTCAAGTGGACGCTGAATATCATGTAGAATCATCTACACTGACTCAGACGAACTCATTCAGCAAGTAGATCGCTGCGTGAAGCGATCATACCTTGGCCGTCTACTCGTCGTAACAAGACCGACAACCATAAATGTCACACGACACGAAAAATAAATAGACGTAGCTCAGTGTAGGGATAGCGTTTCTGCTCGCCTAGCGACACGGCTCAAGGCGAACCGTGTGTGACATTGAGGTATATAGTAACCGGTCAGGCGTTGGCAACACCTGACTACACTCAGAGCGGGTCGGAATTAGTCGCTCCTACACTTGGCACGCACTCTGCTTTCTCCTGCGTTGTGGCACCGCGAAACGAAAGTTAACAGCTGAGTCTGCTTCGTACGTGCTACACTACCCAACAGTAAACACACACACACACACACAAGGGTACAATAAATATCATAGAAAGCACAGTTGTCCCTTTGTTCTGCCTGTCACTGACAAGCGGACCCTCCATACTGTAAATCACCGATTTTGATGCGCTTCAAATACACTCCTGGAAATGGAAAAAAGAACACATTGACACCTAATTGCAAATTAGGGACACTGTTGCTCCTGGGGTATCGGCGAGGACCATTCGCAACCGTCTCCATGAAGCTGGGCTACGGTCCCGCACACCGTTAGGCCGTCTTCCGCTCACGCCCCAACATCGTGCAGCCCGCCTCCAGTGGTGTCGCGAAAGGCGTGAATGGAGGGACGAATGGAGACGTGTCGTCTTCAGCGATGAGAGTCACTTCTGCCTTGGTGCCAATGATGGTCGTATGCGTGTTTGGCGCCGTGCAGGTGAGCGCCACAACCAGGACTGCATACGACCGAGGCACACAGGCCAACACCCGGCATCATGGTGTGGGGAGCGATCTCCTTCACTGGCCGTACACCACTGAATAGTGCACGGTACATCCAAATCGTCATCGAACCCATCGTTCTACCATTCCTAGACCGGCAAGGGAACTTGCTGTTCCAACAGGACAATGCACGTCCGCATGTATCCCGTGCCACCCAACGTGCTCTAGAAGGTGTAAGTCAACTACCCTGGCCAGCAAGATCTCCGGATCTGTCCCCCATTGAGCATGTTTGGGACTGGATGAAGCGTCGTCTCACGCGGTCTGCACGTCCAGCACAAACGCTGGTCCAACTGAGGCGCCAGGTGGAAATGGCATGGCAAGCCGTTCCACAGGACTACATCCAGCATCTCTACGATCGTCTCCATGGGAGAATAGCAGCCTGCATTGCTGCGAAAGGTGGATATACACTGTACTAGTGCCGACATTGTGCATGCTCTGTTGCCTGTGTCTATGTGCCTGTGGTTCTGTCAGTGTGATCATGTGATGTATCTGACCCCAGGAATGTGTCAATAAAGTTTCCCCTTCCTGGGACAATGAATTCACGGTGTTCTTATTTCAATTTCCAGGAGTGTATGTTATACAGACACTTACCCTACCTCGCCATCCGGTTTTTTTGCGACGGGCTTTGGTTTTTAAGAACATCGATTTTGAAGTTCACTGCGCGCTTTGTTTACCCGCAACATTAGATACATTGCGAGCAAGTCAGCGTAGCGCAGTGGTAAAGGTTCGCGGCTACCGCGTTGGAGGTACCGAGTTCGAATCCTCCTCCTATACGTTTTTTTATGTATGCAAGAACCGTTCGGAAAATTTGATCCTAACGTTCACAAACGACTAGACGAATTAACTGGGAACTACAGAAATGTAGTCGTGTCCTGCACGAAATGCGGGAAGTTCACGAAACTGGTGTACGAAGAATTTTTGCGTTCTGTAATTCTTCCGTACGTGGGACAGAATTTTTTTTTGTATGTTATCGATTCGTCGGGAGGGCAAACCTATTCTACTTTATACGGTATTCACTGATGAAAGGAAAGCGAGCACCTGCAGCCTAAAAGTGGTCCCACCAAAGTGCACTCCTTATGGCCAGCCCTGCAATGTTTACTTTTACCGACAGGTGAAAATTTTCACGAAAATTATTCAGAATGCTCCGGAGTTGATGAAAGACAATAGGGAGATCGCTTGTAGAGAAGATTCGATAAAACTACATTCGCTAATCCTACATCAATTCAGCGCACCTAATTTTGAAAGCATGATTAGATACGCATGGTTCGCATCGAAATTAGCGGATGAAAGAGAAATCTTTTTGAATGCAAAAGAATTGTGTTTCCTCGGTACCGCTCATGAAGAAACCGTGCACCTGCAAAACGTTTGCTTTCATAAAATGCGAGTGGTGCTGCGAAAATTTATGCTTCGGTTGTTTCTATGATCAGTTCAAAATGGCTCTGAGCACTATGGGACTTGACATCTGAGGTCATCAGTCCCCTAGAACTTAGAACTACTTAAACCTAACTAACCTAAGGACATCACACACATCCATGCCCACGGCAGGATTCGAACCTGCGACCGTAGCGGTTCCAGACTGTAGCGCCTAGAACCTCTCGGCCACATCGGCCGGCTATGATAAGTATAATCCACAATATTGTTCTGGCACATCTAACAATGTGGACCATGAAAAATAAGATTTTGTAATATTGTATGATAGAAAAAAATTATTAACTGAATATATCTTTATAATTTCGCACACCATACACTGTTTGTTGCTATTCTTTGAAAAAAAAATTGAAAAATTCCGTCGATTTTGAAAAAAAAGTACACGAGCAGGATTCGAACACGGTAGAGGAAAGGTGCCTATTATGTGATAGTTCGCTAATATGAGACGCCCCAACTGTGCTCATGTCAGGGGTTGCACTCTGGTGGAGAGTTTCTCAAACACGTCTATTGCGTGCCAGACGACGACACAGCGAGTAGGACGCCATGGTTGAGGCGGACACAGTACGTACAGGCTGATACAAAATTTCTTGTGTCTGGAGTTTTTGCGACATCGGTGTTGAGACAATATTTCAGCTTAAAGGTGAGTGGATATTACTGCACTCTTTTATTGTTGTTATTTGTAACGGTATTACCTATAATTATCGACAATTAGGTTCATTTTCCAACGAACGTTGTTAGCAAGTGCGTGATTCTTTGTGTAAGATGGCGAAATTCCTAATATGCGATAGTATGGGGATCCAAATACGCGACAGTGTCGCATATTACGATACCTATAGCATATTTGGGGAACTCGTTCTCTCTCGATTTTTTATATGTAATTTACGCAATACTGTCATGAGATAACAATATTTCATCATTTATTGTAGTAAAATTATGGCAACTGCGTTTATTTTAATTCGATTAAATTATCATAAACAGGAATTATTTTGACTAGTCTTATGATCATAAATTGGAATGTTTTCTGGAACTTGCACCTGCGGGATCAATATAAGCTTGTCATCCAAGTGGCTGGATACAGACTCACATTTTTACTCAGTGGTTTGATCATTTAGTGAGTCATGTAAAGCCATCTTCAAATGACCCTGTCATTTTGATTCTTAATGGGCATTATTCCCACACAAAGAATCTCGATGTGTTAAATAAAGCACGTGAAAATAATGTTCATATTGTATATTTGCCACCGCACTCAACACATAAAATGCAGCCACTTGACGTCGGATTTATGGGGCCTTTGAAAACCTACTATCCCCAAGAGATAGAAACGTGGTTGGCAAGTAACCCAGGTCGTGTTATCACCCCATTATTAATAGCCAACTTATTTGGGGCAGCTTACAACCGAGCAGCAACAATGGAAGCATCTGTGAATGCCTTCAGAAAAACAGGTATCATCCCACGCAACAGAAACATCGTTAGGGAACATGAATTTTCAATTCATCGCCATGCTAACGCTCTTCAGGAAAGAGATGCCAAAAACGAAAATGAAGCTACTGATGGTAATGGTCAAGCTGCCAGCCCGGCAGACATCAGACCTCTCCCACACATCGCAAAACCACCTGGAGTTAGTCAAATAAGTCAAACATCGCGTTCGTGCTCTGCTGCGTTACTAACTTCAACTCCTTATGTGAAGCAATTGCAAGAATCTAAACAGAAGAAAGCTAAGAAAGCAGTCAGTAATTTATTTGGGGAGAAGAGTGGAAAATCTTCCAATCTTAGACCTAAAGCAGAAGAATCGTCTAGAGACTCAGCATCCGATGTCCATCTTGATGACAGTGGGGATTCAGACAGCAGTGATGACGATGACGCAGAGTGTCTGTTCTGTACTGGGCGCTTTTCTGAAGACAAACACAGGGAGAAATGGGCACAGTGCACGAAATGTTGTCGCTGGGCTCATGAAGATTGCGGTGTCACAGAAATACAATTTTGTTTGCCTTGGATGTCGTAAATATAAACCTAAGTAGTGTGAAATGAGTGAAGGATAACAGAAATGAATGAACATGTAAAAATTGTACATTCATATGTCATTATTATGTAATAAAATAATTAAAGCAAGATATTATTACTGTCTCATATTAGGAAACCTTGATCTCATTTCTACGAAATGCCTTGTTTGTGAAGATTTAATCTCTGAAAGATTGTTTATGATTGCAAATTGATAATTGTATGATAAAATTAAATAATGCAAGATCTTATTACCATCATAAAAAATACAACTGCACAGTTTTCGGTCTTTCAAATGGGTTTTCAAAAGTGTGTCTCATATTAGGCACCTTTCTTCTTCTACCTCCACCGTAGTAGCTGTGAATCTTCACCGCTGCGGTACGCTGACTTGCTTGGAATATCTGTAATGTTACAGGTACACAAAGTGCACAGTGAACTTCAAAATCGATTTCCTCAAAAATCAAGGCCCGTCGCTAAAAACAAAAAAAAACAAAAAACAAAAAAAACGCATAGCCAGGTACTCAGGGTAAGTGCCTCTACAACATATTTGAAGCGCATCAAAATCCATGATTTACATACAGTATGGAGGGTCCCCTTGTCAGTGTTGATGTTCAGCCACTGTCACTGGAGGATTGCGAAACGGGAAAATAAAAGGAAAGAAACTCTCTTGCTGTCACTACACCGTAATGGCTGATAAAGTTTCCGTCGCTCCTGGAGCGCACACGGAAGTAATGAAAAGTCGTGGGATAGGGATATGCAGACGGCGATGCTATCGCGTACGGAAGGCATAAAAGTGCAGCGTGTTGCCGGAGATGTCATTTGTACTCAGGCGATCCCTGTAAAAAGATTTCCGACCTGTTTATGACCGCACGACGGGATTTAACAGAGCCTGAACACGGAATGGTAGTTGGAGCTAGAAGCATACGACATTCCATTTCGGAAACTGTTGTGCAATTCATTATTCCAAGATGAACAGTGTCAAGAGCGGCCCGAGAATACAAAATTTCAGGTATTTCTTCTCACCACGGACAAGGCTGTGGCCGATAGACTTCACTTAACAACCGAGAGCAGCTAACGGATCAGCAACACTGCATGAAATAACCGCAGATATCGATGTGGGACGTACGACTAACGTATCCGATAAGGCAGTGCGGCAACAACTGGCGTTAATGAGCTATGGCAGCAGACGACCGATGGGAGTGCCTTTGCTAGCAGCACGACATCGCCTGCAGCGCCTCTGCTGGGCTCGTGGCCAAACAGGCTGGAACCTAGACGACAGGGAAAACACGGCCTGGGCAGATGAGTCCCTATTTCAGTTGTTTACAGCTGACGGTAGAGTTCGAATGTGGTGCAGACCCACGAAGCCATTGACCCAAGTTCTCAACAAGACAAATGGCTCTGAGCAGTATGGGACTTAACATCTGTGGTCATCAGTCCCCTAGAACTTAGAACTACTTAAACATAACTAACCTAAGGACATCACACACACCCATGCCCGATGCAGGATTCGAACCTGCGACCGTAGCAGTCGCGCGGTTCCGGACTGAGCGCCTAGAACCGCTAGACCACCGCGGCCGGCACTCAATAAGACACTGTGGAAGCTGGTGCTGACTCCATAATGGTGGGAACTGTGTTTAGATGGAATGGACTGGCACTTCTGTGTGTTCGGCAACTTGGTGACCATTTGCAGCCATTCAGGGACGCGATGTATCCAAACATCTGTCCCATAGAACTTTTGCGTCATAATCGAGAGGTCACACATAATCCTGCACTGTCAACACTTTCGCAATTATGGATGGCTGTGCAGGCAGCAGTTTTGCTATTTGGGGAGCAGAATAACTGATGATAATCGAAGTAGAGAGGATATAAAATATAGACTGGCAACGGCAAGGAAAGCGTTTCTGAAGAAGAGAAATTTGTTAACATCGAGTATAGATTTAAGTGGCAGAAAGTCTTTTCGGACATCTATATCTACATGGATACTCTACAAATCACATTTAAGTGCCTGGCAGAGGGTTCATCGTACCACCATCACAATTCTCTATTATTCCAATCTCGTGTAGCGCGCGGAAAGAACGAACACCTATATCTTTCGGTACGAGCTCTGATTTTCCTTATTTTATCGTGGTGATCGTTTCTCCCCATGTAGGTCTGTGTCAACAAAATTTTTCCCATTAGCAGGAGAAAGTTGGTGATTGGAATTTCGTGAGAAGATTCCGTCGCGACGAAAAAGGCCTTTCTTTTAATGATGTCCAGCCCTAATCCTGTATCATTTCAGTGACACTCTCTCCTCTATTTCGCGATAATACAAAACGTGCTACCCTTCTTTGAACTTTTTCGATGTGCTCCGTCAGTCCTATCTGGTAAGGATCCCACACCGCGCAGCGGTATTCTAAAAGAGGACGGACAAGCGTAGTGTTGGCTGTCTCCTTAGTAGGTCTGTTACATTCTCTAAGTTTCTCCCAATAAAACGCAGTTTTTGCTTTGCGTTCCCCACAACATTTTCAGCCGTGCGGGATTAGCTGAGTGGTCTAGGGCGCTGCAGTCGTGGACTGAGCGGCTGGTCCCGGCGGAGGTTCGAGTCCTCCCTCGGGCATGGGTGTGTGTGTTTGTCCTGAGGATAATTTAGGTTAAGTAGTGTGTAAGCTTAGGGACTGATGACCTTAGCTGTTAAGTCCTATAAGATTTCACACACATTTGAACATTCTGAACACAACACTTTCTATGCGTTCCTTCCAATTTAAGTTGTTCGTAATTGTAATTCCTAGGTATTTAGTTGAATTTACGGCCTTTATATTTGACTGATTTATCGTGTAACCGAAATTTAACGAATTCCTTTTAGCACTCATGTGGATGACCTCACAACTTTTCGTTATTTAGGGTCAACTGCCACTTTTCGCACCATTCAGATATCTTTTCTAAATCGTTTCGCAGTTTGTTTTGGTCTTCTGATGACTTTATTAGTGGATAAACCACAGCGTCATCTGCTAACAACCTAAGATGGCTGCTCAGATTGTCCCCCTTATCGTTTATGTACATAAGGAACATAAAGAATCTATAACACTACCTTGGGGAACTCTAGAAATCAGTTCTGTTTTACTCGATGGCTTTCCGTCATGACAGTATCTGTATGGAGTGTAGCCATATATGGATGTGAAACATGGATGATAACTACGTTGTTTAGACAAGAAGAGTATAGAAGCTTTCGAAATGTGGTGGTAAAGAAGAACGCTGAATATTAGGTGGGTAGATGACGTAATAGGTGCTGAATAGAAATGGGGAGAAGGGGAATTTGTGGCACAACTTTACTAGAAGAAGGGATCGGTTGGTAGGACATGTTCTGAGGCATCAAGAGAGCACGGGTTTAGTACTGGAGGGAAGCGTGGAGGGCAAAAATCGTAGAGGGAGACCAAGAGATGAATGCATTACGCAGATTCAGAAGGATGTATGTTGCAGTAGTTACTTGGAGATTAAGAAGCTTGCTCGGGGTTGAATAGCGTGGAGAGCTGCTTCAAACCAGTCTCTGGACTGAAGACCACGACAACAACATGGAGGCAGCATGGCTGAATATTTCTGCAGTGGACTTGCAACTACTTGTTGAATACATGCCACGTCTGGTGGCAAAAGGGCGTCCGACCCGATTTTAGAAGCTATCCTACGACTGTACCTTCAGTGAAAGATTGCGAAACGGTAAAATAAAAGGAAAGAACCTCTTCTCCTGTCTGTAAACCGTAAGGGGCGACCAAAAAGTCTCCGTTTGAGGGGCTTTCTGCAGTCTATATGCCACTTAGAGCGATTCCGATGCAGATATATGAACAGCGACATGTTGGCAAGGGATTACTGTGGCATTTGTGTCTGTCGGACGTCCGTGTGGTGAATGCGGACATGTGAACTATGCCGACGTTATTACCAAATGCGTCCAAACAGGACCAATGTGCTGTTATTCTTTTGTTGCCTGCCGAAGTACAGTGGAGGATGAAGAATGTGTATGGGATAGGGTGTCTGTCGAAAACCACCTTTGTGGAATGAAAACTTCGACATGGGCTGCTGCAGCTTCATGACAACGCGTGTTCCCACATCGCAAATCTCGTGACGCAAAAGTTACGCCAACTCAAGTCGCAGACAGTAGAGCATCCACCGTACAGGTCTGGCGTAGCCTCGAGCGCTGCTTACGCCAGCGGTGCTTTAAATAGGCCTCGCAGGGCCGACGAGGATGTGCAACAGCCAGTTCCGGACTTCTTCACGCAGCAGGAGGCGGTGTTTTACCAAAAGGGTATCTTCAACCTCGAGCGTCGGCGGGATGATTGCCTCAATGCCATCGGCGATTTTGCCTGATTGGCATATCGGTTCTGGGCTGCATGGCTTCGAAACATTTTCATAGCCCCTTACGAGTGGTAAAAAAAAAAAAAAAAAAAAAAAAAAAAAAACGGAGTAACATTGCCGTGGGCAGAGCTTGTGTAGTACGCATTTCTGCCGCTAGGAGTGTAGAGCGCAACTCATTGCCAGTTCGGTGTCACCTGTGTCGTCGACCTGGCTTGGTCAGTCCATCTGCAGTGATTATTTTTGCTAGCGCTGTTTTTTTCTTGTTTCGTTTTTTTTGATGGCAAGTTGAAAGTGCACAACGTACAGCTATGAAATTTTGTTTTCTACTCGGTAAAAATGCTGCTGAGATTGCTTTAATGTTGGACACAGCTTATTAAGATCACGCTACGGGAAAAACTCAGGTGTAGGAGAGGTATGCACGATTTAAAAATGGCAACATGTCGATTGATAATCAACTTAATTCTGGACGTCCATCAACTGCCCAAATCGACGAAAATACTGAAAAAATTCGAGAGCAAAATTTTGTACATGGCTGCACGCTCAGAGACCGTGAATAGTTACAACTGAAAGAAAACAGCCGTCGGTCACTATTTTTATCTTTCAATTGTAAAATTCGTGAGCTTGTGCTCACGCACCTTCGACAGACCTTTTATTTGGAAGTTTTAAGAAGATTACGCAACTGTGTTCGTCAAAAAAGACCCGGTTTGTGGCAGACGGGAGACTGGTTCTTCCAGCTCGACAACGCACCTGCACATACAGCCTTCTCTGTTAAACAATTTTTAGCTAAAAATGGCATGGTTTCGCTGACCCACGCACCTTACTCGCCTGAACTGGTTCCGTGTGACTTTTTCTTACTCGCCGGCCGAAGTGGCCGAGCGGTTCTAAGCGCTACAGTCTGGAGCTGCGCGACCGCTACGCTCGCAGGTTCGAATCCTGCCTCGGACATGGATGGGTGTGATGTCCTTAGGTTAGTTAGGTTTAAGTAGTTCTAAGTTCTAGGGGACTGATGACCTCTCAAGGTAAGTCCCGTAGTGCTCAGAAACATTTGAACCATTTTTCTTACTCCCATGCAAGAAAATAGGCTTGAAAGGACACCAATTTTACAAAATTGACGAAGTCAAGAAAAAAACGAGGGCGCAGCTGTCAGCCATTTCTAAATATGATTTCAAAAAACGTTTCGAACAGTGAAAGCACCAGTGCGACAAATGTATTAGCTGTAATGGAGAGTATTTTGAAGGAGATAAGGTTGTTTTGTAAACAATTTGGAAATACATAGCTTTTAAAAAATAATTCCGGTTTTTCTTTGGGTTCCCCCTTGTATATTGTAAGTAGGCTGTTTAGGTTTTTATGTTGGTAACGTCACGTAGCGATCTGTATGAAAATCACTGACTGTGCTGTGTGCAGTCTGTGGCTGGTTTGCATTGTTGGAATTTGCTATTGTAATGTTGGGCAGTTGGCTGTTAACAGCACGTAGCGTTGCGCAGTTGGAGGTGAGCCTCCAGCAGTGCTGGATGTCGGGACAGAGATGGTAGATTTTTGAAAGCGGATGATCTGGACGTGTGTCCATCAGAGAAAGTAAATTTGTAATACTGGATGTCATGAATATATATATTACTCCAAAAGCCATCCTCCGGGTTTGGTTGGAGGCTACCACTAGTGCTTCTATCACCTCCCTCCTTTCCCTTTCCAATCGCTAATGGTACGCGCAAAGAACACGACTGAAGTTAACTGAACATCCATCTTGCGGAGACAGAAAAGAGTTATTGAAAATGTATGGCCTACTAACTTCAACAGTAGGTGCAGGATCGAGAAAGTGTGAAATCGGTGCCAAGTCTCTGAAATGCAGAAAAAATAATACGTCTCACGTTAATTTCTAGACCCTCGTAGTATGCCATTAACCTTTCACAACACTTAGCGTTGGTCTGACATATACATTGCTGCAAGGAAGGCTTTCATTCACTCCCTCATACACTATCTGATCAAAAGCCTCATCACAGTAAGTGAAATTTACAAGCTCCCCAACTCTGTAAATGATGATGATGTTTCGTTTGTGGGGCGCCCAACTGCGCGGTCATCAGTCCCAATTCTTACACAGTCCATTTTTTTCACAGTCCAATCTAGACGCTGTCCTAAATGATGAAGATGATGATGATGAAATGATAAGGACAACATAAACACCCAGTCCATGGGCAGAGAAAATCCCCAACCTGATGGGGCATCGAACCCAGAACCCCATGATCCAGAGGCAACAACACTAGCCACTAGACCACTAGCTATGGACCCGCTCTGTAAAGTAGGATAAAAGGAGATATGTGGCGGATATGACGAGAGAGTGCAATGCTAGTGTAAGCACAAGTGTTTTGGAGCACTCTGTTCAGTGCATGATGTTGATGCGGAGCTGCAGCAGACGAGTCCTACGTGTTCCCATGTTGATTCAGTGACATATTCAATTACTGTTTGTAATCAGTTTTTAAAACAGTTACGATTAGTGTGGGCACTGGACTATCGTGATATACCACGGATCAACAGAAACGCGTCACTCGGTTGGATGAATCACATCTCTTGTTAGACCAGGTCAACGGTCGTGTCTGGGACTACATCTACATATACATTTATACTCCGCAAGCCACCCAACGGTGTGTGGCGGAGGGCACCTTACGTGCCACTGTCATTACCTCCCTTTCCTGTTCCAGTCGCGTATGGTTCACGGGAAGAACGATTGCCGGTAAGCCTCCGTGCGCGTCGTTTGAATCTCTCTAATTTTACATTTGTGATCTCCTCGGGAGGTATAAGTAGGGTGAAGCAATATATTCGATATCTCATCCAGAAACACATCCTCTCGAAACCTGGACAGCAAGCTACACCGCGATGCACAGCGCCTCTATTGCAGAACCTGCCACTTGAGTTTGCTAAACATCCCCGAAACGCTAACACGCTTACCAAATAACCCTGTGACGAAACGCGCCGCTCTTCTTTGGATCTTCTCTATCTCCTCCGTCAACCCGACCTGCTACGGATCCCACACTGATGAGCAAGTACAGGACTACATTTTCTAAGGACTCTCCCAATGAATCTCAACCTGGCACCCGCCTTACCAACAATTAATTTTATACGATCATTCCACTTCAAATCGTTCCGCACGCATACTCCCAGATATTTTACAGAAGTAGCTGCTACCAGTGTTTGTTCTGCTATCATATAATCATACGATAAAGGATCCTTCTTTCTATGTATTCGCAATACATTACATTTGTCTATGTTAAGGGTCAGTTGCCACTCCCTGCACCAAGTGCCTATCCGCTGCATATCTTACTGCATTTCGCTGCAGTTTCCTAATGCTGCAACTTTTCTGTATACTACAGCATCATCTGCGAAAAGCGGCATTGAACTTCCGACAGTATCTACTAGGTCATTTATATATATTGTGAAAAGCAATGGTCCCATAACACTCCCCTGTGGCAAGCCAGAGGTTACTTTAACGTCCGTAGACGTCTCTCCATTGAGAACAACATGCTGTGTTCTGTTTGCTAAAAACTCTTCAATCCAGCCACACAGCTGGCTCTTACTCTGTTTATCAGGCGACAGTGCGGAACTGTATCGAACGCCTTCCGGAAGTCAAGGAAAATGACATCTACCTGGGAGCCTGTATCTAATATTTTCTGCGTCTCATGAACAAATAAAGCGAGTTGGGTCTCACACGATAGCTGTTTCCGGAATCCATGTTGATTCCTACAGAGTTTCCAGAAATGACGCGAGAAAAAACACATGTTGTAAAATTCTACACTAGATCGATGTCAGTGCTATAGGCCTATAGTTTTGCGCATCTGCTCGACGACCCTTCTTGAAAACTGGAACTACCTGTGCTCTTTTCCAATCATTTGGAAGCTTCCGTTCCTCTAGAGACTTGCGGTACACGGCTGTTAGAAGGGGGGCAGCAATCCAGCGAACGGCTACTCGAACCGTGCACACACCCCGGACGTCGGCAGGGTTGTGCAGTATAATGCTATGAGAGACACATGCCTGAGCTTACAATTTACCTATGGTATGATTGGAAGCAACGTGACAGCTATACTAAATGTATGTTATTGCGGCCCATCTCCACACGTTCATGACTGATGTCTTCCTCGAAGGCACTGGCATTGGACCACTGTCCGTGTCACAAAGTCACAATCGTGTTGCAGTGGTTAGAGGAGGGTGGTGGTGAAATGTTGACGTCTTCGTCACCAAATTTGTCCGATGTGATGCCGATGAACAAATCTGGACCGCTACCGGTCGCCAGCTATGTGACCTGTGCATCAACATTTAAGGTCGGGTGGAGCATGTACGAGTCTAGTGATGAGGGTTGCATATCTTAATGGCGCTGCTACGTGGGTGCTGTACCTGTGTAATTCTGAGAGTCTGGCATGTCTGGAAACAGTGGGGTGTTAGCATTTCCTATTCGTCAATTCGTCCTCACTTACTGAAGCATGCGGGGGTGTAAGGCAAGTAGTGACAGTACGCTCTTGCTATTGAAATGTAGCACTGACACACTGAAATGACCGACGGTTGACAACAGGTGGTCTCTACAGCTGCTGTGTTTTGTAACATTGTTGCAAGAAGAAAATTAAGTGATGCTGTGTGTACAAATGTGCTCGATTAAACGAAGAGTTATGTGTGAAATAAGATCATTGCTATAGTTCACCCTTCAGACGAAAATTGCACTGAGGCTCGACTGCAAACTAAATGTTTATAGTTTTTCTCATTCCATATCTACCATGAGAAACGATATGCAGTCTGTCAAAGGAACATGGGGCACGGAACAACATATGTACATGGTGGTCCTAAATTATATGTCAAAACGTAAAGGCAGATAGAGGGGACCAAAATAAGCAGATTTGGTATAGGAATGTGTGTGCGGTAATGACAGATTACAACGCTAGCTTGTACAGCAGTATGAATCATACCAAACTGAAAAGGTATGTAAAGACAAATTCATCTGAAATTTATTAATAGTTTACAGGAGGTGCTCGAGAGAGCGGCCACCAACAGCGATACACGATTAACAGCGACGGCGCACGGATCGGTTTACATTATAAAAGACGTCAGGCATGTCGATCATGTGTCCAGCACAACAGACACGCGAGCCACTAGGTCTCCTTGAGATGTGACGGGGCTCTTGTACACCAGGCTCCTCGTATGACCCCACAAGATAAAATCCACGCAGGTGAAATCGGGAGAGCACGGTGGGCAGGGAACCGGATCGCCCAGCCCTATCCGCTGCTGGTCGCACACACCATCAAGGTAATTCCTTATGTATCGACTGAAGTGAGCTGGGGCTCCA
Organism: Schistocerca piceifrons; assembly: GCF_021461385.2. Taxonomy (NCBI): domain Eukaryota; kingdom Metazoa; phylum Arthropoda; class Insecta; order Orthoptera; family Acrididae; genus Schistocerca; species Schistocerca piceifrons. The sequence goes on along the minus strand of NC_060146.1, from coordinate 142,750,155 downwards.
TAATGCTTGAACTACATTCATCTGCGGACAGCTAGAGCAATATTGCCCACAAGGTCAGGTAAGGCCTCCTGTAGGAAGCTGTTGTATGTATGGCCAGTTACATAGGTAGAATGTATTGTCCTACAAAAGTTATTGTGCTCTGCCCAAACACTAATGGAAAACCTTTTTCGTTGGGCATTTGCTGTCCTGCCACATACGTTACCATGAACCCCGTGTTGTTCGACATACAGAAGAATGGAAAAGAAAATTGAGAATGCGCTAGATGACGATTAGAAAAGGTAAAGGCACGAGAGAGGCAATTCTGACATTGCAGTTAATAAGCGAAGCAAGACTAAAGATAAATCAAGACGTTAATAGGATTTGTCGACCTGGAAAAAGCCTTCGACAACTTAAAATGGTGCAAGACGTTCGAAATTCTGAGAAAAAAACGGGTAAGCTACAGGGAGAGACGGGTCATATACAATATGTACAACAGCCAAGAGGGAATAATAAAAGTGGACGAGCAAGAACGAAGCGCTCGTACTAAAAAAGATGTAAGACAAGGATGTAGCCTTTTGCGCCGGCTGGGGTGGCCGAGCGGTTCTAGGTGCTGCAGTCAGGAACCGCGCGACCGCTACGGTCGCAGGTTCGAATCCTGCCTCGGGCATGGATGTGTGTGATGTCCTTGGGTTAGTTAGGTTTAAGTAGTTCTAAGTTCTAGGGGACTGATGACCTCCGAAGCTAAGTCCCATAGTGCTCAGAGCCATTTAGCCTTTTGTCCCTACTGTTCAATCTGTACATCAAGGAAGAAATGATGGTTCAAGAGAGGAATTAAAATTCAAGGTGAAAGGATATCAATGATACGATTCGCTGATGACATTGCTATCCTGAGCGAAAGTGAAGAAGAATTATATGATCTGCTGAACGGAATGAACTCTAATTAATATAGAGTATGGATTGAGACTAGGTCGAAGAAAGGCTACAGTAATGAGAAGTAGTGCAAATGATAAGAGTGAGAAACTGAACATCAGGATTGATGGTCATGAAATAGATGAAGTTAAGGAATTCTGCTAACTAGGCCGAAAAATAACCAGTGACAAGCAGAGCGAGGAGGAAATAGAAAGCAGACGTGCTGGAAAGAAGGGCATTCCTGGCCAAGAGAAGTCTACTAGTATGAAACATAGGTCTTAATTTGAGGAAGAAATTTCTGAGAATGTACGCCTGGTGTACAGCATTGTGTGGTAGTGTAACATGGACTGTGGGGAAACCAAAACAGAAGAGAATCGAAGCATCTGAGATGCGGTGCTACAGACGAGTGTTGAAAATTAGGTGGACTGATAAGCGAAGGAAAGATGAGGTTGTGCGCAGAATCAGACAGGAAAGGAGTATGTGGTAAACACTGATAAGAAGAAGGGATAGGTTGATAGAAAATCAGTTGAGACTTCTACAGTACTAGAGGGAACTGTAGAGGAGAAAAACTGTAGAGGAGAGGAAGACAGAGAGATTGGAATACAGCCAGCATATAATTGAGGACGTAGGTTGCAAGTGCTACTCTTAGATGAAGACGTTGGCACAGCAGAGGAATTTGTGGTGGGCCGCATCGAACGAGTCAGAAGACTGATGAGAAAAAAAAAAAAAAAAAAAAAAAAACACCGGAAACCTACCGAAGACATGTCGAGTCGAATCCGTGGTGTGCAAAATCGATGTTGTAATAAATTTCATACGTGGGAGCACACTCTGTTAAGCGGGTGGTCATAATTGCTAGGTTCATCAGTGTGTGTGTGTGTGTGTGTGTGTGTGTGTGTGTCGCCGCGGAGAAGTTGAAGGTCGCCCTGTACTGGTGTCCTTCACACAGCCTAGCCGGTAAAATGCTTTGCCACGTCGTCTGTTGTGGTGGTAATTAAACGGAGGCGTAGCCGATTCCGTGAATGAGGACGTGGTTTATGGCAGCGCGGCTGGAGTCGTTGTGCAGGTGTTGTGAGGCGACTGGTGTTAGGGTCGCCTACGAGGACGGATGTGGCCCTGTCACACGACGCAGGAACGCAAGGTTAAGAGCGTCTTTCCTGCTGACAGGTGGGCGGGTGCAGATGTCTGCGTCAGGCGGGCTGGGACTTCCCAAACAGCTGCCATCTATACGACTGCTGCGACACCGCAGCAGTATGTCTCGTGTCTACGCTCCGGCTCTGCCACTGCAGAGAATTTCTGAAGAGTCAACTGCGAAAGTTCTGGGTTATTCATAATGATTGACCCGTTCTCAAAAATTCTTATGTATGCAAGTAGAGATCCAAAATCAACAAGTTTTACACTAATGAAAAGATTGAGACGTGCTTCTGTCCGTCTCGTTTAAACACGCGCCCTAGTTACGCCTTGGCTTCCCGCCGGCGCTTTCCCGCGTGGCAGCGCCGTCTGTTCTCCTCGTCTCATGCCCCGCCCTCTAGGTCGGTGGAGTGGAGTGACTTGAGTCGTGAAGCGTGGCAGTACGCCATCGACTCCGGAAGTGCTTGTTTGTCTTACTTGCGGTGCTTTGTGTGGTGTCGGCCGGCTCATTCCACCGTGAGGTTCTACGGCATAGCGTGTCTGACTTGGAGAAGCCGTTAGCTCCGATTATGCTTGTTCTTGTCGGAAGAGAATTGAAATAAGGAGCTGTGATGTTGCTGTTCCGGAGAATAGTGGGAGTCGCCGAGGACGGTTGCTCCGGGAATGTTTTGAGCACCGAGGGCGGCAGGTTTTCCTCCGGGACTGAAGTTGAGTATATTTCGCTATTGCCGTTGTGCTTTTGACTTGCTATTGCCTTGTATTAGGGTGGTGTTTGCGACTTCCTTTATGTTGCTGCCGCCGACATTGTGTGTTTTCCGTCCACCGGTTTAGCTCGCCGGTCTGAACCTATGATGGAAAAGGGTTGAATGTTAGTTCTGCACTGCGTTTGCGGAGTTTGACTTCGAGTGTGTAGGTTGTTCTTGTACTGCTGGGCTGGTTCCTCGGTTAGGCGTCGACGTGAGCGTCAATTGCTTTGTTAAAATTTGCAGTAGGCGCTCCGGGCGTGGTTGATGCTGTACAACGAGGATAGTAGAACATGTTGAATCAAAGGCTGTGAATGTGAACGGTTGCTCTGTCATGTCACACTAGGAGACTGTCTAATTAGGTACTGATGTATTGGTGGCTATCTATTGATTCTTGTGACCAATTTGGTAGTCAGTTCCAAGCCTACGTGTTCTATGTATGTGAGAGAAAGAAAAGAAATTTGTTAAGTATGTGGCTGTGCACACCTTAAAGGTTGTTGGTGCATGTGTTTATCTTAAAGATAGTTTTAATACCGTATGTTATTATCAGTTCCCTTTTAGACTGAAAATTTTACAGGGTTAGAGAATTTTATTTGTATGTTTGCCTATATGAACAGTGTCGATTGAGCTGGTGACTTTTACGCCAGTTTGTGGAATGTGGCAGCTTTACGCTGCGGTTTAATTATTAGTGATTGAAGGGCATCATTTAATTCCTCTTTGGGGCTCGCCTTGTATTTTTCCTGTTTCGTACTACTTGAAGATTGTAAATCATTATATTGGGGCACGATGACTGATTGGTAGCCTTGCAGCTGCTTGTATTTCATACTCGGCAACTGTGGTTAAACATTTGTAACTTTGCTGACCATGTTGGTGTGCGATTGTTTGCATTTTAAATTTAGATTTTATGCAAGTTTACCTTTTAGAAGTATTAGCATGTATTGTTGTTCCTAGGTTTTAAGCTGGATAGTATCAATTGATTTATTTAAGGTTGCTAGGTTTGAGGGAATTGCTTCGCTGTATGATAGTTCTTAATGCTTAATGTAGATTCTAAATGCACTTATCTTAAATTTTGAAGCCAAGTGAATGTACTAGCCCTTCAGGCTCGACACGTTATATGTATTCTTGCTAAATTGGCCCTTCAGGCTTTCTTTGCGATTGCAGCCCTTAAGGCATACGCAGTACTATGTTGCGTGGTACAATGTTAAATTGTTGATGAACTAGTTTCTTAAGGTTTGACTCTCCCTATATTCATTATCTTGGCAGATTGTATATTGTATTTTAGCTAGTTTTAATAAATGCATTAGAAGTAATGTGTTGTGTTACTTCTACCAGCACTTGGCCCTGCTTCCTCGCCCCATCCTAGTGGCCCCTTACTTTCTTGATTGTTAGAATTTTGGCCGTTAGCCACTATTCTCGGTTTCAAAGATGAAGTTTCATAGCTTGTTGGCTGGCGGCGGCGGGCTTGCGGTGATGGTTTCAGAAGCGGCCGGTAGAGTTCGCGCGGCAATAGGGCCGTCATTCCGTTTTACTGTCAGTTGTGAGTGAGGTGGCGACCGTTGAGTACAAGGTTTCCGCGTTCTTGACGTCGTGAAAAGTGAGTCGCAAATTGCAGTGCAGCGGGCATTTCGTAACGAATTCGGTATTCAACCAATATCTCGCAAAAGCGTTAGCCGTTGGTTAAAGCAATTTAAACAGACTCGGAGTGAGTGCAAAGGAAATAGCACAGGCCGACCGCGTGTGTCAGAGGATGATGTCCGACGGATTCAAGAAAGTTTTGTGCGCAGTCCCAGTAAGTCTACCAATAGAGCCAGTCGAGAACTTGGAATACCTCAACCAACTGTATGGAAAGTTCTTAGATGGCGTTTGCTGTGCAAGCCCTAACAATTACAAGTTGTGCAGGCTCTCGACCCCAATGACAGAGAGAAGCGTCTCGCATTCTGTGGTTGATGATGATGATGATGATGATGATGATAATGTCCCATACTCTGAGGAGCGTAGGGAACGATGCGGGAGACCCGCACCGCCGACTAGGCGAGGTCCTAGCGGAGGTGGTTTGCCATTGCCTTCCTCCGACCGTAATGGGGATGAATCATGATGATGAAAACAACAAAACAACACCCAGTCATCTCGAGGCAGGGAAAATTCCTGACCCCGCCGGGAATCGAACCCGCGACCCCATGCGAGGGAAACGAGAATGCTACCGCAAGACCACGAGCTAGCAAAGATGGAAGATGACGCATTTCTACGGCGTGTAACTTTTAGCGCTGAGGAGACGTTGCACCTTAGTGGAAAAGTCAACATAATGTTTCCATATGGGGTTTAGAAAATCCGTATTCACCATTGCAACACGAAAGAGACTCAACAAAGATCTATGTGTTCTGTGCTGTATCCCTTACAAAGGTTTATGGACCATTTCTCTTTTCGGAAAGAACTGTAACGGGAATCATGTACCTGGACGTGATGGAACTATCGTTGTTCCCTCAAGTTGTGGAAGATTCGCAGGACTTCATTTTCCAACAGGATGGAGCTCCACCCCATTGGCACCGTGATGTACGAGGCCCTTCCTCAGTGCAGGATCGGTCGCAGGGGACTTGAGAGAACGTGGTTCTGCACTTCTGGCCTCTCTGGACCTCACACCCTGCTACTGTTTCTAATGGGGTTGTGTGAAGGAAGCTGTTTACGTCCCTCCTCTACCAACCACTCTGAATGATCTCCAGAACCAGATCCCTGCTGCCGTGCACTCAGTAACAGCAGATATGCTTTCGCATGTGTGGAACAAGTTTGGCTACCACGTTGATGTTTGCTGTACAGCCAATGAGTGCCCACATTGAACATTTATAACATTTCTAATTATTAAATAATTATTAAAAACTAATTAGTTACAAATTATTACAAATTATCAAATTTATTAAATTGAAATCAAACATTATGAAAAAACCTTTGAAACTTCCTCATTTCATTAGTATAAAGCTTGTTCATTTTGGATTTATACTTGAATAAATACGAAGTTTTGAAGATGGTTCCATCATTTAGAATAACCCTGTTGTTAACATCTACATCCTTACTGTGTGAGCGACCGTGGTGTGCGCAACAAAGAGTGTTTTTCATTGTTCCACACAGCGACGTCCTGTCTGTGGTGTATACGATAATGCAGTGTCAGTATTCTTCAGAAGTACAATGTAAGGAACAGGCACTGTGGTGATTACAGCGATTTCGAAATACATGAAATATATTCGCAGTTGTGAATCCGAACCATCGTTAGCTGTATAATGGGATGACAACAATGAAGATTTGTGCTGGAAATTTGGAAATTTGTGGTAAGTTCCTGTGGGACCAAACTGCTGAGGTCATCGGTTCACAGCACTTAATCTAACTAAAACTAACTTACGCTAAGGACAACACACACACCCATGCCCGAGGGGGGGGGGCATGCAGACCGTGGCAAGGCGGCCTACACCACGCGGCTACTGTGCATGGCGGTTTCTACCGGACTGGCACTCGAACCCGGATTTTCCCCCTCTATGCGAGCAGTCGCCTTAAAAGCTTCGGCTATCCGTGCACGACCCACGGCCATATGTCGTCGTTGCTGCATCACAACCTGTACGCGTACACACATCAGGTGATTTCCGTACGGGAGACAAAGGGGAGTACATTTTAACTGAAAGTCGCTGCCTGGTGTCGGTGGATAAAAACGATATTCAAATACCCATGAGAAGAACGATGCAATTTTCCTTCGGAATATCTGGATTCGAGTCCCACTCTGACACCAGTTTTCACTGTCATTCTCTTATACAGTTGTCCACATTCGCAACGCCGAATACGTTTCATGTGCTCCTGTTGTGTCATTCGATGAGTGGGGTGTCAACCCAAAGTTGGCACATTGCATCAAAACCACACTACGCTCATCAGTCATAACATTATGATCGCCTATCTAACAGCCGACTTGTCCCCTCTGCCACGGATAACAGTGGTGGCCCGTCGTGGCATGGAGGCAATGAGACCTTGGTTTGTCGCTCGAAGGAGCTCGCACAACGTCTGCACACACGGGTCACCCAATTCTCGTAAATTCCGGGAAGGGGGGCGGTGAGTTCTGACGCCAAGTTCAATCACATTCCAGGTGTGTTCGATCAGGCTCATATCTGGCAAGATGAGGCGCCAGCACATTAATCTGAACTCGCGACTGTGTTCCTCGAACCACTCCATCACACTCTTGAGCTTGTGACATGTAGCATTATCGTGTTGAAAAATGCCGCTCCCGCAAGGAGACATGGTCGTCATGAAGGTGTGCACATGCTCTGCAACCAGTGTACGACACTCCTTTGCCACCGTGAAGCCTTACACGAGCTCCACTGGACCCAAGGCTGCTCACGTCAACGTTCCTCTGAGCACGATGGATCGGGCGCCAGCTTGTCTCTGTCCCATAGTACGCAGCTGTTCCGCAGGAAGACGATGGATTGCTCCCTGCTACCGGCATGATGAACAAGGTATCGGGATTCATCAGAGCATGCAACTTTGTGCCACTGCGCCAATGTCCGCTTCCGATAATCAGGTGCCCATTTTAGTTGCAGTTGCCTATGTCGTGGTATTAACATTGGCACATGGATGGCTGATCGGCTGTGTAGGCCCATCTTTAGGGGTTTCCGGCGCAGTGTGTGTTGGCACACCTTGTACTCTACCCGACATTAAAATCTGCCGTTATTTCCGCCACAGTTCGCCGTCTTTCTTGTTTTGCCCGTGTGCCCAGCCTACAACATCTGACATCTGTAATGATGGGTGGCCGCCCAACCCCCCGAACTCAGGACGTATTTTCACCTTATATGGATATGGTGTCGTTTCTTTCCCACAGTTCGGGCAACACCGGCCATGATCTTCTTCTTCTGTGCGGATGCACCTTCGACCATAAATATAATAGACTGGCCCTGACGTCATTTTCGTGGCTCCAACATCTCTGGGCTAAAGTCACTTGAATGTTGGCAAAACATGGTTGTTTCGTGTTGCGCTTGTGGCTGTACTCAGCGTTTTGTCGGGGGAAATGGCATTACATTTCACGTGAAAGTGTTTCTATTATAGCGCAGATGCGTTTATTGAAATCTGCTGAAGTGACTTTTATATGTGTTTTACACTTGAAATAGAGTATCACGTAATTACAAGTGTTGAAAGTGATGCCTGTAAAGTCAGACTCATGTTACATTTTGGAAAGTATCTGCGATAATTCGGTTACAGAAGTAAGTATAACTGTTTCTCGTTCCTACTCATAGGTTCCCTAAGGATGAAAACCGAAGGCAGTTTTGGATACAGGCCCTGAAACGGAAAAACGTTAAGCCATCTGCACATAAGCGCCTTTTTATATATACAAGTGAGATTATAATAAGGCAAGGGCACCTATAGTCGACACATGAAGAGAATTTTTTTCTATTAAATAAATGTAGGCTCCAAAATTATTTTCTGAAACTTCAAAGTCTCACCTTTCATCTTAAATATCAGTTTTTTTAAACTGATAGTTTAAACTTTTGTAAAAATAGTAGGAACTGAACCTTTGAAGTGCACTTAAAATTGATACTCTAAAATGGGCCTGCTCCTAAAGTCGACAATTTTGGCACCTGTAGTTGACATAATTCCCATATCCCATTTTCTTTCATAAGTGACTAAAGCTCAAAACGCGGCGAATCCAATGTTTTAAGTTTTGACACGAGCCCACTCTTACTGTTTAAAAGAATTTTAACGACATATTTCTTTAATTGATAGTTTATAGTAATTTCGTCCAGCTGCCCACCAGAGGGGCGTTCGATGTATTTGTTAGATTTTATAAATGGTACTTTGAACAAATCCAGGTCAAATGCAGTCTGACATAATTTTTCGCAAATAAAGAAAGTAATTTTTGTTGGAAGCGTTTGGCAGTCAATTGAGAAATGTGGGTAAAATACAAACATAGGATGGCAGACCGCTGATTTGAAATCCCGCCACGTTTTGCCAACAGTCACGTGGTTTACGTTGGAGCCACACCAGCCCTATAGCTTCTGCACAGCAAGGCCAGTCTACTAGTATCTATGGTCGAAGGGATGCACACATATTTCCCCAACTCTTACGGGGAATATGCGTGCATCCGCACAGAAGAAGAAGGTCATGGCCGGTGTTGCCAGAACTTACACGGGTATGGTGTTTGTTCTTTCGGTCATGTCCGAACTCTTACGGGACTTGGTAAAAATGTAATGAGTGTGTTGGGGTGGGACACTACGAATGTAGTGTGTGGACATACAAGGTGAGAATGTGGGTCTCGCGGGAGGCATGCCAGAGATAAATCCCTACAGTCGCGCTACCCACTGTGCGCTCGGTGGCTCAGATAGATAGAGCGTCTGCCATGTAAGCAGGAGATCACGTGTTCGAGTCCCGGTCAGGGCACACATTTTCACCTGTCCCCGTTGATATATATATCAACGACTGTTAGCAGCTGAAGGTATTAATACAATTCTAATTTCATAATTTTCACCTTGATTTCGCCACTTGTTGAAGACATTTACCCCAGCACTCCTAGAACACCCGACAAGTCGTGCGCCGGCCGCGGTGGCCGAGCGGTTCTAGGCGCTCAGTCCGGAACCGCGCGACTGCTGCCTGCCTCGGGCATGGATGTATGTGATGTCCTTAGGTTAGTTAGGTCTAAGTAGTTCTAACGAGGGAACCTCCCCATCGCACCCCCCTCAGATTTAGTTATAAGTTGGCACAGTGGATAGGCCTTGATAAACTGAACACAGATCAATTGAGAAAACAGGAAGAAGTTGTGTGGAACTGTGAAAAAATAAGCAAAATATACAAACTGAGTAGTCCACGGGTCGCATAGGCAACATCATGGACAAAGTGAGATCAGGAGCGTCGTGGTCCCGTGGTAGCGTGAGCAGCTGCAGAACGAGAGGTCCTTGGTTCAAAGCTTTCCTCGAGTGAAAATCTTATTTTCTTTATTTTTGCATAGTCATTATCTGTCCGTTCGTTCATTGACGTCTTTGTTCACTGTAATAAGTTTAGTGTCTGTGTTTTGAGACCGCATCGCAAAACCGTGCGATTAGTAGACGAAAGGACGTGCCTCTCCAATTGGAACCGAAAACATTTGATCGCAAGGTCATAGGTCAACCGATTCCTCCACAGGAAAACACATCTGATATATTCTATACGACACTGGTGACGGCATGTGCGTCACATGACAGGAATATGTTGTCGACCCACCTAACTTGTACACTTGGCGAAGGGATAAAAATATTCTTCTACCTTGCCCGATTTAGGTTTTCTTGTGGATGTGATACTCACTCCAAAAAAAGTGATGAAAACATAAGAGTTCGTCACATAAACTGAAAATAAAAAATTAAACTTTTCACTCGATGGAAGATTTGAACCCAGGACCTTCCGTTCCGCAGCTGCTCACGTTACCACGAGACCACGACGCTCCTGCGTTTCTAGTGTCCTTGACATTGCTTATCTTCCCATGAACTACTCGGTATGTATATTTTGCTTATTTTTTCACAGTTCCACACAACTTCTTCCTGTTTTATCAATTGATCTGTTTTCAGTTTTTCAAGGCCTATCCACTGTGCCAACTTATAACTAAATCTGAGGGGGGTGCGATGGGGAGGTTCCCTTGTAAGTTCTAGGGGACTGATGACCACAGATGTTAAGTCCCATAGTGCTCAGAGCGATTTGAACCATTTTTGACAAGTCGTGCAGTTTTTGAAATGCTTGCACCGAACCTCCGGGCCATCACAATCCGCCCTCGGTCAAACTCATATAGATCGCTCTCCTTCCCCATTCTACACACGGACAGGACGCTCACTGGTACTACATGCACGGTGCGTGTGTCTGACCAGCAGTCGTTTTTCTCGCCAGGTAACGCTGCTACCGCCTGGACGGGTTTATATCGATAGAAGGTCGCTGTTCATGAAGTTCTACTGATCAGTGTAGTCGCTACATGCCACACCGACGTACAAGAAACTTCGGAGTAGACACTCGTCCAGAGCGTCGCTACACCACCGCAGTCGAAAGTGTGCTTACGGCTACCACACTGACGCCCGCCCCAGTTCACAGTCGACGATCAAGACCACAGCGTCGTCTTAGATAGGCCGCCAGTGTATTAGGCAGAACATTACGCCAGTCACTCTTCAAGTAAAGAATCTTGTAAATTCGTCTCTGAAGAGTCTTGTAAATTTGTCTCCATCATGTGATACTTTACTACTGAGAGACTGTTGTCAATAATCCGAACATTCCTGTGGAAATGGCTTGTACAGAGTTGAATAAATAATGTAGTGTAATAGAGTGAACTAATATTTTACATGTTAAAGTACTGCACAATCTATTCCCCAAGCAATCGACACTACCCACCATTTTGCGGGCGCGTGGATTTTCATACGGCACAACACTTCCTGAATCGTTCAGAAATCGACAGTTAAACGTGGATTGGGGGAAAACCGGAACATGACAGAACTGCAGAGAAATGTTTAAAATTCTTCTTCTTCGTGGTTGGGTCTACAGTCCTTGAAGAACCTTGGCCTCCTGCATCACCTGCCTCCATTCTTCTCTCTCCATCGCCTTCCTTCTCCAACTTCTTATTCCTATCGCCTTTAGATCTCCTTCCATATCGTCCAGCCACCTTTTCCTGGGTCTACCTCTTCTCCTTCTCCCGTCACGTTTTCCCATGAAAACATTCTTGACACTCCTAGTTTCTGGCATTCTCTGTACATGTCCTGCCCATCTTAATCTTCCGTGCCTAATTTTAACAACAGTATCCATCTGAAATCTCCTGGCAGATTAAAAATGTGTGCCGGACCGACACTCGAACTCGGGACCTTTGCCTATCGCGGTCAAGTGCTCTACTAACTGAGCTACCCAAGCAGGACTCACGCCCCGTCCTCGCAGCTTTACTTCCGCCAGTACCTCGTCTCCTACCTTCCCTACCTTTGTAGAGCACTTGCTCGCGAAAGGCAAAGGTCCCGAGCTGGAGTCTCGGTCCGGTGCACAGTTTTAATCTGCCAGGAGGTTTCATATCAGCGAACACTCCGCTGCAGAGTGAAAATCTCATTCTGAATATGCATCTGTCCAAAAAGTGTTTGTAGTTCTGCATTCAAAATTAGGCGGATTGTATGAAAAGGAATGAGGAGGTCCTGCGCAGAATCAGAGGGGAAACGAATATATGGAAGACACTGACAAGGAGAAGGATATCGGTTAAGATATCGGGGAATGGCTTCCATGGTAATAGAGAGAGCTGTAAAGGGCAAAAACTGTAGAGGGAGATTGGAATACATCCGCCAAATAATGGAGGATGTAGGCTGCAAGTGCTGCTCTGAGCTGAAGAGGTTGGCAGAGGAGAGGAATTCGTGGTGGGCCACATCAAACCAGTCAGAATAGCGATGAAAAAAAAAATTTCCATTAGTTTGTGACTCTACGCTGGGTGAGAGTTTCGCAATAATTGCAGGCTTAAGTCAGGGGCTAACAGAGAATACTGTCTATCAAATCGAAAGATTCGAGCTGGACTTTTCAATCTACCTCTATCCTCTACCAGAACATTGTATCTTTGCACATGACACATCCGCATGCTGCATGAGTCAGCGCGAAGACCTCCGCACAGTCCTTGTACCTCTTTTTGTTCTGCGACTCTCCGCCGTTTGCGAAACTGGCTGCCTGCCTGAATGGGACGGCGAGAACGGATGGCGTGAGCGCAAGGACGCGACCCACGACCCTTGAATCACGACCCCACGTGACCCAGGGGCACACGTGACACGGCCGCGACCCTGGAGAAGCTGCCTCCATAAATGACGCCGATGGAAGCCAAGCGCTAAACCACGATGGCCGCAACGCTTACAACAAACTCTAGCGCGAGTGTCTAAATGGGAAGAACAAACTGTCACACGATGCAGGAAATCTCTCTCTTGTTTACATGCAATCCAAAAATTTACAAAATTATTCCAACCTCCCCCCCCCCAAAAAAAATCGGGGTTTAGCTCTGTCAAGTTTTTACTAATCTCATGTGCCTCAGTAAGGAAGAGAGAGTGAAAATTCCGGACTACTCGACCTAGCGACGAATCCCTGAGTAAGATATGTGCCTGGAACACTGGATTGTTTCAGCACGTCAGTCCTTCCTTCAATCACCCTGGATGCCAAGGGGATAGGCCGGCCGTTTCGGCCGACCGGTTCTAGGCGCTTCAGTCTGGAACCGCGCAGCCGCTACGGTCGCAGGTTCGAATCCTGCCTCGGGCATGGATGTGTGTGATGTCCTCAGGTCAGTTAGGTTTAAGTAGTTCTAAGTTATAGCGGACTGATGACCTCAGATGTTAAGTCCCATAGTGTTCAGAGCTATTTGAGCCATTTTTGGATGGGATAGGCGAAGTGGTTTTGATACGCTGTCTTTTCTTTTATCCGTTTCTTAGTCACTGCTGTTGTCAGTACCTGTCCTCACATACGCTATCTGATGAAAAGCGTCGGGACACAAATACAGGATGTTACAAAAAGGTACGGCCAAACTTTCAGGAAACATTCCTCACACACAAATAAAGAAAATATGTTATGTGGACATGTGTCCGCAAACGCTTAATTTCCATGTTAGAGCTCATTTTAGTTTCGTCAGTATGTACTGTACTTCCTCGATTCACCGCCATGATTTCATACGGGATACTCTACCTGTGCTGCTAGAACATGTGCCTTTACAAGTACGACATAACATGTGGTTCATGCACGATGGAGCTCCTGCACATTTCAGTCGAAGTGTTCGTACGCTTCTCAACAACAGATTCGGTGACTGATGGATTGGTAGAGGCGGACCAATTCCATGGCCTCCACGCTCTCCTGACCTCAACCCTCTTGACTTTCATTTATGGGGGCATTTGAAAGCTCTTGTCTACGCAACCCCGGTACCAAAGGTAGAGACTCTTCGTGCTCGTATTGTGGACGGCTGTGATACAATACGCCATTCTCCAGGGCTGTATCAGCGCATCAGGGATTCCATGCGACGGAGGGTGGATGCATGTATCCTCGCTAACGGAGGACATTTTGAATATTTCCTGTAACAAAGTGTTTGAAATCACGCTGGTACGTTCTGTTGCTGTGTGTTTCCATTCCATGATTAATGTGATTTGAAGATAAGTAATAAAATGAGCTCTAACATGGAAAGTAAGCGTTTCCGGACACACGTCCACGTAACGTATTTTCTTTCTTTGTGTGTGAGGAATGTTTCCTGAAAGTTTGGCCATACCTTTTTGTAACACCCTGTATATGTAACCACCATACGTAACGAGAGGCGGGCCCGCCGCTGTAAAACGAGGCGGGGAGTGTCGTGTTGCCAGCAGAGAAGCACACACAGCAGAATCGGTCATTTAGGAGAGCTAAGTAACTTCGGTAGCAGACTACTCATCGGATGTCAGCCGAGTAACAAATCCGTCAACATTTAAACTATTCTAAACCTCTCCTACTCGACCCTTGGTGATTTGTCTGTGAAGTGGAAACGTGAAGAAACAACCGTAGGTAAACGGGGACCAGGCATACTTCGCGTACTGAGAGACAAGGAAAGACTGTTCATCAACGTGGACGATGGTTGTAAAAAAACAAAACGCGTGAAATTAGCGGAAGAAATCGTTCGACGGCTCCAGAGTGCTACCAATAGTCCAGGCAGCACAGTGACATTGCGTTAGGAGTTAAAAAGAATGGGATACAGCGGTGGAGCAGATTCTAGTAAGCCCTATACACTGAAGAGCCAAAGAAACTGGTACACCTGCCTAATATCGTGTAGCGCCCCTTGCAAGCACGCAGAGGTGCCGCAATACGACGTGGCATGGATTCGACTAATATATGAAGTAGTGCCGGAGGGAACTGACACCATCAATCCTGTAGGACTCTCCTTAAATCCGTAAGAGTGTGACGGGGTGGAGTGGAGATCTCTTCTTACCATGCATGTTGCAAGGCATCCCAGATGTGATCAATAATGCTCATATCTGGGGAGTCTGGTGCCCAGCGGAAGTGCTTAAACTCAGAAGAGTGTTCCTGGAGCCACTCTGTAGCAATTCTCGACGTGTGGGGCGTTGCATTGTACTGCTAGAATTGCGCAAGTGCGTCGGAATGCACAATGGACATGAATTGATGCAGGTGATCAGACAGGATGCTTACGTACGTGTCACATTTCAGAGTCGTATCTACACGTATCAGAGGTTCTATACCACTTCAACTGCACACACCTCAAACCATTACAGAGTCATACTTGAAAAAAGAGACAGCATTGGTCGTATATATATTTTTTTTTTTTACTATTGCAAAATCGATTTTCTGTCACTGAGTGACCATCTTCAGTGCTATATTGTATAACTTAAATTGGGATGCACTGTTGTCACTAAGCTTACGGCAATCATGTGATTGCCGTAAGCTTAGTGACAACAGTGCATCCCAATTTAAGTTATACAATTTCAAACGAAAATCGTCCGACCAGGCAACATTTTGTTCCGAATGGGTCGCGGATGTGAGTAGAAATGCATGATTGCATAAGATGAACATGTAGGAAAGCAACCTAACGTCAGCCAGGGCGCTGGGAAGCAGGAGAGGCAGCGTTTTTGTGGCAAGGGACGCTGGAGCTACGTGACCAGCTACGACAGAATATTCTGGAAGGACGACAGCACACGAGAGAAGCGCGTGGTCGCGGGTGATTCCATCAGACGAGCCTATATAAGCAGGGCCGCTGGTGTTGCTAGAGAGGGATTCCTTCGACAGTTGCCTCAGACGCTGGACCTGAGTTACTCTGCCCTCGGGATGGGACTTAGTTTCTCGTGGCACTTAGCTGCACAGGGTACATGCAGGATTGCATAACTTACATTCAATGTGTTGGTGCCTCTTAGGGTTCGACAGTGGTCTTACCTCGTGTTTCATCTCAGTTATTTCATCTGAAGTATACGTCCCTTATCCCGCCGAGTTCCCTTACCTGCAAAGAATTTCCAGCTTGTTTTCCAGCACCAGGACTTCGAGTTGAAAGAGCCACCTCATTACTGGATTTAGCGTCCAGCTCCCATCCTGATCCGCTCCGAGGAAACTAAAGACGCGACAATGTTTCGAGTCATCAACAGTCCAATATCGGAGTTGATAAGCCCAGGCGAGGCGTAAAGCTTTGTGTCGTGCAGTCATCAAAGGTACACGAGTGGGTTTTCGGCTCGGAAAGCCCATATCGATGATGTTTCGTTGAATGGATCGCACGCTGACACTTGTTGACGGCCCAGCATCGAAATATGGAGCAATTTGCGGAAGGGTTGCATTTCTCTCCAGTCGTAGTTGGTCCCGTTCTTGCAGGATCTTTTTCCGGCCGCAGTAGTGATGTCGGAGATCTGGTGTTTTACCGGATTCCTGATATTCACGGTACACTCGTGAAATGGTCATACGGAAAGATCCACACTTCATCGCTAACTCGCTCGTACGCTGACTTTAATACCATGTTCAAATTCATTTAAACCTTGATAACCTGCCAATGTAGCAGCAGTAACCGATCTAAGAACTGCGCAAGACATTTGTCTTATATAGCCGGCAGAGGTGGCCGAGCGGTTCTAGGCGCTACGGTCTGCAACCGCGCGACCGCTGCGGTCGCAGGTTCGAATCCTGCCTCGGGCGTGGATGTGTGTGATGTCCTTAGGTTAGTTAGGTTTAAGTAGTTCTAAGTTCTAGGGGACTGATGACCTCAGAAGTTAAGTCCCGTAGTGTTCAGAGCCATTTGAACCATTTTGTCTTATATAGGCGTTACCGACTGCAGCACCGTATTCCGCCTGTTTACATATCTCTGTATTTGAATACGCACGCGTATTCCGGGTTCTTTGGCGCTGTAGTGTATGCACAACGTGAAAAAAGAAGTATTCCGTCTTCGAAACCCCGTAATTGTGTCCCATTGCGACCCATAAGTTTGAAATTTGGCCCAAAGGGGTCTACTGCCTTCCGCTGTAATGGTGTAAAAGTGTGGCGCCCTGCAACGTCACCCTCGGGATGGGCGAGGCTTGGGACAGCGAGGTATCGAAACAAAGGACTCAGCTCAGAAATTCATGTTAGCTGTAAGGTGCGTTAATTATGTCTGACGGAAGTCAACCCATCGACACCCCCGCAGCTAGGATGTCGGCGACCAGGCGTCAGAGCAGCTATGAGGCACCAGTCAGCTGAATGGGCGTCAAAGACTCTCACGGGTACAGATTTAACGTGCTCAACGAAGGTGCGTGGGTAGCAAAGAGGCTGTTGCCGAAATGGGGGCGGGTGTCTTACACGGACACATTTCCGTTTTTTTTCCACACAAATGTCAATGTTGCACGCTTCTATCACAGGAGGTGCCAAGCATAAACACCCTTTAAAAAAAGCATAAACATCCTTAAAAAAAAAAAAACTAAACTCCGTCCGAACAGACCTTGAAAGGCCCAACGGTACCGACCGGCCGCCGTGTCAACCTCAGACCACATGCGTCACAGATGGAGGGGCATCTGGTCAACACACTGCTCTCCAGGCCATATGTCAGTTTACGAGACCAGAGCCGCTACTTCTCAATCAAGTAGCTCCTCAGTTTGCCTCACAAGTGCCGAGTGCATCCCGCTTGCCAACAGCGCTCGGCAGACCGGATGGTCACCCATCTATGTTCTAGCCAAGCCCGAAGGGCTTCGGTGATCTGACGGGAACCGGTGTTACCACTGCGGCCTTTGGCATAAACACTCGTTTCTGTTCCGTATCACGTACAAATTTTGTCGAGTGGCTTTGGACGCTCCCTAGTGGTTTCACCCGGTACACCAGAGCAAAAACTGCGGTCTCACTACATTTAAAAGGGATCAGATCACGCTGAATGGGGTAGCAGATCCACGATGTGGTTAGAGGAGGGTTGAATCGTCCAGAGGGTGTCAGCAGTGTCGGACGCTCTCTTGTCTGTCGCCCTGTTGGCCATCGCACTGCGAACTGTTGTTTTCAACCGCGATATGTGTGGGAATCAACGCCCCAGGGAAAGGGGTGGTTTCATTGAAGCTTTTTGTGCAACCTCCTGAGGTCTTCCGTCTCGATTCAGAGCGGCCGTGTCTCTGAAATGTTTTTCTCGGCCACCCACAAGAAGACATCGTGATTTCCTCGCTGGGTGTTGCAGGTCTGACCTCCGTCGGAGAGGCGTCAAGAGAAGTGGCCTGATGCGGGTAAGATAGGGTGTGATGAACTGTCCATTGTGAAATAGTTTCACGATTGCGGTGGGTAGAACTGAGGTGAAATTTGGTCCATTGAGACATCATTAACCCATCTTACACATCACATAGTTTTAAAGGACGTGTTTACACGTAGCGGTTTCAGAAAGGCCGAGTCCAGGTCTGACATTGCAAAGCGCCATGTTTTGGGATCATTCCAGAGGAAGGTGGTGGGCACCTTTGTATCAAATTTCAAACTTACGAATCGCAATGGAAGTCAATTACGGGATTTCGAATATTTTTTTCTGCTAAGTGTATATACGACGGTTGCCCAGAAAGTGCTGCGCCGCATTTTTTCCCTTAACAATTCTTTATTCAACATAATGAGAATTACACACACGAAGGACTGGTGTTTCATCTACAAACCGTATTTTTCCACGTAATCTCCATCCCGTTCTATGGCCCTCCTCCAGCGTGAAACAGGGGCGTCTATGCCGTGTCGGTACCAATCGTTCATCTGGTGGCGGAGCCAGTGCTTCACTGTGTGAAGCACCTCCTCATCCTCATCAAAGTGTCTTCCACGAATGGCGTCTTTTAATGGCTCAAACAAGTGTGCATGCCACAGGGGAGTGTTATGGGATCATCAAAAAATGGTTCAAATGGCTCTGAGCACTATGGGACTTAACATCTATGGTCATCAGTCCCCTAGAACTTAGAACTACTTAAACCTAACTAACCTAAGGACGTCACACAACACCCAGTCATCACGAGGCAGAGAAAATCCCTGACCCCGCCGGGAATCGAACCCGGGACCCCGCGCTCGGGAAGCGAGAACGCTACCGCGAGACCACGAGCTGCGGACGTTATGGGATCATCGCTTTTCGCAATTTATATAAATGACCTAGTAGATAGTGTCGGAAGTTCCACGCGGCTTTTCGCGGATGATGCTGTAGTATACAGAGAAGTTGCAACATTAGAAAATTGCAGCGAAATGCAGGGAGATCTGCGGCGGATAGGTACTTGGTGCATGGAGTGGCAACGGACCCTTAACATAGACAAATATAATGTATTGCGGATACATAGAAAGAAGGATCCTTTTTTGTATGATTATATGATAGCGGAACAAACACTGGTAGCAGTTACTTCTGTAAAATATCTGGGAGTATGCGTGCGGAACGATTTGAAGTGGAATGATTAATTCTTGGTAAGGAGGGTGCCAGGTTGAGATTCATTGGGAGAGTCCTTAGAAAATGTAGTCCATCAACAAAGGAGGTGGTTTACAAAACACTCGTTCGACCTATACTTGAGTATTGCTCATCAGTGTGGGATCCGTACCAGGTCGAGATGACAGAGGAGATACAGAAGATCCAAAGAAGAGCGGCGTGCTTCGTCACAGGGTTATTTGGTAAGCGTGATAGCGTTAGGGAGATGGTTAGCAACCTCAAGTGGCAGACTCTGCAAGAGAGGCGCTCTGCATCGCGGTGTAGCTTGCTGTCCAGGTTTCGAGAGGGTGCGTTTCTGGATGAGATATCGGATATATTGCTTCTCCCTACTTATACCTCCCGAGGAGATCACGAATGAAAAATTAGAGAGATTCGAGCGCGCACGGAGGCTTTCCGGCAGTCGTTCTTCCCGCGAACCATACGCGACTGGAACAGGAAAGGGAGGTGATGGCAGTGGCACGTAAAGTGCCCTCCGCCACACGCCATTGGGTGGCTTGCAGAGTGTAAATGTAGATGTAGATGTACAACTAGAAACAAGTAGAGGTCTGAGGGCGCTAGGTCAGGGCTGTCACGTGTGACAGCCGTGGATGGTCTCCCCGACCGCTGCAAATCGTGGAGCTCCGCCGAACCGCCTTCTTATGACCTCACCCTCCGTGCCCAGCGGCTAACTGTACTTTTGTCAATAGCAGATGCTCCATAGACTTTGCACAAGTGTATGTGAATATTTCCCACAGTTTCTTTGTCTACAGAGAGAAATTCAATGACGGCACGTTGCTTGTAAGGTATTTCACCCACAGACGTCATTTTGAAACTATTCTGCAGCTACGCTCTCTGTCGGAAGTAACTGGGCGCGCTTACTCAGGAGACTTGAAATAAAATACACGCAACTTTTCGCGTTCGTAGTATTGTTTTCGGCTGAGAAAAGAAAAAAGCCGTACATTACTCTCTGGGCAACTCTCGTATGAACTGCAATACACTATGAGGTGCAAAAAGTCATAGGACAACCGAGCGAGGTGGCGCAGTGGTTAGACACTGGACTCGCATTCGGGAGGACGACGGTTCAATCCCGCGTCCGGCCATCCTGATTTAAGTTTTCCGTGATCTCCCTAAATCACTCCAGGCAAATGCCGGGATGATTCCTCTGAAAGGGCACGGCCGACTTCGTTCCCTGTCCTTACCTAATCCGATGAGACCGATGACCTCGCTGTCTTGTCTCCTTCCCCAAACAACCAACCAACCAAAGTCATAGGACAGCGATATGGAGACGTTCAAATGGCGGTAGTACCTGGTACACAAGGTATAAAACGGCAGCTGTCATTTGTACTCAAGCGATTCATGTGAAGAGGCTTCCGACGTAATTATGATTGCACGACGAGAATTAACAGACTTTGAACATGTAATGGTAGTTGGAGCTAGACCTATCGGACATTCCATTTCGGGAATCGTTAGGGAATTCAATATTTCGCGATCCACAGTGTCAAGAGAGTGACGAGGTTTCCAAAATTCAGGTATTACCTCAAACCACGGACAACAGGTGACCGACGATCTTCACTTAACAACCGAGAGCAGCAACAGTTGTCATACAAGCAGTACTGCGTCAAGAAGCCGCAGAAACACAATGTGGGACAGCACGGCAAAATCTGGCTTGAATGGCCTATGGCAGCGGACGACCGATACGAGTGCCTGTGCTAACAGCACGACATCGCCTGCAGCGCGTCCCCTGGGCTCGTGGCCATATCGGCTCGACCTTAGGCGACTGGAAAACCGCGGCCTGGTCAGATGGGACCCGATTTCAGTTGGTAAGAACTGGTGGTAGGGTTCGACAGTGGCGCAGTCCCCACGAAGCCATGGACCCAAGTTGACAACAAAGCACTGTGCAAGCTGGTGGTGGGTCCGTAATGCTGTGGACGATGCTTACATGGATTGGACTGCGTACTGTGGTGTAAACGAATCGATAATTGCCGCGCGGGATTAGTCGGGCGGTCTAAGGCGCTGCAGTCATGAACTGTGCGGCTGGTCCCGGCGGAGGTTCGAGTCCTCCCTCGGGCATGGGTGTGTGTGTATGTCCTTAGGATAATTTAGGTTAAGTAGTGTGTAAGCTTAGGGACTGATGACCTAAGCGGTTGGTCCCATAAGATTTCACACACATTTGACATTTGAATCGATAATTAAGCGTCAATGGTTATGTGTGCCTACTTGGTGCCCATTTGCAGCTGTTCATGGACTTAATATTCTCCAACAACGATGGATGACAATGCACCATGTCACCAGACCACAGTTGATCGCGATTGGTTCGAAGAACATTGTGCACAGTTCGAACGAATGATATGGCCACCCAGCTCGCCCGTCATGAATTCCATCGAACATTTGTGGGACAAAATCGAGACGTCAGTTCACACACAAAATCCTGCACTGGCAATACTTTGGCAACTGGCCGGCTATAGAGGCAGTGTGGCTCAATATTTCTGCAGGGGACTTTCAGTGACTTGTTGAGTTCATGGCTCATCGACCTGCTGCACTAAAACTTCGTCCGAACAGTCTTTGGAAGGCCCAACGGCGCCGACCGGCCGCCGTGTCATCCTCAGCCCACAGGCGTCACTGGATGTGCAAGATGGAGAGGCACGTGGTCAGCACACCGCTCTCCAGGCCGTATGGCAGTTTCCGAGACCGGAGCCGCTACGTGTCAGTCAGGTAGCTCCTCAGTTTGCTTCACAAGGGCTGAGTGCACCCCGCTTGCCAACAGCGCTCGGCACACCGGGTGGTCACCCTTCCAAGTGCTAGGCCAGCCCGACAGTGCTTCGGTGATCTGATGGGAACTGGTGTTACCAATGTGGTAAGGCCGTTGGCGACTTGCAGCTCTACTCCTGGCGAAAGTAGGTCAAAGTCGATATGAGGAGGTATTGCTTGACTTGTGTCACCTCAGTGTTATCCACCTAATGAAGCATGGATCCTTACGTGGGAGTGCAGGAAATCTGGGCCCGCCAATGAACGTTTCCGAATAAATCCACTGAGCGACACGTCGTGTGAAATTGTCTCGCGCGCCGCCCATCGCGAAGAGTCTGTGGATTCACATGGCGGCCGCGACTGCTACCTCACCGTACATCTACATCTACATGATTACTCTGCAATTCACATTTAAGTGCTTGGCAGAGGGTTCATCGAACCACAATCATACTATCTCTCTACCATTCCACTCCCGAAAAGCGCGCGGGAGAAACGAACACCTAAACCTTTCTGTTCGAGCTCTGATTTCTCTTATTTTATTTTGATGATCATTCCCACCTATGTAGGTTGGGCTCAACAAAATATTTTCGCATTCGGAAGAGAAAGTTGGTGACTGAAATTTCGTAAATAGATCTCGCCGCGACGAAAAACGTCTTTGCTGTAATGACTTCCATCCCAATTCGCGTATCATATCTGCCACACTCTCTCCCCTACTACGTGATAATACAAAACGAGCTGTCCTTTTTTGCACCCTTTCGATGTCCTCCGTCAGTCCCACCGTGTAAGGATCCCACACCACGCAGCAATATTCTAACAGAGGACGAACAAGTGTAGTGTAAGCTGTCTCTTTAGTGGACTTGTTGCATCTTCTAAGTGTCCTGCCAATGAAACGCAACCTTCGGCTCGCCTTCCCCACAATATTATCTATGTTGTCTTTCCAACTGAAGTTGTTCGTAATTTTAACACCTAGGTACTTAGTTGAACTGACAGCCTTGAGAATTGTACTATTTATCGAGTAATCGAATTCCAACGGATTTCTTTTGGAACTCACATGGATCACCTCACACTTTTCGTTATTTAGCGTCAACTGCCACCTGCCACACCATACAGCAATCTTTTCTGAATCGCTTTGCAACTGATACTGGTCTTCGGATGACCTTACTAGACGGTAAATTACAGCATCATCTGCGAACAACCTAAGAGAACTGCTCAGATTGTCATCCAGGTCATTTATATAGATCAGGAACAGCAGAGGTCCCAGGACGCTTCCCTGGGGAACACCCGATATCACTTCAGTTTTACTCGACGATTTGCCGTCTATTACTACGAACTGCGACCTTCCTGAAAGGACATCACGAATCGCACAACTGAGACGATACCCCATAGGCCCGCAGCTTGATTAGAAGTCGCTTGTGAGGAACGGTGTCAAAAGCTTTCCGGAAATCTAGAAATACGGAATCAACTCGAGATCCCCTGTCGATAGCGGCCATTAGTTCGTGCGAACACTGTCCAGCGCTGGCCCAGCGCAGCGGGCTCTGCGCTCTGTGACGTCACGAGGCAGGGTTCAACGACCCCCTGCTGTGACAGAAGCGGGACGAGCGGGATGACGACGTGGCGCATCCGACCCGCGGCTGCAGGAAGCGGCGATGCGGGTCAGGGGTCGGCCGGACACGTGGCCGGCACGTGGCTTTCTGCCGGCAGCCCAGTCGCCACTGCTCTCCACCAGTCCTCGCGAGCTGCCTGCCTTCTAGTCTGGCTGTGGGCCACCTCTGGACGTCCGTAGCTATCCTAAGCACAACAACTCCTCCGCGTCGTTGAATACATAACACACGGATACGACACAAACAAAGCGACTGCGGCGGTGTTCCTCGACATCGAAAAGACTTTCGATCGTCTATGGCACAACGGCGTAATATGCAAACTCAGCGACGCAGGGTTCCCCGACGGGCTCGTACGTCTCATACACTCATATCTCACGGACAGGAGTTTCAACACTGACGTGCAGGGCAAACAATCGACACGACATGGTATACAGGCAGGAGTACCCCAAGGAGGCATCCTAGGGCCCTTACTGTTTATATGGTTCAAATGGCTCTGAGCCCTATGGCACTTAACTACTGAGGTCATCAGTCCCCTAGAACTTAGAACTACTTAAACCTAACTAACCTAAGGACATCACACACATCCATGCCCCAGGCAGGATTCGAACCTGCGACCGTAGCGGTCACGCGGTTCCAAACTGACGCGCTTAGAACCGCACGGCCACACCGGCCGGCTACTGTTTATACCTCTACATTAACGACCTCCCAGCTACACACAACACGACGGTGGCAATCTACGCGGATGACACCGCCATCCTTGCGCAAGATTGGAAGCCGTCTAACATTAACTCAAGACTACAGACTGCACTCAGAACGGCGGAGCCTGGGGTGGTGAAATGGCGTGTTAGAGTAAACGTCGACAAGTGCGAGGCCGTTCTGTTCGCTAGAAGACCGAAGCAACTGCGCGAACATCAGCACTGCAACCCAATGACACTACACACACGCCCAATACGTTTCCGCGAGAAGGTCAAATACGTCGGTGTCTGGCTGGACAGGAAACTACTCTGGGGGGACCACATTCTACACGTGACCAACAAAGCTAACGCGAGGATCAAACAACTCTACCCTATGCTTAACAGGCGTAGCAAACTGAATAGGAGGGTGTCTAGGTCCATGTACATGACACTTATTCGACCCCTGGTGACGTGCGCAGCCCCTGTCTGGGGAAACGCTGCGCCCACACGCCTGCGCCGTCTGCAGCTCATACAGAACAAAGTACTCACAAGGGAACCTCCCCATCGCACCCCCCTCAGATTTAGTTATAAGTTGGCACAGTGGATAGGCCTTGAAAAACTGAACACAGATCAATCGAGAAAACAGGAAGAAGTTGTGTGGAACTATGAAAAAAATTAGTAAGATATACAAACTGAGTAGTTCATGTGCAAGATAAGCAACATCAAGGACACTGGCAGTCAAGGAGCGCCGTGGTCCTGTGGTTAGCGAGAGCAGCTACGTAATGAGAAGTCCTAGGTTCAAGTCTTCCCTCGAGTGAAAAGTTTAGTTTCTTATTTTCAGTTTATGTGACAAACTCTTATGTTTTCATCACTTTTTTCGAAGTGATTATCACATCCACAAGACAACCTAAATCTGGCAAGGTAGAAGAATCTTCTTAACCATTCGCCAAGTGTACAAGTTAGATGGGTCGACAACATATTCGTGTCATGTGACGCACATGCCGTCACCAGTGTCGTATAGAATATATCAGACGTGTTTTCCCGTGGAGGAATCGGTTGACCTATGACCTTGCGATCAAATGTTTTCGGTTCCCATTGGAGAGGCACGTCCTTTCGTCTACTAATAGCACGGTTTTGCGGTGCGGTCGCAAAACACAGACGCTAAACTTATTGCAGTGAACGGAAACATCAATGAACGAACGGACAGATCATAACTTTGCGAAAATAATGGAAGTAAAATTTTCAGTTGAGGGAAGACTTGAACCAAGGACCTCTCGCTCCGCAGCTGCTCACGCTAACCACGGACCACAGCGCTCCTTGACTGCCAGTGTCCTTGATGTTGCTTATCTTGCACTTGCACATGAACTACTCAGTTTGTATATCTTACTAATTTTTTTCATAGTTCCACACAACTTCTTCCTGTTTTCTCGATTGATCTGTGTTCAGTTTATCAAGGCCTATCCACTGTCCCAACTTATAACTAAATCTGAGGGGGGTGCGATGGGGAGGTTCCCTTGTCAGAATCATAAGCAACGCTCCGCGCTACACACGCACCTCGGATCTTGACCGAGAATATCGGCTTGATACCATCTTGCAGGTATTCCAAAACCTCTCCACACGACTGTACAGTAACACGAGACACTCGCGTAACTCGTTTATCCTTTCTCTGGGTAACTACGACCACAACCACAGATGGAAGTATAACAGACCAAAGACACTACTGGCTAGGAACTAAACATCTATGTTCCATAGCACGCTAACACGACAGTACTGGCGAGCCCCTGCAACACAGCTACTACTGGCAACCCCAGATGTTCGACCAGCCGAAAAACAGGCAACCGCATGGAAACCGTACTGTACACAGCACGCAAACCAACCACACACACACCCCCTACACCGTCTGTGAGCCGATCTATGACCGATCGCCCACTAATGTACAACGACCTTGAACTGTTGCAAGGACGGAGCAACTGCAGCAAGCCCCACAACGAGCTCCAGCAACGACAAAGGTAACGATGCGCGATACCTCACACTAACATAACCACACCTTGCATGCACTGTCGCAGCTAGCAAGCCGCTACTGCCCTTACTACCCGTCCTACTGTCGCAGAGGTTTTCTGCCTTTGGCGCTTGCCCCGACACTTTTTTTCCTCTGCCCTTACAACCGCTACCCTCCGATCGCTTTCGTCCACTTTCTGTCTCCTGATGGACCGTGTTAATGAGTAATCTTACCCAGACGCATGGATAATATCACAGCCCGCATCCTGTGACTCCTGATTCAAAAACTACATGTTATACGGTACGGTACGGTACGGTTGGTCACCACGTTGCTGTGGGTGTGGAGGGGCCCCATCAAAAAAAGAGCTAGACCGACGCACTGGGCAGTGGAGGTCCGGAAACGAACGGTACGGAGTGACGAGTCACACTATACCGTGTGGCAATCCGATGAAAAGGTTTCTCGAGTGCCTGTAGAACCTCACCTGGCAAAACATGTGTAAAGCCACTACTGAAGTAGGGATGGTGTTACAGTATGGTTGTGTTCTTCATGGTTAGGGCTTGGTTCCCTATTGCCTCTAAGACAGCCCTTAATGGGGAAAGAGACTGAACCGTGGCGGCTCATATCGGTAGTGCCACTCTGGTGGTTTATCTTTCCTGCCACGGTCAGGGCGGTAAGCAGCGCCCTCTGGGGCCTACGCGAGGAGTAACGAGGCGAGGTCCTGTGGGGGTGTGTGCTCCGGGACGTGGTGGAAGACGATTGTCTGGTTGACGCAACGACTTTGGGACCGGACCTATCGCGCGGAGAGATACAAGTTGGCTCTGAACGGAAAGCGCCGTAGCAAGCAGCGGGAAGCGGGCGTCCTGTAATTTGTGTGAAGGAGTAACGATTTTGCATTGGGTGTCCTAGTGGTTCCTGTTGTGACTTGGCGAGACAGCCAAGCCACTACGAGGTAGCCGAAAGGCGCGCGTTTAAGCTCACGCAGGCTGGCGTGAGGTCTGGAACAGTTAAAGGAGCTGAGTCTAGTAAAAAATGTACATAGCTGCTGGAATACTTAAATCCATAATTGGTGAACATCGGTCGGACGGTACATGCATCACAAGATAAACAGCAAATGATAATGGCGCCTTGCTAGGTCGTAGCAAATGACGTAGCTGAAGGCTACGCTAACTATGAGAGCATAATTTGTCAGTGAACCATCGCTAGCAAAGTCGGCTGTACAACTGGGGCGAGTACTAGGAAGTCTCTCTAGACCTGCCGTGTGGCGGCGCTCGGTCTGCAATCACTGATAGTGGCGACACGCGGGTCCGACGTATACTACCGGACCGCGGCCGATTTAAAGGCTACCACCTAGCAAGTGTGGTGTCTGGCGGTGATACCACAGTTCCCGAGAGTTGCGGTGGCTGCTTTCGGAGAAGAGAATTGGTAAGAGCTTATGTCTACGCTCTTTTCCGTACGATGTTGCTGCCTGCCGTTATAAACGGGTGAAAATCAGGCGCTTGTATTGCCTATACGGGAACTGATGTAAAATTACATTTGTGATTGAGTCTCACTTGTACTGTGACAATTTAGAGGCGAAAACTGTGGTGGTTTCATTAGGTATGGTTCTTTGCTGTGCAACTAAGGGAGTCAGTTATTTGGGGTAACTGGGGGAGCATTATTATGTTGGTCTAAGTGATACGTTCTCCACGTTTTGTCTATGGCTTTGCGAATCGAAATCGTGGGGGAGTACACGTGTGAGTAATTTGCTATTGTATTGATGGCTATGTTGTAAAGACTGTTCTCTGGTGTGTTAAATCACGCACTGATTTGTAGCCAATCTAAGCAGAAGTTACCATTGCTACTTGCTCATGTGCTACTGTCCTCATAATTGGCGTTGTTTGTCTTTTGATTGTGGGTGTGCTCACGTTTAAAAATAAAATTCGGCTACTATTCATAAGGGTTGTCTAGTAAGGAAATTGCTTAAGCTTTTATCATATGCTGGTCTGTTTGCCTATCACATTGGCTTTCTATGCAGTAACTGAAGAAATGTGTATGGTCGTTCAAGATTGTAGGCTGACTAGTATTTGAACTGGTGTTGAGGTTAAGGGCGAGATCAGCATCCCGCAAACCCGCACGCTGCGCGTGGTTAAATGTTCCGCTTTGGGGAGCCGGCTCTCTATTCTTGGATTTTGTAAGGATACGTGATGAGTGCATCGCTGTAGTTTTTCGCGTGCTAAACTGCGGGGTGTCGGTGCCGTCCTAGGGCTAGACTTGTATGTTATGTTGCAAGGGAATTAACTGTAGCCGGCCGTTGGTGTCCGAGCGGTTCTAGGCGCTACAGTCTGGAACCGCACGACCGCTACGGTCTCAGGTTCGAATCCTGCCTCGGGCATGGATGTGTGTGTTGTCCTTAGGTTAGTTAGGTTTAAGTAGTTCTAAGTTCTAGGGGACTTATGACCTCAGCAGTTGAGTCCCATAGTGCTCAGAGCCATTGTTGAAATTAACTGTACCAAACTTAAGAGAGCTTTTAGTTTGTTTTAGGTCTGTACATGGAATGATGTTGATATTTTGTCGATTGCGGCAATAACTTCCTGTGTGGGGAGATCCTCTGAGGGACTTGTATTGTACTGTTGCAGTGCAGTCCATCTGAAACGTGCTGCTTAAAACTTGGGACTGCAGCTCTCTGATGTTATATATTACTGTTTAATCTTAAATGTCTTGGATGTAATATGGTTGTTGAGGATTATGTAATTAATTTTGATCGCTGGTTCCTTAAAGGAAGTATTTCGTTTTAAAATATGTGATCGGTCAGAGCCTATTTAAATATGATTTTAACTCATCATTCAAATTTTCTAGTCTTGCTTTCTTAAAAGGCTTTCAGTTAAATGATTGCTATTTGTCTGTTTAAACGTTTGAGTGACTTAAAGGAAAAGAATATTATTTTGTAATTTGTACTGATTGTGCCTTTTCGGTAATGCCTGACTTACGTGTTCAATATATGAGTGTCTAGTCAATGGTGATGCACTGTTCTATTGCTAGCCTAACCCTTCCACTCCACAGCCTATTGAGCTGCCTTGTGTCGAAATTGTGTTCAGAGCACTCCTCTGACCTGACACCTCAACGACATTTTCCAAAATTATGTACTGTGTACAGTAAAGGACGATGATTGTTTGTGACAGCATGATGCATCAGTGAGGCAATGATCTACACACAAGAACTTTCCTGAAATGGACTGGTCTGCCAATAGTCCCGAACTAAACCCAGCTGAACACCTTTCGGGCGAGTCAGGCCGACGTCGCTCCATATCCCAGCGTCCAACATCGTTACCTTTTCAGGTTTCAACTCTTGAGGAAGAATGGGCTCAAGACTCCACAGACGTCCAGGTTATCACTGGAAGTGTCCCCAGCAGAGTTCAAGACCGAGCGAGGTGTCGCAGCGGTTAGCACACTGGGCTCAAGACTCTCATTTAGGTTTTCCGTCATTTCCCTGAATCGCTTCAGGCAAATGGCGGGATGGTTCCTTTGAAAGGACACTGCCGACTTCCATCACAATCGTTCCCTAATCCGATGGGACCAATGACCTCGCTGTTTGGTCCGCTCCCATATATCAACCAGCCACCCAACCAGAGTTTAAGCTATCGGAAAGGTGAAAGGTGGACACGCCTCTTATTAATGTCAGATAGCACGTGACTTGACACTGTCGATCGTGTAGTGAGTCTGATCGCACAACAAGTGTGCAGAAATTACAGGTACACACAGCTGTTTGCAGTTTCACATGTGTCAAATTTTTTGTAGTACATTCTTGATCTTGTATTTAGTTGCAGTCAACTGCCGCAAACAAAAGTTTTCAGGCTATCGACTTCAGTTCCGCTATTGGGGAGATATAAATGAGGCTACGGTTTGCGTCGGGGGGGTGGGGGGGGGGGGGGCAGGAACGATAACCCAACTTCTTTTATACACTGTCCAGTGACTTCAATGTTACCACCTGTCAAAAGCCTGAATGGCCATCTTTCGTAGCGCAAATCGCAGTGAGACACATGCAGCAACAAGGTCAGTAGGTTCTAATAGGAACCGTCAGGGATGTGGAGCCCTGCCGACGCCAGTGCCGTGGCAAGCTGTAACGCCGGAAATGCATGTCCTCCTATTTCCATCTATTGCACTGCAAATTTTTTTTCCTTATTTTGTTACCTGAAGATATAACATTTCTGTGTCTTTGCATATTGCAATTGTTTTACTATTTGTATACATATATGCATTTATGTCGATGTATAATTGGTTTGTTTTGTGAATATTATTTGTATTTATACGCTGGGTCTGGCCTAGGGAAAACTATACTATCGAACGAATACATCGATAGGTGTGGAGAACGAAAGTGTTTAGGATCTTTGGTAGTGTGAACTCTGCCGCGTGGAGCGCGGGCAGAACAGAGGAGAGTCTGGCTGGGGTGGGCAGTGGAGCAGGTGTGTTGTGTGAAGCTCCCGCGAGTTGCCGCGCTTTCGGGGTTTGGCAGCATGTAATTGCGCTCGACTCGCGATGATAGTTCCTGACATGGCGTCGCGGACGGGAAGCATTAGCTGGCGCACATCAAGAGCCCGTTTCGTCTGGTGACCGTGTCGAGAAGAAGGCGCGCCAACATCCAGCTTCTGCAACAGCGACGGCCGACAATGAGTGACTGTCGCCATCTCCTCGATCGACGGCTTCAAACCTTCAATCAGCCAACAAGGAAGACTGGAAGCACGTAAAGTTTTAGAACTGTATGGCAGACCTCAGCTTTTCAAACTTTTAAAATTGTTGCATCACAAAATTACAGCAATTTAGCATGAACCTTTGTTGCTCATTGTCCCAATTGCATTGCCAAGCAGGGTCCCTTCCTTTTCCGAAATGAGCCCGAGTGTCGTTGAAATTCAAACGCCGGCATCATTCGATTTCACTGCTTTAATTTCAAAGTTCAGTTAAGGTATTCACAGCTGGCTACAATATTTAGATTGCACAAGCACAAATTAAGAGTGCGAGATTTGTTACCGTATTTTAGTTACCTGTGACTGCAGCTCAGCTTGGTACGTACTACATTTTACTATTGTTAATTGTTCAGAATCATTTAATTCAAGTTCAAAGTTAAATTTCTTATTTCTAAATTGCGTAGATTCAAGTAGCTATTGAAATGATTGTTGAGGTAGTCCAAGACTAACCGTATTTTACTGAATTTCGATGTGCTTCAGAAAGAAAGCTCACTATTAACTCCAGTCACTAAATTAACTTTCGATTTTCCGGTTTTAATAATTCATTTGCTAAATTAAGTCAGAGTGTAGCGAAATTTATTACTTCTGACAAACTTTCAGTTTTCACACTACACGTGTCAACCTTCAGTTGCCACGCTTCTAGTGCTAATTATATGTGTAATAACCTTTCTTTTTTCAGTTACTATAGTAATTGTCCTTAGGACTGGCGACCGTAATTTCCCCCAAATCTCAAATATATAATTACCGTTAGTTAATTGTTAACGTAACGGCCACACATTTACTTTCTTTATTAACTTTACCCCTTTTCAAAATTAATTTCCACCAGTTTCATTTGCATTTTTCCTTTCATTTAGATGTAACCCTTTCCTCCCTCTTTACCGACAAATTCCCATTAGGTACACGCGGTTTAATTTTTCACTGTCATTAAGGTCGATAAGTGAGGGGGAGGTTACAAAGCTCCGCTATGTTTCTCGGTTAACGATCACAAGCAAATTATCATCAGTCGATTTCGGTCTATAATGACCATTTGCAAACTCCCATAAAACTGATGAAGCCTTATACACTACGTAATCAAAAGTATCCGGACTCGTGGCTCAAAATGACTGAAAACTTCGTGGCCCCCCTCTATCGGTAACGCTAAGCCATACGTTCAATCAGGTGCTTGAAGGTTTCTTGGGGAATGCCAGCCAATTCTCCACGGAGTGCTGTACTGAGGTATCGATGTCGGTCGGTGAGGCCTGGCACGTTGTCGGCGTTCCAAAACATCCCAAAGGTGTTCTATGGGATTCATGTCAGGACTCTGCAGGCCAGTACATTACAGGGATGTTATTGTCGTGTAACCACTCCGCCACAGGCCGTGCGTTATGAACAGGTGCCCAGTCGTGTTGAATCGCCATCCCCAAATTGCTCTTCAACAGTGGGAAGGCCTGTGCTGTAATAGTGCGACGCAAAACAACAAGGGGTGCAAGCCCCCTCCATCAAAAACACGACCACACCAGCCCATGCAGGTGGTCCCACGGAGTTTCGATTGGATTTAAATCCGGGGAGATGGATGGCCACGAGAGTACAGTTGAGTCAGCTAGGTGCTCTTCGAACCACTCGTTGCTTTGGCGTGCTGGTAGATGTCATCTTGCTGACGATAAACAAACTGCTTAAAGGAGTAGACTTGGTTCCCAAAAATAGATGCGTCCTTGTGTTCAAGCATTGTCCCTTCCAGAATGACGAAATTATCCAGGGCATTGCCCCGGCCTGCACCCTTCCAACATTTGTTTCAGGGTTTCGGTTTTCAGACATTCCACGCCAAACCCACCAACGGCCATCAGTACGATGGAGCATAAAACATGACTCATCTGAGAAGGCTACCTGTCGCCCCCAGTGAACACCCAGCCGTCGTTGTCGACGAACAGCAGTCAACATAGGTGCGGAGGTCTGTACGCAGCAACTTTCGCTGAACGGCGTTGGACAGTAACTGTTGGTAACCCCTTGGTTCGTCTGCATGCTCAGTTGCCCAAGAGTTGCACGTTTGTTCACTCTTACACGTCTTCGCAGCCCCCATTCATTTTGGTCCTCTGAGGCCCAGTTTTAGATAGCACCATTTTGCCATGCGCAGTATTCATTAACCACGACGGTGCCCAAACTGTTTACAAAGCCGTTCCACAAATGCTTCCGCGCTTGGTCCGAAAGCCAATGATCACGCCCTTTTGGACGTTAGATATATCGCTCCGTTGCAACACTACGACAACGACTGCATTGTTTTCGTGTACCCCGACACAATTTATACACCCCCCACTGCAGATGCTGCCACCTGCCGTCTGTGAGTGGTTATTGCACGTCGACGTCGTACATAGGTTGGATGGTTGATTCCGGGGAGGGGACCAAACAGCGAGGATATCGGTCCCATCGGATTAGGGAAGGATGGGGAAATATGTCAGCCGTGCCCTTCCATAGGAACCATCCCGGCCTTTTCCTGAAGCGATTTAGGGAAACCACGGGTTTCAACCGCCGTCCTTCCGAATGCGAGTCCAGTACGCCACCTCGTTCGGTGAAGTCGTACATACGCGTTGGGCATACTAAAGTGACCTGACCGCGTGTCTTACGACGCTGCAACTTCGGCTTAATCATTTTACGATAATACACTATGTGATCAAAAGTATCTGGACACCCCCAAAAACATACGTTTCCCATATTAGGTCCATTGTGTTGTCATCTACTGCCAGGTACTCCACATCAGCGACCTCAGTAGTCATTACACATTGTAAGAGAGAGCAGAATGGCCGGCAGTTGTGGCCGAGCGGTTCTAGGCGCTTCAGTCCGGAGCCGCGCTGCTGCTACGCTCGCAGGGTCGAATCCTGCCTCGGGCATGGTTGTGTGTGCTTTCCTTAGGTTAGTGAGGTTTAACTAGTTCTAACTCTAAGGGACTGATGATCTCAGATGTTAAGTCCCATAGTCTTCAAAGCCATATGAACCATTTTTAGAGCGGAATGGGGCGCTCCGCGGAACTCGCGGAATTCGGACGAGGTGATTGGGTGTCACTTATGTCATACGTCTGTAGAGGAGATTTCCACAGTCCTAAACATCCCTAGGTCCACTTTTTCCGATGTGATAGTGAAGAGGAAACGTGAAGGGACACGTACAGCACAAAAGCGTACAGGCCGACCTCGTCTGTTGACAGAGAGACCGCCGACAGTTGAAGAGGGTCGTAATGTGTAATAGGCAGACATCTATGCAGATTATCACACAGGACTTCCAGTCTGTATAAGGATCCGCTGCAAGTACTATGAGAGTTAGGTGGTAGGTGAGAAAACTTGGATTTAATGATCGAGCGGCTGCTCATAAGCCACACATCACTCCGATAATGCCAAACGATGCCTCGCTTGCTGTAAGAAGCGTAAAAATTGGACGATTGAACAGTAGAAAAACGTTATGTGGAGTGACGAATGACTGTACACAATGTGGCGATCCAATGGCAGGGTGTGGGTATGGCGAATGTCCGGTGAACGTCATCTGCCAGCGTGTGTACTCCCAACAGTAAGGTTCGGAGGCGGTGGTGTTATGGTATGGTCGTGTTTTTGATGGAGGGGGCTTGCACCCCTTGTTGTTTTGCATCGCACTGTTACAGCACAGGCCTATATTGATGTTTTAAGCACCTTCTTGCTTCCCACTGTTGAAGAGCAATTTGGGGATGGCGATTCAACACGACTGGGCACCTGTTCATAACGCACGGCCTGTGACGGAGTGGTTACACGACAGTAACATCCCTGTAATGTACTTGCCTGCACAGAGTCCTGACATGAATCCCATAGAACACCTTTGGGATGTTTTGGAACGCCGACAACGTGCCAGGCCTCACCGACCGACATCGATACCTCAGTACAGCACTCCGTGGAGAATTGGCTGGCATTCCCCAAGAAACCTTCAAGCACCTGATTGAACGTGTGGCTCAGCATTACCGATAGAGGGCGCCACGAACTTTTAAGTCATTTTGAACCAGGAGTCCGGATACTTTTGATTACGTAGTGTATAAGGCTTCATCAGTTTTATGGGAGTTTGCAAATGGTCATTATAGACCGAAATCGACTGACGATAATTTGCTTGTGATCGTTAACCGGAACTAAGGGAAAATTCTGTACTTCCCTGATGCCTGCTTTATTCGCGACTTTGTCGTATGTTGTACGGGATCGTAGTGCATTGTATTAGTTTCGAGTTCAGGTGAAATCAGCTGGTACGAGACGCAGCGCATCGGGACTTTGCGATCGCTGAGGCCGTCGCGATGTGTCGTCCCCTCTCAGAATAAGTTCTCCACTTGCTCCTGCGGCGTCCGTTTCGTCCCTGCGATCACGGCATGTGTTCCAGTAGGTCACCGCAGCGTTTCCAGCCGCAATGCGGGAAAACCAGTCGGCGCTGCGGAAAAAGCCGCGGGGCTCACGCCGGGCCGGTCGCGCCTTCGATTCCGGATGCCCGCATTTCTCGCCGGAAGCGGCGCTCGCTAGGCAGCTCCGCCTCGTGAGCCACTGTGCGGCCGGGCGCACCGGTCATCCAACAGTGGGACCGGGAGGTGACGACAACACGCGCTGAGGTACAAAAGTCTTCGGATACTTGCCAATATCGTGTCGAAATTCCTATCGCCTGCCGCAGTGAAGCACCTCGACGTTGTTGTTGTGGTCTTCAGTCCTGAGACTGGTTTGATGCAGTTCTCCACGCTACTCTATCCTGTGCAAGCTTCTTCATCTCCCAGTACCTACTGCAGCCTACATTCTTTTGTATCTGCTTAGTGTATTCATCTATTGGTCTCCCTCTACGATTTTTACCCTCCACGCTGCCCTCCAGTACCAAATTGGTGAACCCTTGATGCCTCAGAACATGTCCTACCAACCGATCCCTTCTTCTTGTCAAGTTGTGCCACAAACTCCTCTTCTCCCCTATTCTATTCAATAACTCCTCATTAGTTATGTGATCTACCCATCTAATCTTCAGCATTCTTCTGTAGCACCACATTTCTAAAGCTTGTATTCTTTTCTTGTCTAACCTATTTATCGTCCATATTTCACTTCCATACATGGCTACACTCCATACAAATACTTTCAGAAACGACTTCCTGACACTTAAATCAATACTCGATGTTAACAAATTTCTCTTCTTCAGAAACGCTTTCCTTGCCATTGCCAGTCTACATTTTATCTCCTCTCTACTTCGACCATCATCAGTTATTTTGCTCCCCAAATAGCAAAACTCCTTTACTACTTTAAGTGTCTCATTTCCTAATCTAATGCCCTCAGCATCACCCGATTTAATTCGACTACATTCCATGATCCTCGTTTTGCTTTTGTTGATGTTCATCTTATACCCTCCTTTCAAGACACTGCCCATTCCGTTCAACTGCTCTTCTCTGCTCAACTCTCCTCGACGTGGCGTGGACTAAAGAAGTCTTTGTGTGGTTTCACCGCCAGACACCACACTTGCTAGGTGGTAGCCTTTAAATCGGCCGCGGTCCGTTAGTATACGTCGGACCCGCGTGTCGCCACTGATTGCAGACCGAGCGCCGCCACACGGCAGGTCTAGAGAGACTTCCTAGCACTCGCCCCAGTTGTACAACTGACTTTGCTAGCGATGGTTCACTGACAAAATACGCTCTTATTTGCCGATAGTTAGCATAGCCTTCAGCTACGTCATTTGCTACGACCTAGCAAGGCGCCAGTACCAGTTACTATTGATGCTGTAAAACATGTACCGTCAAGAGCGATGTTCACCAATTATGGATTAAAGTTAAATTTTCCACCAGCTACGTCCGTTTTTCTAAAGTCTAAGTTCCTTGTCCTGTTCCAGACCTCACGCCAGCCTGCGTGAGCTAAAACGCGTGCCTTTCGGCTTTCTCTAGTACCCGGTGCTGGCTCTCCTGCCAACCCACAACACTTTGGATGTCCCCTACAGAAATACTGAGCCATACTGCCTCTATAGCGTTCATAACTGCGGAAGTGTCGCCGGTTCAGGATTATGTGAACGAACAGACCTCTCGATTATGCACTACAAATGTTCGATGGGATTCATCTCGGGAGATCGGGGTAGTCAAACAATTCACTCGAACTGTACTGAATCTTCTTCAGACCAGTCGTGAATAAAGGTGGCCGAGTCACATGGCGCTTTGTCATCCATAAAAATTCCAGCGTTTTTTGGGAACATCACGTCGATGAATGGATGCAAATGTGAGATTTAAAACTTTCCCGGCGTACATATTGTTCCACAAAATTTCGGGCGAACTGCCGGATGTTTGCAACTTCCTGCCAATATTTCGGCGCAGAGTCCTCTGGTCACATGCGTACCGGAGGTGGCCTTAAGTACCAGAACTCAGGAACTTTTCGCCAGTATGACCTGAAGATGGCCAGAGGACACTGCGCCGAAATATTGTGGCAGGAATATGCAAACATCTGGCAGTTCACCCGAAATTTTGTGGGACGGTCTCCAAGTTGTCGAACACTCAGGGTTCCCAGTCCATTCCATGTAAACACGCCCCCCACCATTATGGAGCGACCAGTAGCTTGCATGCTGCCTTGTTGACAACTTGGGTCCGTGCCTTCGTGCTGTGTGCGCCACAGTGGAAGAGCAGATAGAGTGGAAGAGCAGATAGAAGAGGTTGACACTCTTAAATTCCTGGGATTACAACTTGATAATAAATTCAGTTGGGAGGAGCACACCACAGAACTGCAGAAACGCCTTAACAAATCTGTATTTGCAATTCGAGTGTTAGCAGACATAGGCGACATAAAAATGAAAAAGCTTGCATACTTTGCCTACTTCCATTCCATTATGTCATATGGTATAATATTTTGACGTAACTCTTCAAGTCGAACGAAAGTTTTCAGAGTCCAAAAGCGTGTAATACGTATTATTTGTACAGTAAATTGACGGACGTTCTGTAGAAATCTCTTCAAAGAACTGGATGTACTAACTACTGCCTCTCAGTATATTTACTCGTTAAGTGGGGTAGGACGTCAAACGGGCCGACTTGGAGCAGGAGAGGCATCACAGGACATTTTAATTTCCACTGTCTATACTTTTACAAATAAATTCATCAAACTTTGTCAGTATCACCAGGAAGGATTCAGGATTCACATTCATTGCAGTTGAAGTTCAAAAACGTAACAGAATAAATTTTTTTTGCGTGTGAAAATTCATCATTTTTTCACTTACTAATGGCTGCTTTTGTTGCTATAGCTACACTTTTCTTCATAAGTTAGAGAAATTCTTCGATGAATTTTGCACAGCATACATACCATACTTACATGTGCATGAAACTCTAGCATTTATTTAATTTATGAAAAAACGAATGATCTGTTGTATTTTAAACTTCATGTTTAGAGAAACCAAAAATTTTGTAGTTAATTACCTCAATTTTTACCACAGTTTTTAATAGACTTGGAAAATTCTAGAGTTTCATACACCTTTAAGTATGGTTTGTATGCTGTGGAAAATTCATCGAAGAATCTCTCTTATTTATGAAGAAAAGCGTACCTATAGCAACAAATGCTGCCATTAGTAAGTGAAAAAAAATGATGAAATTTCACATGTAAAAAAAATTATTTCGTTATGTTTTACAACTTCCACTGCTAAGAGTGTGAATTATGAATCCTTCCTGGTCATGCTGACAAAGTTTTATAAATTTATTTGTAAAAGTATAGACAGTGGAAACTGAAATGTCTTGTGGTGCCTCTCCTGCTCCAAGTCGGCCCGTTTGACTTCCTACACCCCTTAATGAAATTTGTTCTAAAAAATATATCTCTTTTTCCAACAAACAGCTCAGTTCATACATACAATACCAGGAACAAAAATGATCTGCACAAGGACGTAAAAGCACTTACTTTAGTTCAAAAAGGGGTCCACTACTCAGGAACACTCATCTCCAATAATTTGCCAGTAAACATAAAAATTTAGTTACAAATAAAGATCAGTTTAAAAGGAGCCAGAAAGAATTACTAGTGGCCAACTCCTTCTACTCCATTGACTAATTTAATAGAAACAAATGATGTATAGACTCATACTATTAGTATTGTTATTACAGCTAAAAAAATGATGAATTGTATATACTCATACTATTAGTATTGTTATTTCAGCTTAAAAAAATTGACATGTTCCACATCCACGAGGGTCTCCTCAGCACGGATCTATGGAACGAAAAACTAATCTAATGTAATCTGGAAGCCTACCATCATTTCTTAGCGACTGGAATCGGGACTCATCTGACCTGGCGACTCTTTTACAGTCGTCTGGGGTCGAACCGATAGGGGTACGAGACCAGGAGAGGCGCTGCAGGCGATGTCGTGCTGTTAGGCTAGGCGCGCACTGGCGATTTTCCGTCGCGCGATTTATTTGTCGCAAGAATGAAACACAGTGGCTCGAATAGGAGCGCGCGCACGTGCGACAAAAAAGTAGCGGCGGTTTAAAAGACGCAACCGGCGCTATTTCACGCGCGACGCGATTGTCGCATGTATGGAATGATTCACAGGCACTGGCATGGGCCCGCGCGCACTAGCGACGCGATTTCTCAGTCCGTCGCTCTCGCTCTGTGTTGCATACAGACACGTTCAGTGCGCCAGCAGCATGTCTGATAACGGGAGTTGCGCTACGGATGACATTGTAAGTTCTGTTGTCGATTCAGAAAGACTAATTGCAGAAGTAGAAAAGCGACCAGCTCTCTACAACAGGAAATTAAAAGAATACAGTGATCGCAATTTGAAAGAGAAACTATGGGGAGAAGTATGCTGAGCCTAATTCGGAACTGGACTGAACTGCCTGGACCAAAAAAGACTAACAAAGGTATTTCATAGTTCACTTATATTATTGATTCGTGTAGACATCACAGTTACAACAATTTAAATTCTTTCATATTGCCAAGATACTGATCCTTGTGGAGTCACAAAGTAGTTTGCAAAATAATCCCTTATCTGCATACCACACGCATCAGCTCTTATTCCTACAGGCTCACAGCCTTGCAGAAGGCATTCGTACGACTCGTCCTCAGTTCGTACACCATCATTTCTTCTTACGAAATTATGCAGAGTACAACATTCTTTTATGATTATGTCTGAAAAACCAACATCCACCTCCATAGGTCGATGAAATATTCTCCATTTGTTAGCCAAAATCCCCAAAGTACATTCCACCATTCTACCAGCACGACAATGTCTATAATCAAAAACACGCTGTTTCGCCAGTTTCGACTTGCAGTAGTGATTTTCTTGATGTATCTAATCAATAATGTAAAACGGCAATAAAAACTGTTGAATAAAATACTGTGTGCTCACCTCAAAGTCACTGATAAGCGCTCCTCAGGTGGTATACACTTCCTCCATGTCGTATCTTGTTTTGTTATATTCGGTCCTACTGTCTGAAGCAGTGTATCAAAATTATTCTTACTCATTCGATAGTATTGAAAGAATTTATTTGGGTGATTTTGTAACTCTTCGTGTAATTTGTAAAACTGCCCTTTCACGAGTCTTCGACTTACAATCGGATGCACCCAGTAACGACATTTGCGCTGTTTGGTCGCTCTTCTTCGTAGTAAAAGCGCCACCAAACAAGCTGTTTCGATGAAATCCATACTGGTACTGCGAGTAGTTGCGATTTTCCTGCCGCTGTGTGCGCACCACAATGTACTTCCGCGACAGCGATTGATAAGTCGCGCCGACTGAAAAATCGCCTGTGCGCGCCTAGCCTTAGCAAAGGAACTCGCGTCGGTCGTCTGCTGCCACAGTCCATCAACGCCAGTTGTCGCCGCTCTGTCCTGACGGAAACGTTCGTCGTACATCCCACATTGATTTCTGTTGTTACTTCGTGCAGTGTTGCTTGGTCTGTTAGCACTGGCAATTCTACTCAAACGTTGCTGCTCTCGGTCGTTAAGTGAAGCCCGTCTGCAAGAGCGTTGCCAGTCCTGAGAGGTAATGCCGGAAATCTGGTATTATAGCGACACTTTTGAGCCGGCCGGAGTGGCCGAGCGGTTCTAGGCGCTAGAGTCTGGAACCGCGCGACCGCTACGTTCGCAGGTTCGAATCCTGCCTCGGGCATGGATGTGTGTGATGTCCTTAGGTTAGTTAGGTTTAAGTAGTTCTAAGTTCTAGGGGACTGATGACCTCAGATGTTAAGTCCCATACTGCTCACAGCCATTTGAAACATTTTGACACTTTTGACACTGTGGATCGAGGAATACTGAATTCCGAAATGCAATGTCCGACTACTTTTCCGCGTCCAAAGTCTTTTAATTCCCGTCATGCAGTCATAATCACTTCGGAAAGCGTTTCACTCGAATCACCCGAGTACCAATGATAGCTCCGCCAATGCACTGCTCTTTTATACCTTCCTTATGCTATTCCACCGCCATTTAGATATGTTCATATCGCCATCCCATGGCTTTCGTCATCTCAGTGTAGACTGACCTCTGCACTAAATTTGCTACGCAGTGAACGCGGCGTGCGACGAACGTGAAACTGGAGCGAAACCTACTGTGCGCGGATTACAAGAAAAACGCCACATAAATAGTGCTGAGGGTGGCAGGGGTAAAATACAGGGAGCGAAAGGCTATTTACAATTTGTACAGAAAGCAGATGGCAGTTACCAGAGTCGAGGGACATGAAAGGGAAGCAGTGGTTGGGAAGGGAGTGAGACAGGGTTGTAGCCTCTTCCTGATGCTATTCAATCGGTATATTGAGCAAGCAGTAAAGGAAACAAAAGAAAAATTTGGACTAGGAATTAAAATCCATGGAGAAGAAATAAATACTTTGAGGTCTGCCGACGACATTGTAATTCTGTCAGAGACGGCAAAGGACCTGGAAGAGCAGCTGAACGGAATGGACAGTGTCTTGAAAGGAGGACGTAGGATGAACATCAACAAAATCAAAACGAGGATAATGGAATGCAGCTGAATTAAATCGGGTGATGCTGAGGGAATTAGAGTAGGAAATGAGACACTTAAAGTAGTAAATGGGTTTTGCTATTTGGGGAGCAAAATGATGGTCGAAGTAGAGAGGATATAAAGTGTAGACTGGCAATGGCAAGTAAGGCGTTTCTGAGGAAGAGAAATTTAACATCGAGTATAGATTTAAGTGTCAGGAAGTCGTTTCTGAAAGTATTTGTATGGAGTGTAGCCATGTATGGAAGTGAAACTTGGACGATAAATAGTTTAGACGAGAAGAGAATAGAAGCTTTCGAAATGTGGTGCTACAGAAGAATGCTCAAGATAAGATGGGTAGATCACATAACTAATGAGGAGGTATTGAATTGGGGAGAAGAGAAATTTGTGGCACAACTTGACCAGAAGAAGGGATCGGTTTGTAGGATATATCCTGAGGCATCAAGAGATCACCGTTTTAGTATTGGAGGGCAGCGTGGAGGGTAAAAATCAGAAGGGCTCCAAGTAGACGGGAAGACTGTCACATGTGCAGACTATGCGGAGCATTGAAGAAGAATGACAAGGGTACTGGAGATGGCCGCCAGCTCATAATCGAAGTCAAGACGGAGTACGTTACGAGTCGTCAGCAAGGTCAGGACACTGAACAACTACATTCACTGCGGGTGAGGGATTGGTCCCACATGACAATCGTCGAATTTAAATACCTGGGAGCACTTTTCGCGGAGAACTCCTCATATGAACGGCGGGTTACAGGCAGGTAACTGGTTGTTTTACAGTCCAACACAAGGAATTCGGTTCAGGGGTCTCTTGAGGTGGTTATTCGGCTATATAAAAATACTGTGGAGTATCCGAAATCAAGCCATTCATAAATTTCCCTTATCTGGGACAAAACTGCCGCGGAAGATCTTTGGTACAAATTCGGACTCCAACAAGGATGAATGGAGGATCAGACACAGTCATGAGTTAGACGAACTGTACCGAGATGCCAGTACGGCAGGAGTCATTAAGAGGCAAGTGACTATAGTGCGCTGGACAAGTGACTCAACT
Source organism: Schistocerca piceifrons (assembly GCF_021461385.2). Classification (NCBI taxonomy): domain Eukaryota; kingdom Metazoa; phylum Arthropoda; class Insecta; order Orthoptera; family Acrididae; genus Schistocerca; species Schistocerca piceifrons. Next base: position 142,707,380 of record NC_060146.1, on the reverse strand, counting down.
GGTGGCCATGGAAGTTCCAGGGTTTCAACGTCACAGATCGGAGACCGCTGGGAGGGCCAAGGAAGACGCGCAGGAATGGCCTCCATGAAGACCTGCGACAGTCGGAGATAGGTGTGGACGGATGGTGGACGATAGCAGGGACAGCAGACAATGGAGAAGGAGACTTGTAACAGTGCGCGGTCCATTGAAAGCGATTCGACAGAGTTCCGCTCTGTCGTTTACTGAACAAAATACCGGATTACCGAGCAAAGTGGTTTCGGGAAGGGGAGACAGGGCATGAGTAATGTTTTCACCATTACAGAAATGCCAGAACGAAGAAGAGTAAAGAATTTGGAAAAACATCTCGCTTTTATGTACTTTCATAAGGAGTTTCACAGGCTACATCGGATAAAATTACGACAAATATTAGAAAATAGCTATCCACCGCACCTAATTTTGGTTATGAGTAAACTATAAAAACACTAATTTTGGCATACTCACAGGAATTAAAAGAAGTGAGTAAATTCTGTTGAAGATAAAACTTAGATGAGTACGTAACTTATCAACCATTCTTTTTGATGTGTACACTGAAGCGCCAATGAAACTGGTATAGGCATGCATATTCAAATGCAGAGATATGTAAAAAGGCAGAATACGGCACTGCAGTCGGAAACGCCTATATAAGACAATATGTGTCTGGAACAGTTGTTAGTTCGGTTACTGCTGCCACAGTGGGTGTTATAGTCGGCGCACGAGCGATGGGAGACAGCATCTCCGAGGTAGCGATGAAGTGGGGATTTCCCGTACGTCCGTTTCACGAGTGTACCGTGAATATGAGGAATACAGTAAAACATCAAACCACCGACTTCGCTGTGGCCGGAAACAGATACTGGAAGAACGGGACCAACGAAGGCTGAAGAGAATCGTTCTACGTGACGGAAGTGAAACACTTCCGTAAATAGCGCCAGATTTCAATGCTGGGCCCTAAACAAGTGTCAGCGTGCGAGCCATTCAACGAAACATAATGGGTGTGCAGAATGAGATTTTCACTCTGCAGCGGAGTGTGCGCTGATATGAAACTTCCTGACAGATTAAAACTGTATGCCAGACCGAGACTCGAACTCGGGACCTTCGCCTTTCGCGGCCAAGTGTTCTTCCACCTGAGCGACCCAAGCACGACTCACGACCCCTCCTCATAGCTTCAACTCTGCCAGTACCTCGTCTCCTACCAAAGGTCACGAGTTCGAGTCTCGGTCCGGCACACAGTTTTAATCTGTCAGGAAGTTTCATATCATCGCACATTCCGCTGCAGAGTGAAAATCTCATTCTGGAAACATCCCCTAGGCTGTGGCTAAGACATGTCTCCGCAATATCCTTTCTTTCAGGAGTGCTAGTTCTGCAAGGTTCGCAGGAGAGCTTCTGTGAAGTTTGGAAGTTAGGAGACGAGGTAGTGGCAGAATTGAAGCTGTGAGGACGGGTCGTGGGTCATGCTTGGGTAGCTCATTTGGTGGAGCACTTGCCCGCGAAAGGCAAAGGTCACGATTTCGAGTCTCGGTCCGGCACACAGTTTTAATCTGTCAGGAAGTTTCATAATGGGTATCGGCTATCGAAGCCGAAGGTCCACTCGTGTACCCTTGATGACTGCACGACACAAAGCTTTACGCCTCGCCTGGGCCCGTCAACACCGACACTGCACTGTTGATGACTGGAAACATGTAGCCGGTCGGACGAGTATCGTTTCAAATTATATCTGTCGGATGGACGTGTACGGGTATGGAGAGAATCTCATGAATTCATGGACCCTGCATGTCATCAGGGGACTGTTCAAGCTGGTGGAAGCTGGTAATGGTGAGGGGCGTGTGCAGTTGGAGTGATATGGGACGCCTGATACGTTTAGATACGACTTTAACAGGAGACACGTATGTAAGCATCCCGTATGATCACTTGCATCTATTCATGTCCATTGTGAAATCCGATGCACTTGGGCATTCCAGCAGGACAATGCGACACCCCACACGTCCAGAATTGCTACAGAGTGGCTCCAGGAACACTCTTCTGAGTTTAGACACTTCCTCTGGCCACCAAACGCCCCATACAGGAACATTATTAAGCATATCTGGAATGCGTCCCAACGTGCTGTTCAGAAGAGATCTCCTCTCCTCGTACTCTTACGGATTCATGGACAGCCCTGCAGGATTCATGGTTGCTTCCAGCACTACTTCAGACATTACTGAGTCCATTCTACGTCGTGTTGCGGCACTTCTGCGTGCTCGAGGGGGCCCTGCACGATATTAGCCAGGTCTACTAGATTCTTTGGCTCTTCAGTGTAAATCAATAGTTAAATATACAGCTTTACAATGTACGTCAGATATTTTTACAGACCGGTATATGGATATAGTTTCTAGATGTATCGACGACCGACAGTGATGTTTTTTTTTAAATAATCGATATATCGTATTCTCGATATTTTTAAAAATATCAACAGACCTAGTACAGACGTCGTGACTGATGACAACTTGTTTACAAGGGAGAAACCACAGCATCAGGCAAACAGAAGACAGAACGAGTTCGGGTGTGGCCTCTGTTTCGCTCGCTGTAGTCACACCGCTGCGTGCGCGGCAACTGCCGCCGCTAACGTAACAGCCGCCATTCGTTTGTGCTTTATTGCCATAACACAAGGCAAGCGCGTAACCTCGAAGGTTCAGAACATCACGAAAACGTGCTTAGAATACAAATCACTCATCTCAAAAACAGTGGTACGAGCCGTTTTCATGCAAAACTACGGGTGTGATACCTCGACAGACATTTGTATTATCACCTGTTCAAGGTAACGCGAAGAGACAAAATATCGATTTACACTGGTGTCGAAAATTAAAGCAACAAACGCAAATTTTGCAATACCGCGTTTGTTTAGCCACAAAACGGTGACAATAAAGTAGAAACAATATAATGATTACAATACGCGAACAACTGCAACATACATAACGGAAGACAAAAATGTTCTTCGTTTTTTCCAACTTAACTGTTTTGCACACACGTTCCGACAACTGGTTAATACGCTGAGTATGCGGTGTGCCCACCTGTAGCAACAATACAGGCCCTACAAACGGCGGGGCGTGGTGTGAATGTAGTCATCAATCTCATGTTGAGGTAATAACACCCATTCGTCCTGCAAGGTCGCTCACAAGTCTCGGAGAGTGGTTGGTGGACACTGACGTGATGCAACCCGCCTCCCTACTGCATCCCAGACATACTCTATGGGATCCAAAGCGAGACAGCCACGTGTGCAATGTCGTCCGTTTCCTCACAAGCGACTTCTAATCAAGCTGCGGGCCTATAGGGTATCGTCTCAGTTGTGCGACTGGATTCGTGATTTCGTGTCAGGAAGCTCGCATTTCGTAGTAATAGACGGCAAATCATCGAGTAAAACCAGGGAAGCGTCCTGGGACCTTTGCTGTTCCTGATCCATATAAATGACCTGGGTGACAATCTGAGCAGTTAGGTTGTTCGCAGATGATGCTGTAATTTACCGTCTAGTAAGGTCATCCGAAGACCAGTATCAGTTGCAAAGCGATTTAGAAAAGATTGCTGCCTGGTGTGGCAGGTGGCAGTTGGCGCTAAATAACGAAAAGTCCGAGGGGATCCACACGAATTCCAAAAGAAATCCGTTGGAATTCGATTACTCGATAAATAGTACAATTCTCAAGGCTGTCAAATCAACTAAGTACCTGGGTGTTAAAATTACGAACAACTTCAGTTGGAAAGACAACATAGATAATATTGTGGGGAAGGCGAGCCAAAGATTGCGTTTCATTGGCAGGACACTTAGAAGATGCAACAAGTCCACTAAAGACACAGCTTACACTACACTCGTTCGTCCTCTGTTAGAATATTGCTGCGCGGTGTGGGATCCTTTCCATGTGGGATTGATGGAGGACATCGAAAGGGTGCAAAAAAGGGCAGCTCGTTTTGTATTATCACGTAATAGGGGAGAGAGTGTGGGAGATATGATACGCGAGTTGGGATGGAAGTCATTAAAGCAACGACGTTTTTCGTCATGGCGAGATCCATTTACGAAATTTCAGTCACCAACTTTCTCTTTCGAATGCGAAAATATTTTGTTGACACCCACCTATGTAGGGAGAAATTATCATCAATATAAAATAAGAGAAATCAGAGCTCGAACAGAAAGGTTTAGGTGTTTGTTTTCCCCGCACGCTGTTTTGGAGTGGAATGGTAGAGAGATAGTATGATTGTGGTTCTATGAACCCTTTACCAAGCACTTAAATGTGAATTGCAGAGTAATCATGTAGATGTAGATGTAGAATACATCAACCACCTGTGCTCTATGAGGTCGAGCATTATCGTCCATCAGTATGACGTCTGGGACCACAGGATCTCACAAGAACCGCGCATGTGATCCCAAGATCTCCTCACGGTACCTGACAGCAGTTAAATCCTGCCGGTTCACACGTCTCATTTCATGAAGAGGGGTTCGTGCACTAAACACAATCCCTGCCCATACCATTAGGGATGCTCCTCGATATCGCTTTCCACAATGTCAGGATCCCGAAATCGCGTTCCATGTTCCCTCAAGATGCGAATCCATCGAGAATCACTCCCCATATTAAATTGGGACTCATCTGTGACAACACTGGCCCAGTGTTGGACCGTCCACGTGGCATGTTGAGGACTCCACTCTAGGCGTTCCCTTCTGTGAAGACACATCAGAGGTGGATATACAGCAGGTCTCCGATAAAGCTCACATGACAGTTGCCGTGCAGTACTAAGGCGGTACCGTCGTGCCCTTATAGCCACATGACGGTCCACTCTTTCTGATGTCTCATGTGGTCGGCCCCACCCTGGTTTTCGGGATACAGTTTCGGTCTCTATAAACTGTCGTCACATCCAAGGAACAACAGAATAATTCACATTAAGCCATCGGTCCAAATCAGTTTGCGACTGTCCTGCTTCCATTCTTCCCATGGCCTTCCACAGCAGAGAGTCCAGTAGGCATCTTCTCTGTGCCATACTGCACCGACTGTGACTGTGTATACATAGATTGTGGATTTGGGGCTACCCGGCGAACAGTACCCCGTTTCATGGCTGCATGAAGCCATTGTTGGCATGACTGTCCGATTGGAATGCGATCTTCCGTGCAGAATACGACAGTACGGACATCTGGCTGACAATCAGAATGATTTTAAACTTCCTGGCAGATTAAAACTGTGTGACGGACCGAGACTCGAACTCGGGACCTTTGCCTTTCGCAGGCAAGTGCTCTACCAACTAAGCTACCCAAGCACGACTCACGCCCCGTCCTCACAGCTTTACTTCTGCCAGTATCTCGTCTCCCACCTTCCAAACTTTACAGAAGCTCTCCTGCGAACCTTGCAGAACTAGCACTCCTGAAAGATAGGATATTGAGGAGACATGGCTTAGCCACAGCCTGGGGGATGTTTCCAGAATGAGATTTTCGCTCTGCAGCGGAGTGTGCGCTGATATGAAACTTACTGGCAGTTTAAAACTGTGTGCCGGACCGAGAATCGAACTCGGGACCTTTGCCTTTCGCGGGCAAGTGCTCTACCAACTGAGCTACCCAAGCACGACTCACGCCCCGTCCCCACAACTTTAATTCCGCCAGTACCTCGTCTTCTACCAAAGGTCCTGAGTTCGAGTCTCGGTCCGGCACACGTTTTAATCTGCCAGGAAGTTTCATATCAGCGCACACTCCGCTGCCGAGTGAAAATCTCATTCTGAATTAGAATGATTATATTGTGGATTAGACACAGTACGGGGAAGTAGCGGTTTGTTGCTGCAGTTTTGGATACCAGTGTAGTACAATCAAAAATACCCAGATATTATTAGATTTCCCTTCTCTTAAAAAATAATTACGCTGTCTGAACAACAAACTCTTTCTGCTGCCCTGGTACGGTTTCGCAGCTATTCAGTGCTCTATGTACAGGTGTGTGACTTGAATGAAATGACCAAAACAAGCTGTAACAGAACAGTATGCACATCTGATTAAAGCCACTTTTCACATTCAGCATGACTTCTGCATTCAAGTCAGAACAGTATGCACATCTGATTAAAGCCACTTTTCACATTCAGCATGACTTCTGCATTCAAGTGGTCTAATATCAAACGACAGAGTGTATACATTTTCGAAATATGATATTGGTATGTCAATGTCATAACCTGCCTTTTACCAAATAAACTGTAACATAGGTTTGTACTTCCGTGCGTGAAATTGATTGAATAATAAAGACTGATGTCTGACGATGTAGTGATGATTGTGTAACTTTATACTTGCGGCTATTCACGCTGTAGTCTAACAAAATCAGCGACCCTTCTCATGTAGACCTTATAGTGCACGAAGAAGTACACATGGAGAGGTTGGCAATATTTCGTGTGGTTCCGCTAATATCAGTCTAACAAAACAAAAAAAAAGTACGCACCACGAACGAGTTATGGAACTTGGTCACAATTTGATATTCATACGGGCATCGAAGGAAAATGCAAAATTATAAACTGTGGCGACCGATGGATGAATGTGTGACGTTGCAGCGTACTTTCACCGCGCAGATGGCAGGAATAATAAACAGGGGACACATCGATACCAGAGAGAAAAGCCTTTTTGTGACAGATCATTTAACAATATTCTGCGACGGCAGTCATTGAAACCTTCACGCTTTGCTCTCTCGACAGCCAAACGTACGAGTACTTCATTCAGCACCTCACCGCATATACACTCAGCACTCCGTTTTCAGGCCACGAGTGGCCGACCGGGACCATCCGACTGCCGTGTCATCCTCAGTGGAGGATAGGGATAGGAGGGGCGTGGAGTCAGCACACCGCTTCCCGGTCGTTATGATGGTATTCTCGACCGAAGCCGCTACTATTCGGTCGAGTAGCTCTTTAATTGGCATCACGAGGCTCAGTGCACCCCGAAAGATGGCAACAGCCTGGATGGTCACCCATCCACTCCATATACAGCGTTACGATTTGTTTTACGCCAGTTATGCAGCAGGCTCTGCTTCTTTAGAAGTTTCTTTACAGTAACTGTACAGGCCAACGATGGAGGGGCCCTCTCATTATAAACTGTTCTACTACACACATATCTATCCAAGGTATGGTCAACTAGCTATTTAAACTTGAGCCGCATTTCCTCTACGTGCTCCTGTCTTATGCTAAAATATTGAAGTTCCTCATTCAGATATGACTCTACCGCTTCTTTGTCTAGTTTGGTCAAGATATCAATGTTTTTACTTGTTTCTGATGCCCTAAGTGCTTTGGTGTTCATTGTTACTATAACTGCCCAATGGTCACAGATATCAGTTTCGATGTGAACAACATCAAAGACGTCAGTCTGTTTGTTGCCATCATATCTAATGCCTGTACATCATGAGTGGGGTTCCAAACTACCTCTTCCAGCTAGTTTGCAGAGAAAGCATTTTGTAATCTTTCACGGAATATGCTGTCACGTCCACTACTAACAAAACTGTAATTTTCCCATGACTGTTGTGTGATTGAAGTCTCCACCTATGATTACAGTGTGATTGGGAAAGTTATCCACTAGCTAACTGTGGTTCTCTCTAAGGTTTTCGATTGCATCTGGAGGTGAGTGTAGTGGTAGATAGAAGCCCACCATTGATACTGAGTCTTGCCCAAACAATCTCATGTGCAGCTTCAAATCTGAGGATTTGAGTTCCTTGTCTGCTGCGACGAAGATACCACCTCCATTTCCCATTAGCCTGTCCTTTTGATATTCTTAAATTTTCTCCAAAAATCTCGCCACTGCCAAATTGAGGTTTTAACCAGCCTCCTGCACCTAGTAATAGGTGAACCTCACTGCTTTCAGAGGCGCTTCAAACTTTGTTGCGATTGCTTCGGCAGATTACTAGGACTTTAATACTCTCGCTTGTTGGGAGCATTCCTTCTTATCGTGCACTAATGCTTCTGGCTTCTGCGTCTGCAATAGTTGACGTTATCTGCAGTGGATGGAGGGTCGCCTGATCCAAAAAGCTCCTTTGTGCACGCCACACACAGCCAGCTACCTGGGTAGCAGCCTCTGACCTATAGTGCACACCTGACCCATTTAAGGGGACCATACAGATCTCAACACTACGGCCCAAGTCCAGGATGTTGCAGTGTGGCTTGTCGCACAACCCTTGAATTCTCTGGTTAAATCCTTCCACTTTACTCTGAGCCTGGCGGGCCTGATCAGTTCTGGGGGAAAAGCTGCAAATTGCGAGCTGTGTTGAACTACGTGCCCTAGGCTGGTTTTCTCAACCTTAACCGCCAGTCGTTGGAATTATCCAAGTATGACGTCGGAGCCCAGACATGCGCCGCAATCTGCAACTGACTTCACCCTGTTCCCTCAATGGCTCCCAGAACAACCTCTTCAACACGTTGAATGAGGCCCCCAGGCATACATACTGAATGCAGTCGGTGTCTTCTGTTGTCAGTTGCTGCCATTTCCCTGAGAGGTGCCATTAATCACTGCATGCTTGAACTGCCGACGACTAATAAGCTCTACCGTTTTACGTTCATCTCTTGATACAGGACAAAGCAGGTTTCCCAATAGATGAAGTGAGTCCTACTGGTTCAGTTTCAGTTTCAGTGAAAGATGGCTCGTCGAAATTGTTGGTAAGGGTCCCCTGCACAGGATTCATAGATCTATCATTGGCACATAATTTGCAGTCAAGTGGACTATAGTGGCAGATCCCGTTCTTCCTGCAGAGGTGACAGGATCCACAGGAGGGGACAGTGTATTGTGTATTGAGTATTGAACCGGGGATCTAGACAGAGGCTTCGTCCCACCGTAACCCTCAGTGGTTCACAACCCTACAACAGGCGACAGCAGCCCACCCACCCAACTGCCACCCCACACCGAACCCAGGGTTATTGAGAGGAGTCATATCAGACGAGTGTAAGTCCAAATGCTTGCGTGGTTGAATAATTATGGTGCATGCGTACGTGGAGGCAGTGTATGCGCAGCAATCTCCGACATAGCGTAACTGAGGTGGAATAAGGGGAACCAGTTCGCATTCGCCAAGGTAGATGGAAAACGGCCTTAAAAATCATCCACAGGCTGCCCGGCGCACCGGACCTCGACACTAATCCTCCGGGCGGATTCGTGCCGGGGACCGGCACGCCTTCCCGCTCGGGAAGCAGCGCGTTAGAGCACGCGGCTAGCCGGGCGCGAAGGGGACGCAGCTGTCTAGCAACTGACCAACCAGATGAATCAGGGGGCTCCTCAACAACCGTTCAGCTAACGTTGCACTGTATGGGCCTCCCCAGTAGACACCTGGTCCGTGCAGACATGCTGACTGCTGTTTATCAGCAAGCAAACCTGAAATTTGCACACCACACCACGACAGGACGTCCTCTTAGCGGCGATATATGGCCTATCCAGAAGATAACGTTTCATGGTCAATCTGAAAGGTGGCCTTTAGCGTGCACAGCCATGCAGCAATCGCTGGTAGGATCCAGGCCGGAGAAGAAAACTGTATATGGTCTGGCGGATGTTTTCGTTGCAATCGCTTCGTGACTGCCTTGAGAACCATGTCCACTCCTAAATGCCGTGTGTTTTCCCTCGGCACGACAGCATCCACCAGCAGGACAACACGGCGTGTGTCACACTTCACAGCGTACGTGTGAGGTTCCAAAAGCACCGGCTTGAGTTATTGTACTACCCTGACCACGACAGTCATCGGATTTAAACCCAGTCGAGTATGGGACCAACTTGACCAGGCTATTCCCGCCATGGATTCTCAACAGATCACGGGGCAGAAGTCGGCACGGCTCCACACCCCTGTCTGTACCTTCCAGAACCTCACAGTCTCTCTTCCTGCACTCGCTAGCAATCCACGCTGCAAAAGAGGGTTATCCACGCTTCTGACAGGTGCCCACATTAACATGACTGGTGTATTTACACCGATTTCTGTTGCACTGAAGTCCTACTACTGTCAAACGATTGAACCCCTTCTTTTCAAACATCTTAGAGACAGAATGAGATTTTCACTCTGCAGCGCAGTGTGCGCTGATATGAAACTTCCTGGCAGATTAAAACTGTGTGCCGGAACGAGACTCGAACTCGGGACCTTTGCATTTCGCGGGCAAGTGCTCTACCATCTGAACTACCCAAGCACGACTAACGCCCCGTCCTACAGATGTTTCGTATCAGCGCACACTCCGCTGCAGAGTGAAAATCTCATTCTGGAAACATGCTCCAGGCTGTGGCTAAGCCATGTCTCCGCAATATCCTTTCTATCAGGAGTGCTAGTTGTGCAAGGTTCGCAGGAGAGCTTGTGTAAAGTTTGGAAGGTACGAGGCGAGGTACTGGCAGAAGTAAACCTGTGAGGACGGGATGTGAGTCGTGCTTGGGTAGGTCAGATTGTAGAGCACTTGCCCGCGAAAGGCAAAGGTCCCGAGTTCGAGTCTCGGTCCGGCACACAGTTTTAATCTGCCAGGAAGTTTCATCTTAGAGACAGGTCATCTGCAACCACTCTTCAAGGAGACTAAGACGGCTCTTATACTAAAAACCAACAAAAATCCAACCAAAGTGAAAACCTAAGTCCCTGTTGCTCTCTTTAGTGTCACGTTGAAGCTCCTGGAGAGGCTCATTCATAACACAATCTGCTGAGTCATCAACAAACACGTCCCAACACAGCAAGATGAATGTAGACCACGAATAGCGTGGCAGAACAGGTGCTAACAACTCATAGCGAAAACTTGATTTGAGAAGCAAAAGATAAATAAATAGAGCGTAGCATACCGTCTGGCGGGGACAGATAGCTGCTCAAATTCATCACTGTTACTCTGCATCGCAAAGTGTAATTGGCAAGTTCCTGAGCAATAGATATAGAAATGGTTCAAATGGCTCTGAGCACTATGGGACTTAACATCTGATCTCATCGGTCCCCTAGAACTTAGAACTACTCAAACCTAACTAACTTAAGGACATCACACACATCCATGGCAGGATTCGAACCTGCGTACGTAGTGGTCGTGGGGTTCCAGACTGACCTGAGCAATAGATGTTTGCGTATTTTCTCAAGGAAATCACTCATGTTTATAAAAAATAGAACACCTTCAACGATTAGATATAGGACGTTCATATTCGCAGGACATGTATGTTAGTATGTTCTACACAAATATATGAAGATAGTAACTGTTCTCGAAAGAACAGATACCATTGATGACCGTGCAGATTCTCTAGAATAAATGATAATTAATTGAAACCTCCAGCTGCCGACAGGCGTTGTTGACATACCGCGATGGAGACATTTGAAAATGTGTGTCCCGACCGCGGCTCGAACCCGGGATCTCCTGCTTTCATGGTAGACGCTCTATCCATCTGAGCCACCGAGGACACAGATGAATAGCGCGACTGCAGGGGCTTATCCGTTGCACGCTTCCCGTGAGACCCACATTCCCACCTGTCCACAATCTACATACGTAATGTTCCTAATAGATACGGGAATCGTCAACTTACGTGGGCGCAGGTAACGAGTGGATGGGCAAAGTATCTATTAGGAACATTACGTATGTAGAATTGTGGACAGTTGGGAATGTGGGTCTCACGGGAAGCGTGCGAGGGATAAGTTCCCGCAGTCGCGCTGTTCATCGGTGTCCTCGGTGGCTCAGATAGATAGAGCGTCTGCCATGTAATCAGGAGATCCCGGGTTCGAGCTCCGGTCGGGGCACACATTTTCAGCTGTCCCCATCGTCCTACACAAATGTTTAGCATTTGAACCATGTCTGCCCGCTGGTTCAAGGGCAACATCGATATCGCGGCGCAACACCACCTACGTCCCTACGGCTCTCAATGTCGCTATAAATCGAAGGTAATGGATCAGTGTGACTTGAGCAGATGATAACGATGCCTCGCAAGCGTATGCACGAACCGTACCACCAAATCAGTGAGTCTGAAAGAGGGTGCATTATTGGCATGAGTGAATGTGATGCATCCATCCGGCAAATTGTTGCTCGTGTGGGACTCAAGTGTTTCGGCAGTGCAACGGGTGTGTGCAGAATGGTTCATTGAAGGCCGTAGAACACGACGAGATGGGTCAGGTCGCACCACCCAGACCACTCCCCAAGAAGATCGACACCTCATCCGAATGGCATTGCAAGACCTCCTCCTCGGCTCTGGTGAAACAGTGGAACAGTGTAACACATCGTACAGTATCAGATGTGACAGTCCTTCGCCGTTTATTACGGCATGCGTTACGTGCGCCTACCTTTGGCGAATGTGTGTAAACGTGCTAGACGCCCATGGCGTGTGGAACGACGTCACTGCGGACAAGAATAGCATCAGACTCTGTTTTCGGACGAATCCAGGTTTGAAAATGATGGCCGCATTCTGGTTCGTCGCAGACAGGGGGAGCGGCATCACAGTGACTGCATTCGTGCAACACATACCGCCAATTCAAAGGCTTATGGTGTGGGATGCGCGAACACGTGCCTTCTTTGTGCCACAGGATGTCAGCCTTTTACCCTGGCCCGCCAGGTCACCAGACTTGTCACCAATCGAAAATGTGTGGTATATGGTGAACCGACGGGTACAGCGCTGTGACCCAATACGAACCACCACAGATGAACTTTGGTACCAGGTGAATGCAGACGCATGGAACAAGTTATCAGGGCCTACGGCCGATCCTGTACTTATTAGGCAATAGGACATATATTTTTAGACAACACAGTTGCGTGGAAATAACAGCGATTGGTTTACTTATAATCAATTATTCAAAATGACAGTGACAATCGCATTATTTATTTTGTCGGCAACCGGTTTCAACCCACGGTGGGGTCATCTTCAGGGCAATTTACACCATTTGGTCGCTGGAGTCGTCATCTTGCCTGTGCACGATTGGTAATTACCAAATGATGTAAATTGTTCTGAAGATGACCCATCGTGGGTTGAAACCGGTTGCCGACAAAATAAATAATGCGACTCTCACTGTCATTTTGAATAATTGAATAGGACATATGCAGAAACGAGGTGAGTGAAATGTTATTAAAGTCCTATCTCTAGTCGTTCAAGGTGTTCTGTTTTTTTTCTGAACACTAGTGTATTTTCCACTGAATTTTGATAAAAATACGTGAAGATCATTTATCAGTTAATCTGAATAATGTCTTTGCCTGCGATGTAAGTGGTGTAAATCGTTTGGTCTACGAATGGAATCGATCTCTCTCTCTCTCTCTCTCTCTCTCTCTCTGTATCTCTCTCTCTCTCTCTCTCTCTCTCTCTCGCAGTTAGCTGGAACAGTACTTGTGAGGAAGGGTCATGCTAAAGTGGTTGAAATGGTCAGACATGTTTTTGTGCAAACATAACGAACAGATAGGATGTTGTAGCTCACGCGAACAGATGATTAACATATTAACGTAGAAGTTGTATATTATTTGTGAACCAGTCGACTGAGAATTCTTAAGTGCAGAAACAGAACAGAACGAAATATCACTATTTTGTAGTTGAGGTAGCCCAACAAACCAAACAGTCCGGGAAAATTACAGATTTCTTCGTACAGGAAAAGTTGGAGACAGTCTAACAGCTGAGAAGAAAAGGAAATCAGCATAAAATTGAGCTAAGCACCAGACATAGAAATTATTTAATGTCAGCATATCCACTTTTAAAGTTACTCAAACTGACTTGCATCTTTAACAAGATTTGCCGACAGAGGTTTGACCTTTTGGCGAAAGCATTCCCATATATAAGAACTTACATAACGGTTGGTTCTTTTAGTCCATCTCTGGTGTTGAATATTTTTAATGACGTTCTGAGAATCGAACACAATTTATATACACTACTGGCCATTAAAATTGCTACACCAAGAAGAAATGCAGATGACAAACGGGTATTCATTGGACAAATATATTTTACTAGAACTGACATGTGATTACATTTTCACGCAATTTGGCTGCATAGATCCTGAGAAATCAGTACCCACAACAACGACCTCTGGCCGTAATGAAGGCCTTGATACGCCTGGGCATTGAGTCAAACAGAGCTTGGATGGCGTGTACAGTTACAGCTGCTCATGCAGCTTCAACACGATACCACAGTTCATCAAGTGTAGTGACTGGCGTATTGTGACGAGCCAGTTGCTCGGCCACCATTGAGCAGACGTTTCCAGTTGGTGAGAGATCTGGAGAATGTGCTGGCCAGGGCAGCAGTCGAACATTTTCTGTATCCAGAAAGGCCCTCAGAGGACCTGCAACACGCGGTCGTGCATTATCCTGCTGAAATGCAGGGTTTCGCAGGGATCGAATGAAGGGTAGAGCCAAGGGTCGTAACACATCTGAAATGTAACGTCCACTGTTCAAAGTGCCGTGAATGCGAACTAGAGGTGACCGAGACGTGTAAGCAATGGCACCCCATACCATCACGCAGGGTGATACGCCAGAATGGCGATGACGAATACACGCTTCCAATGTGCGTTCACCGCGATGTCGCCAAACACATATGCGACCATCATGATACAGTAAACAGAACCTGGATTCATCCGAAAAAATGACGTTGTGCCATTCGTGCACCCAGGTTCGTCGTTGAGTACACCATCGCACGCGCTCCGCCGGCCGCGGTGGTCTCGCGGTTCTAGGCGCGCAGTCCGGAACCGCGCGACTGCTACGGTCGCAGGTTCGAATCATGCCTCGGGCATGGATGTGTGTGATGTCGTTAGGTTAGTTAGGTTTAAGTAGTTCTAAGTTCTAGGGGACTGATGACCACCGATGTTAAGTCCCACAGTGCTCAGAGCCATTTGAACCATTTTTGCAGGCGCTCCTGTCTGTGATGCAGCGTCAAGGGTAACCGCAGCCACGGTCTCCATGCTGCTGCAAACGTCGTCGAACTGTTCGTGCAGATGGTTGTTGTCTTGCAAACGTCCCCATCTGTTGACTCAGGGATCGAGACGTGGCTGCATGATCCGTTACAGCCATGCAGATAAGATGCCTGTCATCTCGACTGCTAGTGATACGAGGCCATTGGGATCCAGCACGGCGTTCCGTATTACCCTCCTGAACCCACCGATTCCATATTCTGCTAACAAGTCGGAAACGTGATGGTACCCATTTCTCCTCCTTACACGAGGCGTGACAACAACGTTTCACCAGGCAACGGCGGTCAACTGCTGTTTGTGTATGAGAAATCAGTTGGAAACTTTCCTCATGTCAGCACGTTGTAGGTGAATTTTCTGAAAAGCTAATTATTTGCATATCACAGCATCTTCTTCCTTTCGCTTAAATTTCGCGTCTGTAGCACGTCATCTTTGTAGCAAGTTTAATGATCAGTAGTGTAACTTTACTAATGGAGTTGAAGACTCAAACTTGACTATTTCCAAAATTTCCATTGTCTCTGCCGTAAGAATTTGTGTTGTCCTACATAGTTTGAAGCCATTACTGACTAGGATCTGGGGGCTTAGGAAAGCATATCCGGTATAGTCCTCTTGGTGAATTTTAGATCCACCTACATACGTACAGATACAACCAAGCCAGTAGGGTTCAACGACTCTCGGAATATGTAGTTCGATTTCACACGGAGTGAGTGTGCTGGTTGTGGCAATAACAAGTGGTCCAGGCGTGTGTTGACGCAAAGTACCTGAATGTGTAAGGCGCAAAGGAATAGGCGTGTCCACACGCCTGGCGTTCCGGCTCGCGAACGGAGGCAGGGACACACATACCTCATTCCTCCAGGGTTCGACCTGTTATCAGCATCTACGATTTCCCACGAATAATAATTCACGTTACCTGCTAGGTAGAGAGATCTGTGTGAACGCTGATTAATGAGCTGTGACGAGGTTATTCCTCAGAATGTGGGACTCGCGCTATCTCTGAAATCGGAAAACTGCTTGTAGCGCGTAGGCGGCATTAATACCTGCTGCAGCTTGGAAAGTGAAAGCGAACAGTGGAGCACCTGTTGTGTGTTGTGGCTTCGCAGTAGATGAGTTGTTTCCAATTCTGCGGATGTGACCCAGCGTCATCTGTTGCAATTGTGCCAGAGCAACGAGAATCTCCTCACAATGTTCTCGTGTATGGAGGAAAAGAAATAGGTAAGTCACTTTTGTTCTCTATCGATAACGCCACCAGAAGTAACAGAAAATCCAGTTACACTTAGCAAATCGATTATCCCAAGTCTGTCTATACTAGCAAACGGCTAACCCGGTGCAGGGTTTCAAGTTTACTATCTAACGGCTAGCATTGGGAAACAAAAATTTGTTTTTCAATATTTCATCTAATTACTGGTCGAGCTGAGAAAGTTAAAAATACTGTCGTAATCTACTCATTTAGAGTTCTAGCCTTACGTTACAGATTTAACACAGTAAGTCAATATTCAAAGTTACATTTGTATACACGGAGGTGACAAAGTCATCGGACAGTGATATGAACGTACACTATGTGATCAAAAGTATCCGGACACATGGCTGAAAATGACTTACAAGGTTGTGGCGTCCTCCATAGATAATGCTGTGGAATTCAATATGGCCCACCCTTAGCCTTGATGAACCTCCCACTTTCGAAGGCATAGTTCAATCAGGTTTCTTGGGAAATGGTAGCCCATTCTTCACGGAGTGCTGCACTGAGGAGAGGTATCGATGTCTGTCAGTGGGACCTGCCCTGAAGTCAGCGTTCCAAAACATTCCAGAGGTGTTCTGTAGGAATCAGGACTCTATGCAGGCAAGTCCATTACAGGGATGTTATTGTCGTGTAACCATTCCATCACAGGCCGTGCGTTATGAACAGGTGCTCGATCGTGTTGAAACATGCAATCGCTATCTCCGAATTGATCTTCAACAGTGGGAAGGAAGAAGGTGCTTAAAAGGTCAGAGTAGCCCTGTGCTGCGATACTGCCACGCAAAACAAAAGGTGTAAGCCCCCTTGCATCAAAAACACAACCACACCATAACACCACCGCATCCGAATTTTACTGTTGGCACTACACACGCTGGCAGATGACGTTCACCGGCATTCACCATACCCACACCACACCCTGCTATCTGATCGCTACATTGTGTACCGTGATTCGTCAATCCGCACAACGTTTTTCCGCTGTTCAATCGTGCAATGTTTACGCTCCTTAGACGGAGCGAAGCGTCGTTTGGTATTTACCAGCGTGATATGTGGCTTATGAGCAGCCGCTCCACCATGAAATTCAAGTTTTCTCACCTCACACTTTACTGTCATAGTACTTGCAGTGGATCCTGATGCAGTTTGGGATTCCTGTGTGATGGTCTGGATAGATGTCTGCCTATTACACATTACGACCCTCTTCAACTGTGGGCGGTCTCTACCATTCAACAGAAGAGGTCGGCCTGTACGCTTTTGTGCTGTACGTGTCCCTTCACGATTCCACTTCACTATCACATCGGAGACAGTGGACCTAGGGATGTTTAGAAATGTGGAAATCATGCGTACAGACGTATGACACAAGTGACACCCAATCACCTGACCCCGTTCGAACTCCGTGAGTTCTGCGGAGCGCCGCATTCTGCTCTCTCACGATGTCTAATGATTTCTGAGGTCGCTGATATGGGGTACCTGGCAGTAGGTGGCAGCACAATGCACCTAATTCCACGTATGTTTTTTGTGGGTGTCCGGATACTTTTGATCACATAGTGTATGTAGAAGACGGTAGTATAAAACGACAGTGCATTGGCAGAGCTATCATTTGTACTCAGGTGATTCATATGAAAGGTTTCTCACGTGATTATCGCCGCTCGATAGGAATTAACAGATTTTGAATGTGGAATGGTAGATGGAGCTAGGCGCATGGGACAATCCGTTTCGGAAATCGTTAGGGATTTTGATATTCCGAGATCCACAGCATCAAACGGGTGTCGCCAGTAGCAAATTTTAGGCATTACCTCATACCACGGACAACGCAGTGGCCGACGGGCTTCACTTAACGACCGGGAGCAACAGTGTTTGAGTAGTGTCGTCAGTGCTAGTAGACAAGCAATACTGCGTGAAATAACTGTAGAAATCTATGTGGGACGTACGACGAACGTATCCGTTACGAGACTGCGGGGAAATTTGGCGTTAATGGGCTATGGCAGCAGACGATCGACGCGAGTGCCGATGCTAAAAGTACGACGTCGCCTGCAGCGCCTAACGACGACTGAAGACAATCGTTCTACATGACATAAGTGCAACCCTTCCGCAAATTGCTCCAGATTGCAGTGTTGGGCCATCAACAAGCGTCAGTGTGCGAACCATTCGACGAAATATCATCGATATGGGCTTTTGAAGCTCGTGTAACCTTGATGACTGCGCGAAACAAAGGTTTACGCGTCGCCTGGGCCCGTCAACACCGACATAGGACTGTTGATGACTGGAAACATGTTGCCTGGTCGGACGAGTCTCGTTTCAAATTGCATCGAGCAGATCTGTAGACCTATATCTCTAACGTCTATCAGTTGTAGAATGTTGGAACACGTATTATGTTCGAGTATAATGACTTTTCTGGAGACTAGAAATCTACTCTGTAGGAATCAGCATGGGTTTCGAAAAAGACGAAACCCAGCTCGCGCTATTCGTCCACGAGACTCAGAGGGCCATAGACACGGGTTCCCAGGTAGATGCCGTGTTTCTTGACTTCCGCAAGGCGTTCGATACAGTTCCCCACAGTCGTTTAATGATCAAAGTAAGAGCATATGGACTATCAGACCAACTGTGTGATTGGATTGAAGAGTTCCTAGATAACAGAATGCAGCATGTCATTCTCAATGGAGAGAAGTTTTCCGAAGTAAGAGTGATTTCAGGTGTGCCGCAGGGGAGAGTCGTAGGACCGTTGCTATTCACAATATACATAAATGACCTTGTGGATGACATCGGAGTTCACTGAGGCTTTTTGCGGATGAAGCTGTGGTATATCGAGAGGTTGTAACATTGGAAAATTGTACTGAAATGCAGGAGGATCTGCAGCGAATTGACGCATGGTGCAGGGAATGGCAATTGAATCTCAATGTAGACAATTGTAATGTGCTGCGAATACATAGAAAGATAGATGCCTTATCATTTAGCTACAATATAGCAGGTCAGCAACTGGAAGCAGTTAATTCCATAAATTATCTGGGAGTACGCATTAGGAGTGATTTAAAATGGAATGATCATATAAAGTTGATCGTCGGTAAAGCAGATGCCAGACTGAGATTCATTGGAAGAATCCTAAGGAAATGCAATCCGAAAACAAAGGAAGTAGGTTACAGTACGCTTGTTCGCCCACTGCTTGAATACTGCTCACCGGTGTGGGATCTGTACCAGATAGGGTTGATAGAAGAGATAGAGAAGATCCAACGGAGAGCAGCGCGCTTCGTTACAGGATCATTTAGTAGTCGCGAAAGCGTTACGGAGATGATAGATAAACTCCAGTGGAAGACTCTGCAGGAGAGACGCTCAGTAGCTCGGCACGGGCTTTTGTTGAAGTTTCGAGAACATACCTTCACCGAGGAGTCAAGCAGTATATTGCTCCCTCCTACGTATATCTCGCGAAGAGACCATGAGGATAAAATCAGAGAGATTAGAGCCCACACAGAGGCATACCGACAATGCTTCTTTCCACGAACAATACGAGACTGGAATAGAAGGGAGAACCGATAGAGGTACTCAAGGTACCCTCCGCCACGAACCGTCAGGTGGCTTGCAGAGTAAGGATGTACACTCCTGGAAATGGAAAAAAGAACACATTGACACCGGTGTGTCAGACCAACCATACTTGCTCCGGACACTGCGAGAGGGCTGTACAAGCAATGATCACACGCACGGCACAGCGGACACACCAGGAACCGCGGTGTTGGCCGTCGAATGGCGCTAGCTGCGCAGCGTTTGTGCACCGCCGCCGTCAGTGTCAGCCAGTTTGCCGTGGCATACGGAGCTCCATCGCAGTCTTTAACACTGGTAGCATGCCGCGACAGCGTGGACGTGAACCGTATGTGCAGTTGACGGACTTTGAGCGAGGGCGTATAGTGGGCATGCGGGAGGCCGGGTGGACGTACCGCCGAATTGCTCAACACGTGGGGCGTAAGGTCTCCACAGTACATCGATGTTGTCGCCAGTGGTCGGCGGAAGGTGCACGTGCCCGTCGACCTGGGACCGGACCGCAGCGACGCACGGATGCACGCCAAGACCGTAGGATCCTACGCAGTGCGTAGGGGACCGCACCGCCACTTCCCAGCAAATTAGGGACACTGTTGCTCCTGGGGTATCGGCGAGGACCATTCGCAACCGTCTCCATGAAGCTGGGCTACGGTCCCGCACACCGTTAGGCCGTCTTCCGCTCACGCCCCAACATCGTGTAGCCCGCCTCCAGTGGTGTCGCGACAGGCGTGAATGGAGGGACGAATGGAGACGTGTCGTCTTCAGCGATGAGAGTCGCTTCTGTCTTGGTGCCAATGATGGTCGTATGCGTGTTTGGCGCCATGCAGGTGAGCGCCACAATCAGGACTGCATACGACCGAGGCACACAGGGCCAATACCCGGCATCATGGTGTGGGGAGCGATCTCCTACACTGGCCGTACACCATTGGTGATCGTCGAGGGGACACTGAATAGTGCACGGTACATCCAAACCGTCATCGAACCCATCGTTGTACCATTCCTAGACCGGCAAGGGAACTTGCTGTTCCAACAGGACAATGCACGTCCGCATGTATCCCGTGCCACCCAACGTGCTCTAGAAGGTGTAAGTCAACTACCCTGGCCAGCAAGATCTCCGGATCTGTCCCCCATTGAGCATGTTTGGGACTGGATGAAGCGTCGTCTCACGCGGTCTGCACGTCCAGCACGAACGCTGGTCCAACTGAGGCGCCAG
This sequence comes from Schistocerca piceifrons, assembly GCF_021461385.2. NCBI lineage: Eukaryota > Metazoa > Arthropoda > Insecta > Orthoptera > Acrididae > Schistocerca > Schistocerca piceifrons. Next base: position 142,686,592 of record NC_060146.1, on the reverse strand, counting down.
GTGGAAATGGCATGGCAAGCCGTTCCACAGGACTACATCCAGCATCTCTACGATCGTCTCCATGGGAGAATAGCAGCCTGCATTGCTGCGAAAGGTGGATATACACTGTACTAGTGCCGACATTGTGCATGCTCTGTTGCCTGTGTCTATGTGCCTGTGGTTCTGTCAGTGTGATCATGTGATGTATCTGACCCCAGGAATGTGTCAATAAAGTTTCCCCTTCCTGGGACAATGAATTCACGGTGTTCTTATTTCAATTTCCAGGAGTGTAGATATAGATGTAGATCCATGTGTACCGGTATGGAGACAACGTCCTGAATCCATTTACACTGCATGTCAGCAGGGACTGTTTAAGCTGGTGGGGGCTCTTTAATGGTTTAGGGTGTGTGCAGTTGGAGTGATATGTGACCCCTGATACGTTTAGGTACGACTCTCACAGGTGACACCTACGTACGCACCCTGTCTGCTCACCTGCATCCATTCGTGTCCATTGCGCATTCCGACGGACTTAGGCAGTTCCAGACACACTCCACACGTCCAGAATGGCTACACAGTGGCTCCAGGTACACTCTTCTGAGTTCGAACAGTTCCACTTGCCAGAAAACTACCGAGACACGAACTTTATTGAGCATATCTTGGATGCCTTGCAACGTGCTGTTCACTAGAGGTCCCTACCCCTCTTACCCTTTCGGATTTGCGGACATCGCTGCAGAATCCATGGTTTCAATTCCCCACAGCAATACTTCAGACACTAGTCGTGCTGCGGCATCCCGGGTTCGATTCCCGGCGGGGTCAGGGATTTTCTCTGCCTCGTGATGACTGGGTGTGGTGTGATGTCCTTAGGTTGGTTAGGTTTAAGTAGTTCTAAGTTCTAGGGTACTGATGACCATAGCTGTTAAGTCCCATAGTGCTCAGAGCCATTTGAACCATTTTTTTGCTGCGGCACTTCTGCGTGCTCGCCGGGGTCCTACACGATATGAAGCAGGTGTACCAGTTTCTTTGGCTCTTCAGTGCAGAACACAGTAAGTTTTCTCGACTGCGAGTGTTCATCATAGACAAGTGTATCGTCAGTTGTGTCCGGCAAAGTGCGATAGCACCACTCTTATTCACTGTACAAAATTTCTAGTTGGTGAGGTGATTGGCAACTTGCTCTAAAGGTAGGAAAATGTAAAGTAAGGTAGATAAGCAGGAAAAGCAATCCCTTAATGTTCGAACACGATATTAGTGGCGCGCTGCCTGACACAGGCACGTCGATTTAACGTTTAGGCACAAAGCTGCAAACCGGTGCCAAATGCAATGAAGCAAGGAAGGACTGAAGTGAAGTAGGGAATGGGAATGGTCGACTTCGGTGTTCTGGAAGAATTCGAAAAGAGGATAGATCGTATTTAATGAAGACCTGATGTAGAGCACTAGTACGACCCGTTCTTGGGTACTACGCGAGTGTTTGTGATTCCAGGCAGGTCGCATCAAAGGAAGACATCGAAGCAATTCAGAGACGGACCGTCTCAAATGGGAAGACGTGGAGAAAAGAAGACGTTCTTTTCGTGGAACAGTATCGAGAAAATTTAGATAATCGGTATTTGCAAAAATCTGTATACTAGCTAAACGAAATCCATGTCTTTACATCACAGCTACACTGGTGTCAATGTAAATGTCCTACCACAGAATAAAACCTGTACTATATTTCTTAATGGTGACGCCCTGTACTGTTAACATAAATCAGTACTTTCATACACATTCCCTCTAGTTTTTCCGGAAAACTTTTGACACCGTTCCTCACAAGCTACTTCTAATCAAGCTGCATGCCTATGGGGTATCGTCTCAGTTGTGCGACTGGATTCGTGACTTCCTGTCAGGAAGGTCGCAGTTCGTAGTAATAGACGGCAAATCATCGAGTAAAATTGAAGTGATATCGGGTGTTCCCCAGGGAAGCGTCCTGGGACCTCTGCTGTTCCTGATCTATATAAATGACCTGGTTGACAATCTGAGCAGTTCTCTTAGGTTGTTCGCAGATGATGCTGTAATTTACCGTCTAGTAAGGTCATCCGAAGACCAGTATCAGTTGCAAAGCAATTTAGAAAAGATTGCTGTATGGTGTGGCAGGTGGCAGTTGACGCTAAATAACGAAAAGTGTGAGGTGATCCACATGAGTTCCTAAAGAAATCCGTTGGAATTCGATTACTCGATAAATAGTACAATTCTCAAGGCTGTCAATTCAACTAAGTACCTGGATGTTAAAATTACGAACAACTTCAGTTGGAAAGACCTCATAGATAATATTGTGGGGAAGGCGAGCCAAAGGTTGCGTTTCATTGGCAGGACACTTAGAAGATGCAACAGGTCCACTAAAGAGACAGCTTACACTACACTCGTTCGTCCTCTGTTAGAGTATTGCTGCGTGGTGTGGGATCCTTACCAGGTGAGATTGACGAAGGACATCGAAAGGGTGCAAAAAAGGGCAGATCGTTTTGTATTATCACGTAATAGGGGATAGAGCGTGTGGCAGATATGATACGCGAGTTGGGATGGAAGTCATTAAAGGAAAGACTTTTTCGTCGCGTCCAGATCTATTTACGAAATTTCGGTCACCAACTTTCGCTTCCGAGTGCGAAAATATTTTGTTGAGCCCAACCTACATAGGTAGGAATGATCATCAAAGTAAAATAAGAGAAATCAGAGCTCGAACAGAAAGGTTTAGGTGTTCGTTTTTCCCGCGCGCTGTTCGGGAGTGGAATGGTAGAGAGATAGTATGTTGTGGTTCGATGAACCCTCTGCCAAGAACTTAAATGTGAATTGCAGAATAGTCATGTAGATGTAGTTGAAACAAACAGAGTCTGCCTTTACTGATGTTCCAGATCATATTAATGCAGGAACGGGAATAAGTTACCAACTTGTTTGAAATTTCGTTCTTATTGTAAAGCTAAAGCTCATGTCATATAAACACCTCCAGTACATGACAAAGATTATAAATCTGATACATATGACCTTTAGCTACAATAAACAGTATCGACCCTTACAATAATTCCAGATCATGTTAATGTATAACAGAAATAAGCAGCTGTTCTTTTGAAATTTTGTTATTGTTTTAAATCGAATATGAAGTTCAAGGCCATGCAAACATCTGCATCTCCTTGCCAATACGAGAACTATAAATCTGTATTATTATATTCCTGGGAATGCAAATCTTGATATTTTCTCATAAATTGATTGTATTATTTGTTAATATAGAAATAGAAGTAAGAGTCCAGATCACTTGAAGTTTGTTCTTGTAGCAATTTATTTATTTATTTATTTATTTTGTTTTGAGCTCTCAAGTTAACGCCAGCCTGATAAACGTATTTGCCCATATATCGACTTCAATACATGCAAACAAAAACAAGTAACATCTCTGAACAAAGTTTTTCTCGATCTTCGCAACAAGTGACAGTACAGCACATGCTAGATGCTGGCAAATCGTCGCTACCACAGAGTAAATGCATAAGACTGTGTAACAGTACGTGAATTGATGTACCAAGTGGCCATCGAAACGGGAGCAGACAGATGGACACTAACAAAAAAAAGCCGCCATACCGTCGCAGTAAATACACAACTAAAAATGGTTCAAATGGCTCTGAGCACTATGCGACTTAACTTCTGAGGTCATCAGTCGCCTAGAACTTAGAACTACTAAAACCTAACTAACCTAAGGACATCACACACATCCATGCCCGAGGCAGTATTCGAACCTACGACCGTAGCGGTCGCTCGGTTCCAGACTGTAGCGCCTAGAACCGCACGGCCACTCCGGCCGGCCACAACTAAAATTTTGCATCCATATCGACAGATAAACAATACTCATGGCGGTACATTAAATCATGTTCCATCTTATTGCCACAGAGCCAGCGTTATGCTAGAAATAGTGATGTAACTTCGAGAAAACCACTGAAGATGATCCTGAAAAGGTTCGAAAACCGGTTCATGGAATAGTAAGTAACTATTAAAAAAAGTGACTGGTTGCAGTTTTATGCATTGACATTCAATTAATAGTCACGGTTTCTAAAACATCCGTATTGGCTAAGCTTAATACATTATTAACATTTCTAGTAATAAAACAGAAATAATAGCATTCCCAGGAAAACATCCAGTCAGATCGAAAACTGTTCCGGATAATTCAGTTTCAGTACAAAGCTCTCAAATCTCTTACTTGGGCTGTGCTGTAAGTTTTAATTTTGTCTCTGATATTGAAAATGAAACTCACAAACTTTAAGTTGTATATGGTTCTATTAGCAGAACATTGAGACATAAAGTACGAAAAGAAAGCATGGAGAAATTCTATAAAGTGATGGCGGTTTCTATGTTATCCTACGGAAGCTAAAACTGGGTTATCACAAAAAAAAAGAAAACAAGAAAAAAATTGAGACAGCAGAGTTCAGTTCCTATAGAAGACGAATGGCTGCACAAAAAGAGACATGATTAATAATGAAGATATTAGAGTTAAATATTTTCTACATAAATGAAAAAATTCAGAAGTACCATGAAGAGTGGAGACAAAACCATACGAGAGCGCCAGGTCACAGATTCACAGAAGATCCAAACTACAATGCGAATGGGAAAATACGTTGGAAGACTTCGAAAAAATGGTTTTATTTGTGAGTTCGGAACAGGCAACAGACTAATCCTTGAAAGGAAAATGGCGATGGAAATTGCAGCTGAATGCAGAGCTATTGTACTGCAGCTGACGTGGATTTCGCGCAAAGACCACGAAAATAAGTCAGGTCTTAACCGATGTTCCTCTTCGTTATAGCCATTATCTTATATTTATATGTTTTGATGATGCCATTGTAGCCTTATCACTTTAGGACGTGGTGTAAAAAAGATCTGAGAATGGTCATTACGGACTGACACCGTCTGTTGTGTACATAGTTCCGCGTAATCAGTGCGTACACAATTTTCCCAATAGAGCGCGCCCCGCTAAGCACAACAGCACAGGCGCAGTGCTCGTCCGTCTCCGCACTACGAGATGGCGCTGCCTTAGAGACGGACCAAATTCTGCTTCCGCCGATCCGTGTATTAATATGTAACGCAGCCAATGAGATTGCTGCTAACTTAAAACCTTTTCGCCTCTCGGATCACACTCGCGCAGTGATACATGAACGCGCGAGTTACAGACCTCTGATCTTTCAGTCTGCATTAGTCTGTACCAGTCTGTACGAGTTCCACATTTGTCTGTACCAGTCTATAGTCAAGATTCAGTCTGCGCCTAGCAAGATTACCATATTCCTGTACATAGCCATGAAGACAAATGTATAGACACTTTTGTCAAGTATCAGAGATACATGTGAGAATAAGATTTACGTACCAATACCAAAGGAACTTCAGATTGTCAATTGTAAACAGCATCCAGAACCGAGTTAAGTAATTTTTATGCTTGTTATTATTTTAATAAATGTGTGTGAAAATTAATCAAGTTCTGTTTAAAGTTGGTCACCGTCAATCTGCTACTCTAAGCGTACAAGTGGCATTTCTATCGTCTGACCTAACGGCAGAACGTAAATACGCCACGATAAGACCACGAGACATATTGCTGACACTCGCCAACTTCGTTAGAGCGACAAGTCAAATAACCTGATGATGTGTGTACTGAAGGTCCTACAGTACGCACACCACACTGGTCATCGTCTAAAGATTTGATATGGTGATCAGAGACTGGAATAAAACCATTTGAGGATCACTGCTGTATTGCATTGCAAAGGTGGACCAACACAGTATTAGCTACGTGGCTGTAATGTTTTAGCTCCCTGGTGTAAATGACTGGTTTCCTACTTTTCTAAGTAGCCAGTTTCGTAAGCGTTAAGACACGAACTTTTATCGCCTGACTTGCAGGTACTCACCTGTAGCGCGCCTCTAGCTTTCGTCTTTGAGTATTTCTTCAGGCGACGGACACGAGGTGCCGGCTGCTGTAGGGACCCTGGTCTGTGTGCTGGCTCACCTCACGTCGTGCCTTTGCCGCGTCCCAGCCGCGACTGCCGCCGCACCGTGCCTCCGCACGCATGCAGTGCTTTCCCTCCCCCTCCCCCTTTCTCCCTCTCCCTCCCGCCCCTCCCCCACCCAGGGCACCAGCGCGCAGCCTCTCTAGCGCCTGCTCCTCTCGCGACTGACCCACTTACCCACATCTCTCCGCGGCTTGCCTACCTACCTACCTGCTGTTCCCCAGTCCCCGCTGGGTGCCCAGGCGGAACCCTGATAAACGCGCGCTGTTTGCGCTCGTCCCTCCCACCGCCCGCGACTCTCATCTGCGGCTTTCTGTGCTGTTTTCTTGCGCCCAGGCGCCGTGTCCGCCCCTGAAATGCTCCCCGCTCTTCTTTCGGCATGCGTGCGATCCACAAGGCCGCGTCCTTGGTGCTATTAGGTCGGTGCATAAGATCGCAGCGTTTTTGCTTTCCGTGTTGATATTCCGGTTGCTATCGGTATATTTATGGATTGTCATATTTTATTTTTACTACGTTGCTGTTTGAGTTTACGTATTGTCATTTCGTTATTTGGAGGTAGTGCCTGCACAACAACATCGGAGCTGAGTCTGACTTCATCTACATCTACATCTACATCTACATGATTACTCTGCAATTCACATTGAAGTGTTGCTTGAGGGTTCGTCGAACCACAATCATACTATCTCTCTACCATTCCACTCCCGAACAGCGCGCGGGAAAAACGAACACCTAAACCTTTCTGTTCGAGCTCTGATTTCTCTTATTTTATTTTGATGATCATTCCTACCTGTGTAGGTTGGGTTCAACAAAATATTTTCGCATTCGGAAGAGAAAGTTGGTGACTGAAATTTCGTAAATAGATCTCGCCGCGACGAAAAACGTCTTTGCTTTAATGACTTCCATCCCAACTCGCGTATCATATCTGCCACACTCTCTCCCCTATTACGTGATAATACAAAACGAGCTGCCCTTTTAGCACCCTTTCGATGTCCTTCGTCAATCTCACCTGGTAAGGATCCCACACCGCGCAGCAATACTCTAACAGAGGACGAACGAATGTAGTGTAAGCTGTCTCTCTAGTGGACTTGTTGCATCTTCTAAGTGTCCTGCCAATGAAACGCAACCTTTGGCTCGCCTTCCCCACAATGTTATCTATGTGGTCTTTCCAACTGAAGTTGTTCGTAATTTTCACACCCAGGTACTTAGTTGAATTGACAGCCTTGAGAATTTTACTATTTATCGAGTAATCGAATTCCAACGGATTTCTTTTGGAACTCATGTGGATCACCTCACACTTTTCGTTATTTACCGTCAACTGACACCTGCCACACCACACAGCAATCTTTTCTAAATCGCTTTGCAACTGATACTGGTCTTCGGATGACCTTACTAGACGTTAAATTACAGCATCATCTGCGAACAACCTAAGAGAACTGTTCAGATTGTCAACCAGGTCATTTATATAAATCAGGAACAGCAGAGGTCCCAGGACGCTTCCCTGGGGAACACCCGATATCACTTCAGTTTTACTCGATGATTTGCCGTCTATTACTACGAACTGCGACCTTCCTGACAGGAAATCACGAATCGAGTCGCACAACTGAGACGATAGCCCATAGGCCCGCAGCTTGATTAGAAGTCGCTTGTGAGGAACGGTGTCAAAAGCTTTCCGGAAATCTAGAAATACGGAATCAACTTGAGATTCCCTGTCGATAGCAGTAACACATTACATTTTTACTGTTCGTGTTTTGAAGTATAGTTTTCTATGGATACTTTCGTACCGCCTTATTTATCGTATGTAATGGCATGTTTTTAAGAACTTAGTAGTACTAAACGAAGTTCACCTTTTAGTACTTGTTTACTAACAGCCGCTCACGCAGTTGCAGATGATATGATGTACGCTGAGTAAAAACGGCAACAGAAAAAAAGCACAGAAAATATGACGCAAACAGCGACAGTAATTCTTAAAAATATGCCATAGCATAGAATAAACAAGGAAGTATGGAAGTATCCACAGAAAACTATATTTCAAAAAACGAACAGTAAAAATTTAACAGTGCGTAGTCTGTTTCTGTAGCTATGCTACTTTCTGCATGTTTTAGTTTGGGAAATAAATAAGTAAAAAAATAACAAGGTTTATTGCGTCAAGGTGGACTCAGTTCCAATATTCTTGTTTTTCTATGCAGACACGGACAAAATGGAGGAGTTCCAAGATATAGTGGACCTGTGGAAGCTGCATAATGGAGCTGCAATTGGAGAACTCGTAACATTTCCGACATATTCTTCCGTTTCATTTCAGTAGAGGGATGACGGCAAGGGAGGCAACCAGAAACATTTGCACCGTGTGCGGGGATAATGCCATTGGACAGAGCACGTCGGTCGTGCGGTAGCGTTCTCGCTTCCCGCGCCCGGGTTCCCGGGTTCGATTCCCGGCGGGGTCAGGGATTTTCTCTACCTCGTGATGGCTGGGTGTTGTGTGCTGTCCTTAGGTTAGTTAGGTTTAAGTAGTTCTAAGTTCTGGGGGACTGATGACCATAGATGTTAAGTCCCATAGTGCTCAGAGCCATTTTTGAGCAGAGCACGTCAACAAGATACATTTCTCGTTTTAAGCAGGAGCATTTTGACATTAGTGACTCTATATGTTCAGAAGGAGACTCAGGGTTTGATGAAGATCATTTAAACGATTTAATTCACAATGATAGCGCCAATCTACTCGACAACTGTCAAATGTGAAGAACGGTGATTATTCCACCACCGTGCAACAATTGCATGCAATGAGGAAGGTTCAAAAATCGGGTCTATGGCTACCGAGTGCTCTAAGCCAAAATTACAACAACCAGCAACTCTGCCTGTCACCAATTGGCTAGTGATCAGCACCGACCATCCTGTCCTGATCAGCCACTGGAGATGAGAAACGTTGTCTTTATGCTAACTTAAGGAAGAGAAACGAAACCTTGAACCCAAACAAAGCAGCAGTTCCCCGTACAAAAACCATCGCTCAGTCACAAAAGATGAAGTTACACATGTGATGGAACAGCGACGGTGTAGCGCACTACGAACAGCTTCCCTCGGTTGTAAACATCACTATTGTTGTTGTTGTGGTCTTCAGTCCAGAGGCTGGTTTGATGCAGCTCTCCATGCTACTCTATCCTGTGCAAGCTTCTTCACCTCCCAGTACCTTCTGCAACCTACATCCTTTTGAATCTGCTTAGTGTATTCATCTCTTGGTCTCCCTCTACGATTTTTACCCTCCACGCTGCCCTCCAATACTAAGTTGGTGATCCCTTGATGCCTCAGAACATGTCCTACCAACCGATTCTTTATCCTAGTCAAGTTGTGCCACAAACTTCTCTTCTCCGCAATTCTATTCCATCTAATCTTCAGCATTCTTCTGTAGCACCATATTTCGAAAGCTTCTATTCTTTTCTTGTCCAAACTATTTTTCGTCCATGTTTCACTTCCATACATGGCTACACTCCGTACAAATACTTTCAGGAACGACTTTCTGACACTTAAATCTATACTCGATGTTAACAAATTTCTCTTCTTCGTAAACGCTTTCCTTGCCATTGCCAGTCTACATTTTATATCCTCTCTACCCCGACCATCATCAGTTATTTTGCTCCCCAAATAGCAAAACTCATTTACTACTTTAAGTGTCTCATTTCCTAATCTAATTCCCTCAGCATCACCCGACTTAATTCGACTACATTCCATTATACTCGTTTTGCTTTTGTTGATGTTAATCTCATATCCTCCTTTCAAGACACTATCCATTCCGTTCAGCTGATCTTCCAGGTCCTTTGCTGTCTCTGACAGTATTACAATGTCATCGGCGAACCTCAAAGTTTTTTATTTCTTCTCCATGGATTTTAATTCCTACTCCAATTTTTTTTTCCTTCACAGCTTGCTCAATATACAGATTGGATAACATCGGGGATAGGCTACAACCCTGTCTCACTCCCTTCGGAACCACTGCTTCCCTTTCATATCCCTCGACTCTTATAACTGCCATCTGGTTTCTGTACAAATTGTAAATAGCCTTTCGCTCCCTGCATTTTACCCCTGCCACCTTCAGAATTTGAAGGAGAATATTCCAGTCAACATTGTCAAAAGCTTTCTCTAAGTCTACAAATTGTAGAAACTTAGGTTTGCCTTTTCTTAATCTAGCTTCTAAGATAAGTCGTAGGATCTGTATTGCCTCACATGTTCCAATATTTCTACGGAATCCAAACTGATCTTCCCCCAGGTCGGCTTCTACCAGTTTTTCCATTCGTCTGTAAAGAATTCGCGTTAGTGATATTTACTGCCAACAACGGAGACGTCCTGCAGACGCAGTTCAAGAACAATAACCAGGAAGACTACGTGATGCTACTTCACGATAACGCCTGCCGGATTTCTGGTAGAGTGACAAAAAAGATTATACAGGGGTTCGGTTGAGAAGTCATTCCACACCCACATTATTCACCTAATCTCGTTCCCTCGGATTTTAATTTTTTCCGCTGTCTATCGAACAACTGTCAAGGAACTTCGTTTCCTGATGAAAATGCGCTCCCAACACGACTCGCCGAGTTCTTCGCCTCAAGAAACCACGCGACTTCTACAGTCGCGGAATCGAAAAGCTATGCCAGCGTCGGCAAACTGCTGTAAATATTGAAGGAGAATGTGTTATTAAGGACGGAAATCTATGTTATGTGAATCTGTTGTGTTTGTTAAACTAAAGCAAAAACCCTACGAATCGAAGAACCAACGAGGGAAATAAAAGATAGGTTCCGGAGTGGAATTGAAATTCAGGGTGAAGGGATATCAGTGATAAGATTCGACGATGAGATTGCTATCCTTAGTGAAAGTGAAAGAAAATTCACGTATCCCTGAGTAGAATGAGTACGGATGTGGCGGTTTTCTCATATGCTACCAGCGCTGTGGCGCATACTATACTCGGGGTAATGTGTTTTGCCAACCAGTTGGTCCGTAGGAACCTAGACGCGCCGAGTGCGAATTGCCACACGAATATGGAGTCTGCGTCTTTGTCCACGTAATTGTTTACTATCTCACGATTCGATTGCAGCCCTGAATTGACTTGAATGTTAGGAATCTTGAGTAAAATCACAACTTCCTAAGAGCAACTCAGTTACTCAGAGTAGACAAACCGTCATTAACAAAAGCGTGCCGTCAATCCTCAATTCAAAACCATTGTAAGTAGGCTGTTTATGTTTTCTTATTGGCAACGTTACGTAGCGCTCAATATGAAAATCACTGGCTGTGCTGTGTGCAGTCTGTGGCTAGTTTGCATTGTTGTCTGCCATTGTAGTGTTGGGCAGCAGCAGCTGGCTGTGAACAGCGCGTAGCGTTGCGCAGTTGGAGGTGAGCCGCCAGCAGTGGTGGATGTGTGGAGAGAGATGGCGGAGTTTTGTAATTTTTCATGAACTGGTATATTTATATATGATGATATCAAGGTAAATACATTGTTTGTTCTCTATTAATATCTTTCATTTGCTAACTATCCCTATCAGTAGTTAGTGCCTTCAGTAGTTTGAATCTTTTATTTAGCTGGCAGTAGTGGCGCTCGCTGTATTGCAGTAGCTTGAGCAGCGAAGATTTTGTGAGGTAAGTGATTTGTGAAAGGTATAGTTTAATGCTAGTCAGGGCCATTCTTTTGTAGGGAATTTTGAAAGTCAGATTGCGTTGCGCTAACAAAATATTGTGTGTCAGGTTAAGCACAGTCCTATATAAATTGTTCAAAGGGGACGTTTCATATGTCGACCCTTAGCCTAGGATACCTCACTGGAATCTTCTGATTTTTTCTTGTAGTTTGTGTATTTAGTGTAGCTTTTGTTTATTGCTAGCGCGTAATTGTAGAGAGAATTTCCTTTGTAGTTGCAGTCTTTCATTGTTGTATAGTAAAACAGTTGTGGCATGCATGTAGATTTGCACCAAGTATTTCGCAGCTGCGATTGCAATTAACTAGATATTATTTTCAGTGCTATGTTAATGTGTTCTTTTATTTTTGATCTTCAAATTGTGTTTTTCTGTGTTGTCGTGTGAAATACTGTGACAATAATGGCGTGTGAAAAACGTAACACTAGGCTCCAAACTAAACTGAGAAATAATAGTGATGACGAGCGTAGCTTATCAGCGCCGCCGAGTAATGAATTTACTAATGTTCAAAGTAGTAATTTGGTAACTGTGAACAGGGAAATGGAGCGGGCGTCAAACAATGGCGTGGACAGTGAAACAATTAGTGAAGAGAGAAGTATTATCGATCGACCGGTCGGCAATAGCTCGCCTCAGGAAGCCGAAATGACACGACACGATCTCGCAAATACTGTAGATTCAGGTTTTGGATCCTCACAGTTTTCTCAAATAAGTCAAGACACATTTTCTGCTTGTCAAAATGTGAATGTTTCCGGTGTAAATTCACTGCCGAAAAGCACTGAGGAACATGTTTCAGACACCAATGCATTGTTATTACAATTAATACAACAAATGGGACAGACACAGCAAAAGCTTCAAAAGTTAGACACAGTGGAACAAAATCTTAAAAAGTTAGACACAATGGAACAACACCAGAGACAAACACAGCAACAGTTAGACACAGTGGAACAAAATCTCAAAAAGTTAGACACAATGGAACAAAATCTTCAAAAGTTAGACACTACACTTGAACAAACACGTGAAGATTTAACTACTGAGTTACATAACATTGAATCGAAATGTCAAAAAGTCTGTAATGACGTAAAAACACAAATTTGTGAGCATTTTCAACCTATTTTTTCGCGGCATGAAAATGCATTACAGAATCACGAAGCAGCCATAAAAGAACTGCAAGCCATTGTTCATGAAAATCATGAGACCTTGTGGGCTAAAATTGACTCAGTTGCATCTACCGATTCGGTTACGCAACTTGCAATAACTCAGGAAAACTTAAAGGACACAGTAGATACGATTTCAACACAAATGGACACTCTGAAACTTGGTTCAGAAAAACACACTGAGGAAATGTGTTCACTATCGGAGAAAGTAGCCGAACTTTCGGATCAGGTCACTAACTTACCTACAAAGGTAGATGATGATCTGAATGACACAAGACCTGTAGCCTTCACTGACACTGAAGAGTGCGAACAAATTAGGAAATTCAAACAAAATCAGAATCGAATTAATACACAACACCAAAGAGAAATCCGGGAAGTACAAGATCAGCTGACACAGGTAATACAAGAATTACGTATTTCAGAGGACACTCGCGCTCCAACACGGGAAGAGGGACTTAGAAACACGGAAAAGCTGCAAAATAATAACACAGGGCATTTCGGAAGTAATGAAAGAAATTGGGAATGTGCACCGAATTTTGAGATGGAACGGCCGACACGACCTAACAATGACCGATATGCGACTCGCCGACATGATGACTTTGACTATAAGCTGTTCATTACTACACGTAAATTCAAAACATTTAAGAATTCTGGGAACGACATTCATCCACAAGCATGGCTCCATCAATTCTCTCATTGTTTTCCTCCCAACTGGTCATTAGAGCACAGATTAGAATTTATGTGTGGCTACTTAGAGAATGAACCAGCTGTAAGAATGCGGTCGGTCATTCACGATTGCCACAGTGAAGGAGAATTTTACCATGCCTTCCTCTCAGCATATTGGTCTCAAGCCACACAAGACCGGGTAAAACATGGTATCATAATGATGAAACATTTCGAACAATCTGAATTCTCCAGTCTTGTGAAATATTTTGAAGACATGTTGCACAAGAATCAATACCTGTCAAACCCATACAGCCCCTCAGAACTCATCCGCATTTGCTTAATCAAATTACCTGAACATTTACGACACATTATTTTGGCAGGACGTTGCAAAGACGACATTGAAGCATTTCAGGGACTCTTACAAGAATTAGAAATTGACACTGACAATCGCGGAACGCGAAACCAGGAACACAGCAATTACAGGTCACATCCGTCGCAATTCCGCGATGAAAGAAGTAATAACTTGACACGACAAGGCTATTCTCACAACACAAATCGTGACCAAAACAGACACCACCCGTATGACAACCGTTGGCAGAGTAGTAATAACTACAGGGAAAGATCACCTCTCCGTGGTAATGACTATCACAGAGACAATCAGAGAAACAGACAATATGGGAACCAAAATAAATATTACCAGGGGAGACAGAATAACTTCAGACGCAACAGTTCAGCGCGGAGTTACGATTCAGGGAGAAATTCTCCACCACGTGACCGACAAGGAAGATACTACGGATTCTACCGAAATGACGACAGACGATATGATCATAACGACAGACGTCAATTGCATCAGAACTGGCGGGATTCAAACAGAGCAGGGCCCTCTCGGCAAGGCGAATTTGTAGAAGTTAGGTCTCCTAATCCCAATAACGACGCGCGCCAACAAAGAAACAGACAATGACTCACACCGCAGGCAGCCGCGTGCGCCGGCTGGCTCAGAGAAAAATAACATTGACGCTAACCTTGAGCAAGATTCCAGTATTCTTTACGGGCGAATACCGCATGATAATTGCATTCAAGTTCAAACACTGAGTACTATGAAGAGTAAAGGTTTACACCACATTTCACATGTAAAACCATTTATTGAAAGATAATCTGCTTTTTAACTTAGTCTTTGCCATAAAACTTTTCACTTTACATTACTAGTATGCTGTGTTAGTCTTAAGAAACTGTTAACATGTAACAATGTTTGAGGTGAAATATCCAGTCAAGAACCAAGAGAACTTATTTAAACAGAAATTACGAATGCATTGTTATAATGAACAGACGACACAGTGTTGTTAGTTGTACATTCTTGCTTGTTAGTTGCACGATTACGTAACGACTATAAGGCTCACATACTTAGAACATTTACCAGTACTGCTAATGAGATTTTAATGCAACATTTTGGTTTACTTGAAAATACATTCCGGATTTAAAGTACTTTCTGAGAGATACCAGATGACACAGAGGTTAGTTTATGTGACAGCTACACGATTTTATCACGACGCTACTAATGAGTGACAATTTACAATGTTGATTTTGCGGTGTTTCTGTTTTATATCTGCACAGTTTTCTGAATTCTTCTGGAAAGAAAAACATGTTTTAGTAGTAACTTTTGTGGTATAGCAACAATGAGACAGCTTTTTCGTGGCACAACAATACGTTACTGTACAGTACTTTCTTCATCATGCCAATAAGCATAATAACTACGATATCTATACGCAAAGCATTTCACTTTTGTTTATCATGAGGTAAATACATTGGCTTCTGCAGAACTTAGCTTTCGGAGGAAAATAACTACGACACTTCCACAGAGATTATCTTACAACAAGATGCACATTTAGCGCTACAGGACACGCATTTCAGTGATCAATTTTGTACTTAAAACATTTATTTTTAAAGATTTTTGAATTACAAAGAAAGTTTTCAGTGATACATTTCATTTCATTGCTGTAATCTGTAACACCTGAGGGTATAATTACATTAATCCTCAGGGGGGTACACGCCTACTTTGTGTACCATGTGTGTGGCAACCACAAGGAACCCTAGCTAATATGGTATTTGCTTATACAACTTTACACATCGGTACCATATTTCTCTAACACACAAATTACACAGCTATCTGATTATTTAACTGAGAGAGACAAACATTTATTTTACTACATCAGTGACACATGTTTACGCAATTATACAGTTGGATAACTTCACACTTATGAAACTGTATTTTGTCTGTACTTTGTAAACTGTTCATATTTTTTCGGAACCATTGTGATACTATGAGAGCTTTGAATGATGTATTTGGTATGGATTCATGAATTTTAAAGTACTTTTGAGGCAGATGACACTTTTGACATGAGCAGAGAATTTTTTTTAATTATTGGAGGAAGCTACGACGATTTTGAGATTTGACTGAGGTGTTATGATGTTATTTTTACGACGACGATGTGTATTATGCTGCTGAGGTATGTTTACGATTAATAGGCTGAGGCTACTATATGAGTTATTTGATTATGCTTCATATTTATAATGACGAAATATTGACGAGTGTCGATGGATACGTATATGTGTAATAAGGTAAGGAGTAATGAATAGTGGGTAGGGACTCTTGACTTGTGAAAAAGGATGTTGGAAACCAAGAATCGTACTTTAAGAGTTATGACATGTGTGAATCATGTGTGAATGTATCACAATGCCACTGAACATTTTTTGGACACTGTTATATTCATAGGATTTTGTTTCTACACATTTGCAAAGTAAATTCTCGACCTGTGAAATTTTGTATATATGACTGTCACTGTAGCGGTAAATATTTCCGTACGAAAGTTAAGTGACCACCTGCACGTAATGCGTCGCGGGCACCCAGCTGTGTCAGACGCCTGGAGAAAAAGCCATTATTGCGAGCCCTTTTCAGCGGCACAGGTAGAAAAAAAAAGGGGACGTGGGACGTGTCAAACACCTGGAGAACAAGCCATTAGGGTGTGCCTTTCATCGCTAATGCGACACCCTCGTTACTTGAAAACATATGATTACTTGCACTTTGTGCTAATTACTGAAATGCTTATGAATTGATGGGAAATATTCGTACATCTGCACACCTGATTACGACAAGCGTCTTTCTACGAGAGTTGAGAGCTACTAACTTATGAAATGTCACATGACTACTGAATGATATTTTTATACTTTGCTTTTCGTAGTTGCTTATTTCACTTGATATCTGGTTTCCAGCTGTGTTGCAGCATTGCTTTTATAAAATGAAATGCATTTGCTAATGTGAACACTTTCTGTCAACAGATCTATTAAATAATTATTTTATGATCCACATTCTTTAAAAAAGGAGCACTTGGAAAGGAAAGAACAATAAGAAGGGACTAATACCAGTAACTGCATCTATAATTTTCTTTTCAAGTACATGGTAATATTTCTGTTTACAATCAGTTGTTGTGGTGCACCACTTTAATTACTTAGACATTAAGATGTGAATATACATTTCCCTTATCTGCATTGTTGTTTAGTGTAATATTTTTTCTGCTTGAGCTATGTCATGTTTCGATATAAGCTGCTGTTTGCCAGGCATAGTGTTATTGAATTTGACTTTTGCTCATTTATGCTGCTAGCTTTGCCAATCTGTATTTTTTGTCATTGCTGCTTGTGTTAATTGTTTTGTGCTGCTGCATTGCCTCGTCCCTTAGTTTAGCATCTGAGCTCAGTAGATTTAAGTTAGCGTAAGAGGGGGTAGCCTCTAAGAGAATGAGTTGCGATGAATTGGAAGAAATGCATTGAGAAAACAGGTTTAGGTAGGATTTTCTTGGAAATAAATGTTGAGGTAAGAAATGTGTGAACATATAAATACAGAAAGCATGCTTAGATAGAATTTTTTTGGTGGAAACAAAGGATGAAATAAGAGGAAAGATATATGAAGTTTTGGGTTGGACTGCAGTACCAAATGTTACACTGAAAACGAACCCTGTCCTTTCCTATTGGTGTTATCCCACTATATGTTTGTGTACCCTTGTGTATTTGTTTTCTTCCTGTCTCTGTGTACAGTTTCATAGAATTTTTTTCTCTTTTAATATTAAGCTACATTCACTATGAGGAGGAATACTGTTATCCTCAAATATAAGTTGCATTAATAATATGTTATTTTCTTTGTAAAGTTGTTTACAATTCTGTTCTGTTTCAATGTTCATGTGTGAAATTAATGTTTCGAAAACTATTCTCATTATTTTATGTATGTACTTATGTCACTATTTTTGTAACACTGATGTATATGTTTATTTGTATTCTTTTGTAAAGCCTGTACTACAAATGTTATCTGTATTATTATGTTTTTAATTATGTATTTTGTACCTTTGTAATTGTATTCTTATGTTATAAAATTGTAATTGTCACCAGTTCATGACATTATTAACTTGTAAGTTCCATTTCACTGCACACGTTTCTGTTGGTCATAGTATATGGACAATATGTGAGAAGTAGGGACTGATAGTGTTTGCACGTGTGTTAATAATTCAGCAAGGGACTGGATAACAGCATTGCTGGTTCTAAGGACATTTAAAAAAAAAAAATTTCGTGAGTGCACAAGTGGTGGTTTATGGACTTGCTATCTTCTCAGCAAGACTCTTCAATGGTGATTGTGCACCTGCACAGTCGCAACAGATGGCTGCTGGCCATCTCTACAAGGACTACAGTGGGTCTGCATCTCTGATGACCCACCACTACCATTATTTCTACAAGGACTGCAGTGGGGTCTGCACCTCTGGTGGCCCACCAATACCGTAATCTCTACCAGGACTACAGTGGGTCTGCTCTGTGATGACCTACCTACCAATATTCATCAAAACTTCGACTGACTCTGCAGTGGGTTTGCTCTGTTGTGGCCCATTACCTGTCAGCATGTCGAGAGTCAGCACTGTCTTTCCATTGGAAGGACAACACTACTTCTTCAAGACTGCATGGAAATCCACTACTTCTGTGTGCAATTTCTTTTACTAATGAGACTTTGTGAAAAAAAACCTGTGATTACCGTAATGAATGATCAGGACTGTCTTTATAAACTGTGAGAAAATTTTAGCTTTTGACCAACATTGTATCAATAAGTGTGTGCATTTGATTTCTTTGTTATTGTAATTATGAAAAATTTTATCAAATCATTATTGGCCACTGCCCAAAAAAAATTTTGTAAAATTTTTTGTGGGGAGCATGGGGGCTATGTAAGTAGGCTGTTTATGTTTTCTTATTGGCAACGTTACGTAGCGCTCAATATGAAAATCACTGGCTGTGCTGTGTGCAGTCTGTGGCTAGTTTGCATTGTTGTCTGCCATTGTAGTGTTGGGCAGCAGCAGCTGGCTGTGAACAGCGCGTAGCGTTGCGCAGTTGGAGGTGAGCCGCCAGCAGTGGTGGATGTGTGGAGAGAGATGGCGGAGTTTTGTAATTTTTCATGAACTGGTATATTTATATATGATGATATCAAGGTAAATACATTGTTTGTTCTCTATTAATATCTTTCATTTGCTAACTATCCCTATCAGTAGTTAGTGCCTTCAGTAGTTTGAATCTTTTATTTAGCTGGCAGTAGTGGCGCTCGCTGTATTGCAGTAGCTTGAGCAGCGAAGATTTTGTGAGGTAAGTGATTTGTGAAAGGTATAGTTTAATGCTAGTCAGGGCCATTCTTTTGTAGGGAATTTTGAAAGTCAGATTGCGTTGCGCTAACAAAATATTGTGTGTCAGGTTAAGGTCAGTCCTGTATAAATTGTTCAAAGGGGACGTTTCACCATCCCTAATCAAACTTCCGTCCTTTATGAATATGAAACACTCCGACAGTGATGAATAAACGTATCCAGAAATTACTGCAACCAGTCGCCTATTGTTGTATTCTTCAATTTTTATTTTCCATTACCGGTTTCGAATCGCATGCCGGTTCATCGTCAGGTGGCAGATATTTATTGCTTGCCTGCAGCATTGTGCGCGAGGTGTAGCCGTGGCAAGTTGTAAGGACGGAACATGTAAGGACTTGATATGGCGAGAACTGTTCTCATTATGAGATCGATTTAGTTGCATTACTTAAAATTATTAGTATCTGCTGGTTTGTTCTTGGTGCGCACAGCACATGTCTATTTTTCGATGTAACTACATGTTGCCGGCCGGAGTGGCCGAGCGGTTCTAGGCCCTACAGTCTGGAACCGCGCGACCGCTACGGTCGCAGGTTCGAATCCTGCATCGGGCATGGATGTGTGTGACGTCCTTAGGTTAGTTAGGTTTAAGTAGTTCTAAGTTCTAGGGGACTGATGACCTCAGAAGTTAAGCCCCATAGTGCTCAGAGCCATTTTTTAACTACATGTTATTTTTACAATAATGAATATGATATAAACCCATATGCCCCAAACCCATATGTACTTACTGTCGTCAGTGTGGAATGCAAGAGCTGAACACAGAAGATCACTGCCCCAACACAAACTCTTGGAACAAAACTCTATTCTTGCCTTTTGGTTTGTTTACATTTTGCAAGGCACGTGAAAATTGTTAGCAGTGGCTAAGTTAGTGAAGTGCTGTAAAATTAACGTCACTGGAAAATATCTGTTGCCGGCTAGAGTGGCCGAGCGGTTCTAGGCGCTACAGTCTGGAGCCGCGTGACGCTGCGGTCGCAGGTTCGAATCCTGCCTCGGGCATGGATGTGTGTGATGTCCTTAGGTTAGTTAGGTTTAAGTAGTTCTAAGTTCTAGGGGACTGATGACCTCAGAAGTTAAGTCCTATAGTGCTCAGAGCCGTTTTGAAAACATCTGTTACGTTTCCCAGAATAATGTGTGCACCAAGAAAAACCAACAGACATGAATAACTGTAGGTAATAGCTAAATCGATCTTACAGTGTGAATAATTCTCGTCAGATTAAGTGCTTACGTGCTTCGTTTTTACATCTTCCCACGACTTCACGACCGCCACAGTGCTGCAGACATGCAATAAATATATACCAGCTGATGTTGAATCCCTAGGCGATTCGAAACCCGTAATAGAAAATAAAAACTGAAGAATAATGCTGTAGGTGACGGGTTGCAGTAATTTCTGGATACGTTTATCAATTCTAATCGGTACATCAGGGAACAACTTTCGTCCTTCTAGAGTGAGCTGTAGAGGATAAAAACTCTAGGGCTGAGGTTCCCAACCTTTCTTAGACGATTACCCCTGAGTGCAATTAGACATTAGCTAGTACCCCCGCCCTCCCCCCCCCCCCTCCCTCCCCACCAACTTTAGAGCTTTAGTGCGTAACTCAAACCTAGAATGACAGATTTTTCTTGCCATATTTTTATTTTGAAAATTATGAAAGGTGACTGATAATTAGTTTGCGTGCGCGTGAGTGGGGGGCAGCAGGGGGATGTTAGAACGAATGACGAAGGAATTCGTGCTTCACCACAAGTGCTATCAACAACTCCTACTCTGATAAGAAAGAAAACTATCCCCAGTGAGGGTATACACTTGTTACAAACACATACTTCCTCTGCATTACTCCTCTCCATTTCAGGACTTGCTTGGCCTGCATACTGCAACCCCATTTAAAATCAAACAGGTACAGATATATGCACTATATTTTTTTTCTTTCGAGTCATCAGTCTTCAGAGTGGCTGAATGCGGCGCGCCACGAATTTCTCTGCTGTGCCAACTTCTTCATCTCAGGGTAGCACTTGCAACCTACGTCCTCGATTACTTGCTGGGTGTATTCCACTCTCTGTTTTCTCCCCTACAGCTTTTTCCCTCTGCAGCTCCCTCTAGTATTACGGATATTATTCCCTGACGTCTTAACAGATGTCCTATCATCCTGTCCCTTCTCCTTGTCAGTGTTGTCCACATATTCCCATCCTCTCCGATCCTGCACACAACCTCCTCATCCCTTACCTTATCAGTCCACCTATTTTTCAACATTCGTCTGTGGCACCACATTCCAAATGCTTAGATTCTATTGTGTTCCGGTTTCCCTACAGTCCATGTTTCGCTACCATACAATGCTGTAACACCAGGCGTACATTCTCAGAAATTTCTTCCTCAAATTAAGGCCTATGTTTGATACTAGTAGACTTCTCTTGGAAAAGAGTACTCTTTTACCAGTGCTAGTCTGCTTCTGATGACCTCCTTGCTTCGTCCATCATTGGTTATTTTGCTACCTAGGTAGCTGAATTTCTTAACTTCATCTGCTTCGTGACCATCAATCCTGATGTCAAGTTTGTCGCTGTTCTCATTTCTGTTAGTTCTCACTACTTTCGTCTTTCTTACTGTTTGTAAATCACTTGACTGCTGCTCTCCTCACTTCTGAACTCACAGAAATAGGACGAGTTCAGGCTGTTAATCTCTTGCGTCTGATCACTCTAATAATAATAGTAGTACATCTACATCTACGTGGATACTCTGCAAATCACATTTAAGTGCCTGGCAGAGGGTTCATCGAACCACCTTCACAATTGGCTCTGGCTCTGAGCATTATGAGACTTAAATTCTGAGGTCATCAGTCTCCTAGAACTTAGAAGTACTTAAACCTAACTAACCTAAGGACATAACACACATCCATGCCCGAGGCAGGATTCGAACCTCCGACCGTAGCTGTCGCGCGGTTCCAGACTGTAGCGCCTAGAACCGCTCGGCCACTCTGGCCGGCCCACCTTCACGATTCTCTATTATTCCAATCTCGTACAGCGCGCGGAAAGAATGAACACCTAGATCTTTCCGTGCGAGCTCTGATTTCCCTTATTTTATCGTGGTGATCGTTTCTCAGGTCGGTGGCAACAAAATTTTTTCGCATTGTGAGGAGAAAGCTGGTGATTGGAATTTCGTGAGAAGATTCCGTCGCAACGAAAAACGCCTTTCTTTTAATGATGTCCAGCCCAAATCCTGTATCATTTCTGTGACACTCTCTCCCATATTTCACGCTAATACAAAACGTGCTACCCATCTTTGAGCTTATTCGATGTACTCCGTCAGTCCTACCTGGTAAGGATCCCAAACCGCGCAGCAGTATTCTAAAAGAGGACGGACAAGCGTCGTGTAGGCAGTCTCCTTAGTAGATCTGTTACATTTTCTAATAAGGAGACGGCACGACCGTGGGGTCCGTGATTTTTCCGAAATTTTGTGTGGTGAAAGAGGACCCCTAACACCTCACGTGGTTAAAATATTAGGACGCACTACTCGGAAAATCCCGAGAAAAATCGATCCATTCTTAGGTGCCTTGTGAGTATAAAATGTTAGTTTGTTGCCGAACCGCCGTCTGGCCTACATGGTTAGCGTTCGGACTCTTACGCCAGAGGTCTCGGGTTCGATTCCTCCTCTGGCACTTTCTTTTTTTTCTTCTATTGCTTGCAAAATCGCAGCGCATTGTTACAGGAGAATCGTGAAATTAATTCCCAGGAAGACTGTATAAAAATTCATTCTATAATTCACCATCAGTTATCGTCACCAATATTCCGAGACATGATTCAATATGCCTGGCTTGCCTCAAAATTATCAGAAACTCAAAACATTTTTGTAAATGTTAATGGGGCATATTTTTGTACAGACTTATTGCAAACGCCCTGTGATTGTAAAAAATCCGCTTTTATGTGTTGCGCAAGATGACGCAAAAATTATTGCTTTGTTTGTTTTTACGATAATTACCACTGCAGTTCTTGCTCATAATTATTATATATATAAAAATTGAATGTCCCCCAATCGAATTTGATATTCTGATTAAAAAATCAATGATTCTCCTTATATACTTTACAATGAAAAATGGAAAACCCACCACCATGAATTGTGTTGTTGGACAAAAAGAAAATAATTGTTATTCAATAATGTAACTGATTTGTTAAAGATAATGTAGGTTGGTGGAATAACAAAAGAAAATGAAACAGAAGGAAAAAAGTGCCAGAGGAGGAATAGAATCCGAGACCTCTGGCGTAAGAGTCCGAGCCCCTAGCTTTTTTTCTTCCTATTCTCATTTTGTTCGTTTTCTTTCGTTGCATCTGCTGGGTGCGAACGTCGCAAGACACCCGTTTCAGTTCGTCGTTAATCCATTAACTCAGTTTTTTTATTACAGAGGGCAGCTAACCCTCTGACCGAACACGCTGAGTTACCGTGCCGGCATAACATCTACGTCAGACGGCGGATCGGCAACGGACTAACATTTTATACTCATAAGGCACCTAATAAACTTTGGATCGATTTTTCCCGGGATTTTCCGGGTAGTGCGTCCTAATATTTTAACCACGTGAGGTATTAGGGGTCCTCTTTCACCACTCAAAATTTCGGACAAATCCCCGACCCCACGCTCGTGTCGTCTCCTTGTAAGTGTCGTGCCAATAAAACGCGGTTTTCAGTTAGCCTTCCCCACATTTTCTGTGTGTTCCTTCCAATTTAAGTTGTTCATAATTGTAATTCGTTGGTACTTAGAGTAATAATAATAATAATAATAATATTAATAATAATAATAAGAGAGTGTACAGCACTGCAGTAGCGCTTATTGTGTTACTGCTGGGTTGTGGTATCAGGTAATTCATATATCTGTAACGAAGCAATTTGTGGACTACTGCAGATATTATCTACAACTTGGAGAAGATATTTTCTTGATATATTTAGCATTTGTTACGAATATGTCTCACTTTTATCATCAGTGATGTATGGGTCAAAGTACAACACATGTGTGTTGTCGGTGGTCTATGTGATTAACCTCCATCGTATTAATGCTAGTAATTGAGAAAATGTAATTGTTGATAACTTACATAATCAATATTACAGTCTTACAAAATTATGATAATAGTACATGACAATCTTGTGAAAATAATTTAGTTTCGTGACTGAAACAGAATCGAATCGTTTAGGTTTTACCCCTCAGCAAATTTCATTTTACCCTCAGGAGGTAAATTACTCCCACGTTGGGAGCCACCACTGTAGGGGATGATGGTGGTAGTGATAAGTTTCTAAGGGACTGCGGAGGTCATCGGTTCCTCGTGTGAGCATGTGGGTGCTATTCTGTCATTTTGCGCAACGGATTAATCTGAGATGTACCCTTTACCCTGTGGGTCCTGCAAGATGCAATCCCCCCCACTACTACAGAAGTCAGACAGACGCTCCTAACGTTCTAAAGAGAAATGCCAGAAAAACTTTCAGCAATAAATATCTTCTGGAGTCGACTGCTGTAAGGAAAGTACACAAAAATTCACAAAATTTCTTACATAACTAGTGGGATACTTGGATACTGGAGTAGTGCTAGTTAGTGTAAGAAAAACATGAAACTAACGAAAATTATTATTTATTTTGCAAAAATTCTGAGAAAATCACAATGGCACTTTTAATTATGAACCGAACACGTTATTTCCGGGCTCTTTTCAGAATGTGAAGTTACCTCTTAACGATAGGATTCGCTAATGAAATTTCTATACAAAGTTTAAGATTGTTATTGACTTGTCAGAATGGCTGAGAGCCGCGCCTACTCAACTTGAATAATTATCCGTTAGAATGTTGCTAGGTACGATCGAGGCTGTCGCGTGTGAAATGCAGTGAAGTGTACTGTTGTGGAGGAAATATGAGGCTTGCAAGAGCTGTAGCGCACAATACCATAAGCTGCAATGACTGCTGTCTGCGCCGCTCGCTGCTGACAAATAAGATAACTCTCGTTCTATTTGGATTGACCTCCGCCAACCAAACTCTCCCCACGATTTGATGAAGTCAAGGACTCCTATTTGCCCCTAGTCTAACTATTGGCGCCGTACACCAGTCAGATAACCAGTCCACCGCGATGCCACTCAAAAATTCGCTCGCAGGCGTTTAACTATAACTCTGTCTGTTCACACTGCTCAGTAAGTGTGGTGGCCAACACAGTGAACAATTCTTAATCGCAAGGACTCAATATAGAGTCGCACTTGGATTCGCTCTCGACAGAGGTGCTCTCCCAGTGAAGTACTGAGGAGAGACTTGTTCCTCGCTCTTTGAGTCCACGTACGAGCGCGCATGCTCTCGTTACGTGATCTCGCTCCAAGAGCGACAACGGAATGGCCCCTCTCCACATGAAGGGGTCTCTTCCATTACTCCTTCAGCTCAAGGCGTCAGAAATATCGTCTGCCAATCAGTGTTGCTCTTCTGAAATGGAAGAATGACGTTTCGTTTAAGGCGACCAATCCGGAAATCTGTAGCATCGGCGTTTGGCGTTTGCTGTCTCCCTGTGAAAATCTCTGAAACTGCGTGCTGTATTTGCAAAGAATGCGTAGGTTGGGCGCTCCCACACAATGTAGCGGAATTTGCTTTTAAGCCGAACATGGGTCTTTCTTCCCTTTCACTCGAGCACACGCTGTCCGCTCCACAGGCTGCCGCCAGCCGATGTAGATAGCTCCCTGTGAAAACCTCTGAAGGGACCGGCGTCCTGGCGTGCGGTGTTTGCCTCTCCCGAACTAAACGCCCCTGCGACCGTCGTGTCTGGAATGTATGTGTGTACGCCAGCCTCGAGTATTTCAACTACGGTGTGCTTACTTGTTATTTCCATATCGTTTACATGAATTCATACAACATTGACTTTATCTTATCGAGTTTGGGTTCGAATGAAGTGTCTTGATGTGCGGAATATGATTGTGAGGGCGGAATATGTAAGCAATGAAGGTCAGGAGACCACAATGTCTTACACTAGGCATACACATTACTTAATCTAATAATTTTTTCATAATGCAGAGCCACAGTCATAATATATATCTTTAAAGTCAGTACCGCCATCAGACTATTGTTTATCTACAGAGTTACATTTGCACCTACACAATCATGATTTCGGCTTCAAAGTGTTTTAAGTGTTATGAATTGCCTAAGATGGCATGCTGTCGTACTAAAATACACTGTTAGACACATTGTCTAAGAGTCGATATTTCTGGCAGAGCCTATTGCTTTGTTTCATTACTGAGTACACCATCTTGACTGAAGGATGGTGTACTCAGTAATGAAACAAAGCAGTAGGCTCTGCCAGAAATATCGACACCATCTTGACTGAAGGATGGTGTACTCAGTAATGAAACAAAGCAGTAGGCTCTGCCAGAAATATCGACTCTTAGACAATGTGTCTAACAGTGTATTTTATTACGACAGTATGTCATCTTAGGCAATTTATAACACTTAAAACACTTTCAAGCTTAAATCATGATTGTGTAAGTGTAAATGTAACACAGTAAATAAACGCCGTGCGGGATTAGCTGAACGGTCTAGGGCGCTGTAGTTACTGATTGTGCGGCTGGTCCCGGCGGAGGTTCGAGTCCTCCCTCGGGCATGGGTGTGTATGTTTGTCCTTAGGATAGTTTAGGTTAAGTAGTGTGTAAGCTTAGGGACTGATAACCCTAGGAGTTAAGTCCCATAGGATTTCACACACATTTTCCATTACTGTAAATAAACAACAGTCTAATGGCGATAGTGACTTTAAAGAAATACTTAATCTAGCTTAAACTAATAGCGTAAGTTAGGACAGTACACACACCCATGCCCGAGGGAGGACTCGAACCTCCGACGGGGGGAGCCGCGCGAACCGTAGCAAGGCGCCTAAACCGGGCGGCTAGTACGCGCGTCAGGGAAAGACGGACATTGGAATAAACCCAGCAAGTAACTGAAGAGGTGTTCAAGTGCTGTTCTGGGATGGAGCGCTAGACTCGTACAGGAGTTGAGATAGTGGCGGTTCGCATGAAACCAGTGAGAAGACCGGGGACTCTGGAAATGAACCGCTCTTTGGCAGCGGGTCTTGATCTGCACAGTGGCAGTGCAGCGTGTTTTGGGCGCGAGGCGTCACCGCCAGCCGAGCCGAGCAGCTGCGCCTCGCAGCTCCCAGCTGCCATGCCGGTCTGCTCCCACGGCCCGGACACTTCTGGCCCCCAGCCAGGGGCGCCGGCTTCGTTTCCCGGTTCCCACAGGCTCCAGCCGTCCATCAGGCGTCCACGTGGACGCACCGCGCTGGCCCGTCAAGGGGACCGGTTCGCGGAAGTTTCCAAAAATTTGTCATTTTTCTAAATAGTGTATGTAGCTCAGAGAATAATAGTCGTGTACCCGTGTCATGCTTACTGTCTTTCAATAAATCTTTCGGAAACAATCTGATGTATGAACAACAGCTTTTGATTTCAAACTGTTTACTGAATTATATTCTGTGTTGCAAGTGAAATAAAGCATGTTAATTATCAATGTACAGTAGAGGTCTCGAAATGAAAAGAAAGTAGAAACTTTCTTTTATTCTTCGAAGTTCTTTACACTATTGCTTTTAAAGCACACTGTTAAAATAATGTTGCTGTATAAATTATGATTCAAAAAATTTTTTTAATACTGATTACCAAAAATTTCAGTAACTAGCTCTTGTTTTTCTTTCATAAGGTCTTCAATTTTCGAGTGTAAGTCATAAGAATAGTCTAGTGTTGTAAGTAGGCTGTTTAGGTTTTTATGTTGGCACCGCCACGTAGCGCTTTGTATGAAAATCACTGACTGTGCTCTGTGCTGTTTGTGGCTGGTTGGCATTGTTGTAATATTCGCTATTGTAGTGTTGGGCAGTTGGATGTGAACAGCGCGTAGCTTTGGGCAGTTGGAGGTGAGAGAGGGGAGAGAGATGGCGGAGTTTTTAGAGCGGACGATCTGGACGTGTGTCCGCCAGAAAGAGTAAATTTGTAATACTGGATATCATGAACTGATATATATATTATGACTTTTGAACACTATTAAGGTAAATACATTGTTCGTTCTCTATCAAAATCTTTCATTTGTTATGCCTATCAGTAGTTAGTGCCTTCAGTAGTTTGAATCTTTTATTTAGCTGGCAGTAGTGGCGCTCGCTGTACTGCAGTAGTTCGCGTAACGAAGATTGTGAGGTAAGTGATTCGTGAAAGGTATAGGTTAATGTTAGTCAGGGCCATTCTTTTGTAGGGATTATTGAAAGTCAGACTGCGTTGCGATAAAAATATTGTGTGTCAGTTTAGTGTTGATCAGAATAAGTAAAGAGAGAAATGTCTGAGTACGTTCAGTTCTGCTCAGCTATTTGAAAATCAAATAACGTAAGAGGTTTATCAGCACAGTAATTCACTAATTTTTCTAAGGGGACGTTTCAGTGTTCAGTATGTTTTAAGAAAGTATACAAAATTTCAGTCCTCTATCTTTAATATTTTTAACCAACGTATTAGCCGAACACCAAAAAAGCGAACTTCCGGGAAATTCGAGCTGAAGTTTGTTTCTCTACCTACTAATGTATCCCAAGTCCATATTCATTTCTTTTATAGTGTTGTTCTCCCTCCCTTTTCTTTTTCAGACTTCTTACTGTTCCTTTTTTGGTGACTTCCAACCTTGGTTTCCCTGCTTTGGAGTGTCTCCTGCGGCCAATGGCAATTAAATTTTTCTCCATATTAAGTGTACCAGACACCCCCATCAGTTCCATTACCTTAACTCTTAGCACTACACTGTCACTGAGACGTAGCAGGGCATCCATCTGAATAATTTTCAAAATATTTAGTCGTACCACAATACTTTCTCATATTCGTTCCCATACATGACTGTTAAACCTCTCCTTTTGGTTTTCAATATTACAATGTAATTACTTCTTTGATGGAATTGTGTCACTAGGCCATCAGAGACTAAAAAGTCATAAAAAACAAACAAGTGAGATAAAAGTCTGTTTTCAACAGAGCTGTTTGCATGACATGGGGACGTCATCATGTGTGCCAACACTTTTAAATTCCTCTAATTTTAGGACTTTCTTGGGTACAATTTCTTTGTAGTAAACTTTTTCTTGTTCAGAAAACTACGGAGAACTTTTTTAAGACAAAAACTAAAAAATCTATTTTGTGACACTTATTCATGTACCAGTTTCCTTAAGGATTTTCGTACTGCGGCTCGATGGCGGTTGTCTGATTCTGGCGGGCAGCGCATTGCCGCTTAACCCTCGCAATACGTTCAACGATATCTATGGTCAGACCGACTTCACCAAGGTCTCTTTTTAAGCTTTCTGAAATGACTATGGAGACGTGATACAATTATTTTAACTCCAGCAATACCAACACATTTTCCATAACGTGTACTACCAACTTCATGCCCACTAAACACTGTAAAAATCCATAATTCGCCAATTGTTAACTGGTATGCTGATGGCAAGTCTCAACGTTGGGGAGAGAAAGGTCCAAGTCCATAGAGGATTCTCAGCAACAAACTTTATTTACTGAGAATGCTATCTACACATTTACCCAACAAATAGTACAAGCCCTAAATAGCAAATTGTCGCCAGTTGGCATTTTTTGTGATCTCTCCAAGACATTTGAGTCTGTAGATCATGTTACATTCTTAGAAAAACTCAGGTTTTATGGAATTGAAGGTTAGACACACAGCTGGTTTGAATCATACTTAATGAACAGAAAGCTCAAAGTTTGTACTGAATAGCACAAATAATGTCGGGAGGGTGGTAAATTCTAGTGAATGGGAGTCCCACAGGGTTCAATTTTAGGTCCTCTGCTGTTCCTTATTCATGTGAATGACCTCTGGCTTAACTTTCAACAAACGGAACTAGTACTTTTTATAGATGACACGAGTGTTATAATAAATCCCATTCCAGAAAAAAGAAGCTGAAGATATTGTTAAGGATGTCTTTCAAAGAATTACTAAGTGGTTCTCAGAACATAGACTCTCCCTTAATTCTGAAAAAAAAGAACTCACTATATCCAGTTCTGTACACCGTATAGAGTCATACCGACAATAGATGTACCATATGAACAGGGCTCAGTTAACAGGGTAGATTTCTCCAAATTTTTAGGTGTTCACATTGATGACAACTAGAACTGGAAGAACCATATTACTGAGCTTCTCAAACAACTAAGTTCCGCTTCTTTCGCTCTTCGTATAATCACTAGTCTTGGTAATAAACAGATCAGCTTCCTATAGTACTTTGCATATTTCCACTCAATAATGTCTTATGGTATAGTTTTCTGGGGTTACTCACCACTTAGACATAAAATACTGACTACACAAAACAGAGCAGTGAGAATAATTAGTGGTATTCACCCAAGGACATCATGTAGGCATCTTTTCAAGGAGTCAGGTATTTTAACTGCACCATCAGAGTACATATATTCGCTAATGAAATTCGTTACAAATAATCCATCTCAATTCGCGAAGAACAATGATATTCATACGTACAACACTAGAGGGAAAAATGACCTTTCCTATCCGTTATTGAAGCTATCAGTTGCTCAAAAATGAGCACATCATTCAGCAACAAAAATGTTTGATCGTTTGCCCAACAACATAAAGTGTCTGGAAGGTAGCAGATCAAGTTTTAAATCTAGCTTAAATTCATTTCTTTTGGCCAACTCCTTCTACTCCATGGACGAGTTTCTATTTCAGAAATGGTAAAAAAAAGTGTACCTCTAAACGTAGTTGCATGTGTAGAACTAAAAATTTCAGTAATATTAATATTAGCATTATCCTTGTGTGTATATATATATATCTTGTAATCTGACTTGTTCCACATCATATCGATAAAGTAATCGGGAAAATGATCTACGGAACATGACATAACTAAAACTAAAAACTAAACCAGGCGTCGAAACAACCAACACTGGTAATAGCACAGAGACACAATTGCACTCCAACTTGCTAATGCTTCAAATGATACATAAAGTCAAAAATTCAGAAAAATCTTGCAAGGCAATAAGCGTAACGTTTAAAAATTATACTTCAAGACAGCTGGCAGTGACTTCCTTCAATAAAACAATTTCTTTTTAACTTCGAACTTATGCTAAGCTTGTGACAGAACTTAGTTGCAAAATATAGTTTTCCTTAAAAACAAAACAAAAACCCAGAAGCTTTAGGAAAAGACTTCACAGATATTCTTCTTGATAAATGCAAATACTTTAGACAGAATTATTAGACGGAGGACTAACAAGCCTGGTGGCTCCGGAAGAGGTTGAAATTCTTTGAATAGTTTAAAACATCAAAAAACATTATTTACAGTCTACAGTTTTAAAACAAAAAAATTGTTAGAGGTAGAATACTTGAGTCAATTACAGTAGTACTCAAACTTAGTAGCCTTTCTTGGTCGTAGACCCACTTAGCTCTACTGGACACGTGGCAACGTGTGAGGCGCAGCCCGTCCGGCTCACAAAACAGGTTCTTCCTACAATGAAGAGCCGAACAAACTGGTACACCTGCCTAATATCGTGTAGGGTACCGCCAGCACGCGAAGTGCCGCAACGCCACGTAGCATGGACTTAACTAATGTCTGAAGAACTGCTGGAAGGAACTGAAACTATGAATCCTGCAGGGCTGTCCATAAATCCGTAATAGTACGAGGAGATGGAGATCTCTTCTGAACAGCACGTTGCAAGGCATCCCAGATATACTCAATAATGTTCATGTCTGGGGTGTTTGGTGGCCAGCGGAAGTGTTTAAATTCAGAAGAGTGTTCCTGAAACCTGTCTGTAGCAATTGTGGACGTGTGGAGTGTCGCATTGTCCTGCTGGAATTGCCCACGTCAGTCGGAATGGACAATGGACATGAACGGATGCAGGTGATCAGACAGGATGCTTACGTACGTGTCACCTGTCAGAGTCGTATCTAGACGTATCAGGGGTCCCATATCACTCCAACTGCACGCGCCCCACACAATTACAGAGCCTCCACCAGCTTGACCAGTTCCCTGCTCACATGTAGAGTCCATGGATTCATGGGATTGTCTCAATACCCGTACACGTCCATCAGCTCGGAACAATGTGAAACGAGACTGGTACGACCAGGCAACAAGTTTCCGGTACAAGTTGAAATGACACTTGTCCGAGCAGGCAAAATGTTTCCAGTCGTCAAGGTTCCAATACCGGTGTTGACGGGCCCAGGCGATGCGTAAACCTTTGTGTCGTGCAGTCATCAAGGGTATACGAGTGGGTCTTCGGCTCCGAGAGCCCATATCGGTGATGTTTCGATGAATGGTTCGCACGCTCAGAGTTACTGAATTGAAATCTGTAGCCATTTGCGGAAGGATTGCATTTCTGTCACGCTGAACGACTGTCTCCAGTCCTAGTTGGACCCGTTCTTGTAAGATGTTTTTCCAGCCGCAGGGATTTGGGAGATCTGATGTTTTACCGGATTCGTGATATTCAAGGTATGCTCGTGAAATGGTCGTACGGGAAAATCCCCACTTCATCGGTACCTTGGAGATGCTGTGTCCCATCGCTAGTGCGCCGCCTATAGCACCACGTTCAGACTCCCATAAATCTTGATAACCTGCCATTGTAGCAGCAGTAAGCGACCTAACATCGGCGCCAGACACTTGTTGTCTTGTATAGGTGTTGCCGACCGCAGAACCATATTCTACCTGTTTACATATCTTGGTATTTGAATTCGCATGCCTATACCAGTTTCTCTGGCGCTTGAGTGTCTCACACCAAAGAAACTACTAGAACAGGGCCCGTTTAGGCCAACTCTGAAACCAGCCAGCCTTTGCCAGGCAAGAACGTTAAATCAGATATTAACGTACAATCTTCTAAACAGCCAGTAAGCTGGAAGTCTTTCAAGGAAATTGCAATGTTTTAAGGCACGTGTGACTTTTTCATTGCAACTTCATCCATCAAATGATTTAAGTAGGGCGCTTATTGAAATACTCTGGCAGTGCGCAAAACAGTGAAATCAGAACTCGTTATAAGGTTTATATAAAATTGCCCCGTTAGAATTACAACCGCAATGGCATTGCATAATTTGAGCAGAGGTAACCAGTATGTAATCAAGTACTGCAAGAGCAACGTACTCCATTAAGTTGGTTCACTCACCAACACACTACAACATACTTTAAACAGCATAACAGACTTTACCACAGTCGCGCTGGCTTTAAATAAACAGATGTTACTCCAGCAAAATTTCCAGGACACAAGTCCTATAGAATTTGAACGATTTGTACAGCTTTCGTAACTTAGCGAAAGTAAATTACGCAACAGACACAGGTAGTACTTGTATGCGCAACGGCACCTACAGCGCGAGGAACTCTCACGCACGAGTCCGCAGCTCGTGGCCCAGTGGCTAGCGTTGCTGCCTCTGGATCACGGGGGCCCGGGTTCGATTCCCCGGTGGGTTGGGGAGTCTCTCTGCGCAGGGACTGGGTGTTCGTGTTGTCCTTGTAAGACGTGTATATTTCTATTGTCAAACTTCTGTGAAGTTTCGAAGGTAGGAGACGAGGTACTGGCGGAATTGAAGCTGTGAGGACGGGGCGTGAGTCGTGCTTGGGTAGCTCAGTCGGTAGAGCACTTGCCCGCGAAAGGCAAAGGTCCCGAGTTCGAGTCTCGGTCCGGCACACCGTTTTAATCTGCCAGGAAGTTTCATGTCCTGTGATGCCTCTCCTCCTCCAAGACGCCCCGTTTGTCGTCCTACCCCCCTTCAAACTAACTAACGCTAACACACACACCCATGCCCGAGTGAGGACTCGAACCTTCCATCGGAGGGGAGGGGGGGGGGGGGGGAGCCGTGACGCGCGAACCGTGGCAAGGCGCCTGAGACCAGGCGGCTACCCATCGCTGCAGATCACGGGCGAGAAAACAGGGTACCCACCGGAATTGAAGCAACAGAAGATGACAGCGGCAGACAGATGTCTTGGCACGGTGGTAGGAGGCAGGCGGTTGTATTCAGGCCTCCGCACAGGAATCGTTAGCGCCAGGATTTCACCCGGAACAAGTCCCGCCCACTCACCCCCGGTTTTCCCGGTCTTTGTTCGGCGCCTGGGCATCGTTTCAGTTGACCCACGTGGCTTACCGCGTTCGGCTGCACTTGGAGTGAATGTTAAATTAACATCTTGCTAGGTCTTAAATTTTGCCAGGTAGTTAAGAGACACATTACAAGAAACGTGCACAATTGGCCTCAGCTGTGCCAGGTACTCCCACAGCAAACATAACAGAAAACAATGTAGCACTGAATTCTTTAAATAGGAGAACTCAGTTTCCAGATGAATAGCCTATGAAGAAACATACTTCTATGTGAGGAAAAGCACCCAAAGCTAAAACAGGATAAACCTACCCTCGAAGAATAATTTGTTTGGAGAAAGAGGAACCACAGTATACTTGACACTTAAGTTTCAGAACTCAGACAGTATATGTGAAACAAGCACCAATGTTCACTATACTTCCAGAGGGCATCAAAATTACTTTGTTGTTGCTAGATCGATCCAAGCTGATTTCGCGTGCTATTCACTGAATAGTTTTGCTGAAAAATTTTAGGGGTGAAAGAAGGACTAGCACAGTATGAAGGACGTTTTACAGCCATGAAACACCGCAGCATAGATTTCCTCCATAACTGCTCTGTGACAAACATAAACATCACATTATTATTTTTTTAAATGGTTTGAATGACAATTACGACATTAATAAATCTTTTGGTTAAAAACAGACAGGACAAAGAATAACGACACATTATTTTCCTGAGACGTTTGCAACAGCATATAGGTCACTAATCACACAGAAACAGCTACAATTCTTTGTAACCTCGTTTACAATGCGCAGGTATGGTATTAGAAGAATTTACAAGTTAAAATTCACCCATTACCCATGCAAATACTAACGAAATTTGTCATACATGCAAATATCTTACTGCTTTCATTAGGCATTTCTACTTTGACATTCTTATATTCTTTAATTTTCGTGAGCTACTATGAGGGCCTACATAAACAAAACAACCTTCACTTATTTCTATATAACGGTGATTTTAGACAACACAGTTATTCGAGTGCATCCGTGGCTTTACTGCCGACGTGACAAATTCAAGACCATTGTTTTCGCATTGTATGTTTGCTCTGCTGTTTCCCTCAAATAAACGTATTATAGTAAGTGCATTAGTTAATGAAAATTTCTCCTTATTGCCCTTAAATAACATCACGTTATTTTTTGTTTTCTATTGCTGGCGATGCTTTCAATTCTCTATAAATATTTTTATCTCTTTAATAATGCAGATTCATATTACATTACTATCCAGAAAAGCTTAAATTTCTTATCGTTACTGAATTTCATCACAGTATAACACGTGTTGGAGTGCGACGATAACAACTTTGTTGTAGCTTCCAGTTTGCGGAACTGGCGGCCGTTTAGGGGAGGGCCTTACACTATGGATAGGCGTGGAGGGGGGTGAATGGGCGGGACTTGTTCCGGGTGAAATCCTAGCGCTAAGGGCACGTCCTCCGCACGGCTGCACTGTCTTCCAGACGTAGCACATCCCCAGCTCTGCTACTAGCGTGAAGCCTCACGCCACGCCGTTCACTCACGAGCGTTGCTTCCGTACTCGGCCAAAACAAACTGCGGGCCCGCACGGCCCACCACCGACGGCGACTGACAGGGTCACTGCCCTCCACCGGTAACCAGCGTAACTCCCACCGCGTCTCGCTGCTGGGCCCACTCCAAATCGTTCCGCGCACGCCTAAGTAGCCGATCGCGACCCCGACACACTAACAGCTCCAGAGATAAGTTACGGCTCAGTAACTATGGAAGGGGTTTCTTTCAACAAAATGATGATTAGGGACCCTAGGTGGGTCAGTCAAATGTCGGGGGGGGGGGGGAGGGGAGTTTAACAATTACTTGTTGATTTTGCCTACTGGATCGGATCGTTGGCTCTGGCTTAAGGCCTGTTAGGAGACCCAACCTCTTAATTAAAACTGCCCCTTCACTAGTTTTGATTAATATTTAATAACTAAGTAGTGTTCAGGGAACTGATAACTACTAAACAAACAAGGATAGCATTGAACACATTTATTGAACACCAATCTTCCTAACATCAAACTGAACAATGACATACATTTATAAGTGATAAAATTAAGCTAGTAATGGCAATGGCCCTTAAATTCCAAAACTAACTCTTAACGTCGGATAACGCATCTGTACTTGTTATTTTCTACTCTCTCCCCTTGTCAGACGGCATAAAATGCGTGAGACAAACCTACTGCAATTAACAAATTCTCAATAAGAGCGTGGCTGGAAAAATGAGCTCTGGTAATAACAGGCGTGCGTAATATCGGATTAAATGCCGAAACTGAGCATCACTTACCAAATGCAGCAAACTGCCGTCTGCGTCGTCGAGGAGCATCAATTACAACAAAAATGAATTTATTTTCTCGAACAGGCTTCCTGTTCGTAAACTCCTATTCAAAAGCTAATTCTGCTTTCTTTCCAATCGTCTCGCACTCGTTAAGACGGTATTCACCAGCCCAAAGGCTGAATCCAGTAACGTCTTTAACAAAGTGTGGCTCAAGGGAATTGCTCTGCTCCTGTCTGCTTCCTGTGAGACAGTATTCCCAACCGTAATTAGCGGAATCAGCCTGTCTCTAACATTAAAACGTGACAGTACCCCTAACTGAATACTAGTTTCAGTTGCAGCTGCCAGACTTATTCAAAGTTCTGCACAGCACATTGAAAAGAATTTACTCTCCTACAGCAGAGCCGAAAGCACGACGTCCGCTCGCTACAGGAGCTAGGGCGCTTCTCTTGATAACAGCTCCAAAAGCTTCCCTCTGCACCCCCACGCCATTTTTCGAGCTGGCCAATCCCGTGGCTGTAGACCAGCACAGTTCGCTCCCACTATTATTTCCTGGCTTCTTCCAGCCAATTAAAACATTCTACGCCTTACTGCGCCTAGAATGTTCTGGAGCAAACTGAAACTCCGTTCAAAATTGAACCCACCGCCGGCCGGAGTGGCCGAGCGGTTCTAGGCGCTACAGTCTGTAACCCCGCGACCGCTACGGTCGCAGGTTCGAATCCTGCCTCGGGCATGGATGTGTGTGATGTCCTTAGGTTAGTGAGGTTTAAGTAGTTCTAAGTTCTAGGGGACTGATGACCTCAGAAGTTAAGTCCCATAGTGCTCAGAGCCATTCGAATCTTTTTTTTTTTTTTTTTGAACCCACCTCACGCGGGAAAAGGTCATTGAATGAGCTTAACCGCGTTTCTTAGAAAGCCCCAGAAAACGTTAAGATTCGTGGGAAGACTCCCTTAGGCGCCAGCTCATCTCGACATAGTGACGTCGGTGTAACGTCCAGCGCCAACGAGGCGCAGTCTCTCAAAGGCCCCGCGCAATGGGTGCCTACCTGCTCCGGCGGCGCGTTTCCCCCAGTGGGACGCTTTCGCATGCCGACTCGTAATGGTCGGTTGTAAACTTCCGCACCCTTCTGCCCTGCCTTTGAACAGTGCCGCTCGTCCGCTCCAGCCAAACTCCGTGAAAATATCACCTGAACCCCGACTTCATGCAACATGCGAATTTCTTAAAGTTAATACGCGCGTCTTTTGCCGTCTGATACCCCCTATATTAATTTCAATAGGCTGATTGCCTGATAAATAACATAATAACCGATATCTAACTCGTCTTTGCAACAGTTATTATATGACAGTAAGGTGCAAAATACTGCTACCTTACAACTTTTATTAACAACACATACAGAGGAGTCCAAAAAATGTATCCACTGTTTAAAAGTCCCTAACTGGCAAACTAATCGACAGAGTTGTCTCATTTTTGGTGAAAGTGTAGATTAAAGTCAAACTTAAAGATGTCACTGTAGGTGTTCGAAATGGTCACCATTAACATCCACACACAAACGATGCCGCCGAACTGCAGCACGAACTACCGCAACGTGTTC
Source organism: Schistocerca piceifrons (assembly GCF_021461385.2). Lineage (NCBI taxonomy): Eukaryota > Metazoa > Arthropoda > Insecta > Orthoptera > Acrididae > Schistocerca > Schistocerca piceifrons. The sequence goes on along the minus strand of NC_060146.1, from coordinate 142,648,520 downwards.
AGTTGGATATTTGCACATGAATGTACGATGGATTCTCGACGTTCATCCAATGTGCGTGGCTTTAAGCTACAGTTTCACCAAAAATGAGACAACTCCGTCAATTAGTTTGCAAGTTATGGATTTTTAAACAGTGGACACATTTTTTTGGACCCCTCTGTATTTTTAATGTATTCTGATCTCTAAGTAGCGTCCTGAAACTCAATATATTTTTTAGCGCAATCGTAGCGCTACCAACGCATTTTCCGTAATGTGTAGACCAAGGGTAGACATACTCCATAATTAAAACAAAAAATAATTTTAAAATACGAATTCGTCAATAGTTGTTGACTTTTATTCAGAACATAGTTTTTAAAGATAGACAATGAGTAATAAGGATCCTGAACCTGAAAATATATGACATTTGTTGTGAACACATGCATCCACTACAATGAATTTTTCTATTGACTGAAAAATTTAAAGGAATTACAGACTGTGGTCCAAGAAATTATTAAAAACAATAAATATTTTTTTCAAAATATTAAAATATAAATAATTAGATTACGATACTTTCAAAAGACCGGCGTAAAGTACATCTCCCGTCCCCTTGTATTGCAAGGGCAAAACAATTTTATTGTTAAAACAGTGGCAGCTCATCATTAATAACCAAATGAAACAACAAGTTTACTGTTACCAGTCATTGTTTATTGATCTCCACGACGCCTTACACAGGTTTAAACCTCCATCATTACATGATTTGCATTTTTTAGTATGGCGTGCGTGTTTGTGTGTGTGTGTGTGTGTGGTGTTACAATTTTTTGGAGGAATTTATGGCACTGTCTACCGGAGAAGCGGAACACTTTTTCAGAACATGGTTTTGGGTTTTTTCGACACACATTCAGTTTTGGTGAGTCTCCTTCATGTTCGACGCGGGCGCCAGGATTTTGGGATCCCTAAATCCTGCCATTAGGGCAGATTGCTTTACCCGATAGATGGAGCGTCGATTTGTGCGAAAAAGGTGAGTCGTTCGGAATGTGTTCAAATGGTTCAAATGGCTCTAAGCACTATGGGACTTAACATCTGAGGGCGTCAGTCCCGTAGACTTAGAACTACTTAAACCTAACTAACCTAAGGACATCACACACATCCATGCCCGAGGCAGGATTCGAACCTGCGACCGCAGCAGCAGCGCGGTTCTGAAGAGCCTACAACCGCTGGAGAACTGAAACGCGAAATTCGTACGTTCTGTTATGGTCGTCGCGACGCGCTTGCTACAGTATGTGCAACCTCTAAAGCCTCGCATGGCAGGAGTCGTTCCAGATCACGACGATCCGTTGTTTGAGCAAGCCCCTCTCGTGGACTTCCGAAGGCTCCATGTGAACACATCTCGGATACGCTCGACGTTTTCACCACTGCTGTTTCCTCTGCATATGCAACCAACTACTTGGGCAGGGGCGAGTACTTACTAAATCGGCGGCGGAACGCACGTTGCACTTGAACAATGGACCGAGTTTGCTCAAATTGCAACACCCAAAACGATTTCTCTTGTGATGTAGTCGCCATATAGCTAACAAGGTCCAGCGTTTGTGTCCCAGGCCAGCACCAGGTTTTACTCTCACAGAGACTTTTCAACGCAGCACGCTCTCCTGCACTGCGAAGTGAAAGATTCACTCTGGAAACCATATGTCTTCCTTTCATTACAAAGTGTAACGTCATTATTGACTGTCTGGTGTCTTTAAGTTTTATAGAGTCAAACCGTTCTTTATCTAACAGATACTAAATTTCCTTTTCCATTCCTTTGGACGTACACTGCTGGCCATTAAAATTGCTACACCAAGAAGAAATGCATATGACAAACGGGTGATTATATTTTCACGCAATTTGGCTGCATAGATCCTGAGAAATCAGTACCCAGAACAACCACCTCTGGCCGTAATAACGGCCATGATGCACCTGGGCATTGAGTCAAATAGAGCTTGGATGCCGTGTGCAGGTACAGCTGCCCATGCAGCTTCAACACGATACCACAGTTCATTAAGAGTAGTGACTGGCACATTGTGACGAGCCAGTTGCTAGGCCACCTTTGACCAGACGTTTTCAGTTGGTGAGAGATCTGGAGAATGTGCTGGTCAGACCAGCAGTCGAACATTTTCTGCATGCAGAAAAGCCCGTACAGGACCTGCAACATGCGCTCGTGCATTATCCTGCTGAAATGTAGGGTTTCGCAGGGATCGAATGAAGGGTAGAGCCACGGGTCGTAACACATCTGAAATGTAACGGTCACTGTTCAAAGTACCGTCAATGCGAACAAGAGATGACCGAGACGTGTAAGCAATGGCACCCCATACCATCACGCCGGGTGATACGCCAGTATGGCGTGGCGATGACGAATACTCGCTTCCCATGTGCGTTCACTGCAATGTCGCCAAACACGGATGCGACTATCATGATGCTGTAAACAGAACCTGGATTCATCCGAAAAAATGACATTTGGCCATTCGTGGACCCAGGTTCGTCGTTGAGTACACCATCGCAGGCGCTCCTGTCTGTGATGCAGCGTCAAGAGTAACCGCAGCCACGGTCTCCGGCTGATAGTTCGTGCTGCTACAAACGTCGTCGAACTGTTCGTGCAGATGGTTGTTGTCTTGCAAACGTCCCCATCTGTTGAATCTGGGATCGAGATCTGGCTGCACGATCCGTTACAGCCATGTGGATAAGATGCCTGTCATCTCGACTGCTAGTGATACGAGGCCGTTGGGATCCAGCACGGCGTTCCGTATTACCCTCCTGAACCCACCGATTCCGTATTCTGCTAACAGTCATTGGATCTCGACCAACGCGAGCAGCAATGTCGGAACCGCGATAGGCTACAATCCGACCTTTATCAAAGTCGGAAACGTGATGGTACGCATTTCTCCTCCTTACACGAGGCATCACAACAACGTTTCACCAGGCAACGGCGGTCAACTGCTGTTTGTGTATGAGAAATCGGTTGGAAACTTTCCTCATGTCAGCACGTTGTAGGTGTCGCCACCGGCGCCAACCGTGTGTGAATGCTCTGAAAAGCTAATCGTTTGCACATCACAGCATCTTCTTCCTGTCGGTTAAATTTCGCGTCTGTAGCACGTCATCTTCGTGGTGTAGCAATTTTAATGGCCAGTAGTGTATTTTGCTCTCTTTGCATCAGTGAGCGGATGGAAATGACGCTTTTGGAAAACTAAAATTTCCTCTGCAGGAACCAACAAGGACTCCGCAAACGGGGATCTTGCGAAACCCAGTTCGCTCTGTTCTCTTGTGAGATCCACTAAAGTGCCTGGCAGAGGGTTCATTGAATCACGTTCAGGCTATCTCTCCACAATTCCACTCTCAAACAGCATGTGGGAAACACGTACTGTGATTTCTCTTATTTTATTTCAATGTTTGTAACACTAAAATATTTTGACATTCAGAGTAGACAGCTGGTGTTTGAAATTTCGCCGTAATGCAAAACCCATTTGCTTTAATGATTGCCATCACAACTCGTTCATCATATCCTTGACATTTTTTGGGATAATACGAAAGAAGCTGCCTTTCTTTGGGCAATTTCGATGTCCGCCGTCGGTCCTATCTGGTAAGGATCCCATACTGCACAGCGGTACTCTACCGGAGGAGCAAAACGCGTTGTGTAGGCAGTCCCTTTGGTATATCTGTTGTATCTTCCGAGTGTTCTGCCAATAAAACGCAGTCTTTGGTTTCCTCTTCCCCACAACATTATCTATATGATCGTTCCACTTTAAGTTGTTCATGACTGTACATCATGCGTATTTAATGGAATCAACAGCCTTTAAATTTGTGTGATTTACGGTGCAACGGAAATTTAACTGATTCTTTTAGTACTGACGTGGATGATCTCATAGTTTTCCTTATTCAGAGACAATTAACACATTTAGCACGTCACAGATATCTTATTTAATTCATTTTGCAACTGATTTCGGTCTTCTGATGGCTTTAGTAGCGGGTGGATGAACGCATCATATGCTAACAATCTAAATTGTTTGTATATATTAGAAACAGCAAAAGGCCTACAAGAGGAATATCGGATATCACTTATGTTTTACTCGATGATTTTCTGTGGATTACTACGAACTGCGACTTTTCTGACAGGAAATCACGAATGCAGTCGCATATCTGAAGCGACAGGAAAGCAATCCTATTAGAAGTCTCTTGTGAGGAATGGTGTCAAAAGTTTTATGGAAATCTAGAAATATGGAATCGATTTAATGAAAAAAACAATACAATCTTACCGAGTATTGGACCAGATTTGCGACTGGATTCAACACTTTCTTGCAGATAGAACTCCACAAGTCACTCATAACGGAACAAAATCGACATGTGAAGGTAGTTTCCGGAGTATTCTAAGTGACTGTATATAAGTGACGTAGTAGAAAGCGTCGCAAACTGTAGATAGTATCGATTTGCAAACTCTGCACAGCATTAATCAATGGTGCAAACTCTGGCACTTGACCCTGAACGTAAATAAATGTAACATGCTGCAAATATACAGGAAACATTATCCGCCACTGTACAACTACACGACTGAGGACAAATTGCTGCGAACAACATGTACTGTAAAATGTCTTGGAGTAATTACCCCGCTGACCTTAAGTAGAATAATCACAGAAAATAGTTACGTAGGAAAAGCAGATGATACATTCATAGGCAAAAACCTTACAGTATTGTAATTCATCCACTACAATTATGGCTTACAAGAAATTTGCGCGAATTAATCTTGAGTATTGCTCATTAGTTTAGGATTGATGAGAGGTTCGATTGATAGAAGAGATAAACAAGATTCACCGATGAGCGGCGCATTTCGTCGCGACATAGACGGCGGGAGAGCGTTAACGAAATGCTAACAAACTACTGTGGCCGACGGTACAAGAGAGGCGCTCTAAATCGTGCGGAGGTTTACTGTTGAAATTACAGCTACACTATGTGATGGTGATCTTTGGTTTGTAGGGCGCTCAATAGCTCGGTCATCAACGCCCGTACAAAGTCCCAATTTTTATACAGTCCAATTTTTCACGCAATCCAATCGAGCCACTGTCACGAATGATGATAATGAAATGATGAGGACAACACAAACACCCAGTCCCCGAGCAGAGAAAATTCCCCATCTTGGACGGGAATCTAACTCGGGACCCCGTGATCCAGTGCAGCAACGCTAGCCACAAGACCACGAGCTGCACACTACGTGAGCAAAAGCATCCGGACACCTGGCTGAGAATGATTTACAAGTCCGTGACGCCCTCCATCGGCAATGCTGGAATTCAATATGGTGTTGGTCCACCCTTAACCTTGATGACAGGTTCTACTCTCGCAGGCATACCTTCATTCAGGTGCTCTAAAGTTTCTTGGGAGTGGCAGTCTATTCTTCAAGGAGTACTGCACTGAGGGGAGGTATCGATGTCGGTCGGTGAGGCCTGGCACGAAGTCGGCGTTGCAAAACATCCCGAAAGTGTTCTATAGGATAGAGGTCAGGAGTCTGTGCAGGGCAGTCCATTACAGGGATGTTGTTGTGTGTAACCACTCCGCCACAGGCCGCGCACTATGAACAGATGCTCGATCTCGTTGAAAGATGCAGTCGCCATTCCCGAATTGCTCTTCAATAGTGGGAAACAAGAAGGTGCTGAAAACATCAATGTAGACCTGTTCTGTGATAGTGCCACGCAAAACAACGAGAGGTGCAAGACCCCTCCATGAAAAACACAACCACACCATAACACCAACGCCACCGAATTTTACTGCTGGCACTACACACGCTGGCAGATGACGTTCACCGGGTATTCGCCACCCCCACACCCTGCCATCAGATCGCCACATTGTGTACCGTGATTCTTCAATCGCCGGCCGCGGTGAGCGAGCGGTTCTAGGCGCTGTAGTCCGGAACCGCGCGACTGCTACGGTTGCAGGTTCGAATCCTGCCTCGGGCACTGATGTGTACGATGTCCTTAGGTTAGTTAGGTTTAAATAGTTCTACGTTCTAGTGCTCAGAGCCATTTGAACCATCTGTCATTATCTCCCTCTCCTGTTCCAGTCGCGTATGGTTCGCGGGAAGAACGACTGTCTGAAAGCCTCCGTACGCGCTCGAATCTCTGTAATTTACATTCGTCATCTCCTCGGGAGGTATAAGTAGGGGGAAGCAATGTATCCGATACCTCATCCAGAAACGCACCCTCTCGAAACCTGGACAGCAAGCTACACCGCGATGCAGAGCGCCTCTCTTGCAGAGTCTACCACTTGAGTTTGCTGAACATCTCCGTAACGCTATCACGATTACCAAATAACCCTGTGACTCTCACGACGTCTAATGAGGTCGCTGATATGTAATTGGCAATAGATGGCAGCACAATGCACCTAACACGAAAAACCTATGTTTTTGGGGGGGTGCGGATATATTTGATCACGTAGTGTATTCTTCGCACGTGATATTCGGCAACGGAAGAGGGAAGCGGTATCAGGCAGTGACACCCTCCACCACACGCCGGCAGGTGGCGTGCTGAGCATACGATGTAGTGAGTAATTAGTGAGAAGTGGTCGCTAGGGAAAATACGATGGTTTTGCAGCGCCCTGCACCACGCATGCTGTAGCTGACGACCAGTGTGACGTATGGTCAGTGTAGGAAGCAAGCGTAGGCGGTGCGTGGTCGTGACCGTCAGAGGTCGTGAGAGTGTTCCAGCTCAGCAGTGGGGCGTAGGCAGGCAGGGCGCGGACACGGATGCTACTGTGGCGCAACCCGCTTGGGCAGCAGATGCCGCAGGGAGGGTCCCGGGTTCGTAGCGGCCGGTTTGTCTGGGTATCCGGCATGGGGTCCGCAAAGGGTTGCCCCAGCACGACGGAAAATACACTGTCCACTCACATTCATGTAACCACCTGTCCAAAGGCTTAATAACCACCTTTTGGAGCACGGATGAGAGTGAGGTTGTGGAAGGTAAGGCCTCAGACACGGCCAACCGATTCGGCTCAGATTTGGTAGGTCGCTTGTGTACAACCTAAAACGAAGGAATCTAAGATATTTGGGGCAACACACCCGCGTTTTTGAGAAAATCACCCCTAAAGGTTATGACGAGCGATCGACTCAAAATTGGCGGGATCGATAGATAATTCTAAATAGCGCATTTTTCATCACCAGGTATGGGGTCCGCACACGCATACGCAACGGCCAAGGTAACTGGATGCGAATCTCGAAGAAACGTAGTGGATGTTATTCTTTTGGTTTGTATTTTTCCATATCTCAACTGATAGGGATAGGAGGGTTAATAAGGCAAGTAAATCAACAAGGAATGTAATAAGGTAGGCAGATAAATTTCTCAAACCTCTTGGGATAGTAAACAACTAAAATGTTACTCCAGGTCACTTTACAATGGCTCTTCCAGTCACTGTTACGTGTCCTCACTTTTCTTGGAACATCTAGATGGATGGTACTTGTCATATAAACATTCGAAACAAATATTGTAGTGATTCTCCAACAAAGAGGTTCCTACGCAATGGTCTGAAGATGACCACAGTAGTGGTCGAAACGGGTCACCTTATTAAATAAATTGTGGTCAAGACTGTTTTTAATAGTAATTAAATATACTTACGGCACCAAGAGCATCTAATGAATGCAATCTTTCGACAGCTACACTGTTCGTTCCCTATGATATGACGAAGAGGCAACCGGGACAACATAACTCTCCCCGCGTGCATTCTATCCCATGCCTCGCTGTAAAGAAGCGTCGCACGGTTGGCTATCTGTGATCCCTCGTGAGGAAGTCGCAGCACTTTTACTAGTAGTTGTTTTCATGTGACAAGGCTTAAAAGTTTAATTACTAACTCAAGGCGTTTGGGAAATTCGTTTGCCTACCTTATTATTATCATTCCTTATTGATTTACTTACCTTGTTAACCCTCCTATCCCTATCAATTGAGACATGGAAAAATACAAACGAAAAGAATAACATCCGGTAGGTTTCTTCGAGATTCGAACCCGGGCTTTCCGCTTCCCAGCCAGTTACCTTGGCCGTTGCGCTATCGGTGCTGTAGCGACAGGCGTTAACCATGTGGGTACAGACGCGGCAGTCGTAAAAGTTGTTTCCTCGATTTCTGGAAAAGTATGAGTTTTCGGACCCCATATCTCATGATGAAAAATGCTCTATTTACAATTATCTATCGATCCCGCCAACTTTGAGTCGCTCGTTCGTCATAACCTTTAGGGGTGATTTTCTCAAAAACGTGGGGGTGTTGACGCAAGATATCTTAGATTCCTTCGTTTGAGACTGTACACAAGCGGCCTGCCAAATCTGAGTCGAATCGGTTGACCGTCTATGAGGCCTTCCCCTTGTGAGAGGGTTGTGGAGCCATGCCGACTCCAGCGTTGTGGCAGCTGCGCTAGATTTCTCGGTTGATGTTCCATGGAGTGAACAGCCCGACCGAGGTGGCCGCACAAATTCTCGATTGGATTTAAACCCGGGTAGTCTGGCGGCCAGGGGTGTACAGTGAACCCTGGCTCTTCGAACCACGCGCGTATACGGCGAGCTATGTGACACGTTGCACTGTGCTGCTGGTAGATGCCATCGTGTCGAGGAAAAAACAAACCGCATGTAGAGGCAGACGCGTTCCCCAAGAGTAGATGCTTACTTGATCCATTTTGTGCCTTACAGATTGACGACACCACTCAGGGAAAGGCATGAAAGCGTTCTCCAGACCATAACTCTCCCTGCTCCAGCCTGGTCCCTTCCTACTATGGCTGCATGGTGTCTGCTTGCACATGTTTCACGCCGATGGAGCATGAAATGTGATTCGTATGAAAAGGCCATCTGCCGCCTCTCGGATGCGGTACTGGCGTGCAAATTCCAGCCTTCGTCGCCGATAAGAAGCAGGCAGCACGGTTGCATGGACCATGCGCCTGTTGCGGAGGGCCTTACGTAGCAACGTTCGCTGAACGGCCGTAGAGAAGACGCTGTTGGTAGCGCCTTGGTTCAACTGGGCGGTCACTTTCTCCACAGTCGCACGTCTATTCGCCCGTACACTACCGCACAGCCGTCGTTCACCCTCGTCATTCATGGGCTGTGCTGCACACAGTTTCCTCGGTGCCGGTTTTGGATAGCGCCATTTTGCCATGCACCGTATACTTTAACCACGGCGGCACGAGAACAGGTTACAAGGTTAGTCGTTTCGGAAATACACTCCTGGAAATGGAAAAAAGAACACATTGACACCGGTGTGTCAGACCCACCATACTTGCTCCGGACACTGCGAGAGGGCTGTACAAGCAATGATCAGACGCACGGCACAGCGGACACACCAGGAACCGCGGTGTTGGCCGTCGAATGGCGCTAGCTGCGCAGCATTTGTGCACCGCCGCCGTCAGTGTCAGCCAGTTTGCCGTGGCATACGGAGCTCCATCGCAGTCTTTAATACTGGTAGCATGCCGCGACAGCGTGGACGTGAACCGTATGTGCAGTTGACGGACTTTGAGCGAGGGCGTATAGTGGGCATGCGGGAGGCCGGGTGGACGTACCGCCGAATTGCTCAACACGTGGGGCGTGAGGTCTCCACAGTACATCGATGTTGTCGCCAGTGGTCGGCGGAAGGTGCACGTGCCCGTCGACCTGGGACCGGACCGCAGCGACGCACGGATGCACGCCAAGACCGTAGGATCCTACGCAGTGCCGTAGGGGACCGCACCACCACTTCCCAGCAAATTAGGGACACTGTTGCTCCTGGGGTATCGGCGAGGACCATTCGCAACCGTCTCCATGAAGCTGGGCTACGGTTCCGCACACCGTTAGGCCGTCTTCCGCTCACGCCCCAACATCGTGCAGCCCGCCTCCAGTAGTGTCGCGACAGGCGTGAATGGAGGGACGAATGGAGACGTGTCGTCTTCAGCGATGAGAGTCGCTTCTGCCTTGGTGCCAATGATGGTCGTATGCGTGTTTGGCGCCGTGCAGGTGAGCACCACAATCAGGACTGCATACGACCGAGGCACACAGGGCCAACACCCGGCATCATGGTGTGGGGAGCGATCTCCTACACTGGCCGTACACCACTGGTGATCGTCGAGGGGACACTGAATAGTGCACGGTACATTCAAACCGTCATCGAACCCATCGTTCTACCATTCCTAGACCGGCAAGGGATCTTGCTGTTCCAACAGGACAATGCACGTCCGCATGTATCCCGTGCCACCCAACGTGCTCGAGAAGGTGTAAGTCAACTACCCTGGCCAGCAAGATCTCCGGATCTGTCCCCCATTGAGCATGTTTGGGACTGGATGAAGCGTCGTCTCACGCGGTCTGCACGTCCAGCACGAACGCTGGTCCAACTGAGGCGCCAGGTGGAAATGGCATGGCAAGCCGTTCCACAGGACTACATCCAGCATCTCTACGATCGTCTCCATGGGAGAATAGCAGCCTGCATTGCTGCGAAAGGTGGATATACACTGTACTGGTGCCGACATTGTGCATGCTCTGTTGCCTGTGTCTACGTGCCTGTGGTTCTGTCAGTGTGATCATGTGATGTATCTGACCTCAGGAATGTGTCAATAAAGTTTCCCCTTCCTGGGACAATGAATTCACGGTGTTCTTATTTCAATTTCCAGGAGTGTATTTACACACTTGGCCCGAAAGCCAATCGTGCCAATGATGCCCTTTTAGACGTCAGATAAATCGCTCGGTTTCCGCATAACGATAACGACTGCACTGTTTTCCGCATCTCCGCGACAGGTTTTACATACAGAGTAACAATTATTGCAAAATTTTGTACATGGCTGCACGTTCAGAGACCGTGCATAGTTACAATTGAAAGAAAACAGCCCTCGGTCACTATTTTTAACGAATTAACCGGGTTTCAACACTGCTAGGAGTGTCTATCCTTCTTTTGTTTTTTATACCTTGGCTTTGTAGTTTGTTCTCAGGTAAATTGTTTAATGTTGCCATACCAATAGATAGGTTTGTCCATTTGTAGGACGGCTTTCAGTCACGTTTTGTTTATATGTATATTTGCTCTAAGTAATTTTGAGACAGTTTGTCTCTCGTGCTTCCGCTCGCGCATGCGCTTGGCCGCGGCCGAGCCTCGCCGCCAAACTGCTCGCGATGCCTAGTTTTCCGCGCCGCTCACATGTGGTCCTTATTTCTGGCCGGGGTAGCTCTGTCTACGTTCGCCTTAATGGTTTTAATCTTGACAGACATAATCTTACGATTATGCGTCTTTATTGTTTTAATTTTTAATCTGTGACATGGCCAGTGTTTGGCTCTCAAAATAATTCAATTTTTTGTAAGTATCACGATTTCTTTATTATTCAATCATTAGACTGATGATGCATTTCAGTGAGTAATATATGTCCGTATGTGGTTTAATTATAGGTTCTGAAAAAGATTCCATTACTGGAATCGAAATCTAGGTAAACGAGTAAAAATTACCTTGCAACTGAAGGCTGAAAAAATTGTTTACTGCTAGGAGTGTCTTCCTCAGAATTGAAATCAAAGAATGGTCTATAACATGGTCACAGAATTATGACTAAAAACTTGTGATACTGGGTTATAAATGACATATAAGTACTGCCAGTCTTTCATGATGATTCTGTACTTATACTCTGTATCATACGTTTTAGTCATAATTCTGTGACCATGTTATAGACCATTCTTTGATTTGAATTCTGAGGAAGACACTAAATGAAAAAAAAAGTAAATTAGTTACAAACTACGACATGCACACACTGTATTCCACATGTAAACGTCACTACAGATATCCTGTCGGCACACCTGAACTAAAGTGGCAGGTGCAGAAGATAATGACAAGAAGTCCTCGTAAGTCAACCAGGAGATTGAGTCAACAGGTTCGTGCGAGTGAGAGAAGTTGCAGTCGTGTTTTAACGGGACTGAAGTTAAAACCGTACCGGGTAAGAGTTGTGCAAGAACTTAAGGAACCTGACATGCAGAAGAGAGTACATTTCCGTTCACGGCTATTGAGAAATGTTGCCAGTGGTGTCCTGGACCCATTAAGGCTCATCACGAGTGACGAGGCGTGGTTCCACATGTATCGGTTCGTAAATTCCCAAAACAACCGGTATTCGTCGACAGAAGATCCACACGCGATCCACAAGGTACCATTGCATGAAGTGAAGATTGCTGTTTGGTGTGTCATTTTCTGCACATGCATTATGAAGGCCATACTCTTTGAGACGACGGTGAACAGTGACGTGCATTTGGGAATACTGTGGGAGTTTTATTCAAACTTAACAGAAGAGAGGCGCCAGCTGTGTTACTTTCAGCAGGTCTGTGCAACATGCCACAGGTCATCTGCACAATCGTCCCGCTGCCTAAGATGTTTACACCAGAGAAGACAGCCAGCAAAGGCTTCTGGCCTCCTCGATCACTAGACTTGTCAACTTGCGACTTTTACTTATGGGGACTGTTAAAGGGAAGAGTACACGAAACAAACCGACACACAATTGAAGAACCCAAGACCAGGATCCAGAATGTCACCACTGGCATCACAAAAGAAGAACTGACAAGCATATATACGCTGAAGAGCCAAAGAAACTCGTATAGGCATGCGTATTCAAACAGGCAGAATACGGCGCCGCCGTCAGCAACACCTATAAAACAAGTGTCTGGTGCAATTGCTAGGTCGGTTACTGCAGGTTATTAAGATTTAAGTGAGTTTGAACGTGATCTTCTAGCCGACGCACGGCTGATGGGACACAGCATCTCCGAAGTAGCGATGAAATTGGGATTTTCCCGTACGACCAATTCACGAGTGTACCGTGAATATCAGGAATCCGGTAAAACATCAAATCTCCTTCATCGCTGACACCGGAAAAAGATCCTGCAAGAACGGGACCAACGACGACTGAAGAGAATCGTACAACGTAACAGAAGTGCAACCCTTCCGCAAACTGCTCCAGATTTCAGTGCTGGGCCATCAACAAGTATAGGCGTGCGAACCATTCAATGATAGATCATCGATATGGGCTTTTGGAGCGGAAGGCACTGTCGTGTACCCTTGATGACTGCACGACACAACGCTTTACGCCTCGCCTGGGCCCGTCGACGCCGACATTGGACTGTTGATGACTGGAAACATGTTGCCTGATCGGACGAATCTCGTTTCAGATTGTATCGAGCGGATGGACGTGTACGGGTACACAGACAACCTCATCAATTCATGGACCCTGCATGTCAGCAGAGGACTGTTCAAGCTGGTGGAGGCTCTGTAACGGTGTGCGGCGTGTGCAGTTGGAGTGATATGGGGCCCCTGATACGTCTAGTTACGACTCTGACAGGTGACACATACGTAAGCATCGTGTCTGATTTCCTGCATCCATTCATGTCCATTGTGCATTCCGATGTACTTGGGAAATTCCAGCAGAACAATGCGACACTCCACACTTTCAGAATAGCTACAGAGTGGCTCCAGGAACACTCTTCTCTTAGTTTAAACACTTCCGCTGCCCACCAAACTCCCCAGACATGAACATTATTGAGGATATGTGAGATGCCTTGCAACGTCCTGTTCAAAAAAAATCTCCACCCGCTCTTACGGATTTATGGACAGCGCTGCAAGATTTATGGTGTCAGTTCCCTCCAGCACTACTTCCGGCATTAGTCGAGACCATACCACGTCGCGTTGCGACACTTCTGCGTGATCACGGGAGCCTTACACTGATATTAGGCAGATGTACCAGTTTCTTTAGCTCTTCAGTATATATGAATCTCCTGAAGTGTGATCACATGTGTGTTGAGGTGGGCGGAGTACACTTTCAGGTGAGTAAACATATGCAGTATATTACATTTCGTTTTAAGCTCATGTGCTGACTTTCCGGGTGTGTAGTACGTGCCACACCCTGCATTGTACTACTGGGTTTGCGCCGACCTATACAGCTGCCGGCGGCGGAATACTCGTTATACTATTTCCTTGGCACGTGATGTGCGGACGCGAATAACTCCCTCGGAAGTGGTGGCCTCTGCCAGTGGTGTAGTTACCGCCGCCTGGTCGTATGACTAGGGCCTCCCGTCGGGTAGACCGTTCGCCGAGTGCAAGTCTTTCGATTTGACGCCCCTTCGGCGACTTGCGCGTCGATGGGGATGCAATGATGATGAACAGAACAACACAACACCCAGTCCCTGAGCGAAGAAAATCTCCGACCCAGGTGGGAATCGAACCCGGGCCCTTGGGAGTGACATTACGTCGCGCTGAACACTCAGCTACCGCCGCCTGCTGTCCGGCCGTGTCTGCGAAATGTGGGACTCACGATGCTGACAAGGGAACATCCCCATCGCACCCCCCTCAGATTTAGTTATAAGTTGCCACAGTGGATAGGCCTTGAAAAACTGAACACAGATCAATCGAGAAAACAGGAAGAAGTTGTGTGGAACTGTGAAAAAATAAGCAAAATATACAAACTGAGTACTTCATGGGAAGATAAGCAACATCAAGGACAGTGGCAACGGAGGAGCGCCGTGGTCTCGTGGTAACGTGAGCAGCTGCGGAACGAAAGGTCCTTGGTTCAAATCTTTTATTTTTAGTTTATGTGACAAACTCTTATGTTTTCATCACTTTTTTGGGAGTGATTATCACATCCACAAGAAAACCTAAATCGGGCAAGGTAGAAGAATCTTTTTACCCATTCGCCAAGTGTACAAGTTATGTGGGTCGACAACATATTCCTGTCATGTGACGCACATGCCGTCACCAGTGTCGTATAGAATATATCAGATGTGTTTTCCTGTGGAGGAATCGGTTGACCTATGCCTATATGCCCCATGGAATATTCAGTTTGTATCTTTTGCTTATTTTTTCACAGTTCCACACAACTTCTTCCTGTTTTCTCAATTGATCTGTGTTCAGTTTATCAAGGCCTATCCACTGTGCCAACTTACAACTAAATCTGAGGGGGGTGCGATGGGGAGGTTCCCTTGTGAGGTGTGCAGGGGCCGTGCAGGGGCCGTGCAGGCTACACGCATACCCAAGGTGACTGACGGGTTGCCATTGCCTATGGGTGTAGATATCGGATATACACTATGGATGGCGTGTACAGGCACAGCTGCCCATGCAGCTTCAACACGATACCACAGTTCATCAAGAGTAGTGACCGACGTATTGCGACGAGCCAGTTGCTCGGCCACCATTGACCAGACGTTTTCAGTTTGTGAGAGATCTGGAGAATGTGCTGGCCAGGGCAGCAGTCGAACATTTTCTGTATCCAGAAAGGCCCGTACAGGACCTGCAACATGCGGTCGTGCATTATCCTGCAGAAATGTAGGATTTCGCAGGGATCGAATGAAGGGCAGAGCCACAGGTCATAACACATCTCAAATGTAACGTCCACTGTTCAAAGTGCCGTCAATGTGAACAAGAGGTGACCGAGACGTGTAACCAATGGCACCCCATACCATCGCGCCGGGTGATACGCCAGTATGGCGTGGCGATGACGAATATACGCTTCCAATGTGCGTTCACCCGATGTCGCCAAACACGGATGCGACCCTCATGATGCTGTAAACAGAACCTGGATTCATCCGAAAAAACGACGTTTTGCCATTCGTGGACCCAGGTTCGTCGTTGAGTACACCATCGCAGACGCTCCTGTCTGTGATGCATTGTCAAGGGTAATCGCAGCCATGGTCTCCGAGCTGATAGTCCAAGCTGCTGCAAATGTCATCGAACTGTTCGTGCAGATGGTTGTTGTCTTGCAAACGTCCCCAACTCTTGACTCAGGGATCGAGACGTGGCTGTACGATCCGTTACAGCCATGCGGATAAGATGCCTGTCATCTCGACTGCTAGTGATACGAGGCCTTTGGGATCCAGCACGGCATTCCATATTACCCTCTTGAACCCACCGATTCCATATTCTGCTAACAGTCATTGGATCTCGACCAACGCGAGCAGCAATGTCGCGATACGATAAACCACAGTCGCAATTGGCTGCAATCCGACGTTTATCAAAGTCGGAAACGTGATGGTACGTATTTCTCCTCCTTACACGAGGCATCACAACAACGTTTCACCAGACAACGGCGGTCAACTGCTGTTTGTGTATGAGAAATCGGTTGGAAAGTTTCCTCATGTCAGCACGTTGTAGGTGTCGCCACCGGCGCCGACCTTGTGTAAATGCTCAGAAAAGTTAATCATTTGCATATAATAGCATCTTCTTCCTGTCGGTTAAATTTAGCGTCTGTCGCACGTCATCTTCGTGGTGTAGCAATTTTAATGGCCAGTAGTATAGCATATTCCAGTCCTCATTTCGAAGACTCATTTGCAGTTAGAAGTTCAACATGGTTCCGATTCCGACAATACATGCACATTCAAATCCTTCTGCAATATTTTCTGTCTCTGTGTACCAACCTGTGGCGGTCACAGTACTACCTCCGCAACTGTAAATATTTCGTTCAGATGCTCATTAACTTTGAATTACCATTCCAGAACCTTTATCGAAGTTTGCCAAGGCATTAGTCATTGATTTCAGTTATTGTTATTCATCACGTGTGAGGTATGATTATTTGCAGGATATAGACGGAATTCATCATGGTCATTGTTTGATTTAGCTGTCAGAGGCATTTCTTAATGCAGGGCCAAATTCATTTAATCAATTAAAGTATCCAATTACAGAACCCCATCCACTCAACAGGCAGAGACTACAAACAGTGTACAGTTACATGATAATACTTTTATATCTTTACTAATAAGATTTTATTGATACCTGATCTGTACAAAATAGCAATTTATTTCGCTAACACCTTTTTGTAGTTGTCTTTTACTTTTATTTTTAGCTAACTGCTCTTGATTTTACTCTGTAACTTCTAGCTTCTTGAAAAAGCTAAGCCACAGTCACGCGCTGTTTAAAAGAGTAAACCACAATTTGACTGTGTATTAGTAGATTTATCGTTTCGGCTTTTATGATATTCTCAGGTACGCTGCTAAAAGTTGTTATGTCATATCTGTTAATGGTCTAACAACTTTTAGCAGTGTACTTGTGAATGACATAAAAGCCGAAATTTGGACAGTACAACAGATAAATATAGCAATACACAGTCACATGGCGGTTTGCTCTTTTAAACATTATAGCCTCTTGTTTAGCATTTACATGCCCATCGCAAACATAGTTTTAGTTTCAGCAATACACTGATGCAGGGCCGTCTGCACTTTTTCATGTTAATTAAACGTAAATAATTGTATATTTTAAAGACAGCAATAAATAAAATTAAGACAATGGCATTCCATGGGAAGTACCCAATAAGAAGCAAAAATGTAATAGAACATCAGATTTGGGAACAAGCACTTCGATTACCTAGAGAGCTAGATTGCTGTTGGTGAAGATCAGAGATATGAAAGTATATGCGGCACTATAAACAGAGCATTAAAAATACTTGAAGAGACACAATAAATGAAGTTCTATAAGGTGCTGGCTGTATCTGTTTTAGTGTGTGCCAGTATATGCTGGGTTATGAAGAGGTAAGATTTTATATGTGCTCAAGCGGATGAAATGAAATTTTTACGAGCAATCAAAGGTTGCACCATGTTGGACGGGATTTCTAACGAAAATATTACACGAGAACTTAATATTTTTGCAGTAAGCCGCGAAACGGAAGAACATAAACAAAACTGGAAGGACCATCTCGGTCGAATGGAGGAAACATGGAAAATTTGAAATTGTGGTAAGTTCCTATGGGACCAAACTGCTGAGGTCATCGGTCACTAGACTTACACACTACTTAATCTAACTTACGCTAAGGACAACACTCACACCAATCGCGAGGGAGGACTCAAACCTCTGACAGGGGGAGCCGCACAAACCGTTACAAGGTGCCTCAAACTACGCGGCTACAACCGCACGGCTGAGGAAACATGGATTCAAAAGAAAACCCAAAGGAAAGAGGGACATAGGACGGCCGATTAAAATGTGGAACTAGACTAGAACAATTCCAATCTGTGAAAGGCTGAAGAAGATACAACTCGGGAAATTTAGTAGCAGGAATCCATATGTAAGCCATGAAGGAGGCATAAAACTTTATCTGGACAGTTTTTATGTCGAGAACTACTGTTCCTCATTCCTTTAATTGTTTGACTACATTATCTAGTAATAATTTCTTATTTCAATTAATTGGTACTATGCTAGCATAGCTTACGGACAATCATCCGTATGAAATTCTGTGTTTGTGCAACAGTGGAAGCGGCAGTTGGCAGCACTGCTCTGCTACTGTGTCCTCGGGCAGAGTGCAATGCTGCAACTTGGTGTTATAGCTGTGTATGGCATCAGAGTCGTGAGAAAAATGGGCTCATATACCACAGACAGGGCTCTAGAAAGGAACCGCCTGTTCTCCCTAGTGAACAATGCCGACCAGAATTACGTCACGTGAATCTAACTGCATGAGAGCTCACGTTTCTCAACGAGAGCTGTGAGATAACTGCGAAATCTCTTCCACCATCTGACACGTCTCAAGAACGCGAAACTCCAGCTTGCAAACTCCGAAAACTCGCCTACAATAATGTGCAACCTCTGTCTTCCTTTACTGTGCCGAAATTTTGAAGTGTCCTCTGATTCAGTTGACAGAAGAACGATTACATGTTTAACTGTTTTATTTCTGGCTACGCGATTCCTGCTCCCAGCACAGTTAGCTAGTCGCATTCTCTGAACACTGCCTAACTAATGAAGAGCGAAAATGTCGAACATTCAAAGTCCCACTTCTTCACAAAAAGTGTTTTCAGTGCTGTTGTATTCTTTTGTACTCTGTTGCATATCGCTAGACTTTATACAAGCTACAAATCATGGATAAAATATCTCAAATATTCATTAATAGATGGCGCTTGGTCTTCGTGCCAAGAGAACTACTTCCCTCTGGAGTTCCAAGAGCCAATTTTTAAGGACTCCTCCCTTTAGTTGACGCATTATTTATGTAGTGATCAGAGTGCACGTACGCTTTTGTTTGTATCAATAAAAAGTTTTTTGTAATGGAAAGAGGTAATATGGGTTTGAAAACAGCGAAAAAGGTAAAAATCAAATATACCATTTAATAAATAGATATATCAAAATTCTTACTCTGAAAAAGAAGAATGGAAAAATGTCAATTTCTTCAAAAGAGTAAAGATGACGGTTGATGTATGTAATGCCGTACTTCATCCGAAAGACTAGCCACGTTAATACCAGTTGCCAAACAGAAAAACATGGTAACGACATTGTCATTTCTTCCTGAGCAGCACAGGAAGATCTACAGTAAACGATGGACAATCTGATCCCAAAAATGGAGTTATGTAAGAAACAGAAGTCAGTGCTGATTTAATTTTGTTACTCTCCCGTAAAAAAATTTAAAATCTATAACGAATGGTTTTCTTGAATACATTTCTACTTCTGAAAACAACACTGCTGTATATCTGTACGTGTGTTATCATAAACAGAACGTTGCATCCTGTGGCTGTACAGGTACGAGCAGCCCATAGTGGCTCGCCTTCATTTATTCCATCTTAAATATTTTGTGACTAAAGCCCTTTTGGCGTGTTAATTATTTTATATGTGACATATAAGTACTGCCTCTGTCTTTTACTGTTATTCAGTACTTACACTCTTTATATAAAAATGTCTTACCCTATAACTCTATAGACCTATATCTCTAACGTCCATCAGTTGTAGAATTTTGGAACACGTATTATGTTCGAGTGTAATGACTTTTCTGGAGACTAGAAATCTACTCTGTAGGAATCAGCATGGGTTTCGAAAAAGACGAAACCCAGCTCGCGCTATTCGTCCACGAGACTCAGAGGGTCATAGACACGGGTTCCCAGGTAGATGCCGTGATTCTTGACTTCCGCAAGGCGTTCGATACAGTTCCCCAGAGTCGTTTAATGAACAAAGTAAGACCATATGGACTATCAGACCAATTGTGTGATTGGATTGAAGAGTTCCTAGATAACAGAACGTAGCATGTCATTCTCAATGGAGAGAAGTCTTCCGAAGTAAGAGTGATTTCAGGTATGCCGCAGGGGAGTGTCGTAGCACCGTTGCTATTCACAATATACATAAATGACCTTGTGGATGACATCGGAAGTTCACTGAGGCTGTTTGCCGATGATGCTGTGGTATATCGAGAGGTTGTAACAATGGAAAATTGTACTGAAATGCAGGAGGATCTGCAGCGAATTGAGGCATGGTGCAGGGAATGGCTATTGAATCTCAATGTAGACAAGTGTAATGTGCTGCGAATACATAGAAAGAAAGATCCCTTATCATTTAGCTACAATATAGCAGGTCAGCAACTGGAAGCAGTTAATTCCATAAATTATCTGGGAGTAGGCGTTAGGAGTGATTTAAAATGGAATGATCATTTAAAGTTGATCGTCGGTAAAGCAGATGCCAGACTGAGATTCATTGGAAGAATCCTAAGGAAATGCAATCCGAAAACAAAAGAAGTAGGTTACAGTACGCTTGTTCGCTCACTGCTTGAATACTGCTCAGCAGTGTGGGATCCGTACCAGATAGGGTTGATAGAAGAGATAGAGAAGATCCAACAGAGAGCAGCGCGCTTCGTTACAGGATCATTTAGTAATCGCGAAAGCGTTAGGGGGATGATAGATAAACTCCAGTGGAAGACTCTGCAGGAGAGACGCTCAGTAGCTCGGTACGGGCTTTTGGTGAAGTTTCGAGAAGATACCTTCACCGTAGAGTCAAGCAGTATATTGCTCCCTCCTACGTATATCTCGCGAAGAGA
Source organism: Schistocerca piceifrons (assembly GCF_021461385.2). Classification (NCBI taxonomy): domain Eukaryota; kingdom Metazoa; phylum Arthropoda; class Insecta; order Orthoptera; family Acrididae; genus Schistocerca; species Schistocerca piceifrons. Next base: position 142,627,820 of record NC_060146.1, on the reverse strand, counting down.
CCATGAGGATAAAATCAGAGAGATTAGAGCCCACACAGAGGCATACCGACAATCCTTCTTTCCACGAACAATACGAGACTGGAATAGAAGGGAGAACCGATAGAGGTACCCTCCGCCACACACCGACAGGTGGCTTGCGGAGTATGGATGTAGATGTAGATGTAGACTATGTTATAGGCCACTTTAATTGTTTTCAATTCTGATGAAGGCTCTCCTAGTAGTGTTGCAACCAGGTTAATTATATCTAAAATAGTGACCGAGGGCTCATTTCTTGCAATTGTAGAACGTAGTGTCTCAATTGTAACGGCACTTGAAACAAAAACTTTCTTAATAGCACTTAGAATCAGTCATTTCTCTGTTATGCCACCTAGAAAATTGTTAATAAATTATTTAATTTCCGATTTATTTAACTATTGTTTGCTGTGTTGAGGTGAGCAGCATAATTCTGTAGTACCAGAATACCTTGTCAGTTTTTTGGATACAAATAAGGGATATAGAAAAAGAGATACCGGTACATTGTTCTTTGATTCTGCTAAGAGATGTGAGATTTGGCACTTAAAAGGTTTCACTCTTCTACTTTTCAAATGGTCTTATGTGTTTCAGGACAGGAACAGCTTACGTCCTTCAGCCGCCTACGTACCTGTACAGTAAAGACGGAGCAGGTAAAATCGTAGGGTGGAGTCATTCTTCACTCGCTTCTTCCGTGAATTTTAACACGTGGTACATTGAAGGTACTCTCTGCGACGCACTTCACAGTGCAGACTATAGATTTAGGTGTAGATGTAGATGTGTGTACGCAGCCTTTACTCAATCACGAAATTGTCGGTCACAATTGCAACCTGTAATCACAGAGCCAATAATTGCGCACGACGTTTTACAAGTTGTATTATGCGTTAAAACATGCGTCTGTTATGCGACTACAGAACTGTGTTTTGCTCTTTCGATGAACCGGCTGATCACGGGGAAAAAGTGTCAGGCCTTTCAACACTGACCACGCTGTTGAATATCTGATCACGAACCGTAACGCGCCGACGGCCACCGTGCCTCAGGGGAACGATCACGTATTGTGAGAGGTTTACTGAAATTCGTAACATTCTTTCTATGGAACCGGTTTAAATTGTACCACTTTATTGTACTGATTTGGTTATTTTAATCTGCAAAGCTTATAGGGAGGTAATTTTATGGGGAAATATGTTTAGGGGTCGAACAACGAAAGGTTAGTGAATTCATATGAAACTGGATGGTTCGACAGACCTTTATAAGTCTCATACATTTATGATGTACACTCGTGTTCAGAAAAAACAAAACACTTTGAATGACGAGAGATAGGATTCTTTTATGAAGCTAATGATACCACAATGAGTATTGTTTATTATTTAAAAGTGGAAGGACAGAGGATTTTTTTTCCGTAGAGGCAACAGCGACCACTTCCTTTCGCAAGGTAGTCCATCTGTTTCTCTCTCAAAAGGAACGCATCAGCGAGGGCTGTGACGTATTTACGACCCGTCGGCTGGAGGTACACACACAAAAAAGGTGAACAGGTAGCAGCGTCCTAGGCTGGGCGACGAACTCCCGCTTAATGCCTTTGGCCTTGACCTACTTTGTGGCCAGCTGCGTCGAGCTAAAGTAAAAAAAGTGAATGCTTCACTCTCGTCTCAGTGGCTCTCAGAAGCTTATTGTGGCATCGTAGTTTCTTACCCTGAGCTATCAGCAAGTGGAATCTAAGCTGCATAACACTGCGTGCAGGCTGGATGAATGTCAATTTGACTGTCAGTTAAGCCCTCAACAGGTCGTTACATGAAAAACTGAAAACTAACATTTGGATAAGCTATCTGATTGCAGTACTGGTTGAAAACAGTCTCGGTTGCAATTTTGGTTTTTCGTTTTTCAACTACGCGTTTCACCTTATTCAGGCATCTTTAGGTTGATCTTAATTTGGTATTTCTTAGAACTATTCTTTAGACAGTGTAGCTAAGAGACATGGTCGAGTACATCAAACCAACATCGCCTTCGTTAAACTCGGTAAAAACTTCCTAGCTGGACGTGAGTGACTCCAAGGCCTGCATAACGCGTTCCCGTTCACAGGGGCGAGTAACAGAATAAGATGGGCTCAGCAGTTTGGTCCCATAGGAACTTAACACAAGTTTACAAATTTCCCGTCTGATTTCTCGATTCTTAGCTTTACCAACACATGTTTGCAAACGTTACTTTGAAAAATACCGCTTGAAAAGATAAACCGGCTGAAACTGCCAGTCACATTGATTTAAAATCCCATTGCTGTCTATTTGTCTTTATAATGTAGGTTCATAACATAGGGGAATGTAAAGGAAAAAAGGATATACTCGTAATCTGAAATCAAAAAGCGACAGGCCAGAATACGAAAGTATCCCATTCTGACACGTCCCACTCCATGCGAGGAGCACCCTCAGGTTAATAACTGTTACGAGGCACAGTAACTGATGGTTTTAAACGTATTTTATAATTGACGTGTAGGGAGTGGCATGCACTTTACTTGTTACTTAAGGGTGCACAATGAAGAGTTAAGGGTTTAACTTGCGTTGAAATTCGCCAAAAAGTTTTAAAAACGCAACTGGAAACGTGAACGAAAACCATTTAGAAGTCGCACTCCAAACTAAGCTAAAATGGCTGCTGTTCCTTGCCTTATATTCAGAGCTATAGAGCTACATGTCACTATACTCCGTTCGTCATAAGAATAAACCTCACGTAAACATTGCACTATGTATTCTTTCGCATTTGGTGGAACCTCATCAGATTTCGTTCCACGTGGAGCAGAAGCCAAACTGTCTGTGGTACAGTCAAGTAATAGTGACGATACGTTTTATGCTGTGCGTTACGCGTACTTCGACTCAGCGATAATAAGGAACACCGGTGTTAGTTATGTTTTAATGTTTGACTTTTTGAAGAACGTTATGTCTTATATTTTAATGTATGACTTGAGCAACTCAGCTATTAAATCACTGTATATCTTTGACGATATGTTCTTCATGTAATTACCTTACCTTCTGATGAAGTCACCCTTAGAGGTGACGAAATCTGGTCAAGGTATATAGAAAACCTATGTAACCGGTTGGGCGATTTTTACATATTTTTCAAATTCTGCGTGTTGTATGTACACTACTGGCCATTAAAATTGCTACACCACGAAGATGACGTGCTACACGCACGAAATTTAACCGACAGGAAGAAAATGCTGTGATATGCAAATGATTAGCTTTTCAGAGCATTCACACAAGGTTGCTGACAGCTACAACGTGCTGACATGAGGAAAGTTTCCAACCGATGTCTCATACACAAACAGCAGTTGACCGGTGTTGCCTGGTGAAACGTTGTTGTGATGCCTCGTGTAAGGAGGAGAAATGCGTACCATCACGTTTCCGACTTTGATAAACGTCGGATTGCAGCCAATTGCGACATTGCTGCTCGCGTTGGTCGAGATCCAATGACTGTTAGCAGAATATGGAATCGGTGGGTTCAAGAGGGTAATATGGAATGCCGTGCTGGATCCCAAAGGCCTCGTATCACTAGCAGTCGAGATGACAGGCATCTTATCCGCATGGCTGTAACGGATCGTTCAGCCACGTCTCGATCCCTGAGTCAACAGATGGGGACGTTTGCAAAACAACAACCATCTACACGAACAGTTCGACGACGTTTGCAGCAGCACGGACTATCAGCTCGGAGACCGTGGCTGCGGTTACCCCTGACGCTGCATGACAGCCAGAAGCGTCTGCGATGATGTATTCGACGCCGATCCTGGGTGCACGAATGGCAACACGTCATTTTTTCGGATGAATCCAGGTTCTGTTTACAGCATCATGATGGTCGCATCTGTGTTTGGCGAATCGTAGTGAATGCACACTTAAGCGTGTATTCGTCATCGCCATATTGGCGTATCACCCGGCGTGATGGTATTGGAGGGGGGGGGGGGTCCCATTGGTTACACGTCTCAGGTCTCAGTAACCTCTTGTTAGCATTGACGGCAGTTTGAACAGTGGACGTTACATTTCAGATATGTTACGACCCGTGGCTCTACCGTTCATTCGATCCCTGCGAAACCCCACATTTCAACAGGATAATGCACGACCGCATGTTACAGGTCCTGTACGGGCCTTTCTGGATACAGAAAATGTTCGACTGCTGCCCTGGCCAGCACATTCTCCAGATCTCTCACCAACTGAAAACGTCTGGTCAATGGTGGCGGAGCAACTGGCTCGTCACAATACGCCAGTCACTACTCGTGATGAACTGTGGTATCGTGTTGAAGCTGCATGGGCAGCTGTACCTGTACACGCCATCCAAGCTCTGTTTGACTCAATGCCCAGGCGTGTCAAGGCCGTTATTACGGCGAGAGGTGGTTGTTATTCTGGGTACTGATTTCTCAGGATCTATGCACCCAAATTGCGTGAAGATGTAATCACATATCAATTCTAGTATAATATATTTGTCTAATGAATACCCGTTTATTATCTGCATTTCTTCTTGGTGCAGCAATTTTAATGGCCAGTAGTGTATCTAATACGTAAGCTGGATCTACTTCCAAGAGCGGAACGACACCAGTGTTCCGGCCCTACGGCTGCTCACCAATCATCGCGTTTGTGTTTGTTTACATCTGGTTTATTTTCACGATGAACGAGGTGTAGAATTGGCTGCAGCACCCTCCAGTCTGGAAATGAGCACAAACCTCTGGTACCTCGTTCTCCAGCTCTGCTTCGAGTTCCCCTACTTAATTAATCTAAAAACTAAATAGTTAATTATAAAAAAAACTGTTAAGCTAAAATACATCACAAAAGCATACCTGCGAGCTACATGCGTCAAGAACTAAAGATGCGATTTTTGCCCAGGGCCCAGTATCTGCGTATTTCTAAATCATTTTAATTCCGCTTTAGCCTTCTGAGGTGGGTTCTTCCCTTGTTAGGATCTGATCAAGTTTCTCAGTAAACTTGTATTACGTGTACTTGTTTCTGTGACGTGTTCCACTCCCTCTAGAGACTCATTACGGGGCTACAGTGGAGCACTGTATCTAATCTGGCCCCATCTGAGATGAACGTCACGGACGTTTCGTGCGGAGGTGCTCATCAGATGGTGCAAGCGCTGTCAGCTGTTCCTTGAGAACAACCTTGCAGGACGATAGCATCGCTGTAGTCAACGACCTGCAGTACAAACACGTCCACGAGTTCCCTCTTCTGCTTCAGAGCGGACACCTGTTTATACATTTGTATAGGGTAGAGGGGGGAAAGATGTGCCTTGTCAACTTGTGGCTGATACGGCAAACCTCGCAACGCATGCAAATGTACACTGTCGTCAGTAATGAATCACAGGCAATACAGTCGTCGGAGCGAGGCCGTTTGCGATTCACAGACTAGCGGAAGCACGGTACACGATGCTCGGAGCGCATGCTAAAAAAAGTAAAACAAAAATAAAGAAACCGACGCGGCACGAACAAATTATCGGAATGGGACTGAAGTCGGTGGATGTGATATACGTGTACTGACAAATACATGATAACAGTTTCTGAAAAATTGGGTTATTCATTCGTGGGAAAGATATTCACAGATTGAGAAAATCAATAAGACGCTGGTTCAGCTCTGGCCCTTAGGAAACCAGTTATTCGGGTCCGCATTGATTCACATAGTCGCTGGAAGTTTTATTGGCGAATATCGTGCCAAATTTTGACCAATTCCCGCAGCAGATCTTCAAAATCCCGAGCTGGTTTGAAGGCCCTGCTTATAATGCTCACAGCGTTCTCCACTGGGGAGACATCCAGGGACCTTGCTAGCCAAAGCAGGGTTTGGCAAGCTCGAAAACAAGCAGTAGAAACTCTCCTTGAGTGCTGACGTGCATTATCGTGCTGGAATGTAAGCCCAGGGTGGCTTATAATGAAGGGTAACAAAACGGGGCGCAGAATATCATGCAATCGCCATCCCCGAATTCCTCTTCAACAGTGGGAAGCAAGAAGGTGCCAACCAAAACAAGCAGTGCAAGCCCCCTCCATGAAAAACACGACCACACCATAACACCACCGCCTCCGAATTCTACTGTTAGCACTACACACACTGGCAGATGACGTTCACCAGGAATTCGCCATACGCAGACCCTGCCATCGGATCGCCACATTGTGTACCGTGGTTCCTCACCCCACACAACGTTTTTCCACTGTACAATCGTCCAATGTTTACGCTCCTTACACCAAGCGAGGATTAGTTTGGCATTTACCGGCATGATGTGTGGCTTATGCGCAGCCGTTCGACCATGAAATCCAAGTTTTCTCACCGCCAGCCTAACTCTCATAGTGGACACTGACGCAGTTTGGAATTCCTGTGTGATGGTCTGGATAGATGTCTGCCTATTACACATTACGACCCTCTTCAACTGTCGGCGGTCTCTGTCAGTCAACAGACGAGGTCGGCCTGCACGCTTTTGTGCTGCCCGTGTCCCTTCACGTTTCCACTTCAGTATCACATCGGAAACAGTGGACCTAGGGATGTTCAGGAGTGTGGAAATGTCGCATACAGACGTATGACACAAGTGACACCCAATCACCTGTCCACGTTCGAAGTCCGTGAGTTCCGCGGAGCGCCCCATTCTGCTCGCTCACGATGTCTAATGACTACTGAGGTCGCTCATATGGAGTACCTGGCAGTAGGTGGCAGCACAATACACCTAATGTGAAAAAGTATTTTTTGGGGGTGTCCGGATGTTTTTGATCACATGTGTAATTGCAGTGTGCAGGAAGACATCAACATCTCTCTATGCCCTACAAAAATATAAAAATCTATTCCCTCTTGACCTGAAAAAAAAAAAAACTTGTAAAGACACTTCTACAGCCATGTAATCGTATAAGGCCTTTCTCAGGAAAGCCCACGGCACCTGGGACTGGTTATAAATACCTATGTTCGTTATGTCTCTAATGTTCCAATCATATTTCACAATCGTATGCACAGCTATCCTCCCTGCGTGTAGCCAAGCGCAGAGATTTTCAGGCCCTCTGTCCTCTGCTGTCAACGAGTACTGTTCCTTATATCTTACCATGACGTTAAACCTCATAAGTGAGCAACAAGCCAGAAATACTCGTTCCTATCATAACAAAATTCTTTCTGTGGCACTACACCGTTCAGTCCCTTTTCTCGATGTCCTTTTCCGTAGCAGGAAACCGACTCAAATAATTTCTTGTATTATATCAGAGCACCGAAAAACATCTCCAGCTTCATAAGACAGTTAATGACGTATCTACTAAAGCAGCAAAAGAGATTGCCATTGTCCCTGTACGCACTCGCCGTCCTTCTACATCCTTCTTTCCAACCAGGTCTTCCTCTTTTTCCCAGTATTCTTAGCTGATGCAGTCTGCGAAAATTTTCTTTCCCAAAACCTTACTATATCCGAAACATCTATCTCGTACACCTATTCCTTTATATCTCCCACTATATCGTTTTTATCATTATTGTTATTATTATCATTGTGATTGTCATTACTATCTTTCTTACTGTTAACACAGTGGCAGCAGTTGCAGTAGTAAAAGTACTACCAGTAATAACTTTACCAGTTCATAGTCGGTATTATTTACTCGTATTGCCACATCAGACCCTTAAATCATTCTCATACTACTTGTCATATTAAATTTGTTATTTCATAGGAAACTATGGCGTAAAAAGGCACTGTATGTGTGAATCGCTGGCCCGATGTGAGAGATGCCTTGATGGCCCTAATCAGATCACATTAAATAAATAAAATAAATAAATATAATTAGTTGTAACCATTCTGCGGCAGGCACTTTAAAGCTGTAACAGCTACAGTGTAGAAACAGTGCCAGTAGATAACTAGATCGAATATAAATGAAGTAGACCAACTACAAACATAGAACGATACAAGGACTTAAACTAAATTATAATAGAATAGTAATTAAAATGGAATAGCACAGAAGACAGACGCAAACCAGCAACTCTCCGCTCATTCGGAGATGCTTAGGTACACTCAGTCAATCACTAGAATTAGAATCGGTGCTCCACGCACAGGCGAGTTGCTCGAACTGTTCTACCGAGATATTCATCATTTGGATTTGCAGCTTGTTCTGTTTTTAGTGTCTGCAGTTAAAATTTTGTGATGTACGGTCCGCCAGTTATGCAAAACATCGTTTTTTCAAGTTCCCAAACATGTTTCAGCATCTCTGTAGCATCATCAGTAGGTTTCACACATTTTGATACTCGCAAACTCAAACCCTGTAGGGTACTTCCGCTCACCTATAATCATTAAATTTTGGAGGACGCAATTTTCCACACTGTAGCTAAAGGAAAAAAACTCGAAATTTGTTAATTTGTGATTATATCATATGGACTAACTTTACGACCTGATGTTTTCAGCAAGGTTGTTCTGCACCACTGAGTGGACTATGCCTGTCAACACTTCAATACCTGACTTGGTGCGCAGGGGAAAATAATCATTAATGCCTTGCTCATGCGACAAGTAGTTGGAGATACTAAACAACCTCAAAACATACGATTTCTGATAGCTACAAGTATTGATCTACTCACGACATAAGTACTGGCGTAACGTTGTTCAGTACATCGTCCTCCTTCACGAATAGCAATATCTGCTGTTATACCTGCGACAAATGTGCATGTGGAGGTGCATACTGAAAATTAAGGCCGAAAGCCCTGTGAAATGCACCACATGCCTTGGTTGTTCTTTCAGAACTTTCAGTATTGGAAGCCCGAGTTTCAGGCGAAATCCACGTTCTGAGTCTATGAATTTCACTGTCAAATAACCATCAAAATGTGTAATATTTTCACTTTCGGATTTAATACTCATTAAATCTTCAACAAAAACACCCCCAGTTTCGTCTGGAGTGAGAAAACCCAAAATAAATCAGAACTAGTGTGTTAATAATAAGAAGACACCTCTGACGCCTGAATTTTCCTTCACCAGGCCTGCGCCAAATGAAACCTGCATCCTGCTATTGACGAAAATGGTCACACCTGACTAACCGCTTTGAGTATAGCTACTTTGAATTTAGGTGCAGTGATTACGGTCGATACCTAATATTCATATCGTCACAAACATTTACGATTTCAGTTAATACCTTTTCGTAGGTCTGTTTCATTCGGCAGCAAGCAAAATACTAAGGGGATGCACTGGGCGGTATTTGAAACATGTAAACAATTGATTAAAAAAAATTAGCAAGAGTATTCGAAGGTACATTCAACAAACATTCTCTTACTATGACGGAGTAGTCGTGAATTACCGTCAGACATTAGAGTCGTTTATGACAAGCATATTTTCTTTATTTTAACACTTAAAATCGACATTTCCTGCAAAACACTATGAACTTCATATAACGTTTTGAGTAATGGCGGCAAAATGGACCTCCGAGCCCGACAAAACACTCTTTTTTAATGCTAGTAATATTTTGGCTGGAAATATGAAGTCTATAGGAGGTAATTTATTTACGAATTAATTGTAAAGGTCTCTTAGATAATTAACTAATAGCCTTCCGTTTTACACCAGTGGAATTCATTTGTCTGTTTAAGTTGTTGTTGTTGTTGTTGTTATTGTGGTCTTCAGTCCAGAGACTGCTTTGATGCAGCTCTCCATGCTACTCTATCCTGTGCAAGCTTCCTCATCTTCCAGTACCTACTGCAACCTACATCCTTCTGAATCTGCTTAGTGTATTCATCTCTTGGTCTCCCTCTACGATTTTTACCCTCCACGCTGCCCTCCAATGATAAATTGGTGATCCCTTGATGCCTCAGAGCATGTCCTACCAACCGATCCCTTCTTCTAGTCAAGTTGTGCCACAAATTTCTGTTCTCCCCAATTCTATTCAGTACCTCCTCATTAGTTATGTGATCTACCCATCTAATCTTCAGCATTCTTCTATAGCATCATATTTCGAAAGCTTCTATTCCCTTCTTGTCTAAACTATTTATCGTCCACGTTTCACTTCCATACATGGCTACACTCCATACAAATACTTTCAGAGACGACTTCCTGACACTTAATCTATACTCGATGTTAACAAATTTCTCTTCTTCAGAAAAGATTTCCTTACCATTGCCAATCTACATTTTATATCCTCTCTACTTCGACCATCATCAGTTATTTTGCTCCCCAATTAGCAGAACTCATTTGCTACTTTAAGCGTCTCACTTTCTAACCTAATACCCTACATTCAAGACACTGTCCATTCCGTTCAGCTGCTCTTCCAGGTCCTTTGCTGTCTCTGACAGAATTACAATGTCATCGGCGAACCACAAAGTTTTTATTTCTTCTCCATGGATTTTAATACCTACTCCGATTTTTTCTTTTGTTTCCTTTACTGCTTGCTCAATATAAAGATGGAATAACATCGGGGAGAGGCTACTACCCTGTCTCACTTCCTTCCCAACCACTGCTTCCCTTTCATGACCCTCGACTCTTATAACTGCCACCTGGTTTCTGTACAAATTGTAAATAGCCTTTCGCTCCCTGTATTTTACCCCTGCCACATTCAGAATTTGAAAGAGAGTATTCCAGAAACATTGTCAAAAGCTTTCTCTAAGTCTACAAATGCTAGAAACGTAGGTTTGCCTTTCTTTAATCTATTTTCTAAGATAAGTCTCACGTGTTCCAAGATCTCTAGGGAATCCAAATTGATCTTTCCCGAGGTCGGCTTCTACCAGTTTTTCCGTTCGTCTGTAAAGAATTCGTGTTAGTATTTTGCAGCGGTGGCTTATTGAACTGATTGTTCGGTAATTTTCACATCTGTCAACACCTGCTTTCTTTGGGATTGGAATTGTTATATTCTTCTTGAAGTCTGAGGGTATTTCGCCTGTCATACATCTTGCTCACCAGATGGTAGAGTTTTGTTAGGGCTGGCTCTCCGAAGGCTATCAGTAGTTCTATTGGAATGTTGTCTACTCCCGAGGCCTTGTTTCATCTTAGGTCTTTCAGTGCTCTGTCAAACTCTTCCCGCAATATCATATCTCCAATTTCATCTTCATCTACATCCTCTTCCATTTCCATAATATTGTCCTCAAGTACATGACCCTTGTACAGACCCTCTATATACACCTTCCTCCTTTCTGCTTTCTCTTCTTTGCTTCGAACTGGGTATCCATTTGAGCTCTTGATATTCATACAAGTGGTCCTCTTTTCTCCCAAAGTCTCTTTTTCCTGTAGGCAGTATCTATCTTACCCCTAATGAGATGTGCCTTACGTCCTTACATTTGTCCTCTAGCCATCCCTGCTTAGCCATTTTGCACTTCCTGTCGATCTCCTTTTTGCCAACTTCATTTACTGCATTTTTATATTTTCTCCTTTCATCAATTAAATTCAGTATATCTTCTGTTACCCCAGGATTTCTACTAGCCCTCGTCTTTTTACCTACTTGATCCTCTGCTGCCTAAACTATTTCATCCCTCAAAGCTGGCCATTCTTCTTCTACTGTATTTCTTTCCCCCACTCCTGTCAATCGTTCCCTAATGTTCTCCCTGAAAGTCTCTACAATCTCTGGTTCTGTCGGTTTATCCAGATCCCATTTCCTTAAATTCCCACCTTTTTGCAGTTTCTTCAGTTTTAACCTACAGTTCATAACCAATAGATTGTGGTCAGAGTCCACATCTGCCCCTGGAAATGTCTTAAAATTTAAAACCTGGTTCCTAAATCTGTGTCTTATCATTATATAATCTATCTGAAACCTTCGAGTATCTCCAGGACTCTTCCATGTATACAACCTACTTTTATGATCTGGAACCAAGTGTTAGCTACGATTAAGTTATGCTCTAAACATTATGCGTTGTGTCTGTTTGTCCTATATCGTGTCTCCCTACCACTTTTGCGCAACGACGCTCTGAGCGTGTTTTTTAGGGAATTGACTAGTTTGAACCTGGGACCTGTTGCTGGTAAAGAGACACCAGACCACACATGACATGTAGAATTCAGAAGAGTTCAGTGAGACTAGCGATGATATAACCAAATACTTAATGAATTCAGCGTCAGCTCCACTGCACTCCCTGTAAAAGACTCTTAAGACTAACTAAATTTAGTGGAAGGGGTTCAAGGCTTTCCTATTTTTTATAGCTGGCAAAATAACGTCGAAAAAGCAGTTAAGTTTACCATTGGAAATTTTATTCTACTCACAAACATTGTTTATAAATTACACTATTGATAAAAGGAAATGTTTTAATACAGGATGGTAAAAACCGACTGCATTCAACAAAAATGTGTACGAATATTCCCTGAATGGGTTTCCAAGTTCTACAATGGATCAAAGGATGACCTAAGCCGCATCACATCTATAATCTAGGTTTAAGTTTCACAAAAGAGAAAATTATCAAAGTGGTCCACAGTGGCCCTCAATTATCTTTAATTACTTATCTAACTTGTCGTAAATTACAGTGGCTGATGTGGCTTCTCAATAACTGTATAACAGAAAAATCATCGCATTTCAGATTTTTACTTCAAGTGGCAAACTTGAACACCATGAGATTTAATTGACGATCGACACTAGTATTACGCAAAAAGGGGGTGTAACAGATGAGACTTCTGCAGTTCTGAGTGAAGTCTTATGCGCTCAAAAATGCGGCATCGCGTGCGTTCATTACCTTGTCGGTGTTCGTCAGGGGGCGGCGGCCGGCGCAGCTCCGTCCAGCTCGCCCTCTTGGAAGCAACTCTCAAGCAACTCTCTCCTAACTTCTCCTTACTACAATTTACCGAAGTTGGTTTAAAAAAAAAACTATCTGGCTGTGTTTTCATCTGACCAATCAGGGTCTCAATGTTAACCTTAAGCTCCGCCTAGAAAAATTCTGTCTATCCAATGAGAAAAGTTATACTTTTCGTGGTGGGGCAATGTTTTTAAAGTTTGCTACGTAACAGAGAAGCGAAAAAGTCTCACGCTAAAACTTGCGGCTGGTGTGGCCCTTTTAGTGTCATCGTAAGATCTATACTGTTCTTCTGGAGGGCTCTATCTTTTAACATGGGCTGGGGGGTGGTCCTAACGTAACAGAGACGCGAAAAAGTCTCACGCTAAAACTTGCGGGTGGTGTAGCCCTTTTTGTGTTATCGTAAGATCTATACTGTTCTTCTGGAGGGCTCTAGCTTTTAACATTGGCTGGGGGGTGGTCCTAACGTAACAGAGACGCGAAAAAGTCTCACGCTAAAAACTTGCGGGTGGTGTGGCCCTTTTTGTGTTATCGTAAGATCTATACTGTTCTTCTGGTGGGCTCTAGCTTTTAACATTGGCTGGGGGGTGGTCTTGACGTAACAGAGACGCGAAAAAGTCACGCTAATAACTTGCGGGTGGTGTGGTCCTAGCAGTTAGCTGGCGACGTGGGTGTCCGTCCGTCCCTTATCGTAGGGCCTTCTCGCTTAACACGGTTCTGATCTCGGCTTCTGTTCTCGTTTCTCCCCTCGGAACTGCGTCTGTCTCACGGTGGGAAGGTATGACATGCATTTAGGCATTCTTGTGTTAGTCTGTGGTATTCCATTTGCTCACTCGTTACTCGTATTACTTTGGTTAATTTAATATCACGATTTATTCGGAGCTATGTGACATACTACTGGATTTGCTTATCATGTCAGGGTTTTCATGGAAGGTGTTGGATTTGCCTGACATCTTACAATGCTCTGTGGAAAATTCTACCAGGCGGCTTCCTCTTTCGTTTCTTACCATTCCATATTCACCTACTTCTTTTCTTTCTCTTCCTTTTCCTACTATCGAATTCCAGTCACCCGTGACTATTAAATTTTCGTCTCCCTAATTTCTTTCATCTCATCATACATTTCATCAATCTCTTCGTCACCTGCGGAGCTAGTTGGCATATAAACTTGTACTACTGTGGTAGGCGTGGGCTTCTTGTCTGTTTGTAGTAGCTTACGCGCACTCCTATTTTTTTATTCATTATTATACCTACTCCTGCATTACCCCTATTTGATTATTTACAGCCCTGTATTCACCTGCCACCGAACTTCACTAATTCCCACTATATCTAACTTTAACCTATCCATTTCGCCTTTTTATTTTCTAACCTACCTGCCAGATTAATAGATGTGACATTCCACGCTCCGATCCGTAGAAAGCCAGTTTTCTTTCTCCTGATAACGATGTCCCCCTGAGTAGTCCCCGCCCGGAGATCCGAATGGGGGACTATTTTACCTCCGTAATATTTTACCTAAGAGGACGCCATCATCATTTAACCATACGGTAAAGCTGCATGCTGTCGGGAAAAATTACGAAAAATGGCTCTGAGCACTATGGGACTTCAGGTCATCAGTCCCCTAGAACTTAGAACTACTTCAACCTAACTAACCTAAGGACATCACACACATCCATGCCCGAGGCAGGATTCGAACCTGAGACCGTAGCGGTCGCGCGGTTCCGAACTGTAGCGCCTAGAACCACTCTGCCACTGCGGCCGGCTGGGAAAAATTACGGCTGTAGTTTCCCTTTGCTTTCAGCCGTTCGCAGTGCCAGCACGGAAAGGCCGTTTTGGTTAGTGTTACAAGGCCAGATCAGTCAATCATCCAGACTGTTGTCCCTGCAACTACTGAAAAGGCTGCTGCCCCTCTTCAGGAACCACACGTTTGTCTTTCCTCTCAACAGATACCCCTCCGCTGTGGTTGCACCTACGGTACGGCTATCTGTATCGCTGAGGCACGCAAGCCTCCCCACCAACGGCAAGGTCCATGGTTCGTGGGAGGAAGGAGGGGGCTGTTTAAGTTATAAATGACTTAATGGTTACGACTAATTCGTTAGTAAACAGAATGTGGGTTGAAGAATCGTGTAAGTGAATACGTAACATGCATGTTTTCACTGTACACGTCCACACCTAATCCACGTTATGTTTCTCTATCTTTCAGTAATGTGTTTCTTAAAACAGCGATCAACTTAGGGCCTGTTTCACTTGTCATTTGCTCCACAGGAACGTCACAGTCCGTTTCCGACTTACTAGTCGCATACAAGGACAAAGAATTAGTACATCCGGAGAAAGTGATTAATGGTAACAGCGCTAGCGAGCGTTCCGTGCAAACATTAGCGAGCAGCAAACAGAACACCCGCGCGCAGTCGGCCTGTTTGCTGAGGTAATGCTGAACCTGCTCTCGCCAGCTGGCAAACAGTACAGCTTTTTGCGGGCACTCGGTACCCACACGGGCATTCGGTCCGAAGCATGTGACACACGAAGTGATTCGGCTCCTTTTCGTTTCTCAAATGTTCTCTCACAAACGATACTAAAATGGAGTTCCGACCACGTAACGATAGGGCAGTATTAAGAGGTTCCCCCTATTGTTATAAACAAAATTAGAATGATTCTTTTGTAGTAACTACGAGGGTAAGTCAATTATTATCCGCAATTTAGTTATATATTTGTTTATTTCGGTAGTACTATCTTTTACATTGATGCCGCATGCTTTGTTTGTTTGTTGTTATATCTTTGCAATTTTCAAGCTGCAAGGTTAGTTTCGTTATCGCTGCCGTGCTGTTAATCATGGCTGCTCCGCTGCCTATTTGCACCAAAGAAGAGCAACGTTCTTGCGCAGTTTTTTGTGGTCGGAAGGCGTACCAGGGCCCGAAATTCATCGAAGACTTTCGGTACAGTACGGGAACAGTGTTTTGCCATAACGGAATGTCTGCGAATGGATTGAAAAATTCCGAAATGGTGGCACAAATGGACAAACTATAGAGCGTTCACTTGAAATTATTCTCTTGGACAGACGATTAACTATTGACGAAGTGGCACATTGTCTGCAAATTAGTGACGGTTATAACTTTTCTCTAACTACTCGTAATAATGGGGTTGATCATAGTTACTCTTTATCTGCTGCAGTCGTGGTCCTGAGTACATTTACGGTCACTGTAACATTTAACTGCGGAAAAGTTAAATTTAAAATCAATCTTTTATTATGTTTTAAATACATTTATTATACTTTCAAAACAAAATTAAAGTATTATTACAAAGGCAAACAATACTTGCAATACAAAAGGAGCAGCTACATGCTCACTACTCAAAACCCGAAACCAGACTGACTCTCTTTGCCAGCATGGCTGAAACTATTCATACTTTCTTAACAATCCCGAACAATCCTCGGCATTCTTTAAAATTATTATGTCATTAATTAACAACTGAAATTTATAAAAAAATGAAAATACATATCTGATTGTATATTATCTTCAGAACAGCTAGTAGACTACGATATCAGTACATGTCTGTTATTTCATTCAAGAATAAACTCTCAAATAAGAAATTACAGTAATACATTTACATTTTTTATTAATTTCCTCCCTTCATGGGAATTGTTCCCTTCATTTATAGAGCTTCTACACTTTGAACTCAAACAAATTAAACAGTCATTATCTCAGTTATAATTTTTTCTAGACGAGTTACATATTTTGTTTACATGTGCGATCCTGAATTAGACTGGGAAATTTTCGTTTTAAAAAAAGTCTTAATTGGCTGTTTCGTTTCTCAGTTCTGCCTACGAAATCATCCACAACAGACTTGGGTTTCGTAAAGTTTGTGCAAACAAAGCAACTCACACAGTTGTTGCATAAACAAACGCGCTTGGACATCTGCAAAAAACATTTGGATCTCTATGGTAACGGAGGGGACAACTTAGACAAGATCATTACTGTTGAGGAAACATGGATCCATCATTACGAGCCGGAGAGTAAACGGCAGAGTATGGATTGGAAACATCCAAATTCGCCGTGCATGAAAAAGTTCAAGACCCAACCATCCGTGGGAAAACTGATGCTTACAGTTTTTTGGGACGCACAAGGTCCAGTACTGGAACATTATGGGGAAAGGGGCACAACAGTAAACAGTGTACGTCACAGAGGTGCTTACTGCCAGGCTAAAGCCTGCAATTCGAAGCAAATCCCGAGGATTGCTACCAAAAGGTGTTGTGTTGTTGCACGACAATGTCCGTCCGCATACTGCTGCCCACTCTGCTGAAACGCCCCAGAAACTCAAATTTGAAGTACTGGATCACCTCCATATAGTCCCCATCCTGTACCTTCTGACTATCACTTGTTTGTTCCACTCAAACAGGCATTAAGGGACCGTCGATTTGCCTCAGACGAAGCAGGGAAAGAAGCGGTGCATTCCTGGCTCGTAGCTCAACCGAGAACCTTCTTTTATGAGGGCATCAGGAAGCTCGTACAACGATAGGCCAAGTGCGTTGAAACGTACGCAGACTATGTCGAAACATGATGTTCTTGTATGTTTCTTATTTGATTATAATAAAATTTTATAACTACTTTGCGGATAATAATTGACTTACCCTCGTAGCAAAGTGCCTGGTGTTGCCCGGTTCCGTATTTATTCCAGTCTTCTATCAGACCATTCCCTCTCTCTGTTCGTCTCATCCTCCATCCCTCTCTGTCCATCTCCTCCTGTCCCAATTCTGTCCACTTCCTTCTTCTATTTTCATTGTCTATCTTCTCCTCCCCCCATCATTCCAGACGTTATGACGCTCAACCCTACAGAACGCAAATGGTTCTTACTCCCACAGTATTTCTTTCCAGGTCGGAACTAATATGTGTGCCAAATTTGGTTGAAATCGTTCCAGGAGTTTAGGATGCAGTTTCATTTTTCATGCTGCTCGATGTTTATGACGTCGTACATCGTGAATTATGTGTCGTATTATGAGCTATTGTTGTAGGTACATTCAGCGACACACACGGACACTGTCTGCGAAAAGTGTTGCGATTGAGTTAGTAGCAACGAAATAATAAATTTAAACGGCTTGCGTGATGTGGCGGTTTTTAACTATCACTGCGTTTATGATGGCATATCTCTTGAACTATGTGTAGTACAGTAATATAATTTTTCTGGCGCATTCAGTGGTGCATCTGAATACTCTCTGAAAAATGTGGTGCGAATATTGTTAGTAGTAAAGAATTAATAAATTAAGACGTCATGTTTCTTGCGCCAGTTTTATTGCATGAACAGGAAAATGTTCCTTTTATAATTTTGTGGGAGTTGCCAGCGGCCGGCATTTCTTGTAGGTGAATGTGAATCTGCACATGAACTTTCCTAATCCTCCTCACACCTTTCCGTAAAGCGTTGCCAAATCTTAGTTGGGAAGTAGTTCTGTAGTATAGTAGTGCCAACATTACTCCTGGGTAGGGGATCAGAGAGACAGCACAGGCAGGTAAAAGTCAAAGACTTTCCAGTGTCACAAGATGTGGGGTGGAGAGGTTGGTCACGACCAAGTGGTTCGACCACTCCCTCCACCGGGGCCCAGGAAGGCCTCCGGATGCCCGCCATGTTCTGGGAGTGTTACAGAAGACGGGTACGTGAGCAGACGTGACCTCAGTGCGTCTGACTCAATGTTCACGCATGGAAGAGAGGTATTTGAATATTTGTACTAATTCTTTTATTTCCAGCTTCGGATTGTGTAAGGAAATGAATGTGCTCGTTTAATTCCGAAAATTTGACCCCATGTGTTAATGTATGTGGTCCCCAGTTTGCCCGTTATCCTCCTCACGTGTAAAATTTTGGGAGACTTTGGTGGTACACATTTTGCCAACGCAATTCCGTCTTGCCCGTAGAAATGTGGGTGCAGATTAGTATATAATGTACCCGAGCTATAAGTTGTAAAACTGTAATATCTGTAAACTGGAACAATGGCTGCAATCGCTGTAAAATCGAGTGATAATGTTTAAAATAAATAGGTAATCAATTGTCATCAATCTTTAACATACCTTTAAAAAATCACATAGGAGTCCAGTTAAAGGAATTTATTTAAAATAAAAGCTATAGAATGCAGGGACCCACACATCAGCGTGTGAGCCCTCCAGCCCCTTGCCTAGTATCGTACAGAAAGGACACGCTCTCTAGGTAGCGCTCTCAAGCTCCCCTCCCCAGTTATCGGTTGCGCAATTTTCATTCAGGGCTTGACAACATCAACTTACATCTGGCGTCCCTAGGCAAGGAGGTTTGACGGTAATCTTTCAATACACACTTGGTGAAGGGATATTCTTCCACTATCATCTCTCCTGTTTTTATTCTTCCTAAAAATATGGTTATGGTTTATAATTCGATTTTACAAAATATTGTTAAGGTATGTAGGTACGTACATCAATTTTACACGGTGTGTGGATTAATGAATGGAAATATGAGTTTTGGCACACTGGCAAGAGGCTGATCCCTCCGTCTTCCATCGCAGCGCCAGGTCAGGTGACAGTACTATTGTAAAGGTGTAATCTCTCACGACAGGCCTATTTGTAGTAGAATCTGTTGTTCGTATCTCATTCCTCAACTGATGTGAACTTGGGAACAAAGCTTATGGTTCCGAGAGACAGGAAAGCTGCACTGAGTACCTGTAAACAGGGCGATTCAGAAAGAAAGAGTAGGTTTCAATTGTTTCTTACAGCCAAACTATGAAAGACATTCGCATGTCACTGGACAGAAGATGGTTCCGCACAAACACTATAGCCGGCCGAAGTGGCCGTGCGGTTAAAGGCGCTGCAGTCTGGAACCGCAAGACCGTTACGGTCGCAGGTTCGAATCCTGCCTCGGGCATGGATGTTTGTGATGTCCTTAGGTTAGTTAGGTTTAACTAGTTCTAAGTTCTAGGGGACTAATGACCTCAGCAGTTGAGTCCCATAGTGCTCAGAGCCATTTGAACCACAAACACTGTACCATACGCTCATATGAGTTGCTCGAGAAACCTCCAAACGGTAGTGCGCTGCATTCCACATGCGAATGAACAGGTCCCTGTTTGTTGAATGGACAACTTCATCAGTTCGATTTCTCGGTCCTTCAAGAGCAGCTACCAAGGGTGGGACAAAGACTCTGTCTTTCATGTGCACCAACAGAAATAAAAGTAAGGGGTGAGGTCTGATCACGTGGGAGGCAAAAAGCGATGAACAAGATCTTGCTGTCCATATCTTTGAGTCCAACGTTATGGGATAGTGTTGTCAAGTTAACGCCGCACCTCGAGTTGAAACTGAGATGGGACGCTGTCATACAAAAAATGAAATCATTGAAATCTTCGTGAAGTTGAGGAAACAACCAGTTTTCAGCATGTCCAGGTACGATAGAACTGAGATAACCGATCGCGGAATTGAAAAGCAGCTACAATCGCTTACTAGTGGAAAGGCTTCAACACCAGATGAGAGACCTATAAGATTCTATAAAGACTATGCGAAAGAACTTGCTCTCCTTCTAGCAGTAGTTTATCGTAGGTCATTCTCGTTTTTAAGCAAGGCCGTATGACAGATCCACACAGCTACAGACCTATATCGTTGACGTGAATGTGTTGTAGAATTATGGAACATGTTTTATACTCAAGAATTATGACGTTTTTCGAAAATGAACAAATCCTGTATAAAAATCAACAAGGATTCCGCAAACAGAGATCCTGCGAAATTCAGCTCGGTCTGTTCCTCCATGAGATCCACAGCGCAGTGGACAACGGCGCTCAGGCTGATGCCGTGTTCCCTGATTTCAGTAAAAGGCATCTGACACCGTCCAGCACTGCCGTTTAATGGAAAAATGTACGAGCTTACGGAGTATCGGAGCAGACCTGCGACTGGATTGAAGACTTTCTTGCAGACAGAACTCAACACGTCGCTCTTAACGGAACTAAATCGACAGATGTAAAGGTAATATCCGGAGTACCACAGGGTAGTGTGATAGCACCAAAGCTGTTTATACAGTATATAAATGGTCTAGTAGAAAGCGTCTGATGCTCTTTAAGGCTATTCGCAGATGGTGCAGTTGTCTATGCCAAAGTAGCAACGCCAGAAGATAGTAAGAATTAGCAAAATGACCTGCAGTGCATTGATGAATGGTGGAGACTGAACCTGAACGTAAATAAATGTAACATATAATGCGCATACATAGGAAAAGAAAGTCACTACTGTACCGCTCTACTATTGATGACAGACAGCTGGAGACAGCGTCTTACGTAAAATACCTAGGCGTAACTATCCAGAGTGATCTTAAGTGGACTGTATAAAACAGATAGTGGGCGAAGCAGACACCAGACTCAGATTCATCGGAAGAATCTTAAGGAAATGTAACTCATCCACGAAAGAAGTAGCTTATAATGCGCTTGTTCGCCCGAGGCTTGAGTATTGTTCATCTGTCTGGGACCCCTCTCAGGTCGGACTGACAGAGGAGATAGAGAAGATCCAACGAAGAGCGGCGCGTTTCGTCACGGGATCGTTAAGCTGGCGAGAGAGCTTTACGGAGATGCTGAACAAACTCCACTGGCAGACGTTACACGAGGGGCGTTGTGCATCACGGAGAGATTTACTATTGAAATTTCGGGACAGCACTTTTCAGGAGGAGCGGACAACATATTACTTCCCCCCCCCCCCCCCCACCACCACCACCACCACCCACCACCACCACCCCCCACCCCCACACCCCACATGCATCTCGCGTATTGACCACGAGGAGAAAATTCGAGAAATTATAGCCAATACAGAGGCTTACCGACAATCATTCTTCCCACACAGTATTCGCGAGTGGAACGGGGTTGGAGGGATCATATAGTGGTACCGAAAATATCCTCTGCCAAACACCATTAGGTGGCTCGCAGAGTAAGATGTACATGGAGACACTCCTGTCGCATTTTTTTCGCAAAGAAGAAAGGTCTATAAACTGTGTGAACAGAAACAGGACAAAACACATTCGCTTTGGTGAGCACTTGTCATGTTTGACGACTGCGTCAGGATTTTTTACCCTGAAATTTTTACATTGTGGCGATTTACTTTGCCCGTCGATTCGTCCGAAGAGATAAGGCGCTTGGAAAAAGTACCCTCTGCCATATCGTAGAGAACTGAAATGCAAAATTCGCACCTTCTATTAAGGTCGCCGGATTGGCTGCAGTGACTGGAACTTGTAAGGCGTTTCAGAACACGCAGCACCGTTGTCTGAGGAAGTTAAAGTGGCTGGCTCTCCGTCTTGTGGACTTACGAGGTCTCCGTCTGCACGAATCTCGGATAAGCTCGGCATTTTCACCAGACGTGCGTGGCCGACGGGTGCTCTTTTTCTGCGTATTCAAGCAGCTTATAAGTATTTTGTATGCCAGTCATGAATCTGTTTGTACAGAGGAGGCTACTTGCCAAATCGGCGGCGGAATGCACGTTGCACTTGAACAACGGGAGTCCAACACACAAAATGGTTTCTCCTGTGGAGTAGTCCTCATTTCGCTGCAAACATACAACAGCGCCTCTATCTCAAAACTTTGAACCTCCCTCTATACAGTGACATGCGCAATGGGTTTCTATCCTTTATTGTTTGTCTGTAATAAACAACTGAAATCTGTTCTTCGTTTTTCAGTCACCCTGTATTATCCGACAGCTGTAAGCAGTAAGACCTACACACACACACACACACACACCACACGAGGTGTTCTCTCTGCTCACTGCACGACGCCTGTCGCCTTGGGAAGCGGGTCACGTCCCACGGACCAGTAACAGCACAGTACGCACCTGGCTGCTGTCTGCACCCGTTACCCTCCCTCCCCTCCCCCCCCCCCCCTATAACCACGACTCCCCCTCACGTAAGCTAGGCGCTTCACACGCTTTCGCCCTGGCTTTAGCCTAATCACTAGCTGGCGACTCAGGAAGGTACGTAGCCATTCTCGATCCCATCTCCCAGCACTCGCAGACAACGCAGGGTACCGCGGAACAATACGACAGGGGACGTGTATAGAAGATAACATAAAGCTCTGTGTGAGACAAGCGAAACACCCTCAAACTTCAAGAGGAATATAATAATTCCAATCCCAAAGAAAACAGGTGTTGACAGATGTGAAAATTACCGAACTACCAGTTTAATAAGCCACGGTTGCAAAATACTAACACGAATTCTTTACAGACCAATGGAAACACTGGTAGAAGCCGACCTCGGGGAAGATCAGTTTGGATTCCGTAGAAATATTGGAACACATGAGGCAATATTGACCCTACGACTTATCTTAGAAAATAGATTAAGGAAAGGCAAACCTACGTTTCTAGCATTTGTAGACTTAGATAAAGCTTTTGACAATGCTGACTGGAATACTCTCTTTCAAATTCTGAAGGTGGCAGATGTAAAATACAGGGAGCGAAAGGGTATTTACAATTTGCACAGAAACCAGATGGCAGTTATAAGAGGGGCATGAAAGGGAAACAGTGGTTGGGAAGGGAGTGGGACAGGGTTGTAGTCTCTGCCCGATGTTATTCAATCTGTATATTGAGCAAGCAGTGAAGGAAACAAAAGAAAAATTCGGAGTAGGAATTAAACTCCACGGACAAAAAAAAATATATATATAAAAAAAACTCTGAGGTTCGCCGATGACATTGTAATTCTGTCAGAGACAGCAAAGAACCTGGAAGAGCAGCTGAACAGAATGGACAGTGTCTTGAAAGGAGAATATATGATGAAGATCAACAAAAGCAAAACGAGGATAATGGAATGTAGTCAAATTAAATCGAGTGATTCTGACGGAATTAGATTAGGAAATGAGACCCTTAGAGTAGTAAATGAGTTTTGCTATTTGGGGAGCAAAATAACTGATGATGGTCGAAGTAGAGAGGATATAAAATGTAGACTGACAATGGCAAGGAAAGCGTTTCTGAAGAAGAGAAATTTGTTAACATCGAGTATAGATTTAAATGTCAGGAAGTCGTTTCTGAAAGTATTTGTATGGAGCGTAGTCATGTATGCAAGTGAAACGTCCACGATAAATACTTTAGACAAGAAGAGAATAGAAGCTTTCGAAATGTGATGCTATAGAAGAATGCTGAAGATTAGATGGGTAGATCACATAACTAATGAGGAGGTACTGAATAGAATTCGAAAGAAGTTTGTGGCACAACTTGACTAGAAGAAGGGATCGGTTGTTAGGACATATTCTGAGGCATCAACGGATCACCAATTTAGTATTGGAGGGCAGCGTGGAGGGTAAAAGTCGTAGTGGGAGACCAAGAGATGAATACACTGAACAGATTCAGAAGGATGTAGGTTGCAGTAGGTACTGGGAGATGAAGAAGCTTGCACAGGATATAGTAGCACGCAGAGCTTCATCAAACCAGTCTCTGGACTGAAGACCACAACAACAGCAACTGTCCGTAGTTGCTTTACTATTATTGAGGGTATTTCTGTTCTGTCGTTGCAACTAAAAGAGTGCGTGATTTCTTTCACCGGACGCGTTTCGCTTTATTGAGGTATAAGCGTCATCAGTGGTGTTGATTTTCGCTTGATTTCTTGCTTACATCGGGAAATGCCGACTGCTAGCACATCGTAGTTTTTCTGCATTAGGCACTGATAATTTTGGTCTAATTTTTTGTTGATTTGCACAAAAACAAACATAAAACAATGGTGTGCGTAAAACTGTGCTGTGAAAAACGTAAGAAATGCATAGTGCTGCAGGATAACTGAAAATTAGACCCAAAATTATCTGTGTGTAAAACAACGACGTGCTAGCAGACTGCATTTGCCGATGCAAACGAGAAATCAAGCGATAATTACCACCACTGATGACACTTTACCTCGATAAAGTTCGCCCCCGGTAGCTGAGTGGTCAGTGCGACAGAATGTCAATTCTAAGGGCCCAGGTTCGACTCTCGGCTTGGTCGGAGATTTTCTCTGCTCAGGAACTGGGTGTTGTGTTGTCCTAATCATTATCATTTCATCCTCATCGACGCACAAGTCGCCGGAGTGGCGTCAAATCGAAAGTCTTGCACCCGGCGAATGGTCTACCCGACGGGAGGCCCTAGCCACACGACATTTATTTACCTCACTAAAGGGAGACGCGTCTGGTGAAAAAAATCACGCATTCTCGTAGTTGCAACGACAGAACAAAAATACCCAAAAAATAAATTAACTTTTGCAGCTGGATGGAAACAGGAGTCAGTCATGCAGCGCTATTTGCGTCCTGTGCGGTGTATTCCTTCGCCTGTATTAATCAGCTAACACGTGCCTGTCCACATTTGTACTGTGAATGCAGAATGGGCAAAGGACATAGTTGCACCCTGGTGGACCAAGTCAGAAAGCACAGTTTATGATGGCCACCCACCGGCTGCCTTCTTGAGGTGTCCCTCTGCAGGAGCGTCACTAACGTCATTGGTTCGTCTTTCTTGATGTGAGGCGGTAAGAAATTGTCTAGTGAGCAGGCTAAGGATCTCTACGCTACTAACAGAATTCTCAAAGTTAACTCAGATGTCAGCAGCTTGTCTTTTTTCGTAATACATACTCAGAACACACTTTACAGCAGCGTGGACTGGCCGCGCGGTTAGAGGCGCCATGTCACGGATTACGCGGACCCTCCCGCCGGAGGTTCGAGTCCTCCCTCGGGCACGGGTGTGTGTGTGTTGTTCTTAGCATAAGTTAGTTTATGTAGTGTGTAAGTGTAGGGACCGATGACCTCAGCAGTTTGGTCCCTTAGGAATTCGCACACATTTGAACATCAGTTTAGAAAATCGACACCGAATTTTGCTGACGAAACACTTGCCATTATCAAAACGAACAGATTTTCGGACAACGTTATAAAAGAAGCTACAGAAATAAAAATATCTGAGATCACCATCAATAAGACGGCAGTTTGCAGCTCACACATCAAACCTCCGGATGTCGGACACTCAGATCGGTGTCAAACATTGTGTAGTTCGTTCTGTGTGTTGTAGCAGAACCGGCGTAAACGTTAGTTAAAAGTAACACCAGATTTATGGAGCACATGAAAAGTGTAGCTGTGAGGAAGCAGTTAAGTGTAGCTTCCGTGGGGAAGTTGGTAGAGCGTTAAATCGGCGTGCAAATGGCGGCCGGTTCAAATCGCAAAGACAACTTTTCCTTCTACTGTATTTTGCGTGAGAGTGTCATATGAGACATATTTATGACATGTAAAAGGGCTGTTTGGAGTTTACAGCAATTTTCTCTTGGTGCTTTCGTCTCGTTCCTATGAAAGCTGTAAGCCCACATAGTACACATTTGTAGTTTCACAGAACATACAATCAGAAGACAATAATAAATAAACAATTGCATCACATATCCGGAAATAATAATTGTATGTTGGCGAAGTACTTGGCCAAGCCTCCTCCACATGTGGCACACTGCGAACAACATATAAAAAATTCAGCAGTATTTAACATCAGAATCAACCGTCTACGAATTAGGATGATATTATGGTCAGTTTTGATGTAGTGCGCTGTTGACGAATGTGCCTATCAAAGCTTTGCCGGCCGGAGTGGCCGTGCGGTTCTAGACGCGACAGTCTCGAACCGAGCGACCGCTACGGTTGCAGGTTCGAATCCTGCCTCGGGCATGGATGTGTGTGATGTCCTTAGGTTAGTTAGGTTTAATTAGTTCTAAGTTCTAGGCGACTAATGACCTCAGAAGTTAAGTCGCTACTTAGGCACACTCTTACGTCCTCCTGTTTCGTGTACAACGGCCAGTATTACGATCAGACAGACGGTGTAGCAATGGGTAGCCCGTTGGCTCCAGCTGTTGCAAACCTCTTCACGGAGAATTTTGAGGCTATTGCCATAGATACCGCGCCATTGAAGCCGAAGTGTTTCTTTCGATACGTTCACGACACGTTCGTCATTTGGCACACGGACGCGAGAAACTACACGAGTTTTTGGAACACCTCAGTGGCATCAACAGTAATATCGAATTCACCATGGAGGTGGAAAAAGATAATGCATTGCACTTCCTCGACGTCCTTGTCCACCGTAAACAAAATGGGTGCCTTGGCCACAGCGTCTACAGAAAACCCACCTACACAGACCTGTACCTGCACGCCACCAGCCATCATCATCCAGCACAGAAGCGCACAATATTACGAACATTGGTGCATCGTGCAATATCAGACGACGATAACATGCTCAATGAAACTGAGCCACATATCCAAGGTTTTCAGGAATAACGGCTACAGCGCCCATCAAGTGAAAGAAGTGATTTCTGGAAATATCAAAATAAGACCACCGACGAAGAGCAGGGAAAAAACTTGCTTTGCTGCCTTTCTGTGGCTCTGTGTCGGGCAAGATAAGCCGCCCGTTAAAAAGACTCAAGATCAAATCAATCTTCAGGCCAGGAGCCTAGGAAATACCTTGTGAGTGTGGCCAGAAGTACATCGGACAAACAGTGCGCACTGTCGAACAACGCAGGAAAGAGCATGAGAGGTATTATCGCTTTTCAAATGGCTCTGAGCACACCTAACTAACCTATGGACATCACACACATCCATGCCCGAGGCAGGATTCGAACCTGCGTCCGTAGCAGTCGCGTGGCTCCAGACTGTAGCGCCTAGAACCGGTCGACCACCCCGGCCGGCGCCTACGCTATCCAGAGAAATCCGCGTTAGCTGAGCATACGTTAGAAAACGGTCACCACATAAAATTTGACGATACCTCTGTCGTGGCTTGCACTCACGGCTTCTGGGACAGTTTAATAAAGGAAGGTATTGAAATAAAAATTATCGCAAACACCCTGAATAGAGACGGTGGCTTGCAGCACAGCGCTGCATGGGATCCAGCGATCGCGCGGTTGAAGAGAGGGACATCGAACGCCGACTCAAAACATGCCCATGCATGGCAACGTCACGGGCACCAGTGACGTCACAGCCGCCAGCTAGAGTATTTAAGGGCGCACCAACAGCCCAATGGCAGTCATACCACTTGACAATGGCCAAGGAGTGCTTAGCCGAAAGCTCGTGTAGTTTTAACCAATTGACGATGTTGGAAACCCGAGAACATTTTATTCATTTATGAAAACTATTTAATTCTGTAGTACCGCAGGGAATTAAGCCACAGTAATTTTAATCTGTCATCCTCCATAAATTTTCGTGGTGATCCCAATAAAACTTGAATATTGATCATATCTAATAGTTTAGGATTTACTGTTCAAGTGAAATTCGAAGACCTGAAAGCTAAAATCTGAGAGCTTTGTTCGATCTTAACGATCGACATTTCATATAGAAGCGCATCATTTAAATGCAAATGGTGTAAATATCGACTCTGTAACTTTATTTGTTTAAAGATATGTTGTTGTTGTTGTTGTGGTCTTCAGTCCTGAGACTGGTTTGATGCTACTCTATCCTATGCAAGCTTCTTAATCTCCAAGTACCTACTGCAGCCTACATCCTTCTGAATCTGCTTAGTGTATTCATCTCTTGGTCTTCCTCAACAATTTTTACCCTCCACACTGCCCTCCAATACTAAATTGGTGATCCCTCGATGTCTCAGAACATGTCCTACCAACCGATCCCTTCTTCTAGTCAAGTTGTGCCACAAATTCCTCTTACCATTTATTTTCAGTACCTCCTCATTAGTTACGTCATCTACCCTCCTAATCTTCAGCATTCTTCTGTAGCACCACATTTCGAAAGCTTCTATTCTCTTCTTGTCTAAACCATTTATCGTCATACAGTAAAGCTGCATTCCCTCGGGAAAAATTATACCAGTAGTTTCCCCTTGCTTTCAGCTGTTCGCAGTACCAGAACAGCAAGGCCATTTTGGTTAGTGTTGCAAGGCCAGATCAGTCAATCATCCAGACTGTTGCCCTTGCAACTACTGAAAAGGCTGCTGACCCTCTTCAGGAACCACACGTTTGTCTGGCCTCTCAACAGATACCCCTCCGTTGTGGTTGCACCTAAGGTACGGCTATCTTATCGTTGAGGTACGCAAGCCTCCCTACCAACGGCAAGGTCCATGGTTCATGGGGGAGTTAAAAGATATGGCAAATTTAAATTATCAGTATTTTCAGTTAAGCATCAGATCATCATTTCTCCACACAAAACACAATGAACGATGACTGTATGACACCAGTTTAAATATGGATGTACAAAGATTTCGAATATGTTTCCATCCTAGGCCGAGAAGCCAGAATATCCTTTCAGATGTCGGACAAATCGTTCCATTTCCGCATTACGGCAACGACAGCACAGTTCCGTCTTCCCCCGACTCGTTTCATGTGCCCACCCACTGCTAGTGCTGGCATCTTCCGTCTGTGAGTGGTTGTTGGATGTTGACGTCGAACATAAGCTGTGTTGTTGTCTTCAGTCCAGAGACTGGTTTGATGAACCTCTCCGTGCTACTCCATCCTGTGCAAACCTCTTCATCTCCGAGTAACTACTGCAACATACATTCCTCTGAATCTGCTTACTGTATTCATCTCTTCGTCTCCCTGTACGATTTTGACCCCCCTCCCCCCCCTTCACGCTTCCCTCCAGTACTAAACTGGTGATCCCTTGGTGCCTCGGAACATGTCCTACCAACCGATCCCTTCTTCTAGTCAGGTTGCGCCACAATTATCTCTTCTCCCCAATTCTAATCAGCACCTCTTGATTAGCTATGTGATCTACACATCTAATTTTCAGCATTCTTCTGTAGCACCAAAGCTACTATTCTCTTCTTGTCTAAATTCTTTATCGTCCATGTTTCACTTTCATACATAGCAACACTCCATACAATTACTTTCAGGAAATACTTGCTGACATTTAAATCTATACTCGGTGTTAACAAATATCTCTTCTTCAGAAACGCTTTTCTTGCCATTGCCATACATTTTATA
Source organism: Schistocerca piceifrons (assembly GCF_021461385.2). Lineage (NCBI taxonomy): Eukaryota > Metazoa > Arthropoda > Insecta > Orthoptera > Acrididae > Schistocerca > Schistocerca piceifrons. The sequence goes on along the minus strand of NC_060146.1, from coordinate 142,598,319 downwards.
TCCTCTCTATTTTCATCATCATCAGTTATGTTGCTGCCCCAATAGCAAAATTCATCTACTACTTTAAGTGTCTCATTTCCTAATTAAACTGCCTCAGCCTCACCTGATTCAATTCGAGCCGGCCGGAGTGGCCGAGCGGTTCTAGGTGCTACAGTCTGGACCCCGCGATCGCTACGATCGCCGGTTCGAATCCTGCTTCGGTCATGGATGTGTGTTATGTCCTTAGTTTAGTTATGTTTAAGTAGTTCTAAGTTCTAGGGGACTGATGACTTCAGCAGTTAAGTCCCATAGTGCTCAGAGCCATTTGAACCATTTAATTCGACTGTGTCGCTCGGTATTAGCCGAGCGGTCTTGGGCGCTGCAGTCATGTACTGTGCGGCTGGTCCCGGCGGAGGTTCGAGTCCTCCCTCGGGGATGGGTGTGTGTGTTTGTCCTTAGGATAATTTAGGCTAAGTAATGTGTAAGCTTAGGGACTGATGACCTTAGCAGTTAAGTCCCATAAGATTTCACACACATTTGAACATTTTTGAATTCGACTGCATTATCCTCCTCTTGCCGATGTTCATCTTATGTTTTCCTTTCAAGACACTGGCCATAGACAGTGGTCGCATTGACATGACTGGACCGTGTATCACGTTTACCACGTTTTTGGAAATTTGTGGTAAGTTCCTATGGGACCAAACTGCTGAAGTCATCGGTCCCTAGGATTACACACTACTTAATCTAAGCTAACTTACGCCAAGGACAACACACACACCCATGCTCGAGGCGGGTCTCGGTCTCGAAACTCCGCCGGGGGGGGGGGGGGGGGGGGGCAAAGCCGCGCGAACCGTGGCAACACTCCTAAGACCGCGCGGCTACCCCGAGTGGCTTACCACTTTCATCTCCATTACATTTACGATAAATGGCACCATTAGGCCACTATTAGCCAATGGCACTAGTGGCGCCAATAGAGACGCAAATGGCGCCGCTATTAGCCAGAAGGGTTTTTGCACTGCGTCTTATTGGCTGTGGCGAAAGCCATTTAGCCGACAGTAACTACGAGCGCCATCGATGCACTAGCTGCTGGGCCCGCAACAGCTCTCTCTGCTCGCAGCTGCCCGAGACAATCACAGGACATTGCGATGCGTGGAGCTGGTTAGCTGTGAGCTACTAGTGGCGCCATTTCTCCACAGTGGACCTGTACGCATACCATACTCTGCCGTCACAGTACGTCACGCAGCCGCCCACATTAAAGGCGGGCCGCAAGATGAGACGCAGGCCCGTGAGGTAACGCAGGGGGGCTCATGCCAAATTCCTCACGGCAGTGTGAGTCACGGCGACAATCATCGCAAGTTGGGTCGCAGTTTCAATACGCAGTTTGCTGAGGAACTTTGGCTCTGGCATAGATGGCGACTACTTCTGCTATGTTAATAGATATAAATTCAGAATCGGATTCCGATTCTGAGTTTGAGTTCGAAACGGTGTGTTACATCGCTTTGATTAACCAAAAAGCAGAAAAAAGTCCGTACATGAAAAGAAGACTAAGTCATAGGGAATTCGCTTTAACTAAGGAATTTGATGATGAAAAATTCACGAACTATTTTAGGTTAAACCGTGATCAATTCCAAGAAGGGCATGGTCTCATCAAGAATGAAATTGACAGACAGGGATGCAACGCTACAAGGCCGATTGGAACCAAGGAGAAACTAGCTGTGTTTTTAAGGTAAGCTATTATGATTAACATATATCGCTATATATAAAAATGTTCTGTTGGTTTGTGTATAGCCACTAACCTCCGAAAGCTCTTGACCGATTGCTTTGAAATTTTGACACAAGGTTGCATTCTAATACATGATGGTTTTTAGGTACTTATTTGTTTCATATATTATATATAACCTATATACATGTAATTTTTCACGATTTTTCGTAACAATGTTTCCCCATTATAAAATTTGTATAAATTCATATATATATATATATATATATATATATATATATATATATATATATATATATATATATATCAGAAATGTACTCGGACGACAGTTTCGATTCTATACTGATATCAAAGACGTGGTTAAATCCATCTATTCCGATTTCACTGGTAGATATGGAGGGCTACACGCTAGTAAGGAATGATATTGTAAGGAACCTAGGCATCCTTTTTGATAAACATTTAACCAGGACAGAGGACATCACGAATATTTGCTACAGAGTTTTAACAATGTGAATGTAGAATTACAGTGCAACTTACCATTTCGTATGTCCGTTTCGCCGGCCGGAGTGGCCGTGCGGTTCTAGGCGCTTCAGTCTGGAACCACGCGACCGCTACGGTCGCAGGTTCGAATTCTGCCTCGGGCATGGATGTGTGTGATGTCCTTAGGTTAGTCAGGTTTAATTAGTTCTAAGTTCTAGGGGACTGATGACCTCAGAAGTTAAGTCGCATAGTTCTCAGAGCCATTTTTATGTCCGTTTCCTTGGACACTTCCTCCTACTTCTCAGCTTTCAGCTCCGTTTTCATGTAATCTTCATGGCTTGTATCATACAGAACTTTGCGAACACGTACGGCTTCAGTTAGCTTTTCCTCCATTTCGAACTACCAACAGCCAGAAGCACCGTGAGCCTCGCCGTAAACTGCGTACAGGAGACTGCGGTCCGCAGGGTCACCAAGCGCAGGAGCTGCGTCACGTCACGCTGCGCTCTAACGTGCGCAGGACCATTCTGCTGTGTGGTTCGCAAAAACTCACCGTGAGTCACCCTGCATCACCTCACGGATCTGCATCTCATCTTGCGGCTAGCCTAACTCTCGGCATTAGTTCACTCTCAGTCTTTATTTTGATTCATTAGACTGTTAATATCATACAGTGATGCTTGATGTCCTTCTTGACTTACACAAAAGAAAACTCCGTCAGCAGGCCACAAGTGGCCCATCGGGACCATCCGACCGCCGTGTCATCCTCAGAGGAGGATGCGGATAGGACGGGCGTGTGGTCAGCACACCGCTCTCCCGGTCATTATGATGGTTTTCTTGACCGAAGCCGCTACTATCGGTCGAGCAGCTCCTCAATTGGCATCACGAGGCAGAGTGCACCCCGGAAAATGGCAACAGCGCATGGCGGCCTGGATGGTCACCCATCCAAGCGCCGACCACGCCCGACAGCGCTTAACTTCGGTGATCTCACGGGAACCGGTGTATCCACTGCGGCAAAGCCATTGCCTCTTGACTTACACTAACGATTTTAAATTTTACAAGCTGCGACGTCGTCATAGACTGCATTAATCAGATAATGTAGATCATCCACTGTCATGGAATTTTATCATTCTTTGCTTGCGACGGAGTACCGCAGGGTAGGAGGGGCCCTCTGCCGGTCACGTTCCTCCAACCACTTCCCGCCCGTGCGGAATTCTCGCGTTAGCGCTAACAGAGGGCGCTGATTATGTGCAGAACTATATTTCCTTTCATTTGTGGCTCCTTTAGCGATTTGTTTTATGTTGTTTAATATTACCCGATGCAATATCAACGGTGTTTAATATTTATGTCGTTGTCTAGAATATTGGCACTAGAGCACAAATTATGTCAACCACTGTTTTTTTACTCTTCGTCTTTTTAACAATATTACTTTTGTCGTGTTCTTTTTATTGCTTTTTATTACTGTAACACCTTTTATACTTTATAAGCTTATTATCAACTTTTATTGTATCCCCCTTTTATTTTTGCTGTTTCAATTAATTAAAACTAGTGTATGCTGACATTAGCGACATCTGGTCAACTCACTACACAAACATCTTGTGGCTACTGTATTGCAGCTTGTTTTAAACAGTAGTTTTACTGACAACATGGCTCGTGCATGTGATGTGATTTACATGTATTTGACGATGCTGGAACTGATTCCGCATTTAACAGTTGACTATGCCAGTATGGCTGCAGTGCATTAGCACTTTGTTTTCATGAGACAGGTATGCCTCTTCATATTTAAAGCGCACAAATGTAAATTTTGTCAGTACTACATTTCAATATGCTCTATGTATCGTTCTTAAGCTGCATACGATTTGCGAGTGTATTTATATTTTTCCCATTTTTGTTGCAGATCTGATGGTGGTCATTAAAGACCGAAACCGGTAATCTGTTAAACAGAAAAGATTGTGACCATCGACGTAAATTAACGGAAACTTTTAAATTTTAATTCCGCTTCAGAACATTTCCTTTATTTCCATTATTGGTTCTTCGATGTATAGATGAGACAGTAGTGGAGATAGAGTGCACTAGTACATTTCACCCTTTTCAGCCTGAGCAGTTAGTCTCTCATTCTTGTTGCTTCTACTGTAACATTACCTGTCAGTCCCTATAGCTAAAACCTGTTTTATAGAGACTTTCAAACTTCTTGTTCCACTTTTACACTGTATAACACTACTTCCAGGTCGGCAGATCTAGGTGTGACTGGGGTGTTGAACTCTAGCTAGCCTGGCCGACACAGCTTCCATCCTTCCTTCCTTCCTACCTCTGCTGCTCCAGTCTGGGCGCTAAGCAGAGCACCGGAGAGGCGGCAGTCGAGCAAGTAGGCCTGCGGCGGTTAGTTCTGCCAGGTTGCCACGCCTGCTTAATGGCAGCAGGGCCGCACGCCGTTCGTTCCGGTCGCTGATTCGCTCTACACACGAAACAAAACACTGTCTGGCACAGAGGTGCCAATGCACTGGATGCACACATTCCACCCTGCAGGTGCTCCTGCCAGAAGAGAGTGTAGTGCTCTTAGGCACTGGAGAAGAAGCACTATGGTTTAATATTCTGTGGATGAGAAGCTCGTTACAGAATGAACAGACGCACGTGTGAGGGAAGGCAGTTGATCGTGTCCTTTTCAAAGGGACGTTGCGAGCAATTGCCTTAACAGATACAGGAAACCTGTAGGAAACCTACTTATATAGAAAATCATCGTCCTCCTCATTGGCGTCAGCCTTTTATCATCGACGCTGGACTCACTATTTCCAGACTTTTACGTACATTACGATCTACAACTGTGTATCCTGCTGTTTTCCTTATGTTGTGATTCGGCGTCACTTTAGATCGTCTCCTATGTAATTTAAGATCATGAGAAGTTCAGTGAAGCAATGAAATAGTTTGTCAAAGCCGTTCACAACGATGAAAATGTTTAAAGTACACCTGACAGAAGTTGAATTAATCTGAATACTTTGCTTCGTCACAAGGAATTGAGGCAATAATAGGAATTTAGAGTGATGAGGCAAAACATAATTACCACCTCCTTAATACACTACTCTCATTAAAATTGTTACACCAAGAATAAATGCAGGTGATAAACGGGTATTTATGGGACAAATATATTATACTAGAACTTACATTTGATTACATTTTCACGCAAGTTGGTTGCATGGATTCTGAAAAAATCAGTAACGAGAACAACCACCTCTGGCCGTAATAACGGCCTTGATACGCCTGGGCATTGAGTCAAACAGACCTTGGATGGCGTGTACAGGCACAGCTGCCCATGCAGCTTCAACACGATGCCACAGTTCATCAAGAGTAGTGACTAGTGTATTGTGACGAGCCAGTTGCTCGGCCACCATTGACCACGCGTTTTCAATTGGTGAGAGGTCTGGAGAATGTGCTGGCCAGGGCAGCAGTCAAACATTTCCTGTATCCAGAAAGTCCCGTACAGGACCTGCAACATGCGGTCGTGCGTTATCCTGCTGAAATGTAGGGTTTCGCAGGGATCGAATGAAGGGTAGAGCCACGGGTCGTAACACATCTGAAACGTAACGTCCACTGTTCAAAGTGCCGTCAATGCGTGCAAGAGGTCACCGAGACGTGTAACCAATGGCACGCCATACCATCACGCCGGGTGGTACGCCAGTATGGCGATGACGAATACACGCTTCCAATGTGCGTTCACCGCGATGTCGCCAAACACGGATGCGACCATCATGATGCTGTCAACAGAATCTGGATTCATCCGAAAAAATGACAGTTTGCCATTCGTGCACCCAAGTTCGTCGTCGAGTACACCATCGCAGGCGCTCCTGTCTGTGATGCAGCGTCAAGGGTAACCGCAGCCACGGTCTCCGACATGATAGTCCGTGCTGCCGCAAACGTCGTCGAACTGGTCGTGCAGATGGTTGTTGTCTTGTAAACATCCGCATCTGTTGACTCAGGGATCGAACGTGGTTACAGCCATGCGGATAAGATGCCTGTCATCTGGACTGCTAGTGATACGAGGCCGTTGGGATCGAGCACGGCGTTCCGTATTACCCTCCTGAACCCACCGATTCAATATTCCGCTAACTGTCCTTGGATCTCGACCAACGCGAGCAGCAATGTCGCGATACGATAAAAGGCAATCGCGATAGGCTACAATCCGACCTTTATCAAAATTGGAAACGTGACGGTACGGATTTCTCCTCCTTACACGAGGCATCACAACAAAATTTCACCAGGCAACGCCGGCCAACTGCTGTTTGTGTGTGAGAAATCGGTTGGAAACTTTCCTCATGTCAACACGTTGTAGGTGTCGCCACCGGCGCCAACATTGTGTGAACGCTCTGAAAAGCTAATCATTTGCGTATCACACCATCTTCTTCCTGTCGGTTAAATTTCGCGTCTGTAGCACGTCATCTTCGTGGTGCAGCAATTTTAATGGGCAGTAGTGTATTTAATGTTTTCTCTCACAATAGTTTATATAAATTTTAGTGGAAATGTTAGCGATTCTGAGTTTAGGGGCACTTTTGTTAGTGGTTTTCTGGTGGTTTTTTTTCGCTTGAAACTGGTGGGGAGGTCACTTTAAGTGTTGGCAACACTACCACAGCATAATTGAGCCATGACAGCTTGTCTCCAGCACGTAGTACAGGTGACAAGGAGCTGTTCCACTGACTAACGACGGATTTGCGTCCTCCTCCCATCGTCAGGATGAAGAAGGTATCGGGATTCCTGAGACCATGCAACGCTCTACCACCGTGCCAACGTCCAGTGCGGATGGTCAGTGGCCGATGTGGTGGTGCTAACATTGTCACATGCACGGGTCATCGGCTGTGGAGGCCCATCGTTGGGAGTGTTCGGCGCACTGTGTGTTCAGACACGTTTGTACTCTGCCCAGCACTGAAGTCTGAACTTAGTTACTTCACAATTCGCCGCCTGTCCTGTTCCACCAGTCTGCCCAGCGTACGACTTCCGAGATCTGTAGCGAAGGCCGGCCGCCCAACCCCACGACGTCTGGAAGTGCTTTCAGCTTGGTATCGCCACATGTTGAAGATACTCACCGCAGCAATCCTCGAGCACGTGACAAGTCGTGCTGTTTCCGAAATGCTCGTGTCGAGCCTCCCGGTCATCACAATCTGCCCTCGGTCAAACACGTATAGATCGCGCGTATTCCCCATTCTACACACGGACAACACGCTACATGCACGGTGTGTGTGTCTGACCAGCAGTCATTCCGCGTCAGGTGACGCTGCTGTCGCCTGGACGGCTTTATATCGATAGTAGATCGGTGGTCATGATGTACTGGTTGATCAGTGTGGGAGTAGTGTACAAGTATTGCAGAATGGCACGAACCCTAGCTGGAAATGCAGTGACGTAGTAATGAAGTATAATGCTTCATTTGCCTTAAAAGATAAGATTTGTCAACCAAACGTCCATATTTCACTTCCATACGTGGCTACATTCCATAGAAATACTTTCAGAAAAGGCTTCTTGACATTTAAATTTTCTTGCCATCGGCAGTCTATATTCTACGTCCTCTTTACTTCGGCCATCATTAGTTGTTTTGCTGCCCACATAGCAAAACTCATCTATTACTTTAAATTTTTCGTTTTCTAATTTAATTCCTTCGACATCACCTGAAAAAATTCGACAACATTCCATTATCCTTGTTCTGCTTTTGTTGATGTTCATTTTATATCCTCCTTTCAAGACCACTCTCCATTCCGTTCGACAGCTCCTCCAAGTCCTTTGCTGTCTCTGACAACGTCACCCGCTAACCTGATTTTGTCATTCTTTATCTGAGTGTTTGTCCCTCCGTCTCTTAAGACCGCTTTTTCTTAGGAACCGGTAAACATATCGAGTATTGATCTCTATAGCCCTTTGGTGCTATAAAAAGGATAAGCTTGTAAGTCAAAGCAATCATTTGTTTTGATACTCGCAAACTCACTTCTTAAAAACTACAGTATATTTCCCCTTGACATAGAATCATGAAAATTGGCAACGAACAAGTAAATAAAAAAAATTAAAACAATGTTAATTTGTAATTATATGACACCAAAATTTTTTTCTTTTTCTCATTTGTTAACAGTCCATGTCTCACTACCATACAATGCTGTGCTCTAAACATACATTCTCAGAATTTTTTTCCTGACGTTAAGGCCTGTGTTTGATACTGGAAGACTTCTCTCGGCCAGGAATGACCTTTTTACCTGGGCTAATCTGCTTTTGATGTCCTCCTCCGTCCGTCCGTCATGGGCTATTTTACTGCCTAGGTAGCAGAATTCCTGAACTGCATCTATTTCGTGATCACCAATTCCGATAAGTTCCTAGTTGCTCTCATTCCTGCTACTTTTCATTATTTTCGTCTTTCTTCGATTTATACTCAGTCCTTATTCTGCACTCATTAGACTATTCATTCTGTTCAGCAGATCCTGTAATTTTCTTCATTTTCTCTGAGCACAGCAATGTCATCAACGAATCTTAGCATTCATATCATTTCACCTTGAATTTTTAATTCCTTGACGCATTCTTTTATTTCCGTCATTGCTTCTTCGAAGTGAAGATCGAACAGTGGTGGCGATAGTTTACATTCCTGTCTTACAGCCTTTGTAATCCGGACACTTCGTCCTTGGCCTTCCAGTCTTATTGTTCCCTCTTGGTTCATGTGTAGGGTGAGTCACGCAAGACGTAATAATTTCGTGATCAGTTACACTTGCGAAATGCGGTTTTCGGCAAATGATGGAGGGTTGAGAGGCACATTTGTTTTTGTTTCTAGCGCTGGTATCAACGGAGATATTGAAGCTAGAAGGTTTTTTTTAAAATGGAACCGTTGATACAAGCGCTAAAAACACTAACCATAGAAAAATATACGTGCCTTTATATGCTCTAACATTTTCCGATAACCGCGGTTCGATATGTGTAACCATTCATGAAATAAAAGGGGTGTCTTACGTGACTCACCCTGTACGTAGTATGCTGCCCACCGTTCCCTATAGCTTATCCTTATTTTTCTCAGAATTTCAAACATCTTGCACCATCTTCCATTTTCAACTGCTTTTTGCAGGTCGACAAATCCTGTGAACACTTCTTGATTTTTCCACAGTCTCGCTTCCATTATCAGCCACAACGTCAGAACTGCCGCCTCTCTGGTGCCTTTACCTTTCCTATAGTTTAACTGGTGGTCATCTGACAAATCCTCAATATTCTTTTCCAGTAAGAACCATAAAATATCTTTGAGTACAGGAGGAACTGTGTCTACTTATTGGAGAAGTACGAGGGGGCGTTGGAAAATAAGTTTCCCCTGTCGACTGTGGTCAGAGTTGTTTGTGAAAGAAAAAAAAAAGTGACGTTATTTATCTACATAATTTCGAAGTACCTTGAGACATTTGTCATACCGCTTTATAAGCTTCAAAAAGCCTTCCAGGAAAAAATAAGGGCGTTTCATACGGAAGAAGCGTTGAACGGCTTGTTTGACGTCAGCATTGATGCCAAAGCGACTCCCGCCGAGAGTCTTCTTCAAAGCAGGAAACAGATGGAAGTCACTTGGTGCGAGATCCGGACTGTAAGGCGGATGGTGTAGGCGCTCCCATCCTAGACTTGCAATATGGTTTTGCGTTGCTGTCGCCGTGTGTGGTCTCGCATTGTCATCCAACAGCAGAACGCCAGATATGAGAAGGCCAGGCCGCTTTTTCCGAATCACCTCTTTCAATTTCGACAGAGTGGCACAGTACCGCGAAGCATTGATGGTTGCATCCTCCAGGAAGTCCGGCAGCAAAACTCCTTTGGCGTCCCAGAAAACGGTGAGTAGCACTTTAGCTGCAGACGGAGTGCTTTTGAACTTCTTTTGGACAGGTGATGACGGATGTTTCCACTCCACGGATGCGGTCTTCGATTCGGGCGTGTAATGGTGGACCCACGTTTCACCCCCGTCACAATCCGAAACAGAAGGTCATTGCCAGATTCGTGGTAACGCACGAGCTGTTCCAGGCTGAATGCCATGCGTTGTTCCACGTGTGTCGGGGTCAGTTAGCGGGGCACCCATCGTGCTGACACCTTCCTGTAACGAAGAATGTCGTGGATGATCTTTTGAGCTCGCTCATGTCCGACTCCAAGTTCTGCCGCTATTCCATCGATGTGGTACACCGGTTAGCTTTAATCATGTCATCCACCTTCCTGACATTTGCAGCTGTAGTGGCCGTGCGCGTCCGTCCAGGTCTCGGTATGTCCTGCACTTGCTGACGTCCATCACTGAATTGCTGGCACCATCTCCGCACCATTTATCTCGACATCACACCTGACCCATACACCTCAACAAGGCGGTTATGAATTTGTGTGCATGATACTCCACGTGCCCATTCATAGCGGATAGCAGCTCTCAACCGCCTGGGACCACGACTGCAAAACATACCATCTCTCCATTGCTCCGGGAAAAGAATGAGCGGCTGGCCTCCGCTTTGCGCAGCCACTGCGACAGCGCCACCTGCTTGATCGCGGTCGACCCCTAATCAATGGTGTGTCGGTGTCTTGCACGAGCGCGTTCACCTACCGCGTCGTCGTTCACCCATATCACACAACTCTGCCCACAGTCGACATGGGAAACTTATTTTCCAACTGTCCCTCGTAGATTCCAGACGGACATTGACTTGAAGGCTTCTAAGGAAATGTAATTCATCGACGAAAGAAGTCGCTTAAAACACTTCTTCGACCGATACCTGAATGTTACTCGTGAGCCTGGGATGTTATCACGTATGACAGGAGAGGCAGAGGAAAATCTGCGTGTACATTTACATCGTCATTTACATATACACTCCTGGAAATGGAAAAAAGAACACATTGACACCGGTGTGTCAGACCCACCATACTTGCTCCGGACACTGCGAGAGGGCTGTACAAGCAATGATCACACGCACGGCACAGCGGACACACCAGGAACCGCGGTGTTGGCCGTCGAATGGCGCTAGCTGCGCAGCATTTGTGCACCGCCGCCGTCAGTGTCAGCCAGTTTGCCGTGGCATACGGAGCTCCATCGCAGTCTTTAACACTGGTAGCATGCCGCGACAGCGTGGACGTGAACCGTATGTGCAGTTGACGGACTTTGAGCGAGGGCGTATAGTGGGCATGCGGGAGGCCGGGTGGACGTACCGCCGAATTGCTCAACACGTGGGGCGTGAGGTCTCCACAGTACATCGATGTTGTCGCCAGTGGTCGGCGGAAGGTGCACGTGCCCGTCGACCTGGGACCGGACCGCAGCGACGCACGGATGCACGCCAAGACCGTAGGATCCTACGCAGCGCCGTAGGGGACCGCACCGCCACTTCCCAGCAAATTAAGGACACTGTTGCTCCTGGGGTATCGGCGAGGACCATTTGCAACCGTCTCCATGAAGCTGGGCTACGGTCCCGCACACCGTTAGGCCGTCTTCCGCTCACGCCCCAACATCGTGCAGCCCGCCTCCAGTGGTGTCGCGACAGGCGTGAATGGAGGGACGAATGGAGACGTGTCGTCTTCAGCGATGAGAGTCGCTTCTGCCTTGGTGCCAATGATGGTCGTATGCGTGTTTGGCGCCGTGCAGGTGAGCGCCACAATCAGGACTGCATACGACCGAGGCACACAGGGCCAACACCCGGCATCATGGTGTGGGGAGCGATCTCCTACACTGGCCGTACACCACTGGTGATCGTCGAGGGGACACTAAATAGTGCGCGGTACATCCAAACCGTCATCGAACCCATCGTTCTACCATTCCTAGACCGGCAAGGGAACTTGCTGTTCCAACAGGACAATGCACGTCCGCATGTATCCCGTGCCACCCAACGTGCTCTAGAAGGTGTAAGTCAACTACCCTGGCCAGCAAGATCTCCGGATCTGTCCCCCTTTGAGCATGTTTGGGACTGGATGAAGCGTCGTCTCACGCGGTCTGCACGTCCAGCACGAACGCTGGTCCAACTGAGGCGCCAGGTGGAAATGGCATGGCAAGCCGTTCCACAGGACTACATCCAGCATCTCTACGATCGTCTCCATGGGAGAATAGCAGCCTGCATTGCTGCGAAAGGTGGATATACAGTGTACTAGTGCCGACATTGTGCATGCTCTGTTGCCTGTGTCTATGTGCCTGTGGTTCTGTCAGTGTGATCATGTGATGTATCTGACCCCAGGAATGTGTCAATAAAGTTTCCCCTTCCTGGGACAATGAATTCACGGTGTTCTTATTTCAATTTCCAGGAGTGTAGATGTCCATGTACATAGATGATTGAGTGCAAAGAAGATTGTAGAGGTATTAGAATAAGTGGAGAAAAATCCTAAGGTTTGCGGATGGCTCGAATGTGATAGCGCCAGTTTAAAGAAATACGCAAAGAATCCTAAAAATTAAGTACGCAGAGCCAAGGGATGAGTACAAAATGGAGATCAACTCGAGAAGGGTGAAATAATCGTACGCTACAAAGAACAGGAAAAAGTAAACATTGAAATTAAAGAAAAAACAAACAATGTCACGCAAATATGTAGGAGGTAAGATAATTAAAGACGCCAGTAGCAAAGGAGATGTAAAACAAAGGATCAGAGAAGCAAAAGCAACTATCATGAATGAAAGAAAAATATTTCGTTTTGAAGTGATTAAAAAGTTGCATAAGGGCTGCATTTGGAACGTACCACTAAACAGGGTGGAGATTAATGAAACCGACAAATTTCAGGGTCGGGTTAGGTTAGTGGTGTTTAACGTCCCGTCGACAACGAGGTCATTAGAGACGGAGCGCAAGCTCGGGTTAGGGAAGGATGGGGAAGGAAATCGGCCGTGCCCTTTCAAAGGAACCATCCCGGCATTTGCCTGAAACGATTTAGGGAAATCACGGAAAACCTAAATCAGGATGGCCGGAGACGGGATTGAACCGTCGTCCTCCCGAATGCGAGTCCAGTGTGCTAACCACTGCGCCACCTCGCTCGGTTTCAGGGTCGGATTCCTGACTGGAAATGGAAGAAAAAAAAGCTCCTACGAACACACGTCCATAAATGGTCGGTGTGTGTGCAACGACAACAAATATTGTTCAAAAACAACCGACAAAATTCTTGGCATAGAAGGAAATCCTCTGTTGATAATCCTCGCACCCGTTGCAGGTGACAGGGGTAGTAGCGATTGTCATGCGGGATACACGTAGTCCTTTGGCTTACACCACGGGCCGCTTGCTTGGAGCTTGTATAAGGGTTTGTCCCAATGCCCTGTAGATTCTATGTTCTATACGTGGGATCGGATTGGATTGTTTGGAGCAACAGACCAAACATCGAGGTCATCGGTCTCATCGGATTAGGGAAGGACGGGGAAGGAAGTCGGCCGTGCCCTTTCAGAGGAACCATCCCGGCATTTGCCCTGTAGAACCCGATCCTCCAAATATGGTGTACCCACAGTCCGCCGCCTCCCTGCATGTGTGTACCTTATTACACAAACGCCCAAAAAAAGGCTTGAATTGTTGGGTGATGTGGTTGGTGTCTGTGAGGGAACTACTTTTAGTATACACGTGCTGCCTCGCGACCGTTTCCATCTGCTTGGCCGCACAAAATCACCACCTCGGCTCGTTCCCGACATGAATACCGGCCCATTCTCCCGCTTACAGTACGCTGTGTGAATCGCACACCCTGCAACACACAAGGAACACACAGCACGTGGTCAGTGCAACTGTCATTCGTCAGTGCCATCTACCGTTTCAACGATGCATTTCCGGACACATGTTCATAGGATCTATCTCCTCCTGCACTAGTCGGTTTTATTATTGTTCATCCTGTACAACATTTAAAAGCAAAACACTTTCAAATCTCGCTTAATATTACGGTATATTGATAATTTTCACTTATGGACCGTTATTTATATTTTTTATTTATTTTATTTATATTTGCTCACTAACCAGCTTTTGGCTTCTTACGCTATCTTCAGATCACAGTTGAATGTTGCAAACACAGATAAATATGATGTGCTACTGACACAGATATCATTTGTAGAGACGATACAAAAATGACAAAGTACACACATCAAAAAAAGCTTTGCATCACCTCGGTTGCGACAGTTTCAGAACCTTTTGTATTGATGCATGCCTTCGTTGTGGCATACTATCCAAAAGTTCATCAAGGCAATGTTGGTCCAGATTGTCCCACTCCTCCACGGCGATTGGGCGTAGATCCCTTAGAGTGGTCGTCCATAACTAGCCCCTTTCAATCTATCCCAGGCACGTTCGATAGTGTTCATGTCTGGAGAATATGCTGGCCACTCTAGTCAAGAGTGTCGTTATACTGAAGGAAGTCATTCACAAGATGTGTACGATGGGGGCGCGAATTGTCGTCCATGAAGGCGAATGCCTCGCCAATATGCTGCCGATACGACTGCACTATCGGACGGAGAATGGCTTTCACGTATCGTACAGCCATTAAGGCGCCTCCAGCGGCGTACGTTGGCCCCGCATAATGCCACCTCAAAACGCCAGGTTGCCTCCAAACACGTCTCCGACGATTGTCTGGTTGAAGGCATATGCGACACTCTTCGATCAAGAGAAAGTGATGCCAATGCTGAGCGGTCCATTCGGCAAGGTGTGTGGTTGCAAGGAGGGACCTCGCCATGGACGTCGGGAGTGACGTTGCGAATCATGCAGCCTATTGTGCGCAGTTTGAGTCGTAACTCGACGTATTGTGGCTGCACGGAAAGCATTATTCAACATGGTGTCGTTGCTGTCAGGGTACATCCGAGCCATAATCTTTAAGTAGCAGTCATCCACTGCAGGAGTAGGCCTAGGGCAGCCTGAGCGAGGCCTGTCGTCGACAGTCCCTGTCTCTCTGTATCTCCTCCATGTCCCAACAACACTGATTCGGTTCACTCCGAGACGCCTGGACACTTCCCTTCTTGAGAGCCCTTCCTGACACAAGGTAACAATGCGGACGCGATGGAACCGCGGTATTGACCGTCTAGGCATGGTTGAACTACAGACAACACGAGCCGTGTACCTCCTTCCTGGTGGATGAGTGTAAGTGATCGGCTGTCAGACCTCTTCGTCTAATAGGCGCTGCTCATTCGTGATTGTTTACAACATTGGGCGAGTTTAGTGACATTTGTGAACAGTCAAAGGGACTGTGTCTGTGATAACACTATCCATAGTCTATCTTCAGGAGTTCTGGGATCCGGGCTGATGCAAAACTTTTTTTGATGCGTGTATTTGCACAGGAAAACTTTAGGTTTCTTCTTCACATAAAAATGATTACATTAACTACTAAAGGGACAAACGAAGGTTTTATGTGGTGATACATTTAACAACTGATGAGAAATAAGACTAATTTACGGTTTCAGTCTAACATTTGCAACGGTAATTTAATTTAACGAAGGGGACAATGGAAACTGTATATCTGATCATTTAACACTAGGCTAGCATTCTGCGTTATGTGTTTGTATATTTCCAGGATTTCCAGTGGAGTCATCTTTCTGCCTTTGTCGACAGAATGTAATATTTCACATTATGTGAACGGTTACCTGGCGAAAGATGATCAGCGAATGTTGACCCTTTCTTGCTTAATTTCCAGTTCGTCTCATGTTCACATAGCATCAAGGAGTGCTATGTTTGTGGATTAGTACCACCAGACAGTTACATAAATTGCTGTACACTAAACAGGTAGATAAACACCTACAGCATTTAAATTCACAACATAAGAAAAGTCAGTTTACTGTGGAGCTGTGAGTCACTTCCATAAAATTCTTGGATCTTAGTATTGGTATTAGTACAACAAACGCGCATTTATGTTTACAGAAAAAAACGTAGCTACTGATACGATAATACCTCCAGGCTCCAGCATCCACACAGCCATAAACATGCAGCTTTCCATTCAGTGGTGCATCGTATCTGTTCTATTATCTGAACCAGCCTTTCAAACAGAACTAAAAACCATAAAACAATGACTATAGTTCTCCGCCAACTGATAATAGGCCTATACTACGAAAAAATTACATAACTTCTGTCCGTTGGCCAACAGCGGTCTCTCAGTAGATACGAAATCGGGTGTAAAATTGCATTTATTGTCAACATTTCAGATAACTTTGCACGAAAGTTAGTCTCGCAACTATAGACGTGCATTATATAATATCAAAAGTATATCAACATGTTTATTCAGTAGTAAAGACAAATTGCAACCCTTGACACAGTAGTGTACAGTAAATTGCGTTAACTCAGTAACTATTTTTACCATTTTTTCTAAATACTGGACACAAATAAATTACGAATAACAACAGACATTGTAACATTTTACATTTATAGTTACTGAGGGCTTGGAAAAGTGAAAATGTGTACTAACACCCAAAACTCCAGAGAGCCGGCCGGAGTGGCCGAGCGGTTCTAGGCGCTACAGTCTGGAACCGCGCGACCGCTACGGCCGCAGGTTGGGATCCTGCCTCGGGCATGGATGTGTGTGATGTCCTTAGGTTAGTTAGGTTTAAGTAGTTCTAAGTTCTAGGGGACTGATGACCACAGCAGTTAAGTCTCATAGTGCTCAGAGCCATTTGAACCAAACCTCCAGATCACTGACAGATCGGTACCAAACGTTGTATGTAGCTGGAGTCTCAACCAAAACACCGATTTACTCCGTGCTGTGTGCTGTTGTCCAGCAGAATATGTGTAAACGGTAATTAAAAGTAAGAAGACAACCACGGAGCTCAGGAAAGGTATATCTGTGTGTGACAGTTTTGCAGATCTAACAGGAGTTGGTAGAGCCTGAAGTCGTCGTGCCAAAAGTCCTGCGTTCAAACCCCACTTTCTTTTAACTGTTCACCAAGTGAAACACTTCCGCGCAAAAGCACTTTCCGGAGTTTGTAGCAGTTTTCTTTTAGTAGCCTGCTTTCGCTTCATTACTTGAGACTAGTACACCTATAGAGTACATTTTTATAGATAGCGGTGGTGTTCTGTCGGACATGTGCGACTGGACTGGTGATGAAGCAGGCTAGTGCATTTGTAGTTTCACAAAATAAACACAAACAATCGCAACAGTAGAACAAAGAAACAATTGCATCACACGTGCGGAAATATTAATTGTCCCATAAAACAATCTCACACATAACACAGAAAAAATAATTGTCATTATTAGGTATGAACCCAGGACCCATGATACGACGATCTAACACTCTACCATCTTCCCCAGCTATGCTTTAATTAAAAGTAACACCAGATTTACGGAGCACATGAAACGTTTACGCATGTTCTACTTGACGACAGCACATAGCACGAACTAAATCAGTGTTTTGGTTGATACTCCATCGACAGACAACGTTTGGCACCGATGTGTCTAACATCTGGAGGTTTTGGTGTAAGTCTGCCCTATTAGAATAAAATTTCAGTTTTATTGCTGGTACAAAATTACGCTGCCATTTAGGATAACCTTAGACCAATCTTTAGAAAAAAATACAAAGAATTCTTCTGATATCTATTGCTTTGGGTAAATTTAGATCGAACTGAGGCCTTATATCGTTCCTGTCTGGAGCCAGTGTATCGGGAGAATGACTCATGAGTGCGCAGTGACACATGGAGTGAAGCGCGTTCAGTCGAGTACGTAGTTCTAATTTTCGTCTCCTAGAGGACAGTAGCGGACAGGACTAAGCAGAATTAACTACACTATTTGATCAAAAGTATCCGGACACCTGGCTGAAAACGACTTACAAGTTCGTGGCGCCCTCCTTCGGTAATGCTGGAATTCAGTATGGCGTTGGCCCATCCTTAGTCTTGAAGCTTCCGCTCTCCCAGGCATACGTTCAATCAGGTGCTGGAAGGTTTCGTGGGGAATGGCAGCCCATTCTTCACGGAGTGCTGCACTGAGGAGAGGTATCTATGTCGGTCGGTGAGGCCTGGCACGAAGACGGCGTTCCGAAACATCCCAAAGATGAATAAAATTCATCTGTAAAACTCCGACGTTTCGTCGACTGTTGCAAGGCGCCTTTCTCAGGGTGTATTGCTAACTGCAAGGCGCCTTGCAATAGTCGCCGAAACGTCGGAACTTTACAGATGTCAATGCGGCGTCAAACACAGAAGAATTTTATTTACTGCGACAACAGCAGCGGAAGCCTACGTTTTCATCTGAAAGGTGTTCTTTAGGAGTCAGGTCAGGACTCTGTGCAGGCCGGTCCATTACAGGGATGTTGTTGGCGTGTAACCTCTCCGCTACAGGCCGTGCATTATGAAAAGGTGCTCGATCATGTTAAAAGATGCAATCACCATCCCCGAATTGCTCTTCAACAGTGGGAAGGAAGAAGGTGCTTAAAACATCAATGTAGGCCTGTACTGTGATAGTACCACGCAAAACAACAACTGGTGCAAGCCCCCTCCATGAAAAACACGACCACACCATTACACAACCGCCTCTGAATTTTACTGTTGGCACTACACACGCTTGCAAATGCCGTCCACCAGGCATTCGCCATACCCACACCCTGCCATCGGATCGCCACATTGTGTACCGTGATTCGTCACTCCACACAACGGTTTTCCACTGTTCAATCGTACAATGTTTACGCTCCTTACACCAAGCGAGGCGTCGTCTGGCATTTACCAGCGTGATGTGTGGCTTATGAGCAGCCGCTTGACCATGAAATCCAAGTTTTCTCACAATTCGCCCAACTGTCATAGTACTTGCAGTGGATCCTGATGCAGTTTGGAATTGCTGTGTGATGGTCTGGGTAGATGGCTGCCTATTACCCTTTACGACCCTCTTCAACTGTCCAGTCAACAGACGAGGTCGCTGTAGTAACATTGCCACGGATACTACTACAACACAAGGTGGGCAGCCCATCGTCTGCCGAGCACAGCGCACTCCAGCGGTCTGTGCAGCTCGACGGAACTGGAGTGTGCCTCGTTCACTTCTTAGCTATATTTCAACCTAGGCGGACACACTTTCATAATCGGCCCCCAGCCAGTTCTGTAATGTTAACATTGATTTTCTGAGGAGGCCCCATCAAGCTTAGTCCCTGAGAATATGTTGTATTAGTTCGTAGTATTCCATGTTACGAGATTGTCAGTTCATAGCCGCAGGTGCAGTCCTACAAACTAAATGTTTCTTGAATGATAATCCTCTCTAACAGTGTCCCGTACCGCATATTATTGCAGCCTGGACTCCTTCAGCTCCGATCAACTCTGCCTCCTACTTATTTGCATTTAGTAACCAGCTGAAAACACCCACGCGTTTTGTGCCTCTAAACAGTGAGACACAATAGTCGGCCTGTACCCTTTTGTGCTGTATGCGTCCCTTCGCGTTTCCACTTCACTATCACATCGGAAACAGTGGACCTAGGGATGTTTACGAGTGTGGAAATCTCTCGTACAGACGTATGACACAAGTGACACCCAATCACCTGACTACGTTCGAAGTCCGTGAGTTCCACGGAGGGGCCCCATTCTGCTCTCTCACGATGTCTAATGACTACTGAGATGGCTGATATGGAGTACCTGGCAGTAGGTGGCAGCACGATGCACCTAATATGTTTTGGGGGATGTCCGGATACTTTTGATCACATAGTGTATAATGTAGTTAAGAATTATGACCACCAGAGTCCAGTAGTGCGCAGAGACCTTCAAGAAAAAGGTCAAGATAACTTTTTTGTGACTTGCTCTGTTTATTTCTTCAATTTTTTTTAAATTTATTTTTTACAGTGTTGTATATGCTTTTAGTAGTGTGAACGATGCGTGAATGCGGTCTAAAGTAAATATGTAGATCATTGTTCTACTGATGAACGCTGTACGAACTAGAGTAAGAAAGTTTTAAGACAGTGTGAATGCATTGTCAGCATACTACATAGGGGAAACGGTCATCGTAATAAAGTAAGAGAAATCTGAGTTCGTACGGAAACATTAAAGTGTTCATTTTTCCGATGTGCTATTCGACAGTAGAACGACAGAGATATAGTCTTAAGGTGGCTCGAAGAACCCTCTGCCTGGTACTTAAGCGTCAACTGGAGAGTAGTGATGTAGCTGTTGGGTTACTATAACTGTATCGGTCACATACACTTTCTTTTTATTACTTCCCTACTAACGTTCTCCTTTTAGTATCATTACTATGGTGACAACTCTGCATTCACAACGTATACATAAAATACATGCACACAACTACAGCTGTAATATGTTCATAGTTTTTAAGCAGTTGCTACTAGTCTTCAATAAGCAGAACTGTAACTGCACGAACACTGATTACTAATGTTCTTCGGTGACAACTTTGCGTCACAGTGAACCGGGCGACAATTACTGAACTATGTGAAATAAAATCGTCACAATTTCTGAACGTTTTGCGTTAGGACTTTCGAACTGCACGGTTGGCCGTGGGGCATGGTGGGAATTGGTGTGGTTTGGTTTAGCGACGAAGCCCACCATCATTTGGATGGGTTCGTCAATAACCAAAATAGGTCCATTTGGGCGACTGAGAACCCGCATTTCGCGATCGAGAAATCTGTTCACCTTGAACGGGTGAGTGTGTGGTGTGCAGTGTCCAGTCACGGAATAATCGGCGCGATATACCTCAAATGGTTCAAATGGCTCTGAGCACTATGGGACTTAACATCAGAGGCCATCAGTCCCCTAGAACTTAGAACTGCTTAAACCTAACTAACCTAAGGACAACACACGCATCCATGCTCGAGGCAGGATTCGAACCTGCGACCGTAGCGGTCACGCGGCTCCAGACTGAAGCGCCTAGAACCGCTCGGCCGGCCGATATTCGTCGATAGCACGGTGACTAGCGAAAGGTACGTGAACGTTTTGGAGGATGATTTCATCCCCATTACCCAAAGTGACCCCAATTTCGACAAGAGGTGGTTCAAGCAAGACGGAGCTCGACCTCATCGAAGCAGGAGAGTGTTCGATGTCCTGGAAGAGCATCGGGAACCATGTTCTGGCTCTGGGGTGCACAGAGGCCACTGGCATGGGCCACGATTGGTGGCTATATATCTGAACACGTGTGTCTCCTTTTTGTGGGGCTATATTAAAGACAAGGTGTACAGGAATAACCGCAAACCATTTCTGAGTTGAAAACAGCCATTCAGGAGGTCATCGACAGCATCATTTTCTGACACATCAGCGGGGTGTGCAGAGCTTCGCTATTCGTCTGCACCCCATCATCACCAAAGATGGCAGTCATACCGATCATAGCATAACCTAAATCCGAATATCTGAGGCGATGTTTACATGACGAATAAAATGTGTGCACGCCGCAGTTTGTAACTAATTTATGTTGTTTTAATCATATAGTTCAATAATTGTCACCCTGTACCTACGAGTCCTCTGTTATATACTTAAATGTTAATAAACTGTTGCTAATTAGCGACCTTCATTGTCAACCTGCTCCCCAAATACAAAGCTATTTCTGCAGTATGCCCATGAATATGACTACCGAAAGTGAGGTGACACACAATTCTTTCTTCTAACGCGTAAATATAAAACAGCTCTTTAGGTACTTTCAACTGCGAGAATACTTTTACAATGATTACTGTTATTAAGTAGGCCGGCCGGAGTGGACGAGTGGTTCTAGGCGCTTCAGTCTGGAGCCGCGTGACCGCTACGGTCGCAGGTTTGAATCCTACCTCGGGCATGGATGTGTGTGATGTCCTTAGGTTAGTTAGATTTAAGTACTTCTAAGTCTAGGGGACTGATGACCTTAGATGGTAAGTCCCATAGTGCTCAGAACCATTTGAACCATTTTTTTTTGTTATTAAGTAGGAAACGATAGACTTCAACGTCCATCGCGCATATTGGTTCAAAATATTAGCCCTTCTTACACTGTGGACGCAAGCATAGCTCACGAACACGGCAAGTGCAATAACCCGATTTCCCAGTAACTTCACTCAATGGGAGAGGAATCTAAAAAAGGGAACACTTGTCTCGGCTTATCCACAGAGACTTGACCGTTTCTGGAAAAACGCCGGTGAAAGGTTTCGAGGTACTTTAAGTTCCTTTTACCGTGCGATATTGTCAGACGAAGTGGTTGCCCGTTCTCGACAGCCTGGCTCGTTCATCAGCCGCCCGGAGATGACCTGCCGTACTTCCAGCTGCGGAGGACGGAGAATGTGAGCTCGTGTTTGTTTGCTGTGCGACTTAGCCTGCGCGAGGGCCTAGTGCATTGCGATTATGACAAGTTCAGGTATTCCCTGCACAATGCTATGAATGAATTACGTTTCCTACTTACTCCTTGTAATATTCACTCTGGTATGTTGAGATGACTTCTAGGATC
This sequence comes from Schistocerca piceifrons, assembly GCF_021461385.2. Taxonomy (NCBI): domain Eukaryota; kingdom Metazoa; phylum Arthropoda; class Insecta; order Orthoptera; family Acrididae; genus Schistocerca; species Schistocerca piceifrons. The sequence continues at coordinate 142,575,917 of NC_060146.1, read as the reverse complement.
TTCTCCGTGCCGAATAGCCGCACTGAATAATTGTAATTTTGCTATCGAGATTACTGGAAGAAAGAGATTGAAAATATATTATATGCTACTCAAGAAAATATATACTGAGCATTTACATCAAAGGTGCGTAAGGAATTTCATGATATATGTATTCTCTATTGGAAATTTGCACGGAGGTGTCGTTTCGTTGGTAAACAGAAGGGAACTTCCGATGAATTGGAAACGAACCTGCAATTATTAGATCCAAGAGCTCCATTATTTCATCGGATAATTAAACTCTATCAAAAAAATGGTTCAAATGGCTCTGAGCACTATGGGACTTAACTTCTGTGGTCATCAGTCCCCTAGAACTTAGAACTACTTAAACCTAACTAACCTAGGGACAAGCCGGCCGAAGTGGCCGTGCGGTTAAAGGCGCTGCAGTCTGGAACCGCAAGACCGCTACGGTCGCAGGTTCGAATCCTGCCTCGGGCATGGATGTTTGTGATGTCCTTAGGTTAGTTAGGTTTAACTAGTTCTAAGTTCTAGGGGACTAATGACCTCAGAAGTTGAGTCCCATAGTGCTCAGAGCCATTTGAACCATAACCTAAGGACATCACACACATCCATGCCCGAGGCAGGATTCGAACCTGCGACCGTAGCAGTCGCGCGGTTCCGGACTGAGCACCTTAACCACGAGACCACCCCGGCCGGCTAAACTCTATCAAAGCAAACTTTACGCTTGATCTGAGGTTTCCCGACTGACTACGCAACGGAAGAAAACCAAGACATTTTATTTACACAGGACTGCAGATAGCTTCGAATCATCGAGACTGCAGACAAGGAGAGTCATCGTCCGATTCTGATTAAACACGTAAAGCTTAAGTATAACTTTCTTGAGCGACTGTGATGACTTTGATATGGCTGCTTATGAATGAGATCATTAATAAAATACTAATAACTAACTTTCCTCCTCACCAACAACCAGCATAAACACAGTATTAATTAAAACTATAATACACAGACCAGCGAGTGTGCCGGGACTTACCCCAGTTCACTGCTAGTAGCGCCACGTCACCTTAAAGCGTCGGTGCATAGCACACAAGTACTGCACCATAATTTAAGAATGGAATTAAAAGTTAAAGTGGGTTTTCCAAACTTTGTTGGCATTAATTTGTAAACTGTCAGATTTGTAAACTGTCAAATCTCAGGAGGATCAGGTCAATATTTTTCCCTAAATACATCGTTTTAAGAAAAGCCGGGCGGGGTGGCCAAGCGGTTCTAGGCGCTTCAGTCTGGCACCGCTCTGCTGCTGCGGTCGCAGGTTCGAATCCTGCCTCGGGCATGGATGTGTGTGATGTCCTTAGGTTAGTTAGGTATACGTAGTTCTAAGTTCTAGAGGACTGATGACCTCAGATGTCAAGTCCCATAGTGCTCAGATCCATTTGAACCATTTTTTAAGAAAAAAAATAAGTGGCGCTAAATAATAAAGCTATAAACCCACAAATTGGTCATAATGTGCAGATGTATGCCAAAATTAACCGGTACAAGTCTCAACGTGATTAAAGAAATATTTTTTGTCAAAATCCACGTTTTTAAAAAAATTGAAAGCGCTAAATATTACTTAGAAATATGATAATTTGTATGAGGCTTCAGTTCAACATAAAAACATGAATTATGTAACCCCCTTGAGCTACCCTTAATAGTTTTCGAGTAATTTGCAGAAAACTAAATTTGCAACTAAAACATTCTTATTTGTAGTAGATTAAGTATCTGTTATACAAATGCTAGAAAGTTTTGGTTTCAGTACTTGATGAAACCTATTAAATAATAGAGTTATAACACGTTTCAAGGCCTGGATGTAAATAATAACTAACACAAGGTCTCCTAAAGTTGTAATTGAAAGGTCAGGCTCTACTGTCAGTTCTGTTCTGTAAATCCTAGACAGCAAAGTTTAAATACAGGCGAGCTAAAACTTTTTCTGTGATTTTAACCAACTCAGTTACATCCATACAAAGATTATGGAGATTCTAAATTAATACCCAACAGTGTTATAAAATATTATGTGTCCGATAAAGCGGCCATTTAGAGGCTGCTACTTGGGCATAGGATGGATGACAGCAGGTGTTCCCTTGGCCGTCCGCTGCGCCACATATACACGAATAAATACAGCCTGAGAGGCAAGAGGAGGAATCACTTCGCACCCAGCCACCGTACGATCCGCGTCATTCAAATGCCGGAGTGCGCGATGCATCAGCTGACGTCAGAGACAGGGTATTACTAAACGCATGTTTTTCGTAATAATAGAAAGTGAAACCGTGAGGACTCTACACCGCCCTGGATCGTTTAGATTTGTGAAAAGACTCACATTGCACCCAGCCACCAGCCACTGCACGATCCGCGTCAGTCAACGTCAGAGTGTGTGCTGGCTCGGATGAAGTCAGACAGGCTGTTACTAAACACATATTTTCGGTAATAATAGAAAGTAAAATCGCGAGGACTATACACGATCCTGGATCCCTTAGATTTCACAGCAGTAGCTCTTAGTGAGCCACCCGTAATGTCAACAAATTCAAATGGCAAGGGGTGACAATTATTTTCCACTTCTGTGGCGAGCAATTATTTTGATTAGCAGAGGTCAGGGCGAAAGACAAGACAATAACAACTTACAGTAGAGGATAGACAGATGTACTGTCAGTACGAACGTAATGAATATTACACTACTGGCCATTAAAATTGCTACACCGAGAAGAAATGCAGATGATAAACGGGTATTCATTGGATAAATGTATTAAACTAGAACTGACATGCGATTACATTTTCACGCAATTTGGGCGCATAGATCCTGAGAAATCAGTACCCAGAACAACCACCTCTGGCCGTAATAACGGCCTTGATACACCTGGGCATTGAGTCAGAGATTGGATGACGTGTACAGGTACAGCTGCCCATGCAGCTTCAACACGATACCAGAGTTCATCAAGAGTAATAACTGGCGTATTGTGACGAGCCAGTTGCTCGCCCACCATTGACCAGACGTTTTCAATTGGTGAGAGATCTGGAAATGTGTTGGCCAGGGCAGCAGTCGAACATTTTCTGTATCCAGAAAGGCCCGTACAGGACCTGCAACACGCGGTCGTGCATTATCCTGCTGAAATGTAGGGTTTCGCGGGGATCGAATGAAGGGTGGAGCCACGGGTCGTAACACATCTGAAATGTAACGTTCACTGTTCAAAGTGCCGCCAATGCGAACAAGAGGTGACCGAGACGTGTGACCAATGCCACCCCATACCATCACGCCTGGTGATACGCCAGCATGGCGATGACGAATACACGCTTCCAATGTGCGTTCACCGCAATGTCGCCAAACAGGGATCCGACAATCACGATGCTGTAAACAGAATCTAGATTCATCCGAAAAAATGACGTTTTGCCATTCGTGCACCCAGGTTCGTCGTCGAGTATATCATCGCAGGCGCTCCTGTCTGTGATGCAGCGTCAAGGGTAACCACAGCCACGGTCTGCGAGCTGATAGGCTATGCTGCTGCAAACGTCGTCGAACTGTTCGTGCAGATGGTTGTTGTCTTGCAAACGTCCCCATCTGTTGACTCAGGGATCGAGACGTGGCTGCACGATCCGTTGCGGCCATGCGGATAAGATGCCTGTCATCTCGTCTGCTAGTGATTCGAGGCCGTTGGGATTCAGCACGGCATTCCGTATTACCCTCCTGAACCCTCCCATTCCATATTCTGCTAACAGTCATTGGATCTCGACCAACGGCAGCAGCAATGTCGCGATACGATAAACCGGAATCGCGACAGGCTACAATTCGACCTTTATCAGAGTCAGCAACTGATGGTACGCATTTCTCCTCCTTACACGAGGCACGGCAACAACGTTTCACCAGGCAACGCCGGTCAACTGCTGTTTGTGTATGAGAAATCGGTTGGAAACTTTCCTCATGTCAGCACATTGTAGGTGTCGCCACCGGCGCCAACCTTGTGTGAATGCTCTGACATGCTAATCATTTGCATATCACAGCACCTTCTTCCTGTCAGTTAAATTTCGCGTCTGTAGCACGTCATCTTCGTGGTGTAGCAATTTTAATGGCCAGTAGTGTACAATGTTGTGCGTGTGAAACTTTATGAAATATATGTATCAATTAGAACTCAAAATCTTCATTTATAATCATAGTCCTGATCCCGCTGAGCAAATAGAGACCAGAAACATTTCTTTAAGTGAGCTGGACAAGAATGTGGACTTGCAGACTGGGAAATGTGGTCAGTATGTCCTCCATCACTTTCTGGCTCACCACATAGTTTCCAGGCTCCCGTAAAAGACGGTGAACAGTATTCCAATATTTGCAGCAATTCAACAATACTCTAAGATTTCCCATATTTCCTCCTATTACTTATGATTGGATAATATTATTAACACACCCCACCCCACGGCTGTACATGATCATAAAGCAGAATTCTGGGCTCAGTTACGCACATACGCCATTCTTATCGGGGTACATCAGATAACAATAGATCATCGTAGGCATGTTGCGTCTTATCTGACCACTAGCGGATGTCAGCCCATAATCATTTATGACGGACAGCCGCATACTTGTTCTGAGTGTGGAAGAGAGGACCACACCAGATCTGAATGTCTGCAGCGAAGGATAACGCAATTGCTGACTGAAGGAGGGGTACTTTCCTAGCCGTCTATGATACTTCCGGTCAATACACTGACGAGCCAAAACTTAATGACCACCTGCTTAATTGCTTGTTTGTGCGTCTTTGGAATGAGATGCATGACTGATTCCCGTTATCAGGGATCCAACAGTTTGTTGGTAGTTTTTTGGAGGTATGTCGTATTAGATGTGCACGTAATTCGAGTAAATAATGGGTGATGGCACCTGATAGTGACCCAGGTGGGTGCTATAGGATTTGCATAAGGCGAATGTCGTAGCCGAGATATCAACATGAGTCCACTATAATGTTTCTCAAACCACTGTAGCACGGTTCTGGCTCCAAGACACTGAGAATTCTACTGCTGAATCACTGTCGGGGAGGACGCCAAGAATGAAAGTATTTAGGTGGTTCGCAGCTGTCTGCGTGTCTACGACTACTACCACAGATCCCGTGCAAGCGCAGTACTGCTCCCACCAGCATTTCAGCAGTATAGTTCTCCATGTTTCGGAGCCAGAACCGTGCCACAATGGTTTGAGAAACATTATAGTGGACTCATGTTGATGTCTCGGCGACGACATCCGCCTAATATACGTTTCGAGCCACCGTTCATCCCGAAGACGGCGTAGCAAAAATATGATTCATCCGAAGAGCCGACACGTTTGCACTGATCGATGGTGAATCCCGATTGTTCCATGCCCACTGCAATCCTAATTGATGACATGGTTGGGTCAACATGTGTACATGTAGGGATGGTCTGCTGTGGAGCTTCATGTTCAACAATGCACGATGAACGGTGCGTTGCGAAACACTGGTTCGTGCACCAGCATTGCGTTCTTTCGGCAGAGATGCCACAGATCACCATCTGTCCTGCATTGAGGAACAGACAAGCTTCTAAACCCCACATGCTGTGAAGAGTCGTGGACGTCCAACCATTTAGGGCCTAGTGGTAGTTTCACTGTCCTACTTCTTTCCGTAGATGCTCCCAACAGTAGCACGTGAACACTCGATCAGCTTCGCCGTTTTCGAGACACTCGTTCACAGGCCCAGCGTAATAATAATCTGCTGTTTGTCAAAGTCGCGTATCTCAATGCATTTCGTCATTTTCAGCCCACATCTTCGCGTGGGTGCGCACCTGTTCGTGTCTGCTCCGCTTACATACTTTTGCTACCGTGTCAAGTGCCCGCAACGCCATCAGGCGGCATTCAGCTTCATGATGGGCAGTGGCCAAAATGTTTTGGTTTAGAGGTGTATGCAATGGCGATTAAGTTGCCAGCCGCCGTTCGGCGGCTTCCGGAATCACATGAACAGATAGCCGGACGGGGTAGCCGCACGGTCTCAGGCGCTTTGCCACGGTTTTCACGGCTCACCCCCTCGGAGGTTGAAGTCCTGCCTCGTGTGTGGGTGTGTGTGTTGCCCTTAGCTTTAGTTTAAGCTTGATTAAGTAGTGTGTACGCCTAGGGACCGATGACCTCAGCAGTTTGGTCCCGTAGGAACTTACCACAAATTTCCAGTTTCCATGAAGAGCTGATGGACAGTGTTCCAGTCTTTCATGAGCCGATTATGTATGAGATGACTGACAAAGTGACGACAGCCATGTACTCAGTTCCGGTGGTTGCTCCGGCTGCGCCCGTGGCCGACGCAGATGTAGAACGTGATTCCATTCTCTGGTTGTCTCGACGGTGGGCTTTCTGTCTGACCAGCGCGAGTCCCTCCCATCTTCGGACACGGAAGGACGATTGCGATAACAACGCTCGCCTAAGAGACGCAAAAGGAGGTTCCCTACGACGTCGGAACGGGACTCTTCTCCCTGTCCAGATGTGCCACCACCGTCTGTTGAGCAAATCATAGTTTCAGCGCATGAGACGGCGTCGTCAGTGCTTCTGTGGAACGGCGGCCCTCAGTGGTATCAGAGGAACGGAATGTTCCTATCTCTGAGGCAGCTACGACAGAAAGAACGATACCATCCGATCTGGTGGTATCAGCAGGCGCTGAGCATATGATTACCAATGTGACGGAGTCACCACTGGCGTAGAGCGAGGATTTTGATGAAACAGCGCGTCCCGTACAGCAGTGTCCACCGTCAACGGAGGCGTCCAGCTGATGTTACGGGGCCCCGGCAGCTGCTGCTGCTGGGTGCCCCAGCATCTTCACAGCGCCTGTAGCTCACCAGCACGGTAAGCCTCAGCTCCCCACTTACTGTGTCGCGACACTGAATGGCAACGGCGCCTGCTAGACCGTCAGGAACCAACTCTCGAAAGAAGTGATGTGGGCTTTGGAACTAGACATTGCACTATTACTGGAGGCGCATTTAGCAGTGCTACCCCAGACAGGATATTTGTGTGCCTCTCATGGCAATCACCTTGACCGTGGAGTGGCTGTGTATGTATGCGAAGACATCCGGATTGATGACGTCTTGTATCTCCCGTCTGCCAGGGGTATGGCGTTTACATTCACTCCACGGGTGTCATTAATGTCTATGCGCCTTCTGGCACAGTGCATCGGCATGTATGGGCACGATTTCACCCGTTGGAGTTCCCCCTCTGTTCTTAGGCCGACACGAACATCTTCTCTTTGGAAGGGACTCATACCAGAAAGACAGATAACCGAATTTTACAAAGCGCTGGGAGCTGCGTCACAGTGTTCGTGACCTAGCCCTGCGGGATACCTGGGAGGTATGGTGCACAGACGACCTATGATTTACGTTTCACGCCATTCAGCAAGTCAGTTAGACTGAAATTGTGTCTCCTTTGCGCTGGTTGAGGCGGTGCTCGTTGTAAAGCGTGTAATATTATTGGGCTTTCCGTCGTATGAAAGCTGTGAGTATCCTTGGAAAGGCGTTCATCTAGCTGTGTATTACATGATCAACTTATGAGATAAGACCTATTCTCTGAAAGACATTTGTTTCATATAATTTACGTAACTGTAAAGATGCGCCTCTAGCGCGGACGCTAATACATTGATTGCTGAGTCAAAGAATCATTTTAACAGTAGCTGAACTGAGTGTTCCGCTTCGATCTAAATAAAAGATGACAGTAAAAACCTTTGTAGATTTTCAGATTTTATCGTACTTCTGCTTGTAATGTGAAAGCGTAAAGAAGGTCGTGTTTAAGCCATAAAAGTGAGCGGTCTTGCCAGCGTGCAGACAACAGTTATTAATTAATAAAATTCAAGTAATTTATGTTCGATACTGTAAACCGGCAAGTTATTGTTATGGTGTTGAACGGTGCAAGAATTGTCTCGAAGGAAGGAGAAAAGTAATGACTGTAATTTGTGACAAAAACGTGAACCAAGAAGCTAGCACAGGACAAGCCTGAAATCTAATCGCACCGTACAGTTAGAAAATTACTTATGTAAGTTATACTGTTTATAAATAAGCCCTAATTGCTTGTGAGAATTATTTAAATATATTTAGTGTTTACCACATTTCTTATTCTATTCTTTTTCTTTATTTTTTTTAGCTCCATGTCATATTATTTTTATAAATGTCAAACAACCTTTACTACAGCAGAGAATACTGCGGTATCCTGGTCGTAGACTGAAAGCAGCTCCTTGTCTTCATAGCTGCCCCATTTATTAATGATTTCATTTGCAAATGCAATTTTTTTATTGTTCATGGTTAAAGGTCCCTTAGGTAATTATAAAATTCATACTGATTACGTAAAGAAATCCGGGTTCTTCTTTTCCAAATAATAGAAGTATTTGCGTAATCAAAAACTAGCCTCCTTCTGACAACGATCAGGAGCCGACCAGAAGACCGCTTTCGTATTTCCTGTGGCAAAGCTGTGCGAAACTGGGAAACGACATTATAGTGCGAAACACTATATATATATATATATATAATTATTAGATTAAAACTGAAAAAATTGAAATACATTTAATTCATTTTTTTCTTTTATCATACTAGAAGCGCTGGCCTCTGGTGTTCTCTGACCACTGTTCATACATGTGTACACTGCTCCTTCCCCACCGGGAGGTTTGGAGTAAGGCACCATGGAAATTCAACGCTCAACATCTGCAGGATCGTGATTGTTGACAATGCAGAGAAGGTATGAACGGTGTCTCTGATCCTACGCATCGGTAGTGGACTGGTGGTTGGAATGTGCCAAACCGATGCTCCAACGCATGTTCATCACTTGCAGCAGAGAAGTGGTCGCTTGGCACAGGCACACTACAGACTTCTACTTGACGGGCAGACTTCCTTGACAGTACAAACTCAACGCACCATGATTAAGGCGAAGCTATTACTGATTATTCGCAAGAAACTAAAGTGGCTGAGATGTATGCCCGCAAATCTGATACAGTGTGGGGAATCCCTCCATGCCCCATACTGTGCACGATCGCAGACATCGCAGACAAAACGTAGTCACCGAACTCGTCGTGCACTGTGTGTTGTTCTAGTGGCTAGCGTTGCTGCCTCTAGATCACGAGATCCTGGGTTCGATTCCGGGCCGGGTTGGGGATTTTCTCTCCCCGGGGACTGGTTGTTTATGTTGTCCTCATCATTTCATCATCGCTGGCCGGAGTGGCCGTACTGTTCTGGAGCCGAGCGATTGCTACGGTCGCAGGTTCGAATCCTGCCTCGGGCATGGATGTGTGTGATGTCCTTAGGTTAGTTAGGTTTAATTAGTTCTAAGTTCAAGGCGACTGATGAGCTCAGCAGTTAAGTCCCATAGTGCTCAGAGCCATTGGAACCATTTCATCATCATCATCATCATCATCATCATCCGTGACAGTGGCTAGACTGGACCGTGTAAAAGATTTGATTGTCAAAAAATTGGGACTTTGTATGGGCACTGATGGCAGCACAGTTGAGCGCCCCACAAACCAAACAACTGTGCATAGCGGGTCACCTCCCAAGTGGTCATTGTCGACAGCTTTGTCGGACATTATCGCCGAGTGTACTGCGCCTATGATGGGGCCTTCATGGACTTCGATCCTGTCGCCGTGGACGTTCCACTTACCCACATTCCTGTAAAGGGGGTTACGTTAATGGAACCTTTCATACCCGAAGGCGTTACTACCGCTATCTCCAGAGGTGGTATTAAATTGGATAGATCGCTTACATTCAAACCACACCTAATAGATACTGCTGCTAAGATACGTACTAGAAATAATGTTATTCAAAAGCTCGCCAATACTAGCTGGGGAGCTGATTAACATACTCTGAAGATTTCTTCTGTAGCGCTGGTATACTCTGTTGCGGAATATTGCAGCCCTGTTTGGCTTAACAGCAGCCACACGTCTAAAGTGGATACTCAACTAAACAATACTATGAGAACCACAACTGGGACCATTAAATCCACCCCACTACCTTGGATTCCAGTTCTCTGCAGTATAGCTCCACCACATCTTAGGCGGCAAACCGCCTTAGTTAATGAATGGCGTAAAATCTCCTACAATACTAACCTTCCAATCCATCAGGACATTGCCCCAAATCTCTCCCGACTAAGATCTAGAAGACCACCATGGAGAACAGCTCAAAACCTTATGGCTACGTCTTACGGTGCTATGGATTCATGGAAAAATGCGTGGTCTCAGACTGGACTATCCAAGAACTGCAATGAAATATCACCTGGTGGAAACCTACCTGGTACAGGCCTCCCAAGAAGAACTTAGGTTATACTCAATAGACTCAGAAATGGTCACGGCAGAAGTGGCGAGATGTTCTGTAGATGGGGCATACGAGATTCACCACAGTGCGATTGTGGACATCCAGAGCAAACGATCCAGCACATCATTCAGGAATGCCCTAAACGTGCGTTTAAAGGATCCATTCTTCATATGCAGCCTCCCCTGCAGCCGTCTAGTGGACGGAAAACCTACACATAGAACTTTAAAGAGACTCTATAGATATGTGATTGCTGAATGACCTTATAGCAACAATTTCTATATAATAATTTTATCTTATCTATGACAAGATACCTTATTGTAACAACCTGTGTATGCCTACTTTATCCTTGATTGAATGTCCATAAGACGAGAAATTATTTATGTGTTATAATGTATGTTGATTTTATCTTTATCTGTCTGTATGTATTTAAACATGAAACCATTTGTACTTGAAAACCACATACGCTAAATAATAAATAAATCCAGAGGTGCGCTGTGCAAGTCGCCAGCTATCGACCGACTCCCTACTGAATTTTATCATACGTTTTAAGGTCTCATGTCTACAGGATGCACAGAGATGTATAATGAACTGACCACATCTGCAGCTGCGATTCCGCAAGCTTTTGTCGAGGGCGTTGTTGTTCACGTTCATAAACTGACGCCTCCAGTTATTAAGGCCCACTACCGCCATAAAAGTTTCTTGAATACTGATTACAAGGTTTTTCCGCTGCAGACCCCCTTACCACGTGTCCTCTCCACTCTGCAAAGTACCCCAGGTGGCACAGTTAAGGTCCAGTCAGCCACTGGAGACTGTCGCCACGCGGTTGCGCTAGCAAGGGCTTGAAGACTTCGTGCGGCGATGGTAACCGTAGATTTTAACAGCGCCCCGTATTTATATATTATGTCTTAGGACGGACGGGCTTCCCTGCTCGGTTCATCAGCGTCTTTCGGCGTGGGACTGGTGGTCAAGGTGAATGGGCATTTGGCGAGTGCGATACAGATCCAACGATCGGTCCGCCAACGCTGCCTCCTATCCTTGTGCCTTTATGGAGGGGTACCCAGCCGTTCATAGGCTGCTGATGGCACAGGTGTCTGTACTGACCTTATGCACTTACACTTACCGATGTTGCGCATACGCAGATGACCTCCTGCTGCTGGTTCGTTCTCGGGAGGAGGTTGCACAGATCCTCAACACTATTACGACTCATGGGACGGCGGCTGGAACTGTGATAGGCGATGGCACAGGTGTCTGTACTGACCTTACGCACTTACACTTTCCGATGTTGCGCATACGCAGATGACCTCCTGCTGCTGGTTCGTTCTCGGGAGGAGGTTCCACAGATCCTCAACACTATTACGGCTCATGGGACGGCGGCTGGAACTGTGATAGGCGATGGCACAGGTGTCTGTACTGACCTTACGCACTTACACTTTCCGATGTTGCGCATACGCAGATGACCTCCTGCTGCTGGTTCGTTCTCGGGAGGAGGTTGCACAGATCCTCAACACTAATACGGCTCATGGGACGGCGGCTGGAACTGTGATAGGCGATGGCACAGGTGTCTGTACTGACCGATGTTGCGCATACGCAGATGACCTCCTGCTGCTGGTTTGTTCTTGGGAGGAGGTTGCACAGATCCTCAACACTATTACGGCTCATGGGACGGCGGCTGGAACTGTGATGTACCTGCGTAAATCCACGGCGCTGTCTACACTGACAAGCCAAAACGTTATGACCACTGCCCGCTGCGACATTGGATGGGGCATGGTGGCGTGGACACGTATTGCGGTAACAAATATATGTGAGCGGAGCCGACACAGACGGGGGATCACCATAGTGAAGATATGGACTGAAAATGGCGAAATCCATCGAGATAGGCGACTTTGACAAAAGGCACATTATTATTACACAGAGCCTGTGGACGAGTATCTCGGAGATGTTGGTCGAATGTTCACGTCGTATTGTCGTGACATCTGCAGAAAGAGATAGGACAGTGAAACTACCGCTAGGCGCTAAGTGGCTGGACTTCTTCGACTCTTCGCAGAACGTGGGGTTCGGAGCCTTGTCTGGTCTGTACAGTACGGTAGATGGTAGTTTGTGGCATCTCTGCCAAAGGAGCTCAATGCTGGTGCATGCAGAACTCTTTTGGAGCACGCCGTTCATTGTTCAGTGTTGAATGTGGAGATCCACCGCAGGCCACCACTACGTTTTCACATCGTGACCCAGTGACATCGTCAAATACGATTGCAGTGGCCACGGGACCATCGGTATTCGACCGTCGATCAATCGAAACATGTCGGCTCTGCGGGTCGACCACATTTTTGCGACACTAGATCGATGGTCGTCTCCACAATCGCCGCAATCGAGATGAACGGCTGCTCGAAACTTGCAGCTGGCCACGAATGGAGGCTGGTGGGAACGGTATTATGCTAGGGGAGACATTCTCCTGGTCTTGCATGGAACCTATGGTAGTAATCCAAGACCCGCTGACAGCTGCGAATGACCCGTATCCCTGCATGCCCGATGTTTTTCCCGACGGCGATATCATCTTCCAGCAGCCTCGGAGCCAGAACCGTTCTACAGTGTTTTGAGGACGATTGTAGTGAACTCACTTTGATGTCTGATTCGTGTGATGTGAGTCCATCACCATAGAACCAAATCAGCGGCCCGTTATTTACGCGAACTGCCTGACCTGTGCGTAGATGTACGGGGTGTTCAAAAAGTTTCTCCGCAGTGCCGTATGATTGTTAGCCGCGCGTACCGTATGATTGTTCGCCTGCCTTTGTTACTTTCCTTCAACTGGTCTCTCCCGACATTCCACTGCTTCGTTTATCTCAGCCAGCGTCAGTAGTATGGTTGGTGTGTGCCGTTACGTGTAGACGTTAACGTTTAAGTTTAGTGCCTCTGTTCGTTTGTTTCGTTTTTGTCACTGTTAATATGCTAACCATTAAAGAACGTGTGTTTTTAGTCGAATAGCCGGCCAGGATGGCCGAGCGGTTCTAGGCGCTTCAGTCTGGAACCGCGCGACCGCTACGATCGCAGGTTCGAATCCTGCCTCGGGCATGGATGTGTGTGATGTCCTTCGCTTAGTTAGGTTTAAGTAGTTCTAAGTTCTAGGGGACTGATGACCTCAGCAGTTAAGTCCCATAGTGCTCAGAGCTATTTGAACCATTTTAGTCGAATAAGTGTTCAAAGCTGGCGGTAAATACACAGTTTCAGTTAGTCAAACATTTAATTCTGTTTTCACGGAGACAACATTTCCAGATCGCGATACTGTACGAGATTTGATTAACAAATTTCGAAGTACGGGTTCAGCGACAGATGCACCGAGAAGTGGTAGTCCTAGAGTTTCGTCTGAGGAAAAACTACTCGATATTTGCGATAATATGTCCATGAGTCCGAACAAGTCAGTTAGTAAACTCGCCCAGAAAATCGATGTTAGTGTCGGAACGGCCCACACCTGTAAGGAAAAAATTAGAACTTTCCTCATAGAAAGTGACAGTCGTCCAAGACCTGAAAAATAGTGATGACGGCAAGAAACTGCATTATTGTCAATAGTTCAAAAATTTCGTTCAACGAAACGGAAGGGATATTCTTAATAAAACGTTTTTCACTGATGAGGCGTGGTTTCATTTTTCCGGGTACATGAACTCGCAAAATTCTCGTATGTGGAGTAGTGCAAATCCATTGTGTATTCATGAGGAACCACTTAATTCTGTGAAAATAGGAGCTTGGATTGCAATTTCGTTTTATTCTTCTTCTTCTTATTATTATTATTACTATTAGCGACTTCTCCCAATAATTAAATCAACTTTTCTTCAGGTTCCTCTTATTGTTCCTAGTGTCTTTTATTGTTTTCGAGAAGGCTTGTTTACTTTCTTCCGACTACTTTGGTCTGTACTGTTTTTGTTTTGGTTGCTCTGATGTAACTTCCCAATTCGTGTACCTTGCGTCTGAAGGTGTCTCATTCTAAAATGTCGGCTGATCTAATGTTTGTGTTTTTGCTGTCCTTTCGAGTTCGTTCAGCCAAGGTGTTGAGTTCTTAAGTGATGCTCGTGTTGAGTTCTTAAGTGATATTGCATAGTGCACTATCAGTCGTTTTTCTGGTAGTCTGATCAGATGACCGAGGAATTTCATTCGCCTTTTCTTAATGTCAGTTTCTGTGTTTGAAAACTTTTCTACTGTTTTGATTGATTGTAGCGTGTAGCCGTCTTTGGTATGTCTTGCGCCTAAAATTTTCCTAATGCTCTTCCTCTCTTCCTTTTCGATTTCTTGATGTTATTATAATTGCCAATTATTATTTTTATTATTACTGCAAATTATTATTACGGTGATTCAAGGGCACGCGTAAGACAGTTTCTAGAGAAGGGGGGGGGGGGGAGATGGTCTTGGGGGTCTGGAGTATTTTTAATATTTTGGAAGATGAATGTAGACTTGCAAGTGGCCATAAACAAGTTCCAGTTATGACCCAGTTATAAACCTGCTTAATACTTAATTTCAAATCAGTTTCTCGATAGATTAGCACCTGACTGCACTACATTTTTTCGTTTGCCTAAGAGCTGTGTGGGTGGGAGGAGGGGGCGGGGGGCGTCACCAACCCTTTGCACCCCGAGCGTGGGGGCCCTTGTTGTGATTGTTATGTTTTTTGTTTCGGTATTTGTTGTTCCAGGTGGCGTCCGTTTAGACGCGCACATTCCTCCAGCGGACCTCGGAGTGACGCATCACACTGCGCAGCAGTGCCAGTGGGATTTGAACAACTTCTTGTCGGATCCGCTCTTTCAGGGCTTCAATTCTTCGAGGAGAATTATCTTGGAAGACTTTGCCTTTCAGATAACCCCAGAAGAAAAAGTCACGCGTTGTGAGGACCGGTGAATGAGAGGGCCATGCAGTATCCCCATTTCGGGAGATCACATGATTTGGAAAGAAACGATTGATAATATTCGTGCTTACTCAAGCAGTGTGGGAGGTTGCTCCGTCCTGCTGGAAAAATCTCTCATCGTTCACTTCGTAGTGTGCAAGTTGTGGAGTAAAAAAGTCTTCCAACACGTCTGCGTATCTCTGCAAAGTCACTGTTACAGTATTGCAGAGGCCATCTTCAAAAAAGTATGGCCCTATGATCCCTAATGAAGACATGGCGCACCACGCAGCAACTTTTTCGGAATGCAATGGTTTCTGATCGAGTTCTATAAGATTAACGTCACTCCAGAATCGGAAGTTCTGCTTGTTTGCATAACCAGAGAGATGGAAGTGAGCATCACTCATCCACAATCGGTTTAAAAATGGTCCAAATGGCGCTGAGCACTGTGGGACTTAACTTCTAAGGTCATCAGTCGCCTAGAAGTTAGAACTACTGCCCTAGGCATGATTCGAACCTGCGACCGTAGCGGTCGCGCGGTTCCAGACTGTAGCGCCTAGAACCGCTAGGTCACCCCGGCCGGCCACAATCGGTTTACAATATGCTCATCTTGCTCAATTATCTCCAAAAATTCTAAGCAGAACCCTTTGGATTTTTTAGGGGTGAATGTGCAAATCTAGGTCTGACATTCTTCTTACAATTCTGTTTCAAATCCCAAGTGTAGCGCTGTGCTTGCGAGCTGAGCGACGAGGGCTTTTCTCAATGGCAACTCCTACACGCTCGATGTTTTCAAGTGCGCGCACAGTTTTTGGTGTCCCAGATTTCTTCTTTGTCGCTGTCGCCGCCTCCTCAAAGTTCTCGACTCACTTTTTAATCGCACAGGCAGATGACACTGGCGGATTCCGATTAATATTGAAGTGTTTGCGGAATGCAGGGCGTGTTAGCTGGCACGAACTACCGCTTTGATAAAATGCTCTGGCAGCGTACGCATGATGCTATGGGGTCCAGCACCCTATTAACACTATGCCGTCCGGCGACATCACAGTGGT
Organism: Schistocerca piceifrons; assembly: GCF_021461385.2. Classification (NCBI taxonomy): domain Eukaryota; kingdom Metazoa; phylum Arthropoda; class Insecta; order Orthoptera; family Acrididae; genus Schistocerca; species Schistocerca piceifrons. The sequence continues at coordinate 142,559,744 of NC_060146.1, read as the reverse complement.
GTCGTGAGCGTAGTATCGCTCAGTGGCCGGCTACAGCACTTTAGTATCTTTTGCATTCTGTTGGGGTTTTGTTCAGGTAACAATAAGTTACAGACGTCAACAAGTTGTTTGTTCTTATAAGTACTTGTTCCCTTTCATCACGGCAGGCGAAAGAGACAATAGGATTATTTACGATGAATGCGAGGGCGTCTTGTCTGACGTTCCGGACGACTTGGCCTATTGAAAAGAAGACATTGGATATCAAAAAATTGAAAGTGAAGCAGATCGTCGGAAGACAGTGAAATATGTCCAAGAAGAATTCGGTGAACTTTACGGTTGCCAACTGATTCGGCTGAATCAGACGAAGAAGACAGTGCAAAGTGGTCAGAAATTTACGGTTGCCAACTGATTCGGCTGAAGCAGACGAAGAAGACAGTGCAAAGTGGTCAGACTTTGATTTACCGAGGACCAGCAATAAATCTGAAGGATCCCTAGGTCCAAACATATTTCCCAAAGATACACAGAGCTTCGAGAATATCTTAGAATTATATATTGGGAACGATCTATTTAAATATATTAGCAAAAAAATGGTTCAAATGGCTCTGAGCACTATGGGACTTAACATCTGAGGTCATCAGTCCCCTAGAACTTAGAACTATTTAATCCTAACTAACCTAAGGACATCACACACATCCATGTCCGAGGCAGGATTCGAACCTGCGACCGTACCAGTCGCGCTGTTCCAGACAGAAGCGCCTAGAACCGCTCGGCCACAGCGGCCGGCGAGTATATTAGCAACGAAACCAACAAGTACTACAATCAAAATTCCAATAGAAGGAAAATGGATTTTAAAAAATGCCAAATTTGTCGACGTTACGGAACCCTGCACTTATAAAATGGTTTGGGCGTGCTATCCTTATGGAAATTGTAAAAAAAAAAAAAGCAAGGATCGATGATTATTGGTCAACGAATCCGTTGATAGATACACCGATATTTCGCAAAACGATGTCCCGCAACCGATTCAGACAAATACTATCATTTTTACATTTTCCCGACAGCAACAATAAATTGGATAATGCGGACCGGCTTGTCAAGGTGCAGTTCGTAATTGATTATTTTTTAAAAAATGTTTTAAGAAACGTTTAATGTAATAAGTCAAAACATCTCATTTGATGAAGGAATCATTCCGTGGCGTGGACGGTTAAATTGTAAAGTTTACAATCCGTCGAAAATTACGAAATACGGCATACTCATTCTGATGCTGCGCGATTCGAGTACGGGATACATATCCTCATTCAAGATATATTCCAGCGCTGGCCAGCCTTTAGCAAAAATAGTGATGGATTTATTGACACCTTCTGATGGAATGTGGCATCACCCCTGCATGGATAATTATTATGTGTAGAACTTGCACAGAAGTTACTTGAAAAGAAAATTCGAGTTTGTGGAACGATACGGCAAAATAGAGCATTTCCGGAAAATTAAAGCGCGCAAAAATACGTGTTTGAGGCTTGTCATCAACGCAAAGGTGACAAGCGGCCGGCGACAAGCCAAGTAATCCGAATTAGCGCTGGCGGAGCCAAGCAATAAATTTGTACGAGGTCTGCGGGCGGCGAAGTGTTAAAACTAAATGCTATTTCGCGCCAACGTAACTGACGCTATCCCCTCCACCTCTCCCCGACGCAGCTTGATTCGCGCGTCTTAAAATAGCTCGGTACTATGCCACAATACCACTGAAATTAGGTGTAAAATTACGTCATTGTACGGCACATAGTTCATCAGATATAACGTCGTACACAATGAGGTGCGTGAAAAACTGCCGCATCATGCGTGACGTTTAAATTTATTACTTCTTTGTTCGTAACTCTATTTCCAAATAAATTTCACATACTGAATCCACATATGCCGCTGAATCTACCTCCAAAATTATTTCATTGTACGATACATAATTCGGGAGGTGTGACGTCATAAACAGTGAGAAGCGTGAAAAATTGCTGCATAGTACACGATGTTTAAATTTATTAAATCGTTGCTACTAACTCCATTCACAACACCTACTTCAGACAGTAGCCACGCACGCCGCCGAACGTACCTCCAAAATTATATCATAGCACAACACATAATTCGGGAGATGTGACGTTATAAACAATGAGAAGCGTGAAAAACTTCCGCGTAGTATACGGGCTGAAAAGTATTTAAACCGACAAACTCTGGGAGGTTGTAGGGGACATCAAAACAAATATTTTTCCCGAATGTCATTTTTTCCTATGAGGAGTATTTAAACCGGTAGAGGAGGATTTCTCTGGCGGCAAAGTAAATAAACCAACAAACACTTTTCCATTTTTTTATGACCAAGAGACCACACATTAACACAACCCAATTTCAATTACAGTAGATTTTCAAAAATGCCTCCATTGACACGTAAACAAAGGTTACACCGTCGGCTCATGTTCTGTCTGACACGGGCAAAAACCCCAGGAGTATCCTGATCTATTCCTGCTGCTGCTACTATCCGGGTAACCAGATCCTCTTCTGGTGCGACAGGAGTTGCGTAAACAAGGTTGTGCATCTCTCCCCACACAAAAAAGTCCAGAGGGCACATATCTGGGGATCGAGCAGGCCATGGTACAGGACCACCTCTGCCAATCCACGTTTCTGGGAACCGTCGGTCCAGGAATCGACGCACACGACAACTGAAATGTGCCGGCGTCCCGTCAAGTTGGAACCACATGCGTTGTCTTGTAGGGAGCGGGACGTCTTCCAGCAATTATGGCAATGCTCTGGCGAGAAAATTGCAATAGTGCCTGCCATTTAATGGCCTAGGTAGCAGATACGACCCAATTAAACAGCCCCCCAACAACACCGACCCACACATTAACGAAGAACCGCACGTGATGAGCGCTAGTAACTGTGGCATGTGGGTTATCCTCACTCCAAACATGCGAATTGTGCACGTTGAAGACTCCATCACGCCCGAACGTTGCTTCATCGGTAAACAACACAGAGGATGGAAATGTGGGATGCATGTCACACTGTTCCAGGTACCACTGCAAAAACTGTGCTCTGGGTGGATAATCAACTGGTTCCAGGTCGTGGACACGCTGTAGGTGAAATGGACGTAACAACTGCTCTCGAAGGACTGTTCTTACATTCGTTTGATTCGTCCCCACGTAACGTGAAACCGCACGAGTGCTGATTGAAGGATCCCGTTCCACATGCTGGAAGAAACTTCCTCAAATTGGAGCGTTCTTACCGTGCGACTGCGCCCTGTCCAGGTAATCTGATAAATGACCCGGTCTCACGCAGACGTTGGTACACAGTAGCAAAGGTCGTATGATGCGGGACACGACGCTTAGGATAACGTTGTTGATGAACCCGCTGTGCAGCTCGTCCGTTGTGGTGCGTTACGTTGTACGCACCAACCATATCAGTGTACTCACTCCAGGTGTATCGCTCCATTAGTAAACAGAGACAATGCACTACCACATTGGTGGGCAGCAGTTTCCTACAACTGAAGAGCGTAATACGCCCTCTAACAACTGAAGATCGTAATACGGCCTCCACCGGTTTAAATAATTCTCATAGGAAAAAATGAAAATAGGGAAAAATATTTGTTTTGGTGTCCCCTACAACCTCCCAGAGTTTGTCGGTTTAAATACTTTTCACCCTGTATGGTGTTTAAATTTATTACTTCTTTAGCACCAACTCTATTACCAACATAATCTACCTACAAAACTATATCATTCTGCAACTCGTAGTTCGGGATACATGACGTCACAAACATACATCACAAGGCCAGTACCTGCGTGGTACGGTCGTAGACGCACAGATGTAAATAAATACTAAATACCTGAACAACGTCGGGTTTCTTCGATAGTAAATAAACAGACTCGTGCCACTTCATTACGATTAATCGTACAAATGCTCCGTGGTACATGGAACTAACTAACTAATGGGAAAATGGAAGTGGCTCTGTAAGTAGGCTGTTTATGTTTTTATGTTGGTAACGCCACGTAGCGCTCTGTATGAAAATCACTGACTGAGCTGTGTGCAGTCTGTGGCTGTTTGCATTGTTGGAATATTGTAGTGTTGGGCAGTTGGCTGTTAACAGCGCGTAGCGTTGCGCAGTTGGAGGTGAGCCGCCAGCAGTGGTGGATGTGGGGAGAGAGATGGCGGAGTTTTGAGAGCGGATGATCTGGACGTGTGTCCATCAGAGACAGTAAATTTGTAAGACTGGATGTCATGAACTGATATATATATATATATATATATATATATTGACTTTTGAACACTATCAAGGTAAATACATTGTTTGTTCTTTATCAAAATCTTTCATTTGCTAACTATGCCTATCAGTAGTTAGTACCTTCAGTAATCAGAATCCTTTATTTAGCTGGCAGTATTGGCACTCGCTGTATTGCAGTAGTTCGAGTAACGAAGATTTTTGTGGGGTAAGTGATTCATGAAAGGTATAGCTTATTGTTATTCAGGGCCATTCTTTTGTAGGGATTTTTGAAAGTCAGACTGCGTTGCGCTAAAAATATTGTGTGTCAGTTTAGTGCTGATCAGAATAAGTAAGGAGAAAACTGTCTGAGTAGGTTCAGTTTTACTCAGCTGTCTTTGTATCAAATAACGTAGAAGTTTTCTAGCACAGTCATTCATAATTTTTCTAAGGGGACGTTTCAGTATCTACAAGATTATTTCATTGTACGACCCATAATTCGGGAGGTGTGACGTGATAAACAGTGAGATACGTCAAAAACTGCCCCGCATTGTACACGATGTTTAAATTTATTAATTCGCTGCTAGTAACGCCATTCGCAATACCTAGTGCAGACAGCAGCCGGACATGCCGCTGAAGGTACGTACAGAATTATATTAATCTACAACACATAATTCGGGAGGTATGATGTCATAATGACAATCGTGAAAAACTTCCGCATAGTGTATGGTGTTTAAATTTATGACTTCTGAACTACTAACTCTATTACCAACATATTCTCGAGGCAGTATCCACGTATGTACCTACAAAATTACATCATTTTACAACACATAATTCGGGAGATATGACGTCACAAACATACACCACAAGGCCACACGCTGCGTGGTACGGTCGTAGACGCACAGCTGTAAATAAATACAATACCTGAACACCGTCAGGTTTCTTCAATAGTAAATAAACAGACTCGTGCCACTTCATTACGATTAATCGTACAAATGATCCGTGGTACATGGAACTAACTAATGGGAAAATGGAAGTGGCTCCACAAATACCCTCCGCCACACGCCGTAAGCAGGTGGGTTGCGGAGACCCGGTGTAAAAGCCCAGCACACGGCTACGTGGAGCCGGTGGAACTGGGGGGGGGGATTTCTTTGCTTCTTTGGCTTTCCGCTTTCCTCAGCTCCTGCCTTGTGCTATAGCCAGCAAGTGGTCCACGGCTGTGGGAGAAAGTGTGCGCGGGCCGCATTCCTGCTGAAAGACGGGGCCAGGAAGATGGCCCACAAGAGCCGCACACGAACGGCCACTGCAGTGGGACGCACGGATGTGCACTTCTGTGCGCATGCGCTGCAGCCCCGATACCACACGCCGTCCGCTACAACGAAGAGTCCACTGCCATTCCTTTACAGTACGGCTTAATTTCGACGGGAAATGCGCTGCAAGGGCGTTCCAACACTTTTTTTTTGTTAACTGACTGGAAAAAGTTGGCCCCGGAGATTTAAAATAATACTAAGAGTACACCCCTAGCGAACAGGCCATGAAGGCACAACGGTTACCGACCGGCCGCCATGTCAACCTCATCCACAGGCGTCTCTGGATGCGGATACGGAGGGGCATGTGGTCAGCACACCGTTCTCCCGGCCGTATGTCAGTTTCAAAGACCAGAGCCGCTACTTCTCTATCAAGTAGCTCCTCAGTTTGCCTCACCCCGCTTGCCAACAGCGCTTGGCAGACCGGATGGTCACCCATCCAAGTGCTAGCCCAGCCCGACAGCGCTTAACTTCGGTGATCTGAAGGGAACCGGTGTTACCACTGCGGCAAGGCTGTTGGCTTTAAAATAGTACACGAGTATTAAATCGAAACTTCGCCGCTGCGCCAACACAATGGGACACAACGTCACACGATTGGCAGAGGCGTGTGTAACTAAACTCTGTTCATCATAAGAATAAACCTGATGTAAACATTACGCCACGTATTCTTCCGCGTTTGCTTCAATCTTATTGCATTTCGTTTCACATGGAGCGGAAACTGAGTTGTGACCAGAACAGTCAAGTACGACATTAAGGGTACGTTTTATGCAGTGTTACACGCACTTAGACTGAGCGATAATGTGCGGGACAACAGCTTTACAGCGAATTAAACTTGGACAGCACTGGCCAGCTAGCCTGCAATGATGCGAGCAGTTGCAGTTAAGACGTAAAAAGAGACGGGCAAAGAAACAATACAGCTTCCAATGGCATTTAATATTTAAAGAGAATGAAATAATATTCGGCAAATCTCCAGCACTACCGCGCACTTCTTAGGTGACCAGACGGAAAGCATAAAATGTTCTCGTTCTCACCTGACACAGTATTCTAATTACAAACAAGAGTTACGAAAATACCTAACTTAAACACATGGTAATTTTTCTGAGCGAGCTACGAGTGATGCAAAAGCATACTGCTGCGACTTCACCATACTGTTGAATGCTGAAACCACTGAAAGTATTAATTACAAAAAAATGTTCAAATGTGTGTGAAATCTTATGGGACTTAACTGCTGAGATCATCAGTCCCTAAGCTTACACACTACTTAACCTAAATTATCCTAAGAACAAACACACACACCCATGCCCGAGGGAGGACTTGCACCTCCGCCGGGATCAGCCGCACAGTCCATGACTGCAGCGCCTTAGACCGCTCGGCCAATCCCGCGCGGCTTTTAATTACTGTCAGTCCTCCGGTAACCTCTTAGCCCCTTCTTTATCCGAATCCGCGTTTCAGTATTGCAAATGTTACCTGCTACATTGATAACGAGCCTATCAACAACAGAATCCACGAATCCATCCAGGCGCAGCATTTTCTTTGCTTCTTCTCTGACGAGCCGTTCTATATCCCGCCAACGTTCGTCAGTGACGTGTGAAAAAGCTGCGTGCGTTAGTTTCAGCACGTCTGGCAGCTTAACAGTCTCGTTATTTCTCGGGCCAAATCCAGCAGCTTGGCTCCAGATCAGTTCCGTTTGGTTCATATTGTAATGAGACAGCGGCAAACGTAAAAATGCAGCATTGGCTCAATGCTGTGAGAATGATTGTTTTAATGTTTCTACAACACATATCTACATCTGTAGTATAAAACAATGGACATAGTCCAAATAAAGAGGATTTAGTTTTTCATTTTCGCCTTAGTTAAATTGTTACTTAATTTAAACAACCTTGCCGGCCGTGGTGGCCGAGCGGTTCTAGGCGCTACAGTTGGAACCGCGTGACCGCTACGGTCGCAGGTTCGAATCCTGCCTCGGGCATGGATGTGTGTGATGTCCTTAGGTTAGTTAGGTTGAAGTAGTTCTAAGTTCTAGGGGACTGATGACCTCAGAAGGTAAGTCCCATAGTGCCAAGAGCCATTTGAACCATTTTGCTCTGTTCAGCTATTTGTAGACGACTTGCAGCCATTACAGACGTCATGGTCGCAAGTAACGATGGAATTTTTATGGATGGCAATGTGCCATGTCACTGGACCGCAGTTATTCACGATTGGTTTGGAGAACATACAGGACAATTCGAGCAAATGATTTTCCCACCCAGATCGCCCAGCATGAATCCCATCGGACATTTACGCGGTATAATTGAGAGGTCTGTTGGTGAACGAAATACTGCACCAGCAACACCTTTGCAGTTACAGACGGCTACAGACTCAGCAGGGCTCGATATTTCTGCAGGGGACTTTCAAAGACTTGTTGAGTCCATGCTATGTCGAGTTGCTGCGTTGTGCCGACCAAATGGAGGTTCGACACGACATTAGGAGGTATCCGATGACTTTTCTCACATCATTATGTGTCAGGTAATGAAATATTGTAGTCAAGAAATTACGGTGAGCTTTTCTGAAACGTAGGAATACAAGTGCACGCACAAAACTTCACCTACACCGAGCAGCTACAACGCAACTGTTTCAACGATGTGGCTGGCAGCAGTTGAACATGTGACGTCACAGTTACGAAGACTGCCGATTTGTGCCGATATGTATCGAGCAGAGCTACGGGGCAAGTTGATACTTCTACGGCGACAAACGGCAGAAACTGTTGTTTACATTAAACTTTGCGGTTATGACTGTTTCGATTGTAAGAAATTATGTTTTAAAATCCTGAATTTCACAACATTAGTTTGTAACGAATGATTTCGGATTGTTAAGTTTTATCAAAAGTCTTCAAAAACCGAAACTAACGTTGTTATGGCTGGGGAACAGGGGGGTGGGTAGGTAGGGGGGAAGTGGGGTGTGTTGTATGGTCGAAGTGAGGCATTTTTAGAAATTAAGCACTGGTTTTCATCTAGCTTTCGTGTCTCCACCTACCCTTGCAGTTTGCAAATCAGAGTACTGTATATGGCGGAAGGTATATATCGTTCTCCTCCGGCTTCCCCCCCCTCCCCCCCCCCCCCTCACTGCTGTTGCAGTTTTACTCTTTACGGCTCCCTGTGGTACTATGGAAGGCTTATTGATGCCTTAACGGATTTCCTATCATCCTGCCTCTCCTTCCGGATAGTGTTTTTCATGTGTTCCTTTCCTCACTGATTCTGCACAAAATCTGATTTCTTACTTCTTGTATCTCATCCGTCCTAATTTTCAACATATTTCTACAGCATGTAATGGTTCTTTATTTACGTGACCATTACGGCACTCCAACCCCAGTTCTCGATACCAGTAATATCGTTCTACTTTTCTGCGAAGTAACAGACATATTTTTGTGACAATGTTCACATTTGGTTTTATTAATGTACAGGTACTCCGATGTATCGATATATTACAGTGATATAGTTCTTGTGTGTATTCATTTCTGTGAGACTGTCATAATCTTACTTGTAACCGTTTTGGCGCGAATGCGCGCAGAGCAGTCTTTGTTTCACTTTCCAGAAGTTAAGTTGTTATTTCGCTTTGTAAAAGAACAGTCAAGTCTTGTGTTTAGTTGAAGTGGAAATTAAATATATGAAGATTGATGCAAAACTGTTTTCTTGATGATGTGACAGTTAAGAAGAAGTATATGTGAATTTACAAGAAGTTTAATAAAAATGTGGATCGTGAACACCAAGTCAAAAATTATTTCTACCATACCACTGTTCTGACCTGGAATTGTTTGATCATTAAGAATTTCCTGAAAAACTCATTTGTTAGGTCTTCAAATATTGCTAAAATACAGATATGGACCTTCTAGCAGTCAAAGTGGAATCACCCTAGAATCAACAAGATGAGCAATAACAACTTCGACGAAATCTACGTGGGAATCCATTCAAGATAAGTGCCAAAATTAATGACATTTCTACAGTGACTTCATTATTTCCATTCTGACGATACCATCCACGGTCAATAATTTTTTTGTTGCCCAATAAAGCGAACATATGCTGCGTGAGCAACATTACTAATCTGATTTCTAACCTACTTTGCAAGTGGTGGTATTGTTAGAAGCATCACGTCTCTGACGGTCCGATTCTCTTCGTTTTCTGTTTCTCCACAGTCCACATTCCATTCCCATACAATGCCGTGCTACAAACTTACATTCTCAGGTATTTCTTCCTCAGATTAAGGCCTAAATTTCACACTAGTAGACATCTTTTTGTCGGAAATGCCCCCTTCGTCTGTACTAATTTCCTTTTTATGTCTTCCGTGCTTCGTGTGTTATGTGTTAATTTGCTTCCCAGGTAGCAGAATCCTCCAACTCTGTCAACTTCGTGGTCACTAATTTTAAGCTTATCACTAACGTAATTTCTGCTATTCATAATTTCTTTCGTCTTTTTTTCGGATTTCTACCAATACATAGTGGCTTTTCATTAGACTGTTCTTTCCGTTCAATAACTACTGTAATTCTTCATCATGCTTACTGACTATAGAAATAACGCAAATTTTATCACTTGTGTCCGTTCAAAAATGGCTCTGAACACTATGGGACTTAACTTCTGAGGTCATCAGTCCCCTAGAACTTAGAACTACTTAAACCTAACTAACCTAAGGACATCACACACATCCATGCCCGAGGCAGGATTCGAACCTGCGACCGTAGCGGTAGCGCGGTTCCAGACTGTAGCGCCTAGAACCGCTCGGCCATCCCGGCCGGCTGTGTTCTTTCAGTCTGAAGTCATCATCAGAAATAAAAATACAAAAACATAAAATTACTATTGAACATTAAAATTTTAAGCAATTATTTCTTTATAGCCGACGGCAATTGCGCATTTTTCTCTTTTCTGTATTTTCAGTTCCGATAATAACTCATAGGGACCGAACCCGAACTACAGACATCAATTCAAACCGCTCCTCATTTAGTCACACGAGAATAACTGGTCGGTTTTGGACTAAAATCTATGATAGTCACTAGGTATCGAAATCAATGGTGGCGACACTGTCGAAGAAATGAATTACAAGTAGGATTTATGTTTCTCCTAGAATGTATTATACGTACTTGTGACGTCAGAAACGCTTAACTGTGGCACTATAGGAGAAATTATAAATTTTTTAAGAAAAAGATGGAGTACAATGCTTTTGATATAAAAGTGTCCCATTTTCAGTGTAAAAGTGCATGATGTTATCGCCAGCAATTTCAATGCGCACTGAACATCTGAGGTCGTCAGTTCCCTAGACTGAGAACTACTTAAACCTAACCAACCTAAGGAAATCTCACACATCCATGTCCGAGGTAGGATTCGAACCTGCGACCGTAGCAGCAGCGCGGTTCCGGACTGAAGCTCCTAGAACCGCTCGGTCACCCCTGCCGGCCGCATAAATGTGAAACACACGGTTAGCACTCGAAACTCTGGCTTATAGCTAGTACCTTCGCAACTGGTCCAGAATGTGGACTACCTTTCTCTAAATTGTTACAGATACAACCCCAACACATCAAGTGTCAGTGTTTTGGAAGTGTTCCTATGCGATTCTGCAGCAAACCTCCTAATTCTTATCGTAACCTCCGATCTAATTTTCAACATCCTTGTAGCACCACATCTCAAAGGCTTCGATTACCTTCTTTTCCAGGTTTCAAACACTCTTTTCTTCACTTCCATACAGCGCTGTTTTACAAACGTACATTCCCCGAAACTTCTTCGTCAAATTCGTCTGTAGCACCACATCTCAAACGCTTCGATGACAGTTTAGAATTCAATATTCCTACTGTGACAGTGTGGAAGGTATTACGGAAAGACCTGTCATTCAAACCCTACAAATTGTAACTGTTGCAAGCTTTATGAGAAAGTGACAAAGAAAAAGGAGCTGACTTTTGTGTAGAAATGTTTAAAAAATGCAGACTGGAGCTGATTTTCTTAATAAAATTGTTTTCAGTGACTGAACCACGTTCCGTACTTGGAGCATAATATTCGGACATGAGGTGAGCAAAAAGCAACGTAACGTAATCGAACTTGTACGGAACTCACCTAAGGTAAATGTTTGTTGTGCTGTAAGCTGTAACAAGATTTACGGTCTTTTCTTTTTTGCCGAGGCGACTGCAACCGGTACCTGGGCATGTCTGAAAATTGTCTAATTCCTCAATTTCGACAGGATATGGGTATAGAATTTATTTTCTAGCGAGATGGTGAGCCGTCACATTATCATCACGAAGTTGTCGCGTATCTCTGTAGGAATGCGCCGACTTGGATTGTATGTGGTGCAATATCCTGGCCTCCATTATAACCTGATTTAACACCAGTGATCTTATAGGATATGGATTCCGCCTTTTTGCAAAAACACTGATTTTTTCCCCAAACATGTTTCAGCACCTCTGTCCCATCATCAGTGGGTTTTCCGTTTATTGAAAACTGTAAAAAGTGAAAATGTGTTAGGTTATAACTGATTTAACAAAGCGAGGTGTAAAGAAAGTTTTCGTTCGGTTTTCTTCTTACCGTGATTTTACATTATATGGTTTTGCAGGGCCAGCTGTATAGTGTCCTGCACTGATAGCTTGTCATCTGCAAGCCAAACGATGTAAATTTCATCGGCGAGTTAACACATACCTTGATTTTTAAAGATTCTGGCGTATGCTTTGCGTGTATATTTGTGATTACTCACGCTTTTTTGTGACTGAGAATTCTTCTTTTGGGTTCCGAGGACGCTGCACGCACATATCAACGTACTTTGTGTAATTTCTGTCGTTATAAACGCCTCTTTACTTCCTAAAACGCTGTGAGCTCTGTGTTGTTGTGTTGCCTATAATTTAACTGCAAATGCAGAAAGAGAGGACAAGAGATGCAGATCCAAAAGATGAATACCCAGTGGACTTCTGTGTGTCGAGCAGTATGGCAGCAGATAACACAAGCACTGGCCACCAGGCACCAATACTCGCTTCATACTACACTCCTGGAAATTGAAATAAGAACACCGTGAATTCATTGTCCCAGGAAGGGGAAACTTTATTGACACATTCCTGGGGTCAGATACATCACATGATCACACTGACAGAACCACAGGCACATAGACACAGGCAACAGAGCATGCACAATGTCGGCACTAGTACAGTGTATATCCACCTTTCGCAGCAATGCAGGCTGCTATTCTCCCATGGAGACGATCGTAGAGATGCTGGATGTAGTCCTGTGGAACGGCTTGCCATGCCATTTCCACCTGGCGCCTCAGTTGGACCAGCGTTCGTGCTGGACGTGCAGACCGCGTGAGACGACGCTTCATCCAGTCCCAAACATGCTCAATGGGGGACAGATCCGGAGATCTTGCTGGCCAGGGCAGTTGACTTACACCTTCTAGAGCACGTTGGGTGGCACGGGATACATGCGGACGTGCATTGTCCTGTTGGAACAGCAAGTCCCCTTGCCGGTCTAGGAATGGTAGAACGATGGGTTCGATGACGGTTTGGATGTACCGTGCACTATTCAGTGTCCCCTCGACGATCACCAGTGGTGTACGGCCAGTGTAGGAGATCGCTCCCCACACCATGATGCCGGGTGTTGGCCCTGTGTGCCTCGGTCGTATGCAGTCCTGATTGTGGCGCTCACCTGCACGGCGCCAAACACGCATACGACCATCATTGGCACCAAGGCAGAAGCGACTCTCATCGCTGAAGACGACACGTCTCCATTCGTCCCTCCATTCACGCCTGTCGCGACACCACTGGAGGCGGGCTGCACGATGTTGGGGCGTGAGCGGAAGACGGCCTAACGGTGTGCGGGACCGTAGCCCAGCTTCATGGAGACGGTTGCGAATGGTCCTCGCCGATACCCCAGGAGCAATAGTGTCCCTAATTTGCTGGGAAGTGGCGGTGCGGTCCCCTACGGCACTGCGTAGGATCCTACGGTCTTGGCGTGCATCCGTGCGTCGCTGCGGTCCGGTCCCAGGTCGAAGGGCACGTGCACCTTCCGCCGACCACTGGCGACAACATCGATGTACTGTGGAGACCTCACGCCCCACGTGTTGAGCAATTCGGCGGTACGTCCACCCGACCTCCCGCATGCTCACTATACGCCCTCGCTCAGAGTCCGTCAACTGCACATACCGTTCACGTCCACGCTGTCGCGGCATGCTACCAGTATTAAAGACTGCGATGGAGCTCCGTATGCCACGGCAAACTGGCTGACACTGACGGCGGCGGTGCACAAATGCTGCACAGCTAGCGCCATTCGACGGCCAACACCGCGGTTCCTGGTGTGTCCGCTGTGCCGTGCGTGTGATCATTGCTTGTACAGCCCTCTCGCAGTGTCCGGAGCAAGTATGGTGGGTCTGACACACCGGTGTCAATGTGTTCTTTTTTCCATTTCGAGGAGTGTGTTTGGCAGGTAACGAATTACAGACGGCACATTTGCCGTATTACAAAAGGTAGCCATACTGAACTTTTGTAAATGAAACTTGAAGATATACGGTACTGAATAGTGTATCAAACATTTTTGTAAGTGATCTACCTTTCTCACAATTAAAGGTTACTTTTGTGTAACTACTGAATGGTGCATTAATTGATGCAGTGGCATTAGTATATTAATTGCTCCAGGAAAAACTATAATTGAAAATCACAACATCGTGCCATTTCTACAGTACTGTACTGTAGAACATCCACACTTTTGGGCATTTCATTTATAATTATGAAGGTATTCTACCAACCACTGACAGAAGAATTAGTTAGTATGATAACCCATAAACCGGCATCACAAAAAGATTTTAATGCCACAAGAAACCATACCACGGAATACCGAAATAAATGGTATGCTGCGTCCTCCTTCCGGAGGAATCCTCCAACCAGGGACAAATTTCGTTTTCCTACCCCATTTAACTGTACTTCATTTAACAGACATTACTGTGATACTGAGTCAAGCGTGTTCTTCAAGTCACAAAGTACTGCAGCTAGTTAACTGTCTTCGTCCATAGCTTTAGGATGTCATTTGAGAAAAGCGAGAGCCGTCTTTAGCATAACCCACGTTTTTGCAATTGGTTCAAATGGCTCTGAGCACTATGGGACTCAACTGCTGTGGTCATAAGTCCCCTAGAACTTAGAACTACTTAAACCTAACTAACCTAAGGACATCACACACATCCAGGCCCGAGGCAGGATTCGAACCTGCGACCGTATCGGTCGTGCGGTTCCAGACTGTAGCGCCTTTAACCGCTCTTTTGCAATTGGTATCGTCCAAAGATTGTGGTGCTACACCAAAATCGGAAACACACATCGATACGACAGACGTCTGAAATATCTTGCTGCAATCAGCACGACGAGTGTGAAAGGCTGAAAAAGACACGTCCTCTTTCCCAGCTAAGGTAGAACCATACTTCGTGCGAGTTTAAGTAAAGATTTCGACCCACATAACCATCAGCGACATGCGTGGATAACCATTCTCAATACTGTTGTCGTTGTGCGTAATCGTAGGTTTTAATGCTTGCATCACTCTTGCTTTGTATGCTCGCATATGTAAAGGCTTCAGCATGTTTAGTTGGCAGGACAGACGTCTACTTGATTTCTGTGGACTTCTTACCATAGTCTCGTCAACATATTCGGTATATTCTGGCGGACAAACTTTCTTTACATGGTCACGTTTGGTCTTAGCGTCTGGACCTGTTGCTATAAATTTAGTGATCAATTTTTGCACACTTTTTGCAGCAGTAGCTGTCTCTGGATATATTCTCGTGAACGTTTCATCTAACGTTTTAAACTATTTTCATCCTAAAAAAGTTTCAATAATAAACACTCTTTGTTGCCATCCTATATTCACGCTGATGCAAAGCTGGTACTTTTTGCCGATGATACAAGTATAGCTGTTGCATGGGGGCTTAATTAAATATGATTGAAAATATTTTTTGTTTTTCGTAGCTGTATGCCCGATTACGCAACTCTCGTAAACGGTTGGCCCTGACTAGTTTTATTACGCTATCTGACTGCATAGAATAACAACAAACAATGAAAGAAAATTTTCGTTAACACAGTTAATTAATTAAGTCCCCAGCAACTATAAAACCTACTAAACCAAACCACAAGTATAACTGTTCTGTATGTGGGAGTGTGACTCAACGTACATCTGGCACGGTTCTACTTCAACAAGACAAGAATTTTAAATACCAATTATACTGACGTGATAAAAGAAAATTAGAAAAACTATAATTACGCAAGAAAACCTGAATTACACTCTAATACAAGAACACATGCCAGATGCTTTGTTGACTGAACCTGTAATGACGCATTATTTAAAACATGGAAATAATGAAAAAACACGCAATATTTTACCTTCATATATTGACGAAAAGCACTCTGATAGTTACAGTATTTCCATTCGAACCATCTGCTGTCTATCCCATCAAACAACTGCATAAAACATGGAGCAAGCACTCCTTACTACAACATCTCGACAAGCCTTGCCCACTAGCACATCTCGACAAGCACTGACTACCACGAGTTCTTAAGAGGCACTGACAGCTACGAGTTCTCAACAGGCACAGACTTCTACGAGTTCTCAACAAGCACTGTCTTCTACGAGCTCTGCTCACGCACTGTGGAGGCGGCTTAATAATACTCTTTGGCGCAATCTCTGGCGCAGTGGTTCAGTGTAGCCACCTTTCACTGTCACACCCAACAGACAAGAATTAACTGTTGAAATTGTAAACGATGTTTTTCAGAAAATCAATAAGTGGTTCTCTGCAAGTGGGCTCTCATTAAACTTTGACAAAACACAGTACATTCAGTTCCACACAGTAAATGAAATAACACCATTAATATACATAGACTTCGATCAGAAATTGGTAGCTAAGGTAGAATATTCAAAATTTCTAGGTGTATGCATTGATGAGGGGTTGAACTGGAAAAAACACACTGAGGATCTGCTGAAACGTTTGAGTTCAGCTACTTATGCTATTAGGATCATTGCAAATTTTGGTGATATACATCTTAGTATATTAGCTTACGATGCCCATTTTCATTCTCTGCTTTCGTATGGCATCATGTTCTGGGGTAACCCATCATTGAGTAAAAGAGTGTTAATTGCACAAAAGCTTATCTAAGATCATCCTGCAGACACTTATTTAAAGAGCTAGAGATCTTCACTGTAGCCTCACAATATATATATTCACTTATGAAATTTGTTGTTAACAATCCGAACGAATTCAAAAGTAATAGCAGTGTACATGGCTACAACACTAGGAGAAAGGATGATCTTCACTACTAAAGGTTAAATCTAATTTTGGCTCAGACAGGGGTAAATTATGCTGCCACAAAAGTCTTTGGTCTCTTACCTAATAGCATCAAAAGTCTGACACATAGCCATATAGCATTTAAAAGGAAATTAAAAGAATTTCTTAATGGCAACTCCTTCTACTCATTAGATGAATTTTTGGATATAGTAAGTGGGCAATTTCCCCAACCTCCCTCCCCCCCCCCCCCCCAAAAAAAAAATTATGTGTCATTTAATATTTTGTATAATTTTATATCTTGTATACACACCTTTTATAAACCTGACACGTTCCACATCGTTAGGAAGCGTCGTATTCATGATCTATGGAACAAGCACTAATCTAATCTAATCTAATCTGTTGTTGTGGTCTTCAGTCCTGAGACTGGTTTGATGCAGCTCTCCATGCTACTCTATCCTGTGCAAGCTTCTTCATTTCCCAGTACCTACTGCAGCCTACATCCTTCTGAATCTGCTTAGTGTATTCATCTCTTGGTCTCCCTCTACGATTTTTACCCTCCACGCTGCTCTACAGTACCAAATTGGTGATCCCTTGATGCCTCAGAACATGTCCTACCAACCGATCTCTTCTTCTAGTGAACTTGTGCCACAAACTCCTCTTGTCCCCAATTGTATTCAATACCTCCTCATTAGTTATGTGATCTACTCATCTAATCTTCAGCATTCTTCTGTATCATCACATTTCGAAAGCTTCTATTCTCTTCTTGTCTAAACTATTTATCGTCCATGTTTCGCTTCCATACATGGCTACACTCCATACAAATACTTTGAGAAACGACTTTCTGACACTTAAATCTATGCTCGATGTTAACAAATTTTAAATTTCTCTTCTTCAGAAACGCTTTCCTTGCCATTGACAGTCTACACTTTATATCCTCTCTACTTCCATCATCATCAGTTATTTTGCTCCCCAAATAGCAAAACTCCTTTACTACTTTCAGTAGTCTGTAGTCTAATCTGTTCGATTGAAAAAGGAATTCCGCAGAACAGTATTCACAACAAGCTTCAGACTGAATACAGACAAAGCACCACTGATCACTAAATCGCCGTTAGACGAAACGTGACATCACGTGACGCCGCTCGAGCGCCGCCCTAGCGTTAAGAAATAGCAACACTCAGTTAGTTTCGAATATCGCGGTCAGTATTAACACATGGCCTCTTTCATCTAGGCCATCCCGTATTAAGCTAAGTAAATCTGTTTATCATTCGTGTACTAAAGTGAACTAATATTTTCTCCCAGAGCAATCAAAGAACCCACAGTTATGGCGGATGATTGCCGACTCGACTGACCACAACGAGACTCATTACGTGTGTCTACTGATTCCAAAAATGGCAGATAAAAAAAATGCGAGACTATCAGTGAGAAAAATAAAGAAAACCTACGTTATCGAACGAATATCACTAAAAATAAACATAGTTGTTTTTGAGGCCACAACCCTCATGTGCTTGCATACCGTAATGTACAGATCCCCAAATTACAACATAGGACTGCGTCGGACCTTCAGAGGAAACACCGGCTTTATCAGCAACGTTTGTTATCGCACCAGTGATAATCTTGCGTGTGGTTTTTGTTAGTTCTCCATATTCCCTCAGACAAAAGTTATTCTGGATTTCCCATACGGCACGGTAATTGGCTGGCGAAACTCTGATGTATGACGACACGCAGCAGAAGGATTCCACGATTCGCGGACGGATAAATTACGCGACTTCCATCTCCTCATCTTCCCATCTCGTCTCTCTGCAGCCAATTAGGGCTAAGGTTACGTAGCCGCAAGAGGAAAGGCGTCCGGGCACAGGAATAGGCGCGAATCCAGGATGGAGAGGTGAGTTGGTTTGTTAGTTAGTTGCTCAGTTACGTGATCCGTAGACCATTTGAATGACTCTTTTATCGAAATCATGTGGAACGAGCCAGCTTACACGATATACGTACATGATCAACGTTAACATTAATGAGCAAATTATTATTTTTAGTCCCACCCATGTATCTAACTTCTTCTCTTGTTTTTAAGCAGAAATTCGTCAGCGGAATAGAAAGAGTTGTCAGGCATTTTATGCTGTCGGGTAAATGATGAAAAACTTTTATCGCTGTATTTGTAACTCCTTTCTGAGCCACTGACATCTTTAACGATGGGCAGTACAGGTCGTTTTTCCCTCTACTGTTGTAGGTATCAACAGCATTGTTCTCCTCAACTTGTGATCGTTGTTTATGACGTATTTCGTCAGCGAATATATGTGTTGTTACGGTACAGCTAAAATGTCTAGCTCCTTGGAGAAGCATCTACGTGGGTGAGCACCACATCTTATTTTTAGTGCTCTCTTTTGTGTAATCAGTAGTTTATTTAACTTGACGAGTTACTCCAGAAAAATATTGCGTGAGACATTGTTGAGTGAATTAACGCAAAATATGTGAGGAAGGTGAAATGTCTGTTTCCAAGATTAGCAAGTATATGAAGAGCAAAAGCAGCTGAACTTAATTGCTTGAGAAGTTCGGAAACATGCGTCTTTCATTTCAAGTTTTTCATCAATATGTAGGCTCAAAAATCTGGAGTATTCTACCCTCTTTACTGGGTCCTACTTACGTGCTACATCTGTTGTCGGTATCATCCTATCTGTTGTACAAAAATGATAGTAGTGTGTGATTCCATAGTTTAGGGAGCGTCCATTTTTAGAGAACCAATAATTCTTTGAAAAATATAGTTTATCAACTATTCTGATGCTTTCTCTCTAATTGGGTTTATTATAACACTAGTAGCGTCTGCAAGAATTACCAGTTCTGCTTGTTGAATGTTAAGTGGGAAGTCATCACATACACGAGGAATAGGAGTGGGCCGAAAATTGAACCCTGTGGGACTCCTTTTGTTACTTTTTTCCCCCGACAGTTACCAACATTTTCAACCTTTCCGACATTCTGTGAATTATTCAACACAACCTTTTCCACTCTGTTTGTTCAAAACTATTCACACCAGTTGTGCATAAAGCAACCAGTTCCATAAAACTTGAGGTTTTCCAAGAGAGTAGCATGATCGACACAATGAAAGGACACAAAAAGATCGCAGAAAATACCAGATGGCGATATATTATTATTTAAGGTTTGTATTATTTGATGAGTGAATGTATAAATATTAGTCAAACAACCCTTCTGGAATCTGAGATATTACTTCTTCGAATACTTTGCGAAAAGATGTCAGTAAGGAGCTTGAATGACAATCGTTTAAGTCTGTGTTGTCACCAGTTCATCCTTCGAGAAAGGAAACGTGGTCGGAAGACAACAATGACGACGGAAAATGGGTCAGTTTATGCGTTGACTGACAGGGAAATGTACTGGGGACTTCAGGAGGAATGGTACATGTTTATGGAGGTGCCAGTATAGACTAATTCTAGTTAACGCTCTGTACAACATGTGACCAGTTTTTGTTGTTTATGGGGTCACAGCTGTTAGGATGTAATGCTAAGAAGTACCCACGGAAGAAGTTAAGGCAAATGATTAAATTCAAAGTTGGTTCTCACAAATTTGACCAACGACTTCAGAGCAATTTCGAATTCTCTTCACTACAGCACGTGTGGTCTTTCTGTCATCTTGGCGTTCTTTTATGGGACCACTGATCACAATCCGACCAATTTGTCTCTTGGGTTTGGTCTTTCTTTGCAGATTTCGCCGTTCAAATATCCGCACAGGCAATAATCTGAAGGGGTTAGGTCCGGGTACCTCGGTGGTTAACAAGCGTGACCGTATCTGCAAAGCTGTCTTCCGGGGAATGTTAGGTTTAGATGATGTATCTCCTGCTGACTAGAATGTGCAGGGGGAACATAGATGCTCTTGTAGCCGAAGGGAGACTAGATAACGGGTCCCCGTTTAAGACAATACGGTAACTTAATAATAACACCACACTTTTACAGAGAAACGATACTGAAAGCATGTTTCCACACGGTACCACCACTGTCTGTTACGAAAAATATTTATATCCTCGCGAGGCGAAGTGCCTTCGTCAAGTAAACCGCACTGAAGAGATTACTTGGTGATTCACTATTTGTCAACGACAAAATTCCAATCGTGTACCTTCATCTACTTCTCGAAGGTGCTGGATCCATACATGATTCACGAAGATATGCAAATATTTTAGTTTGTTATTCTACAAGTAAAACTAAAGAAAAAAGTTCATATAAATATAGGTCCGCAAATGTTTAGTTACGGAGTTACGGCTTACAAAAGATTTTGACTGAAATTTGGCAACTTCGCTAATATGAAGCCATCGCAAAACTGTACGACGTTAAAGTAAAGCACGGTTTCCATTTATTTTATGGTTATTGATGTGGTGAATCCAATAAAACATGCCCTAGACGTGTACCTGCAGACGTTTTCCAGAACATCCGGAGAAGCAAAGACGTAATTTCGTAAAATTTTTAATTTATGAACTACATGGCCCAATTTAATTTTGGAAAAATAATGGTAATAACGTTGACTGAAACTGTATGAATGTGTCCCGATAATCTGCTTTTATTAATACCATAGCACACTTGAATTCATGCAAAACCGGAAGAAACAAAGCTCATTGTTTAGGAAGTTGCGCAGTGTACATACAATTTCGTAATACATTCACAATAAATGTTCAAAAATGTCTCTACCGAGTTCAGTGCATTTAGCTGCACGTTTATGAACAGATTTTGTTTCTCGTTACAGATTCACATTGTTGTTCTCAATTTCGTCTGTTGCATTCATAATGCGCGTAAGTAATGCCTCATGAGTATTGACTTTGTCCTCATAAACTGAACAATACAGAAAACTAATTCGTTTCAAGGTTAGGAAACGACTGAAACAAGTCATTAACGGTTGCCAACAATGACATAAACGTTTCTACATTCTCAAACAAATTTACTTGTATAATAATCTTTGCTTCTATGAAAAGCTGCTGCAGATACACGTCTGGAACGTGTTTTATTGGATTCACCAGACCAATTACATCAAAATAAATCGATATCGTGCTTTACTTTAACCTCATACAGTTTTACGATGGCTTCATATTAGCGAAGTTGCTAAATTTCAGGCAAAATCTTTTATTAGCCGTAGATCACATAACTAATGAGGAGGTATGGAATAGAATTGAGGAGAAGAGGAGTTTGTGGCACAACTTGACAAGAAGAAGGGACCGGTTGGTAGGACATGTTCTGAGGCATCAAGGGATCACAAATTTAGCATTGGAGGGCAGCGTTGAGGGTAAAAATCGTAGAGGGAGATCAAGAGATGAATACATTAAGCAGATTCAGAAGGATGTAGGTTGCAGTAATTACTGGGAGATGAAGAAGCTTGCACAGGATAGAGTAGCATGCAGAGCTGCATCAAACCAGTCTCAGGACTGAAGACCACAACAACAACAACAGCTCCGTAACTAAGGATTTCCGGACCTAAGTTGATATGAACTTTTTTCTTTACTTTTTCTTGTAGAATAACATATTAAAATATTTGTATATCTTCGTGAATCAACCTGCTTGTATGTGTTTGTGTGTGTGTGAGTCTTCCAGATCTTCTACTAAACCACTGGACGGATATCCACCAGACGTGGTACAGTTATCCCTTAATGTAAGTTAAAAATCGCTATGGTGGTAAGAACACATCCTTATCATAGGTCGTGAGGTATGACGTCATAAATAGTGAGATGAGTGAAAAACTGCCGCACCATTCATGACGTTTATTAGTTCTGTGCTACTAGTTCTATTTACAATAAATTTCGCAGACAGTATCAAGATATTCCGCTGAATGCAGCTACAAAATCATATCATGGTGCCACACATAGTTTAGGAGATCATAAACAATGAGATGAGTGAAAAACTGTGGCATCATGGATGACGTTTAAGTTCATTACTTCTTTGCTACTAAGTCTAGTAGCAACATATTTCGCATGCAGTATTCACATATGCTGCTGAATGTACCTACAATAATATATCATGGTATGAAATATGGTTCGACAGATATTACGTCATAAACACTGTGACAGGTGAAAAACTGCTTCACGCAGGAAGTTTTAGTAAATTTAGTCTTTACAGAGGTACTCCTGCAGTCGAGGCCGCTTAAGAATATCCCTGAAATCTGGCAGCACTTTTGACAGCTTTCAGCTGCAAATCACAAACGGCTTTAGGCGAAAACAATAACCGTATATGGAGCTATGATGAGACGTTGCCGTAGAGACTTTGACAAAATTGCGTTGTAGACACGAGAAGCAGCTGTGTCCAGTGTACAGATCACATGCATGGAAATGAAATTATTTCGATATTTCGCTACAAACACAGTTCATTTGTTGTTTTCGTGTCTAATAGAAAACTGGCAAAATGGATACCCAGGCAATGCAGGGTTTGCCAGCTAGTCTTATAAAAATAATTAGGACAGAGGCCATTCATACGTAGTGTCGGCGATATTGTTGTACGTACAACTACAGTACGTGTGGAAATTCTGCCTGCCGCGCGGAATGGCCGCGCGGTTAGAGGCGCCATGTCACGGATTGCGCGGCCCCTCCCGCCGGAGGTTCGAGTGCTCTAAACGTGTGTGACTTCCTAAGGGACCAAACTGCTGAGGTCATTGGTCCCTAGACTTACACATTACTTAAACTAACTTATGCTAAGAACGACACACACACCCACGCGCGAGGGAGGACTCGAACCTCCGACAGGAGGGCCCGCGCAATCCGTGACACGGTGGCTTAAACCACGCGGCAACTCCACGCGGCTTCGAGGCCTCCGTCGGGTATGAGGGTGTTTGTTCCTAGCATAAGTTAGTTTAAGTAGTGCGTGAGTCTACGGACCGATGACCCCAGCAGTTTGGTCTCTTACGAGTTCACACACATCTTAACTTCTGCCTCAGTTTCCTGAAGAACCTAGCTTCTAGCAGGTCTGTGTCTCCTACTTGATCCACACCGTCTTCATTTGCACGCTCAGACGTAATATGACTGCAGGGAACAACGCCAGTCTCATACAGTTTAGAGAAAACACGTGTAAACAGTACAGAATCTGCTTCTCTGCGGGTAGGGAATCGCCTAGCGTATTCTCTACAAGCAGCAGAATCAGCGTTTCCGTTACAAAACCCGGACACAATACTCAACATTTGTATGAGGGACGTTCAATAAATAACGCAACTCACTGTTTTGTTCTCGGCCATTTTCGGCTGAAAAACTGCGGAATATTCCCATTTCAGTCCCTGTAGTTTCACGAATTTCCGATAGGTGGCGCCACTACACGTAGCCGTCAGCGTCTGTAATGGAGGCGTCTATTAAGTAAAGAGCTATCACTTTCTTTTCAAGGAAGACCAGAGCATAGCAGTTAGTCCTAGGCGCTTGCAGAATGTCTACGGCGAGTTGGCACTGAACAAAAGCACGATGAGTCGTTGGGTGAGGCATCTATCATGATCGTAATATCGCGCAAACCTATCTCCCGCGCGCCGGCCGGTTGCACACAGCTGTGGCTCCTGCCATGTTGGAACGCGCGGACGATCTCAATCGAGGCGATCGACGGATCGCAATCAGACACCTAGCTACTCAACTGGACGTCTCTGTCGGCTGTGCTGACACATTCGTCCTGCAGTTGGGGTACTCAAACGTGTGCGCCTGCTGGCTTCTTCGCCGCCTAACAGAAGACAATGTTTGACTCAAAGAATAATGCACTTCGCAGGAAGCAGTTCGTGGATGATGTGGAGGTTATTGATGCCGCAGGACTTTCAAAAATGGCTCTGAGCACCATGGGACTCAGCCGCTGAGGTCATCAGTCCCCTAGAACTTAGAACTACTTAAACCTAACTAACCTAAGGACATCACACACATCCATGCCCGAGGCAGGATTCGAACCTGCGACCGTAGCGGTCTCGCGGTTCCAGACTGCAGCGCCAGATCCGCGCGGCCGCAGGACTTTGGCACCGCCTTCGACCAGTAGGGAGGTACTATGCGGACATACGGGCCGTCCCATACGGTGGTGTAAGGCCAGCGCATTGAACGGAGATTATGGTGAATAATAGGGTCTTCTCACCAAAAGTGGAGAAAAATATGGTCTGTTGGAAATCTGAATAAAACCAACCAGCTTTCGGAAAAAAGTGTTGCATTACTTATCGAACGCCGCTCGTACATAAGTGCGACATGCCTAAATGTAGAATTGTCATCAGCGATTTTTGATATCCTTTGACCCTGAATTTTAACCACACTCCTCAACCTGTCTGTTATTGCCGTCATTGTTTCTTCGATGTATTGATTGAATGGCAGGGGCGAAAGGCTGCGTCTTGCACCATTGTCAACTCCGAGCACCCTTCTGTTTCTGATCTTCCATCATCTTATTTCTCCCTCTTGGTTCTTGTACATAACCAGCCGCGGTGGTCTTGCGGTTCTAGGCGCTGCAGTCCGGAACCGCGGGACTGCTACGGTCGCAGGTTCGAATCCTGCCTCGGGCATGGATGTGTGTGATGTCCTTAGGTTAGGTTTAAGTAGTTCTAAGTTCTAGGGGACTGATGACCTCAGATGTTGAGTCCCATAGTGCTGAGAGCCATTTTTTCTTGTACATATTGTATAACACCCGTCTTTACCTGTAGCTTACACCAATTTAGCTAAAAATTTAGAACATCTCGGAGCAGTTTGCAATTTCGAACGCTTTTTATAGATCGACAAATGCTGTGGACGTGTGTTCATAGTCTTTAAGTCCCGCCTCTACAATCAAGTGCTACGTCAGAGGCGCCTGTCTGGTGCCCTTGCAAACGAACGTTGTTGATATCCACCTGGCGGCTTCCACTTGCTTTGATCATTCGCCGTTGAGTTAACCGCTAATCGCTGTAAGTACTGTCACCATAAATCCGCCTGTGTCCAATATGCGCCGTACAACTGGGGTTTTATTTAGTTAATGGTGTCTGAGCTACATCTGTAATTTATTAATGGGCTATATATACAAAGTTACAAATACCCGCCAGGTTAGCTGAGAGCGCTAACGCGCTGCTTCCTGGAGTCGGGTATGCGCGCCGGCCCCGGGTCGAATCCGCCCGGCGGATTAACGACGAGGGCCGGTGTGCCGGCCAGCCTGGATGTGGCTTTTAGGCGGTTTTCCGCACACCCCTAGACGAATACAGGGTTGGTCCCCACGTCCCGCCTCAGTTAGACGGCTCGTAGACATCTGAACACTTTCGCACTATTCCATGGCTTCCACTAGTCGCAGACAGTTGGGGTACACTAGTTCCTTCCAGGGGGGTAAGGGATGGCGGCAGGAAGGGCATCTGGCCACCCCTTCAATTAACCACGCCAAATCCGATCGTAACCATGCCGACCCTGCGAAAACTGCAGCATAAGGCACAAGTGAAAGAAGAAGAAGAAGAGAATATACTAGGTTACAAATACAACTAAATAACAGTTATACATTCATGGTCTTCACATATCGTAAGCCGTCATTATTGTCTATAGCAAGGCTCATATCTGTCTCCAGTGTTTGGCACACTTCACTGCCGTGCCGTTGGCCAACCACAGGTCTTGGAAACTGGATGGGGCCAGCAAGGATGGACAGGTCAGCAGGTGTGTCATCGTTTATTTTCCTCCACATTGGCAGTGCTCTTCTTCGGCGTATTCGCACTTGAACAGGTTATCCTTTGATCTTGCCATTTGACAGCTAAGTCTATTTAGGCTCTTCCAGACTCTGCATTCCGATTGTGATCCAGCAGGAAGCTTTGCTTTAACGTTACAACTTTTAAGGCTGTCTTTATCCAATTTCTGTTTCCACACTGATTCCCTGGTTGTAGATTGACTTTCGTTTAGTGGACGTTCAACTTTTGTGAAATCTTTCCTAGATTTAAGTCTTGCCACCACTGGCTGATGTGTGTACATGGGATGTCTCCTATCTTCGCACTGCCTGCTGCGTTCGGCCATCAGCAACGTTTGCCGTCTGATCTGGGGGAGCGGGGGGGCTATTCCGGAACACATATAAAGGAGATCACGCCAGAATGAGATTTTCACTCTGCAGCGGAGTGTGCGCTGATATGAAACTTCCTGGCAGATTAAAACTGTGTGCCCGACCGAGACTCGAACTCGGGACCTTTGCCTTTCGTGGGCAAGTGCTCTACCAACTGAGCTACCGAAGCACGACTCACGCCCGGTACTCACAGCTTTACTTCTGCCAGTACCTCGTCTCCTACCTTCCAAACTTTACAGAAGCAGGAGAGCTTCTGTAAAGTTTGGAAGGTAGGAGACGAGGTACTGGCAGAAGTAAAGCTGTGAGTACCGGGCGTGAGTCGTGCTTCGGTAGCTCAGTTGGTAGAGCACTTGCCCGCGAAAGGCAAAGGTCCCGAGTTCGAGTCTCGGTCGGGCACACAGTTTTAATCTGCCAGGAAGTTTCAAAGGAGATCACGGTTTGTAAGCTTCAGGCATCCCACAATTAATCACCATTAGTCATTCAGTGCTGCATCTAGCTTCTGGGTATATGTCAATCTTCTCCATATGGGGCATGCATATACAGCTGGAGCAAAGTACAATGCCACGGATGATGCACATAGAATTTCAGAATTTGCTCCCCAGTGTGAGTTGGTAAGTTTGCGGATCACATCGTTCCATGTGTTGACTTTTGCTCTAGTTTTGTAAGGCAATGTTCGATCTAACGTGACTCCAAGATGAACTGGGTTTGGGCAGTGTTTTTGAGTTAAATGAGTTACATTTCAACTGTAATTCCCTTGAGAGGTGGCATGCCTGTAAGATCCACACAGTGACTTGCTCCCTCTCATATTTATATCTTACGCTAATTCGGTTTGGGGAAGTATTGCCGAGTATGGTCATTACAAGGCTAGTATTGAGAACTCAGAAGATACGAATATTTTCCTCTCTACTTGCATGAGGTGAAAATTTGCTATTCCTTCACACGCGGACTTCCCACGCAGCGTCTCTCGTCACCCGGGTGGTCCGGTGACAGGCGGGTACTGCTGATCTTGAAAGGGTCAAGCTGACGGGTGTGAGGGAGTAGAGTGGATGCTGTCCAGACGCCGACATAAGAGCGGGGACGACATGCCCTCAGGGGCCTGAAGGAGCGGCTGGGCCTAGAGATTCCGTTACTTCGCATGAACTTAGTGAAAACACTTTCTGACGGGCTACCAGCGAGGCGTGGGAATGACTTGTGTTCCCAGGCAGTCTCAGCTGGCAAATTCCTGCGTTTTCTGCAAAATCATAACTGTGATTGGCTTGCTCAGGGCATAGCTCCGTGACGTAGCAAAATTGGCGCAGAAATTGGCGCCAACTATCTCCATTGGTGGAATAGGAGTGCTTCGGCAATAGAGTGGAATTTTCCGCCGGTTTTCGAGTTGCTGATTGGCACATTTAACCACGGCCACTGTCATGGGGGCGGTAATGTTCTCTGTTCGACTTGTACGGGTGCTCTTGGTTGAGTCGGCTCTCGCCTTTCGGTCGGAGTTGGTTACAAGACTGAGCTCTCGCTCCTCTGGACAGCCTGCCATCCGTTGCCTGTCTAATATACTTTCATTTAATTGTAACTGTTTAACTAAGTTGCTGAAGTTTCGACTTCAACATAACTTTCCGAGTACAGTTGGCAATTGAGCGTTCTGCATACAAGCGGCCTATGTTGTCTGTCTTGAGCAGTTTTGGATAAAGTTGACTGTATCGGAGTTACTGTGTGACTTCGCTTGTGCAAATCAATCACTGTACCGTCAGTGATTGTGTAGTGAGCCTTCTTCGTCTCCTCAGAGGCGTATTTGTGTTGCTATGAAGTCTTTAGTATGGAACAATCAGACCAGGATAATTTCTTTCGGGCTATACTCGCGACATTATCATCACCACGACAGGACGTCGAAGCAACCAGCCATCGCCTCCGGTACGCCAGATCGTGTCCTTGCAGCTATGAAGACAGCTTGGTAATGTATGTCCGCAGCACCGGCAGATTAGGGCATTTTGCTCTGTGACAATGAGAGCTCAGCAGAGCACGCCTATTCCCGTCTTTTCTAACGTGGTTCTGTCTTGGATGTTCATTGTCTTACTTCTCACTACTGCAGCAGCAACTAATGTTGGGTTGGCTGGGTGTTTATCTTAAGATTTAAGTTGCAAAGAATTGGCTCCACATACCACTTGGTCATAAATGTCACAACGTAGTTTATGGACAACTTCACCCTCACAGCATTCATTTGAGTATCCAGCTGGACGTATTGTAAATGTTTCATGTGTTTTGTTTATTATTTTGAGTTTAGCCATATATATATATATATATATATATTTCGATGACAAAAAACGCGAAACTGTCGCCCAAAAACGCGGGGCCCGAATTTGCAGTGGCCACGAAATGTTTATGTATTTTCCTTTCAGTGTCTATTGTTATATATGTATATATATATGTATTTAGTGATAAATGTATGTATGTGTATCATGATTAATGCAATGTATTAATGAATGTGCAACCACTCTTTCATGAAAAAACGTACTACTGCAAGCGAGTCAGAGAAGACGATCCTGATAGTACTGAGAAACTGTAACGGCTACGTAATCCGGGGGCAGCCGAACCCCGAGATCAGATAAACTAAAGGTAAGACTACAGTGTAGTTGTCCTGTTTGTAGAAGCTGAGCTCCAGTGAAGTGATCTCATATCGCTACTGGTGTGCATATTGTGTGTAGTTTGATGTTAGTGTTATGACAGGACAAAGTTGATGGTAGATAGTAATTTTTAGTGGGCAGTGTAGTGTAGATAAATTAACGTATTTTGTGTGCAAGTGGCAAAACTGTCAGATTTTGTGTTTGAGTAAGCAGTTTAGGAATATGGTTAAGTTGCGTAGTCAACGTCCGAGCAATATGGATACTGAGGAACAGCAATTAGTTAGTGCAGGAAATGTAGAACCGGGTACCTTAAGCAGTACAAGTACTCTTTTTGAGGATATAACATGCGAAAATGTGGGGGCGGGCCACAGGAAGTGGTGCCACCGCCCACTAGTGCTCAAGGAGATGTAGATAAAGAAATTACACCACCTCCAGACAAGCAGGAACCAGAGAGTGGTAAGCTTCCTGGCAGGTATTCACTTCAGGCTATATTAGAGCGTGTGCTAAATTACCAGGCAGAGTTTGCCCAACAGCAAGTGGAGCGAGATCGCAAGCAAGCTGAGCGAGACCAGCAACTTGTGCAATCGTTAGAAAATATGAAAAAAGAGATTGCAGATATGAAACAGAATTATGAGTCGATACCTAAGGCCGTGCAGGAGTTGATGGTACAGGTCAATAACCTGCAAGTAGCAAACACTAACAGGGTAGACGAAATAGGTGTATTAGCCAACCGAGTAGAAAAGCTAGAAATAGATTCCACACAGCTTGTAGAGCAGAAGTGGAACGAACAAGCAACTAAAATTGAAACCGAATTCAACTCATGGCTAGAAGTGAAGGAGAGTGAGATTGAAAAAAATATTAATTCTAAAGTACAAGCAGCCATAGCAGATAGAAATTCCGAATCGTTCAGTACCGCAGTAAATAGTCAGGTACAGAACGACGTGCAAACCATCAAACAAATACTCAGTGAGGATATTCCGCAGTGGCAAGTGAATATTAACAAACGGATATCCGACTTGGAAAAGGGTTTAGCACAAAGCAGAAAACATCTGGAACATGAAACTGTGTCGCCAACAGCCAATGTTTTTGGGCAACGCACAACCTTATACGCGACACAACAATGGTGAATCTGTAGTCGATAATGCGAAGAGCTGTAGCTTCGGTTCGGAGCAGACAGCATATGTCCCAGGAGCAAATCTATATAGTTCAAAAATATTAGTTGAAGAAAGTTTAATCAAAAATAGCCAGTTTCAAACGTTTACTACTGAACGGAAGTCAGTACACCCAGTAGTATTCATAAAAAGCTTTAAAAATATCTTGCCTAGTGTGTGGAATGAAGCACAGAAAATTCAATACGTAATGTCATACATTCAGGGTGATGCAGCGTTGTGGGCTACGGAAGTAGCAGACAGCTGCATGACATATGAACAGTTCGAAAGGGCGTTTCTGTCGAAATATTGGTCGCCTTGTATACAAGAGCGTCTAAGAAAAGAAGTATATAATCCCGAACCGTACTCACCCCGTCTTGGGAATTTGAGACGGTATTTTGAAAAGTATATAAACAAAACGCGCTACTGGGACGAGCCTATATCACCAAGAGACATAATAAGACTACTAAAATCACATTTACCCATTCATATCAAAGAGAAATTAATACACGTACCAGAAAGCGACATGGAAAACTTCCTGTCTGTTCTAGATTCAATAGACTTGATCCAGGAAGACGCAAAATCAGCGTGCGACCACTCGCGGAATAATGGATCAGGGTGTAACCATGACAGAAATAATACTGCACAAAACCACAACCATGGAAATGGTGGGGGTGGTAACAAGCGGCAAGAGCATTCGCAAAATGGTAGTAATGGTAGAAGCCAGAACGGGTATGGGCAACCAACTTATAATAAAAAGCGTCGATTTGACGACCGGTACGAATCCGGAATGACAGGGACCAACCGCTGGAAAAATGCGCGAGGTCAGTGGCATAGCAATTATAGTGATAGTAATCGAAATTGGCATCAGAATCAGAGAACAAGCCCAGAGCGACAGGGTAATGACCGGTATGACAACAATAGACCACCACCGCAAAACGCGCCTATTGCGCAGCCGTGGCGGCCTACAAATCAGAATGTACACATAGTGGAGGTCACGGACAATAGCCGTCCAAGTGCCTCACAAGTAAGCAATCCAACAAACTAGGATCGGCCTCGATATGCTCTCCATCGCTGGCCGAGGGGTGGAGTGAGAGCAACACGAATGGTAATAATATACCCGGAATAAGTATGCTGCGATACAACGACGGTATCAGTATGGATAAAGATCTACTGAACGAACCGCACGAATGTAAGAAAGATAATAACGAAAATGTGCAAGCCATAATAGAAGCGAAAATCAATGATGTTACAGTGAATATAATCATCGACACAGGTGCCTCAGTAAGTGTAATGAGTATAGAGTTATCTAAAGCACTGGGAAAAGGACGTAGCATACCGACTTTCCCGGTTAATAATTGTAAGGTGTCTGGAGCCATAAGTGCACAGAGCCAATTAGTTAAATACCAGGTGCAGGTAGAGATTTGTAAGGAGGCCGAAGCCATAGTGAGCTCGTTCCTCATTGTTAAAGGACTAAAGGTGGCCTGCATTCTGGGAGTAGATTTTCTCCTTGAGAGGGACGCAGTGATCGACCTCTCCTTGGGGAAACTAAGCATAGTTAATAAAGGTAGGAGGATTGAGTTGTCTTTGATGAAATCGAAGGAGATACTTGTACCATGTTGTAATCGAATTAATATCAAATGTAGAAACCCCTGGGTACTACACCTCGATGATTTTTCACATGTAGCAGACCTCTATTACCCGAAGTTAGAGGATCGAAATTTTGAACCGAATGTTGAGACATTTCAAACCAAAGTGCAGGAATTTGAAGGTTTAAGCGATATCCAAAAGCAACAGTTGACGCAGCTGCTATCGGAATATACTATGGTATTTACCGACCGACCAGGAATAGTCAAAGGGTACCACTATCACATAGAGGTGATGCCCCACAAAACATACTGTCGCGCAACTTACTCCATCCCTTGGTCGAGGAGGGAAGTAGTGGCTAAAGAGATTCGGAAGATGTTGGCACACGAATGTAGCTATTTGTTAGCACATCCCCAGACGGGGAAAATAAAAGGACTGTATCCACGTAAAGATGTAAAGTTATTTATTCAGTGACATGTCTGATGTAAATAGTAGTGGTAAGAAGATTTCAATTGTGTTTTAGAGTATAAGTATGTCAGTTTTAAGAAAGAATTTATGTATAGTTACAATTTTGAGGAAGTAGAATCAGTAAACTGAGCAATAATATGCAAATGGAAGACTTTGTTTACAGACAGTTAGTGTCATTAAAATACTACATGCTCTTCAAGCAATGAATAATCTTTTGTTGATAAAATAATGATTAATTTCTTGAATCATTTTGTAGTAAGTAAGTACAACTAATGATGAAATCTCCTATAAATATGTAGCAGATGTAATTGTGTTAGAATCAAGGAACCCTGAGAGAGAGTCTATACTAGCCAAAAATTGACTTTGTAGTACGAAATAATTATGTGATGAAATGTTTACTGCCAATAGTGATCTGAGAACGACACTGGAGCAGAATCCAATAAAAAACAAAACCGTTCCGTGTAATCTATGCTTTGTATGTATGAATGCTTCAATTGAAGCCTGTGTACTTGGCACACGTTTTTGAATATTAATTACGCGGTACGCGAATCAAGTTACGCGGAAACTACACTGTAGTCCTGTAGGACGGACCGTTAAAAATAATACTAATACTAAATGAAGTATTTATTGAACAATATGCCCAAGTCAAGCTGTCATGCACATGGTAAAATCTGTTTGCTAGATGGGTGATAACCTGGCAAGCTACACTAAAAGAGGAAAAGAAAGCTATGTACAAAAAACATCATACACCTTTAAATAATTACAAAAAAGCAATATATGCCTAGTAACAGTATTAAAAGTGTGTAATGAGAAGGTAACACAATGGACTCAATGTAGAAGAGAGTGATTATGCTAAGAACAGTTGTTATGCATTAAAAATAAACTGTGTGCATAAACAACCTAGGAAAGGACGGAATATTGTGTGTAGTATGGACAGAAAATGACTGTTGTAACTGCACCAATATATACGTCGGTATAAGTTAAGTGTTGAGTGACTAACTGTCATAGTGCAGTGCTCAACGAACAGTAGTACACTGTGAGTAAAAACGGTAGTTAGTGATCCGTTCGGAGTCGATTCAAACAAACATCGCTCGACGGAGACATTTAGTATGTGTGTACCGAAATATTTTCGCGTGTTGAAAGACGCTCTGGCAGTGTATCAACCGTGAGAACAAGTGAAAGTGTGTAGTACAATGTGCGTGTGACGAACCCTGAATACCAGTGTCACAATGCCACAAGAAACCTGTTATCATGCCAAAACATCCAGTGCATACCAGCGAAGCGACGGCGTAATGAACAATAAACACTTTTAAACAAGTTGCATTTTCTTCCACAGCTAGTAATCTGTGTCCTTAGAGACAGTACACCGTTGTGGAATGTTTGTTTCATGCACTACGACGGGGAGCCATGCGGAGAAGCAGAGACGAGTGTCTTGCCGCCAGCCGGCCGGTCGCGGTAAACCACGGCAACTCGCCGACATCGGCGAATGGTTCGGCGCGGTTCGCGACTGCTTGCGCCA
Organism: Schistocerca piceifrons; assembly: GCF_021461385.2. Taxonomy (NCBI): domain Eukaryota; kingdom Metazoa; phylum Arthropoda; class Insecta; order Orthoptera; family Acrididae; genus Schistocerca; species Schistocerca piceifrons. Next base: position 142,525,681 of record NC_060146.1, on the reverse strand, counting down.
CGTCAGCACGACGTCGCTGCTACTGAGAGCCGGTCGTCGAACCCAGCGGCCGTCGGCACGCGGCGTTCGAAACGACGCGACTCAACAATTGCTTCGCGCCGCCCGCCCCGTACAACATTGTTGTCATTCAAATGAACTATCAACTATGTGGTTGATGCACTAATATGAAAACGGTATATTGGACACGAATTGACGTGACAAACATTGTGTTTTTCTTTAGTTACTTGATGCAGACTCAAAGTATTCATCGGTTCAGTGATGTATAGATATAATATGTTTTCGTCATGTTAATGAAGTAAACTTGCACGAATGCTAGAACATTTTAAAACAATTGTCGTGAGTAAGTGCAGAGACGATTCATTATACCACTGTAAAACTGTTTAATGAGTGACTTTCATTGCAATACAGAACACAAATGTGAAAAAGGGTAGAAGGTATATTGGTAACAATGAGACTAAAAGTTTAACATGTTGTCATAAATAGCCTTTGTTATCTGTGAACATTGGATAGAGTCTGAACTTTTTGTGATCAAACTGGGTATTAAAACAAACCAGGCGAGATGACTATGGCTCCGGCGCAGTTTTCCCAGGTTTTCTGATCGCACGTAGCCCGAATGGGGGAGCCAGATAAATGTAATGACCCTGGGACTAGGTTTATGGTCACCTCGCAAAGTGTAAGAACAGTATAAAAAGTGTAATTAAACCTACAGTGTAAAAGAACTAAGAAGTTTAAAGTGAATGTTCCAACCAAGGTAACAGACAAAAACCAAACAGACGTTAGTGGCAGCATATTGCCGAACATTCTTAACGTTAGTCAATTGCTGCCAGGGGGCATTGTAACGTCTAGTAAGAAACAAAAACAACATATTATGTAGTAACGAGAAAATTATATGTATCATATTGTGTTATTGTATAAAATTATGTATTTTTTTTTATTATTTATTTTTGAGAATATCTGCGTCGGCGAGTAATGAAACCGCCACAGACGGTAAATGTCGAACAAAGATTAATATAATTAACTAGTATATAATACGTGATGAACATCAATTTCTTTGTCTTCTTCTTCATCTGGGAGTCGAGCGAGTAAGATATCCTGTGTCGTAGTAGCGAACGCTAGTGTAGCATTCTTTTGTCGAGACTAAGAGATGTACGCCATTACGTGTGAATTCATAAAGGTGTGTAACAATTGAAATATTTAAATGTTTTAATAGAGTTATGTAAATGAAAACTTGCATTATTAATTGTTAAAGCTTGCTTGCCTATTATCCCATCCTGTTGAGACATTTTTCAGTTATATAAATATTATCTGTGGTGCTGAGCTGCGTGGCGAACGAAAGAGCCGCTGCCGCGGCGTATTCAAACGACTTCCAATATAGTCTATCATACCGCAAGGAAGCGGTAAAGTAACAGTAAAATAATATTATTTCTTTTAGCTTCCAGACTTTCAGTGCAGATCAGCAGATTTTATGATGTGTTGCAGGTTGACGCGGGCTGTTGATAGTATATAACTCACAGTACAAATAAGTTAATGTACCGTCAAAATCTAATAGGAATCTTGCTGTGCTCCGTTCTGGTCTGGCAAACTTTATAGCGAAAACGTAATTTTTTAATAAGAGGCTCATGTTCTTGTGCTAGTCGTGGCATTGAATGGTGTTTTACCGAGAAACAAAATCCACTGCAAAATTTTGTTGTTGAACGATCATACGAACTGTAACATCAGTGTTCATAAGCAAGTAATTTCAATTTTCAATAACTATAAAGTAGGGAAGATATGTTGATTTTTAGAATGAGTTACAGTCACGATAAAACGTTCCTTTAATTGTAGGCCAGATACAGAACAATAAGATCTCAGTATATATATTTTGCTTTGTTAAAATGTAATGATGATAAAGAAATTCAAAGCACGGCATTACTAACAGATATTTCGCGGCTCTTTTCGTATATGCGTTATGACGCGAGCAATAACAAAAACAAAACCAAAAAATGAATAGAAAAAATATATATATTTTACGCCGACACTGTAGTCTTACCTTTAGTTTATCTGATCTCGGGGTTCGGCTGCCCCCGGATAACGTAGTCGTTACAGTTTCCCAGTACTATCAGGATCGTCTTCTCTGACTCGCTTGCAGTAGTACGTTTTTTCATGAAAGAGTGGTTGTACATTCATTAATACATTGCATTAATCATGATACACATACATACATTTATCACTAAATACATATATATATATACATATATAACAATAGACACTGAAAGGAAAACACATAAAAATTTTGTGGCCACTGCAAATTCGGGCTCCGCGTTTTTGGGCGACAGTTTCGCGTTTTTTAATAACGCATATACGAAAAGTGCCGCGAAATATCTGTTAATAATGCCGTGCTTTGAATTTCTTTATCATCATTACCTTTTAACAAAGCAAAATATATATATTGAGATCTTATTGTTCTGTATCTGGCCTACAATTAAAGGAACGTTTTTTCGTGACTGTAACTCATTCTAAAAATCAACATATCTTCCCTACTTTATAGTTATTGAAAATTGAAATTACTTGCTTATGAACACTGATGTTACAGTTCGTATGATCGTTCAACAACAAAATTTTGCAGTGGATTTTGTTTCTCGGCAAAGCACCATTCAGTACCACGACTAGCACAAGAACATGAGACTCTTATTAAAAAATTACGTTTTCACTATAAAGTTTGCCAGACCAGAACGGAGCACAGCAAGATTCCTATTAGATTTTGACGGTACATTAACTTATTTGTACTGTGAGTTATATACTATCAACAGCCCGCGTCAACCTGCAACACATCATAAAATCTGCTGATCTGCACTGAAAGTCTGGAAGCTAAAAGAAATAATATTATTTTACTGTTACTTTACCGCTTCCTTGCGGTATGATAGACTATATTGGAAGTCGTTTGAATACGCCGCGGCAGCGGCTCTTTCGTTCGCCATGCAGCTCAGCACCACAGATAATATTTATATAACTGAAAAATGTCTCAACAGGATGGGATAATAGGCAAGCAAGCTTTAACAATTAATAATGCAAGTTTTCATTTACATAACTCTATTAAAACATTTAAATATTTCAATTGTTACACACCTTTATGAATTCACACGTAATGGCGTACATCTCTTAGTCTCGACAAAAGAATGCTACACTAGCGTTCGCTACTACGACACAGGATATCTTACTCGCTCGACTCCCAGATGAAGAAGAAGACAAAGAAATTGATGTTCATCACGTATTATATACTAGTTACTTATATTAATCTTTGTTCGACATTTATCGTCTGTGGTGGTTTCATTACTCGCCGACGCAGATATTCTCAAAAATAAATAATAAAAAAAAATACATAATTTTATACAATAACACAATATGATACATATAATTTTCTCGTTACTACATAATATGTTGTTTTTGTTTCTTACTAGACGTTACAATGCCCCCTGGCAGCAATTGACTAACGTTAAGAATGTTCAGCAATATGCTGCCACTAACGTCTGTTTGGTTATTGTCTGTTACCTTGGTTGGAACATTCACTTTAAACTTCTTAGTTCTTTTACACTGTAGGTTTAATTACACTTTTTATACTGTTCTTACACTTTGCGAGGTGACCATAAACCTAGTCCCAGGGTCATTACATTTATCTGGCTCCCCCATTCGGGCTACGTGCGATCAGAAAACCTGGGAAAACTGCGCCGGAGCCATAGTCATCTCGCCTGGTTTGTTTTAATACCCAGTTTGATCACAAAAAGTTCAGACTCTATCCAATGTTCACAGATAACAAAGGCTATTTATGACAACATGTTAAACTTTTAGTCTCATTGTTACCAATATACCTTCTACCCTTTTTCACATTTGTGTTCTGTATTGCAATGAAAGTCACTCATTAAACAGTTTTACAGTGGTATAATGAATCGTCTCTGCACTTACTCACGACAATCGTTTTAAAAAGTTCTAGCATTCGTGCAAGTTTACTTCATTAACATGACGAAAACATATTATATCTATACATCACTGAACCGATGAATACTTTGAGTCTGCATCGAGTAACTAAAGAAAAACACAATGTTTGTCACGTCATTTCGTGTCCAATATACCGTTTTCATATTAGTGCATCAACCACATAGTTGATAGTTCATTTGAATGACAACAATGTTGTACGGGGCGGGCGGCGCGAAGCAATTGTTCAGTCACGTCGTTTCGAACGCCGCGTGCCGACGGCCGCTGGGTTCGACGACCGGCTCTCAGTAGCAGCGACGTCGTGCTGACGTGGCGCAAGCAGTCGCGAACCGCGCCGAACCATTCGCCGATGTCGGCGAGTTGCCGTGGTTTACCGCGACCGGCCGGCTGGCGGCAAGACACTCGTCTCTGCTTCTCCGCATGGCTCCCCGTCGTAGTGCATGAAACAAACATTCCACAACGGTGTACTGTCTCTAAGGACACAGATTACTAGCTGTGGAAGAAAATGCAACTTGTTTAAAAGTGTTTATTGTTCATTACGCCGTCGCTTCGCTGGTATGCACTGGATGTTTTGGCATGATAACAGGTTTCTTGTGGCATTGTGACACTGGTATTCAGGGTTCGTCACACGCACATTGTACTACACACTTTCACTTGTTCTCACGGTTGATACACTGCCAGAGCGTCTTTCAACACGCGAAAATATTTCGGTACACACATACTAAATGTCTCCGCCGAGCGATGTTTGTTTGAATCGACTCCGAACAGATCACTAACTACCGTTTTTACTCACAGTGTACTACTGTTCGTTGAGCACTGCACTATGACAGTTAGTCACTCAACACTTAACTTATACCGACGTATATATTGGTGCAGATACAACAGTCATTTTCTGTCCCTACTACACACAATATTCCGTCCTTTCCTAGGTTGTTTATGCACACAGTTTATTTTTAATGCATAACAACTGTTCTTAGCATAATCACTCTCATCTACATTGAGTCCATTGTGTTACCTTCTCATTACACACTTTTAATACTATTACTAGGTATATATTGCTTTTTTGTAATTATTTAAAGATGTGTGATTTTTTTTTGTACATTTCTCTTTTAGTGTAGCTTGCCAGGTTATCACCCATCTAGCAAACAGATTTTACCATGTGCATGACAGCTTGACTTGGGCATATTGTTCAATAAATACTTCATTTAGTATTAGTATTATTTTTAACGGTCCGTCCTACAGGACTACAGTGTAGTTTCCGCGTAACTTGATTCGCGTACCGCGTAATTAATATTCAAAAACGTGTGCCAAGTACACAGGCTTCAATTGAAGCATTCATACATACAAAGCATAGGTTACACGGAACGGTTTTGTTTTTTATTGGATTCTGCTCCAGTGTCGTTCTCAGATCACTATTGGCAGTAAACATTTCATCACATAATTATTTCGTACTACAAAGTCAATTTTTGGCTAGTATAGACTCTCTCTCAGGGTTCCTTAATTCTAACACAATTACATCTGCTACATATTTATATGAGATTTCATCATTAATTGTACTTACTTACTACAAAATGATTCAAGAAATTAATCCTTATTTTATCAACAAAAGATTATTCATTGCTTGAAGAGCATGTAGTATTTTAATGACACTAACTGTCTGTAAATAAAGTCTTCCATTTGCATATTATTGCTCAGTTTACTGATTCTACTTCCTCAAAATTGTAACTATACATAAATTCTTTCTTAAAACCGACATACTTAACTCTAAAACACAATTGAAATCTTCTTACCACTACTATTTACATCAGACATGTCACTGAATAAATACTTTTACATCTTTACGTGGATACAGTCCTTTTATTTTCCCCGTCTGGGGATGTGCTAACAAATAGCTACATTCGTGTGCCAACATCTTCCGAATCTCTTTAGCCACTACTTCCCTCCTCGACCAAGGGATGGAGTAAGTTGCGCGACAGTATGTTTTGTGGGGCATCACCTCTATGTGATAGTGGTACCCTTTGACTATTCCTGGTCGGTCGGTAAATACCATAGTATATTCCGATAGCAGCTGCATCAACTGTTGCTTGATATCGCTTAAACCTTCAGATTCCTGCACTTTGGTTTGAAATGTCTCAACATTCGGTTCAAAATTTCGATCCTCTAATGATTCAAGAAATTAATCCTTATTTTATCAACAAAAGATTATTCATTGCTTGAAGAGCATGTAGTATTTTAATGACACTAACTGTCTGTAAATAAAGTCTTCCATTTGCATATTATTGCTCAGTTTACTGATTCTACTTCCTCAAAATTGTAACTATACATAAATTCTTTCTTAAAACCGACATACTTAACTCTAAAACACAATTGAAATCTTCTTACCACTACTATTTACATCAGACATGTCACTGAATAAATACTTTTACATCTTTACGTGGATACAGTCCTTTTATTTTCCCCGTCTGGGGATGTGCTAACAAATAGCTACATTCGTGTGCCAACATCTTCCGAATCTCTTTAGCCACTACTTCCCTCCTCGACCAAGGGATGGAGTAAGTTGCGCGACAGTATGTTTTGTGGGGCATCACCTCTATGTGATAGTGGTACCCTTTGACTATTCCTGGTCGGTCGGTAAATACCATAGTATATTCCGATAGCAGCTGCATCAACTGTTGCTTGATATCGCTTAAACCTTCAGATTCCTGCACTTTGGTTTGAAATGTCTCAACATTCGGTTCAAAATTTCGATCCTCTAACTTCGGGTAATAGAGGTTTGCTACATGTGAAAAATCATCGAGGTGTAGTACCCAGGGGTTCCTACATATGATATTAATTCGATTACAACATGGCACAAGTACCTCCTTCGATTTCATCATAGTCAACTCAATCCTCCTACCTTTATTAACTATGCTTAGTTTCCCCAAGGAGAGGTCGATCACTGCGTCCCTCTCACGGAGAAAATCTACTCCCAGAATGCAGGCCACCTTTATTCCTTTAACAATGAGGAACGAGCTCACTATGGCTTCGCCCTCCTTACAAATCTCTACCTGCACCTGGTATTTAACTAATTGGCTCTGTGCACTTATGGCTCCAGACACCTTACAATTATTAACCGGGAAAGTCGGTATGCTACGTCCTTTTCCCAGTGCTTTAAATAACTCTATACTCATTACACTTACTGAGGCACCTGTGTCGATGATTATATTCACTGCAACATCATTGATTTTCGCTTCTATTATGGCTTGCACATTTTCGTTATTATCTTTCTTACATTCGTGCGGTTCGTTCAGTAGATCTTTATCCATGCTGATACCGTCGTTGTATCGCAGCATACATATTCCAGGTATATTACTATCATTCGTGTTGCTCTCACTCCACCCCTCGGCCAGCGATGGAGAGCATATCGAGGCCGATCCTAGTTTGTTGGATTGCTTACTTGTGAGGTACTTGGACGGCTATTGTACGTGACCTCCACTATGTGTACATTCTGATTTGTAGGCCGCCACGGCTGCGCAATAGGCGCGTTTTGCGGTGGTGGTCTATTGTTGTCATACCGGTCATTACCTTGTCGCTCTGGGCTTGTTCTCTGATTCTGATGCCAATTTCGATTACTATCACTATAATTGCTATGCCACTGACCTCGCGCATTTTTCCAGCGGTTGGTCCCTGTCATTCCGGATTCGTACCGGTCGTCAAATCGACGCTTTTTATTATAAGTTGGTTGCCCATACCCGTTCTGGCTTGTATCATTACTACCATTTTGCGAATGCTCTTGCCGCTTGTTACCACCCCCACCATTTCCATGGTTGTGGTTTTGTGCAGTATTATTTCTGTCATGGTTACACCCTGATCCATTATTCCGCGAGTGGTCGCACGCTGATTTTGCGTCTTCCTGGATCAAGTCTATTGAATCTAGAACAGACAGGAAGTTTTCCATGTCGCTTTCTGGTACGTGTATTAATTTCTCTTTGATATGAATGGGTAAATGTGATTTTAGTAGTCTTATTATGTCTCTTGGTGATATAGGCTCGTCCCAGTAGCGCGTTTTGTTTATATACTTTTCAAAATACCGTCTCAAATTCCCAAGACGGGGTGAGTACGGTTCAGGATTATATACTTCTTTTCTTAGACGCTCTTGTATACAAGGCGACCAATATTTCGACAGAAACGCCCTTTCGAACTGTTCATATGTCATGCAGCTGTCTGCTACTTCCGTAGCCCACAACGCTGCATCACCATGAATGTATGACATTACGTATTGAATTTTCTGTGCTTCATTCCACACACTAGGCAAGATATTTTTAAAGCTTTTTATGCATACTACTGGGTGTACTGACTTCCGTTCAGTAGGAAACGTTTGAAACTGGCTATTTTTGATCAAACTTTCTTCAACTAATATTTTTGAACTATATGGATTTGCTCCTGGGACATATGCTGTCTGCTCCGAACCGAAGCTACAGCTCTTCGCATTATCGACTACAGATTCACCATTGTTGTGTCGCGTATAGGTTTGTGCGTTGCCAAAAACATTGGCTGTTGGCGACACAGTTTCATGTTCCAGATGTTTTCTGCTTTGTGCTAAACCCTTTTCCAAGTCGGATATCCGTTTGTTAATATTCACTTGCCACTGCGGAATATCCTCACTGAGTATTTGTTTGATGGTTTGCACGTCGTTCTGTACCTGACTATTTACTGCGGTACTGAACGATTCGGAATTTCTATCTGCTATTGCTGCTTGTACCTTAGAATTAATATTTTTTTCGATCTCACTCTCCTTCACTTCTAGCCATGAGTTGAATTCGGTTTCAATTTTAGTTGCTTGTTCGTTCCACTTCTGCTCTACAAGCTGTGTGGAATCTATTTCTAGCTTTTCTACTCGGTTGGCTAATACACCTATTTCGTCTACCCTGTTAGTGTTTGCTACTTGCAGGTTATTGACCTGTACCGTCAACTTCTGCACGGCCTTAGGTATCGACTCATAATTCTGTTTCATATCTGCAATCTCTTTTTTCATATTTTCTAACGATTGCACAAGTTGCTGGTCTCGCTCAGCTTGCTTGCGATCTCGCTCCGCTTACTGTTGGGCAAATTCTACCTGGTAATTTAGCACACGCTCTAATATAGCCTGAAGTGAATACCCGCCAGGAAGCTTACCACTCTCTGGTTCCTGCTTGTCTGGAGGTGGTGTAATTTCTTTATCTACATCTCCTTGAGCACTAGTGGGCGGTGGCACCACTTCCTGTGCCCCCGCCCCCACATTTTCGCATGTTATATCCTCAAAAAGAGTACTTGTACTGCTTAAGGTACCCGGTTCTACATTTCTTGCACTAACTAATTGCTGTTCCTCAGTATCCATATTGCTCGGACGTTGACTACGCAACTTAACCATATTCCTAAATTGCTTACTCAAACACAAAATCTGACAGTTTTGCCACTTGCACACAAAATACGTTAATTTATCTACACTACACTGCCCACTAAAAATTACTATCTACCATCAACTTTGTCCTGTCATAACACTAACATCAAACTGCACACAATATGTACACCACTAGCGATATGAGATCACTTCACTGGAGCTCAGCTTCTACAAACAGGACAACTACACTGTAGTCTTACCTTTAGTTTATCTGATCTCGGGGTTCGGCTGCCCCCGGATAACGTAGTCGTTACAGTTTCTCAGTACTATCAGGACCGTCTTCTTTGACTCGCTTGCAGTAGTACGTTTTTTCATGAAAGAGTGGTTGCACATTCATTAATACATTTCATTAATCATGATACACATACATACATTTATCACTAAATACATATATATATAACAATAGACACTGAAAGGAAAACACATACAAATTTCGTGGCCACTGCAAATTCGGGCTCCGCGTTTTTGGGCGACAGTTTCGCGTTTTTTAATAACGCATATACGAAAAGTGCCGCGAAATATCTGTTAATAATGCCGTGCTTTGAATTTCTTTATCATCATTACCTTTTAACAAAGCAAAATATATATATTGAGATCTTATTGTTCTGTATCTGGCCTACAATTAAAGGAACGTTTTTTCGTGACTGTAACTCATTCTAAAAATCAACATATCTTCCCTACTTTATAGTTATTGAAAATTGAAATTACTTGCTTATGAACACTGATGTTACAGTTCGTATGATCGTTCAACAACAAAATTTTGCAGTGGATTTTGTTTCTCGGTAGAACACCATTCAATACCACGACTAGCACAAGAACATGAGACTCTTATTAAAAAAATACGTTTTCACTATAAAGTTTGCCAGACCAGAACGGAGCACAGCAAGATTCCTATTAGATTTTGACGGTACATTAACTTATTTGTACTGTGAGTTATATACTATCAGCAGCCCGCGTCAACCTGCAACACATCATAAAATCTGCTGATCTGCACTGCAAGTCTGGAAGCTAAAAGAAATAATATTATTTTACTGTTACTTTACCGCTTCCTTGCGGTATGATAGACTATATTGGAAGTCGTTTGAATACGCCGCGGCAGCGGCTCTTTCGTTCGCCACGCAGCTCAGCACCACAGATAATATTTATATAACTGAAAAATGTCTCAACAGGATGGGATAATAGGCAAGCAAGTTTTAACAATTAATAATGCAAGTTTTCATTTACATAACTCTATTAAAACATTTAAATATTTCAATTGTTACACACCTTTATGAATTCACACGTAATGGCGTACATCTCTTAGTCTCGACAAAAGAATGCTACACTAGCGTTCGCTACTACGACACAGGATATCTTACTCGCTCGACTCCCAGATGAAGAAGAAGACAAAGAAATTGATGTTCGTCGCATTATATACTAGTTACTTATTTTAATCTTTGTTCGACATTTATCGTCTGTGGCGGTTTCATTACTCGCCGACGCAGATATTCTCAAAAATAAATAATAAAAAAAATTACATAATTTTGTACAATAACACAATATGATACATATAATTTTCTCGTTACTACATAATATGTTGTTTTTGTTTCTTACTAGACGTTACAGTATTGTAGATGTTTCATGTGTTTTGTTTATTATTTTGAGTTTAGCCATAATAAATCAAACTGTTATTTTGGAAAAAACTTTCATTCTGTGGATCGGTAGAGCAACCCTTGCATTTCTCACTACATGAATGAAACTTTCCTTTATCAAATCAAATTATTGCAGGTGCCAAACTCTTTTCTTGCAGGGTCGATTACAGTCAGTTCGCATTTTTTCTTAATCCATGTGCAACAGCAAAAGTCGGGGTTAGAGAAGGGAGGGCTTAGAGCATCATCTCCACATGAAGATTCTAGAAGAATTTAGTGTTAAATACACTGCTAGCCCCGGTACCTCGCACCCTGTTTGCTTCCTTATTGTTCAGATGAAATAAACAAGTCTGCGTCTTTGCTGGATTCGGTCGAAGCTGGTTCCTATTGTAATATTCAGTTAGTACCTCTAAGGCATTTGTTAGGTTTATCTCGATCTGTTTGATTGATCTGGAATGGTAGGCAATGGCTGCATCATCAGCATATATGAAACTTTTTGTCGGTGGTCCAACTGGTTGGGGCCGGCCGTTGTTGCCAAGCGGTTCTATGAGCTTCAGTCCCGAACCGCGCTGCTACTACGGTCGCAGGTTCGAATCCTGCCTCGGGCATGGATGTGTGTCATGTTTTCGCACATCAGTGTATATGAGTTAGGTTATTTTGATATTCATAAACTATATAAGAGGCGATCAAAAAGTTGCTGTCCAAAGGCCGTACAGCTCAGAATCGGTATGGCATTCAGCATAAATTGCCGTGAGCGATGAGTCAATAATACCAACGGCGCACTAGGTTGCAGTTGTCTGTCTCACATTCTCGTCCGACTTCTTTAAGGGAATCAAGTGACGTTCATAACCTCTGTCGATCCCGAAAAAGCCATCCTACAATGTAAAATGGTGCAAGACGTTTGAAATTCCGGGAAAAATAAGCGTACGCTATAGAAGGTGGGTAATATGCAGTAGATACTAGAGCGAAAAGGTAACGATAAGGCTGGAAGAGCGAAAACGAACTGCTCGGATTAAAAAGGATGTATGACAGGGATGTTGTGTTTTGCCCCTACAAACGAAAGGTTCAAGAGCGAGGTTAAAGTTCAGGGTAAAACGGTATCTAAGGTAAGATTCGCCGATGACGTGGCTACCCCCAGTGAGAGTGGTGAAGAATGACGGGAGCTCTTGAATGGAGTCAGCAGTCTAATAAGTGCAGAATATGAATTGAGAGTAAAGAGAAGAAAGACGAAAGTAGTGCGAAGTAGCATAAATGAATTGGGTATCAGGAGCAGGCGAAGTTAAGGAATTCTTCTACGCAGCCACCAAAATGACCCACGATGGGTAGAGTAAGGAGAACATAAAAAGCAGAATAGCACTGGCAAAAAGGGCATTCATAGCGAATAGAAGTCTACTATTATCAAACGTAGATCTTAATTTTAGGAAGAAATTTCTGAGAATGTAATTTTGGAGCACAGCATTGTATGACAGGGAAACATGGACTGTGGGGAAACCGGAACTGAAGAGAATTGTTATTGTTACTGAACTGGGGACCTAGAAGCGACGGAAAGGCTTCGTCCCGCCGTAGCCCCCAGTGGTTCATTAAATTATGGTGTACGCGTTCGTGGAGAGAGTGTTTGTGCAGCAATGGCCGACATAGTGTAACTGAGGCGGAATAAGGGGAACCAGTCCACAATCGCCCAGGCAGATGGAAAACCATCCGCAGGCTGCCCGGCACACCGGATCTCGACACTAATCCGTGCTGGGGACCGGCACGCCTTCTTGATCGGGAAGGAGCGCGTTAGACTGCGCGGCTAGCCAGGCGGTCACAGAAGAGAACAGAAGCATTTGAAACTTGGTGCCATAGAAGAATGTTGAAAACTAGATGGACTGATGAGAAACGAGGAAAGGAGTAAGTGGAAAATATTGACAATATTATGGGGAAGGTTAACCACAGACTGTGTTTTATTGGCTGGACACTTAGGAAATGTAACAGACCTACTAAGGAGACTGCCTGTATTACGCTTGTCCGTCTTCTTTTAGAATACTGCTGTGCGGTGTGGGATCCTTACCAGATAGGACTGACGGAGTGCATCGAAATAGTTCAAAGAATGGCAGCACGTTTTGTATTATCGCGAAATATGGGAGAGAGTGTCACAGAAATGATGCAGGATTTGGGATGGACATCATTAAAAGAAAGGCGTTTTTCGTTGCGACGGAATCTTCTCACGAAATTCCAAACACCAACTTTCTCCTCTGAATGCGATAATATTTTGTTGACACCGACCACGATAAAATAAGGGAAATCAGAGCTCGTACGGAAAGATATAGTTGTTCATTCTTTCCGCGCGATATACGAGATTGGAATAATAGAGGATTGTGAAGGTGGTTCGATGAACCCAGCCACTTAAATGTGATTTGCAAAACATCGATGTAGATGTAGATGGCAAAGAAAGGACGCGATGAATTGGTGACTCCACATCTGTTAAGACATCAGGGACTAATCTCCATGTTACTAAAGGGAACCTGTGCATCACGACATTTACGATATGGGGACGGGCGTTCTCGTATTATGAAGCAGTCAAGAAAACAATAACAGTACGCTGATTGTGTTTGGACACATTTCGCAATAACGTTGCCATAGTTCATGTTTCCGCATTTACCACACGCACGTCGTGAAGACACGAATGCCGCACTAACGCCTCACCTACACGTCACTGCCTGTGTACCGTGCTGGTCGCGATACGTCGCCTATACGCTACAGCAACGACCTCGAGCGGAAAGTTTTTGATGCCTCCTAACAATACTACGAGATTTCTAAAGTTCTTGTGAAAGTGACTTACGGATGGATAGAAGTGGTGCTATAGACTGTAGAGTTAACTGGGCTACACGGGCATATTCCTGCACGCTGGCTCTGGATCCCTACGCTCGCGCCTCTGAGCTCCCGGGGAATGCGGCCGCCCCCACCGCCGTTTTGTTCGCCCCCCCTCCCCCGGTCCCCTCTGCCGCCCACTGGGTCCCGTTCCGTTGGAGGCCGCCAGAGAATCCGGCCGGTCCAAGGTCACTCTCTCTCTCCCGCGCTGCGGGAAAGTCTTCAGAAGCTGCCCACGGCTTTCTTCCGCGGCACGGCGGCACCGCTAGTTCGCCTATCTTCCGCAGCGCGGCGCAGCGCCACCGTAGCGGAGAAAGTCGAGCCGGGTCGGTCAAGCGGACACCGAACTCTTGGTGCTGCGTGGTAGGGGTGGGGAAAAATCGACCGGTTAAAACCGATAACAGTATTTTAGTTCTGATTAGCCGGTATTTTTCGGTATTTCGATTGTAACAGACGTCTTTTTTTACTAATAGCCGAGTAAAAAACTGAAATATGAATTAGCCATAGTAATAAGTCACACCTGCAAAATACTAACGCGAATTCTTTACAGACGAATGGAAAAACTGGTAGAAGCCGACCTCGGGGAAGATCAGTTTGGATTCCGTAGAAATGTTGGAACACGTGAGGCAATACTGACCCTACGGCTTATCTCAGAAGAAAGATTAAGGAAAGGAAAAACCTACGTCTCTAGCATTTGTAGACTTAGAGAAAGCTTTTGATAATGTTGATTGGAATACTCTCTTTCAAATTCTGAAGGTGTCAGGGGTAAAATACAGGGAGCGAAAGGCTATTTACAATTTGTACAGAAACCAGATGGGAGTTATAAGAGTCGAGGGCCATGAAAGGAAAGCAGTGGTTGGGAAGGGAGTGAGACAGGGTTGTAGCCTCTCCCCGATGCTATTCAATCTGTATATTGAGCAAGCAGTAAAGGAAACAAAAGGAAAGTTCGGAGTACGTATTAAAATCCATGGAGAAGAAATAAAAACTTTGAGGTTCGCTGATGACATTGTAATTCTGTCAGAGACAGCAAAGAACTTGGAAGAGCAGTTGAACGGAATGGACAGTGTCTTGAAAGGAGTGTATAAGATGAACATCAACAAAAGCAAAACGAGGATCATGGAATGTAGTCTAATTAAGTCGGGTGATGCTGGGGGAATTAGATTAGGAAATGAGACAATTAAAGTAGTAAAGGAGTTTTGCTACTTGGGGAGCAAAATAACTGACGATGGTCGAAGTAGAGAGGATATAAAATGTAGAATGGCAATGGCAAGGAAAACGTTTCTGAAGAAGAAAAAATTGTTAACATCGAGTGTAGATTTAAATGTCAGGAAGTCGTTTCTGAAAGTATTTGTATGGAGTGTATCCATGTATGGAAGTGAAACATGGACGATAAATAGTTTAGACAAGAAGAGAATAGAAGCTTTCGAAATGTGGTGCGACAGAAGAATGCTGACGATTAGATTGGTAGATCACATAACTAATGATGAAGTGTTGAACAGAATTGGGGAGAAGAGGAGTATGTGGCACAACTTGACAAAAAGAAGGGACCAGTTGGTAGGACATGTTCTGAGGCATCAAGGGATCACAAATTTAGTACTGGAGGGCAGTGTGGAGTGTAAAAATCGTAGAGGGAGACCAAGAGATGAATATACTAAGCAGATTCAGAAGGATGTAGGTTGCAGTACATACTGGGAGATGAAGAAGCTTGCACAGGATAGAGTAGCATGGAGAGCTGCAACAAACCAGTCTCAGGACTGAAGACCACAACAACAACAACAGTAGTGCTAGAGCTTTGTTTTTATGTATCAATTTTAATTCGTAAAATTTACATTGATTTGAAACATTGCGTTATTATAGAAAACGCAATTTCAGTAAGATAGCGCACAGAAACAAGCAAACAACGCATGACGTAATAATGGAGACAGCCTTGCTGAGACAATGATGTCCCTGTTGCCGCGTACGTACGGTGTACAAGACTTGCCCCCACCTGGTCTATACGGTAATTTCTCGCTGTTGTCGCAGGTCATCCGTTATATTACACTGTGGCACCAAACATATACTCCGTTCATCACAAGAATAAATCTGATGTAAACAAACACAAACGTGATGATTGGTCAGTAGCCGTAGCTCTCGTGTACTCGTGTTGTTCCGCTTTTGGAAGTAGGCCCTACTTATGTATTACGAGGGTAATGCCAAAAGTACATATACCTGTTTATTCCTACATCAGTTTACGGCTTGAACATTTAGCTATTTTTCGACATAATCACCATTTCTGTCGATGCATTTTTGTAGACACTGTGGCAGTTTTTGTAAGCCCATGTCATACCAGCTCGCCACCATCCTCTTCAGAAAGTTATGAACCTCTTCTTTCACCTCGTCCTCGGAGCTGAATCACTGGGACCTCAATTAACGCTGACAGGTACTGTGAGACTGTGAAGAAACTCAAACGGACAATTCAGAACAGGAGAAGAGGAATGTTGAGCAAGGGCGTACACAATCTCCATGACAACGCTCGCCCACACATCGCTCGGCAAACCGTTGCTCTCCTGTAACAGTTTCAGTGGAACACAAACACCCAGCCACCCTATAGCCCTGACTTGGCGCCCAGTGACTTATCACCTGTTCCCTACGTTAAAAGAACGTTTGGCCGGAAAGCGATTCAGCTCCGACGACGAGGTGAAAGAGAACTTTCTAAATAGCTTGGCGGCGAGCTGGTATGACATGGGCATACAAAAACTGCCACAGCGTCTACAAAAATGCATCGACAGAAATGGTGATTATGTCGAAAAATAGCTAAATGTTCAAGCTGTAAACTGATGTGAACCGTTGTAGAAATAAACAGGTCTATGTACTTGTAAAAAAATAGGAGACCTTACTTTTGGCATTACCCTGGTAGATATCTTAAAACTATGTCACTGTAAATGAATCTTTAACACATTCTGATATATTAACAGCCATCAACGTGTAACCTCCCCACAATAAAATAATACGAATAATATTCACATTTAGCGTAACTACCCAACAATGAAAATATGTATAGCATTGACATTTAGTGTAACCTAGCAACAGTTAATTATTCCGTAACCTACCAATAATAACGTGACTAATTTCTCAATAAAATTGTGGTTCACTTATAACCTTTCAATAATTGACTGTGAATTTAAACTGGTAAATTTGGACGTCAGCAGTGCTGCGTCATGGCCCTGAAAGATCATACTGAATAAATTGAAAATTCTTACCTCAATAAGGTCGCCGGATAACGCATATAGATCTGCTCCCATAAGAAATTTTTCTGGCACAGCCGAGTGCAATGCTGGCCGATAGATTTGTCATGTATAAAAAGAAACAACTGATTTTTCTTTACAATAATCGGGATGACCAAGGATTGGAGAAATTGGTAAATTCTTTAAATGGAAATGAACGATTGTCAAAAGTTACTTTTTATTAGAAAGATTATTATTAAGAGATTTTTTTTAAAACATTTACATTGGACTTGATATAACAACACTACATATGCGCGAGGCTGCTTTTACCTTATACTACATCGCTCAGGCTCCGCCATCGCTCCCCACGACCAGCCCAGCCAACTCGATACACACGACTGATAGTTACTACTTACTCCTACTGCTATACAGTTCCTACTGCATACAACACTGCTCTCTGGTCTGAGACGCTCTTATAGCTTACATATCGCAGGCAGCGCGTGAGCAAGCCATCGAAATTACGTCTGCTCGAGTGCGCTAGCAATACATTCCTTAATCGTGGACCTCTTACAAACGTTCCTCTTAACCATACTTTACCTACATAATCTTTATTTTATAAATTGTGTACTTGTGCTCTGATTGTCTCACTGTTCATATGTACCGCAAAAATGGATGACACTGCTTCCTGGTTCCTAGTGATACAAGCGCACGGAACACTGTTGATGGCTACAAACAAATTGCTCTTAATGTTTTTCACAACATTACAGAGAGAAATGAGCTTAGACGTTTGTTGAGAAATACAATGTAGTAAATAGGGGCCACGAGGAGCATTGTAAGCATGGCGTAATCGGTAGCGTCGTTCTTTCATAATTGAGCGACACATCGACCGTAATTCGAAACTCCCTGTAAATACAATTTCCGTTTGAATACCTAAATCATTTAAATATGAAGTTTGTCAATGTGTGGTAATTAACTTATACTTAACGATCATCTTTTTTAAGAAGAAATTGACTTCTTATTTCTAATTACATGTCACATGCAGAATTCTGGTTTGCGTTGAAAATACACATTCTTAATTATCGATATATTATAAAAGACTGTTACAGATTTTAAGTCACAAAAACATCATACAGTTAAATTTTTTGGAGAAAAAGTGAAAAATCAAATACTTATTGTTTGAATATGCCCACTGTTCACAGGACATATGTTGTCTCACAGGAGCAGAGTGATAAGCGTCGTAGAAACACGGAAAACAATTAATATAGGTTGATTCTTACAAAGAATCAGACAGCAACCGGCCACTATTAATACTGCTTTATTTAAGTGTGGCGAAATATACTTTGTGTGTTGGTGCCATCGAAAATTTCGCGCGATGGCACCAACACACCAAGTATATTTCGCCACAGTGGAAGAAGAAAAATTGAAAACTGACGATTATGTTAAGTGTATCTTGCAAATCTTGTGAATAGCCGTCTGATGATGAAGTTGTCTGTTCGAAACCGGTTACAGCGCTATTTACTCAAATAAATAGCATTATTAATAGCGCCTGGGTGCTGTCTTCTCCTTTGTAAGAATCAACCTACATTAATTGTACAGAGGCATGGTCTCACCATCTCAGTTTTAGACAAATGGTGCGTTTTTTTAAAAATAATCGACAGCCTCAGTTGCACCGTTTACCTAGAATTTACCTAGGTTTCAGTCGGTATGTGGCCCGTATTTCAGGATGTTACCGATTAGATATAGACTTGTTCATAAGTTCAATCATGACCATTTGTGTGCTAAGATGTTCATGCGTTGTAACCATACCTAAGCAAGTGCTTAACAATTACGTCTTAAAAATTTCTAGACCTATTCATAATAATGACGATGTTGGCTTTATATTATCCTTCCAAGTTCTTTTTATGTGATTAAACTTCGTGCTTAAGCACAATAATTTTCCTAGACAGGCCATACGTTGTAAGCACATGATGTCTTCCTCATATCATGACCAATGAATACTTCATAAATGTTAAGACAGTCGACCTAAGTACGTTCTGCACCGGATAACACATACGCCCTTTTACCGAGCGAGGTGGCGCAGTGGTTAGACACTGGACTCGCATTCGGGAGGACGACGGTTCAATCCCGCGTCCGGCCATCCTAATTTAGGTTTTCCGTGATTTCCCTAAATCGCTCCAGGCAAATGCCGGAATGGTTCCTTTCAAAGGGCACTGCCGACTTCCTTCCCCGTCCTTCCCTAATCCGATGAGACCGATGACCTCGCTGTCTGGTCTCCTTCCCCAAAACAACCCAACCAACGTACGCCCTTTTCCTCAGCTATACCTTTTATTTCATCTTATTAGTAAATTCAAGGTCAGGAGTTAGGTTCGCGTCTTCACCCATCAAGTAACTATCACTCAGTTTATGCGCAGGCGCAAGGTATTGTGTCCGCCTAGGCGAGCCTCATGACGTTACGGTCAGTTCCAGTACAGCACTCTGTGGCTGCCGCATCGCGGTCGCAAAGTGGGGCCCAGGCAGTTTCAGATAAGTTTTTACAGTCTGACGATAATTTATGGATTTGTAGTTTTAGCTTGACGATGCCCACTATGGACAAACGGTAGTTACTGTTATTCTAAAGAAGGCTGGGTTATCCCGACTGAAACCTAGGTAAATTCTAGGTAAACGGTGCAACTGAGGCTGTTGATTGTCAAAATTAAAATTAACTCCAACGTACTTTAGTTTAGGCGGCACAGCTCATTCTTGGTGTTCCGATTTTTTCCGTCCGTGTAGATTAAAATGGCTAAAAACATGAAGTGACTCTCAGGTCTCAATAAAACAATACCTACAAAATACAAGGAAAGAAGAAGAAGTCTCAGATACAGATGAAACTAACGGTCCATATGCATAAAATAAGCGCAAGTAATACGCACATGTAGGAAAGAAACAGGCGCTAGGTAGTATTAAGCGTAGCATGATCTAGAACGTTTGCCACGATTAACATGGCCAAAGTAGCCACATCAAAAAACGCTAGATTATAAGATGTTCCTGCAGCAGTCCAGGAAATTCGTATTTTTGAGCTCAGTCTTTTCATTCAAATTGTATTCTGACACGTCTCTAAATGCCCCATAGACTTATCTCTTTTCTAAATATTTTAGATGTCTTCGTTTTCCAATTATATGAAGAATTTCTAAAGAGTTTCCAGTGTTCTCCAACTTGTGTTTAGCCGCCCGAATATGATTCACAAATGACGATGTACAATTATCACTTGTGTTACTCTATATGAGCATCTTTGAACTCCATGCCTGCATATTTGCCGCTTTTGGGACCCATTTACGACGTTTGCCACACGAGATTTAAACGGTAGTGTTCATGTCATTATTTTACCATGCAACTGCTCTTACACAGCACGTCACTGCTGTTAAATTATTGAGTATGTTACCACGTCTTACGTAAGCGGGTATGAGATTTTCGCTTTCAACGTATGTCAGTTTCATAATTACTTGTATTGTATTTGACGAGTGATTGCTTTCAGAATGCTTGAAATTGACCACGTGTCGAAATGGCAGTTGTTATACCAAAGCCAATGTAGCCCCTGAGGGTCGCAACCCATATTACACCACAGAGGATGAGGTTGTCTATGCCCAAGGCGTACCAAAAGCAACATGGTAAACACCGGCCATTTACATACAAGATAATGGAAACAGACATTCCGAGTACTACCTGATTGGCTGGAGACAGCTATTTAGGGGCTAGAACCAGCCGCGAAGTTCAGTTCACCTCGTGTAGTACGACCGTTGAAGATTACGTCTTTGTCTCTGAATTGGACTGGTACTAGTGTGTGTGTGTGTGTGTGTGTGTGTGTGTGTGTGTGTGTGTGTGCGTGCATGTATGTGTTACCACGAAACCTTTGTGAAAAATTAGAAGCGAACTTTTGTTATTGTTACCTTTCGTTTGTTGTTCAATCATCAGCCTTGTGAACTTACATCAATAAAAGTTGTGTTTGTGAAAAACTGCGAATTGTCATAACAGCAATCCCAGTAAATAACATTTTAACATGTAAAGTGGGATGATTTCATTTAAATATTTCGCGAAGGCAGTGGAATAGGTACGATCAAATTTCTGAGAAAAAATTCCTCCTGTTCTGAGATGCGAAATAGGCTCAAACTTCAAGAAGAAATGAAGGGGGTGACGGAAAAAAGTGCCAACCCTCAATTTAGTGAGAATTCGTCTCACCACATTATCTGCCGTGGTTTCATCTGCCCTACATGCTCACAACAAGTACTGGTGTCGAAATCTCACAAATAAGTGAAGAGATGGATGTCTGGCGAGGTTCTTAATGACGAGACTGGACCATTTTTTTACGACAGTGACATATATGCTGATCATGCACCAGGAAATTGATCAGATATTGGAAGTACGTAAACGTGGTTCAACAGAAAATTGCCAACAGCTTAACCTCAAAAGTTTGTCATGGCTTTTGTTAAATTTTTGGGGAATTCTCTAACATTAGAGCTGTATACTTTTAATGTAATATACAGGGTGTAAATATATATGTACTAAACTTCTGGGGAATGGATACAAGATTTCAAAAAAAGCTAAAAATTTTATATATAGCGTGTCCCATTTATCTTAACCACCCTAAATAACTGTTTGTCCAGGTGCAAATTACAAAATGTTTCAAGCAACTGTTCTTTAGCCGTGAGAGAGATAGAGAGAAAGAGACAGAGAGGCAATTCGCACCATCTTAAGAGTTACTAAGCACATCCGATGGACCACTTAGTATAAAAAAGCTTATCTGTACTTGTTACATACCTCCTATAAATCATTACTATTTTGAAAGCCTTGAAGTGAATTATGGAGAGAATGAAGACTCAAAATTGCTTTATTAATTTATTAGTTTTGGATGTGGTTTATTTTTGTGTGAAGTTTCGATTCGCTAGCAGTCTGTTTTCTCACGCAAAAAAAAAAAAAAAAAAAAAAAAAAAAAACCGGAACATTGGAAACGCTTGGTGTATTAATTAAGTCGCCTTAGAACAATGGACATTTTTACTTTTCGAATATTAGTGTAATACTGTTTTCGTTATCTTTAGCGTTGCTGCTGTCTACTCTTCGATGTAAAATAGTAAGAGTCAGCCAGCCACTGTGGCAGAGCGGTTCTAGACGCTTCAGTCCGGAACCGCGCTGCTGCTACGGTCACAGGTTCGAATCCTGCCTCCGGATGGATGTGTGTGACGTCCTTAGGTTAGTTAGGTTTAAGTAGTTCTATGTCTAGGGGACAGATGACCTCAGATACGAAGTCCCATAGTGGTTAGAGCCATTTTTGAAGTAAGAGTCAAGTATTTGCACTCAAAATTTTTCCAGATAATTTCTGATGAAGAGAGTGCTAGTGACATTAGTAGGAACAATGCGCAAGTAAACTTTTTTCTAGAACTTATTAACAATATTTTGACCATCTTTACTATGTACTCAAAAATTAGTCTAGCAGTTCGTAGCAAACGTTACGAGTAAGTACATTGTGATTTTCTGTTTACAGACTTAACCAAAGATTTAGCGAGCAATAATTCAAAACTGTGCTCTCATACATAACTAAAAACGTAGTGTAGCAGTCGCAGAAAAAGTTACGAATAAGTGCTTTGTGCCAGAATGAAATTTTCACTCTGCAGCCGAGTGTGCGCCGATATGAAACTTCCTGGCAGATTAAAACTGTGTGCCGGACCAAGACTCGAACTCGGGACCAGTACAGCTGTGAGGACGGGCGTGAGTCGTACTTGGGTGGCTCAGATAATAGAGCACATGCCTGCGAAAGGCAAAGGTTCCGAGTTCGAATCTCAGTCCGGTACACAGTTTTAATCCGCCAGGAAGTTTCATAAATGCTTTGTGATTTACTATTTACAGATTTAACCAAAGATTTAATACGCAATAACTGGAACTATGCTCTGCTGGGTTAGCGCTTTCATCTGCCGACCTATTCAGTGTAATAATTCGAGTTCCAAAGAAGGCCCATGCTGACAAATGGGAACACTACCAAACCAACAGTTTAAGAAGGCGTGGTTGAAAAATAGTGATTACGGTCCAGAGAAGTATAGGAGCACGCGAGGTAATGCTGTGCCTACGACTTACGGTACCTTAGAAGATACACGAAAGAAAGGCAAGCCTTCTTTTATAGCATTTTTAAGTTTAGAGAAAGCTTTTAACGACGTTCATTGGACAACACTTTTCGAAATTTTGAAGCCAGCAGAGATAAAATACCTGTTGTTTATGAAATTACAATTAAATCAATACAATTAAATGAATACCATTAGCTGCATACAGGCGTTGATATACGTCAACGGGGACAGTTGAAAATGTGTACCCCGACCGGGGCTCGAACACGGGATCTCCTGCTTACATGGCAGACACTCTATCCTTCTTAGCCACAGTGCAGACAGAGGATAGAGCGACTGCAGGGACTTATCTATGGCACGCCTCCCGTGAGACCCACATTCCCAACTTAGTGTCTCGCACTACATTCATAGTGCCCCTGCCAATTACATTCATTACTCGCAGCTTTACCGATTCCCGTAAGAGTTCGGACATTGTTTGTGCATCCACACAGAAGATGGTCAAATGGCCAGTGAGCCTTATACATTACTGGCCATTAAAATTGCTACACCAAGAAGAAATGCAGATGATAAAGCTATTCATTGGACAAATATATTATACTAGAACTGACATGTGAATACATTTTCACGCAATTTGGGTGCATAGATCCTGAGAAATCAGTACCCAGAACAACCACCTCTAGCCGTAATAACGGCCTCGATACGCCTTGACAGTGAGTGAAACAGAGCTTGGATGGCGTGTACAGGTACAGCTGCCCATGCAGCTTCAACACGATACCACAGTTCATCAGGAGTAGTGACTGGCGTATTGTGACGAGCCAGTTGCTCGGCCACCATTGACCAGACGTCTTCAATTGGTGAGAGATCTGAAGAATGTGCTGGCCAGGGCAGCAGTCGAACATTTTCTGTATCCAGAAAGGCCCGTACAGGACCTGCAACATGCGTCGCGCATTATCCTGCTGAAATGAAGGGCTTCGCAGGGATCGAATGAAAGGTAGAGCCACGGGTCGTAACACGTCTGAAAAGTAACATCCACTGTTCGAAGTGCCGTCATTGCGAACAAGAGGTGACCGAGACGTGTAACCAATGGCACCTAATACCATCACGCCGGGTGGTACGCCAGTCTGGCGATGACGAATACACGCTTCCAATGTGCGTTCACCGTGATGTCGTCAAACACGGTTGCGACCATCATGATGCTCTAAACAGAACCTGGATTCATCCGAAAAAATGACCTTTAGCCATTCGTGCACCCAGGTTCGTCGTCGAGTACACCATCGCAGGCGCTCCTGTCTGTGATGCAGCGTCAAGGGTAACCGCAGCCATGGTCTCAGAGCTGATAGTCCATGCTGCTGCAAACGTCGTCGAACTGTTCGTGCAGATGGTTGTTATCTTGCAAACGTCCCCATCTGTTGACTCAGGGATCGAGACGTGGCTGCACGATCCGTTACAGCCATGCGGATAAGATGCCTCTCATCTCGACTGCTAGTGATACGGGGCCGTTGGGATCCTGCACGGCGTTCCGTATTACCCTCCTAAACCCACCGTTTTCATATTCTGCTAACAGTTATTGGATCTCGACCAAAGTGAGCAGCAATGTCGCGATACGATAAACCGCAATCGCGACAGGCTACAATCCGACCTTTATCAATGTCGGAAACGTGATGGTACGCATTTCTCCTCCTTACACGAGGCATCACAACAACGTTTCACCAGACAATGCCGGTCAACTACTGTTTGTGTATGAGAAATCGGTTGGAAACTTTCCTCATGTCAGCACGTTGTGGGTGTCGCCACCGGCGCCAACGTTGTGTAAATGCCCGGGAAAGCTAGTCATTTGCATATCACAGCATCTTCTTCCTGTCGGTTAAATTTCGCGTCTGTAGCACGTCATCTTCGTGGTATAGTAATTTTAATGGCCAGTAGTGTATATATATGAAGACGGTATCTGTTCTTTCGGACATGTCGGAAAGAACAGATACCATCTTCATTTACACGTTGTTTGTAACTCGTTCTGTAATCAGGCTGCAATTATAAGAGTTCCAGGGGATGAAAGGAAAACAGTGGTCGAGATCCCATTATGAAAGCAAATGTCATTCAGTCTTTACACTGAAGCCATGTTGTATGCTCCTACAGTCGCTTCGACACTTTCCCGTAGACATCATCATCTTCAGCAACCAACCATAAACTGCTGCCCATCCTGTCCGCCGGATCATTTATGTGTAAAGAGAATAATAGCGGTCCTATCACATTTCCACAGAAACCAGATGGCAGTTATAAGAGTCGAGGGACATGAAAGGAAAGCAGTGGTTGGGAAGGGAGTGAGACAGGGTTGTAGCCTATCCCCGATGCTATTCAATCTGTATATTGAGCAAGCAGTGAAGAAAACAAAAGAAAAATTCGGAGTAGGTATTAAAATCCATGGAGAAGAAATAAAAACTTTGAGGTTCGCCGATGACATTGTAATTCTGTCAGAGACAGCAAAGGACTTGAAAGAGCAGTTGAACGGAATGGACAGTGTCTTGAAAGGAGGGTATAAGATGAACATCAACAAAAGCAAAACGATGATCATGGAATGTAGTCAAAGTAAGTCGGGTGATGCTGAGGAAATTAGAGTAGGAAATGAGACACTTAAAGTAGTAAAGGAGTTTTGCTATTTGGGGAGCAAAATAACTGATGATGGTCGAAGCAGAGAGGATATAAAATGTAGACTGGCAATGGCAAGGAAAGCGTTTCTGAAGAAGAAAAATTTGTTAACATCGAGTATAGATATAAGTGTCAGGAAGTCGTTTCTGAAAGTATTTGTGTTGTGGGTTGGCACGAGAGCCAACTCCGGTATGAGAGGAAGCCGAAAGGCACGCGTTTTAGCTCACGCAGGCTGGCGTGAGGTCTGGAACAGGACAAGGAAATTAGACTGTAGAAAAAACTGACGTACCTGGTGGAATACTTAACTTTAATCCATAAATGGTGAACGCTCTTGACGGCACATGTTTTACAGCATCAATAGTAACTGGTAATGGCGCCTTGTTAGGTCGTAGCAAATGACGTAGCTGAAGGCTATGCTAACTATCGTCTCGGCAAATGAGAGCGTATTTTGTTAGTGAACCATCGCTAGCAAAGTCGGTTGTACCACTGGGGCGAGTGCTAGGAAGTCCCTCTAGACCTGCCGTGTGGCGGCGCTCGGTCTGCAATCACTGATAGTGGCGACACGCGGGTCCGACGTATACTAACGGACCGCCGCCGATTTAAAGGCTACCGCCTAGCAAGTGTGGCGCTGACACCACAATTTGTATGGAGTGTAGCCATGTATGGAAGTGAAACATGGACGATAAATAGTTTAGAGAAGAAGAGAATAGAAGCTTTCGAAATGTGGTGATACAGAAGAATGCTGAAGATTAGATGGGTAGATCACATAACTAATGAGGAGGTATTGAATAGAATTGGGGAGGAGTTTGTGGCACAACTTCATTATAAGCAGGGGTCGGTTGGTAGGACATGTTCTGAGGCATCAAGGGATTAGCAATTTAGTACTGGAGGGCAGGGTGGAGGGTAAAAATCTTAGTGGGAGACCAAGAGATGAATACACTAATCAGATTCAGAAGGATGTAGGCTGCAGTAGGTACTGGGAGATGAAGAAGCTTGCACAGGATAGAGTAGCATGGAGAGCTGCATCAAACGAGTCTCAGGACTGAAGACCACAACAACAACAACAACAACTCATTTCCCTGGGGCACCTCTAACGACACCCTTATCTCTGATGAACACTCGCCGTCGAGGACAACACACCGGGTTCTATTACTTACGAACTCTTCGTGCCACTCACATATCTCGGAATCTATTCGGTATGGCTCTGAGCACTATGGGACTTAACTTCTAAGGTCATCAGTCCCCTAGAACTTAGAACTACTTAAACCTAACTAACCTAAGGACATCACACACATCCATGCCAGAGGCAGGATTCGAAACTGCGACCGTAGCGGTCGCGCGGTTCCAGACTGTAGCGCCTTTAATCGCTTGGCCACCCTGGCCGGCTGTTCGGTATGCTCGTAGCTCCGTTAACAGTCTGACACCAGTTCAGTAATCGTAAGTGTACAAGAGAATTCTGGGTTATCTTGTAAAGAGTTCTTAACTTCAGTAAATTCTTTCTTTACTTGCTGACCATTTCCTTTTCTCTGCTGGAACCCTGGAAACTCCCGTAAAGTGACTGGCGATTGTGTCGCATTTAACAGTTGACGTCTTTGTTTTTCCCAACTTCCGCATGGGAGTCCAAGCTTTTCTTCTGGAATGTGGGAATTCAAGGCCCCTGGTTTCTTTGTGACATTTTCCTGAGGCGTTACGAATAATTGCTTCCTGAATGCTTCCCACATTTTCATCTGCCGCAGCCGTTCTGTTCGTTAGTGACACAACCGGTTCGCACCAATTTGTTGACCGTGTTCTTAATGGCTTGTCTGGTGGGAGCTGGTTTGTGAAATTTACGCGTGAAATTGTTCCGCGCCTCCTCCTGATGCTACGACATTCCGCGCAGGTGGTCAGCAACAACAGCTGTTCTTTCCTCTGCCGGGTACATTCTTTTAGATTACCTGCCAAAAAAAGTCAAAATTTCTAATGTTAAGACAGTCAAGTTAAGGGGCTTGATAAACTTTCTGCACGATATCTGACCTAAAAGTAAAGCCTAAAGTTTGAAATAGTATACTGACTCAGGACATAGTTTTTCGCGGTGACATTTTTGGATGAATACTTCTTTCGTTTCTTTGACGATGCCTTTATGATGTTTCCTTATGGGATCGCAGCTCTTTAGGTGATTACATAAATACACTCATGCTCATAAATTAAGGATAATGCTGATACATGGTGAAACAACGCTCTGGTGGGCGGTTTACTGGTTTAAATCACCTCACGGTATGACCATGATGTGCATTTGACCTGCGGTCGTCGCATGGTGGCGCTGGCAGCAGTCCACAAACGCAGAAGTGTGTTGGTGCATGTCAGAGTACGGTGCAGCGTGTAAGTGTGCAGACGTTTTCAGACGTGCTAATGGTGACTGTGTGTTGAAAATGGCTCAAAGAACACATATTGATGACGTTATGAGGGGTAGAATACTAGGGCGACTGGAGGCTGGTCAAACACAGCAGGTCGTAACACGGCCCCTCTGTGTGCCACAAAGTGTGATCTCAAGATTATGGCAACGATTCCAGCAGACAGGAAACGTGTCCAGGCGCTACAGTACGGGACGTCCACAGTGTACAGCCCCAAAGAAGACTGATATCTCACCATCAGTGCCCGCAGACGGCCACGGAGTACTGCAGGTAACCTTGCTCGGGACCTTACTGCAGCCACTGGAACAAGTGTCTCCAGACACACAGTCTACAGACGACAGAACTATGGTTTATTTGCCCGGAGACCTGCAAGGTGCATTCCATTGACCACTGGTCACAGGAGAGCCCGTAAAGCCTGTTGTCAAGAACACAGTACATGGTCATTGGAACAGTGGTCCCAAGTTATGTTCACGAACGAGTCCGGGTATAGCCTGTGCAGTGATCTGGCGTGTATCACGAACCAGATACCAACCCCTTAATGTCCTTGAAAGGGACATGTATGGTGTGGGGTAGGATTATGATTGGTGCACGTACACCTCTGCATGACTTTGGCAACTGTAACAGGTCAGGTGTATTGGGACGTCATTTTGCACCAGTATGTCCGCCTTTTCAGGGGTGCAGTGGGTCCCACCTTCCTCCTGATGGATGATAACGCACGGCCCCACCGAGCTGCCATCGTGGAGAGTACCTTGAAACGGAAGATATCAGGCGAATGAAGTGGTCTGTTCGCCAGACCTAAACTCCATCGAGCACGTCTGGGATGCTCTCGGTCGACGTATCGCTGCACGTCTTCAAACTCCTACGACACTTCAGGAGCTCCGACAGGCACTGGTGCAAGAATGGGAGGCTATACCCCAGCAGCTGCTCAACCACCTGATCCAGAGTATGCCAACCCGTTGTGCGGCCTGTGTACGTGTGCATGGTGATCATATCCTATATTGATGTCGGGCTACATGCGCAGGAAACAGTGGCGTTTTGTAGCACATGTGTTTCGGGACGGTTTTATCAACTTATCACCAGTACCTTGGACTTACAGATGTGTGTCATGTGTGTTCCCTATGTGCCTATGCTATTAGCGCCAGTTTTGTGCAGTGCCACGTAGTGTGGCACCACATTCTGCAATTATCCTTAATTTATGAGCATGAGTGTAGTATGCACCCTCATATCGAGTCCCACCACTGAGAAACATTACCGTTTTTGGTTGTTCTGCTTGAAATAAAACGAGATAGTCGCCTTGGCTACTCTCTTAGTGGAAGCCAACACATATTGATTTGCATGGCGTTAAAAAAGTATTCCATATTTTGAGAGGTGGGGGTATGGGCCTACGTAAACACAAGACAAAAGTATTCTATAGGCTCTAAAATGCGTACGTTAAGAAGAATGAGCAGTTATTCAGTAGAAGAGAGCTATTTCTGAAGGGCTAATAGCTTTTAAGGTATGCATTTTAGAGCCTCTGTTTACCGGACATTGTCTTGTTCAAATGGTTCAAATGGCTCTGAGCACTATGGGTCTTAACATCTGAGGTCATCAGTCCCCTAGAACTTAGAACTACTTAAACCTAACTAACCATGCCCGAAGCAGGATTCGAACCTGCGACCGTAGCGGTAGCGCGGTTCCAGACTGAAGCGCCTAGAACTGCTCGGCCACACCGCCCGGCTATTGTCTTGTTGTGGTCCATATTTTCTTTTGAGTCGCCTATCTTCTGACTGGTTTGATACGGCCCGTCACGAATTGCTCTCCTGTGCCAAACTTTTATCTGAATTCCTCTCCTATGACAATCTCAGAGTAGCACCCTACTTCCTCAGTTATTTGCAGGGTGTATTCCGATACCTGTCTCCCTTTAAAACTCCCTCTACTTCCGTGGAAGTTGTTCCCTGATCTTTTAACAGATTTTATATCATCCTGTTCTTTCAACAGATTTTCTATCATCCTGTTCCTTCTTCTTGTCGGAGTTTTGCGTATGCTCCTTCCCTTGCCAATTCTGCGGCGAAACTCCTTATTCAGTACGTTATTGGTGCAACTAATTTTCGACACTCGCCTGTAGCACCACATCTCAAATGCTTCGACTCTCATCTGATCCGCTTTTCCCACGGCCCATGTTTCATTATCATACAATACTGTACTCCAAACCTACATTCTCGGACACTTCTTCCTCATATTAAGACCTGCGTTTGATACTAGCACACTTCTCTTATCTAGAAATATCCTTTTTGCCAGTGCAAATCTGCTTCTTATGGCCTCCTTGCTCCGTCCATCATAGGTTGCAGCTGCCGAGAACTCTTCCGCGTTGTATGGCCGTTGTCCATGGAACTCTTCCGTCCGTGGAAAGTGGGCGTGGTGTGGATTTGACGTGATAGCAGGTTGATAGTGTGGCCGTGGGTAATCCATTGAGTCCTACGAACTCGGGATCCGAGTTCGAGTCTCGGTCCGGCACACAGTTTAAATCTGCCAGGATGTTTCATATCAGCGCACACTCCGCTGCAGAGTGAAAATGTCATTCCGGAATTCTTTTGTTATTTAACTAGTATAAATCCTAAAATCCAATTTACCATGGAAATGTAGGAAGACAATGCAATTTCCTTCTCGAATGTCTTCGTTATGAGACAGACTGATGGTAGCCTGAAGCATAAAATCTTTCGAAAGGTTATACATACAGACAGATACTTGCATAAGGATTGCAATCATCATACACAACAGAAAAAAAGTCTAGTGGACAGAGCTAAAAGGATTTGTGAGCCGGAATACCTGGACGCCGAGTTAAAACATCTAAAGCAGGCTTTTGAGAAGAATGGGTATTATAGTAAGGAAATAAATAGAGTTTTGCTACCGAATAACAAGAGGCCTAAGGACAACGACAGGACACAGCGATGGAAGAACACGTTTTCTTTACTCTGCATCAAAAAAGTAACGGATCAAATCGACAAGATTTTAAGGAAACATAATGTTCGACCGATTTTCATACCTACTAAGAAAATAGGATAAACGTCCCCGTATGTCTACCCTATGTCTACTAGTGGTGTATACAAAATTCCGTGTACATGTGGTAGGGTCTACATTGGAACTACAAAGGGAAAGGTGAATAGACGGTTGAAGGAACATAAAAGTCTTTGCCGACTAGGGAAAACAGACAAGTCAGCCGTGGCGGAACATGCTCTTCAGGCGGGTGATCACGTAGTGAAATTTTCGAAAATTGATGTTTTATGTACTATGACGAACTATTATCCACGACTATATAGATAAGCCATCGAAATATAGAAACATGGGGCAATTTCAACTGAAAAGAAGGAGCTATGAAACTCGGTGATATGTGGACTATGGCGCTACAGAGTCGATGAGAAGTTTTTATCTTTGACGTACTATGATCGATAGTTATATTTTATCTTTGACAAGGATAATCACTGTCTGTGCTATCACGTGAAATCCAGACCACGCCCACTTTGCACGGTATTTAGGCCGCTCCTCGACGTCCGACTCGTCAGTCGGCAAGACAGCACAACCAGGAGCACCTCCAAAGATGACCAACGTAGCTTTGGACGAAACGTCAGGGATTGAAGAGTTCCATGGACCACGGCCATACAACCCGGAAGAATTCTCGCCAGCTGAAACATCCGGTCGTGAAAGCCTTCATTGTATCATCATAGGTTATTTTGCTGCCCTAGGTAGTAGAATTTCTTCGTCTACTTCGTGATCCCCAGTTCCGACATTAAGTTCTCGCTAGTCTCATTTCTGCTACTTCTTATTACTTTCGTCTTTCTTGGATTTACTCTTAATCCATATGCTGTACTCATTAAACTGTTCAATCCGTTCAACATGTCTTGTAATTCTTCTTCACTTTGACTGAGGATAGCAATGTCATCAGCGAATCTTATCATTGATATACTTTCATCGTGAATTTCCTTTAATTTCCGCCATTGATTCTTCGATGTGTAGATTGAATAGTAGGGATGAAAGACTACATCCCTGTCATTCTCGTCTCACACTCATTTTAATCCGAGCAGTTAGGTCTTGGTCTTCGACTCTTCTTGTTCACTCTTTGTTGTTCTACATATTGTGTATTATGTGTATTCCCTACAGCTTACCCCTATTTTTCTCAGAATTTCGAACATCTTGCACCATTTAACACTGTCGAACACTTTTTACAGGTCGACGTATGAACGTATCTTGATTTTTCTTCCGTCTTGCTTTCATTATCAAACGCAACGTCGGAAGTGCCACTCTGGTGCCTCAGTTTCCCATAGCCAGACTCATCCTCATCGAAAATACTATAACCTATAAAAACATGGAATACTTTTTTTAACATCCTGTATATGAAACTTCCTGGCAGATTAAAGCTCGGGACCTTTGCCTTTCAAGGGCAAGCGCTCTACAATCTGAGCGACCCAAGCACGACTCACGACCCGTCCCCACAGCTTCAGATCTGCCAGTACCTTGTCCCTTACCTTCCAAATTTCGCAGAAGCTCTTCTGCGAACCTTGCAGAACTAGCACTCCTGGAAGAAACAATATGCGGAGACATGGTTTAGCCACACCGGGGGGGGGGGGGGGGGGGGGGGTTCCAGAATGAGATTTTCACTCTGCAGTGGAGTGTGCGCTGATATGAAACTTCCTCGCGGATTAAAACTGTGTGCTGGACCGAGACTCGAGCCCTGGACCTTTGCCTTTAGCGGGCAAGCGCTCTACCATCCTTTTTTTATTATCAGATTGATTTGGTATTTTCATGAAAATCAGACAACTATAGTCAAATAATCATTTAATATCAGCTGCAAAATAAAATCAACAAATTAGTTCAAGCACAAATAGGTATTAAATCCTGAACGGGAATACTAACCCATTATCCCACCCTTGACAATCGGAGCTACCCAAACACGACTAACGACCCGTCCCCACAGCTTCCTGTATGTATCAGTACCCGAAGCTTTCCTAGTCCAGGATACACAAAGCAGTTCAAACTCGCTGATGCACAGAAGCAAAAATATGTTTGAAAGGTCCATCTGGATTTAGAGATCAGATGTCGTAGGTTGTGTTCCAAAAATGAGCAGCATAGGTACGAAAGTGGTGACACTTTCTGCAGGACCTGACCATCATTTTGCAGGACAATGCTCAAGCACGTACAGAGCAAGCTGTTACTGATTTGTCTGACTGATGGGGCTGCTAAGTGCTATACCACCTACTGCACTCCCCTGAATTAAGCCCTCGTGAGTTCAACTCGATTTCTAAACTGAAGGAAACACTTCGCGGCATTCGCTTTAGAACTGCTACAAATTCGTCGGGCAATAGACCGCGCCGCTCGAACTGTCAACACAACTGGCACTGCTAAGAGTTTCCTACGACTCTCCACATCGCTGGCAACGGGTTATGCACAATGCTGGTGACTACTTTGAAGATCGTTAAAACTTTGAAACAAGTTAGGAATCAAAATGGTGGACATGCTGGGCTTGAGCTGAGTCAGAAAAATTCTCCACAGAGTGTTTTCCATTGTAGTGTACTTTGCTTCGAGTTTATTTTGACAATGAAGTGTTTATTCAAAAACAGGGTGGTTACACATTTCTTGCGCCACCCTGCACGTTATAGCATTTTTAGATTCAAAAACAGCTATTGACAATGTTGAATAGAGTGAAGTGTGTATGAAAATAGCAGGGATAAAACACGGGAAGGAAAAATCATCTACAAATTGTAGAGAAAGCAGACAAGTTATAAGAGTCGAATGGTACGAAAGGAAGCATTTCTTAAGAAGGGGCTAAGACAGGGTTTATCCTATAACCGATGTTGTCAGTGTTCGCATTCAGCAAGAAGTAAAGGAAACCAAGAAGAAGGGTGGAAGGGGGATTAAAGTTCAGGAGTATTAAATAAAAACTTTGAGGTTTGCTGACGACGTTGTAAATCTGTCAGAGACGGCCAAGGACTTAGAAAATGAGTTGAATGGAATAGATAATTTTTAATAACTTGTTTTTAAGATGAACAAGAATATAAGTAAAAGAAGGACAACGAAATGGAATCCAATTAAATCAGCTGATGCTGAGGAAATTAAATTAGGCAATGAGACACTGAAAGTCATCTACGAGTTTTACTGTTTGTTCGGAATTATGGCTGACGGTGGTCGAAATAGAGAGAGTATAAATTGCAGACAGGTGACAGAAAGAGAAGCATTAACGGAAACGAGAAATTAGTTAACATCGAAAATAAATTGAAACATTACAATATATTTTCTGGCGGCATTTGAATTATAGGTGAGAAACGTGGACATTATACAGTTCAGACAAGAACAGAACATAAGCTATTGAAATGTTGTGCTACAGAGGAAAGCTAAAGATTAGGTGGGTAGATCGAATGCTCAGTGGGCACTGAATCGAAATGAGGAAAAAATTAATTTGAATGGACTAAAAGAAGGGCTCTATTGATAGGACCTATTCTAAAACGTCAAGGAGTAGTCAATTTGGTAATTGAAGGGAGTGCAGGTCATTAAAGTTGTAGGGGAGAGAAAAGCTCGAGTACACTCTAAGAAAAAAAAGGACACACCACGATGGAATTATCCGAATAGGACGGAAATCAGTAGGTGTAATGTACAAGTACAGACAAACATATGATTATAATTCCAACAGAACTGGTTATTCAAGGGAAAGAGGTTCATAAATTGAGCAAGTCAATAACGCGTTGGTCCATCTCTGATCCTTATGCAAGCAGTTATCCGGTTTGGGATTGATTGACGGAGTTGATGGATGTCCTCTTGAGGGATATGGTGCCATGTTCTGTCCAATCGATGAGTTCGAGCGTCAAAATCGCGAACAGGTTGGATGACCCTGCTGATAATGCTCCAAGCGTTATCAATCGAGGAGATATGCGGCCACGTTGATCGCCCCATCGCTGTCCGGAGCGACCGTGGAGGGAAACTCAATGGGCCCTCTTGGTTCAATCCAGTGCCCCAGAAAACTGTCACCCAGGAAAGCTCGTACGGCTAGGTGTTAGTATGGTGGCGCTCCATCCTGTTGGTAGAAGACCTCTTCATCAGCTCCATAAAGCGCACGTATACCTGGCAAAATTGGTGTGCGTAACATTTCCAGGTCCACTTCTCCAGTGGCAGTAGCATCAAAGAAAAAGGGTCCTACTAAGCACCTAGATGATAGTCCACATCACGCATCAACCCCTGGTAGATTGACCGCTTTATCCACTTACACATTCGGATTTTTCGGTGCCCAGTACACACTGTTATGCCGATTCATGGTTCCATTAAGTTTAAATTGTGCCTCGCCACTCCACACTACCTTCGTCACAAACTGTTCGTCATCATTTACCATTTGCTGATACCATTCGCAAAATTGAATTCGGCGATCAGGGTCGTTACCATTAATCGCTTGCAGTAGTCGTGGAATGTAAACTTTCCGCTTTGTAGCTTTCAGAATTCTTCGTTCACTTGTACTGCTGACCCCACTTCACGTGCACATTGCGTAGCAGACTTCTGTGGAGAATTAACAAACGTTTCCAACACGAGAGCTGACGAAGCGGGACTTGCAGCTGTACGCTGTCTTCCTGATCTTCCTTTGTGAATATCACAAATCGTTCCATGCAATTAAAACTTGTCAATGATGCGTTTAATTGCTAAGCGGGTTGGCGGTTCTGTTTCAAACTCCCGCCTCAACTGACGTGCATTATCAAACTTGAAAAACGACTTCACAATACATTTTCGTTGCTCGAATGTCAAGCGTGCTCCATCCATCTTGTTTTCTCAATACCGAGATGAAAGTACTAACATCTGTTAAGCCAAAGACCATACTACAATACACTCGTAACTCAAATCGAACGGCAATATCGATATCTCGATAGAGCCTACAAAGAGTGTATACATTTTCTGGCGGATTAACATGTAGATCTGGGTCATACAAGTCTTAGGACTGAAGACAACAGCCAGAATAACAACAACACATTAACGAACTAAAGCGTGTGGTGAAAGCAGGGAAAAGTCATGTAAAACATTTTAGAAGACACGAAAAACTTAACTCCTGCCCTTTTGAAGTGTAGCCGAAAACGCGCTGGTCTAGCAACTGCCAAATACTGCGATTAAAGATCGAGGCGTGTTTGTGTCAGTGTTACCTCACTTGTTACAATAATGTACAATGTGACGCGTTTGAAAAGGAAATCTTTAACGAAAATCACGTTGAAAGTATCGACGGCCGCTAAATGAAACACTTATTTTTTACTCCATTTTCAATCAAAATCCATCATCCTCCGAAACAGAAATCAACACCTGAGCATCTTTGTACACCAACAATTATGTCGTTGCAGTTGTTCGTTCTGTGGAAGATAATTATTAAATTTTCGATAGCAACAGTTGTAATCTAGCACTCGTTGCTAAAGACGTTGAATCTGATGTTATCGATGGTAAATAATTTTAATGCGTTTGTTGATACTTGCCGATGTCGAAACAATTTATTCATTGAGATACTGAGGTAATCGTTTCTATCAGTTAATGCTCGGAACTGGTAGCGAAATTAAGCCACTCATCTTGGGACACTTCACTTGAAGTATTCAACAGCTATGCAAAAGTGCTTGTCTAAAATACTAAACACTTAAATACGAGGGGCGTTCAGAAAGTAAGCTCCGATCGGTCGCGAAATGGAAACGACTATGAAAATCCGATAAAGCTTTGCACAGCTGTGTTGGGTAGTGTCTCTAGTATAACCCCAGTTAGCATCACGTCGCTCTTCTCATTTCTGAGCTCGCAGTGAGTGCGTAAAGATGTCTAGAAAATAGTGTCTGCCGCCAAGTACGAGGGCCTGGTGAGAAATTTCGCCTGAAGCTATGCAGCTAACATTACATAACTGTCGTGCTGTTTCGTCTTCACGACAATTCTCAGCCGCATTCTGCAGGGGCAATGAAGATGCTCCGGCATCGTTTTCAAATGGAAATGTTAACCCACAATACAGTCCGCAATTGTCTCCCCCTGAGTTTCATCTCTGGTCACATGAACCGCTGTCTTTGAAGACAACATTTTGACACAGACAACGAGGTGTAGGCCAGCGTGGAGAATTGGCGGAAAGCACTGGCGGCTGCCTTCTATGATGAGGCTATTGAAAAGTTGGTACAACGCTATGACAAAAGTCTAAGTCAGAACGGCGACTACGTAGGGAAGTAGCTGAAAGGAGTAGCTAATTGTTACAAGTAAAACATTTCTGATGTTCACTGTGGTTTCAATTTGGCAATCAATCGGAGCTTATTTTCTGAACAGGCCTCGTACTTTTTCCAATTTCCTGTGCCCTCTTCCAAAGGACTGCGATGACGCCTGGGCGGCAGGCAACCTCATCGTCTTCGAGGTTCGTGCGGTTGCCTTCTCAAAGGGGCATTCTGGACACACAAAAGGCTGGAGGGAGTATAAAATGTCAGTAGGTAGCGAAATGTTTAGATATAATTTTTCTTTTTGTGTTTATTTATTTGCCATTTGTAATTTTTAGTTATCTTTAATTATGTTATCTGAAATTTGCACGTGTTAAATATGTCTAAATCTTGTGCATGAATCTGTTGTGTAATCCAAGTTTCATGACCAGAGAAATTAAAAACAAAGTAAAATACAGGGGACTAGTGCAGGGTTGATAGGTGTGTGTGGAAGAACGTGTAATGCCGTTTTTTAGGGCTGATTAGTGATCGATTCACCACAGAAGCAAAAAATATCATATGGGCTGGCCAGAAATAGTCTGAATAGCTAGTAATAGTGGTACACGGCAGGTTATGCTGAGAAAGAAGTGTTAAGAAAAAAATTCCATACCTTGCTCCGTTTCCGAGTTAATTAGCATTGAAGTTAGCCAATCAGGCCTATGTGCACGCAAATTCAAGCGGCCTGCCAGATTTAGTGTCGATTGTTCTCATAGTGTAGATGATAGCGCACGACACTGGTGTATCTTTGGCCCGGGTTCGACACTTACTGCCGTCCTATGAGCAATTTTTGTATTGTTCTCTTGTTCGGTTTTAGGAAACCAAGCGGTGAACACGTTTTGCGACACCATCTCTGGCCGGCGCCATGCACTAATTGGCTAACTTCGATGCTAATATATCTCGCAAACGGCGCAACGTATCGAATTTTTTTTTCTAATGATTGTTTTTCCACAGAAGCTGCGCAGCAACACCATTTCAAGCTGTTCAGACCTTTTCTGAGGCCCTGTAGAAACGGCCACAAACATTTATCTATGCCCAACATAGTTTAAAGTGAGTGTTCCCTGTAGCAGTAACGTTTAACAGGAACTGCTGAGGTGCGTGTGTATCCGTTATGATAATCAAACGTTATTTAAAACGGGCGTATATACGAGGGTGAGTCAAATGGAAACCTTAAATATTTTTTAAATATTATTTATTGTGCAGAAGTGGTACAAAGCTGTATCACTTTTCAACATAATGTCCCCCATGCTCAATGCAAGTCCTCCAGTACTTACAAAGTGCATAAATTCCTTTAGAAGAAAATTCTTTTGGTAGTCCACGCACTCACTCACGCACCGCGTGGCGTATCTCTTCATCAGAACGGATCTTCTTTCCTCCCATTGTGTCTTTGAGTTGTCTAAACATATGGAAATCACTTGGGGCAAGGTCTCATGAGTATGGTCGATGAGGAAGACACTCAAAATGCAGGTCTGTGATTGTTGCAACTGTTGTACGGGTAGTGTAGGACTGTGCATTGCCATGTTGCAAAAGGACACCTGCTGACAGCAATCCGCGTCGCTTTGATTTGATTGCAGGCCGCAGATGATTTTTTATGAGATCTGTGTGTGATGCACTGGTGACAGTGGTCCCTCTAGGCATGTAATGCTCCAAAATAACGCCTTTTTCGTCCCAAAAGTGAGTCAGCATAACCTTCCCTGCTGATGGTTCTGTTCCAAACTTCTTTGGTTTTGGTGATGAGGAATGGCGCCATTCCTTGCTCGCTATCTTCGTCTGCGGTTGGTGGAAATGAACCGAGGTTTCGACCCCAGCAACGATTCTTGCAAGGAAGCCATCACCTTCTCGTTCAATGCGCCGAAGAAGTTCAAATGGTTGAAATGGCTCTGAGCACTATGGGACTCAACTTCTGAGGTCATCAGTCCCCTAGAACTTAGAACTACTTAAACCTAACTAACCTAAGGACATCACACACATCCATGCCCGAGGCAGGATTCGAACCTGCGACCGTAGCGGTCTCGCGGTTCCAGACTGCAGCGCCTAGAACCGCACGGCCACTTCGGCCGGCGCCGAAGAAGTTCTTCACAAGCATCAACACGTCGTTCTCTCATTTGAGGAGTCAGCTGCCATGGCACCCATCTTGCAGACACTTTGTGAAACTGGAGCACATCATGCACAATGTGGTGTGCTGACCCATGACTAACCTGTAAACATGCTACACTGTCATTCAGTGTCACTCGGCGGTTTTCCTTCACTATAGCTTCTGTGGAGTCACAACTCGTTGTGCCTGACCTGGATGAGGAGCATCTTCCACTGAAGCGACCATTTGCGAACTTCCTATTCCGTTCGTAGACTTACTGCTGTGACAAACATGCATCACCGTACTGAACCTTCATTCGTCGATGAATTTCAGTAGGTTTCACATCTTCACTATGCAAAAACCGAAGAACATAACGCTGTTCTTCCCTGGTTCAAGTCGCAAGTGGGGCGGCTATCTTTATACCGATACTGCGACGGTATGTGCGCATGTGCACTATGCTGCCACCTACAGGCCGTTCTGCACCCTGTTTGTAGCACGCTTACCAACTTACAGGATAACGGCGCGACATTTCGATTTGTTATTACAAATTTAACGCTTTCATTTGACTCACTCTCGTACAAGCAGTGTTATGGAGCGAGAACCATGCACGAGAAGTGGAAGTATGTCGAATTTAGAGGGATTCGTAATAACTGATTTGGTGAAATAACGGCTGAAGGAGTCAAATGAAGCCAGTGTTTGGGTGAATGTAAATGCCATATACTGTGCTTTGTGATAAAATTCTGATCAGCTCGCCGCGCTTATCATAAATACGAAAACGATTGCGACCAATCGATCTATTACAAGTCGTTTGTTTCAAATGAAAACTGCTTTGTTCGTCATAACTTAAATTCTGATTTATAAAACTTGAGACTAACGTAACGTAACAGACACTTCAGCCACTACGCAGAACTGTTAGAAACTATCCGGTGGTTTCCACAATGATCTTTTTATTTATATCTGAAAAAAAACTAAACTCCGTTCAAACAGGCCTCGGAAAGCCCAACGGTACCGACCGACCGCCGTGTCATTCTTAGGCGATAGGCACCACTGGATGCTGGTGTAGAGAGGCATACGGTCAGCACGCCATTCCGTCGGTCGTTGTCAGTTTTCGTGACCGGAGCCGCTGTTTCTCAGTCAAGTATCTCCTCAACTGGCCTCAGAATGGTTGAGTGCACCCCAATTGCCAACAACGCCTGCCTGACCCAGAGGGTCACCCAACCAAGTGCTACGCAAGCCCGACAGCGCTTAACTTCGGTGATCTGACAGGAACTGGTGTTGGCTGTACTTATATTTACTTCGTCAGACTTCTTCATGTGCTTCAAATTTTTCTATTTGATTTCTCTTTTAGAAACTAGCCCGAGATTTACAAACACGTATTGGAAATCAAGACCAGTGACACAATAGGTTTTGTGGGGGATGGTTTCCGGCAATTCATCCTGCCTTTTGAAGCTGTTGATGTACACCAATAAAATCTGGTCTGGGGATAAAAAATATCACGAATCTGACAATAACAGTGCTGGTGGGAATTAACTCCCTATTAACTCCCAGGATGTTGACACTAGCTCACAAAGAAACAAGAAAAACGGTATGCAGCGAACTTTTGGAACAGTACGAGAATGGTGGAGATGAATTTCTTGGAAGAATTGTGACAGGTGATGAAACATGGCTCCATCAATACAAGTAGTACAGCTCTGCTTCCTCCGTTTTTTCCCCAACATTTGAGGCTTTAATGAAACAAATTAGTTACACATGTATCATTCAAAGTATGAGGGTCACTCTAAAAGAAATTGACACTATTTTTTGTAAAAATACAGTTTTCATTCCGTGTGTGTGAAAGTTTTACAGTGTGTAGATACATCCTTCCCACTTATTTTCAAACTTAGTTCAACCTGTTCCTTTGAGTGGCGCCTTGACAGCATGTCTTCAAAATGGCTGCTACACTTGACGTTCGTCAGAAGCAACGTGCTGTAATAAAATTCCTGTGCTGTGAAAACGAGACAGTGCAAAACATCCACAAGAGGTTGAAAAAGGTGTACGGAGATGCTGCTGTCGATCGCCGTACAGTTAGTCGGTGGGCTAGCAGGCTGCGTGACGAAAGCGGGCGCGGCAATATTGAGGATTGTCCTCGCAGCGCCAGGCCTCTTACTGCACACACTCCAGACAATGTGCAGAGAGTTAACGAATTGGTGACTGCTGACAGACGCATCACAGTGAACGAACTGTCACGCTACGTTGGGATAGGAGAAGGAAGTGTTTGCAGAATACTGAAAGTGTTGGAGTTAAAAAAGGTTTGTGTCAGATGGGTTACCAGGATGTTGACAGTAGCTCACAAAGAAACAAGAAAAACGGTATGCAGCGAACTTTTGGAACAGTACGAGAATGGTGGAGATGAATTTCTTGGAAGAATTGTGACAGGTGATGAAACATGGCTCCATCATTTTTCACCAGAGACGAAGAGGCAATCAATGGAGTGGCATCATGCAAATTCACCCAAGAAAAAAAAATCAGAACCACACCTTCTGCTGGAAAAGTTATGGCTACGTTGTTTTTCGATTCCGAAGGACTTTTGCTTGTGGACATTATGCCAAGTGGAACCACTATAAATTCTGAAGCATATGTGACGACACTGAAGAAAAAGCTCGACTGAGTCGTGTTCGACCACATCGGGAAAAGCAGGATGTTTTTCTGTT
The DNA here is from genome assembly GCF_021461385.2 of Schistocerca piceifrons. Taxonomy (NCBI): domain Eukaryota; kingdom Metazoa; phylum Arthropoda; class Insecta; order Orthoptera; family Acrididae; genus Schistocerca; species Schistocerca piceifrons. Next base: position 142,483,532 of record NC_060146.1, on the reverse strand, counting down.
GCACGACAATGCACGGCCACATGTCAGTCAAAAAACCGTGGAAGCGATCACAAAACTCGGATGGACAACACTGAAACACCCGCCTTACACCTGGCTCCATGTGACTATCATCTCTTTGGGAAACTGAAAGACTCTCTTCGTGGAACAAGGTTTGAAGATGATGACTCCCTTGTGCACGCTGCTAAACAGTGGCTCGAACAGGTTGGTCCAGAATTTTACTGTGCGGGTATACGGGTGCTGGTTCCAAGATGGCGTAAGGCAGTTGAGATGAAAATTGTGTGGAGAAATGAAAACATTGTTCCTAAAGGATCTATCTACACACTGTAGAACTTCCAAACATGTAGAACAAAAGATTGATTTTAAAAAAAATAGTGTCCATTTCTTTTGGAGTTATTGTTGTTGTCTTCAGTCCTGCGACTGGTTTGATGCAGCTCTCCATGCTTCTCTATCCTGTGCAACCTTCTTCATCTCCCAGTACCTACTGCAACCTACATCCTTCTGGATCTGCTTAGTGTATTCATCTCTTGGTCTCCCTCTACGATTTTTACCCTCCACGCTGCCCTCCAATACTAAATTGGTGATCCCTCGATGTCTCAGAACATGTCCTACCAGCCGATCCCTTCTTCTAGTCAAGTTGTGCCACAAGCTCCTCTTCTCCCCAATTCTATTCAATACCTCCTCATTAGTTACGTGATCAACCCATCTAATCTTCAGCATTCTTCTGTAGCACCACATTTCGAAAGCTTCTATTCTCTTCTTGTCCATACTAGTTATCGTCCATGTTTCACTTTCATAATACTTTCAGAAACGACTTCCTAACACTTAAATCTATACTCGATGTTAATAAATTTCTCTTCTTCAGAAACGATTTCCTTGCCATCTCCAGTCTACATTTTATATCCTCTCTACTTCGACCATCATCAGTTATTTTGCTCCCCAAATAGCAAAACTCCTTTACTACTTTAAGTGTCTCATTTCATAATCTAATTCCCTCAGTATCACCCGACTTAATTCGACTACATTCCATTATCCTTGTTTTGCTTTTGTTCATGTTCATCTTATACCCTCCTTTCAAGACACTGTCCATTCCGTTCAGCTGCTCTTCCAAGTCCTTTGCTATCTCTGACAGAATTACAATGTCATCGGCGAATCTCAAAGTTTTTATTTCTCCTCCATGGATTTTAATACCTACTCAGAACATTTCTTTTGTTTCCTATACCGCTTGCTCAATATACAGATTGAATAACATCGGGGAGAGGCTACGACCCTGTCTCACTCCCTTCGCAGCCATTGCTTCCCTTTCATGTCCCTCGACTCATATAACTGCCATCTGCTTTCTGTACAAATTGTAAATAGCCTTTCGCTCTCTGTATTTTACCCCTGCCACCTTCAGAATTTGAAAGAGAGTATTCCAATCAACATTGTCAAAAGCTTTCTCTAAGTCTACAAATGCTAGAAACGTAGGTTTGCCTTTCCTTAATCTTTCTTCTAAGATAAGTCGTAGCGTCAGTATTGCCTCACGTGTTCCAACATTTCTACGGAATCCAAACTGATCTTCCCCGAGGTCGGCTTCTATCAGTTTGTCCATTCGTCTGTAAAGAATTCGCGTTAGTATTTTGCAGCCGTGACTTATTAAACTGATAGTTCGGTAATTTTCACATCTGTCAACACCTGCTTTCTCTGGGATTGGGATTATTATATTCTTCTTGAAGTCTGAGGGTATTTCGCCTGTCTCATACATCTTGCTCACCAGATTGTAGAGTTTTATCAGGACTGGCTCTCCCAAGGTTGTCAATAGTTCTAGTGGAATGTTGTCTACTCCCGGGGCCATCGCTGGCTACTACTTTCTCCCATCTTTCGGGCAGTGTACGACTCCCGCGTCGAAAAAATCGTTCATATTTTGAAGCGATCCACGAATAGATCCAATTTGTGACTTCTTCATGAGATCGGAAGTGTCGGCCAGCCAGGCCATGCGCCATTGATCTAAACAGGTGATAGTCAGAGGGAGCATTGTCTGAAGAATACGGCGGGCGGGGTAGGGCTTCCCATTTTAACGTTTCCAAGTACGTTTTGACCTCTTTTGCAACGTAGAGTAGAGCGTTGTCGTGCTGCAAAATCGCTTTATCGAGCCTCTCGCTGTATTGCGGCCGTTTGTCTTTTAATGTTCTGCTCAAAAGCGTTAATTGCGTTGGATAACGAGCACATGTGATTGTTTCACTTGGTTTTAACACCTCACAGTACACGACACCGAGCTGGTCCCACCAGATGCAGAGCATGATCTTGGAGCCGTGAGTATTCGGTTTGGCCGTCGACGTGGAAGCATGGCCGGGATATCGCCGTCATTTTCTGCGTTAGGGTCATCTTCATGAATCCATTTTTCGTCCGCGCTCACAGTGCGAAGCGGAAATCCCATCCGTTTTTGCCTCTGAAGCAACTGTTTACAAACACGCAAACGCCGTTCAACGTCTCTTGGTTTCTGCTCAAGTTTCTTCTTTCTGAATCATGCCCATAGCCTTGAGACGTTTTTAAATGGCTTGCTGTGTCACTCCCACAAATCGTGCCACTTTTTTTTAGTATGACTCGAGTCTTCACTCAGAAATGTCTCCAGTTCTTCTTCTTCGAAAACATTCTCTCTTCCACCACTATGCCGGTCTACGACGTTAAAATCACCGTTGTTGAAGCGTTGAAACCACTCACGACACGTTCTTTCACTAATAGCGTCCTTACCATATGCACTTGAGACCATTCGGTGAGACTCAGCCAATGTTTTCTTCATACTGAAACAAAACAGTAGCACCTCCCACAAAGGACGAGAATTAGGCTCGTAAACTGACATTTTCAATCAAGAACAACTTTATGATGCAGACACAAATCGACTAATGTTTGAATGAGGTTATGTCGACCGAGGTCCAAGCTAACTGCCTGACGTCTGCGGTCTGTTTCTTTCGACCACTGCTTACCGTTGTCGCCACCTATCGGCAAACGGCGGAAGCAAAGTTGGACACCTTTTAGAAAACCAGTTTTCATGAAACAAAAAAACATTTTGTCCCTTACAGTCGTAGAGTTGTTATGCACTGGTGAAATTCAACGTAAGCACCCACATTACCTACCAGTTTCCGTAAACGAATGTGGAGTTTAGCGACAGACATCGTTGTAGGATGTTTTCGCGAGCTTGCAAAGGCTCTTGAAGAATTCAGCTTCTTGAACGTGAAAGACTGTGCAGTGTTTAGTCGCTCAGCTGATAAAGTTACAAAAAATAAATGTTCAGTGAAATATAGATCAACTGTAACTTTCAGATACTGAACATCTTCTTCTGGTCTCACTAATCAGTCTACCAATAACCGAATTTAACAATATGCGTTGGCTCTGAGCACTATGGGACTTAACTTCTAAGGTCATCAGTCCCCGAGAACTTAGAAGTACTTAAACCTAACTAACCTAAGGACATCACACACATCCATGCCCCAGGCAGGATTCGAACCTGCGACCGTAGCGGTCACGCGGTTCCAGATTGTAGCGCCTAGAACCGCACGGCCACCCTGGCCGGCAACAATATGCGTGACTCATTCTGTGTGAAGATGTGTAGCACATTGTCAAGAATGTTTATTTAAATATTTCTTTATTCTCGTATGTACTTAGTATTTTCTTGATATATTTATTTCTAATAACTTTTTATTGATATCAGACATGACATATCATTTTATTTTTTTCTTCTTGTATGTACTTATTATATTACATTAATATTTCTTTTTATTATATTTTTACTTTTTATTTTAGCTACTTACGCATGATGCTTTGCATATCTGAACATCTCCAATATACAAGCATGTTACGTAACAGCACTTACACAAAAAAGAAAACCTAATTGCTGGACATAAAAAAATTACTTATGAAAATAAATCAATGTTATATTTACTTTATTTTGAGCTTTAGATCATTGTGGTTAAGTAAATAAAAATTAGCAAATAAAAAAACTACAGAATACCATAAATACAGATAATATTAATTAAAATCGAATTAATGTACAAAAACACATAAATAAATGAGTACAAAAATGTGATACGGAGTTGTTCTTCACATTTTCCAGGTTATCTTCACCAAAGGTTTCATCATGCAGTAGAGTCAAATATGGGCGAGATTTAACTTAGGTGGCTACTTTGCTTTCTGCACCAGCACTTGATTAACCATGCGAGAAGATAAACACATGAAAAAAAAGTTTTACATCACCTTGCTTCCAAGAGTACCGGAACTTGTAGAGAAAACTGGAATAGAGATCAACATAAACATCATTTCCGCCCTTTTTAATGCTCATGAAAACCACACATTGAATGTTGTACCACCATACAGCAATACCTTCACAGGTGGTGGTCCAGATTGCTGTACACACCGGTACCTCTAATATTCAGTAGCACGTCCTCTTGCATTGATGCATGCCTGTAATCGTCGTGGCATATTATCCACAAGTTCATCAAAGCACTTTTCGTCCAGATTGACCCATTCCTCAACGGCGATTCGGCGTAGATCTCTCAGAGTGACTGGTGGCTCACGTCGTCCATAAACAGCCCTTTTCGATCTATCCCAGGCATGTTCGGTAGGGTTCATGTCTAGGGAACATGCTAGCCACTTTAGTCGAGCGATGCCGTTATCCTGAAGGAAGTCATTCATAAGATGTGCACGATGGGGGTGCGAATTGTCGTCCATGAAGACGAATGCCTCGCCAACATGCTGCCGATATGGTTGCACTATCGGTCGTAGAATGGTAATCACGTATCGAACAGCCATTAAGGCGCCTTCCATGACCACCAGCGGCATACGTCGGCCACACATTATTCCACCCCAAAACAGCAATGAACCCCCACCTTGCTGCACTCGCTGGACAGTGTGTTTAAGGTTTTCAGCCTAACCGGGTTGGCTCGAAACACGTCGACATTTGTCTGGTTGAAGGCACATGCGACACACATCAGTGAAGAGAACGTGATGCCAATCCTGCGCAGTCCATTCGGCATATTGTTGGGCCCATATGTACTGCGCTGCATGGTGTTGTGGTTGCAAAGATGGACCTCGCCGTGGACGTCGGGAGTGAAGTTGCGCATCATGCAGCCTATTGCGCACAGTTTGAGTCGTAACACGACCACCTGTGGCTGCACTAAAAGCATTATTCAACACTGTGGCGTTGCTGTCAGGGTTCCCCCAAACCATAATCCGTAGGTAGCGGTTATCCACTGCAATAGTAGTCCTTGGCGGGTCTGAGCGAGGCATGTCATCGTCAGTTCCTGTCTCTCTGTATCTCCTCCACGTCCGAATAACAGCGCTTTGGTTCACTTCCTGGCACAAAGTAACAATGCGGACGCGATCGAACCGCAGTGTTGACCGTCTACGCAAGGTTGAACTACAGACAACACGAGCCGTACACCTCCTTCCTGATGGAATGACTGGAACTGATCGGCTGTCGGACGTCCTCCGTCTAATAGGCGCTGCTCTTACATAGTTATTTACATCTTTGGTCTGGTTTAGTGACATCATTGGTCAAAGGGACTGTGTCTGTGATACAATAACCACAGTCAACTTCTATCTTCTGGAGTTCTGGGAACGGGAGTTATGAAAATTTTTTTAATATGTGTAGTAACCACATTATGCCATAACCATGCGTGAACTTGGAGAGGTGTGGTCTATTACCTACCTTTCCATTATAACATGATTAGTAAGGAAGAAGGAAGGAGGGAAGATTGGGTTTAACGGTCGGTCGACATCGAGGTCATTAGAGACACACCACAATCTCGGATTTTGTCAAGGATGGTGAAGAAAATGGGCCACACCCTTTAAAAGAAACCATGCCGGCATTTGCATGGAGCGACTTAGGAAAATCACGGAAATCTGGATGGACTGACGCAGATTTGAACCGTCGTCATCCCGAATGCGAGTCCAGTGTGCTAAATGCTGTGAACACGATTTGTAGCGCTTAAGTTTGTGCATATAGTGATCCTGTAACAACTGGTTCTCACTCAAGCATTTATCTCTACTTGCATGGCAGCTTACAGCTCGCAAGTCTAAGTGTCCATAACTAATGAACACACATTTTCAGTAACTCGCCAGCAGCCACAAAAGCTATCAACAAAGTATAGTTTAAAAGGAAATGAAAGTTTTTATTGGCAGCCAACTCCTTCTACTTCACTGATGAATGTTTAGAGGAACCAAATTAATTGCACGTATTGTTAATGAAATCATATAATGTGTCATGTATAATCTGATTTCTGCACATTTCTGCCGCCATTAACAATAGTCAAACCTGTCCCTAACCAAATAAAAAGAATAGCAGTAAAAAAATACTTTTATAAAAGTGTACCTTATTATTTATATTTTCTTGAGGATCTCCCTGCATTAAGAACAGAATTCTTTTTAAGAACCACGCTGTAGAAACCTTTACATGTGAGTCTCAAATACATCTGAACACATGTCTCGGCTTTCACAAGTTCAACGCACTCATTACACTAATCGCTCGTTCAAATAGTTCACGACAAGAACTGTACTATCAGGAATTGCGAGGACATGCTCCATATTTTGAACAAATTTGGTGCATTTGCTTTTCGAAAAGCTCACTCCACACTTTACAAAAATTATTATCCTTCCCATCAAGATCTGATACTACCGATTTCAAAACAGAATACTCTTGACAGAGGTCGCTTACATCGAAACTAATTTTCAATTTCTTTCCCACTTCAGCCAAGTTATTAAATGAAAATAGTTTTGGTTGAGGTAAATCAAGCAAGGACACAATTATATCTATACTTTCATTTCCACTAAGGTTGTACCATATATTAAGATAGTTTAATCAGCTGTCATAAACAAATGTACAGTTTTTTATTAGAATATTGTTTTATTCATCTGCAAGGTGTTCTAAAGACATATTAACTTCAAATCCGTAAAACTTATTTTCTTTATGACCTTCTATTTGTTTCTTCACTCCCAACACAAACTCGTGAACATATGTGGAAAGTCCGTCCTCCTTTCCCAAAAGTCTAATTGCTTTAGAAAATACAGCTTACATTGTTTTTTTAAAAAATACGGGAAACAGTCTGATAATGTTGGTGATTACCCGTTTATTTGGTTTTATTGAGAACTTAGGGCGTGTGTATTTTCTTCACCCTGTGCTACGTAATACATTTTTCAAAACTCGCCACACCTTAACAAGGCTCTCCAAAACAATCACACAACAGTGTGTGGCAATTTTTCACTATAGTCATGCTGAGTAAACTCGCAAAATGGTTTCGTTTCCTTGGAAGTTTCTGATGAGACGGAACGTCTGAGGATATTTCAAGAACTAGACTAGACATATCTTAGAATCTTGAATCGGAGCTTAGCACAATTATGTGACGTATGACAACAACAATTGGCTTTAAGTTTGTGTTTTCTTCTTTTAATCTAATAAAGACAGAATTATATTTACCGAAATTAACTGAAGCATTGTCGGCTGAATAAGAAACTACAGTACATTCCTTAGTGTTAAATCCTTTTCCAATAAAAGAGATTTTAGCTTGATATTTTACACATTTTGTGGCTCTGCGCTCGGCAACCGTGTATGCAGTTATAAAAAATGTAACAGTCAGCACACGGTTGCTGTGTATGTACAGGTCTTAGCCGGCCACAGCAGTTAACTTGTGCCGCCAGTTGCAACAATGGTTTTATCATTCTGTGATAACTTTCTTTTTTATTACGACCTTTATTCTTGACTCATGGAACACAAACATGTCATTTGACGATAACACTGTTGCTGAAATTTAAAAGTTGTTATGTGATTTCATGCAACTCTTACCATTCCGATAAAGATAGTCTTAGAAGTATCGAAACCTGGTTAATGTGTTTTTTAAAAAAGTTGTGTGCAACCGGCTAGCTGAAGATTTTAGTGTATATCTTCATGGAACACAAGAACTTCGTTACGTTATACCTTGTGTTTGGAGAAGTGTGTCACAACAATTGGATAATATTTTTTATTGTTCATATTTGAAGTGTCTGATGCTAATGAAAACGGAATTATTTGTTTTTATTCGGTTAGTAGCTTCTCTTTAGCCGAAGGTTGAATCGCATCTTTCAGTAACGCCACACTTTCAGTTCGGCCGCATCTTGCTTTCGTTACGACAGAGGAGTCTGTGGAAACATGTGAATATCGCTTATCACCACGATCTTGAGAACTGTAGGAATGATGAGTCAAAGATAATTATTACCGTGATTTTGTCGTCTTCTGCAGGAAATTGTTTTGGCAAGAATTTAAGAAGAGTCTGACTTCTCTTTTGTGTCATTATTTCGCTTTGTGCCTTTCTGATTATGTTTATTCACATCCTTCACGACGACATATTTAACGGTAAGTGAAGTACTGCTTATTCTGCACTTACACATACACTAATAATGACCAACTTTTTGTAACCATTCCTTGCAATTTTCGTCCTGTAACCATTATTCATTGAACGAACTTAGATATTGTCTGTTCATTTCACTCTTAGCACTCAGTATTCTAAATTATGAAAACTAGTCTATTCGCTCGCGGCCCAACAATTGACGGTAAATTGATAACTAACAATGAACAAAAAAAAAAGAAATAGACGTTGTTAGTTGACACTTTAATACGATTTGTCAGTGTTTGATAATGTGCTAGCCGAATGCTAGAGACGCATCAGAAATTTAGTGTTTTACTACAATAAGAACTTAATATTCGAAAATTATTGAAAGTGATTGATTCCAAGACTTTCCTTTCTTAATAAGGGAGTTCTAACTCCCTCTCTCTTAGCCCAACTGACTATTCCCCTTCTTTCAAATCTCGCCGCCCATCTCAAAACAACACTCACTTTTGGTAATGCAGCAACATGCCCTATAACCTCGGACAAACTTGAAGGAAGTTACACGACATTATTTGCACTAAACAGAAAGACATGCAGACGAGCACCAAATGCTGCTAATGAGAGGGAACCATTATTGTATAATTTGTTTAGGGATTTTCTGTAGTTGGAGGACTATGATTGAGTGCCCGTTATGTGTCCCAAGGAGTTATGTATCTCAAGGACCGTCTTGAAAGTTTTGAAGACAAGAGTCAGTAACAGTTCCGAGACAGCTGACAGGATACTTTTATGGTATGGAGTGGGAAACTGTTAATTGTTCAAGAAGGTGGAAAATATGAGATGGTAGACACACTTGGATTTTTTTTTATTTAAACAATTTATTAACACTTCATTTCGTTTACAAAATATTTTTCACACAAAAACTTTAAGTAAAAATAAAAAGCTATTCATAGTACAATGAAACAAAATGCAATTACAAGTAATAAAACAAAGAGAAGCATATTTCGAAGTAGAAAAATAAATTCAAAACAGTTGTCTTCTTAACAGAAAGTAATAATCGTCCTTCTTAAATTACTAGCTCTCGTAAGCGATTGGAAATTCTTCTTATACAAATTAAATAAAACTTTAATAAGAATGAAAAAAAAGCAATAAAATTGTGGGAACTGGAAGTTTGCATCGTGGATAATATGGTCCTACACAGCGTTTATGCTTCTGAACTGCGAGTCTATGTGCTGCTATGATTCTTACAATACATCATTCTATTCCTTCCTTGCGAAATACTATTTTTAGCATGGATAGAGACAGAATATCGCAGTTGCTGGATGTGTTCAGTGGTGGTGAAAATTAGGAGAAGGGTAGAGAGTATCAATAAAAGAAGTGTAAATATGAAAGGTGAGCAGCCATTTGAACAACACAGAGGTAAGGTACTGCAAGGTTCTATCTGTAGTACATGAGAGGGGTTGCTTAGAAAATAAAAAGGCTTTGTGGTAAACTGCTTAACGTAGTGAACATGAACTGAATAGGGTTTTTAAAAACTTCCCAGCAATTTGGTAGATTCGCATGTGTGGCGAAAAGTTGAGTGTATATTGTTAACAGAACAATGAATCCATCTGAGTGAAAGAAAAGTGTCATTTTGTACTCTAAGGACTGATCATGTCTAGTTGATACTTTCTGTACATTTCACTGACAAAATGAGAAACCCACGGGCCACCGAGGGTGAAGTAGTCACAATGTCTGTGAAAATGTAGCAGATTGACAGTCATTGTTCCATGACTTTTTGAGTGGTAAGCGAGGCCAGCTACCCCAGGACATAAACTACGAGAGGTGGGGAGAGCCAAACAGCATAGGATTATGTGGAAGTTTAATGAAGTCCTCGGTTGTGTCTCAAGTGAAGATGTTACTCATGAATGAATAAAGGATGGGAAAGAATATGTTCATTACAACCAGCTGTACTTCACGTTTTATAACGTTAAACCCGTCATTAGGCCAAAGTTTTTAATTACTTAATTGACTTGGGTGTTTTTAGTTTATCTATGAATGGATATGCGTTTGTGACTGTGCTCAGCTTGGAAAATAAAATGTTGGCACAGTCTCTCTACAGGAACAAGGCTTTATCATCAGAAATATTAACACACTAGAATTTTCATTACATGAAATAAAATTACAAATGTTCATCCACGTCTAGTTTATGAAAGGTGATAAACATAAAGACACATCAAGGCAATAAAAATTTCATTGTCCTCTCCCTGCTCACCATGTCTTTCAGATGTGGCCCATCAACACCTGTTCTTCATATTTTTTTCCACATTTATGTGTTTTTTTTACCTAAAGTACATTGATATAAGAGCGACGATTTTTTGTGGATGGACGTTTATAAATGTGTTCATTGCAATGAAGGATTTTGTGTGTAGATCTTTTCAATAGCCAAGGAACATTTTTCTGAAAAGTGATAATCATGTCTAGCTGGACATAAATTTTATTTTTCAGCTGAAGCTTGTTTTTTAAACCATGGTGCAACAGTGTGAGATGTGCTATTGAAAATCGTATGACCTTGCCCTGTCAGCACTGGAGAATCAATTCATCTTTGCACTGACAGGGAGACTTACACTGGATGTTCTTAGGCTATGGAAAACTGAATAGATCGTCTCTGTGGTCTCATTATGTTATCCCTGTGAAAAGCATGTTAATTGTGGTCCATAGCGTAGATTCCAGCGTATCCTTGTGCATACATCAACATCCTAATGAGGACTTCATCACGATTGGCAGTTGCCAAGTCCAAAGGTGTACTCTGCCACCTATCCCACAATGTAGCATCAGCTCCCATGCACAAGAGGTTCAAGACAGTCATATCTTTCCCAAATATTACTGCCAGATGCAGAGGCGTCCTCTGCCAACTATCCCTCGCATTAACATTAGCCCCTGATCGGACCAGCCAGGGGATGCTCTGCCCAGAGCCTTTCTTCGCTGCCAGGTGGAGAGGAGTTCGCAGCCAGCTGTCGACGGCGCCGAGGTCAGCCCTCGCCGACAGCAGGCATTTCCCACACTCCACGTGGCCATTCTTGGCTGCCAGGTGGAGTGGAGTCCTCAGCCAGCTGTCGCAAGGGCTATGGTAGGCACGCATGTAGAGGAGGCACCTGACTGTCTGCTCGTGGCCCTGCTTGGCTGCCAGGTGCAACGCTGTCCTCCCCCAGTTGTCTGCAGCACCGGAGTCTGCCCCGCAGTGCAGGAGCCACCACACGGTGGGTTCACGACCGTCCTTCGCCGCCATGTGCAGAGCCGTCCTTCCCCAGTTGTCAGCGACCTCGGCGTCGGCCCCTGCCTTCAGCAGGCGCCTGACACACTTGTCATGGCCGTTCATGGCTGCCAGGTGGAGAGGACAGCGCTGCCACGAGTCGACCGCATTGACGGCTGCCCCGGCCCTGATCAGGAGCCTGAGAGCACGCCTGTGGCCCTCCCTGGCCGCCAGGTGCAGTGGCGTCCTCCCCCACTTGTTGCAGAGACTGGGATCTGCGCCAGCTCTCAGTAACAACACGACGGCCTCCTCGTGGCCTCTCTCCGCAGCCTTGTGGAGTGCTGTCTGCCTCTGCTGGTCTTCGTGGTACACATCAACCCCCGAATCCAGCAGGTGCTGCAGTTCTCTCACATCCCCAGACTCTGCTGCATTGTGGAGACTCATACCCATGATGTTGTTGTCAGCTGTCAGACTCGTCCCTGAAGAAAACAGAATAAATACAGGCATTGTAATTATGTGTAAAGAAACTGTACAGGGAGCTATAGAGAGTAAGTAAGATTTTGAGGAGTACTAGTCTTTAGTATCCTATCAACAATGAAGTCATTAGAGATGGGGGAAAAGCTCAGATTAAGGAATGATCAAGAAGGAACCATACTTTTGCCTTAGGCGATTTAGGAAACCATGGAAAACGAAATTAGTATGGCTGGACGTGAATCGTCTGCCCAAATACAAGTCCAGTGTTGTAAAAAGTGAAATCTATAGCGGAAGACAGAAATTGGAGCTGGAAAATGAAATCAGAATGGCTGGACGTGAATCGTCCATCAAATATGAGTCTAGTACCGAGTAAAAGCTGTGGCATATGACAGAGTTTGGAATTCATTGAACAAATAATTGAGAATGTAAGGTGCAAGTGCTATTCTGAGTTGAAGAGTGGGCACAAAAGACGAAATCATAATGGACCAAACTGAACTAGTCAAAATAGTGATGACTATAAAAAGAAGTTATCTGCAGTTACAAGGAAATAAATGGGAGCCAACAATTGGAAGCAAACTGAGAGAGGGTCATGCTGTCATTGCTGATGTTGCTGAACCCATTAGGAGGCAAGAGAATGTTCTCATTAGGAGAAACAAAACTGACCTTCTGCTATTCAGAGCACTAAATGTTACATCCGTTAATTGGGTAGATAGGTTACTGAATATAAAAAGAGATCAATAACTTGAAGTTAGATATTGTGGTAGAGGTGAAGTGTGGTGTTAGGAGGGACAGGACTTCTGGTCACGGCAGTACACGGTTATCAATACGAATAAAATAGGGATAATGAAGGAGTAGGTTGGTTGGTTGGTTGGTTTCTGGGATTAAAGGGACCAGACTGCTACGGTCATCGGCCTCGGAGTAGGTCTAACACTGAATAAGAAAACCAGTATGCAGATAAGCTAGTAAAACAGCATGGCGAACACATTATCATAGCACTTACAAATACAAAACTAACACCCACAATAGTAGTAAAAGTTTATATGCTTGATGAAAAAGTTGAACAACTGCATGATGAGATAAAATAAATTATTCAAACAGTTCAGGAAGATGAAAATGTAATTCTTGTAGAAAGAAGGAAAAACAGTAGGGGAATATTCATGGGAGGGGTGAATAAAATTGAAAGCCATGTAGTAGGACACAACATAAACATTGATAACACTTAGTTTAAGTATCATAGAAGAAGGTTCTGTACATGGAGATCTGGAACCACCAGAAGGTTTGAAATAGGTTACATATCGATAAAACAGAGATTTATGTCAGATTTTGAACTGCAGTCATTTGCAGGTGCAGTTGTTGGCCAGAATTTATTGTTAATGAGTCGCAATTGAAACTGAACACATTACAGAAAGAAAGAGTTCTGGAGACGGGTACTGGAGAAATGAAGGAACCAGAGTCTACTGACTGTTTCAGAAGTAGCATAAGGCAACGTTGGACCGAATGAGAGAAAGGAATACAATAGAAGACGAATGGATAGCTCTGAGAGATCAAAAGGGAAGACAGCATTGCATTATACAAGTAAACAGCAACATCTAGTAGAAATCCTTGGATAACAACAGCAGGTATTGCATTTAAATGACAAAAAGAGACAGTATGGAAATGCCACAAATGAGGAAAAGTGAATACAGATATCTAAAAAATTAAATTGACAGGAAGTGCAAAATATCAATGAAGTTATAGCTAAAGGAAAAATGCAAGGCTGTACACGCGTGCACAGCTACGGGAAAGATAGATGGCACCTGAGCAAACTAAGAGACTTGTGTAGGAAAAAGAAGCAACTGCATGAATATGAAGAATTCAGATGGAAAGCCAATAGTACAGGAGAGAAAGTTGAAAGGTGGAAAGAGGGTCTACACACGGGAGACAAACTTGAATACAATGTAATAGAAAGAGGAGAGGAAATAGGTGAAGATGAGATGGAAGATATGACATTGGGACAAGAATTTGACAGAGCACTGAAAGACCTAAGCTGAAATCAGACCCCTGGAGTAGACGACATTCTCTAAGAATTATTGAGATCCTTGTGAGAGCCATGCGCGACAAAATTAATCTACACATTGTGCAAGATATACGAGATACTAATCGTGTGTGGTCGGTATTTATGAGACTTAAAGTCTCACCTTTATCTATGATAATAATGTATGCCAAAGCAATGAATTAAGATTTGTACTGGCCCCAGAATTCGAACCTAGGACGCCTGCTTACTAAACAGGTATGCTGTTCACTATGCCGTACTGGTACTACAGACAGCACAGATGCATGTCTCCCTCAAAGATATAAATTTCCCTTCTAAACTGTCCAATACTGGAACAGCACTTCAGCAATTAGCGAATTGGGATTCATCCTGCCAGTACCCCCTTTCACTTATTTCTCAGATGCTATTCCATTATTGGAGAACATTGGCAATACCGATGCGAGTTTAGAAGGGGAACAGCAATGGGTTGAGGTGTGAGTTGAAATTTTTATCAGTGAGGAAGACGTGCTGGGGCAGTATGTGCAGGTGTGGTGACTGTAGTGCCAATGTTGCATAACAGATAACGCATCTACCCAGTAAACAAGAGACCTGGCTTCGAATCCTGATGCAGGTACAAATTTTAATTCATTGCTTTTGCTTACATCATTATCATAAGTGAGACAGGTGAAATATCTCCAGGCTTCAGACAGATTGTAATAATTGTAGTTCCAAAGAAGGCAGGTGCTCACCAGATTGCAAAATACTGACATGAATTATTTACAGAAATATGGAAAAACTTGTAGATTCCGCTCTTAGTGAAGATCAATTTTTATTCTGGGGAAATGCAGAAACCTACAGGGCAATACTGATTCAACAACGTAGAGATAGCCTGAAGAAAGGCAGGTTCACTTTTATTGCGTTACTAGATTTAGATAAAATTTTTTGATAAAACTGATTGGAATACACTGTTTGAAATGATGAAAATAGCAAGGATAAAATACAGGTGGTGAAAGGTTATCTATTACTTGCAGAGAAACTGCACTGCAATATCGTAAGAGCTGAAGTACGTGGAACGGAAGCAGTGGTCAAGAAGGGAGCAATACAGGATTCAACCTATCCTATATATAACTCAGTCTGTATGTTGATCAAGAAATGAAGTAAACCAAGGAGAAACTTAGGTAAGTAATTAAAGATCTGGGAGAAGTAATAAAAACTTAAGGCTTATTGATGTTATTGAGAATCTGTAATCAGAGATGCCAAAGTACCTGCAACATCAGTTGAAGGGAATGGATACTTTGTTTGAAACATGTTCGAAGATGAAACTCACCCAAAAAAAGACAGAAGTAATGAAGAGTAATAAAATTAAGGTAGATGATACTGAGGAAATTGGGTTAAAAGTAAGACACTGAATGAAATAAACGAGTTTTGCTGTTTGGGTAACATGACAACCGACAAAAGTCAAAGTATAGAGGATATAAACTACAGACTGGCAGTGGTGAGAAAAGAGCTTGTGGAAAAGAGAAATATTCTAGCATCTGAAGTACATTTGAGCACTCGAAAGTTCTTTCTGAAGGCATTTGTCTGGAATGTATTGTTATCCTGAAGTGCAGTGTGGACGATAAGCATTCCAGACAAGGAAAGAACAGAACCTTCGATAAGTGCCGAAGTGATAAGGAATACCACTCAATCCATGATAAGAAGATTGCAGCACTGCGTTGATATCAGTGGTCAATACTTCGAACACCTTCTGTAAATGGACGTTCATGCCACTTTTTTTACCCTCGCTGACCTTCAAAGACCTTACTGTTACACGTCATTGGATTAGTCTCAATAGCCGCTATCAGAAAATAAGAACCAAACTATAGCATCCCATTTAAAAAAGCAAATTTGACCTTCATATCTCTGACGCGACCTCGCCTAGCAACAGAAAACCAACGTCATATTGTGGCCCCCGTTGTCCCATGCAAAATTTGTCCCACAAACTTTGTAGCTATTATCATAATTTCGAAGTTTTTCTCGGTGGAAATAGTTAGTGACTCACCCTGAATATTACAGTATGTTAATAATTTTTACTTTTGGACCATATAATTACAACGAATGAAACAGTTTTTGTACCATATGCGTTGCGCCTTTATTCTTGGCGAGACATTTCCAGTGACCTGGAATATGTACATATCGTTATTTATACTACTTAGTTTACGTTTGGGATGTTGTATGTACAGGTTATCAACAGTTCCAGCAGTTTCCTTTTTTATAATGAGGATTTTAAGTTCTGCTTGCATGTTTCGTGGACATTGTTCTAAACGTTATGTTTTTATTCCCTTGCTTGCGCTGTTCTTCTCCTTATAATTACCATTCGAAATTTGTTTTCAGACTTCACAGTACTAGGAACGGAACATTCGTTTTGATGTTAAGTTTCGGTTGGTCTTGCCAACTATCGAATGCTATTGATAACAATTGAATGTTACTGCCAACTATTAAATGTGTTTTCTTGATATCTGTGATCTATTTTTGTATGTGCCTGAGTAAATCGGTTTTTATTTTGGTATGATTATATGACGGTCGGTCTCTCCCTCCCTCTCTCTCTCTCTCTCTTGGGTGATTTTTTTCACCATGTACAAGATAAGAGGATGCGAAACAAAAAAGGAAATGCATGGTTTCCATGCTAGAGACCATTTATTCAATTATACTTCGTTATAGAGAATGTGGTCTAATACGCCCTATACCATGCAGCCACTGTTACGGCATGCATGGTTACCTCCTGGAGGATGGTACTGTTTGCTCATCCTTCATGCCCTAGCGTCCTCTACTGCCGTAGTAATTGGTAATGTTGTGTTAGATTCACTTCTCTTGCTGACTCACCTTATAATATATGTGATACAGCACTGTACACAATGGTGTCGTATTCGAATCGAGTGCTCGCCAACACGGTGTTTACGTATAGAAAGGCAAATGGCAACGGGCGCCGATAACAACCACAGCATTCAGTGTTTGCAAAAGTGTTTCGCCGGTTTTTAAGAAAACAGGAAATCATGAAGGACGCATCCGCACATGCAAGCATGTGTTGAGGCACATGAAAACCATGTTCAACACATACTGCAACTATGGCTGCATGGTACAGCGTGTATTAGGCCGCAGTGCCTGTAACAATGTATGATGGAATTAACGGTCTCTAGCCTGGAAACCATGCATTTCTGGACATAAGTTCATTTGATCTTCATTTTTCCATATCCTCTCATCGATCAATCCCTAGAGCGCAAAAAATCACCTTGTGTGTTTGTGTGTGTGTGTATGTATGTATGTGGGTGTAGAATTTGTACACAATGCAAAAAATCACTGTGTGTGTGTGTGTGTGTGTGTGTGTGTGTGTGTGTGTGTGTGTGAGTGAGAGAGAGAGAGAGAGAGAGAGAGAGAGAGAGAGAGAGAGAGAGTGAGAGAGAGAGAGAGAGAGACAGAGAGAGAGAGTATGTATCTGTTTTAATTTGGCTGTATGTACAAGTGGAATAATTTTTATCTTATTTCATTTCTTAAGTTTAGAAGAGAATCTATATTGACGTGTGTCTGATCATTTATGATAAGTTTGTTCTCAGCAATGGTTTTCTTGGTTCTGACAGTTTTTCTGAATTTGTATAAGGTATTTTTATGGCTGTTTACGCTATTATTATTACATCTTGTACCATGTTCGTAGGATGGTGGTTACGAGGTTTTAAGTGCTCTGCAACAGTGGAATGGTTTTGTTTTCGTACTTCAAACTGTTCAGTGTACTGTCTTTGACATTAAAGTTTGTTCATCCTGATCCCTGAAACTTCTCACTGTTGATTGTTAGTTGGCTTAAGTTTGATTGGAGAGTTTCCAAAACTTTATATGCTATTTAGAAGTCCTGTTTCTTAGTATATATGCAACTCTGTGTGTTAATTATGTGTGTATGTCATTGTGTACCATCTGCTTCTTTTCTGTGTCGTGCCATCATCGCGTTCGTGTATTGCATGTGTTTGTGGGTTAGTGGCTTGTTAATTTTCTTGCATTCACGAAATGTTGGATATGTTGTGTTGTTTTGTATATGTGTTTTTATTTTTTGATGTGTGATACGCCCATTGTTCCCAGCTATTTGTATGACTGTAGTCATTCATTTTTCATTGTTTCTCCTGTCGAAGACAATCCTGTATATTCTACATACATCAAAAAATGTTTTACATCATCCCAGTTGCCAGAACTCCTGAAGATAGTCGTTGACTGTGGATATTGTATAAGAGACACAGTCCCTTTGGCTGTTCAGTGATGTCATTAAAAGAGCCCAAAGATGTAACCAACTATGCATGAGAAGCCCCTATTAGACGGAGGGGGTCCAACAGCCGACCAGTTCCAGTCATTACACCAGGAAGGAGGTACACAGCTAGTGTTATCTGTAGCTCAACCATGCCTAGACTATCAATTCTGTGGTTCGATCGCGTCCGCATTGTTACTTTGTGTCAGGAATGGCTCTCAAAATGGAAGTGAACCAAAGTGCTGTTGTTCAGACATGGAGGAGATAACAGAGAGAGAGGAACTGTCAATGACATGCCTCGCTCAGTCCGCCCGAGGGCTACTACAGCAGTGGATGACCGCTACCTACGGATTATGGTTCGGAGGAACCCTGATGGCAACGCCACCATCTTGAATAATGCTTTTAGTGCAGCCACAGGACGTCATGTTACCACTCAAGCAGTGCGCAATAGCCTGCATGATGCGCAACTTCACTCCCAACGTTCATGGCGAGGTCCATCTTTGCAACAACGACATCATGCAGCGTGGTACAGTTGGGCCCAACAACATGCCGAATGGACCGCTCAGAATTAGCATCATGTTCTCTTCACTGATGAGTATCGTATATGCCTTCTACCAGACAACCGTTGGAGACGTTTTTGGAGGCAATCCGGTCAGGTTGAACGCCTTAGACACACTGTCCAGCAAGTGCATGAAGGTGGAGGTTGCCAGCTGTTTTAAGGTGGCATTATGTGTGGCCGATGTACGCCGCTGGTGGTCATGGAAGGTGCCGTAAGGGCTGTAAGATACGTGAATGCCATCCTCCGACCGATAGTGCAGTCATATGGGCAGCATGCTGGCGAGGCATTCGTCTTCATGGACGACAATTCACGCCACCATCATGAAAATCTTGTGAATGACTTCCTTCAGGATAACGGCATCACTCGACTAGACTGGCCAGCATGATCTCCAGACATAAATCCTATCTAACTTGCCTGGGATGGATTGAAAAGGGCTGTTTATGGACGACGTGACCCACCAACCGCTCTGAGGAGTGGGACAATCTGGACCAACAGTGCCTTGATGAACTTGTGGACAGTATGCCACGACGAATAGAGGCATGCAATAATGCAATAGGACGTGCTACTGGTTATTTGAGGTACCAATGTGTACAGCAGTCTGGACCACCACCTCAGAAGGTCTCGCTGTGTGGTGGTACAACAATGTGTGGTTTCCATGAGTCAAAAGGGCGGAAATGATGTTTATGTTGATCTCTATTCCAATTTTCTGTACAGGTTCCGGAACTCTCGGAAATGGGGTGATGCAAAACCTTTTCTGATGTGTATATATAACTTGTGTCTGAGGACAACAGGAGTACCAAAGTTAAAGGTATTACTTATTCATTTAGTATTTCCACTATGTTCTATTTAATGCAATAATATGTCCTATATTTTGATCCTCTTGTACCTCATGTATCGCTGTTCCCAAGTTACAAACATAGAAAGCAAAAGAGTTCATCGCAAACATCACATATCCAACTCTCTTCATCACTTTCATACTAATTTTCCTTGTATACTCGCGTTTTTTACTATCATCTATGGCGTTTTGATTTACAAGGTAATAGTCCTACCAAGATTGAATATCATAATTTTATGCATATAAATGAAACTATTTAAATATATTTAAATTACATAATTAATTGTTTAAATCTGTGAGAAATAAAATAAAAGAAGAAATGTGCTAGCAGCATGAATCACACACGAGCCAACGAATTTTCAGTTTGTGTGCTGGACCACTACCCCACAGCACCTATACGTTGAGTACTGTTAAGTCCCACATACTTACTCATAAACACGTAGAGAGCACTTTAACTGTTCTTATGACCTACTCAAGTGAAATATTGTGGGAATTTGGAAGGTGCATCTATCTGTTTCCACTCATTGTCTAAGCCAAATCAGTGAGCCCCATCCCATTCCCGTCCCTTGTAAGATTTATATTTGATTTAAGTCTGTCTAAATCTTTTAACTTCCACATTCCGCTGCAAAGATCTATTGGAAAAGGACCTCTTTAGCAAATCTTCTACAGAGTCTGCACAATAGTTTATCCGCACATTCAAACAAAAATACTGGCCCGATGCTGTGAGCAACGTAGCACCCTAAGTGACGACACCAATGACGTCACATCAGAGCATGTGCAGTGGGAAACAGACAGCTGCAACCCTTCTCTGGGTTCATTGTTGCGCAGCTGACCATTTTGGCACTCGTGACAGATTTCTAGATATCGCAGAGGGATCGCTACAAACATGTTTTCGTCCATTTTATTTGCATACCAGCACACATTCGATGCGAAATGGCGTGATTTTAAGGCGTTTTCCGGCTCGCATTCGAAGAGAAATCGCATAATTTTAGTGCGATATTTACAGTGTACTGTAGCACGTTAGCACATTTTCACTGTTCATCACATCTAGCGGCAATATGCGAGACGTGTGAGGGAAATAATGAGGCTGGTTTTTTTATCTAACAAAGTATTTAATTTTTTCGAACAACTACATTGTAGCCGTAGGGAAACCTTCGCGCCAGGCCACGCTGCATTGTTGTCGAATTTATTCAAGATGGCGGCGATGACGTCATCCAACATGGCGGCATGTAGACTTGGCAACATCGCGTGCCGTCATCGAAGATGGTGGCTTTTGGCGAGAAAATAGGTCAATTGTGCTATGTCCACTAACCTAACCTCAAGAATAAAATGCGGGAATTTTGAAATTTGGCGGGAAAATAGTCCAATTGTGGTACGTCCACTAACCTAAGCCTCCAGAAAAAAAAAAATGGCAGGAAGTTTGAATTCAAACAGGATAATGCATGCAAAGACCGTATTTGTCTTTATTATTGTTATTGATTATCATTCATTAACATTCATTATCATTAATTATCATTTATTATTATTATTATCATTTATTATTATTGACCTGCCTCCACTAGAAATTCCCTCCATAATCAAATTCCAATACGATAATGGCTGCAAAACCTAACTTTTGTTCATTATTATTCCTTATCATTTATTAACATTCATTATCATTCATTGTCATTCATTATCATTTATTATCATTCATTATCATTTATTATTATAAGTCTACCTCCACTAGAAAATTGCGCCAAATTCAAATTCCAACACGATATTCTCTCGAAAACTGTACTTCTATGTATTATTATCATTTATTATTTATTCAAGATGTCCGATTTTCTAGGTGAGAAAGCCATTCTCCTTACATCCATAACAAAAATCTATCACAAGTTCAAATCCCCAATACCATAATTGATCACATGTACGAGCTTCCTCCGTCACTTACCTTTTTTTTCACTGGTAGGCTATCATAATCGCATCAAATAATAAACTGCACTTATAGTAACGTAATTCACGTCTTTTGATTTTGCAGGGAGGAAGGGACTGAAGACTTTATTTCAAGCAGTACGATCATCACTTGTTCTCCACACAGTCAGCACCCACATCTTTGATATCGCAGTGCAGTCACCACGACGTCCGCGCTCCAACTGAATTAGTTCAAATCCTCGCCACCCCCTGGCCAGCGCGCGGAGACACTGCCTACGCCTGTCACGTGAGGCGGCCGGCCACTAGTGCGGGGGGCGAGCACAGCGACCACTCTCACGTCGTAAACATGTTTTCGCTGTACACACTGGAACTTGTCGAGTTTGACGTCACAGCGGCCCCTAGTCGCCTCCTTACGTTTCCCGCCAAAATTGTCTCCCTCGGAGCTGATTCGCACAACGGTCGGCCGTTTCCCTGCAACACATTCGGCACCACGTTCGAACTTGTCGATGCCGACCTCACACAGCCATTCGCCACATGATAAATGTACAATCACTGCGCCGCCACCCCGCTTGCGTCACACACCCTCCATACACACGATGAACATATCCTGTAAACAGCTGGAAAATGACACTTTATTTCAGACATTACGGTCATGCAGGGTGTCCCAACTGACTTCTCCATGCTCACACAGCGAAACTCCAGAGCTCAGCTGTCGTACGCGCGGCCGGCTGAGCCTGCTCCCTGGTCCGCTGACGTCAAGCACACCCCCATGGCCAGCGCGACAGGTAGGCGGCAGCGAGCGGCGCCTGAGGGTCCCGCCACAAACGGTCGGCCGCGCCCGCGAACACTTAACGCTGGACACGATGGAACCTGTCGACCGCGTGCCGTACAAAGGATACGTTTGGCGCTAGAGTTTGACCGACAGTGGAATCCACCATGACCGTATAACAGCGCGTTTGCTCGTCGCGAGAACGCTCGCTAATTCACTCTTACCATCCCGCTATATTAAATAATTCCATTTACAATTTCATATACATATTGAAACGTGTTCAACTCCCTAAGTTCAACTACTTTTCGAGTACCAGGATCCTGCTAGGAACCAGCGCCAAGTTTGAAATCTGCCAGTAAACAAAGCTCACTTGCGCTTCCACCACCAACCTAAGAAAATTGTTTCAAACTAAGCCACCAGCACTCAACCTCTTCCTACACGTTTCTGGTAAACGGACTCACCCTGCACTATGTCCATGGATGGAGGAACGAATTTACTTTATTTAGGAATGGAGTATATGTATCATGCCGACATGTCCCACATCATACAGACCTGCAAAACACTCCTACATAACTCATTTATAATGTTCTACACACATGCTTGTTAATTGTAAACAAAAATAACTCATAGCACAGCCTACAGACATGCGAACCGCTCGTAAATAATGCAAAACATTTACCTCCAAATAGCCAAACAACTGCTAATTTTCGGAAATAATTTCAGTGCATAGGCTGATGGAAGGAGGAACGAGTGTACTTTATTTATTTGCAACATATCTTTTTGAAACTTTTACTACTCATAGGTTTCGATATGTAAGGCTGACATAAGGAAGTTTCTGGACTCCAGTAGTGCATTACACTTGGCAACACAACCACACCCATCAAGATGTTCATTCCAATCCAGAGCTGTAACTCCTCTACAGATAAATTTGTCCAGTTATTTCTCTACTCACTCACATTCCGACCAGATTGCCATTATTGCGCAAAAACAGCTCGGACTGTGCTGTGCTGCTCGGGGAAGTAAGGAAGGGCTGCACTCTATTTATTTGGAGCCCATTTATTTAGTCGTGGAGTATATTTTTGTCACAAAACACCCGCAGTGATTGAAACTGTGGTTATCTGACACAGGCCACAAACACGTAAACAACTCCCAATTTCACCACACAATAGCAAACAGCTCTTAAATAATGCAGTACACAATATCAGCAGACGAGCTCTGTAATCAGAAACTCTCCAAATAAAGCACCGCACAGTGCACGGACATGCTCGCAAAACAGTCCAAAAGACGCGCCCAAACACCGCCAGCTGCCAAACCGACCAAAACCTCTCTGCTCGGCCTGCCCCATACATGACCTCAACACAGTCGCATTCGCACCTATCACCGGAGAAATTGATCTATGTGCCTTAGATTACGCTCCAAGGCAGGCCGCGCGCGCGTGCGGTCGGCGGGGAAGAGGATTACAGAGTCTCCACTCAAGTTCAGTTTCCAAGCGCTCGTGACAGCCGACACATGTGAAAGCTGCATTGTTCTTCTCATGTATACCGCCGGCGTCTCAGGTCTGGACCTGCCTTCACGTCTGTTCGCAGAATAGCTCATAGCTCGTTGACACACCCGATTAACGCGGCCGGGAAAACATTTACTACTAGCATGCAACCGAGATGGTGACGGAAAACCAATCATAATTTCAGTACACACTATAGCAAACTACTACTAAATAATACATCACACAGATGTGTAGATACGCTCAGTACTCGTAAACTATCCTAATAACGCATAGCAGTGCCTGCAGATACGCTCGCAAATTAATTCAACAGACGTGCGCAGGTACCCCCGCTCTGCACCCTGCCCACAGGATCGTGGAGTCACCCATCCGTCTGATTTCAGATCTCACACAGCCCCTGCTCGGCTTCCGCAAGCGTGAGTTGACACGCTCAACGCGGTCGTCAGCGGTCAAAGCACACACATACGTCTGTCCATGACTGCGATCCCGAGCCGTGACCGCCGAACATGGGTAAAAGTCAACTTTATATCAACGTAGCATAATTCCAAAGCTCAGCCTCCATGTGCTAGACACATCATAGCAGCACATGTCTTTACCTCCTATGACACTGTAGCACACTGCACATTGCTCCTCACACGACATTACATCGTCCTTTAACTAAACATAACTACACATTCCTACTCTCGCCTCGTCGCGTGACCAGCCATCTAAAAACCTTCTCAATATTATTCTTACTTTACAACATTTTTTTTTTAAATAAGGGCTAATTTACACCTCCCACCACACCTAACCTCACACCCGTCCCACCATCAACATACGCAAACGTCCTCAACACTATCTTGACACTCATATATCACCCCACAAAGCATGCCTATCAATCAATTTACCATTCTCATCCCCTCTTTTCTAATTACAGACATAGCCTCTATCTAAACACCAATCAACTCATCTTTCTCGCACTTTCAACAGTAAAATTAATTTTACACACACCCAGAAATACCAAACGCAATTAAAGAGTCAAACTTTTATACAGAGCATCAAGCACATGCGACAATATTCAAAGCCTGGTCTATATTTGCCACCTCCACCTTCAATTAAATATTATTACCATTGCCGCAACATTCTGCCAGCGCTCGATTTGTACCTATTTTTCCGCTCCTAACTGTTGTCACTAGCGGTCGAATATCACTATCTATAGATTGCATTAATTTCCACATAAAAAAAATCTCGCCCCACCGTTTACAGACTCCTATATCTGAACATATAGCATCATTCAACTATCACTTGCTCTTATCTAATAACTCATCCATAAGGTCTGGGGCCAAGGTCATCCCTTTCTTTCTTTCTTTCTTTCAGCAGCAGACAGCAATTTTTTTTTTTTTACAGTGGTAGCTAAACTGCGCCATCAACTTAACTTCACCATTCACGTAACATATCTTCAAATACGTAAACACACTTACTCAATTACACAGCGGTCCCGCTGAGGACATGACCTTCAATATTACAGTTCTTAATCCAATAACCACCGAAACAAGTACTAAATGCTCAAACTAATCCCATAGCGCCTTACAAAACAAGTGTCCGAGCGCCGGCGGCGGCATATCAAAGCCACATAGCTGTCCATCTAAACAGCCGTCCACTCAGCCCCCAGGACCTGAATGCTGAAGTGGGCTCTCCCTATACCTGCTCTCCAGCTATTGTCTAACGACATATAGTGCATAAATGGATTCCTGAATAGCGCAGATCTCTATCTCCCCCTTGCAACAGGACATGTAAACAGTGTCTCCCCCAGCCAGCGAACCCGACGTCATTCACCCTTCGCTCACATTTTCCACTCACATATATAAAACCATATTCACTCCTGCCAAAACTCACTTAATAATAAAAAAGCATCCTCCCTTTCTAAGCATAGATGAGTATTCATTTATCTTCACCCATATTATCTCTGCAATTTAAGTTGGAGAAAGACACATCTATTACCTTCTGCAACCCGTCTATAAATAGAACGACCTCAGTTACTACAACAGGACCTTGTTTTGACCATTCGCCGGAAATGCGCGCAATGTTGTATGCCTCAAACTAGGTTCTTCCTAACTGTATGCTATTAAATTAAGGCACTTTGAGATCTGTTACTATAGATCGATATGGTGTGCTAACCTCTAAGACTTGGTTACATTTCGAGAAATGTGGTGCACTTGGATGGATTAGGACTAGGAAAGCTCTATTTAGTCAAGAGAGGTGGAGTGTAGCTGTATTCGTCTGCCCGGTTGAGGAATAATTGGGTAGCGATGTTGCGGGGTAGGTAGGTCAATGCTGAGGTGAGGATGGTCTTTTAACGTAAGAGGACTAGATAGCTCTGTGACCGCCATACGCAGAGAGATTGATCGAGTACTATGCGCAAGGTCTTAGAAATATGTATAGCGTTGTCTGGTATAATTTGATCGTCTTTATGTGTTCGAGAATTAAGTGTAAATGGACGTGCTGAGCTGCCATCTATGAATGGTCGCAATGATACTTGCGAAGTAGAGGATGTATGGTTTAGCTCTGATACTGAAATTAAGAAAACAAGCTGTCACATGATTGGCCACTGTTGGACTTAATGTAAAATTTTTCGCGATATCAGGTGTGAAGGATAATGTTACAGTAGACCGGTGGTGTCTTGTCCATCGCATCTGTGCATTGGGTACGACATAATGATTGACTGACAATGCTTGCTTGAGTAGGGGGAGAAATTTTGGTTGATGGACCGCAACTTCCAGGGTTGCTAGCACCGAAAACGGTGACCCTGTACTTCTGTGCAAAAATGACCAATCACTAGAAATTGAATGCAGAGTTATAAACTATTCGTTCACTGCGACATATGAGTTTAAATGTAGAGGTGGTCAATCACCTTCGAGGGAAGTGGCTACAACTCCAGCAGGCTCTTCTATTTTCCTTGTGTTGTGGGTGTCCTTTATTTAAAATAATTCAATGTTTTGCTATCGACTGTAAGAAAATGATTTATAAGGTGCAAGGTATAGTTTCCTGTGAGAGACCGTGCATCAGTCCGTGTTAATGTCTGTTTAGAATCAGATAATGACTTCGAAGTCGCGGCAGAAAGACGAAATGCTCGGCAGTGTGCAAAAGCGTGTTAGAAAACACCGTTTGAACAAGGGCCAGAGGCAGCTTCTCATTCGCTTAGAGTATGGGTGATCAAAGTTTAAAGGGGTTTCTGCAGCGTGTGTGTATTTAATATGATCTTGTTCATATAGGCATTTGTAGTTTGAGGTGTTGGATTTGGTGAGCTGTTAGGAATTCTTGGATGGTTGCTCTCTTGAGTTATTCGGGAGGAGTATTGTGAATTCCGTTTGTCCGCACTGGAGGTGGATCGCATTGGTGAGTTCGTGACTTTTTGTTTGATGGTGGAGGATAAAGATGATGACACGGTGTTGAGGATCTGTTGTACTTGTACCTAGTTTGAGGTGTACAACATTGGTCTTGCTTGATGCTCTGTATAAAAGTTTGACTCTTTAATTGCGTTTGGTATTTCTGGGTGTGTGTAAAATTAATTTTACTGTTGAAAGTGCGAGAAAGATGAGTTGATTGGTGTTTAGATAGAGGCTATGTTTGTACTTCGAAAAGAGGGGATGAGAATGGTAAATTGATTGATAGGCATGCTTTGTGGGGTGATATATGACTGTCAAGATAGGGTTGAGGACGTTTGCGTATGTTGATGGTGGGACGGGTGTGAGGTTAGGTGTGGTGGGAAGTGTAAATTAGCTCTTATTTAAAAAAAATGTTGTAAAGTAAGAATAATATTGAGAAGGTTTTTAGATGGCTGGTCACGCGACGAGGCGAGAGTAGGGATGTGTAGTTATGTTTAGTTAAAGGGCCATGTAATTTCGTGTGAGGAGCAATGTGCAGTGTGCTACAGTGTCATAGGAGGTAAAGACATGTGCTGCTATGATGTGTCTAGCGTATGGAGGCTGCGCTTTGGAATTATGCTACGTTGATATAAAGTTGACTTTTACCCATGTTCGGCGGTCACGGCACGGGATCGCAGTCATGGACAGACGTATGTGTGTGCTTTGACCGCTGACGACCGCGTTGACCGTGTCAACTCACGCTTGCGGAAGCCGAGCAGGGGCTGTGTGAGGTCTGAAATCAGACGGATGGGTGACTCCACGATCCTGTGGGCAGGGTGCAGAGTGGGGGTACCTGCGCACGTCTGTTGAATTACTTTGCGAGCGGATCTGCAGGCTCTGCTATGCGTTATTAGGATAGTTTACGAGTACTGAGCATATCTACACATCTGTGTGACGTATTATTTAGTAGCAGTTTGCTATAGTGTGTACTGAAATTATGATCGTGTGCGTGTCTGTGGGCTGTGCAACATGCCCCAGGGCACCTCTGGGATTGGTGTTTTGTGATAGCGTGATGTATGGTTAAATAAGTTGTTCGAAAAAAATAAATAGATTGTTCACAATGATTACACGCGCCTGCAACGCAGATCAGAGTGATTGGTTTTTCGTCACCATCTCGGTTGCATGCTAATAATAAATGTTTTCCCGGCCGCGTTAATCGAGTGTGTCAACGAGCTATGAGCAATTCTGCGAATAGACGTGAAGGCAGGTCCAGACCTGAGACGCCGGCGGTATACATGAGAAGAACAATGCAGCTTTCACATGTGTTGGCTGTCACGAGCGCTTGGAAACTGAACTTGAGTGGAGACTCTGTAATCTTCTTCCCCGCCGACCGCACGCGCGCGCGGCCTGCCTTGGAGCGTAATCTAAGGCACATGGGGGGTATCAATTTCTCCGGTGATAGGTGCGAATGCGACTGTGTTGAGGTCATGTATGGGGCAGGCCGAGCAGAGACGTTTTGGTCGGTTTGGCAGCTGGCGGTGTTTGGGCGCGTCTGTTGGACTGTTTTTGCGAGCATGTCCGTGCACTGTGCGGTACTTTATTTGGAGAGTTTAAGAGTACAGAGCTCGTCTGCTGATATTGTGTACTGCATTATTTAAGAGCTGTTTGCTATTGTGTGGTGAAATTGGGAGTTGTTTACGTGTTTGTGGCCTGTGTCAGATGACCACAGTTGCGATCAGTGCGGGTGTTTTGTGACAAAAACATACTCCACGACTAAATAAATGGGCTCCAAATAAATAGAGTGCAGCCCTTCCTTACTTCCCCGAGCAGCACAGCGCAGTCTGAGCTGTTTTTGCGCAATAACGGCAATCTGGTCAGAATGTGAGTGAGTAGAGAAATAACTGGACAAATTTATCTGTAGAGGAGTTACAGGTCTGGATTGGAATGAACATCTTGATGGGTGTGGTTGTGTTGCCAAGTGTAGTGCACTACTGGAGTTCAGAAACTTCCTTATGTCAGCCTTACATATCGAAACCTATGAGAAGTAAAAGTTTCAAAAAGATATGTTGCAAATAAATAAAGTACACTCGTTCCTCCTTCCATCAGCCTATGCACTGAAATTATTTCCGAAAATTAGCAGTTGTTTGGCTATTTGGAGGTAAATGTTTTGCATTATTTACGAGCGGTTCGCATGTCTGTAGGCTGTGCTATGAGTTATTTTTGTTTACAATTAGCAAGCATGTGTGTAGAACATTATAAATGAGTTATGTACGAGTGTTTTGCAGGTCTGTATGATGTGGGACATGTCGGCATGATACATATACTCCATTCCTAAATAAAGTAAATTCGTTCCTCCATTCATGGACATAGTGCAGGGTGAGTCCGTTTACCAGAAACGTGTAGGAAGAGGTTGAGTGCTGGTGGCTTAGTTTGAAACAATTTTCTTAGGTTGGTGGCGGAAGCGCAAGTGAGCTTTGTTTACTGGCAGATTTCAAACTTGGCGCTGGTTCCTAGCAGGATCCTGGTACTCGAAAAGTAGTTGAACTTTGGGAGTTGATCACGTTTGAATATGTATATGAAATTGTAAATGGAATTATTTAATATAGCGGGATGGTAAGAGTGAATTAGCGAGCGTTCTCGCGACGGCAAACGTGCTGTTATACGATCATGGTGGATTCCACTGTCGGTCAAACTCTAGCGCCAAACGTATCCTTTGTACGGCACGCGGTCGACAGGTTCCATCGTGTCCAGCGTTAAGTGCTCGCGGGCGCGGCCCACCGTTTGTGGCGGGACCCTCAGGCGCCGCTCGCTGCCGCCTACCTGTCGCGCTGGCCATGGGGGTGTGCTTGACGTCAGCGGACCAGGGAGCAGGCTCAGCCGGCTGCGCGAACGACAGCTGAGCTCTGGAGTTTCGCTGTGTGAGCATGGAGAAGTCAGTTGGGACACACCTGCATGACTGTAATGTCTGAAATGAAGAGTCATTTTCCAGGTATTTACAGGCTATGTTCGTCGCGTGTATGGAGGGTGTGTGACGCAAGCGGGGTGGCGGCGCAGCGATTGTACAGTTATCACGCGCGAGCGTTAGCCAGTCAATTAGCGGGCATTCTAGTGCAGTCCAAAGGTGCTGTTATATAGTCATGGAGGATTCCACTGCCGAGCAAACTTTGCCGCCAAAAGTGTAGCACTGCATTCTCGCTCGCACAAGGACACGTGGTGAACGGCTGTGTGAGGTCGGCATCGACAGGATTGAACGTGAATCCATGGACCTTGCATCTCAGCAGGGGACTGTTCAAGCTGGTGGAGACTCTGTAATGGTCTGGAGCGTGTACAGTTGGAGTGATATGGGGCCTATGATACATCTAGATACCACTCTGACAGGTGACACGTACGTAAGCGTCCTGTCCGATCATCTGCATCCTTTCATGTCCATTGTGAATTCCGACGGATTTGGGCGATTCCAGCAGGACAATGCGACATCCCACATGTCCATAAGTGCTACAGAGTGGCTCCAGGAACACTCCTCTGAGTTTAAACGCTCCCGCTGGCCACCAAACGTTATTGAGCATATCTGGGATGCCTTGCAATGTGCTGTTCAAAAGAGATCTCCACCCCGTCGTGTTTATGGGCAACCCTGCAGGATTCATGGTGTCAGTTCCCTCCAACACTACCTCAGACATTAGTCGAGTTGATGCCACGTCGTGTTACGGCACTTCTAGGTTCTAGCGGGAGCCCTACATGCCATTAGGCAGGTGTACAAGTTTCTTTGGCTCCTCAGTGTATTTCTTAATGAGTAGATTACAAAAGCATTTTAAATTTCTAAATTCGATCAGTAATTACCAGCGGAAAAAGGCACATGTCGGCGCACAAAGATCGCAAATATACTCCTTTATAGAAGACTCTCAGACCGGATTTTACGTACACAAAAATTTGGCATTTGCTTTAGTACTTCAGCACAGGGTTCCCAGAATCCTTCTGATAACGGAGACTGTTAACAGCATGTTTCTCCGTGTTACATCACTTTATGAACTACGTTTTCACGACAAAGCTGATTTTACGTGTGTGTTTTACACGTACAAGTAGCGTAACGTCGAGCTTCTGTATCATGGTAGTGGATAATGATACCAAGAAAATTTTCATTGTTTTTCTAGAGCGGCATCTTAGGAATATGTACGAAAAATTACACCCATTTGGCGTGCATAGCCGTCTTGGAATCTGCTACTTGTTTTTTGTACCCAAAAGCTATGTTCTTCAGATGTTTCTCGATAACAGATAAGGATTTTTGAAAACGGGAAGACGGTACTTCTACATTAATTCCTAGAGAATATAATGTTAACATTTGAGCAATGTACTGAGGTTATTCAATCCGTATATTGAGCAAGCAGTAAAGGAAACAAAAGAAAAATTCGGAGTAGGTATTAAAACCCATGGAGAAGAAATAAAAACTTTGAGGTTTGCCGATGACATTGTAATTCTATCAGACACAGCAAAGGATTTGGAAGAGCAGTTGAAAGGAATGGACAGTGTCTTGAAAGGAGGATATAAGATGAACATCAACAAAAGCAAACGAGGATAATGGAATGTAGGCGAATTAAGTCGGGTGATGCTGAGGGAATTAGATTAGGAAATGAGACACTTAAAGTAGTAAAGGAGTTTTGCTATTTGGGGAGCAAAATAACTGAAGATGGTCGAAGTAGAGAAGATATAAAATGTAGACTGGAGATGGCAAGGAAAGCGTTTCTGAAGAAGAGAAATTTGATAACATCGAGTATAGATTTCAGTGAAACATGGACGATAAATAGTTTGGACAAGAAGAGAATAGAAGCTTTCGAAATGTGGTGCTACACACTGAAGACCACAAGAACAACAAAAGAACGTGTTCAGCAGGGACACTTTCAAATAAAACAACCCTTTTGTTTTTACATACCGGTTATCAAAGTTCTGTAATTCCAATGGTATCTAATAAGTGATTTCGGTAATACACTACTGGCAATTAAAATTGCTACACCAAGAAGAAATGCAGATGATAAACGGGTATTCATTGGACAAATATATTATACTAGAACTGACATGTGATTACATTTTCACGCAATTTGGGTGCATAGATCCTGAGAAATCAATACCCAGAACAACCACTTCTCGCCGTAATAACGGCCTTGATACGCCTGGGCATTGAGTCAAACAGAGCTTGGATGGCGTGTACAGGTACAGCTCCCCATGCAGCTTCAACACGATACCACAGTTCATCAAGAGTAGTGACTGGTGTATAGTGACGAGCTACTTGCTTGGCCACCAATGACCAGACGTTTTCAATTGGTGAGAGATCTCGAGAATGTGCTGGCCAGGGCAGGAGTCGAACATTTTCTGTATCCTTTCTGTTTGCAGAAAGGCCCGTACTGGACATGCAACATGCGCTCGTGCATTATCCTGCTGAAATGTAGGGTTTCACAGGGATCGAATGAAGGGTAGAGCCACGTGCTGTAACTCACCTGAAATGTAACGTCCACTGTTCAAAATGCCGTCAATGCGAACAAGAAGTGACCAAGACGTGTAACCAATGGCACCCCATACCATCACGCCGGGTGATAATCCAGTATGGCGATGACGAATACACGCTTCCAATCTGCGTTCACTGCGATGTCGCCAAACACGGATGCGACCATCATGATGCTGTAAACAGAACCTGGATTCATCCGAAAAAAGACGTTTTGCCATTCGTGCACCCAGGTTCGTCGGTGAGTACACCATCGCAGGCGCTCCTGTCTGTGATGCTGCGTCAAGGGTAACCGCAGCCTTGATACGCAAACGTCGTCGAACTGTTCGTGCAGATGGTTGTTGTCTTTCAAACGTCCCCATTTGTTGACTCAGGGATAGGGACGTGGCTGCACGATCCGTTACAGCCATGTGTATAAGATGCCTGTCATCTCGACTGCTAGTGATACGAGGCCGTTGGGATCTAGCCCGGCGTTCCGTATTACCCTCCTGAACCCACCGATTCCATATTCTGCTAACAGTCATTGGATCTCGACCAACGCGAGCAGCAATGTCGCGATACGATAAACCGCAATCGCGATAGGCTACAATCCGACCTTTGTCAAAGTCGGAAACGTAATTGTACGCATTTCTCCTCCTTACACGAGGCATCACAACAACGTTTCACCAGGCAACGGCGGTCCACTGCTGTTTGTGTATGAGAAATCGGTTGGAAACTTTCCTCATGTCAGCACGTTGTAGGTGTCGCCACCGGCGCCAACCTTGTGTGAATGCTCTGGAAAGCTAGTCATTTGCATATCACAGCATCTTCTTCCTGTCGGTTAAATTTCCCGTCTGTAGCACGTCATCTTCGTGGTGTAGCAATTTTAATGGCCAGTAGTGTACATTAAATCTCATAAAATTTATTATTCCATTTGGTTACTAGTAGGTCATGCTTGTCTAATATATGTTCGCAATATTTTGCATTTACAAATGCTGTGAACAACAAATTTAAGAAAATTTAGGTTAGCATTGTTATCTTTCAGTATTTTATATATTATGATGTATACCCTATGTAAAAGTCTTTTCTATTGTATTCGCCAGTTGCAGCATAAAATAAGCGAGGATTTGTGAACAGTTACTCACAAAAATGCTAAACTTTTAATTGTTAATTAATAAATTTACACTATAATTTTGTTGACTTGATTGTTAACAAACGTATAAATAGGAGGAGCACAACACTCAAGAATGGACAGTTGGAGACAGTTTTGAGACGCAACCACTGTGTCGCACGTCTGTGCAATAATGTAATTGTTGTAATACAGTATGTTGACTATGTAGCCTGTTATGTGAAGTGGGCTCGCACTAAGAAGAAATGGTGCGGCTTGTCATAAATAAACCACCATAAAAACGACTTGGTACCTGGATTATTTCATGGAATTCACGTAACTTCATCCAGTTATCAGATGAAATGGACCGAGGCAACGACTACTCCAGCAGCAGCAGCAGCAGGAAGCAGATTATTCCGAATAACACCGAACTAAGTTACGTATAAGAAATCAACTGAACTACATAAGTGTCACTGCAGAACTAATTACTAAAGTGTAATGTTTTGGAAACTGTTCTAGCAGTAAAGATTTGCATTTGTCTCAAAGTAATTCTTTGAGTGGTGAAGGCCAATGTGATCAGTAAGAAACACCTCCATGATGACACGTTTTTTGATGTCTATGGAACACAATAATAATAACAAATTTAAGAGTTTTTTTGTTTAAATCATATAATCTCTTTGCGATGTTTTTATTTATTTATTTATGCATTTATTTTACCTGGCAAGATTAGGGCCTTCAGGCCCTCTCTTACACCTAACCAGGCATACTCAGATTCAACAAATTTCAGTGTCTACAGAAAATTAGGACATATAACATGTTATACAGTATTAATGTTAAAGAAAAAAAAATAGAGATTATAAAAGTAGTACAATGATAATTATAACAATCAAGAATAATAAAAATAATAATAATAATGATAATAATAATAATAATAATGACTATGTATATGAAAGTAAACATATTTTTCTTTTATGAGTGTCAGTCCTATTGCTAGTTGGGAATTTTCTCGTTATATTCTTGCAGCTTGTGAGTTATTCTCATCAAGCAGAGACATAAGACGATGGAATGGGGTGAAAGAGATATAGAAGAGGTAGATAGGTTAGAGGAAGAGAAATAGAATGGTAAAATTCGAAGCTGTGATGGAGAGGAGAAAGAAAAAGATGAGGGGGGGGGGGGGCACAACAATGGTGGCTATACCGTCCCTAATATGTAAGTCTTAAGTTCCCTCTTGAATGTTGAGTGGTTTTGGATAAGACGCAGATCACAGGGGAGTGCGTTCCATAGTCGTATGGCTGAGATGGAGAATGACACGGAGAAAGATTTTGTGTTATGTAAAGGTACAGCCAAGATGCTAGACGTATCCGATCTGGTGTTGCGGTTGTGGAATGATGATAGGTGTTTAATGTGAGAAGATAAGTATTGGGGGCACCAGTGGCTAAGAAATCGATGAAGTAAGCACATCGTGTGGAGATCGCGTGCCTTATGTGGGCGTATCCAACCTAGCTGGGAGTATGAAGGACTGATATGATCATACAACCGTATGTTGCATACGTATCTAACACAAGCATTCATCACTAGCTCTAGGCATCTCGAATTTTCATTATTTGTGCCATGTTGAACTACATCACAGTAGTAAAGATTAGGTAAGACTAGTGTTTGGACTAATTTTTGTTTAACATGGGTTGGAAATATTTTTCTAAATTTTTGAATTGCATGTAGGGAGGAGAGCGATTTCCGGCAAGCTGTGACTGTTTGTTCTTCCCAGTTTAGGTGTTCATCCAAGATTATTCCAAGGTCTTTTACTGTTTTTTGGTATGGTAGTTGGGTACCATTGAGGAGTATTTGAGGGACTGTTTCGCGAAAGTACCGACTGATTAACTTTGGATGAGATATAAGTATGACCTGGGATTTCTTGGGGTTTAGTTTCAGACCTAGGTTCTGTGCCCACCGAGAAACAGAGCAAAGATCTGCGTTCATACTCGCTACTGCGTCAGCAATGTTCTTGGGGCTTGCACTTATGTACAGTTGGATGTCGTCGGCATATAGATGGTAGTTGCAGGAGTGAATCACTAAAGAAATATCATTAATGTACAGTGAAAAGAGTAATGGACCAAGGACGGAGCCTTGGGGAACTCCAGAGCGCACGTTTTTCCATGATGACTTTTCCGACCCACAAATGACTTGTTGACTTCTGTTTTTGAAAATTTTCGCCCCAGAAAAATTTCACTGTCTTCCCCACGTAACGCAGCAATAGTAGTTTCGTTGCAACTTTCGATCTCTACTTCACCTGAAGCCCAGTTTACAAGAACACGTTGCTCACATTCGATCGGAGCCGCTGCGAACAACTGTTGATAACGTCGTCCTACGGGTGCGGCATCTCGTCGTGCTTATGTTGAACAAACTGCGTAAACGGCTGTTAAAAATAAAATCAACATTATGGCTTTCTCACTTGTTTGACCTTTTCTCCCCACATCCCACTGCTAATCCGTCACGTACGGAAACGTTTCTAAACGTCTGCTTGCATTCACAGCGCTAAAGTTGCACCTGTTGGCCAAAACTGGAACTACTTTTTTTCTAGCGTCAGTCTGTTCCGCATTAACACATTACGATAACTGCGTCCCACACTTCACATTTGTGAGCCTTGTTTTATTCGAAATGTTGTAGGTTTACTTGCGTTTCTTAATATGATTACTATACATGAACAGAGAACCGTATGTTATATAAAAAGTGTAATTTAACTGAATGATTTTCACATATTTATTATTTTGAATGTGAATAATATGCGTTGTTTTATTGTTTGGTTGGTGTTTATAAAGCAGATGTTACGCCATTTCGGAATAGGAGAGTCCGCTAGAAACGAAGCTTTATTTGCGGATATCTTAAGCTTCATGCTATTGCTTGCCAAAAGATTTCGACACTCTTGAAAGTGTTTCATGAAGTGGTATGTTGTGTTTCAGTACCTGTGCCGACCCCGAATCTCGTCCGACACAGATGGGAATGAAACATCACTGTTTCGATACAATTAGTCCGTTCTAAGCACAGGTGGACTGAAACAGCCTTATTTTGAAACAACGATACAGTTTCTGTGTCTGGCTCGAAATCGAATCTGGTCCGGTTATCCGAGACAGGGGCGGAATGAAACAACACTGTTTCGAAACAGTGAACCACAGCCGTTCCGAAACACTGAAACAGTTCCACGTATCGATACACTGTATCGAAACATAGAAACAGTGGCCAAGTCTAATCTGCAGGCTTTGAGAAACGTAATTAGTCCATCTAACACAAAAAAAACTTTCGGTAACAGAAGAAATTTTGCAGATATCGAGCAGTTTTTCAAATCTCACGTAAAACTTTACTACCACGCTCTCACTTTTCTTAAACGGAATATGTTGCACTGGTGTAAAGGAGTCTGTGATGTTAAGTTCATTTTTGAGTTGTGTTTCATCGCCCTACACTTAATGCGGTGAGTGAAGAAGCACCAGAAATTAATCTTTTCTAGCGTAAGTCTGTTCCGCATTAACACATTACGATAACTGCGACCCACACGACATTTGTGAGCCGGTATAATGCAAATATTGTCTACCAGTAAACATGCAAATTGATCAGTTGTTTAGTGGCATCTCGTGATATAAATTCTTTGTACACTGCCGTTACAACACTTTTTCACGGATATGAACACACCAGTAAGACCAGAGTTTTCTCATACAGACGGGAGTGAGTTATACCGTCATTAAAAACACAGTCAACGCGAGTGTGTCGCACAAAGTAAGTATAGCAGAGGTGGAAGGTCAACACAGTTACGTATACATCGCAAAAACTGCAAAACAACGGCACAGTTACACGAACGAGTCGCTCTGGCGCGCGTATAATTAGAGCACTGATAAAGCGCTCCGGCCAGCCAGCGAGCAAGTTGGAACCTGAAGCGGCAGCTGGCTGACGCAGCAACGCGATATTGCGCCGATGCACCGATGACGTCATTATAACGGCTCTTATATGAGCCTCCACAGAAGACTATTGTATGACGTCAAACACGGCACGAAAAAAATTGGGAAAATAAAAACCGAGAAATTAACCAGACATGCACGCGAACACGTGGCGTACTTGCTTGTTATGAAAGCTTACAGGCGTATTAAAAATATCGAAATATGAGACTACAGTGCGAAAAGAGGTTTAATCGGAATGCACACTGTATATGAAAGACTTTGAAATATCTTCGAAACGTTTTGTCTAAAAGTACGAAATAAAATAGATCAGAGAAACTTCCGACGCGCCATTCCGTGATCCTCAAAGTCATGTACTGCAGCTGAGATTCTCGTACATTAATGACGTAAGGAGACCACTCAGCGAAAATCCACCAGACAAATATCCTCTAGTACTCTTTAAAATTCTAAGTTAAACAATCAACTTTAAATTCTTAATTGAAACCTTATTTACTGTACACGATTTCGAGCATCATGCAAAGGCACGTCAAATCTTTCTATAATCTGTTTTATTTCTTTCCTTTAGACATATCATTTCACAAAACGGTTAACTGTTTTTTGAACATATTTTATTTTCAAACCTTTTTCAGAAAGCATGAAATATAGTATGTTTAAATACCGATCGGCATTCTGTTATCATTAACACCGTGCAGATCAAGAGAAAACAAAAAAATGGCTCAGAGCACTACAGGACTTACCAACTGACGTCATCAGTCCCCTAGAGCTTAGAACTACTTAAACCTAAGGACCTAAGGACATCACACACTTCCATGCCCGAGACAGGATTCGATCCTGCGACCATAGCAGTCGCGCGGTTCCGAACTGAAGCGCCTAGAACCGCTCGGCCACCGCCGCCGAAAAGAGAAAACAGAACAGTTTCAATTTATGCTGTGAGTTGATATTGTTTGATACTTCATTCACATAGCTAGCAGCAGCTACTCGCGAAATATTTCACTTTCCCCTCAAATCAACAATTTTTCAGTCTTTTCCCGATTAGTTTCAATTTCTTTGTTTTTCTCTACTCAATCAGAATTCAGACTCGTCAATTTGATACCTCATTTGTCCATTTCCCGCTCTTCGTTAGCCTGTGAAAATTCGGACAATAATCCACTGTGTAACACCTAGCGAGTCCCACGTTCAAACATCTGACCACAAACATAATACTATCGCTCGCTCCGTAAGTCACAACTAAACCGTCACCTCTCAGCCTGGCCCAGGCTTCAGGCTGCGCTACAGAACATCACTTAAAGAATATTGATGGTCATTTCATTAGTCTGTGAAGGGAACATTAGCACAGCACTTCTTTTGTAAACACATATTCAAAAAATGGTCCAAATGGCTCTAAGCACTATGGGATTTAACATCTGAGGTTATCAGTCGCCTAGACTTAGAACTACTTGAACGTAACTGACCTAAGGACATCACACCCATCCATGCCCGAGGCACGATTCGAACCTGCGACCGTAGCAGCAGCGCGGTTCCGGACTGAAGCGTCCAGAACCACTCGGCCACAGCGGCCGGCGTTAACACATGTTATGAATTGTTTTTCTGACGTTTTCCACACCTTCAACAAGCTTTTCACTAACGGTCTACAGAACGAACACTATGTGATCCAGTTGACAATAGGTATGTGAACTAAGCGTCATTTTAAATCCAGTAGTCCCTAGTTCCAGCAGATACTGTTGATACAACAGAAAAACGTTTACACTCGCCGATGTGCAACAACAGCGCAACATTCTCGCACTTTGTTTTTTGCCGGAAAGAGTGGTGGATACAGAAAAACCTCAAGAAGGGGGCGTTAGAGATATCTTGAGCTACCTTTACGTTTACCGTAATAAAAACTAGTTAAGTCACATGCAAAGTTTAAGAAAGTTTTATTTAAACTGATTATACACATGTATAAGACACATATGCCAGACAGAATAAAGTGTCGAGATCACTAGAATCGTCGCGTCTTTTCTCGTGGGTATGTGTTAACTGCCTATGTCCCAGACAGAAACGTATAAAATACGGGGGTGCTGCTTAGGAAAGTACAACTACTCGATAACTCGATTCATTCGAGTCGACTGACGAAAGAAACGAACGGATTAGCGTGCGGGCTGACTGGCGTCGGCGGCGTGGGTGGAAATGGGGGCGGCAACGCAAGGGGGGGGGGGAGGGGGCGACCCCCATATGCATCCGCCACTGGCCGGAAACCATAAAATTGAAGACAACTTACAATTTTCACAGAGTTTTAGAAAGTACCTTTGTAATCATTTGAGGAATTAAACTAACATTTACGATCTTCAAATTTAAACAAGTGTGTGTTTGTGTGCGTGAGGGAATGAAAAGGTCATGTTATCTATGGTGACACACTGTGACTGCAAAAAAGTCATGCTACCTTCGCTCTCATTCTATCTACCGTGCCGAGTACGGCTACCTTATTTTAAGTTATTAATCGTCCAGGCATGGAATGGTAGTAACACATTATGATGTATCGTATACAATGACCTACTATATTTTAAAGTACACTTCAAATTATTGCACAAGTACTAGACAAACGATACTGTGGAGAGAACATTCCCAATACCGAACATTTCGCACGCCAGCTGCAAATAAAAAACGCTATAACACTGCTGAGCAGTATCAGCTGTGATGATAGAACTATTCATGTCACACAGTGCGAAACATTTTCGTATGTTTGTAATGCTTACGAACCATCACAGTGAGTTTAACAGGCTGCGAACTCTAATGAGTAGGGTTCCATCCCCGTTTGATCCCAGGACTTGTCCCGTAACTTGCCGCTTGCGTCATGTCCAGCGATGATTTCGTAACGTGAAAAATTGCAGGTTGCAATGTGATTCTGAGTCTATTTTAAACTGTAAGTACTCCTTCAGTTAGCGGGGTAAATCAGTTTAGAAGTCGTAGAACGTATATATGTAAACAGGGCGTTCAAGGAGGAATGGTCAGTATTCTGATCTGTCAGGAACGACCATTCAAAGGGAAAAAGTCTAGTAAACATGGACTCTATAAAACACCATGAGCATCTAGCGTTACAGCCAAAATTAAAGGAATTTTCCTTTCCTTTTTATTGAAATTATTAATGTCGTCATGAAAGCGTCAAGTACGCAAGAAGTGAAATAATAATTAATGTGTAAGATATTTGTTGTCTGCGGAAAACCAGTGATCATTATAAACATTGTACTAGTATCTGTGTAATGAGAACGAAGAAGACAAAGATCCTCATGCATTACGGATTGTATGAAGACGAGTCAGTGGCGAAATCGGCCATTGCTGTATTGTCTCGCTATTAGAGTGTTTCTCAACTGATTTTCCTTTGCCGTCGAGATTGCTAAGTCATGTGAGTTGTTATAAAGAGAAAAGTTCATAACAGTGAAACAAAGATGAAATATTTAAATACGGAAGCTTTTCGTATGGTATCGGAATTAACTTTACTTGCCAAGTTCAGATACATTACTTTTCAGCCATTAATTACAATACAACGTGCAATCACTTTCCTTTGCTTCGAAGTCCGATCGTCTTTTTTAACTTTAAGATCGACTGAGTTAACGCAATATTATGCAGTCAGAGAACTGAACCCACGAACTGTTTCCAGGTACACTGTGGGCCGCTGCTATTTTGAAAATATAGTAAAGTAAGCCTTGAGATTATCTGTAATTCTACATTTTTATTAATGGCAAAATTTTATGGCTAAGTTAAAGATAAATTTTGCCTGTAGTTCTTGTGTTGGTCGTTTCCGCAACACAAGTGAATAACACGAAATAACATTTTACTTGCCAATTGATAATTTAATTTATTAAATCACGAACAAAGAACGAAAATAAAACGTCAGTTTGTGCATGGCGACGGTAAATGCACTTGCTCGTTTTTCCCTGCTGTGAAGCACATGTCTTGAGGTAGAAAATCTGTTGAGACCTGTGTGAAGAAACCATCCTAGCATCCATGTTAAGCGGCTAAGCGAATCCGCTGTGAAGTTAACCTTGTATGGTAGTTTCAGGATTTGATAGGGGCACTTCCTTCTAATGTCCCGTGCTCTGTGGACGTAAGTACCCACAGCATCGCTCTTTTCTCGGTTCCTCTAAACAAACTAACGGCCAGCTGACATTTACAAACACAAAACATAAGACCTACCTGCTTTACGACTGAATTAAGAACACAATCCGCGGAGGAGGAGTCAGACCTGCATGCACTCGCCGTCAGCTGGTCGCAGACTGATATATTTTCGCGTCACAGTTTGACTCAAGGCCGATCGGGTGTGACGGGAAGTCCCTTACGCAGTGTTACCAACTGAATAACCAACGTTTAGCTGTCGACACATTGCGAGTAATGAGGACGCGTATTGCGTGAGACAGTTGCAGGCCCTTACCTTCCTTTAGTATCACTGACACACGCCTTATCTGGTGGATCTGCAGTAGAGATGGACAAACTGAAACACGTAACTGTTTCGGAACGAATGAAACAGTACAATGTAATGTTTCGATACGCTGTTTCGAAACAGTGAAACAATTTCTGTTTTGTAATCTAATAAACCTACACATTTTATCATCTTGAATGTCTACTGTATGAGTATGTCCATATAAACACAAATGAGGTGGGAGAGCGCTAATCATGTCGCAGAAAGTATTAAACTATCACTTAGGCGTCTTGGCAGTTTCGTATTTCCTGCAGCAAATGCGCTGCTTTCGTGTCGTGTGACTTTCATACTTTTCAATTGGCTGAGGACAGCCATAGCTGAAGACAAGAACCACCACGAACGGAACTGGAGGTGGGAGCAAACTGCAGGAACAACGGATATGCTACTGGGATTCCCACATTCCGTTAGTATGGGTAATATACCCATCCTGCTAATTTCCATGCACACAAAGGGAATCATTGTGGATAATAGGCACAGTGACCACAGACTCACAAATAACGCCAAATAATTCGAATAAATAACAAAATACAACAGAAAAAAATTTTGTCTTGCAAGGTGTTTCGAACCGTTACTATAAATTCACCATGCTTCCCAGCCCTTCCCGTTCACCATTACACTATCAGTGATATGTCAAACAGATTGCTTGCAATTATACCTACATCAAATTTATGTATATGTCTAATAACTTTCACTTTACGCCTTTTTTTATTCAAAATGTTGTAGGCTTACTTGCGTTACTTAATATTATTACTGTACATGAACAGAGAAGCGTATGTTATAAAAAAAGTTTAATTTAACTGGATGATTTTCACATATTTATTATTTTGAATGTGAATAATATGCGTTGTTTTATTGTTTGGTTAGTGTTTATAAAGCAGATGTTACGCCATTTCGGAATAGGAGAGTCAGCTAGAAACGAAGCTTTATTTTCGGATATCTTAAGCTTCATGCTATTGCTTGTCAAAAAGATTTCGACACTCTTGAAAGTGTTTCATGAAGTGGTATGTTGTGTTTCAGTACCTGTGCCGACCTCGAATCTCGTCCGACACAGAGCGGAATGAAACATCACTGTTTCGATACAATTAGTCCGTTCCAAGCACAGGTGGACTGAAACAGCCTTATTTTGAAACAACGATACAGTTTCTGTGTCTGGCTCGAAATCGAATCTGGTCCGGTCATCCGAGACAGGGACGGAATGAAACACCACTGTTTCCAAACAGTGAACCACAGCCGTTCCGAAACACTGAAACAGTTCCACGTATCGATACACTGTATCGAAACATAGAAACAGTGGCCAAGTCTAATCTGCAGGCTTGGAGAAACGTAATTAGTCCATCTAACACTAAAAAAAAAAAAAAAAATTAAACCTTTTCGGTAACCGAAGAAATTTTGCAGTAATCGAGCAGTTTTTCAAATCTCGCGTAAAACTTTAATACCACGCTCTCACTTTTCTTAAACGGAATATGTTGCACTGGTGTAAAGGAGTCTGTGATGTTAAGTTCATTTTTGAGTTGTGTTTCATCGCCCTACACTTAATGC
This sequence comes from Schistocerca piceifrons, assembly GCF_021461385.2. NCBI lineage: Eukaryota > Metazoa > Arthropoda > Insecta > Orthoptera > Acrididae > Schistocerca > Schistocerca piceifrons. The sequence goes on along the minus strand of NC_060146.1, from coordinate 142,439,794 downwards.
GGTGAGTGAAGAAGTACCAGATTAATCTTCGAATTTTGCCTACCGTATTCAGCTCACACATTAGTTCACACTTGCAAAAGACCGTCTTTAACATTTCACCTTGGATAGTTCTGTGGCAAAATGTACAGATTCTGTAGCAGCTTCGAGAATCAATTTCTGAAAGCGACCGATAACCTACCTAAACGTAACATGAAACACCAATAACCCTTCAAACATCAGCTGAAATGTAATGGATAGTTAAGTGGCTAATGTTATGGCACGATTCAGACGACGTTCCTGAAGGTTTTAATCATACCGGCAAACTAAACTGAAGGTTTCCACCTGCTCACTTATTTAACTGGCGAATTCGGTAGTAAAAATAACTGACAGTTATAAATAATTGTTAAAAGTAACTCGAAAAAAAACCGTAACTGTTATAACTGATACTTCGAAATAATCGTTTGTCCCATCTCTAGTGCTGGCAGTTGTCATAGAGACGACTAAGAGAGAGAGAGACTAGGGAAACACAGGTCTCCATCTGTTGGGTCCATATGCGAAAATTTTCGCCTTAACCAAGACCATTTATTTTTTCCTGTTAGCTGAACTCGTTGTCATTTTAGACCCGTAGCTCGGTTGTAACAAACTGAGGAGCAGGGTCATCGAATGGGCCAGTATATGAAAATTAATGTAAGAAAAATTAATAATAGATAAATTAAAATTCACTCGAATAATGTCAAGCTGCTGGGTATGCGGTAGCATAATTAACAATACAACAGACGGACCTCGTAAATTTTCCCCGTTTTCTCCGACAGAATAGAATGAGTGAGCCATTGGAGACATGAGGAAATCTTCATTTTAGACTTGGAAATGATAGTAGTGCTAAGATTTTTTAAATCTTAGGGTATCTTACTGAAAACGCGTGTAGCAGAATACTGCACACTTTTCTGTACAAGAGTCTTAGAGGTGCGATGCAAATGCAGAATGTGAAGCATCCCCGTACAAAAATTTATAAATGACAGGGCTGGAAAACCTCTACGTTATTTGATTTTCAAACAGCTGAGCATAACTAAACGTACTCAGACATTTCTCTCTTTACTTATTCTGATCAATAGTAAACTGACACACAATACTTTTTTTTTACCAGAACGCAATCTGACTTTAAATAATCCCTACAAAAGAATGGCCCTGACTAACAATAACCTATACCCTTCATGAATCACTTACGTCACAAAAATCTTCGTTACTCAAACTACTTCAATACAGCGAGCGCCTATACTGCCAGCTAAATAAAAGATTCTAACTACTGCAGGCACTAACTACTGGTAGGTATAGTTAGCAAATGAAAGATTTTGATGGAGAACAAACAATGTATTTCCCTTAACAGTGTTCAAAAGTCATTATATATATATATATATATATATATATATATATATATATATATATATATATATATATATATATATCAGTTCTTGACATCCAGTCTTACAAATTTCACTTTTCTGACAGACACACGTCCAGATCGTCCACTGGCAAAACCCTAGCATCTCTCTCCCCACATCCACCACTGCTGGCGGCTCACCTCCAACTGCGCAACGCTACGCGCTGTTCACATCCAACTGCCCAAAACTACAATAGCAAATATTCCAACAATGCCAACCAGCCACAGACTACACACAGCACAGTCAGTAATTTTCATACAGAGCACTACGTGGCGTTACCAACATAAAAACCTAAACAGCTTACTTACAACTGGATCTCTGCCTACTATTAACTGAATCAAAACTGCTTATTCTTGGAAATAAGCTCGTTTTGTTAACAACAAACACCATTAAAGAAAACATGTATTGTGAGGCCAATGTCGGAGTTCCCAGACTCCTGAACAAGGGTCGACATATTACTCCAACTGCCCGTTAGTGGTCCAAAAATGCCCTTTGTTCATGTCGTATGTGGTAAGTAAATGAAAATAAGCATACTAAACTAATTTTCGAGTTGAGCTCTGACTTATTGCACATACTCTTCTAATGGTAAACATAGCAGAATTCAGTTTTTTTGAACATATTCGTGAATATGGGTTTTCAATAACAAGCTATCTGAATAGCTAGGAATTTACGCTTACGAGACTAGCTAATCACATGCCCTGTCTGTGTAATCACTAAGCCAGTTTTAGTTGAATTGCGCTTTTGAAACTGTAAAAACTTTGTCTCAATGTGATTTACCATCAATTTATTTTCTACAAGCTATCAGCTTACGCCTAGAAACTGCACTATTTGCCTATCTTGCACTTCACATTCTTGTTGTTCCATCAACAACATTAGAATCACCCGTTGTATGACTGTTACCCAGAAAGTAATGCGCTGCATTTTTTCTTCAACAATTCTTTATTTAACATAATGAGATTTATACACACTAAAGAATGGTGTTTTATCTACACATATCGTCTTCCCACGTAATTTCATCCCGTTCTATGGCATTCCTCCAAGGAGAAACAAGGACGTCTATGCCCTGTCGGTACAAACCCTTGTCCCGGTGGTGGAGCCAGTGCTTCACTGTGGGAATCACCTCCCCATCCTCCTTAAAGTGTTTCCTACGAATGCGTCTGTCCTCGCAAATGGCTACATCAGCTCGCTGCAACATGTCAGGTGCAACAGCCGTGGATGGTCTCCCCGACCGCTGCAAATCGTGGAGCTCCGCCGAAACGCCTTCTGATGACCTCACACTCCGTGCCCAGTGACTAACTGTACTGCTGTCGACAGCAGATGCTCCATAGACTTTGCACAAGCGTTTTTGAATATTCCTCACAATTTCTTTCTCTGCAGTGGGAAATTCAGTAATGGCTTGTAACGTACATCACCTACAGGCGCCATTTTGAAACGGTCCTGCAGTTGCGCTATCTGTCGGAAATGGCGGAAACTTGGCCCGCTCACTCAGAAGACTTCAAACAATACATATGTAATGTTTAGCATTCGTAGTATTGTTTTCGGCCGTAGCCCGTGGTCAGCGAAATTTGAACAGTATTACGTACTCTAACCACACTTTTCGGTACTGTGAAGAATGGCGTGCCTGTGTCGTCTGCTAGCCTCTTTGTGGCGCTGAGGTGCCGCAGTGCGCATGCGCGGATCTGAGGCGGATTGCTTTTCATTAGATGGCGCCAGGAGAACTGAGAACAGCGTTTCGGTTCGCTAGGACCGTTCGGCATCGTTTTAGAAAAGTGTACGGAATAATGTTGGGGCTCTGTTCCGAAAACAAGACCGTTCGGCGCGCTCGCGTAACGAACCGATACGCAAAATGGCGGAAAGAATCAGCATAGGGTCTGTGGGCTCGTACCGTATAAGTAGGATCCTACACGACTCGAAAACCGTGACCTGGTCAGATGAGCCCTGATCTGAGAGGGTAAGAACTGATTGTAGGGTTCGAGTGTGGCGCAAACCCCACGAAGCTATGGATCTAACTTATCAAAAAGGGACTCTGAAAGCCGGTGGTGACTCCATAATGGTGTGGGCTGTCTGGGTCATCCCCAGCTGGATCGATCATTGACTGGAAATTGTTATGTTTGGCTGCTTAATGACCACTTCCTGCTCTTCATGGACTTTATGTTCCCAAACAACTATATCATGTCACCAGGACGCAGCTAATCGTATTTGGTTTGCGGAACATTCTGGGTAATCCTGAGCGAATGGTTTGGCCAGCAAGATCTGTAGAAATGGATGCCATCGAACATTCATGGGACCTCATCGAGAGGTCAGTTCGTGTACAAACTGCTGCACCGGCAACACCTTCACTATTATGGACGGCATGGCTCAGTATTTCTGCAGGGGACTTCTAACGACTTGTTGAGTCCATTCCACATCGAGCTGTTGCACTACACGGGGCAAAAGGAAATCTGACACGATATCAGGAGATATCCCACGATTCTTGTCACCTCAGTGTATGCTTTCAAATACGAGGGTTTCCCAGAAAGTAATGCACCAATGTCCGTGGTGAGAAGTAATGCCTCAAATTAAGTATTCTCGGCACAGTTTTCATGATTTTGAGTGTACCCCGCTTGCCGACAGCGCTCGGCAGACCAAGACGGTGATCCATCCAAGTGCTAGGCAACCCTGACAGAGCTCAACTTCATTGGCTTGGGGAACCGGTGTGCGGCCGACTCTGAATACACAAGGCGTCCATAATTCCAGCTTCAAAACGATGTAGAAAGAGAACCACTGCTCAGAATGGCATCCAATTTGAACAACATGTCATTGGTACTGGGGGAAACGTCATGGAACAAAATAAGCCTAACGACAATTTTACCAGTGCATGATGTTGTGATCGTTTAAACGCAAATGGGTTCCGCTACAAACGACAGATGAATTGCAATACGACGGCCATGGTTTGAAAGCACGTTACACCATCCACACTGTTCCATGTGCATAACCGCACAAGTTCGGAGGTCAACAGTTATGGTACTATTAGTTAAGTAAGCCCATCTACCAAGGCAGAGCCGTACCACATCGCATGGGAAAAATGAGTTTTTATATGTACTGAGGCCAAAAACCGCATAACAAGCAAAATGACACCGTTTCCTGTCGTGAGGCTGGCGCAAGGCATGTTCAATATGAAGTCCAGCGTTTTGTGCCACAAGCAGTAAGTAGGATAATTCTTCAAGTTCTGGCTCACTAGCTCACTTCCTGGCCCAACCTTCGGTTTCGCCAGAAGCCGAGCTAATTACCCAAAACCTACAGAATTATCCTACTGTAACCCAATTTTCAGCTCAAATTCACTCAAAATTCACCTTCGTTCACCGTCCTTCAACTCTTTATTTTCTTACGTTCACCAAGGGAGTCATTTCCCTTGCAAAACCTACCCTTTAACACATTTCTCAGCTCAAAATTCGCCATTGTTCACCAAATAAATAGATGGTAACAAATGCAAAAACCGAGATAATTAGCCAAAAAAAAAAAAAAAACAGCTACTCTCCCCCAATATTCAGGTCTAACTCACTCATCTTGGTGTTGTTGTTGTTGTTGTGGTCTTCAGTCCTGAGACTGGTTTGATGCAGCTCTCCATGCTACTCTATCCTGTGCAAGCTTTTTCATCTCCCAGTACCTACTGCAACCTACATCCTTCTGAATCTGCTTAGTGTATTCATCTCTTGGTCTCCCTCTACGATTTTTACCCTCCACGCTGCCCTCCAATACTAAATTGGTGATCCCTTGATGCCTCAGAACATGTCCTACCAACCGATCCCTTCTTCTGGTCAAGTTGTGCCACAAACTTCTCTTCTCCCCAATCCTATTCAATACTTCCTCATTAGTTATGTGATCTACCCATCTAATCTTCAGCATTCTTCTGTAGCACCACATTTCGAAAGCTTCTATTCTCTTCTTGTCCAAACTATTTATCGTCCATGTTTCACTTCCATACATGGCTACACTCCATACAAATACTTTCAGAAATGACTTCCTGACACTTAAATCAATACTGGATGTTAACAAATTTCTCTTCTTCAGAAACGCTTTCCTTGCCATTGCCAGTCTACATTTTATATCCTCTCTACTTCGACCATTATCAGTTATTTTGCTCCCCAAATAGCAAAACTCCTTTACTACTTTAAGTGCCTCATTTCCTAATCTAATTCCCTCAGCATCACCCGACTTAATTAGGCTACATTCCATTATCCTTGTTTTGCTTTTGTTGATGTTCGTCTTATACCCTCCTTTCAAGACACTGTCCATTCCATTCAACTGCTCTTCCAAGTCCTTTGCTGTCTCGGACAGAATTACAATGTCATCGGCGAACCTCAAAGTTTTTATTTCTTCTCCATGAATTTTAATACCTACTCCGAATTTTTCTTTTGTTTCCTTTACTGCTTGCTCAATATACAGATTGAACGACATCGGGGAGAGGCTACAACCCTGTCTTACTCCCTTCCCAACCACTGCTTCCCTTTCATGTCCCTCGACTCTTATAACTGCCATCTGGTTTCTGTACAAATTGTAAATAGCCTTTCGCTCCCTGTATTTTACCCCTGCCACCTTTAGAATTTGAAAGAGAGTATTCCAGTCAACATTGTCAAAAGCTTTCTCTAAGTCTACAAATGCTAGAAACGTAGGTTTGCCTTTCCTTAATCTTTCTTCTAAGATAAGTCGTAAGGTCAGTATTGCCTCACGTGTTCCAGTGTTTCTACGGAATCCAAACTGATCTTCCCCGAGGTTGGCTTCTACTAGTTTTTCCATTCGTCTGTAAAGAATTCGTGTTAGTATTTTGCAGCTGTGACTTATTAAGCTGATAGTTCGGTAATTTTCACATCTGTCAACACCTGCTTTCTTTGGGATTGGAATTATTATATTCTTCTTGAAGTCTGAGGGTATTTCGCCTGTCTCATACATCTTCCTCACCAGATGGTAGAGTTTTGTCAGGACTGGCTCTCCCACGGCCGTCAGTAGTTCCAATGGAATATTGTCTACTCTGGGGGCTTTGTTTCGACTCAGGTCTTTCAGTGCTCTGTCAAACTCTTCACGCAGTATCATATCTCCCATATCATCTTCATCTACATCCTCTTCCATTTCCATAATATTGTCCTCAAGTACATCGCCCTTGTATAGACCCTCTATATACTCCTTCCACCTTTCTGCTTTCCCTTCTTTGCTTAGAACTGGGTTTCCATCTGAGCTCTTGATATTCATACAAGTCGTTCTCTTATCTCCAAAGGTCTCTTTAATTTTCCTGTAGGCGGTATCTATATTACCCCTAGTTAGATAGGCCTCTACATCCTTACATTTGTCCTCTAGCCATCCCTGCTTAGCCATTTTGCACTTCCTGTCGATCTCATTTTTGAGACGTTTGTATTCCTTTTTGCCTGTTTCACTTACTGCATTTTTATATTTTCTCCTTTCATCAATTAAATTCAATATTTCTTCTGTTACCCAAGGATTTCTACTAGCCCTCGTCTTTTTACCTACTTGATCCTCTGCTGCCTTCACTACTTCATCCCTCAAAGCTACCCATTCTTCTTCTACTGTATTTCTTTCCCCCATTCCTGTCAATTGCTCCCTTATGCTCTCCCTGAATCTCTGTACCACCTCTGGTTCTTTCAGTTTATCCAGGTCCCATCTCCTTAAATTCCCACCTTTTTGCAGTTTCTTCAGTTTTAATCTACAGGTCATAACCAATAGATTGTGGTCAGAGTCCACATCTGCCCCTGGAAATGTCTTACAATTTAAAACCTGGTTCCTAAATCTCTGTCTTACCATTATATAATCTATCTGATACCTTTTAGTATCTCCAGGGTTCTTCCATGTATACAACCTTCTTTCATGATTCTTAAACCAAGTGTTAGTTATGATAATGTTGTGCTCTGTGCAAAATTCTACCAGGCGGCTTCCTCTTTCATTTCTGTCCCCCAATCCATATTCACCTACTATGTTTCCTTCTCTCCCTTTTCCTACACTCGAATTCCAGTCACCCATGACTATTAAATTTTCGTCTCCCTTCACAATCTGAATAATTTCTTTTATTTCATCATACATTTCTTCAATGTCTTCGTCATCTGCAGAGCTAGTTGGCATATAAACTTGTACTACTGTAGTAGGTGTGGGCTTCGTATCTATCTTGGCCACAATAATGCGTTCACTATGCTGTTTGTAGTAGCTTACCCGCATTCCTATTTTCCTATTCATTATTAAACCTACTCCAGCATTACCCCTATTTGATTTTGTGTTTATAACCCTGTAGTCACCTGACCAGAAGTCTTGTTCCTCCTGCCACCGAACTTCACTAATTCCCACAATATCTAACTTCAACCTATCCATTTCCCTTTTTAAATTTTCTAACCTACCTGCCCGATTAAGGGATCTGACATTCCACGCTCCGATCCATAGAACGCCAGTTTTCTTTCTCCTGATAACGACATCCTCTTGAGTAGTCCCCGCCCGGAGATCCGAATGGGGGACTATTTTACCTCCGGAATATTTTACCCAAGAGGACGCCATCATCATGTAATCATACAGTAAAGCTGCATGCCCTCGGGAAAAATTACGGCTGTAGTTTCCCCTTGCTTTCAGCCGTTCGCAGTACCGGCACGGCATGGCCGTTTCGGTTATTGTTACAAGGCCAGATCAGTCAATCATCCAGACTGTTGCCCTTGCAACTACTGAAAAGGCTGCTGCCCCTCTTCAGGAACCACACGTTTGTCTGGCCTCTCAACAGATACCCCTCCGTTGTGGTTGCACCTACGGTACGGCTATCTGTATCGCTGAGGCACGCAAGCCTCCCCACCAACGGCAAGGTCCATGGTTCATGGGGGTGAACGAGAGTAAATGACTCTTCTGGGCGGCGTGGCCGAGCGGTTCTAGGTGCAACAGTCTGGAACCGCGCGACCGCTGCGGTCGCAGGTTCGAATCCTGCCTCGGGCATGTATGTGTGTGGTTAGTTAGATTTAGGTAGTTCTAAGTTCTAGGGGACTGATGACCTCAGAAGTTAAGTTCCATAGTGTTCAGAGCCATTTGACCCATTTTTTGGCTCTTTTCCCTAGGTGAATGTATGAAAAAACTGCAAAACATCTCCTATCGAACGCCTTCCACTCAGGCCTCTGCGTTATGTACGTCAGTGCAACAGTGTACCAGTATTTCGGGCTGAAACACGCCATCCTGCCTCGATGGTGGAAGAAGAAAAAAAGTTTCACGTACTGAATTCCAGATCGTGAAGTTCATTGTTTTTATTTTTATGCTTCTTCATACCTTTACATCTCATTTTCATCTGTCCACCATCAAAAAATTGAACATCCCAGTTAGAAATCAATTTAGCGTATCTGTCTGGCAAAATAACTTAAAAATCATCATTAAGCTCTACACATGTTTTTTCTCCGTATCTGGTGTTTAGATATTCACATCCAGTAACGTTATATAAAACGTCTGCCTCTAGCTCACTTAATTTTTTAATCTCTTTCGAGCCGCTTGCATTGTTGAGCTGTTTGATGAGAGTCTCCATTTTACATAGAAAATTTTTTAATACAGAATAATTTTTGTATGTCTTAAATGGACCCAGACAACAACACTGTTGAAGAGCTAGCAAACAGGCCTGAAGAAGAAGACGATGGCACTACTTTAACTGTTGAAGAGCTAGCAGAAATGATATGCAACACACCTGAATTATGGTCATTCTTTGAATCAGAAGACGAATTCGATGATCGTGAAGATGTTGACTATTCTGATTATGAAGAAGACAGCGACTGCTTAAGCAGCGCCGGCTAAAGTCTCAGACTGCGCAATGTCCGTACGGCAGTGTTTCTACTCGATTTTCCAGGACATGTCTTTTGTTGTCATGCGGGTTCAGCGCCTTCTTGTTTACTTCAGCTGTGTAAATAACGTGTCTTTCACTTCGAATCATATTAATCCTTCTGTACTGTTCTCTGTCGTTGAACAAGCAGTCTTTATAATCTTCCAAGCTGATTCTATTATTGACCACGCATTTCTTAACTCCTTTTGATTTCCTCTCCACCTTGTCGCCAACTTTGTAAGTGTACATCTTCGCCCTTAGACCACAGAACTCTTCTATAATTCTTCTGTTGATCTCATCATTTTTCCCACAACTTTCTTGTTTACTTGAGGAATGTCGTAGATATTGTCCGTTGAATAGTCGCTCGTATCAAAGCAATCAAGCATTGATTTCATATCCTCGTAGAAGTCTTCAGTATATGTAGCTGTCCATGTCTTGGTAGCACTACTCAAAGTTCTGTCCGTATTTCGGCTTCATTGTGCTATAGTGAAAGTCGTACATCAGTTCTTTAGACAGATCGAGTATGTTCATTCCAACATAGATAGGCTTATTAAATGTGATTTTTGTCTTGTTCATGAGGATGGCAATCAGATTTTCATTAAATACTGTTCTTCCTTTAAAGTTTGGCTTTGCTACTAGTATATCACATTTCTCTTCATCTGAAACCAATTTTATGTCCACTCGATTTCGTACATTTTCCAGCGTCTTGCCAAAGACCGAGTTATTCATCAGCTTGTAGGAGTCATTCTCGAAGTAGTCTTTAGTCTTGGTCCCCATCTGCGAGTTCAAATCAATGTATTTCTTCAACCAATCAGATTGTTCAAATTTTAAAACTCTGTGTATTTCTGTGAGTTTCATTCCCAGAGAGAGGCACTGTTTGAGATTTCTATAGTGAACCACATATTTCTATTTGTCATTTAGCGTAGCCAACAACTTGCTTCCTTTAGTTCCAGGTAGAACCTTATTTTCAGGTGCAAGTGGCAAATCTTTATGTAAATCGTGCAGCTCCTTCGTATATTCAAGTCTTTTTTGAATATGAATCCCTCTTGAGAAATGTTTGACATCTCACTTATTTTTGCAGAATTAAAGCTTTTTGGATCGTCCCACTCGAATCCAACATAAGGTAGATTTTGACTCATGGCCCAACCATACAGATTGTTTGCATCCAAATGTGCCGGATAATTTGACGTCTTGTTAGCATCTAAGTCCTTCATATACTTGTTGCTCGCCTTGACGTACCTCTTGCAACACTGCGATATTCCTCCTCGTATGCACTTTTCGACCATCAAAATCATGTCAAAGTCATGTAAGAAATCGAGCGGCTGCCTGGTAATTTTCACATCGCATCCCAAGACAAACCCGATGCAGTAAAATACCAAGATGGATTCAAAGCATAGGCCTTTATACAAGTGTGTCTAAAATTTTCAAATACATCAGCCAGTAACAACACGTCAGTTTTAAGAAACAGATCATGATATTTGCCAAAATTTTTCATGCCAAATTTTTCTCAGACCATTTTTGCATGTTTGTAATCTTCATCACTTATTTCAGAGTCGTTCAGTTTGTTGTAAAATTCTTCTCTTGGTGGTAATTCTGTCTCTTCGAATTTCTTCCAAGAATCCATGTAATCGTATGGATATACGCCTTTTCTGATTACCAAGTAGAACAGTTCTTCCGGGAAGAATTTTCTGATGTTTTTCAGCTTTTGTCTAGTCAAATTCGATGAAAGTTTGTCAAGTGACGAAGCCATAAATTTAAATGTGTCAATAAATCTCATTTTCAGACTTTCTGGCCTTTTACCAAAACTGATGTATCTGTCCTCGTTGTGTGGTATCAAGCCTATCTCCTTTTTGTCATAGCCAAGTTCTTTCACAAACAGATGGGAATCGTACCCGGATAAGTTATGCAAATAAATCGCTACAAATTTCGGATGTGTCAGCTGAAGATTGCAACTATTGCGCAATAGAGCGACGTATTTTGCCGTCAAATGATCATGATGACGGACTTTTTATTATTGCTCGTTTAGTGGTATGCGCACAGTGTATAAACTTGAGATTCGTCGTGTCTTCTCCGTTCTTCAGCAGTCAACGGGTCCATTTCTTCAGCCTCAGAGTAAATTCTTCCAATCTCTTCGACCTCTTTTTTAATACATTCTATGAATTTTTTATGGCAGTTCGGTCCTCTGTACACGACGGGGTGTTTGTGTATCCATTTACGTATCTGATATAGTAGCAGAATCCGCTTGGCTCGTGTTTTTGGTATTTCATCGTATTCGAGCTTTCCGGATTTGGCTGACAGTTATCCATCTTCAACAGTAAACTTTCAGAGTCGGTATAAATAACGAAAGGAACTTTCTTTGTGTGCTGACAACTTTTTAAAATTAACATATGATCATTTCTCTGGCATTTCTACTTTTAATGGCTTGTTAACTAAACAATCTGGTGTGTGCTCATTCAACCTCCGCTTGTTGGTGAAGTGAAGCAAGCACATGCCATAAATAAAATTTGCTTCTTCATTTTTATTGATTTGACTCGAGAGAAGCCGAGATAAATTTTTTATGGTACAATAATGCGAATTGTCCCCATCCCTGAAATAAAACAGATTTACGTGTTCCTCTCTCTTGCTTTTCGTAATTTTTAATTGTTACACCTGATAGTTGTCATCACACGAATAGATGTTGATGCACACGACGATTCTACTCTCGACTTTTGGAATATGATTAACCAGTACAGGAAATTGAACATATTCAAGCTTCTGATCGAGCTCAAGGCCGACGTTTTTAAATTTGATTACCCTTTCTGAATTTCACCTACAGTATAAAACGCAGATGTTATAGCCCACAGAAACACTTCTGATCATTAATTTTTAAGTTGATGCAAGTTTTTTTTATTTTTGATTATATCCTATAACTCGATGTACGATGATCCTCTCAATGGAAAATATCTGTTAAATCCTAACTGAAGTCCAGTAGTTCTGTTTAGTGATCATCCCGATCCGCGAGCTCGAAAATAATCCATTATTAACAAGATAGTTCGTTTAGCGACCCTAAAATTGTTAGCTAGCTCTCCTTTATCTGTAATCCTACAGTTTTCTGTCTGGAACTGAAATTCTGTAACATTTCCGTCTGTCTGCATCTGGTACTCACAAAAAAGTTTAAAATCGACTTTCAATCCGCGATGCATTCTTAGATTATGCTTGACAATTCCCATAATTTTCGATTTCAATGCGGCCAAGAATTGACTAGGCTCAATTGAGTCGGTGTTTGTGTTTTTTTTAATTATTTATATTTTGATTAAATTATTATTCTCTTGGGAAAATTCAAAATCTGTTGTGAGTTTTGCACCACTTCTTGGCGGGAAGAGCAAAGACTTTTCAAAAAACTTAAGTACTGTACGTAATAGTTTATATGTCACCTGAAATCGTTTGCAGAAGGCGTAGCATTCTCAAGATCAAGAACAGAGTTCACATTGCCACTTAATTTATTTTTGACGTGATCATGTTCGACTACGACCGGATATGAGACATAGCAACTACGAACAGAGAAACCTAAGGGACCAGACAGAGCTGGAAATTTTCTTTGTTATACTACACCACACGTTAAAAGAAATTGGATTTAAATCACAAACAAGGTAAATGGCAATGCGCCTTCTGCCTTAACTACGACGTTTGCTGACATGCAATCGGTCCCTGGTAGCTGTACCAAAACTATAAACACGGTTATTTGTGTTGCCATTAATAGGACACGGATAGCACAAAAATACTTTAAGTAATAAACAGGCACTACAGCATTTCAGAACACAATAACCAATTTAATTACCTTAGTCAGTATTGCTAACAATAGGCTCTGTACAGTTTTATTGTTCTACGTCGATATTTCATCTTAGATGCACACATAAATTCTTACATAGCATTGAACAATAGTAATATTTTATAATAACTAATTAGTGATTGCGGACCGCCGTCTTTAAAAAATATATCAGGACTGTGGTAACAAAGAGGATTACAATTCTTCAGCTGTCAAAAAATAAGAAACACAAAATATCTCTATCGATACAATTTATGAACAATTCGTATTCTGCGCCGTGGCGCGTAAGATAGATATTCTTTGCAATATGGGGTGGTCGCTGCTCAGCGACGACCTAAGAAACTTTTACACAAATTTTATGGCTTTTATGAGCCTGCATGGTTAGATTATCGAATGTAAGTTTATTTAAGCTATCGAAACAGATACTAATATTACACTGCCTCCCATAAGGGGGGGGGGGGGGGGGGAATAATACCGTAAGTATTACTTCCGTCCTCATGTTACTCGTAATATTAGTGGCTTTTAATGCATGTCTAGTGCTATATACTTGACGTTTCATAAAGTTACCATAATAGAGAAAATATTCGTTGTTAAGACCACTAGTAAAAATTGTTTTTGTGCAGTTCATCTGCATCTGTGTTTTGGTCACAGGGTTTCTTAACATCGACATCCACATGGAAAGTATTACTATTCACAATAAAGAGCTATATACATTAAGTGGAGATGACAGCCATTGTCACAGAGAAAAAAAGTACATATACACAGAAATTCCTAAAATCCTAAAATGCTTCCAAACTATGAAATTGACAAGACATTTTCATTATTCTTTCACACGGTTTCCAAATTTTCCATGTCTCTACAAGCTCAACAGGCTCGTGTTTATTTCGTCATAATATTCCTTCTTATTTTACACACATTGTACATTGGTTTCGTGGATCACACTGTGCCGTCGAATTGTTTGTCAAGAATCGCTCACGATGGGAGTCATTGAATGGAATTTGCCATTCTCCGTCAACTCTTGGAATATGGAACATAAATAGAGAATACTCTGCATTAGTATTACTTAATATTATCGGTTCATTTACAATGGGTTCAGGGTGGGTAATGATCATTTCTTTATTTCTTTCATTTCTCACTGATTTCTGCTCTTGTTTATGACAGCGGTTAAGGCAAATATCAACCTCGTTCTGACCGTGACCGAAATTTATTCTAGTCGTGACCATTTTATTCTTTGCTAATACAAATCGTTCTCTTTCAGTCTCTTAACATATGATGTTTACTATGTACATATAGAACAATGTCCTTCAAAGAAGTATGAAGTCTCAATTATTGTCGGAGCGAGCCACGCGGACCTGACCATTAAAAGTTTCAAATACACATTATTTCGTCATACGCCGCTGCGCGGCAATGTTGACAGACCAACACCGGCCAGTAGAGGTGGGCAAACTGAAACACGTAACTGTTTCGAAACAAATGAAACCGTACAATGTAATGTTTCGATACGGTGTTTCGAAACAGTTTGTGTTTTGTAATCTAATAAACCTACACATTTCATCATCTTGAATGTCTACTGTATAAGTGTGTCCTTATAAACACAAATGAGGTGCGAGAGCGCTAATCATTTCGCAGAAAGTATGAAACTATCACCTGGGCGTCTTGGCAGTTTCGTATTTCCTGCAGCAAATGCGCTGCTTTCGTGTTGTGTGACTTTCATACTTTTCAATTGGCTCAGGACAGCCATAGCTAAAGACAGAAGAACCACCACGAACGGAACTGGAGGTGGGAACCAAGGTTGGGTGGGAGCAAACTGCAGAAACAATCGATATGCTACTGGGATTCCCACATTCCGTTATATGGGTAATATACCCATCCTGCTAATTTCGATGCACACAAAGGGAATCATTGTGGATAATAGGAGCAGTGACTATAGACTCACAAATAACGCCAAATAATTCGAATAAATAACAAAATATAACAGAAGAAAATTTTGTCTTTCGGTGTTTCGAACCGTTACTATAAATTCACCATGTTTCCCAACCCGACCCGTTCACGATTCAACTATCAGTGATATGTCAAACAGATTGGTTGCAATTATACCTACATCAAATTTATGTATATGTCTAATAACTGTCACTCTACGCCTTTTTTTATTCAAAATGTTGTAGGCTTACTTGCGTTTCTTAATATGATCACTGAACATGGTTAGAGAAGCATATGTTACAAAAAAGTGCAATTTAATTGATTTTCACATATTTATTATTTTGAATGTGAATAGTATGCGTTGTTTTATTCTTTGGTTAGTGTTTATAAAGCAGATGTTATGTCATTTCGGAATAGGACAGTCAGCTAGAAACGAAGCTTTATTTTCGGATATCTTAAGCTTCATGCTATTGCTTGTCAAAAAGATTTCGACACTCTTGAAAGTGTTTCATGAAGTGGTATATTGTGTTTCAGTACCTATGCCGATCCCGAATCTCGTCCGACACAGAGCGGAATGAAACATCACTGTTTCGATACAATTAGTCCGTTCCAAGCACAGGTGGACTTAAACAGCCTTATTTTGAAACAACGATACAGTTTCTGTGTCTGGCTCGAAATCGAATCTGGTCCGGTCATCCGAGACAGGGACGGAATGAAACACCACTGTTTCGAAACAGTGAACCACAGCCGTTCCGAAACACTGAAGCAGTTCCACGTATCGATACACTGTATCGAAGCATAGAAACAGTGGCCAAGTGTGCCGGCCAGTATCGTGCGCGCAGTCGTAGATTGGATGTGTGTTGTGTTGTCCGCCGGTAACGTGCTGCGTTCAAAGCACGTTGTTTGAGGATTGCTGCTGTTGCTTCACCGAGGAAGCCTGCACGAAGTCATCTCGTCGTACCATTTGTCAACTGTCCTTAAAGGACTCACAGGTAAGTGAAAAGAACTTATTTTGCTGGCTTGCGAGGGCAGCATGGCGAACGATACTTATTCAGTGACCGTTGCACACGTTAAAAATAAAACTGATACACACAAGGTGTGGTATAAAGAGTCGTGAACTAAACGTCCTCCTTCATCTCACTTTCTCTTTACAAAAATAACACTTTCACAGAAGGATAACAACATACCTTGACTAATATTTACATAGTTTGCTTATATATACATGTATATTCTTAATCGAATGGTCACGTCCGGTACAGAACTGCTGTCGATCATTTTCTTTATAGCTCTCTCTCGCCCACCAGTTAAAATTTAAGTCTTTCACTTAAGACTATTTTTCAATCTCCTCTTATAAACACAGCTACCTTATTCTTTACCGTCAAATTCTTATTACGTTTTTTGTCTCAAAGACAAGCTAATGGACTTCCTCTTTGAGAACACTCCTCTTTTTATCACTCTTTTCGTTTATGTGTTCATTAACTTGTGTTTACTGTGTTGTTTAAATTGAGGACAGCCTCCAGACAGAGAGACTGCCTCCTTTTCCATGCTGAATACTATTCGCTTAAAAATATACGGGCGATAACTAACTAATCGCGCGTTACAAAGACAACAAATTCAATTGTATGCCACACCAGTGGGTTGACTCTAATTGGCTTCAACCAAAGTTTAACTGATCTCTTCGCAAACCTACACGCTTTTCATATGAGTTGCTTCGCCCATACAGTACAAGTAAACCTCTACGAGCTGTTCTGTGGAATAGGATGTTTGAAGGATTATCAAGGGGCGGTATTTTGGATAAGATTTTATAAAGGAACACAAAAATCGGCATTTAAATAATCTGGACATTATAAAAATTGTCATACTAGACAAGAAACATTTATATGCGAGCGCTTATGCTGCTGCAATGGCTTTTTGCGTGTCATTCGCTTAGAAAAATAATTGACTCATTTACATGCCTCTATGCATGTGCGTGTTTGACTAATTATTTACTTGCTTACTTGACTCTCTGGCTTTCTACAAGATGATGTCATCCTTTTTTTATTTTATTTTGGGTCTTCACTCTGTAAAACATTGCGGACGCCTGTTATTAATCGCTACATTGAGTCTTGCGGCTGGCATTTCGTAAGTATAATATTTCCATGGAACTTCTTTTACTTGCTACACCTTCGAATTTGCGTCATCATAACTTATCTGCCATAGACTTTAAAAATCTGTTCCTAATGAAGTTTTCCACATACATTATTTCTTCTAAGCATCGGATCTCACACATGTTCTTCAGTATACAGGGTGATTCAAAAAGAATACCACAACTTTAAAAATGTGTATTTAATGAAAGAAACATAATATAACCTTCTCTTATACATCATTACAAAGAGTATTTAAAAAGGTTTTTTTTCACTCAAAAACAAGTTCAAAGATGTTCAATATGGCCCCCTCCAGACACACGAGCAATATCAACCCGATACTCCAACTCGTTCCACACTCTTTGTAGCATATCAGGCGTAACAGTTTGGATAGCTGCTGTTATTTCTCGTTTCAAATCACCAATGGTGGCTGGGAGAGGTGGCCGAAACACCATATCCTTAACATACCCCCATAAGAAAAAATCGCAGGGGGTAAGATCAGGGCTTCTTGGAGGCCAGTGATGAAGTGCTCTGTCACGGGCTGCCTGGCGGCCGATCCATCGCCTCGGGTAGTTGACGTTCAGGTAGTTACGGACAGATAAGTGCCAATGTGGTGGCGCTCCATCCTGCTGAAATATGAATTGTTGTGCTTCTTGTTCGAGCTGAGGGAACAGCCAATTCTCTAACATCTCCAGATACTGTAGTCCAGTTACAGTAGCACCTTCGAAGAAAAAGGGCCCAAAAACTTTATTGGCTGAAATGGCGAACAAATGTACAACTAAATGAAATTTTATAGCTCCCTTAATTCGCCGACAGATAGTGCTTAGCTCTGCCTTTTGTCGTTGCAGAGTTTTAAATTCCTACAGTTGTGGTATTCTTTTTGAATCACCCTGTATTATAATTTACTCTTTTTTTAGGTAATGTGTCGCTCTCATTACGATATCCTCTGTTATTCTTTGATTGTAGTCACGAAAATTATGACCTTTTGTTTTACACAGGACTACAACTTGTCCTCAGAGAGACTTTAGTTTCTCAACAAAAAAAAATCCTTCTTTATAAGAACTGAGAGAAGGGCACTGATCACTCCTTTTCTCTTTGATTTATACATCTCGGGGGCTGATTACCACACGAGCATGCGTCATATACTTATATACTAACTTAAAATTGGTACTAAATTCTCTTTGACATTTTCCTTTACCTGTATTCAATTAACAGATCGGTACAAACTTTCCTCATACAGTCAGCACTGTGTGATGACCTCCAGACGTATTAACTACTGGCTTGTCATTTTTCTTGAGTTATCATTCGACGTCGACGACTTACCTTGTTCCCTGACGATGCTTTGTAACTGCCTCGTACTACTAACGCATGTAAATTTCTTGTGTTACCATTGTGGAATTTTCTTAAGTCTCTAGGTTGGAACAGACCTTTAATCGACAAACTGCCTATTGGCTTCTGTCTCGGGTTCTTCGGCCGACACCGAGCGAGAAGGCGCAGTGGTTAGACACTGGACTCGCATTCGGGAGGACGACGGTTCAATCCCGCGTCCGGCCATCCTGATTTAGGTTTTGCGTGATTTCCCTAAATCACTCCAGGCAAATGCCGGGATGGTTCCTCTGAAAGGGCACGGCCGACTTCCTTCCCCATCCATCCCTAATCCGATGAGACCGATGACCACACTGTCTGGTCTCCTTCCCCAAAACCAACCAACCAACGATCTTCGGCCGACGTTCATCTAATGATTTTTCTGACGTTTCGCCAGCACGAGTGGCTGGCATTGTCGAAGCTTCACCCTCCATTGCCGGAATTCACCACCGGCAATGGAGGGTGAAGCTTCGACAACGCCAGCCACTCGTGCTGGCGAAACGTCAGAAAAATCATTAGATGAACGTCGGCCGAAGAACCCGAGACAGAAGCCAATAGGCAGTTTGTCAACAAGTGGCCACGAAAGCCTTAACAATTTTGTAGACCTTTAATCCTTCCAGTCACGGGGTCGGCTAGCAAGTAACTTCCTGTGTGCGGCTTCCTGACAATAACATATGGGCCTTCATAACGCGCTGCCACTTACGATTTCTCTTTCGTAGCTTCCGTGGTTTAAAATGAGTCGTTAGTAAGATTCTCTCACCTTCTCTATATTCAATAACCTTATTTACCTTTTTGTCAAATGCTTTCTTACGGAGGTTTGCATACTTTGTCAGTGAAATCAACGCCTGCCTGATTTTGGTGTCTAGTTTCTAGGTCTTCCACCTTAGAAAGAGGATTGATCGATTCATTTCGCTCTTTGTTGGCTGACATGAGTTCATACGGTGTGAAGCCTGTTGACAAGTGTGGAAGATTATTAATAATCTCTTCAAACGGAGTAACAAATTCGATCCACTTAGCCTGCCTGTTAGGAACCCAGGTCGTAATGAATCGATCGAATTCCTTGAATATTGTCTTAATCGGATTCGACTGAAGTCGGTAATAGGATATTAAAATTTGCTGAAGGCCGTGGCGAGCGAGGAATTCACGCCAAGTACGACAAGTGAAGGTCGAACCACTGTCGGTCAGCATCGACTCGGGTATGCCGAATCGTGGGAAATACCACTTTATAAACGTCGTACAATTGGCCTGGCGCAAGAAGATTTTGCTGCATACAATCTAATGTGTTTTGTGAAATTGTCGTGAATGGCTATTAGATACTTCGCACTTCCCTGTCCAGTCGGGAACGGTCCAGCCAAATCAATACTCAGGAGTTGGTTTGGTTTTTACGGAAGAAAAGGATTGAGGGGAGTCAACGTAGAAATATTTCGTGCTTTTGCCTTCTGGCAGATGATACAATCTCTTAGCAACTTATGTACTTCGCAATACAGACTTGGAACATAACAATATGAAGAAAATGTTCTTTTACATTTGTCTGGGCCATAGTGACCCAAGGAAATGTGTGTGTGCCACAATAGATGTTCAACAAAACCTTTCGGAATACATACCCACCATCTTTCGATCGGTCCGGAATTTTTGTGAAGTAGAACCTGATTATGCAACTTATAAAAAAAAGGTTCAAATGGCTCTAAGCACTATGGGACTTAACATCTGAGGTCATCAGTCCTCTAGAACTTAGAACTTCTTAAACCTAACTAACCTAAGGACATCACACACATTCATGCCCGAGGCAGGATTCGAACCTGCGTCCGTAGCAGTCGCGCGGTTCCGGACTGAAGCGGCTCGAACCGCTCGGCCACCGCGGCCGGCAACTTATAAAATCTCGACACTTTATGATTAGGCTTTTCTGTGAGGATCTACTTAAATTTTCTCCATTTTGGATCAGTATCTTGGAGAGCTAGGATACCTTTACACAACTGAAGAAAATATTTTCTGTGGCTCGGGTCTTTCATTAAGAGTATCCGGTAATTAGACATTTGTTCCACTAACTCGCTGGTTTCAGGCAATCCTTCTGGTGATCGGGATAAAGCCGGCCGGTGTGGCCGTGCGGTTCTAAGCGCTTCAGTTTGTAACCGCATGACCGCTACGGTCGCAGGTTCGAATCCTGCCTCGGGCATGGATGTCTGTGATGTCCTTAGGTTAGTTAGGTTTAAGTAGTTCTAAGTTCTAGGGGACTGATGACCACAGATGTTAAGTCCCATAGTGCTCAAAGCCATTTGAACCATTTGATCGGGATAAAGCGTCGCCAATGATATTGTCTTTTCCTTTAATATATAATATTTGAAAATCATATTCCTGTAGAAACATGCATCACCTGGTTAAGCGGGCATGTTGAAGCTTGCACGTTTGAAGAAAAGAGAGTGCCTGATGATCAGAAAAGACTTTGATCTTCTTACCATAGATGCAGTAGTTAATCTTTTAAATGCCCAGATGATGGCAAGGGCTTCGAGCTGCGTAACAGAATACTACTTATCACATTCTGATAAGACTCGACTAGCTAAGCTGATTACTTGGAACTTGCTTACGTCCATCAACGATGTCGATTTGGAACAAACAGCATTCAATGCCCATAAACGAAGCATCGGACATAATACAAAATTCCTTACCCATCTTAGGATGATGAAGAATATTGTTCTTAACAAGTCTATTTTTAATTTGTTCAAACCCTTTCTGTCACTCAGAATCCCAATTCCATTACACATTCTTTCTTAACAGATTATGAAGAGCTTCGTTATTCGTTGCCTGACTCGATATGAAACGTCTGAAAAATGGCGCAATACCTAAGAAACCTTTCAGCTGTCTTTTTGTTGTGGGCGTGGGAAAATTCTTAATCGCTGCAAACTTCTCAGGATCGGGCCTAATCCCTTCTGCTGTGACCATATGTCCTAACAACTTGATCTCACTCTTACCGAATTTTGACTTTTGAAGATTGGCCGTGACTCCATAATTTATAAATCTTTTAAATATTTTCTGCAGTGTCATCATATGGTCTTCCCTTGTTTTCGAAGCTATTAGGACGTACTCCACATACGCAGCTACTTCATCAAATAACTCCCGTCCTAAAACATAGTCTAACGCTGAAATAAAAACTCCCGAACTCAGTCAGTCCAAAGGGCGTGACTGTGGAGTGACAAGATCGGCCTGCAAATATGAATGCCATGTATTTTCTTGATTCAGGCGCTAATCTCACCTGCCAATAACTGTTTTTTAAGTCAATTGTACTGAGGAATTTAACTCCATTAAACTTCTGCAAGTGTTCTTCCAGGGCTTCGGGTCTCGTTCGAATCGGCACTATTATTTTGTTTATCAGCCTTGGGTCTAAAACTAATCTCATACTTCCATCAGATTTTAAAACTGATAACAAGGGGCTCGAATACGGAGAAAGTGAGCTCACTCACATTCCAGAGTAACATTTTCCTAATCTCACGTTTGACAGCTTCACGTCATGACTGGGGAACTGCGTAGCTCGTTTTGCAGCAGGTCTTATGGGGAAGCATGTCCATACGATACGCATACCCCTTTATTACTCCGGGTTTGTTGGAGAGTATCTCCACATGACTAACTAGCAAGTCAAACAGTTCACTCCTTTGATCCTTAGTCAAACCAGTCGCTCCTAAAGCTTTGTTATCTCAGTCTTGTCAGGTAGTAAGTCAACATATTCGTCCTCACGAATATCTACAGGATTGGTTTCATCATCTGCCCGTCCGTAACTTTGTCAGTGAAGTACCGCCCCTTAAATTGACGTTTGCTAAGCATTGGTTTCACCTTGCTGCGTAACAATGTTATTGTTACCTCCTGCTGGTTCACCGTTAATCTAAAAGTCCCATTTTCAATGTCAATTTTTGCTTTTGTCAATCTGAGGAACTCCATTCCACGGTGGCATGGTACCGATAGGTTCTTTACTATAAGGAAATTTCACATAAGAGAAACAGTCAATATTTACTTGAAGTTGCGCTTGCAAGATTGCACGTCGTGTCATAGGCCCTATTGCTCCAGATACTGTACAGCATTGTATAGGGTGCAATAAAACTTCACTCACTGAAGAAATTTGCTTGAACAAACATGAAGATAAAACATTAACATTGGCTCCCGTATCAATAACAGCGATTATAGGCATGTTGACTATTGAAATCTTGGCAGAAGCCTGAACTTGTTCGTCCCATATGTCGTCAATGTCCTCAGTGTCAGTCTCTTGCAATAAGTCATCACGTAAGTCGGTGCCTTTGTCATACCTTATTCCATCTACATGAAATGAGTTGACAGATTCCGTGCCCCCATCTCGTTCTGCAGCATTCTTGTGGAGGATAAAAAATGCTGTTTCTTGTTTTCCTGATTGTGGTGGTTCTCCCTATCGGATATCGCCCTTAACGACTCCTCCGTTTCGTGTAGGTGTTGTGACTGTGGCACGAAGGGTGGTGGACAAGGGTCTTGTCCCGTGTACGATCCACTTTGCACGTAAAAGATTTGTGCAGTCTTTTGCCGTTTCGGCTTCGAATTTCCTGCATAATCATTTGAGTGACCGGAAAAATTTGTTTGTCGGAGGTCGGAATGTATTCTGGGCCATGTAGTGTATTGTGTTGTCATTATTAGCAAAATGTTGTTGCCTTCCACTTGTCCCATGCCATTTGATTTCCACTCACTTTTAAAGGCTGGTCCGCTCTGATAATTTCCTTGCTGTGGTGGTTTGTTTCCGTACTGATTTTGTGGATAATTGTGTTGAGTTTCCGTACTGTGGCCGTTGTGTACTATCCATTGGATTGCACCGTTGTTTATTATTATCCTTCGGTGGAAACTATTTCCGTACGACACCTGGTGATTTTTGTAGCCGCCGGACGGTTGGTAGTAAGAGTCGCTACCGCGCACTCTTCGCTCATTGCCATTGTTGACCCCGTAACCCCCACTGTTTCGCCTGCTCACTTCATTCGGTGCGCTACCAACATTTGCTATCGCGTCTTCGCAAATCAAATCCAATGAGTCCAATATGGAAAGAAATGCTTCGGTATCGTCCTCGGAAACATTAACTTGTCCCTTACAGAGATGGGCAATTTAGTTTTCAAAATCATGATCGCGTTTTTATTTGCAGTTGGCGAGTCCCAGAATTTAATTTTTGCTAAATATTTTTCGAATTATCTTCTGAGACTGCCGTGTTTCGAATTGAACATTTCGGCAATGAACACTTCTTTTCTTAAGCACTGCTGAACACCATTACTCCAAAATTTGTTCAGAAACATCCGCTCGAATTCATTATAGGTCCTGCACTTGTCTGCCATTTCTATTCCCCATAAGGCGGCATCTCCTGTTATATACCCCGTTACAAGCTGTATTCTTGGTTGGAAATTTTTTGTGTTTCAATACACTTTCTTCCTGCATTTGGGTTATGAGTGTTGGTGGGCTGTTCACTTCAGTGTGGTTATGCACTGTCTGTCGGACTGTGGTATGACGTGTGATCGAGTGGAGTGCTGTAATGAATTTGCCTATTGTCATTTCGGAATGAGGAGTGATTCCATTCGCTACCCATCGGATGTGAGGGACTTTCCACTTTGTTCTTTAGTGTCTACACCTCTTCAATGACCTGCTGCTCCCATTGAGGAAGGTCTTGTGCCAAAGTTCGCCTTATCTGTCCTAGCTCAGATAACACAGTGTCTCCCAGTTTTCCTGGTTCCGCCGAAAGATCGCAACTTCCATTACTACTTCCTTCTCTCTTTATCGTTTTTTCTATCAGATGGTCTTCGGTTTTTATCCACTCCGTATAGTGGTCGGATAACGCTTCTGCGTGAGCCTTTACCGTAATTTTTACCTGCTCCTCTATGTCAAGTGATCCTACTTGTTTCGTCAAATCATCTATCTCCTTTCCCATATTAGTGACAACCAGTTTCACGGTGCTGACCTCCTTTGACATGGTATCACAATTACCCTTTAATGCTACAGTTTCGCTATAGTATGCTTCTACCGTGGCATTAATTTCACCCTCGGCAGCTCCTAGTGCTGCATCAAATTTACTAGATACCTGCTTGATCTCACTCTCAACCTGTTTATGGATCTGTTTTTACTGCTTCAATTTGCCCATTTATTTCCGACTTGACCTCGCCAAATTGGGTATTCAGATCAATTTTAAAGTCGGTAGTTTTTACTGTCAAATTTTCCATTTACCACTTCAAATTTTTCATTTACCGCATCAAATTGTTTATTTAAATCGGTAAAAGCTCGCATTAGTTCTTTTTTGTTTTCCTCCTCTCTCTCTCTCTCTCTCTCTCTCTCTCTCTCTCTTGCTTTTCGTTGCTTTTCTAAACGCAATTGTTCCTTTTCCCTATCGTTATTTGCCATCCAATTTTGGATTTGAAGGAGCATTGCATTCGTATCTATAGTTGGGTTGCTACCCGCGGGAATCGCTTGAATTGTTTGGTCTGTGTCAGTCATATCACCTGCGTTAGCCTCCGCCTCCACTCGCATGCTAATTGCACGTGAGCGCAACGAATATTGAGTGCTGTTCATATCGTCACGTGCTGTCGGGATTAATTTCTGTTTACCCTCCGCCATCTCGCGGGGTCTGTTTGTCAACAGTAGACTTGGCCACTGTTTCTATGTTTCGATACAGTGTACCGATACGTGGAACTGTTTCAGTGTTTCGGAATGGCTGTGGTTCACTGTTTCGAAACAGTGTTGTTTCATTCCGCCCCTGTCTCGGGTAACCGGACCAGATTCGATCTCGAGCCAGACACAGAAACTGTATCGTTGTTTCAAAATAAGGCTGTTTCAGTCCACCTGTGCTTGGAACGGACTAATTGTATTAAAACAGTGATGTTTCATTCCGCGCTGTGTCGGACGACATTCGGGCTCGGCATAGGTACTGAATCACAACATAACACTTCGTGAAACACTTTCAAATGTGTCGAAATCTTTTTGACAAGCAATAGCATGAAGCTTAAGATATCCGAAAATAAAGCTTCGTTTCTATCTGACTGTCCTATTCCGAAATGGCGTAACATCTGCTTTATAAACACTAACCAAACAATAAAACGACGTATACTATTCACATTCAAAATAATAAATATGTGAAAATCATTCAGTTAAATTACATTTTTTTTACAACATACGTTTCTCTGGTCATGTACAGTAATCATATTAAGAAACGCAAGTAAGCCTACAACATTTTGAATAAAAAAAAGCGTAAAGTGACGGTTATTAGACATGTACATAAATCTGATGTAGGTATAACTGCAAGGAATCTGTTTGACGTATCACTGATAGTGTAATGGTGAACGGGAAGGGCTGGGAAGCATAGTGAATTTATAGTAACGGTTCGAAACACCTTAAAAGACAAAATTTTTGTTATATTTTGTTATTTATTCGAATTATTTGGCATTATTTGTGAGTCTATAGTCACTGTGCCTGTTATCCACAATGATTCCCTTTGTGTGCATGGAAATTAGCAAAATGGGTATATTACCCATACTAACGGATTGTGGGAATCCCAGTAGCATATCCGTTGTTTCTGCAGTTTGCTCCCACCTCCAGTTCGTTCATGGTGGCTCTTCTGTCTTCAGCTATGGCTGTCCTCGGCCAATTGAAAAGTATGAAAGTCACACGACACGGAAGCAGCGCATTTGCTTCAGGAAATACGAAACTGCCAAGACGCCTAAGTGATAGTTTCATACTTTCTGCGGTATGATTAGCGCTCTCGCACCTCATTTATGTTTGTATGGACATACTTATACAGTAGACATTCAAGATGATAAAATGTGTAGGTTTATTAGATTACAAAACACAAACTGTTTCACTGTTTCGAAACATCGTATCGAAACATTACATTGTACCGTTTCATTTGTTTCGAAACAGTTACGTGTTTCAGTTTGCCCATCTATAGTCAACAGTATTACGTCAGCGACACGTGGTCTGCAACGCGGTACGTGTCCTTTGCTTGTGACGTCAGGTCAAGTGCTGTCTGTCAAGTATGGGAGTTGCACTCGCCTAATAACGACTGTGAACTGAAGCAGAGAAGACAAGGTGGAAGACAGGCACATTAAAGAACTGAATTAGCACACAGCTAGCACAGCACACATGTAACACGACGCCATATTTAGACATTGAAATCAAGACTCAACAATGGGATTTAGACACTACGATGCAAATCCTACTAACTACTAAATTTAGGCTAAAAAATTTTAAGCTGATTTTTTAAATGTGCAGATGGAAATAAAAGGAAGACAACTGTACTACTGAAGCGTCACAACTCCGTAAGAAAATTTTTTCGTAACTTACGTTTGATGTCTTGAAAGTCGGCAACTGGATATAAAATTTCTCCGTTTTCCGCCGTTGGCTCGTCTTTCCTGTTTGAAATTTTCGTCCACAATTTTGTAAGCGCGTAGCGTGCACATGAAAAGTAAATGTATTGTTAGATACATCTATAATAGCCGCAAACACAAGAGGACTGATTTTCGTGATTTCAGTCAGGTCCCTGTTCGGGCGCCAAGTGTAGTGTTCTTTTTTTAAATTATTTATATTTCGATTAAATTATTATTCTCTTGTGAAAATTCAGAAATCTGTTGAGTTTTGCACCACTTCTTGGCGGGAAGAGCAAAGACTTTTCAAAAAACTTTAGTACTGCATGTGATAGTTTGTCACCTGAAATCGTCTGCAGAAGGCTTAAGGTTCTCAAGATCAAGAACATAGACCGCATTGCCACTTAATTTATTTGTGACGTGATCATGTTCGACCACGACCGTATATGAGACATAGCAACTACGAACAGAGGAACCTAAGGGACCAGACAGAGCTGGAAATTTTCTTTGCTATACTACACCACACATTAAAAGAAATTGGATTTAAATCACAAACAAGGTAAATGGCAATGCGCCTTCTGCCTTCACTACGACGTCTGCTGACATGCAATCGGTCCCTGGTAGCTGTACCAAAACTATAAAACACGGTTATTTGTGTTGCCATTAATAGGAGATGGATAGCACAAAAATGCTTTAAGTAATAAACAGGCACTACAACATTTGAGAGCACAATAACCAATTTAATTACCTTAGTATTGCTAACAATAGGCTCCGTACAGTTTTATTGTTCTATGTTCGATATTTCATCTTAGATGCACACATAAATTCTTACATAGCACTGAACAATAGTAATATTTTATAATAACTAATTAGTGATTGCGGACCGCCGTCTTTAAAAAATATATCAGGACTGTGGTAACAGAAGAGGATTACAATTCTTCAGCTGTCAGAAAATAAGAAAACACAAAATATTGCTATCGATACAATTTATGAACAATTCGTATTCTGCGCCGTGGCGCGTAAGATAGATATTCTTTGCAATATGGGGTGGTCGCTGCTCAGCGACGATCTAAGCAATTTTTACACAAATTGTATGGCTTTTATGAGCCTGCATGGTTAGATTATCGAATGTAAGTTCATGTAAGCTATCGAAACAGGTACTAATATTACATGTTGTACTCAGAATCTATGGTCTGTGGCCTATTCGCAAACGCCGTATCGACCAGTCTCTAACCGTGGGTCTGTCTCTCGGTTTCTACTTTGCGAAGACATAGTTTGAGAATGGAAATATCTTTTTCAATAGCTTATCTTCATCAATCTCGAAAATCTCATCATCGCTTTCTAACAATACCACCACTTGCAAAGTAGGTTAGAAATCAGATTAATAATGTTGCTCACGCAGCATATGTTCGCTTTATCGGGCAACAACAAAGTTATTGACTGTGGATGATATCGCCAGAATGGAAATAATGAAGTCACTGTAAAAAAGTCATTAATATAGGCACTTACCTTGAATGAATGGATTCCCACGTAGATTTCGTCGAAGTTATGGCTCATCTTGTTGATTCTAGGGTGATTCCATTTTGACTGCTAGAAGGTCCAGATCTGTATTTTAGCAATATTTGAAGACATAACAAATGAGTTTTTCAGGAAATTCTTAATGATCAAACAATCCCAGATCAGAACAATGGTATGGTAGAAATAATTTTTGACTTGGTGTTCACGATCCACATTTTTATTAAACTTCTTGTAAATTCACATATACTTCTTCTTAATTGTCACATCATCAAGAATACAGTTTTGTATCAATCTTCTTATATTTAATTTCCACTTTAACCAAACACAAGACTTAACTGTTCTTTTACAAAGCGAAATAGCAACTTCTGCAAAGTGAAACAAAGACTTTGTGCGCATTCGGGCCAAAACGGTTACAAGTAAGTCAAACATTATGACAGTCTTAGAGAAATGAATACACACAAGAACCATACCACTATAATATATCGATACATCGGAGTACCTACACATTGAGAAAACCAAATGTGAATATTGTCACAAAAATATGTCTGTTACTTCGCAGAAAAGTAGTATGATATTACTGGTATCGAGAACGGGGGTTGAAGTGACTTAATGGTCACGTAAATAAAGAACCATTACAGTTTCCAATTTTAGAAAAACGGTAATCGCTTCCAAAGACCGGGTCCAGCTGTCGGAGAACCTGCAGACTCCGGCCACCGATGTCTAATAATATAGCTAATTAGATCAGCTAGCACCCGTGGTTTGATTAATAATCAAAACGTCTTAGATCCCGGGTTCGATCCCTGCCACTGCCGAAATTTTGATAAATAATCAGCATTGGCGGCCGAAGACTTCCGGCATAAGAAGTCAGCTTCATTCTGCTAACGGCCTTGTCAAAGAGGGCGGAGGAGCGGATAGAGGTTCAGGGCACTCTCTTGTCCTAGGGGTGGGAAATTGCCCCTAAAGGCGGAAGAATCAGCAATGATCAACGACATGAGGATGCAGAAGGCAATGGAAACCACTGCATTAAAGACACGTAACGTTTATCCACAGGACATGTGGCCTGTAACTGAAGAAGTGTCATGATGATCTCTCCATTGGCAAAAGATTCCGGAATATTCCCCCATTCGGATCTCCGGCAGGGGACTGCCAAGGGGGAGGTTACCCTGAGAAAAAGATTGAATAATCAACGAAAGGATAACGTTCTACGAGTCGGGGCGTGGAATGTCAAGCTTGAACGTGGTAGGGAAACTAGAATTTATGAAAAGGGAAATGCAAAGGCTCAATCTAGATATAGTAGGGGTCAGTGAAGTGAATTGGAAGGAAGACAAGGATTTCTGGTCAGATGAGTATCGGGTAATATCAACAGCAGCAGAAAATGGTATAACAGGTGTAGGATTCGTTATGAATAGGAAGGTAGGGCAGAGGGTGTGTTACTGTGAACAGTTCAGTGACCGGGTTGTTCTAATCAGAATCGACAGCAGACCAACACCGACAACGATAGTTCAGGTATACATGCCGACGTCGCAAGCTGAAAATGAACAGATAGAGAAAGTGTATGAGGATATTGAAAGGGTAATGCAGTATGTAAAGGGGGACGAAAATCTAATACTCATGGGCGACTGGAATGCAGTTGCAGGGGAAGGAGTAGAAGAAAAGGTTACAGGATGATATGGGCTTGGGACAAGGAATGAAAGAGGAGAAAGACTAATTGAGTTCTGTAACAAGTTTCAGCTAGTAATAGCGAATACCCTGTTCAAGAATCACAAGAGGAGGAGGTATACTTGGAAAAGGCCGGGAGATACGGGAAAAATTAGATTATATCATGGTCAGACAGAGATTCCGAAATCAGATACTGGATTGTAAGGCGTACCCAGGAGCAGATATAGACTCAGATCGCAATATAGTAGTGATGAAGAGTAGGCTGAAGTTCAAGACATTAGTCAGGAAGAATCAATACGCAAAGAAATGGGATACGGAAGTACTGAGGAATGACGAGATACGTTTGAAGTTCTCTAACGCTATAGATACAGCAATAAGGAATAGCGCAGTAGGCAGTACAGTTGAAGAGGAATGGACATCTCTAAAAAGGGCCATCACAGAAGTTGGGAAGGAAAACATTGGTACAAAGAAGGTAGGTGCGAAGAAACTATGGGTAACAGAAGAAATACTTCAGTTGATTGATGAAAGGAGGAAGTACAAACATGTTCCGGGAAAATCAGGAATACAGAAATACAAGTCGCTGAGGAATGAAATAAATAGGAAGTGCAGGGAAGCTAAGAAGAAATGGCTGCAGGAAAAATGTGAAGACATCGAAGAAGATACGATTGTCGGAAGGACAGACTCAGCATACAGGAAAGTCAAAACAACCTTTGGTGACATTAAAAGCAACGGTGCTAACATTAAGAGTGCAACGGGAATTCCACTGTTAAATGCGGAGGAGAGAGCAGATAGGTGGAAAGAATACATTGAAAGCCTCCACGAGGGTGAAGATTTGTCTGATGTGATAGAAGAAGAAACAGGAGTCGATTTACCCCCCCCCCCCCCAGGGGATCCACAACTCTTTTGTGGATACGTGCGCAGCGAGCACGGGACCCCGAGCTAATGTGGCCCTCCTTCCTTTCGAGCTGCATACTTTCCCTTTCTGCATCCTTCCCCATCCCCCATCTTCGCCCCCCCCCCCTCACCTCTGGCTCTTTCCTTCCCTTTCTCCCCCTCTGGGAGTATGGTTTGTGCCTACGTCCGGGGAGACGGACGCTCGAAAGTGTTACCAATTCCTTGCTTTCTACGCTTGCAAGTCTTCGTCCTTCCTCTGTCCTTCCTCTGTCCTTCTCTTTTCCTTACTTCTTCTCTTTGCCTTTTTCTCCGCTGCGGCGTTTGAGACCCCTCTTCTTTCCTTTCCCTTTCTCTTTTTTCCTCCTTGTGCGTGTCTGCAGGCCGACCCACGCATATCCATGCGTAGCCGGTGACGGGGTAACGCGTAATTCCCCGCCCTGGGTAGACGGGTAGGACATGTACGTACCCCCTGGTAACGGCCAGGCCCAGGGAGGGGTGATTACCCGAGCTGATACCTTCCGAACGTGCCGATTGGTCCCTCCGTCCGTTAGTCGGGAGGTGTGACCTGAGGTGTGAACAAAGGCGGGAGTGCCCTCAGAGAGGGCCCCCACAAGGGAGGAGCGCGCCATCGGAGACGCCGGTAATCTTCTGCAATGGTTTCCTCACCTTCCACTATGTCTGCTCACAAGCATAAGTTCACTGAGTCTCAGCCACTGACAGTTCTTCCATCGTTGCCACAGTTCCTTGTTGTTTCTCGGTCTGAAGGAGGTCACGACTTCTCCACGGTCAACCCTTTCATTATTCAGAAAGGTGTCGACGAAATTGCAGGTCCTGTAAAGTCTTGTTCCAGATTACGGAATGGAACCTTGTTATTAGAAACAGTCAGTGCCCTCCAAGCACAAAAATTGCTGCGTACTTCACTGCTCCACACCTTCGCTGTCCGGGTTGAACCGCACCGCACTTCAAATTCCTCGCGTGGAGTCGTTTATACACGCTCCCTCGATGGATTGTCTGACGAAGAAATTCAGCACTACCTGTTTGATCAGGGCGTAACGGCTGTTTATAGAGTTATGAAAAGGGTTGACACGAACATCATTCCAACCCGCACTGTCTTCTTGACATTTAACAAAGTTCAACTCCCATCGAAAATCAAAGCAGGCTATGAGATAATTTCCGTTCGCCCTTACGTCCCAAACCCTACACGTTGCTATCGGTGTCAGCGGTTCAATTACACCAGCCAGTCCTGTTCCAATCCGGCCAAATGTGTTACGTGTGGCAAGGATGCCCATGAGGGTGCTTGTCCACCTCCATCCCCTCGCTGCATCAACTGTATGGGTGACCACGCTGCTTCCTCTCGAGATTGCCCCATTTATAAAGACGAAAAACTCATCCAGGAAATCAGAGTGAAGGAAAAGGTGTCTACCTTCGCTGCTCGAAAATTATTCGCCAGTCGACAGCCCACCGTGACTCAGGCAGCCTTCTCCTCGGCCAACAAAGGAGGCGGCCCCGCAGACTTGCAACCTCACCTTTAGTGCCACGGTCGTCAGGTCGGCCAGCGCAAAGATTGCCCGTTCAGTCTCACCAGTTTCGCCTGCCAACTTTATGGCTCACCCTTCATCGGGTTCTGCTAAATCTCGAGCCCACAAGTCAGACACCAAGACTTCGAAAAAAGAGCATACTCGTGAAGATTTTTTACGTACCCCAACTTCCCAACCATCGGTTCCTCGTTCATCTAAACATCATATTTCCAAGAAGGCTAATAAGAAACCCAGTTCATCTCCTTCTCCGCCAAGGCGTGTCTCATCTACAGCACCACCTGGCGGAAATCGCCCTCGGCCGTCTTCTGTGTCGCCGAGGCGCACTGCTGGCGGCCAATCAACTGGCCGATCGCTGGTGGCAGGAGCTGCTCCTGAACAACCTATGGATCAGGATCTTCTGCCTTCGGCTGAGTGCCATTTCACGCTGTCGGTCGCAAGCTCTGAGCAGTCGTTGACTTCACGGCAACCTTGCTCACATTCTTCCATTTTCTGTCCACCCTATGTCCATTATCCACTGGAATATCCGCGGCATTCGAGCCAATCGTGATGAATTGTCGATCCTCTTACGATCCTACTCGCCGGTCATCTTCTGTCTTCAGGAAACAAAGCTGTGTCCCCATGACCGCTTTGTTCTCCCTCATTTTCAGTCCGTCCGATATGATCTCCCCTCTGTTGAAGGCACTCTAGCCCATGGAGGACTCATGATGCTTCTCCATGATACTCTCCATTATCACTCAATCCCCTTTAACACTTCCTTCCAAGCTGTCGCTGTCCGTCTTTCCCTTTCTGGATACACATTCTCTCTTTGTACTGTATGCATTCCATTGTCCACACCAATGGCACGAGCTGATCTCCTTCATCTTCTTGGTCAGCTTCCACCCCCCTATTTGCTGGTTGGGGACTTCAATGCCCACCACCCGCTTTGGGGATCTCCACATCCTTGTCCACGTGGCTCACTATTGCTAGATGTCTTCCACCAAGCGGATCTAGTTTGCCTCAACACTGGGGTCCCTACATTTTTGTCTGCCTCCACGACAAATTTATCTCATTTGGACCTTGCGGTCGGTACTGTTCCGCTAGCTCGGCGCTTCGAATGGTTCGCCCTTGATGATACACACTCGAGTTACCACTTTCCATGTGTCCTTAGACTGCAGCCTCAACTGCCATATATGCGCCCGCGACGCTGGAAGTTTGCCCAAGCCGATTGGACACTTTTTTCGTCTCTAGCGACGTTCGATGACCGTCACTTTCCCAGCGTCGACGATGAGGTCACACATATTACCGACGTTAGTCTTACAGCTGCGGAACGTTCAATACCACGCACCTCCGAATTGCCCCGGCTCCCCCCAGTTCCTTGGTGGAACGAGGCATGCCGTGACGCAATACGTGAGCGGCGACGTGCTCTTCGCGTTTTCCGCCACCATCCTACTTTGGCCAAATGTATCCGTTATAAGCAGTTCCGTGCGCGATGCCGACGTGTCATCCGCGATAGCAAGAAGGCAAGCTGGAAATTCTTTATTAGCTCATTTAACACCTTCACTCCCTCCTCGGAAGTTTGGAGTCGGCTTCGACGGTTCTCAGGCGCGCCTAGTTTCTCCCCAGTCTCTGGGCTCACTGTCGCGCATGATACATTAGTGGACCCCGTCGCAATTTCTAACTCATTGGGTCAGCACTTCGCTGAGATTTCGAGCTCTTCAAATTACCCGCCAGCGTTTCTCCCGAAGAAACGTGCAGCGGAAGTGCAACCTCTTGCTGTCTTCTCTCAAAATCGCGAAAGCTATAATACTGCTTTCTCCATGCGGGAACTCCAACATGCACTCTCTTCTTCTCGCTCCTCCACCCCAGGACCGGATGGTATCCACATCCAAATGTTGCTGCATTTATCAACCCATAGTCTGCGTTACCTCCTTCGCCTTTATAATCGAATTTGGACCGACAGCACTTTTCCCAGACGATGGCGGGAAGCTATCGTCGTCCCTGTTCCTAAACCTGGAAAAGACTAACATCTCCCCTCTAGCTATCGCCCCATTTCTCTCACGAGTAGTGTATGTAAGGTTTTGGAGCGTATGGTGAATTGCCGTTTAGCTTGGTGGCTGGAGTCTCGCAGTCTTTTAACACATGCCCAATGCGGTTTCCGAAAGCATCGTTGTACAGTTGACCATCTTGTTGCTCTCTCCACTTATATCATGAACAATTTTCTCCGGAAACGCCAAACAGTAGCAATATTTTTTGATCTGGAGAGAGCATACGATACCTGTTGGAGGACAGGCATCCTCCGCACACTGATCTCTTGGGGCTTTCGATGTCGGCTGCCCCTTTTTCTTCGCGAATTTATGGCAGAGCGGACATTTAGAGTGCGGGTGAACACTACTCTTTCCCGTACTTTCTCCCAAGAAAACGGGGTACCCCAGGGCTCCGTGCTGAGTGTTGTACTGTTCGCCATTGCCATAAATCAAATTATGGATTGTCTCCTTCCTGTTGCCTCGGGCTCCCTCTTTGTGGACGATTTTTCGATCTACTACAGCTCTCAACGGACCAGCCTTCTTGAACGACGTCTTCAAGGATGTCTCGATCGCCTCCACTCTTGGAGCATCGAAACCGGCTTCCGTTTTTCTCCCAGTAAGACCATTTGTGTTAATTTTTGGCGTCGTACGGAATTTCTTCCACCTTCCTTACATCTAGGTCCTGCCCACCTTCCGTTTTCGGACGTCGCTAAATTCTTGGGTGTCATGTTTGACAGAAAACTGTGCTGGTCCTCCCACGTTTCCTATCTTTCGGCTCGCTGTCTGCGATCCCTCAACACCCTCTGTGTCCTGAATGGTACCTCCTGGGGAGCGGACCGAGTGGTCCTTCTCCGCCTCTATCGCGCCTTAGTGCGCTCGAAATTGGACTATGGAAGCATAGTCTACTCCTCTGCTTGGCCGTCTATTCTTCGGCGTCTCGACTCTATCCACCACCGTGGATTACGTTTAGTGTGGAGCTTTTTACACTAGCCCTGTGGAAAGCCTTTATGCTGAGACTGCTGAACCTCCGCTGTCCAATCGGCGAGCAGTCCTTCTGAGTCGTTATGCTAGCCATCTGTCTTCCATGCCTGCTAATACAGCCCATGACCTTTTTTTTCGACGCCTCCTTTGATGTAGGGTATGCAGGCCGCCCCTCCTCCCTACCACCACCGGGAGTCCGCTTCCGTCAACTGCTCCTTCCACTTTCCTAAAACCTTCTTGACAACTTGGGGTACAGCACCGCCTTGGCTCCGTCCCCGGACCTGCCTGCTCCGTGACCTTTGTCGATTTCCCAAGGATGGTACCCCTTCACTTGTTTATCGTCGGGCATTTGCTACTCTAAGTGCACAAATGACGGATGCCACATTTATTTACACCGACGGCTCGAAAACATCGTTAGGTGTAGGGAGTGCCTATATTGTTGGCGACACCCCAAATCACTTTCGGCTTCCCGACCAGTGTTCGGTTTATACTGCGGAGCTTTACGCTGTTCTCCAGGCTGTCCACTACATCCGCCGCCATCAGCGGATACAGTACGTTATCTGCTCAGATTCTCTCAGCTCTCTCCTCAGTCTCCAAGCTCTTTATCCTGTGCACCCTCTGGTCCACCGGATTCAGGACTGTCTGCGCTTGCTCCACCTGGGGGGCGTCTCTGTGGCGTTCCTCTGGCTCCCAGGACACGTTGGTATCTGTGGAAATGAGGCGGCCGATATTGCAGCCAAGGCTGCAGTCTCTCTTCTTTGGCCAGCTATCCAATCGATTCCCTTCGCCGATCTACGGAGCGTTTTATGTCGTCGTGTTGTTCATTTATGGCACGCGCATTGGTCGACACTTCCCCATAATAAATTGCGGTACGTGAAAGCTCTTCCTTATGCTTGGACCTCTTCCTCCCGAACGCGTCGTCGGGAGGATGTAATTTTAACTAGACTCCGGATAGGGCACTGTCTTTTTAGCCATCGACATCTTTTAAGCGGCGATGCTCCCCCACTCTGTCACCACTGCTCTCAGCTGTGGGCGGTAAGACACCTTTTCATTGAGTGCCCCTATTTTAATCCGTTACGCTCCCGTCTACAGCTATCGCCTGATATATCGTCGATTTTAGCAGATGACACGCGCTCAGCCGATCGCGTACTCGAGTTTATTAGTGCCAGTGAAATGACATCAGTCATTTGAAACTTTTTTTGGGGACAACCAACACCTTTCTGTAGTGGATTTTTAAGCCTTCCTTCTGCTTTTAGTTTCTCCAATTTTATGACTTTCTTTCCCACTGCTGCTGGTTTCCATTTTCGGTTTTTTACCTTTTCCTAAGTCACGGACCGGGCGCTAATGACCATAGCAGTTTTGCGCCCTAAAACCAAAACAAAAAAAAGTCGATTTAGAAGAGATAGGGGATCCAGTATTAGAATCGGAATTTAAAAGAGCTTTGGAGGACTTACGGTCAAATAAGACAGAAGGGATAGATAACATTCCATCAGAATTTCTAAAATCATTGGGGGAAGTGGCAACAAAACGACTATTCACGTTGGTGTGTAGAATAAATGAGTCTGGCGATATACCATCTGACTTTCGGAAAAGCATCATCCACACAATTCCGAAGACGGCAAGAGCTGACAAGTGCGAGAATTATCGCACAATCAGCTTAACAGCTCATGCATCGAAGCTGCTTACAAGAATAATATACAGAAGAATGGAAAAGAAAATTGAGAATGCGCTAGGAGCCGATCAGTTTGGCTTTAGGAAAAGTAAAGGGACGAGAGAGGCAATTCTGACGTTACGGCTAATAATGGAAGCAAGGCTAAAGAAAAATCAAGACACTTTCATAGGATTTGTCGACCTAGAAAAAGCGTTCGACAATATAAAATGGTGCAGGCTGTTCGAGATTCTGAAAAAAGTAGGGGTAAGCTATAGGGAGAGACGGGTCAGATACAATATATACAACAACCAAGAGGGAATAATAAGAGTGGACGATCAAGAACGAAGTGCTCGTATTAACAAGGGTGTAAGACAAGCTGTAGCCTTTCGCCCTTACTCTTCAATCTGTACATCGAGGAAGCAATGATGGAATTAAAAGAAAGGTTCAGGAGTGGAATTAAAATACAAGGTGAAAGGATATCAATGATACGATTCGCTGATGACATTGCTATCCTGAGTGAAAGTGAAGAAGAATTAAATGATCTGCTGAACGGAATGAACAGTCTAATGAGTACACAGTATGGTTTGAGAGTAAATCGGAGAAAGACGAAGGTAATGAGAAGTAGTAGAAATGAGAACGGCGATAAACTTATCAGGATTAATGGTCACGAAGTCAATGAAGTTAAGGAATTCTGCTACCTAGGCAGTAAAATAACCAATGACGGACGGAGCAAGGAGGACATCAAAAGCAGACTCGCTATGGCAAAAAAGGCATTTCTGGCCAAGAGAAGTCTACTAATATCAAATACCGGCCTTAATTTGAGGAAGAAATTTCTGAGGATGTACGTCTGGAGTACAGCATTGTATGGTAGTGAAACATGGACTGTGGGAAAACCGGGAGAGAAGAGAATCGAAGCATTCGAGATGTGGTGCTATAGACGAATGTTGAAAATTAGGTGGACTGATAAGGTAAGGAATGAGGAGGTTCTACGCAGAATCGGAGAGGAAAGGAATATGTGGAAAACACTGATAAGGAGAAGGGACAGGATGATAGGACATCTGCTAAGACATGAGGGAATGACTTCCATGGTACTAGAGGGAGCTGTAGAGGGCAAAAACTGTAGAAGAAGACAGAGATTGGAATACGTCAAGCAAATAATTGAGGACGTAGGTTGCAAGTGCTACTCTGAGATGAAGAGGTTAGCACAGGAAAGGAATTCGTGGCGGGCCGCATCAAACCAGTCAGTAGACTGATGACAAAAAAAAGTCAGCTTTATTCAATTTACAAAACTCACTTAAATTTTCTCCTAGAGCAATGACGAAGTTTAACAACTGTGACTTTCTCCATGTGACCCCTCCAAAAATCTTGACCAACTCGACTACTTTCAGCAGACTGTGTCTCCATTTTGGTCGTCTCTTTTAAATGAAACAAAAAACAATACTCTCAGACTCAATTCTAAAAATCGCGAAATTGAGCAACTTTTTTAAACGGCGACTTCCAGCAGGCTGCGTCTCTATTTGGCCGTCTCTTTTAAAGGAAGTAAAAAACAATAGACTCGCAGACTCAATTCTTATTTTGCCTTTTATTTTTCATATATTTTAATATATACTTTTACATCTACTATCATGTTTATCTTTACGTGAAGGATTTCTGTAGAAACAATTTAAATCTTTAATTTCTTGACAACCAATACATTTTTTTGAGGATGGTGCAGCGCTGCAGCTGCTTTAGCAGATGCTTTATCTGCTTCCATCGACAACAATACTTTAGAATGTTCTTCACTCGGAATTCGCCGTAAATGCTCTTTATAGTAATATTTAGCAATGTTTTTCCACATACGTAAGGAATTCGATTTTCATTGTAATTTTTTACATGAAATTTATTTGAACACTGTCTTCGCATCGGTCTATAACCATCTTTCGTGTATTTCTGTGTACAAAAATTATCAATTGATTGCTCAGTATTGCAATATTTACACAGTTAAGTGCGACTGTCAAAGTATTCTTAGCGGCACCAGTCTTAGATCTGCGTTCAGTCTCAGCGACAGCTGAATCAGTCTGAGAACTGCGTTCAGAACTACATTGTCAGCGTCTGCGCTTCCATTTATGTAGAAGAAAATTCATTAGAACCAAGTAAAATTTTCTAATTTTTGCAATGTATCTTCCAGAACATTTATTAGCTTAGGAACCAGTTCTCTACATTCAACACCAAACAAAGATCACTTGCGCCAGCTCTAGCAAGTTTTTTTTTAATTCATCATATTCGGAGAAAGTTTCATCCACGAAAAAATACAACACCCCATTAATGTACCGAAATGCAGAAGTCATTTTAGTCGGCAATCCAGTAAATTCTCTTTTTATAACTCCTCGCGATTTATATGTAAAACTACGTTCATCTAATTCCGCATAGAAAAGTCCATTAAAGGATAGAAACGTTCTTCTACATCTACATCCATACTCCGTAAGCCACCTG
The DNA here is from genome assembly GCF_021461385.2 of Schistocerca piceifrons. Taxonomy (NCBI): domain Eukaryota; kingdom Metazoa; phylum Arthropoda; class Insecta; order Orthoptera; family Acrididae; genus Schistocerca; species Schistocerca piceifrons. The sequence continues at coordinate 142,400,295 of NC_060146.1, read as the reverse complement.
ACGGTGTGTGGCGGAGGGTACCTTGATTACCTCTATCGGTTCTCCCTTTTATTCCAGTCTATTCCAGAATAAGTGTTGACTGCAGCATTTAATAAAATGTTTTTACGTAATCCTGCACTAGATATTGATTTTGGATACCCTGTAATTAATTGTAGTGTGTGCAAATTCATCGTGTATATCCTATTATCATCGAATAACACGACATCGCCACTTGGTCTTTGGTATATTCCGTCAATTTTTTGGATATTTTGGTTTAAGGATGTTAACCAACTGGTTATGAATTGTGGCTTCTTATCACCTATTGAAACCCAGTTCCTATGAAAAATATGTAGAGCCTCATCTACAAAAAGTAAGTGACCGATCTTTTTCTTTTGACATAATGACTAATTCGTTCAGTTGGTATAGAAGACTGTGTTGATGATGGCTGAGCCGGTGTATTTGGCTGTGTAAATCCATACAAACTTTGGATGGCGTCAATATCATCTTCAAATTATGAAAGGTGGCTACACTGAGCCACAGCGCCAGAGATTGCGCCAAAGAGTATTATTCAGCCGCCTCCACTAGAGTTCTTGTCGAGAGGTCGTAGTAGTCAGTGCTTGCTGAGATGCCGTAGTGAAAAGTTCTTGTCGTAGTGGAGAGTGCTTGTTCCATGTTTTACGCAGTTGTTTGATGGGATAGACAGCAGATGTTGTTCTAATGGAGATATTGTAATGATCAGAGTGCTTTTCGTCAATATATATGAAGGTAACAAATTCCCTGTTTTTTTTCATTATTTTAATGTCTTAAATAATGCGTCATTACAGGTTCTGTCAACAAAGCATCTGGCTTGTGTCCTTGTATTAGTGTAATTCTGGTTTTCTTGTGCAATTGTAGTATTTCTATTTTTTTAATTACTTCAGTATAAATGGTATTTAAAATTTCTTGTATTATTGAAGAAGAACCGTGCCAGATGTGTACGTTGAATCACACTTCCACACACAGAACAGCTATACTTGTGGTTTGTTGTTTCCTAGGTTTTATAGTTGCTTGGGACTTAATTAATTGTGTTAACGGAAATTTTCTTTCATTCTTTGTGGTTATTCTATGCAGTCAGATTGCGTACTAAAACTAGTCAGGGCCAACCGTTTACGAGACTTCGTAACCGGACAGTTAGCTACTAAAAATAAAAAATATTTGCATTTCATATCTTAATAATTAAGCCCCCATGCAATAATTCTAAGTGTGAGCCATTATGGAATGGATACATTATTGATTCACAAACATCTGAACGATATAGACCTAACGAGTGGCCAATTTCGTGAACTAAGACTTCAAATAAATTTGACAGATTTTTGGTGTATTTTTGCTAATTTCTAAGTACCATAACTCATCATCGTCCATGTGTTCTTCCATCGGGTCATTATTCTTAGTTGGACAAATGCATGACCTAACATATTTCCTTTTCCGTCCAAATCCTTTGGGCAACGATGACCACGTAGTTCATTTTTATGAAGCCGTCTTTTATTTGAAATTAAAACGTCGAGGTTATTATTGAGGTGAAATTTAATATCAGTATATTTTTCCCATACATGGAATTCTTTTTCTAACACTTTCTTAGTTGCTCCTTTATATATCCACTTTATGTTCTTCTTATTCCATTTATACATAGTAGTTCTATAGCTACCAAACGAATATTCTACACCGCATCTAGGTTTCTTCATGAAATTTCATGTTTCGTCAATTAACTCGCCAGTTGTTTCGAGATTGTGTATTAGTTGGAATAACATTAATGATTCTCTTAAGACTGTCAGCTGAGCATCCGTAAGACTGTGCCCATCTTCACTATCCAAGTATCCATAATCAAATAAATATTTAACTACTTTGCTCTTCTCATCTGGCAGCAGGCCTAAGCCTGCAGCTAGCGCGGCCACAAACAGCAATAGCAGACTGTGTCTGTGCCTCATTTATAAAAATTTTTTCCACTGGTTAATTTGCCACGCTGAAGAGGGTGTTTGGATCGAATGACATTTTGTGCCTTATTCACCATGGAATTTCAGAGTCCGTGCTCCTGGACTCTGCAAAATTACAGACAATGTGATGCCATCGGCTGATAAAAAACGTCTTAACCACTAACAACATTCTAGCGTTTTTGTATGGAATTCCAGGCGCTAAATATTTAGCCCCTGAAGTTATGTAAGATATTTGATGCTTTATTCACTATGGAATCACAGGGTTTACTCTCGCAAACCCTGGAAAATTGAGAAGACATTTTGCGCTTTATTCAGGGTGTATGTTCGTACAGCCTGCAAAAACGGAAAGAGTTTCGTGCTTTATTCGTTATGGAATTGCGGGCGGGATGGTCATCCCGTCTGCAGATCTAACCAATTCTTTAAAGAATTTTATGCGATTTCTTGATGAATGTTGAAGTCCGACTTTTACCATCGCTAAAACAATAAATGAGAAAAAGCCAAGGCCTAGAGATGCACTCGCATAAAAGGTTATTAAATTTAGTTGGAACCCACGATGGGTCCCAACCTCATTACCGAAAGTCAGCGTTCCAATGCAGATCCAGTCTGAAGACCGTCGCCAGAATGCGTACTTAACCCTTCAGGGCGATCGCTGTTTTTTAAAGTATTCGTATACAATACAAATTTCATCTCCACTGAGATTGTACAAATAATTCACTCTTTCATCTGTTAATTTATTTATGAATATAGAGATTATATCTTCATCATTGTCAGGAAAACATACAGTGTATAGGTACATAAGCAAAAATCCCGACACGCTACTATAAAAGTTTACTGTCCATTAAAATTACTACACCACGAAGATGACGTGCTACAGACGCGAAATTTAACCGACAAGAAGAAGATGCTGCGATATGCAAATGATTAGCTTTCCAGACCATTCACACAAGGTTGGCACTGGTGGCGACACCTACAACGTGCTGCCAAGAGGAAAGTTTCCAACAGATTTCTCATACACAAACAGCAGCTGACCGGCGTTGCCCGGTGAAACGTTGTTGCCATGCCTCGTGTAAGGAGGAGAAATGCGTACCATCACGTTACCGACTTTGATAAAGATCGGATTGTAGCCTATACCGATTGCGGTTTATCGTATCGCGACATTGCTGCTCGCGTTGGTCGAGATACAATGACTGTTACGAGAATATGAAATCGGTGAGTTCAGGAGGGTAATACGGAACGCCGTGCTGAATCCCAACGGCCTCATATCACAAGCAGTCGAGATGACAGGCATCTTATACACATGGCTGTAACGGATCGTGAAGCCACGCCTCGATTCCTGAGTTAACAGATGGGGACGTTTGCAAGACAACCATCTGCACGAACAGTTCGACGACGTTTGCAGCAGCAGCAGCAGCAGCTCGGAGACCATAGCTGCGGTTACCCTTGCCGCTGCATCACAGACAGGAGCGCCTGCGATGGTGTACTCAACGACGAACCTGGGTGCACGAATGGCAAAATGTCATTTTTTCGGATGAATCCAGGTTCTGTTTACAGCATCGTGATGGTCGCATCCGTGTTTGGCGACAGCGCGGTGAACGCACATTGGAAGCGTGTATTCGCCGTCGCCATACTGGTGTATCACCCGGTGTGATGTTATGGGATGCCATTGGTTACACGTCTCGGTCACCTCTTATTCGCATTGACGTCACTTTGAACAGTGGACGTTACATTTCAGATGTGTTATGACCCGTGGCTCTACCCTTCATTCGATCCCTGCGAAACCCAACATTTCAGAAGGATAATGCACGACCGCATGTTGCAGGTCCTGTACGGGTCTTTCTGGATACAGAAAATGTTCGACTGCTGCCTTGGCCAGCACATTCTCCAGATCTCTCACCAACTGAAAACGTCTGGTCAATGGTGGCCGAGCAACTGGCTCGTCACAATACGCCAGTCACTATTCTTGATGAACTGTGGTATCGTGTTGAAGCTGCATGGGCAGCTTTACCTTTACATGCCATACAAGCTCTGCTTGACTCAATGCCCAGGCCGTTACTACGGCCAGAGTTGGTTGTTCTGGGTACTGATTTCTCAGGATCTATGCACCCAAATTGCGTGAAAATGTAATCACATGTCAGTTGTAGTATAATATATTTGTCCAATGAATACCTGTTTCTTCTGCATTTCTTCATGGTGTAGCAATTTCAATTGCCAGTAGTGTATTACCAATGACAATAAACACTAGCGTGGCCACTGTAAGCGACGGCAAAGAGATTTTGCTATGCCTGAAGGCATATTTTTGTGCAAAACCACGAAAGTTTTCTTTGTTTCCACGCATTATCCCAATGTCATGTCTCTGTAGCTGTCTGCATCAGAAGAGGAAGTCAGATTAAGAATCAATATTGTACACACGGTCAAGAATGAGAACTAATTATGACGGAAGGAGAACCATTTAACCAACTTGTGTACATCTCAACAGAAGAGCAAATACAGGAATCGATGTAAGTTAATAGTGCGACATTGCATTCGCTTAAAAATCCATAAGGAATCAAAATGATAAAAGTGCGAAAAAATCTATTAGTTTCATTAATTACATTAAATTTTTATAATATAAATTTGCACAACTGGCGACCTGGTGACATGATACTGAGAAAGCCATGAAACCGGTTGTGAAAATTATTCCAAATTGTTTATGACATTGTATGAAAAATTTTTGCATGTATTAATTATTTTCAAATTTTCATGTCCATCATCACGACTGGGAGCAAAATACTCAGAACCAGAAATTATTGTGGATAAAGTAACCAATTCAGAAGGGAATCAAAAGTGAAACCGGAGTTTACGGAAAATTTTGGAAATACGCTGTTTGTTTCATCGCATCAAGGGTAGGACCGCTACTCAACCGCTTGCTTAGTTACATCTACATCTACATCTATATTCCGCGAGCCACCTTACGGTGTGTGGCGGAGGGTACTTATTGTACCACTATCTGATCCCCCCTTCCCTGTTCCATTCACGAATTGTGCGTGGGAAGAACGACTGCTTGTAAGTCTCCGTATTTGCTCTAATTTCTCGGATCTTTTCGTTGTGATCATTACGCGAGATATATGTGGGCGGTAGTAATATGTTGCCCATCTCTTCCCGGAATGTGCTCTCTCGTAATTTCGATAATAAACCTCTCCGTATTGCGTAACGCCTTTCTTGAAGTGTCCGCCACTGGAGCTTGTTCAGCATCTCCGTAACGCTCTCGCGCTGACTAAATGTCCCCATGACGAATCGCGCTGCTTTTCGCTGGATCATGTCTATCTCTTCTATTAATCCAACCTGGTAAGGGTCCCATACTGATGAGCAATACTCAAGAATCGGACGAACAAGCGTTTTGTAAGCTACTTCTTTCGTCGATGAGTCACATTTTCTTAGAATTCTTCCTATGAATCTCAACCTGGCGCCTGCTTTTCCCACTTTGTTTTATGTGATCATTCCAATTCAGATCGTTCCGGATAGTTACTCCTAAGTATTTTACGGTCGTTACCGCTTCCAGTGATTTACCACCTATGGCATAATCGTACTGGAATGGATTTCTGCCCCTATGTATGCGCATTATATTACATTTATCTACGTTTAGGGAAAGCTGCCAGCTGTCGCACCATGCATTAATCCTCTGCAGGTCCTCCTGGAGTACGTACGAGTCTTCTGATGTTGCTACTTTCTTGTAGACAACCGTGTCATCTGCAAATAGCCTCACGGAGCTACCGATGTTGTCAACTAAGTCATTTATGTTTATTGTAAACAATAAAGGTCCTATCACACTTCCCTGCGGTACTCCCGAAATTACCTCTACATCTGCAGATTTTGAACCGTTAAGAATGACATGTTGTGTTCTTTCTTCTAGGAAATCCTGAATCCAATCACAAACCTGGTCCGATATTCCGTAAGCTCGTATTTTTTTCACTAAACGTAAGTGCGGAACCGTATTAAATGCCTTCCTGAAGTCCAGGAATACGGCATCAATCTGCTCGCCAGTGTCTACGGCACTGTGAATTTCTTGGGCAAATAGGGCGAGCTGAGTTTCACATGATCTCTGTTTGCGGAATCCATGTTGGTTATGATGGAGATTTGTATTATCTAAGAACGTCGTAATACGAGAACACAAAACATGTTCCATTATTCTACAACAGATTGACGTAAGCGAAATAGGCCTATAATTATTCGCATCTGATTTATGACCCTTCTTGAAAATGGGAACGACCTGCGCTTTCTTCCAGTCGCTAGGTACTTTACGTTCTTCCAGCGATCTACGATAAATTGCTGATAGAAAGGGGGCAAGTTCTACAGCATAATCACTGTAGAATCTTAAGGGTATCTCGTCTGGTCCGGATGCTTTTCCGCTACTAAATGATAGCAGTTGTTTTTCAATTCCGATATCGTTTATTTCAATATTTTCCATTTTGGCGTCCGTGCGACGGCTGAAGTCAGGGACCGTGTTACGATTTTCCGCAGTGAAACAGTTTCGGAACACTGAATTCAGTATTTCTGCCTTTCTTCGGTCGTCCTCTGTTTCGGTGCCATCGTGGTCAACGAGTGACTGAATAGGGGATTTAGATCCGCTTACCGATTTTACATATGACCAAAACGTTTTAGGGTTCTTGTTTAGATTGTTTGCCAATGTTTTATGTTCGAATTCGTTGAATGCTTCTCTCATTGCTCTCTTTACGCTCTTTTTCGCTTCGTTCAGCTTTTCCTTATCAGCTATGATTCGACTACTCTTAAACCTATGATGAAGCTTTCTTTGTTTCCGTAGTACCTTTCGTACATGATTGTTATACCACGGTGGATCTTTCCCCTCACTTTGGACCTTAGTCGGTACGAACTTATCTAAGGCGTACTGGACGATGTTTCTGAATTTTTCCATTTTTGTTCCACATCCTCTTCCTCAGAAATGAACGTTTGATGGTGGTCACTCAGATATTCTGCGATTTGTGCCCTATCACTCTTGTTAAGCAAATATATTTTCCTTCCTTTCTTGGCATTTCTTATTACACTTGTAGTCATTGATGCAACCACTGACTTATGATCACTGATACCCTCTTCTACATTCACGGAGTCGAAAAGTTCCGGTCTATTTGTTGCTGTGAGGTCTAGAACGTTAGCTTCACGAGTTGGTTCTCTATCTGCTCGGAGTAATTCTCGGACAAGGCAGTCAGGATAATGTCACAAGAGTCTCTGTCCCTGGCTCCAGTTCTGATTGTGTGACTATCCCATTCTATACCTGGTAGATTGAAGTCTCCCCCTATTACAATAGTATGATCACGAAACTTCTTCACGACGTTCTGCAGGTTCTCTCTGAGGCGCTCAACTACTACGGTTGCTGATGCAGGTGGTCTATAGAAGCATCCGACTATCATATCTGACCCACCTTTGATACTTAACCCAGATTATTTCACATTCGCATTCGCTAATAACTTCACTGGATATTATTGAATTCTTCACTGCTATAAATACTCCTCCATCATTGGCGTTTATCCTATCCTTGCGGTATATATTCCATTCTGTGTCTACGATTTCGTTACTGTTCACTTCCGGTTTTAACCAACTTTCCGTTCCTAATACTATATGCGCACTATTTCCTTCAATAAGAGATACCAATTCAGGAACCTTGCCCTGGATACTCCTGCAGTTTACCAATATTACGTTAACTTTTCCTGTTTTTGGTCTCTGAGGACGGACGTTCTTTATCAACGATGATAATGTCCTCTCTGGTAAGCCGTCAGGTATTTTATCGTTTCGCCCAAGGGGGGGTCCCTCTAACCTAAAAACCCCCCGTGTGCACGCCACACGTACTCTGCTACCCTAGTAGCTGCTTCCGGTGTGTAGTGCACGCCTGACCTGTCTAGGGGGGCCCTACAGTTCTCCACCCAATAACGGAGGTCGATGAATTTGCAACCATTATAGTCGCAGAGTCGTCTGAGCCTCTGGTTTAGACCCTCCACACGGCTCCAAACCAGAGGACCGCGATCGACTCTGGGCACTATGCTGCAGATATTAAGCTCAGCTTGCACTCCGCGTGCGATGCTGGTTGTCTTCACCAAATCAGCCAGCCGCCGGAAGGAACCAAGGATGGCCTCAGAACCCAAGGGGCAGGCGTCATTCGTTCCGACATGTGCTACTATCTGCAGCCGGTCACACTCAGTGCGTTCAATAGCTGCCGGAAGGGCCTCCTCCACATTACGGACGAGACCCCCCGGCAAGCACACCGAGTGCACACTGGCATTCTTCCCCGACCTACCCGCTATTTTCCTGAGGGGCTCCATAACCCGCCTAACGTTGGAGCTCCCTATAACTAATAGGCCCGCCCTCTGTGACTGTCGGGACCTTGCCGGAATTGGTTGGTAGCGTCTCCTGCGTAGTAATTACACATCCTTTTTCGTAATTTCCCTTCCTATACGTATTGTAGTGAGTTTTTAAGAAATTTTACGTAATGATTAGCGCAAAAAAAGTTTCAAGGTTTTGTGTCATAACATTTCGTGCGGCCGGCCGCGGTGGTCTAGCGATTCTAGGCGCTCAGTCCGGAACCGCGCGACGACTACGGTCGCAGGTTCGAATCCTGCCTTGGGCATGGATGTGTGTGATGTCCTTCGGTTAGTTAGGTTTAAGTAGTTCTACGTTCTAGGGGACTGATGACCACAGATGTTAAGTCCCACAGTGCTCAGAGCCATTTGAACCATTTCGTGCGTCATAAGGTAGTCAATTAACGCTTGACGATACGTAAATCGTATTTTTAAATTTACAAAAATAACATATTTCAATCATGTGTTTTTCAAAATTTTTAATTTTAACATTCAATCATAATGGCACAAAAATAAGTTTCCATTATTGTTGACATTGACAAAAACGAAATGGGCCAAGATGACGTACAATTGCAATACAGAACATCTGAAATACCAGCGCCATGTCCTCCACACTTAGACGTGTTAAGTAGTTCAGAGATGAACATAACCGAAGTGACAATCGCTAGTTTTCACAAAGCTCTAACTTTGATGATACGTTGATGACAATAGATGAATCTACATCACGTATCTCAGCGAGCAGCATTCTTGCTCGCACAAGAATACATAGGAAGCGCACATAACATGATTTTTGACGACACTTTACCGTCACCCATCACACGAAATCCAAATGTTTATTTACAAAGTACAGGTATTAACAACCAAAGTACATTAGGTAGCAACCAAAATAGCCCACTTGCCGCGATATTTCAAAAACTTGATAGCTTGAGCACCGAAATAAGAAATACAAACACAAAGTTGCGTGCAGACATAAAAAATATAAACACCAGTTTGCGAACAGACATAAATACAAATTTTGACCGTCTGTCACGGAACCTAAATAGTCACATGAGACATAAACAACATAAAACAAGGGCAAAAACATGTTTTAAAAGATTTTCGGGATACAGTCACACAACAGATCAGTGATTTGACAAAGAATTTTCGCGAGGAAATGACTAAAATTTAGAGGCATGGAAAAACAGATAAAGCAAGAAGTACTTTCTGAAGTAAACAATGACATGACGGAAGTAAATCAGAAACAAGACACTCTTAACGAGCAGAATGATACAGTAGAGGAACAACTAAAAGTGATTAAACACAAACACACACAAACACACACAAACACACACAAACACACACAAACACACACAAACACACACAAACACACACAAACACACACAAACACACACAAACACACACAAACACACACAAACACACACAAACACACACAAACACACACAAACACACACAAACACACACAAACACACACAAACACACACACACACACACACACAAACACACACAAACACACACACACACACACACACAAACACACACACACACACACACACACACACAAACACACACACACACACACACACACACACACACACACACAAACACACACACACACACACAAACACACACACACACACACAAACACACAAACACACACACACACATACAAACACATACAAACACACACACACACATACAAACACATACAAACACACACACACACATACAAACACACACACACACACACACACATACAAACACACACACACACAAAAACACACACACACACACACACACAAAAACACACACACACACACACACACAAAAACACACACACACACACACACAAAAACACACACACACACAAAAACACACACACACACAAAAACACACACACACACAAAAACACACACACACACAAAAACACACACACACACAAACGAGTTCTCCTCCGCCATAATTAGTTCTCATTCTTGACGTGTGTACAATATTGATTCTTAATCGAACTTCCTCTTCCTATGCAGGCAGCTACAGTGACATGACATTGGGATAATGCACGAAAGAAAATTTTCGTGGTTTTGCACAAAAACCAACTCTGACTTCATATTTTCATAAAATTATTGCTCAGACAACATACTGTATCACAAGAAATACTTCTTCTCGCCACGAGAATTAACGACAGTCTCTCTAACAATTGTAAAAAAAAAGAATGAAAAAAGTTTCCGTCATTTGTCTTTCGCCTTCCGGCGAAGCAAAATATATCTTTGCCGACGCGCTAGTGTTTGTCATTGGTAATAACTTTTATCGTAGCGTTTTGGGGATTTTCCTTATGTACCTATACAATTGTGTCCGCTTTCTCATTCGTACTGTTTGATACGTTTATATGGAAATAATTTTAGTTGACTTGCAAAAAATGAAGAATCGTTCCTCTTAAGAGGCAATGAAAAATCGGTTATTTTAATCAATAAACCAGCGACATCTAAAACAGATTGCGTCATGTTAGAGAAAAAATTGTTTTGTGTACGAAAATTTTAACCTGAACGAATCGTTCATCTTAAGAGGCAACGCCAGTCGCCAGCCTTAGACTACGTCATCACGAACGACATTCTAGCATTTTTGTACGGAATTCCCGAGGGAGAATATTCTCCCTCTGCAAACGTGAAGCAATATAAAGTCGCCTACAGAGTTAACGATAATTTCAATAGCGGTGAAATGACGCTATCAAAGATATATAGAAATCGCTTAAAAATTGTTTCTCTAAAACTGAGTCGATTATAGACCTCATCAACAACAAGCTTACATACAACAATAAGCAAGTGTTCGTGATTATTGACGAGGAGAATAATCGATGGTTTAAAGCCAGGGATGTCGCGGAATACAAAGATACACCAAAAGCGATTAAAGAACACGTCAGGGGAAAACATAGGCGATTTTATAGAGATTTTAGACTGGGTGATTCATCCAGTAAAGAAACTATAAAACATAACACAAATTTCATTAATGATCAGGCCTTTATTGGGTTGGGTTGTTTGGGGGAAGAGACCAAACGACGACGTCATCAGTCTCATCGGATTGGGAAGGATGGCGAAGGAGGTCGGCCGTGCTCTTTCAGAGGAACCATCCCAGCAGTTGCCTGGAGCGATAAGAGAAATCACGGAAAACCTAAATCAGGATGGCCGTACGTGGGATTGAACCGTCGTCCTCCCGAAGACGAGTCCAGTGTGCTAACCACCGCGCCACCTCGTTCGGCGGGCCTTTAGTCGTTAATTTTGAAGTAAAAAATGAAAGAAGCTAAAAAATTTAAGGATTGGGTTTGTGATTAAGTTTTTCCTTCGATTCGAAAATTCGGCGAATATAAAGTGCGACAAACAGTAGAAGAGAAGGAGCAGCTCGCCATCGACTCTAGATCGAGTCAAAAGAGAGAGAAGAATTAAGAGGGAAACAAGATTCGAACAATTCAACATGAACGTGAAGGTCTTCATCGACAAAGTCAAACAGAAAACAAAAAAAATGGGTACAATTACATAGCTACTTCAAAAAGTTCCCCTTCAATTAACAACTTTAAAGTGGGAAAGACAGAGAATTTGTCTATTCAAAACTCGAATTTCATTTCTTCAAACAACGAGCAAGATAAATTTTATATCTGCTTGTACGATAAAGTATACGATGTCCTTAAAGCAGAAAAGATGATTCACGAGTTATTGGACGACTTCAGAGTTAAAAAGAACAAGGAAATCTTCGTTTTACATTATCCACCACTGCTCGAAATTGTAAAATTGACGATTAGACTACATTAATGATCTAACTAAATAACGCCCGAAGAAGTGGAATTATTTGATACAGTAGAATTGAAAGAGAAAATAAATCAAGCTCTTGATGATTATTTGGCGTCAGCTAAAAACTACCTACGTTTAACTGGATCAGAATTGTTGGATCGAGTAAAAATTGAACATCACATTAACAACACAAAGATCTGGAATTGCTTCAGAGACCAATGGAAAAGCGGTAAAGAGCCGATTACACATAAAGAATTTAAAATTACAGTTACTTATTAATCGACCCGTTTGCAGGAAAAAGCCTGCTGACTGCATCTGCTTCAGCAGTAGCTGAATTGATATACTGTCGGAAGCACTGAAATGATGCTACCTAACATTCGTGTTTTTTTTTTTCGTCCACTGACACAGTCTAAGACAACTTTAGCTGTCGCTGAATTGATAGTCCCATTTCAGGACTATCAAAGTATATACAAAATTCATCTTGCAATTTTTCGTCCGCCCATTCTAAGACTGGCCCTGCTAGAAAGGTTGGCGACTGCCGTCAATCACGGACTCTTTATTTACCCAACTGTTGTGTGAATTATCGAAGCCCAACCACTTAATATAAACTTGATCGCCTTTCTTTTTCAGAACTTTTTTAAACATCTGGATATTTCGTCTTCTGCAGCTCATGCTCATGAAAATTTCCTTTCACTTCTTCGCCATCTAAAGAATTCAATTTATATGTGACTGGGCTGGAATGGACAACAGACGCAATTTCAAAGATTACTGTAGACCAGTTTGCAGTGTAACCATCCTCAAAAAGTCCTTTCACTTTACTGATCCACACTTTATTCCCAATTTTAAATGTGGGCTCAGCATCCAGCAAATTTGTCGCGTAAATGGTCTTCAGCACGATTTTTTCAGCCTCTTCATCTACGTCCCTTGGAGTCATTTTTATAGTCGAATGTCACATGTTTTTGAATTCGCCAAATAGTTTCGAGACTAGATCGATCCATTGGTAATTTCCTCGAAGAGCAAATTTCTTCCATATCTTTTCCTTAAGTCAGAATGAGATTTTCCCTCTGCAGCGGAATGTGTGCTGATATGAAACTTCCTGGCAGATTAAAACTGTGTGCCGGACCGAGACTCGAACTCGTGACCTTTGCCTTTCGTGGACAAGTGCTCCATCATCTAAGCTACCCGAGCACGACTCACGCCCCGTCCTCACAGCTTTACTTCTGCCAGTATCTCGTTCCTACCTCCTCCCTTAAGTGTTCGGTTGAATCGTCAACAACAGATGCTTTCATCTCTGTAAAAGTCGAATAATGATTAATGCTGTATTTCTTCATCAGCTCATGAAACTCTTTATTGTACAATTCTTTACCATTATCAGTCTGTAAATTTTTTTTGGCGTCGGGCGCTGAATATTTTTTCGAGAGCATCAGCCACATTCTTGCCCGTTTTGTCTTTAACTGGAACAGCCCAGGCAAGTTTAGAAAAGGCGCCGACGACGGGCAATAAATACTTGTATCCTCTGTTTATCTTCGAAATTCCTTTCAATTTGCCAGAGTCCATTTCGACTAAGTCGGCCTGCCATAGATCATCTAGACCTAACGGAATTACGTTTCTTCGTGTAAAAGTTTTTCTCATTGGTTTATACAGCTCATTGATGATTTCTTGACGAATGGAGGTGGGTGAATTACCAACCTTTTCACCGACTGCTGAAGCAGTCTTAGAACGTTCACCTATAAAAATTTTTTAACGAACCTACTCTTTTTAGTTGCATAGACCTTCGACCCGTCAGGATAGCCGAGAGCGCTAACGCACTACTTCCTGGACTTGGGTAGCGCGCCAGCCACAGAGCGAATCCGCCCGGCAGATCAACGACGAGGGCCGATGTGCTGGCCAGCCTGGATGTGGTTTTTAGGCGGTTTTCCACATCCCACTAGGTGAATACCGGCCTGGTCCCCATGTTCTGCCTCAGTTACACGGCTCGCAGACATCTGAACACATTAGCACTGTTCCATGGATTACACTCGACGCAGACAGTTGGAGTACACTAATTCCGTCCCGAGGGGTGCGGCGTGGCGGCAGGAAGGGCATCCAGCCACCCATTAAACATTAACATGCCAAATCCGATTAACGATGGTTGATCCTGCGTAACTGCGGGACAAGGCTCAAGCGATAGAACTGTGCAAAGACCATCAATCCTCTATCTGCCATTTTTAGTTGTTACTCTGTGGCGATTTTGTGTTTCAGCAATTTTTTTACACTTCAATGAATGTGATCGTCCATAAGGATAGGTTTGTCTTCGACAAACGATCGCTCTGAACAACTCAGTGCGAATCGTGATCGTTTATTTAAATAGATTAAAAAAATATAATAACATAATTTAGCTGCCGCCGGCGACTGCCAAAAATGCGGTCAGCGCCAACTGGAACAGGCTTAGACCTGCGGTCAGATTGCGTCCGCTTCAACTGCCACTGTCAATTCAGCAAACATGATTAATTCACCTGAAACAGAGTTTTAACAGATTCATTTAGAGACATAAATATTTTATCCTTTTTCATTTCAAGTGATGGATTACTAAACTGGTGCTGGATATATAATTTACAGTTCATCAGCATTGAAACTTATCTCAATTTTTAAGTCAGTAGGTCACAGGTCACGATTTACACTGGCTTCAAAAGCTTTTTCTACTTCCTTTTTTTGTGAAGAAATGCTTCATAGTGTTGTAATTATCTTGATGAATCTGATTAATTTTTTCATTAAGCTGCGTAGTGGTGACCTAGTAATTGAACTGTGTTAGAATACTCGTGTATTCAGGTTTTGTAACATATTCTTTCTCGAAGTTCTGTTTGGTGACAGCATCATAACTATTTACCGGTTCTTTGATGTCTACGATTCTTCTGCCTTTAAAATCAATACATCCTTTAGCTACTTTAAAGATGGTGCGAAGTTCTTTGATTTTCACAGAGACGCGGTCCGCTGCCACCACTGCTTCAGCTGTCGCGCCATCTTCACCTTGAGGCAGCAGTTTATTTCCAAAAATGTCCATTTATTAAACTCAGAATTTAATTAAAGTTGTAATTTTCACACAATAGTTTTAAAACCAAAAGACTCAAATGGCCACATATTACTTCATCGAAATTTTGAATTCGTTGTCCATTATAATACAGCTCGTTTAAACCGAGATATTTAACCAATTCTTCGGGGATGTTTCCCACAAATGAATGAAAAACAATTTTTTCATCATTATTTTTACAGTAGCAAATACAGTGAGTGCCGACATAGAAGTGTCTAAGTTCACTTTGCCCCATTCGTGAGACGCAGGACTGCGTCCTGGTAATTCATCGATCATAAAAACGCCACGAAAGTGCTTGATTTTCAGCTGTTTAACTAATTCTTCTGTGTTAGAGTTAGACAGAGGCTCGGCATACTTTGGAATCATTTTTTTGACTTTTTTTGCCTTTCTGGCTGCGCCAGCGCCAGATTTCTTCTCCATTTCCAAGTTGTCTTTTCTGTTCTTCTACGTCTTTGTCGGGTTTTCTTCCTGTTGATGACCGCATATTCGATTGCTGAAGATCCATCAGCAAGTGAGCCAATAGTTGCTAGATGTGGTAATGCAGCCAAAAGTAGCCGAAAAATTCCATCTTCGTGTTGTTTTAGCCCTTTTCCTTCCTTCTTTTTTGTTAGATACTCAGTAATCTTTTCCACAACAGGAATAGCTAGCGTAATGAGTAAATTACCACCATGAGTAAATTACCACCAACTTTAGCTGCCGCTTTCTCTTTTTTTTTGTGCATCAGTTAAGAATGGCTCAATCGCATTTAGCTGTTCATTATTCAGCTTAAATTTAGTTGATTTTGGGTTGGATTTGCCGCTAGGCAGCAAAGTACACTACTGGCCATTAAAATTGCTACACCAAGAAAAAATGCAGATGATAAACGGGTATTCATTGGACAAATATATTGTACTAGAACTGACATGTGATTACATTTTCACCCAACTTGGCTGCACAGATCCTGTCAAATCAGTACTCAGAACAACCACCTCTGGCCGCAATAACGGCCTTGATATGCCTGGGCATTGAGCCAAACAGAGCTTGGATGGCGTGTACAGGTACAGCTGCCCATGCATTTTCAACATGATACCACAGTTCATCCAGAGTAGTGACTGGCGTATTGTGATGAGCCAGTTGCTCGGCTACCATTGACCAGACGTTTTCAATTGGTGAGATATCTGGAGAATGTGCAGACCAGGGCAGCAGTCGAACATTTTCTGTATCTAGAAAGGCCTGTATAGGACCTGCAACATGCGGTCGTGCGTTATCCTGCTGAAATGTAGGGTTTCGCAGGGATCGAATGAAGGGTAGAGCCACAGGTCGAAACACATCTGAAATGTAACGTCCACTGTTCATTGTGCCGTCAATGCGAACAAGAGGTGACCGAGACGTGTAACCAATGGCACCCCATACCATCACGCCGGGTGATACGCCAGTATGGCCATGACGAATACATGCTTCAAATGTGCGTTCAGCGCGATGTCGCCAAACATGGATGCAACCATCATGATGCTGTAAACAGAACCTGGAATCATCGGAAAAAATGACGTTTTGCCATTTGTGCACCCAGTTTCGTCGTTGAGTACACCATCGCAAGAGCTCCTTCTGTGATCCAGCGTCAAGGGTATCCGCAGCTATGGTCTCCGAGCTGATAGTCCATGCTGCTGCAAACGTCGTCGAACTGTTCATGCAGATGGTTGTGGTCTTGCAAACATCCCCACCTGTTGACTCAGGGATCGAGACGTGGCTTCACGATCCGTTACAGCCATGCGGATAAGATGCCTGTCATCTCGACTGCTAGTGATACGAGGCTGTTGGGATCCAACACGGCGTTCCGTATTACCCTCCTCAACCCACCGATTCCATACTTAGCTAACAGTCATTGGATCTCGACCAACTCGAGCAGCAGTGTCGCGATACGATAAACCGCAATCGTTATAGGCTACAACCCGACCTTCATCAAAGTCGAAAACGTGGTGGTACGCATTTCTCCTCCTTACACGTGGCATCACAACAACGTTTCACCGGGCAACGCCGGTCAACTGCTGTTTGTGTATGAGAAATCGGTTGGAAACTTTCCTCACGTCAGCACGTTGTAGGTGTCGCCACCGGCGCCAACCTTGTGTGAATGCTTTGCAAAGCTAATCATTTGCATATCACAGCATCTTCTTCCTGTCGGTTACATTTCGCGTCTGTAGCACGTCATCTTTGTGGTGTAGCAATTTTAGTGGCCAGTAGTGCATAATCGATCGAGAAGCTGTTCTTTTTCTCTTTCCATACATTATTTCTCTAACTGCTACTGCTGCAATTATTTCACCTAAAGAAGCATCACTCGCATGCATTCTTTCTTTAGCAGCTAGCTGAAGTTCTTTATCGGCTTCATGTCTTCTTTGCTAAATCTTTACGATGTAGGATGTCATGTGTTTTACAAGCCTCATCTAGTTTATTAATTCTCGGATCACCACGCGCTAATCGCTCCTCCAATTTATTTCCCGGGCCATAGTACGAGTAGCCTGGAAGATGCATTTCGAACGGTAGTTTGTTGATCAGAGTATTTACGAGGCCTTTCCCGTGTTTTTCGTTTTTCCAGAACGTGTATGGAAGATTGTTCAAAAATCTGATCAAGTATGGAATCCTCTTACGATTATTGATAATGAAATCGCTAAATGTGTTAGTCAGCATCTGCTTTATGCCAACTTTTTAGTTGCGAAAGTTTTTATTCCCCGCCAGTTCTTCGCCATGAATTACTGCTAATCTGTCGATTAAATCTCTACATTATTCATCCAGACATACTCGAACCGTTTTTCTATATATTTCTTAATTAACTTGATTCTCAATCTGACGGTACTTGATATGCTTTCGGAAAATACACTAACAATTTCTTCTATCAGTTTGCTGTATTTTCTCCCTCTACTTGATTTTGAGTTGGTTTCAGAATACAGTGCTCCTGAACGGTATAATATATCCGCATAGTTTGATAAATCTTCACCATAGAACTTATTATTCAGATTATCCATTGTAATTTGTTTTTTAGTTTAGAGATTCATTAGTCCATCTGTGTCCTCGTATTCTTTTTCACCAATTTTTAATTTATAACCATCGAATTCAACAGGAAAACGCCCAACGAATTTAAATCTGACCAACAGGTTTTGATCCGAAAGGTTTATCTTCATGTGATTAATGTACTTTAACATTCTTCCACTAACATTTATTTTTTTAACTTCAGCGCCAGCTGATTTGCGTTCAGGCTTCGTCTGTGGCTTCTCCCTTAATTTTTTGGGCTCCTTCTCTTCTTCATATTTTTTCAACGCGTCTAGAATTTCTGATTCACTTAATGTGTAGTCATATTCTTCTGGAATATCATCATACCAATAATGTAACTGTAAATCTTCATGATTAAAATATGGAACCATTTGTTTTTCAACCTCTGTTTTCCTCAATCGCTTTTAGAACATTATCACCCAATCCTTCGATTCTCTGTTTTACTTGTTCGATTGCGTCGATATCAAAAATGGTTCAAATGTCTCTGAGCACTACGGGACTTAACATCTGAGGTCATCAGTCCCCTAGAACTTAGAACTACTTAAACCTAACTAACCTAAGGACATCACACACATCCATGCCCAAGGCAGGATTCGAACCCGCGACCGTAGCGGTCGCGCGGTTCCAGACTGTAGCGCCTAGAACCGCTCGGCCACTCCGGCCGGCCCGTCGATAACAGGTTGGTCTTCTTTTTTATATTTTTCATTTCCTGTACGTTGCTGTTTTTTCCATAGCTTGAAGTGTTCTTTCAGTTCTTCAGCTTTCTTTCTGTTTCGTTTGGCTTTTTTAACATGCTCCTCATCGTATTTTGCGAACATTTATTAAGGACGAAAAACGTTAAACGTTCTTGTTCAACGTTCAAGAGGAACGTTTACGTTCATAATAAAATTTAATTCGGTGAAGTATTCTAGACATACGTTTATCGAAATGATAACAACCACATGTCTGGACCACATGCAGCATCATCATCAGACCATACCCAATAGCTGTGATGTTCACCAAATCTGGATACAATAATCAAGAGCTTCTTTAAATTCACTTACTTGTTCTGGCAAAACATCATCACGGTGGTCTAATAGATATGCAATTTTGTCTCTCATTTAAAAATACATTAAAATTTAATAAAATATTGCATTTTGTTTCTGAGCTTTCCATCGTTCGGTTTCCTAGTCATGTCTATCGTAAAAACGAAGTCATCATTCCAACATGTAGTGCACGTTTATCTAAAGTCATCAAACTTCTAATCACCATCAACGAAGTCGCGATAGATGTAATTTAAATTTGTCATCCTGTCTGAAAATATTTAAAAAATTGAGGTTGTCCCTGACTAACTGTTTCGGTATTTTAGAGTACGTTTGAGCTAAGTAAAAACAATTTATTCCTTTGTCTGCCTCTCGTAAAATATTCTCTAACGATATCTTGGATCTCAAGAATGAAGCCGTCGAAAACAACTGAATTGTCTTGAACAATGTCGTCGTTATTCTCGACAAAGGTAGCTATTTTTTCAGACTGCTGTCGCCTGTCTTCCATTTTTTGCACATTTTTATAAATTCTGAGTATTTTGGTTCATCTAAACTTTTTGAATAGATGTACAAGTGGTTTATTTTTTACCAGTTCAGCCATCCTGGAGCTGTAATATAATTGTCGATCAATAATGTAGACTTTCCGCATCCGCTCGGCCCAATTATTGCACATCGAATAGAATTTGGTAAAAGTTTACCGTGTTTATTTTTCGACTTCTTTTCAGGAATTCTTACTTTTTACTCCCAGTCAACTTTGCGTTCACTCATTTATTTAAAAAATGTTAATGGTTCAATTATTTCAACCCATGTCCTGAAAAAGAGATTTACTGTACTCATACGAGACATCTTTAGTAATGTTGCACTGGTTGGTTTTTATTCAACTTTTTTAACTACGAATATTACATCGAGAGATAATAAACTTTACTGCGACGGAGAAACGACAGAAATGCCAACTGGTCAGTATTGTTTGTAAAACTTGAAAAAATTTATTCATTCGAAAGGCAGATGAAATTTTAAACAGAGTTGTTATCTAAAGTGACGTAAAATTGCACATGCACACAGAAGACAGTATTGGAAATATGCTTGCTTTTAGTAACAAACTTGTTGAGGCTAAAGAAAGGCTGTGGCTAAAGATGTCCCCAAAATTATTCCTTTCGAACTGATCAATATAAATTTCCGTTTTGCTGATGGGATGTTTTTAAAGCAAACTGATCATTTTCACAGCGAAACTAATATTATCGCCTCATTCAAGCCTAATGCAGAATTTGGTGGGCCAGTAATTCAAAAACTGCATTTTCCTGTTCATGTTTCAATTTTCTGATCCAATTCAGGATTTAGAAGTTACTGTAACTGACAAAAATGATAATTTGATCGACTTTAATGGAGCTACTGTGACTGTACTTATTGAAATGTCTTAAAATTTTTCCTTAATAAATCAGCGACGACTCAATTATTCTTTGGCTGCGTCATGAATAAAATCGAGGGTTATCAGTTCTACTTATTCCCTGTGAATGAGAAGACTAAAACTAATTAAAATGGGCCAAATAAGGATACAGAAATTGAAATAAATATTGGCGATGGGTGGCTTCATCCGAATCACGCACAACTTTATATGAATTTCAGTGTTATCGGAACTGATGGCACAGATTACCCAACTTACGATGGAAAGTCCAATAAGAATTAGATTGACAACTGTTTGACTTCATAACGACAAGGAAAGGAAATATTTTATCTAGAATCGAACACCCTTTCATGTCATCAGTTTTATACTCCATCTGCGTTCGTCTGTTACTGACAAAATAAGCCTAGAGGGGCATATTCTTAACACTGGAAAAATAAAGACTGAGAGAAATCAAGTCCTTTATCCGTTGTCAATGCTTGGCGGAATTTTTAAAGATTACAAAAAAATTTTGTGGGAAGGAGATTTAACTGTAATTTTTACGCGTAGTTTAACTTCTGAAGACGCAATTCATCGATGGGCTGATTATAATGATGCTGGATTTGAAATAAGACACTCTTCCATAAGAAGGAAAAATCGTCATAGAATCGATGGAGATTCGTGTGCCTATTTTCAAATAAGAACCAAATTACGAGCTAAAACAGCGAGCAAACATTCTGAAAAACCCGAAAATTCCGTTTTATTTTTATGAGCTTCAAACTGTAAAAGATGCGGGCTTATCTGGCAAGAAAAATTTTGAACTTGGTATCACAAATCACTACAACTCGGTAGAATTCGACATGCCTTACTTCGTTTATGGTTCAAATGGCTCTGAGCACTATGGGACTTAACATCTGTGGTCATCAGTCCCCTAGAACTTAGAACTACTTAAACCAAACTAACCTAAGGACATCACACACATCCATGCCGAGGCAGGATTCGAACATGCGACCGTAGCGGTCACGCGGTTCCAGACTGAAGCGCCTAGAACCGCACGGCCACACCGGCCGGCCTACGTTTATCTCACACGTTAGTCAGATCGAAAAAATAATCAGCTACTTGACTCTTCATTATTCCATCACATTAAACTTCAGAGCATACACCTGAAAAATGGTCGAAATGAAGTTTTCTCGCAGATGTGGAACATGAACCTCCCAGATAAGTTTCTCAAAGCATACAACACATTTATCGATTTTAAACGAGTTACTCTACTAAAAGCAGACATCGATATTAGCCCATTTAATTTCATAATGAATTACCCGACTGACGCCATTAACATGACGCGTGGAAAGAACGTTGACACTTGTGACGGTGCAAACCCCCGTTACTAGATGAATATTTCTAGTATGCAAGCGTTGCTTTGTGGAGAGCGAGCACGCTAAACGGTGCGTGATTCGCGGAAGCGCTTGGCGCGCCCGCGCGAAATTTGCAGCGGTCGGTGGGGTGTTTCCACCCGGGGGGCGGCCACGTGGCCCGTAGCTTGGGGCATTGTTTGGCGTTTACGCGAAAACTATGTAACTTACGGTGAAGAGCGATGCGGCAGTGGATTGTCGTCAGCAATATGCTCCTTCTGAGAGATCGATTTTTATTTAAAGTCACGAGACGCAAAAGTTATAGTAACCTCAAAATCGGTTAATATCATGAATACTGAAAGAGTAATGAAAATTGTAAATAACAAGTTACAGGGATGAGCGAGCACTCATTGAAAAGGTCATAGCGGATCGAGTACCGTAGTCATACGTTAAGATTCATAAATAATTAAGGCCGTAAAGAGCAACAAACAAAGTTTGAGGGGAAATTATTTATAAAATTCAATAGAAAATTCATGACGTAAAGAACGGCTCTATATAATATTTTGAGTGGCATCACACGTATTTTAAACTCGTTAAGTTGTACTGTACATGTAACTTGTAATAGTTCTCATTGTTTGCAAATTATTATTAACATTTGTCGCCGATAATTAATTATTATAGATATAAAGATTTTGAGCGGGACAATGTGTAGATCGCTATAGATTACGTCTAAAAACAGTGCTATACGCAGTTCCATGTTAAAACTTTGCAGCACAGATGTAAACAAGCAGATTTGCGCGAAGTGGCGAAATTTTGCAAAAACTAAAACCTGATTTACGGGCGATAGAATAATCCTAGAAATTAATGTAACATAGTAAATCAGATGCACTTTTTAGCGCGGTTCCGATGGTGTACTTGTTTCTGTCGAGGGATGTACGTATTAAAATTTGTAACCTTAACTGGTGAGACTGGTACTTAAATAACCGGGGGGGTTGTACATCCGAGCCTATATAAGCGAGCCAGAGGGCAGTCGGTCAGTCGTTTTGGAGGGTGGGTGGCAAGTGAGCTCACTTGGGGGGGGGGGGGGTCGTTTGAGAATTCTTTTTGGCGCCGATTTATTTCGACAAAGAGTATTGTTTAATAGTGCAAGTGTGCAAGCATATATTTGGTGAACTGGAAGTGCTACAATTATTTGTGTGAGTACGATTTACGATGTATACATCGTCGTAAGTGAACATGTGGCGAACTGTGATTTCGTGCCAAAACTGTTAGAACAAAGAGGACAGTGGGACTTGTGGTTCTGTTCGAACTGATTGATTAAATTTATAGCAGCCTACATTACTGCTATTGGGGGCTCGCAGTGAAATGATTATTAAAGAAAAACCGGAAACCATCTCACCAGTGCTAATTTCATTGTGTGAAAGAAAAGAACAATGTCAATAAATACTGATTGAAATGAGTTGTGAAAAACTGATTTTAGTACAATAATCGCCTATTTCTTGTACCCTAGCATAAACTGTACTTATGTCTGAGTGAATAATTTATGCACGGATGTGGAAGTGTACTAATGCACAAAGTGTGGGAATCAGCCGCTGAGACTTAAGTGAGAGCCAAAATTTTGTAACAATATTTTTGACCAACATTTGTATATGCAGATTTCGTGTGAAAACGCTTCAACCACTTCTTCATTATTCTTACCGCCCCGTCGCGCACTTCACAGGAGACTATCATGAAACATTGTGCAACTTTCATCGACAAGCTTCAAATGGTTCAAATGGCTCTGAGCACTATGGGACTTAACATCTGAGGTCATCAGTCCCCTAGAACTTAGAACTAATTAAACCTAACTAACCTAAGGACACCACACACATCCATGCCCGAGGCAGGATTCGAACCTGCGACCGTAGCAGCAGCGCGGTTCCGGACTGAGCGCCTAGAACCGCTCGGTTACCGCGGCCGGCCGACAAGCTTCCTAATGACACGCTCGCTTATGTCGTAATGTATGGAAAGAGAAATTTGGCGTACGATGCACAGCACAGACTACTAACTGAAAATTGTTAGTTAGCACTTCATTTCCAACAGCGCTGATCTTTCTCTCTGAGGCTCTGAGTGAACTGGCGAGCAGCCGGCGGCTGCAGCGAGGCACTCGTCACGTTACCCCTATGGTTCAGCGCCAGCTGGTCTGATTACGTGTGAACTCTGCCCCGTACATGACCGCACTCAACGTGCTATCTGGCCGCCACCAGGCAATGTGCTACGTTCTCATAGCCGGGTACCTCCAGCTCGCTTTAGGACAGCTAATTCCAAATTGAGTTAATAGATGGCGCTGTCGTCAGTTCCATTAGAGTTAGTACTTCACTTTAGACATATTGTTCTTTGTTTTTAATTTTGATGTTCAAATTACATTTACATGTTTTTGCACATACAGTCTCTCTTTACAAAATGTAATAAGGTGAGAAATATTACCTACTTTCATCAAAAATAGATGATAAAAGTAGAGATTTTAGAAAGTACTTTGTCACTCGAATACGAACTATATATACCATTTGCGAGTCAAATTGCTTCGCCCTGCGGGGCAAAGCGGAATAGCTATGCATGGTGGTCCATTGATAGTGACTGGGCCAAATATCTCACGAAATAAGCATCAAATGAAAAAACTACAAAGAAGGAAACTCGTCTAGCTTGAAGGGAGAAACCAGATGGCGCTATGGTTGACCCATTATATGGCGCTGCCATAGGTCAAACGAATATCACGTGAGGTTTTTTAAATAGCAACCCCCATTTTTATTAAATATTCGCGTAGTACATAAAGACATATGAATGTTTCAGTTCGTCCACTTTTTTCGATTTGTGATAGATGGGGCTGTAATAGTCACAAACGTATAAGAACGTGGTATCACGTAACATTCCGCCAGTGCGGACGGTATTTGCTTCGTGATACATTACCCGTGTTAAAATGGACCGCTTACCAATTGCGGAAAAGGTCGATATCGTGTTGATGTGTATCTATTGTGATCAAAATGCCCAACGGGCGTGTGCTATGTATGCTGCTCGGTATCCTCGACGACAGAATCCAATTGTCCCGACCGTTCGCCGGATAGTTACGTTATTTAAGGAAACAAGAAGTGTTGAGCCACATGTGAAACGTCAACCACGACCGGCAACAAATGATGATGCCCAATAGGTGTTTTAGCTGCTGTCGCGGCTAGTCCGCACATCAGTAGCACACAAATTGCGCGAGAATCGGAAGTCTCAAAAACGACGGTGTTGAGAATGCTACACCAACATCGACTGCACCCGTAACATATTTGTATGCAGGAATTGCATGGCCACGACTTCGAACGTCGTGTACAGTTCTGCCACTGGGCACAAGAGAAATTACGGGACGATGACAGATATTTTGCACGCGTTCTGTTTAGCGACGAAACGTCATTCACGAACAGCAGTAACGTAAACCGGCATAATATACACGGTTGGGCAACGGAAAATCCACGATGGCTGCCACAAGTGGAACATCAGCGACGTTGTCAAGTTAATGTATGGTGCGGCATTATGGGAGGAAGTATAACTGGCCCCTATTTTGTCGATGACAGTCTAAATGGTGCAATGTATGACGATTTCCTACGTAATGTTCTGCCGATGTTACTAAAAGATGTTTCGCTGCATGACAGAATGGCGATGTACTTGATGGATGTCCGGCAAGTAGCTCGCGTGCAGTTGAAGCGGTATTGAATAGCATATTTCATGACAGGTGGACTGGTCGTCGAAGCACCATACCATGGCTCGTACGTTCACCGGATCTGACGTCCCCGGATTTCTTTCTGTGGGGAAAGTTGAAGGATATCTGATATCGTGAACCACCGACAACGCCTGACAACATTCGTCAGCGCATTGTCAATGCATCTGCGAACATTACGGAAGGCGAACCGGTCGCTGTTGAGAGGAATGTCGTTACACGTATTGCCAAATGCATTGAGGTTGACGGACATCATTTTGAGCATTTATTGCATCAATGTGGTATTTACAGGTAATCACGCTCTAACAGCATGCTTTCTCAGAAATAAGTTCACAAAGGTACATGCATCACATTGGAACAACCGAAATGAAATGTTCAAACGTACCTACGTTCTGTATTTTAATTTAAGAAACCTACCGGTTACCAACTGTTCGTCTAAAATTGTGAGGCATATGTTTGTGACTATTACAGCGCCATCTATCATAAAACGAAAAAAGTGGTCCAACTAAAACATTCATATTTCTTTACGTACTACACGAATATGTAATAAAAATGGGGCTTCCTGTTTCAAAAAACGCAGTTGATATCCATTTGACCTATGGCAGCGCCATCTAGCGGGCCAACCATAGCGCCATCTGGTTTCCCCCTTCAAGCAGGACAAGTTTCCGCCTTTGTGGTTTCTTCGTTTGACGCTTATTTCATGAGATATTTGGCCCAGTCACAATCAATGGACCACCCTGTAGAATTGGTCTGGCTGTTATTTGCTCTCGTAGTCCACCGCTGCAGGCCATCAAGAAGGAGACGGGGACACCAGCAGTTAGCACCTCTTCCACGTACTCCAGAGGCAGGGAGACAAGAAGATGAGTGGACGTCGGAGCAACAGAAGCCGCAGAGCAACGGCGGCAGAGCTCGGTGGGAGAAGCTGAAATGAAGGGAGTACCATCAAAGTCCCTCTGGGCTTGGGTGCGCACCCGTTTTGCAGTTTTTTTTTCCGAGTCAATCACTCACGTTCGCCAAGATGAAAAAATGAGTGAGTTAGACCTGAATAGAGGTGGATAGTTACTGTTTTTAGGCTAATTAGCTCAGTTTCTGCATTCATTTCCCTCTATGTATTTGGTTAAGGAAGAGGTCAACGGCGGTGAATTTTGATCTGAAAAGTGGGTTAAAGTAGGATAAAAGTACAGGTTTCTACATCTACATGGATACTCTGCAAAGTGCCTGGCAAAGGGTTCATCGAATCACCTCCACAACTATCTATTATTCCAATCTCGCATAGCGCACGGAAAGAACGAACACCTATATCTTTCCGTACGAGCTTTGATTTCCCTTATTTTATGGTGACGATCGTTCCTTCCTATGTAGGTCGGTGTCAACAAAATATTTTCGGATTCGGAGGAGAAAGTTGGTGATTGGGATTTCGAGAGATGATACCGTCGCAACGAAAAACGCCTTTCTTTTAACGATTTCCACGCCAAATCCTGTATCATTTCTGTGACACTTTCTCCCATATTTCGCGATAATACAAAACGTGCTTCATGTCTTTGAACTTTTCGATATACTCCGTCAGTCCTATCTGGTAAGGATCCCACAACGCGCAGCAGTATTCTAAAATAGGACGGACAAGCGTAGTGTAGGCAGTCTCCTTAGTAGGTCTGTTACATTTTCTAAGTGCCCTGCCAATAAAACGTAGTCTTTGGTTAGCCTTCCCCACAACATTTTCTGTGTGTTCCTTCCAATTTAAGTTGTTCGTAATTGTAATACCTACGTATTTCGTTGATTTTACAGGTTTTAGATTAGACTGTTTAATCGTGTTACAGAAGTTTGAGTTCCTTTTAATATTCATGTGGATGACCTTACACTTTTCTTTATTCAGGGTCAACTGCTATTTTTCGCACCATTCAGATATTTTTTCTAAATCCTTTTGCAGTTTGTTTTGGTCTTCTGATGACTTTATTAGTCGATAAACGACAGCGTCATCTGCAAACAACCGAGGGCGGCTGCTCAGATTGTCTCCCAAATAGTTTATATAGGTAAGGAACAGCAAAGGGCCTATAACACTACCTTGGGAAATGCCAGAAATCAGTTCTGTTTTACTCGATGACTTTCCGTTAATTACAACGAACTGTGACCTCTCTGATAGAAAATCACAAATCCAGTCACATAACCGAGACGATATCCCATAAGCACGCAATTTCAATACGAGCCGCTTGTGTGGTACAGTGTCAAAAGCCTTCCGGAAATCCAGAAATATGGAGTCGATCTGAAATCCCTTGTCAATAGCACTCAGTACTTCATGTGAATAAAGAGCTAGTTGTGTTTCACAGGAACGATGTTCTCTAAACCCATGTTGACTGTTACATATCGACATTAACGATATGGGCCTGTAATTTAGTGAATTACTCATACTACCTTTCTTGAATATTGGTGTGACCTGTGCAACTTTCCAGTCTTTGGGTACGGATCTTTCGTCGAGCGAGCAGTTGTATGTGATTAAGTATGGAGCTAATGCATCAGCATACTCCGAAAGGAACCTAATTGGTATACAGTCTGGACCAGAGGACTTGTTTTTATTAAGTGATTTGAGTTGCTTCACTACTCCGAGGATATTTACTTCTACGTCACTCAAGTTGGCAGCTGTTCTCGATTCGAATTCTGGAATCTTTACTTCGTCTTCTTTTGTGAAGGCATTTCGGAAGGCTGTGTTTAGTAACTCTGCTTTGGCAGCACTGTCTTCGATAGTAACTCAATAGTAAATCTGCTTTGGCAGCACTGTCTTCGATAGTATCTCCATTGTTATCGCGCAGAGAAGACATTGATTGTTTCTTGCCGGTAACACACTTCACATACGACCAGAATCTCTTTGGATTTTCTGCCAGGTTCCGAGACAAAGTTTCGTTGTGGAAACTGTTATGGGCGTCTCGCATTGAAGTCCGCGCTAAATGTCGAGCTTCTGTAAAAGATCGCCAATCTTGGGGATTTTGCGTCTGTTTAAATCTGGCATGTTTTTTTCGTTGTTTCTGCAACAGTGTTCTAACCCGTTTTGTGTACCAAGGAGGATCAGCTCCGTCGTTTGTTAATTTATTTGGTATAAATCTCTCAATTGCTGGCGATATTATTTCTCTGAATTTAAGCCACATCTGGTCTACACTTATATTATTAATTTGGAATGAGTGGAGATTGTCTCTCAGGAAGGCGTCAAGTGAATTTTTATCTGATTTTTTGAATAGGTATGTTTTTGGCTTATTTTTCGAGGATTTGGGGATTACAATATTCAATCTCGCTACGACAACCCTGTGTTCACTAACCCCTGAATCGGTTTTGATGGTCGTTATTAACTCAGGATTATTTGTTGCTAAGAGGTCAAGTGTGTTTTTACAACCGTTTACTATTCGCGTGGGCTCATGAACTAACTGCTCGAAATAATTTCCAGAGAATGCGTTTAGCACAATTTCGGACGATACTTTATGCGTACCTCCGGAATTAAACATGTATTTCCGCCAACATATGGAGGGTAAATTTTGGAAGGGAAATGACTTTTACCTCGGTGAACGTAAGAAAATAAAGAGTTGAACGAATGTGTATTTTGAGAGAATTTGAGCTGGAAGAAATGGGTTAAAGTACGATAATGCTGGGGTTTTGTGGAACTAGCTCGGTTTCTGGCGCTTACTTAACACATGAAACTGTTTGTTTACGATGTATTATCTAGTGTAAATATGTATTGTAAATACTATGTTTAAATTATGTAATGTTTAACACTGGCAAGTCAGGGCATATTTAGTTAACGTTGAAGTTGTTTAGTCGTGCCGCTGGGCGCGGGAGCGCGCCAGCGTGTAGTAGTAGCAGTGACGCCGTGCTTGGAGTAAGACCTACAATCGAGTGCTGCTAGTCCTAGCTGTGTTACATCTAACGACTAGCATGTGGATCTAAGTACGACGGGAGAGTAATGGTCGGCATATCTGGAAGCATGGCCGGGCAAGTTATGGGTGAATGGGCATAGTGCTGAAGAAACGAGGGCTTAAATGTGAAGCGCACTGTGGACCCAAGTCGCAACAGTAAAAGCCCGCTGCCATATTGTGTCGCTGCCGTGGACTTCAGTCGATCCACCGAGAACGAGGGAAGTAAGATCTACGTAATTTTCGTAGGATAAAATTGTAGAAGGCTTGCCAGTGACTGTGCTTTTCTCTGAAGTTGAACAACTAATAACAAGCACCTTATAATCGAAGTGTTGCAGTTACATTCCACCCGACAATAACACCAAATAGGTTCCTCCCAATCCTTACCTTATTGAACCGAGTGTGTCACGCCATTATCAAGAGAAAATATGTTAATCATCAAATTATTTGCATAGACGGTGAAGAGTAAATTTCAGACTGGTTATCGTAGTTAATTGTTGCACTTAATAAGCTTGCGCCAACCGTAGTAACTTAATAATAGACTGAAGTAATAAATTTGATTATTAAGATTTATTTCAATGCATATTCAGCTGAAGTTAGTTCAGGAATATTTCATGAAACTATAAAGCTTAATCCACCTGACAATTCCCCAATTAATGAATTATTATCATTTAAAACATAGTTAATCAATTATTGGCAATATATTTCATTATCAGTAGATTAAACTCTGCAAAGTACCTAATTTTAAAGACAGAATGACAGTCTATTATTCAAAATCTCGATAGATAATTATGTGTTGTCAGCATTGCACTTAGCTGACAAAAAAAGGTTCAAATGGCTCTGAGCACTATGGGACTCAACTGCTGAGGTCATTAGTCCCCTAGAACTTAGAACTAGTTAAACCTAACTAACCTAAGGACATCACAAACATCCATGCCCGAGGCAGGATTCGAACCTGCGACCGGAGCGGTCTTGCGGTTCCAGACTGCAGCGCCTTTAACTTAGCTGACAGATTATGAACGAAATAAGTGTAGTTAGATTGTTATGACATTGTTTTATATGACTACTGCGCCTGATACAGCACTTACGTAAATGTTCCCGTTCCACCTGCTGTGCTACAATCAGGTAAACTTAATTTTTGGCACAATTATTGGCGTACTTAACAGTACATTTCTTTCGGCAAAATTTCCGCTGGCAAAATTTATTTCCAAATTATTTCCATTATTTCATTTACCGATCCTTATTGAATAAAATTATTCATTCAATAACGATCAAGTTATAACGTCTCCTGTTTCCCGCGGAATAATCATTATTTACTTCGGATTCGGATGCTTTATCCCGACAGGGGTATAAATTCATAATTCACGGTCATTGTCAACTTGTAATTTCGCAAATCACGGGAAGCAGGGGGGTGTTATAGAGGAACGACCAGTTCTGTGGGATAAGACAACCGAAGAGTATAAGGCTAGACGGCTGACTTTGGAAGCGTGGAAGGGTGTGTGTACACAACTTAAAGAAGATTTTAAAACGTTTGACGCCGGCTAGGGTGGCCGAGCGGTTCTAGGCGCTACAGTCTGGAACCGCGCGACCGCTACGGTCGCAGGTTCGAATCCTGCCTCGGGCATGGATGTGTTTGATGTCCTTAGGTTAGTTAGGTTTAAGTAGTTCTAAGTTCTAGGGGACTGATGACCTTAGAAGTCCCATAGTGCTCAGAGCCATTTGAACAATTTTTTAAAACGCTTGGAGAAGGAAAGAAATGATACAGGTATGTAGTTTAACTTCATCTCAATTTTTTTTCATTTTAATTACACACCAAATTCCTTCTCTCTATGCTATTGTTTGTTTCACATAAAATATGACTACATTATGCGAACTTATATTGGCGACGAATTTTCCCATTTTCAGAAACAAAGTAATAAGCGAACTGATTTCTGATTGTGTTCGCTGACACGCCACCCAGTACTGCTTGTGTATGTGGCAGTTCTCGCAGGTCAGAGTCCACATCTATAGTCGTATCAGCACACAGAGTATTAAGACCCCTCTTCTTTATGGATGAAATTTTGTAGAACAGTAAAAGTCTTCACTATGTCAGTCGCAAAATCAGTGGAGACATTTAAAGGTCGGTGAAAAATGCTCCATTTATTGGCCATTACGCCAAAAGCACACTCTACAAATTGTCTTGCTTTGCTTAAGCGATAGTTAAAAATACGCTTAATGATATCAACATCTCGCCCACCATAGGGACAAGTAAATTATTATGCAATGCAAACGCTTCATCTGCAACGAAAACATACGGCAGTTACCCTGGAATATTTTGGAATACCCTAGGAGGCGGTAGATTCAGTTTGTCTGCAACATTTTCCATAAAGACATTTCTTTCAGAACACTTGAGTCACAATCTTTACCTTAAGCACCGACATCCACATAAATAAAATTGATTTGTATCCACTACCGCCATCAGGACTAACGAATAATAGCTTTTATAATGGAAAAACATTGATCCACTTTCTTGTGGTTTGATAACTCTGATATGTTCACCATCAATGGCCCCTAGGCAGTTTGGAAATTTTGCAGTATTTTCAAACTGACGCGCTATATTCAGCCAGTCATTTTCCTCCAGAATGGGCATATATCATACAAACCTCACGTACAATTCTAGTAATTGTTTTTATTCCCAGTCTCAAACTGTAATGGAGATCGGTGAAAGTATTTCCTGTTGCAAGGTACCTGAAATGAGAAAAACATATGGGTTTGATTCTACTCCGGCTTTCTTTTCTTTTCAGGAAATATGGTAGTAAAATAAATGGGCGAACATAAGAGATAACTGGATGAAATGCCACGGGAAATTAAACGAAGTAAATAAGAGAGGTTCTGGAGCAAGCAAAAAGCGGAAATACGTATTTTATGAGCAGCTACATTTTCTGAAAAAATAGCAGACAGACGAGAAACTTCATCGGATATTCCGGATAATAGTGACGCCGTAAACCCCGCTGCAATTAGTCTGAAAAACATTTTTACCAAGTTAAAGAAAAACCGCAGAAAAACAAAACAGCTATAAATGAGTTGGACAGAAATGATGACTATCATTGACGCCTCTATTGAGCAGGGCCACAATAGAAGTATTCTTTTTTTTTAGGGGGATTGCTCCAACTGTAGATGAATTTAACGATGATGACATCGTAGACTTCCATTACGAAGTCATGAAACTTATTAAGAGAATTAGGTCGAAACCACAATACAGAAACATGCATCAGCAATCTGCCCAAGATTCCAGGAACTGTGCCTCACAGGAATACCAAACTTTTGGTGGTACATCATTGTACCATACACCAAGGCCAAATCAAGATAGCAACTATTCGGCGTATACCTCTGCAGTATCAACTTGTACAAAGCCACCTAATGAAGACATGTCTTTGGAAACGTATGCAAGTCCTGCATCCACCGTATCCAACATTTCCGAGACATTTGATTTTTGAAACAAATTCTAAATCGAACATCGTTTCTTTCATCTTAATGGAAATGAGAAAACTCTCTTCACTGTCACTTACTTTGTTTACTAACAAGGGAACCTCCCCATCGCACCCCCCTCACATTTAGTTATAAGCTGGCACAGTGGATAGGCCTTGGAAAACTGAACACAGATCAATCGAGAAAACAGGACGAAGTTGTGTGGAACTATGAAAAAATAAGCAAAATACACAAACTGAGTAGCCTATCTGGAAGATAGGAAACATCAAGGAGATGTAAGTTCAGGAACGCCGTGGTCCCGTGGTAGCGTGAGCAGCTGCGGAATGAGAGGTCCTTGGTTCAAGTCTTCCCTCGAGTGAAAATTTTACTTTATTTTCGCAAAGTTATGATCTGTCCGTTCGTTCATTGACGTCTCTGTTAACTGTAATAAGTTTAGTGTCTGTGTTTTGCGACCGCACCGCGGAACCGTGCGATTAGTAGGCGAAAGGACGTACCTCTCCAATAGGAACCGGAAACATTTGATCGCAAGGTCATAGGTCAACCGGTTCCTCCACAGGAAAAACATTTCTGATATATTCTATACGACACTGGTGACGGCATGTGCGTCACATGACAGGAATATGTTGTCGACCCACCGAACTTGTACACTTGGCGAATGGGTAAAAAGATTCTTCTACCTTGCCCGATTTAGGTTTTCTTGTGGATGTGATAATCACTCCCAAAAAAGTGATGAAAACATAAGAGTTTGTCACATAAACTAAAAATAAAAGAATTAAACTTTTCACTCAAGGGAAGACCTGAAGCCAAGTACCTCTCATTCCGCAGCTGCTCACGCTAACCACGGGACCAGGCGCTCATAAGCCCATACTCTCCTTGATATTGGTTATCTTGCGCATGGACTACTCAGTTTGTATATTTTGCTTATTTTTTCATAGTTCCACACAATTTCTTCCTGTTTTCTCGATTGATCTGTGTTCAGTTTTTCAAGGCCTATCCACTGTGCCAACTTATAACTAAATCTGAGGGGGTGCGATGGGGAGGTTCCCTTGTAAGAGCGTTTTAAATTGTGCTGTTAATTTTTGATACAGCAAATTAATAGTTTCTAATAAGTAAATTCCAATTGTGTACGTACATCAGTGTCACTGCAAGCATTTCAGTAGGAGATATGCAGTTTCGCATGTTGGTGTCCTCATGTTGCAAATGAGTTTGTAAAATTGACAGTAATTTGTCAAACGTTGTTTTCGGCATCCTGTAAAATTTAAAGTGCTTTGTGTCGTCCTGTCGTAGTTTTTCATGTAGCGTACTGAAGGCACCAAATTTAAATCGATCTTGCAGCACAGGATGCACCGAATACTTCCTACGACGACGCTGTTTTTTGTAAAAATAATATAGTGCAAGTAGAGTGCAGAGGTCGCTGTTATCCATCCTACTGCTCCGTTGCGCACAACTCGACTGCAGTATTTCCGGCGTCATCTCCGTGGACAAGGGAGTCCGGTTTTCTACCGGCCGGCAGAAACGCCGGTCCGGCGAATATTCTTGTCGTGGACAAGGGGCCATATTCTGCAGTTCTGCGTATTGACACGTCCTCGGAAATGTCCAGGAAATGTTCCAAGACCATCCATTGTCCACTTCTATGCGAACAAGAAAGTCTAGAGCGAAAGTTTTTCTTGATGGCAATTCAGCAGGAAGCAACTGTACCGTCCCCTTAGAAAAATTATTGAATTGCTGTGCTGATAAATGCATTGATTTTCAAACAGCTGAGCAAAACTGAACGTACTCTGACACTTCGCTCTTTATCGATTCTGATCAACACTAAACTGACACACAGTATTTTTTAGCGCAACGCAATCTCACTTTCAATAATCCCTACAAAAGAATGGCCCTGACTAACCTATACCTTTCACAAATCACTTACCTCACAAAAATCTTCGTTACTCGAACTGCTGCAATACAGCGAACGCCATTATTGTCAGCTAAATAAAAGATTCAAACTACTGAAGGCACTAACTACTGATAGGCATAGTTAGCAAATGAAAGATTTTGATAGAGAACAATGTATTCACCTTAATAGTGTTCAAAAGTCATAATATATATATAGCAGTTCATGACATACATTCTTAGAAATGTACTGTTTCCGATGGACACCCGTCCAGATCATCCGCTCTCAAAAATCCACCATCTCGCTTCCCCACATCCACCACTGCTGACGGCTCACCTCCAACTGCGCAACGCTACGTGCTGTTAAGAGCCAACTGCCCATCACTACAATAGCGAATATTACAACAATGCCAACCAGCCACAGACTGCGCACAGCACAGCCAGTGATTTTCATACAGAGCGCTACGTGGCGTTACCAACATAAAAACCTAAACAGCCGACTTACACAACTGATGACCATTGATAACCTTCTATGGATGGCAGTGCAGGATGTTTCGTATAATGTTATACACCATGCTCGCAGGCATGCCCAACGATCGGAAAATTCCCAGTGCCCCGCATATTTGCACACCGCCGCTCGACCCTTTTCTGCAATGCTGTGGCCACATCTTCAAGAGACATCGAATCAAGTGCTTTCCTCCCTTGCACTTCCAAAAAACCTGTCTCTTCGAGTTTTGTCATCATTTTCTCCACATCTTCAGCAGATGCCGCACCAAAGCTTTTTTTTCTCACCCTTGAGTGTCCGGAACTTCTACAGGGCTATTGCCGCACAGTCAGCATTCTTGCGAAATAACTTTACCAGCAGTGCGCTGTCCTTCACAGATAGTCATGTTGGGCGTTTGAAAAGCAAATTGAGGAACAGCTGTGCTTTCGTGCTTATGCTGACGCTTAAAGCGCCATCTGTTTATCAAATTTTCATTGAATTATTTTCTAGCCCCCCCCCCCCCCCCCCCCCGCGTGCCCTGAGTCAATAATTTGCTGTTCAAATCTGCATTATTGTGAGCAGTGATTCTGTTTTTACACCGTTCTGAACCTAAAAGTTTAATTATGGATACACTCTATTCTTCATCTGAAGAACACAGAATAAAAAGCAGAAGAAAGGGGAACTGTCGGAACAAAAAAGTAAAATTATAAAAATTGTATGTCCCTAACCACACAGAATGACTGTATGACAGTTACTTTTATCTTCCCTCACTTTTTTTTCTGTTGTCTCTCAGACTCTTGTTGTCCATACATCTGTTCAAAATAGGAAACTTAGTTAACGGCTATTTCTTGCCTTCGAAAATTATCTAGTGAAAAGTAATGCATATTTCTACTTGCGCATACAATTTTTTTCTGTTTCAGATTCTTATATCCTATACAACTGGATAAACAGCAGGCTTCTCTGGATACAGCCTCCCGCGGCCAGGTGGTGTGTGAGGGGGGGGGGGGGGGGCACACCGCAGGTATAAGGGGGGGACCGGCATCCGCCACATCAAACCCGCCACTCTCCTATCCACTGCCTGGCCTCCACTCGATGACCTGACTTTCTCTTCCGCCCCCACGACTCCACATTCACTAGTCACCTCATTTCATGCCAATTACTGTTTCTCGTATCATCGATCCATCACGTCATGCCATTCAGCCCCCCCCCCCCAACACGCCACCCCCACCACCCTCACACTCCCTAACACTGGCCTAATCCTGACAGGCCCTTCCTCTTTTCTCCATCTGTCACTGTCTGACTTCTTTCTCCGCCCCCCCCCCCCCGCCACACTCCACCGCCTCAAGATTGTCTGCCATCACCGACGCCGGCCACGAAGAAGAGGCCAGGATAATGGCCTTTCGCTTTCATTTAACTCTTACTGTCCCTCCTCCTCTCCTTTAATCTGTCATTTACTTGTAAGTCACCGGCTAGCCAATGGGCCGTTCGTTTTCCTCACACTCCTACTATCCCTTCTATTGTTCTGTCAGGTTTCATTTAAGTACCACGTCGGCCAGTCAATTGGGCCGTTCTTTCAACTTTATATATATATATACAGGGTGTTACAAAAGGTACGGCCAAACTTTCAGGAAACATTCCTCACACACAAAGAAAGAAAATATGTTATGTGGACTTCTGTCCGTAAACGCTTACTTTCCATGTTAGAGCCCATTTTATTACTTCTCTTCAAATGCTGATGCAGCCCTGGAGAATGGCGTATTGTATCACAGCCATCCACAATACGAGCACGAAGAGTCTCTACATTTGGTACTGGAATTGCGTAGACAAGAGCTTTCAAATGCTCCCATAAATGAAAGTCAAGAGGGTTGAGGTCAGGAGAGCATGGAGGCCATGGAATTGGTCCGCCTCTACCAATCCATCGGTCACTGAATCTGTTGTTGAGAAGCGTACAAACACTTCGAATGAAATGTGCAGGAGCTCCATCGTGCATGAGCCACATGTTGTGTCGTACTTGTAAAGGCACATGTTCTAACAGCACAGATGGAGTATCCCGTATGAAATCATGATAATGTGCTTCATTGAGCGTAGGTGGAACAAAATCACCAACAATGCATGCCCAAACGTTCACAGAAAATCTGTGTTGATGACGTGATTGCACAATTGCGTGCGGATTCTCGTCAGCCCACATATGTTGATTGTGAAAATCTACAATTTGATCACGTTGGAATTAAGCCTCATCCGTAAAGAGAACATTTGCACTGAAATGAGGCTTGACACATTGTTGGATGAACCATTCTCAGAAGTGTACCCGTGGAGGCCAATCAGCTGCTGACAGTGCCTGCACACGCTGTACATGGTACGGAAACAACTGGTTCTCCCATAGCACTCTACATACAGTGACGTGGTCAACGTTACCTTGTACAGCAGCAACTTCTCTGCCCCCCAGGGGGTCCACAACTCTTTTGTGGATACGTGCGTGGCGAGCACGGGGCCCCGAGCCATTGCAGCCTTCTTTCTCTCCCAGGCTGCATTTCCTTTCCCTTCCCCTCCTTTCCCCTCCATACCCCTTTCCCCTCGCCCTCTCCTCTCCCTCTATTGGTGTCCTTGCTTATGTTGGCCCCCACTATCCTCCTGGTTCTGTTGGTTTTACACTCCGGCTTTGTTGCGTAATCATCTCCTTTTGGCATTCCTTGGTCCCCTCTGGGGTTTGACCTCCATTCCAAAATTTCTCTTCCGTAGTGTGAGCCATTTGGGGAAGAGCACCTTACCTAGTGTCTCCGACGTGTGCCCTCCTAGTACATTCCACCTTTTCTTTTACGTCGTTGTCTGATGCTAGGGTGCATAGCCAGCACGGTAGCCAGCCCGTGTGGTGGGGTCGCTATGTACCCTTTTGGTTGAGCCCCCTGAACACACAGGGATCACACTTCTGATACCTGAGCTGTGACCTCCTCATGCATGCCTTGGAGTGGTTGCTCGTCATCCTGGAGCATCGGAACTCCCGGCAATGGCCGCCGTGCCAGACGGCCCTTGCTGTGGCTGGGTGGCGCCCGTGAGGAGAGCCCCTGATCGGAGTGGGTGGTATCAGGGCGGACGCTATGCAGATCAAACGCATAAGGGTACAAACCTCTGGCCGCTCTTCTGCGGCCGTCTCTCTGCGTGGTACTGATTCCTCAAGTGCTGCTTCTCTTGCCCCTTCGGCCTTCCCTTCCGTGGCTACCCCCTGGGAGGAGGGTCAGGCCCGTCGTCTAGGGGCAAAACCTTTCCCCCGTTATCTAGTTTGCACCAGGACTGATGGAGATACTTTCACCAGTGTCAAACCTTTATTCTTTGTGGAACACATTGAAGACAAGTTCGGCGAAGTGGACTCCCTGAGCAAGATGCGGTCGGGTTCATTACTGATAAAAACTGTTTCGGCTGCCCAATCTGCGGCCCTTCGTGCCTGTACCCATCTTGGCACAATTCCCGTGTCCATTACCCCTCACCAGTCTCTAAATATGGTACAAGGTGTGATTTTTCACAGAGACCTCATCCTTCAAACTGATGAGGAACTTCGGGACAATCTCGGACGGCGGGGTGTTCACTTTGTTCGGCGTGTTCAGAAGGGTCCTAAAGATAATCGTATTGATACTGGTGCCTTTATCCTGGCCTTTGAAGGGGATACCCTTCCTGAGAAAGTTAAGATTATGGTCTATCGCTGTGATGTGAAGCCGTACATCCCACCTCCTATGCGGTGTTTTAAGTGCTTGCGTTTTGGCCACATGTCTTCTCGCTGTACCCAGGACCCTCTCTGTGGTGACTGTGGACGTCCCCTCCATGAGGGGAGTCCCTGTGTTCCCCCTCCTGTATGTGTAAATTGTCATGGTAGTCATTCTCCACGTTCAGCAGATTGCCCAGTCTATAAGAAAGAAAAAAAAGATACAGGAGTATAAGTCTCTTGATCGTTTAAGCTACACAGAGGCCCGTAAGAAATATGCACGATTGCACCCTGTGTCCATGACATCTAGTTACGCCTTGGTTACATCTTCATCCCTTCCTCCCCCTTCCTTACCCCCGTCCCGGACCCCTCTCCTTCCCCCCTCCCCTGCGGCTCCCACACCTTCTCCTCTGGGCGCCGCTCCCCCTCCCCAGCTGGAGAAGTGTCCCACTCCTTCGGCGTCTGCCGGTCAAGGGCGCCTCTCCCGGGATGCCCCTTCCCGGCACCTTCCAGGTCAAAGGTCTGCTGCAGCGCGGCGACCGCGAGAGCCGCGGTCTATCGGCCCCCAGGTCGCACGGTCTCTTTCTGTTCCTGATCTTGCTGCAGCTGGCTCCATTATGCCACACAACCCTCCTCGATCTCAGCCTGAAAAGAAGAAGAAACATAAGTCCCGGGACAAAGAGCCTCTGGTGTCACCGGAGGTCCCTTCCCCGGCTTCACAACCGGATTCTGACCTGTCGTTTATGGATGTCGCCCCCTCCTTGTCGGTGACGGGTGGGGACCTGGCGGTATGACTGGATTTAGCGTGTTCAGCCCTCATTTAAACCATCGTTCTGTGGTTCTCCAATGGAATTGTAATGGCTACTATCGTCACCTTCCGGAATTGAAATCCCTTCTTTCGTCCTACTCAGCAGCTTGTGTGGTTCTCCAGGAATCTCATTTTACTGATGCTCACTCACCGACCCTCCGTGGGTTCCGTGTTTTCTGTCGAAATCGGGTCGGACCCTTGCGGGCTTCTGGTGGCGTTTGTACGTTGGTCCGTACAGACATTGCTAGCACGTGGATTCCTCTCCAAACTACATTGGAAGCAGTTGCTGTTAGGGTCCACTTAGACTCTGCAGTCACAGTATGCAATCCTTATCTCCCTCCTGACAGGACTCTTACACCTGCTGCCTTAACCACCCTTCTTCAGCAACTTCCTCCTCCCTTCCTCCTCCTTGGGGATTTTAATGCTCGTCATCCTTTGTGGGGCAGTGCCTTTCCATCTAGACGAGGTCTTCTTATCGACCAATTTATTGCAGACCACGACCTGTGCCTTCTTAATGATGGCTCCCCTACTCATTTCAGTGCTGGTCATGGTACCTTTTCTGCCATTGATCTTTCTCTTTCTTCTCCCTCTCTCCTCCCTTCATTACACTGGTCGCCACACGACGACCTTTGTGATAGTGACCATTTCCCGTTGATTATCACGCTCCCTTCCCGCTCCCCGATGGAGAGGTTACCTCGTTGGTCTTTCCACCGTGCCGATTGGCCTCTATATACTGCACAGGTCGAGTTTTCTCCCTCTTTGTCGGGTTGTATTGATGACGTCCTACGTGACGTGTCTGACGCGATTGTTCGCGCTGCTAACCTTGCTGTCCCGCGCTCATCTGGACAATTTCGTCGTCGGCAAGTCCCGTGGTGGAGTACGGCCATTGCCATTGCCATCCGTGATCGCCGTCGAGCTTTGCAACACTTTAAGAGGCACCCATCTGTAGCCAGCCTTTCTACCTTTAAGCGCCTTCGCGCTAAAGCCCGTTATTTAATCAAACAGAGCAAGCGGATATGTTGGGAACGATTCGTTTCTTCCCTTGGTTCCACTGTCCCTCTGTCACGGGTATGGGCTACACTTCGCTCTCTCCAAGGTTGCCATCGGCAGTCCACCCTCCCAGGCCTTCACCTCCCAGATGGCATTTGTACGGACCCATTAGTTCTCGCAGAACATCTTGCGACCCATTTTGCAGTGGCATCAGCGTCGGCCTCCTATCCAGCTGCTTTCCTTCATCAAAAACAGCAGGCTGAAGCTGTCACCTTATGTTTCACCACTTGTGAGTCAGAATCTTACAACGAACCTTTCACTGAATGGGAATTTCTTTCTGCTCTATCTGCTTCTCATGATACGGCTCCTGGCCCAGATTCCATTCATAACCAGCTGCTTCAACATCTCAGTGCTCCACAACGGCACCATCTTCTTCGGGTGTTTAACCGTATCTGGCTCCAGGGTGACTTCCCTTCTCAGTGGAGGGATAGCATTGTGGTTCCTGTCCTTAAGCCTGGTCAGAACCCCCTATCTGTTGACAGCTATCGGCCAATTAGTTTGACCAATGTTGGTTGTAAGTTACTTGAACGGCTGGTAGCCCGTCGGCTCACTTGGGTCCTCGAATCTCGGGATCTATTGTCCCCTTACCAGTGTGGCTTTCGAGAGGGACGATCTCCAATCGATCATTTGCTTCGCTTGGAATCCGCAGTTCGGCAGGCTTTTTCCCAGCGCCGCCATTTGGTTGCAGTGTTTTTTGACCTTCGCAAGGCCTATGACACGGCCTGGCGCCATCACATCTTACTAACCCTTCATCAGTGGGGTCTTCGGGGCCCCTCCCGATTTTTATCCGCCAGTTCCTGATCCATCGGTCATTCAGAGTTCGAGTTGGTACTGCTTTTAGTTCTCCACGGACCCAGGAGACGGGAATCCCACAGGGTTCTGTCTTGAGTGTCCTTCTTTTCCTCATTGCTATCGATGGAATTGTGGCCTCTGTCGGTCCCTTGGTCGCCCCTGCCCTGTATGTGGATGATTTCTGCATTTGGGTTAGTTCCTCCTCGATGCCATCTGCAGAACGGCAGCTCCAGGTGGCTATACGGCGTGCCTCTGCGTGGACCCTCTCCCACGGGTT
The DNA here is from genome assembly GCF_021461385.2 of Schistocerca piceifrons. Taxonomy (NCBI): domain Eukaryota; kingdom Metazoa; phylum Arthropoda; class Insecta; order Orthoptera; family Acrididae; genus Schistocerca; species Schistocerca piceifrons. The sequence continues at coordinate 142,358,306 of NC_060146.1, read as the reverse complement.
TCAATTCTCTCCTTTAAAATCGCGGGTGGTCCACTTCTGTCGCCGTACTACGGTCCACCCTGATCCAGAGCTCTATCTCGCTGCACAAAGATTGCCTGTGGTTCCACAGTTTAGTTTCCTAGGTCTTCTTTTCGACAACAAGCTCACTTGGCTGCCCCATATCAGACTCCTGAAGGTAGGATGTTTCCGTAAACTCAATGTCCTTCGCTTCCTTGCCCACTCCTCCTGGGGTGCGGACCGTTCCCTCCCCCTCCGTCTTTATCGTGCTCTAGTTCTGTCACGTTTGGACTATGGTTGTCAAGTTTATGGTTCAGCTGCTCCTTCCACACTGCACGTGCTGGATCCGGTTCACCATCGTGGTATCCGTTTGGCCACCGGTGCCTTCCCTACTAGCCCTGTTGATAGTCTCCTGGTTGAAGCTGGGATCCCCCCCCTTTCTGTTCGGCGGTCCCAGCTTCTGGTGTCTTATGCCCTTACTATCCGTTCTTCTCCCGCTCATCCTTCCTATTCTATCCTATTCCCAGACCATGGACGTCGCCCGCCTGACTACCGCCCTCGGGCGGGTTTACCGGTTGGGCTGCGCCTTGCGTCTCTTACCCGTGATTTTCGGCTTCCTTCTTTGTCCTGTCTTCCTCGCTCCCTCCCCTCCACCCCTCCTTGGTTAGTTCCTCGGCCTCGAATTCGGATGGATCTCCGCCGCGGTCCGAAAGATTCCATCCCCCCGGTGGTGTTCCGTTCCTTTTTCCGCCAAATTTTATGGGAGTTTCGGGATGCTGTTGTTTTTTACACTGATGGCTCTAAATCTGCTGATCATGTTGGGTATGCCTTCACGTCCTTTGTTGGAACGGAAAATCATCTACTGCCACCCTCATGTGGGGTGTTTACTGCGGAATTGATGGCAATTTCCCGGGCCCTTACCTTTATTAAACAATCCCAACACAACCGCGTTTTGTTATGTACGGACTCGATGAGTGGCCTTCTTGCTATTGACCGGTGTTTTTCGCGCCATCCCTTGGTCTCTGCCATCCATGACCATCTCGCTGATCTTCACCGTGCTGCTTGTTCCATTGACTTCCTATGGGTCCCGGGCCATGTGGGTATCCCGGGTAATGAGCTCGCTGATCGTTTGGCTGGGGGAGCAGTTACTTACCCCCCGTTTTCTGTAACCCCTCCTGCAGCGGATTTACGGCTTCACATTAAATCCCACTTTGCACAGTCATGGGCCAATTCTTGGGAGGCTACTCCACTGTCTAATAAACTTCGTGCCATTAAGGTGAATACAGGCCCATGGCGTTCTTCCTTTAGCCTCTCCCGCAAGGACTCGACCACGCTGTGTCGTCTCCGCATTGGCCATACCAGGCTGACCCATGGTTTCCTTTTGCGTGATGAGCCACCCCCGCTATGTGGTTGTGGAGCCTTCCAGTCAGTGGCCCACATTTTGGTTGAATGCCCCTTCTTTTGGCTCTGCGTGCTAAGTACAGACTCCCCCACACTTTACCTTTGATGTTGGCTGACGATTCCCGGATGGTCTCTCTGGTTCTAGGTTTCCTCCGGGAGAGTGGTTTTTATTCTCAGTTTTAAAGTTTTTAATCTCCCTCTGGTGTTGGGGCAGGGCGGTGAGTGTTTGGGTGTCTCCCACTGTAGGCAGTGTTCAGAGATTCCCGATTCACCTCCCTGACCGGAATCCTCTTTTCTTTCCCTTTTACTCTGTTTTTACCCCTTCTTTTTAAGGCTTGGTTAGTTTTTCTATTCCCATACGTACTTTCTGCATTATAGCAGTTGTACCTTTTAAGTCACAGGTGGTCTTGCCTATGCTGTTTCAGCATAGTGTTGGGTTCGTTCTCTTGCCAACTTCCCTCATTTGTTTTTACTAATGACAACGTGACTGCCCTTTTACGTTTCCCCTTTATCCGTTTTATTTTTCTGACTATACTGAGATGTCCCGTTAGCAGAATGGAGTCTATTTGAAACAAGGGACTGATGACCTTGCTGTTTGGTCCCTTTAACCTCAAACAACCAACCAACCAACCAACCAACTTCTCTGACGCTGACATGAGGGTTATCATCAACTGTACGAAGAATTGCCTCGTCCATTGCAGGTGTCCTCGTCGTTCTAGGTCTTCCCCAGTCGCGAGTCATAGGCTGGAATGTTCCGTGCTCCCTAAGACGCCGATCAATTGCTTCGAACGTCTTCCTGTCGGGACACCTTCGTTCTGGAAATCTGTCTCGATACAACGTACCGCGCCACGGCTATTGCCTCGTGCTAATCTATACATCAAATGGGCATCTGTCAACTCCGCATTTGCAAACATTGCACTGACTGGGAAAACACGTTCGTGGTGAACACTAACCTGTTGATGCTAGGTACTGATGTGCTTGATGCTAGTACTGTAGAGCAATGAGTCGCATGCCAACACAAGCACCGAAGTCAACATTACCTTACTTACCATTAGGCCAACTGGCGGTGAATCGAGGAAGTACAGTACATACTGACGAAACTAAAATGAGCTCTAACTTGGAAATTAAGCGTTTCCGGACACATGTCCACATAACATCTTTTCTTTATTTGTGTGTGAGGAATGTTTCCTGAAAGTTTGGCCGCACCTTTTTGTAACACCCTGTATATTAAAAAAAACACACAGCACAAAAGTCAAGTCAAAAACCATAACCACCATGTCATCTCCACACCACCACACCATGTAAGAAGGAGAAGCGCCCCAGAGGCGCTAAGACTTCGCTCCCAGCTGAGGGTCGAACCCTCTGTCATGTGCGTCTGCGTCTGCAAAGTCGCGGCGCTTCGCCAGAAGATGATGAGTATGTCACGCATCGAAACGTCGCAGTTTGAAGACACCACCACCCAGCTGGAAGCCCGAGAACTCTTCACCAGCTGTATACACCAGGAAAGCATACAATCATATTTACCTGATAACAGACCAGTCACATTAATGTAACAATCTGTCAGTAGCCTGAATGACGACATTTTGTAGCACATACTGCTGGGAGAGATGCAGGAAGAGAGTGTTGCTGTGGGAGGTAGTGACAGGGGTGTGGAGCCGAGCTGATTCCAGTGCCTTGGCCTGCTGCGACAGTATCTCTACTGAGGATCCCTGGCGAGAACAGCACAATCGAGGTAGTCTCACAGATTCTCGGTTGGGTTTTGATCTGGAGAGTTTGGCGGCCAGAGCAGTGTGATAAACTCATGCTGGTGCTCTTCGAACAACGCATGTACACTGTGAGCTGTGTGACACGTTGCATTGTCCTGCTGGTAGAAGCCATCGTGCCGAGGAAAAACACACTGCATGTAGAGCTCCCCGAGCATAGATGCATATTTGCGCCAATCCATTGTGACTTGCAAAATGAAGAGACCAGCCGCGAAATGGTGGACCCTTCCGACGATTGTCGGATTGTGTTTACTTTCCGGCGTTTCGCGCCATACACGCTAGAAGCCATGTGTCATGATGATTCATCTGAAAAGGCCACATATCGCCACCAGTGGACGTCGAGTTGTGGTATCGGCGTGTAAATTGCAGCTTTCGTCGTCGATAAATAGCAGTCAGCATGGGAGCGTAAACAAGATGCTTGCTGTGGAGGCACACATGCAGCGACTTTTGCTGAATGGTCGTAGAGGGTGCACTCTTAGCAGTCCCTTGGTGGTCACATGGTCAACAGTCGCACGTCCATTCCTCTGTACACATCTCTGCAGCTGTCGTTCACCCATGTCATCTTTGGCCTGGGGTGTACCACAGTTGCCCCGGGGTCCTGTTTTCTTTTGTCATGCACGGTATACTGGCACATGAACAGTTTACAAACTTAGCTGTTTGGGAAACACTTTCACTCTTCGCCTGAAAGCTGATGACCACGACCTTTTGACATCAGATAAATCACTTCGTTTCTCCACCAAGGTAATGACTGCACTGTCTTCCCCATCCCCCTGACACGCTTCATATACCCTCCTCCACTGCTAGAGCTGCGACTGCTCACCATGAGTAACTACTGCTCTTTGACGTTAAACGCAGACTTTATTTATATTAATGTGAATGGATTATATGAAACTTCCTGGCAGATAAAACTGTGTGCTGGACTGAGACTCGAACTCGGGAGTTCGTGTCTCGGTGCGGCACACAGTTTTAATCTGCCAGGAAGTTTCATATCAGCACACAATCCGCTGCAGAGTGAAAATCTCATTCTGGAAACATTCCCCAGGCTGTGGCTAAGCCATGTCTCCGTAGTATCTTTTCTTTCAGGAGTGCTAATCCTGCAAGGTTCGCAGGAGAGCTTCTGTAAAGTTTGGAAGGTAGGAGACGAGGTACTGGCAGAAGTGAAGCTTCTGTAAAATTTCGAAGGTAGGAGACGAGGTACTGGGAGAAGTGAAGCTTCTGTAAAGTTTCGAAGGTAGGACACTTGTTATTGGCAGAAGTGAAGCTTCTGTAAAGTTTGGAAGGTAGGAGATGAGGTGCTGGCAGAAGTGAAGCTGTGAGTCGTTCTTGGGTAGCTCAGATGGTTGAGCACTTGCCCGCGGAATGCAAGGTTCCGAGTTCGAGTCTTGGTCCGGCACACAGTTTTAATTGGCCAGGAAGCTTCATATCAGCCCACACTCCGCTGAAGAGTGAAAATCTCATTCTGGAGTGGATTATATATTTACATTGCTTAAATCCGGTCTAAAAAATATTATTTATCAACTGTATAAGAAGTTTCAGTTGACATAAAGCTTGTTTGATTCATTTACGTAATAAAATGAAGACGTGCAAATTCGATGGGCCTCGTTGTAACGGCGCTTGATTAAAATAATTTGCCCTTACTCACATGTCACTAGTATGTAGTATACCCACACCTAACACAGCTAAAGCCATGATATTCCCTTTAGTGAATTTATTTAGAATTAAAGTAATTCACTTAGTTTCTCGCCATGTAAATAAATTCAGTCTGATAATAATACTGAGCTGTGCTGTGGCTTGCATTGGTGGTGTTTGTAAATTTTCGCCCTCTGTTGGAGGCCAGAGCGTATCATTTAGTTGGCATGGTTGCAGTTCTCTTCTTTTTGTGTTGACTGGCACCACTCTGTTTCGCAAGTGTTACCTGTCCGCTAGTGGCAGCAGCGGCGGTTATCGATATGTAGTAACTGTTGCACTACTTTTGGGGCGACGTCGTCGTTTTTCTGGGTATAGTCGGTTGGGGACTGAGGAGGAGCCAGGTCCGCGCAGTGCGAGTACACACCGGGACCACTGGAGAGGGCCGTGGACTGCCGGATCGAAGGGCTGTGGTCACGAGGGTGCACGACCGCGTCGTAAACCGGATCCTGGAATTATTAAGATGAGTGCACTTGAATTCAGGTAGAGAAACCTTCACCATTGTGATATCTCGCCGTTCTCCAGTGACTTGGGTCGTGTTGCTGCTCATAGTGTTGCCAAAGCGAAGAGCAGCGAGTGGAGTGCTTGGGGAAAGCGGAACTGATTAGCTTTCCTCTACTTCTTGTTACTATTTGCTGCGTTCAGTTTTTTACAATTAAGTTCAACCAGCGGTATTTTTCCTGCCTGGTGGCCGCTAACGCTCCATTTACCTGCCCTGGGATTTGGTGTATGTAACGGCAGTGTACGTTTCCTCACCTTGCCGTTGCTGTCCGGTAAGGAGTGTAGTTTTGACAGCTTTCTTGACTGCAGGCCGGTTGGTGATTTTTCTACTCTGGCGGTAATGATTCCTCTCTCGTTTTGGAGCTCTAAACACAGTATTCTGGGGACTTAGTGCAGACCGACGATTCCGGTTTTGGCGTATTGTTCCATCGTTGCATTTGGTTTGTCGGACGTCAGGTAGCTTAACAGAGTTATTAGTCATTCGTTGGACTGCCACTAGTCTGAGTTACCTTCTTGTGAAATGAATGCAACTATCTCATCGCTCTCCAAAGTGTTGGTTCCCAGAGGTCGATTCCTGAAGCACCGTCTGTGACTGGTCCTTGTTTTTTAATATTGTATTATTTATTATAATACCTTCTAATGCGTACATTAGAGGTTATGTAAGCCTAGTTAATAGTTCTGGTCGCCATCTGGAATAAATCTAGCAGTGTAAGGGCTGTCTTACAAGGTTTACCATCCTTTTATTTCACCCGTTTGGTGATCAGTTGCTTGTTATTTTTTTAAAATTAACCTTTGCTATTGTATTTGCTGTTTTACGTCAGGTTTCTAATTTTTTTTATAATTGCCGTTCCTGGCGTGTAAGGCCTTCAGCCGTAATTGTGGTTATTTGCCTTAAAGCTCTAATTTGGTATTGGTATTTTTAGCAGTAAGCCTTAAAACCTTATTTCCTGCCATGTCTGGCGTCTGATGCCCCCCTGGTTGGTTTATGGCTACTTACCTCTAATCTTTTAATATTTGTAAGTTGTATATTGCAGCGAGTTCTCAAACATTCTTAATTTATTTTATTGCCATTCTTGGCTTATGACAGTGGCTTGTTTTTAAAACATTATCTGTTGTATCTGTATTCTCTGGTGATTGCTAAATTGTAACGCACTGAAAACACTATTATTTTACACCGTTGTTCATTCCTTGATTAATAACGTGTAGTTTTTATTTATTGTTGAGTCTGGAATTACTGGTTTAAAATAAATGTGTATAACTGTAAAAGGGCAACAAATAGTAACTATGGCCCTGTCCACAATCGTAACCCAATCCTGACTTCCCCTGACTACCAGGTCTCAAATACCTAATTTCATTTTTATTGGAAATGATTGTTGAATAGACAGACGTTAAATATCGTGTGACCTCCATTCTGGTTCTAAAATCTAAAATTGCATTTATCCAAAGATAAACAAATTAACTGTTTCAAGTTCAGTGATCGTAACTATTTGCATAATTTCTACCTCCGGGAGTGCATATCGGGTTTAGAATGCAGAATTATTTTCAGAAGGAAAACTACTCAAGACAGTTTGCACTATTTCCTATTTCATTGGTAAATATTGTGTTTTAGTGGGAAAATTTAGTTGTCAAAATGATAGTAATATGTGAGAAGAGAACTCAAATGTCATATGTTGTTTCAAGAGAGAACGACCCCCCTAAATTTGCACTAAATGCTGTGGAATAATTACGATAGCCTTAACAAAATCCAAACAGGTATAAACTGAGTTAACGTCTATATGGGTGTTCAGTTCAAGTAAGACCAGTTCTAAGTGTAAATTTTATTAGTTTTTGACTCTATAGACTGGCGCTACGAAAGCCACTCCAGGTTGTAGCTAGCTCACGAAGTTTAGCAGGTGCGACTAACTGCTTGTAATAAGAGGCATTAAAAGTACATGACTTTAATAAAAGAGTAAAAGTGCACTGGGTGGTTATCAATTACATATATTTTATTATATTTTTGTTGTTTTAATTAGCTTCACATAATGATCTACATTTTTAATTATGTACATCTTGCAGGCTAGTTACATAATATCACACAAAAAGATAGTTTTATTGTTGGACACCAGATATTATCTATGAAAGCAAACCAATACTTAAGGATTTTCTTTATTGAGGGGATTGTGGTTGAGATTGACCAGATTGTCTCCCAAGGAATTTTCTTAAACGTTTTGAAGATAGAGAGTTAGTAAGCCAATCCTATAAGATTGTAATCAACAATGCCGAGACAGCCAACAGGGTGGTTTCACGGTATGAGTGGTAAGCTGGTAACTCGTGAAGGAAATGGAAAAAGTATTTGGAGATGAAGAGACAGGAAGTGGCACTTGCTGAGTGTGTTCAGTGGGAGTGTAGAGAAGCGTGGGAAGAAGTAGTAAGCTAGTGGAAATATGGACACTGAGCAACCGTCTGACCAACAAAAACATAAGACACTGAAAGATTCAGTCTGTAGTATACAAGAGGAGATGTGTGAAATGCAAGGCGTTTTGGCGTAGTGGTTGATGTAGTAATAAGGAATTGAATATCAGAGGTTTTGATAGAGGAGAGGGGGGCCTTGTGAACACTTAAATACATTTCCAGCACTGTAATAGCATTTGTAAGTGTGGCAGTAAAGGTAGCATCCTTTCATAATTGTACAAGGAGAGCATTTAAGTGAAAGAATATTTGTGATTTTGTAGTTGCATTGCTTTTATGTTGTTCCTTACAAATATTTACTCTGTCTTCTGGTTACCTACAATTTTAAATGCATGGTGACCGATTTTGTCCAGCCAGTAAGCTCTGAACACTTCAGCGATTGAATGCAAAACAACAGATTATTGGGTCTGGAGTTGTCAGATGGCTTATGAAAATCTAGCATGTTGGTAGCTATTGCCCCATGCAGTTTCTTAATGAAATGATCGTGGTGAGTAGGATTATTTGCATACCTAGTAAAGTCTTTGATGTTCACGTGAAGGTGTCACTCAAGGAAGGATAAGGGATGGGGAATAGCAGGCACATTACAACCAGCTGTACTAGTTTCTCATAGCATTAAACTAGTCATAATCAGGAAGTTATTTATTTATTTCTTAGTTGATCCATCACCGGCTGTGAGGTCAACTTGAAAAATAAAATGTAGGCGAAGATATACATGAGGCAGAAACTCTAAATTATTGCATTTCAAAGGAACATGGGTTCATCACCAGAAATATCCTCACATAAGCACTTTGATTGCATGGAATACAATTAAAGTCTCCCACCCACACGAAGTAATCATAGTTATGTCAGTGGTTGCAATAAAACAGATAAAGAAACACAAAGCAAAAAAAGAAATTGTGGTCACTTGCTTGGTAACCATATCTAAAATGTAACCCATCGACACAGGAACTTCGCCCTTTTTATTGACTTTTATGTTTTTTTATGTACATAACTGCAATAATTTTGCGTGGATGGTAATTTCTGGATGAATTGCGTTCAAATGTTCAAAAGTGTGTGAAATCTTATGGGACGTAACTGCTAAGGTCATCAGTTCCTAAACTTGCACACTACTTAACCTAAATTATCCTAAGGACGAACACACACACCCATGCCCGAGGGAGGACTCGAATCTCCGCCAGGACCAACCGCACAGTCCATGACTGCAGCGCATTAGGCCGCTCGGCTAATCCCGCGTGGCATAAATTCCGTGCAATGAAGTTTCCTGTGTGTGGATGAGCATAAATTTCATTTTTCAAACGGAGTTTGTTTTGATCATCAGAATGTTGTAATATGCAAAGTGCTGTTGGGATTAGTACGATTTTGCTTCTTTCTCACCAGAGAATCAATTCATCCAGGCACTTACAGGGGGGGACTCCTGAATCTGATAATCATTTAGTATGGCTAACTGAAACAAGAGTCAGTGGGGTCTTCCCCATCAAAATCATGTTCGCTATCGTCCATAAATTCCATATCATCATTTTCCTCTACGAGAACCATCATAAGAGCAAAGGTTTCATCTCCGTTGGCCAAGTCCTCAGGTGTACTCTGCCACCTGTCGTGCAATCTACGATCAGCTCCCCTGCGTAGGAGGTACACGGCAGCTGCCTCTCTCCTGTTTATGACTGCCAGATGAAGCGGCGTCCGCTCCCAATCGTCCCTCGCGTCGACAACGGCACCGTACCGGATCAGCCACCGGACGCTCTGGTCGGCGCCCTCCCTCGCCGCCAGGTGCAGAGGGGTCCTCCCCCAGTTGTCACTGACTCTGAGGCTAGCCCCTGCAGCCAGCAGGCGACCGCCGCACTCCACGTGCCCGTTCTTGGCCGCCAGGTGGAGGGGAGTCCGCTGCCAGCCGTCGCGGGCGCTGGGGTCGGCGTCCATCTCGAGGAGGCACTTCACCGTCGTCTCGTGGCCCTCCTTGGCCGCCAGGTGCAGGGCTGTCCTGCCCCAGTTGTCTGCAGCACCAGAGTTCGCCCCCAGGACGAGGAGCCACATGGCAGCGAGCTCACGCCCTTGCTTCGCAGCCAGGTGCAGAGGAGTCCTCCCCCAGCTGTCGGTGGCCTGGACGTCTGCCCCTGCCCTGAGCAGGAACCCGAGAGCGCGCTCGTGACCCTCCCTGGCTGCCAGGTGCAGTGGCGTCCTCCCCCAGTCGTCGCGGGGAGTGGGGTCAGCACCAGCCCTCAGTAGCTGCGCGACGGCCTGCTCGTGGCCTCTCCCTGCAGCTTTGTGGAGAGCAGTCTGCCTGGACTCGTCTCGGTGGTTCACGTTCACCATCGCATCCAGCAATCCCTGCAGTTCTATCACGTCCCCACTCTCTGCTGCTTTGTGCAACCACGAACCCATGCTGTTGCTCTGAGCTCTGACACTCGACCCTGAAGAACACAGAAAAATATTGGCATTGTAGTTATCTGTAATGGTGCCCCTGAGCTCTAGAGGAATCGTCTTTGATTGGTAATAAAAACATCCTTAGTCTCGTGTTCTAACCTCACCAACGCCGGCCGGGGTGGCCGAGCGGTTCTAGGCGCTACAGTCTGGACCGCTCGACCGCTACAGTTGCAGGTTCGAATTCTGCCTCGGGCATGGATGTGTGTGATGTCCTTAGGTTCGTTAGGTTTAAGTAGTTCTAAGTTCTAGGGGACTGATGACCTCAGAAGTTAAGTCCCATAGTGCTCAGAGCCATTTGAGCCATTTTTTTTGGGGACAGAGGTTTGGGGTTCTATCTTGCCTTTGGAGAGGGAAAACTGCTCTTACAGGCGGAAGAATCAGCGCTGTTCAACAAAATGAAGATACAATGGAAACAACTGCAGTTAAGACACACATGTGTATCCACAGGACATTGGGCAGTAATTGAAAAAGTGTCATAATGATCTCTCCATTGACAAATAGATTCCAGAATAGTCCCCCATTCAGATCTCCAAGATTGGACTGCCAAGTCAGCGGGAGGGTGACCATGAAAAGAAGACTGAATAACCAACAAAAGGATAACGTTCAGAAATTTAAAAGTGGTACGGAAGATAGAAAGTCTGAAAAGGGAAATGCATAGACTCAGCCTAGATATAGTGGGGTTCAGTGAAGTGAATTAGAAAGAAGACAAGGATATCTATCCAAATGAATGTAGCGTAAAATCAACGGCAGCAGAAAATGATATAACAGGAGTTGGATTCGTTATGAATAGGAAGGCAGGGCAAAGATTGTGTTACCACGAACACTTCTGGAATAGGGTTGGTTCAAATGGCTCTGAGCACTATGGGACTTAACACCTGAGGTCATCAGACCCCTAGAACTTAGAACTACTTAAACCTAACCTGAAGTTACCACACACATCCATACCCGAAGCAGGATTCGAACCTGCGACAGTAGCGGTCGCGCGGTTCCAGACTGAAGCGCCTAGAACCGCTCGACCACAACGGCCGGCCATAGGATTGTTCTCATCAGAATCGACAGCGAACTAACACTGACAACGATACTTCAGCTATACATGCTGACGGCACAAGTCAAAAATGAAGAGATACAGAAAGTATATGAGGATACTGAACAGGTAATTCAGTTCGTAAAGGTAGATGAAAATCTAATATTCATGGCGGACTCGAATGCGGTTGTAGGGGAAGGAGTAGAAGAAATGATTATATGAGAATACGAGCTCTGTAGTAAGAATGAGAGAGGAGAAACACTAATTGAATTATGTAATAAATTTCAGCTAATAATAGCGAGTACTCTGTTCAAGAGTTACAGCAGCAGGAGGTGTGCTTGGGAAAGGCCAAGAGATACGGGAACATTTCAGTTAGATTAGATAATGATCAGACACTGATTCCTGATATCAGACACTGATTCCTGATATTAGACACTGGATTGTAAGGCACACCCAGGAGCAGATAAAGACTCGGGTCACACTTTAGTAGTATTGAAGATTGGGCTGAAGTTTAAGACATTAGTCAGGAAGAATCAATACGCAAAGAAGTGGGATACAGAAGTACCAAGGAATGAAGAGATGTGCTTCAAGTTCCCTGAGGGCACAGATACTGTGGTAATGAGTAGCTCAGGAGGCGGTTCATTTGAAAGGAAGGGTAAACCTTTATAAAGGGCAATCATAGACGTTATAAAGAATAACTTAGGTACAAAGAAGGTAAGTGTGAAGAAACCACGGGTAACAGAAGAAATACATCAGTTGATCAGTGAAAGAAGGAAGTACAAAAATGTTTAGGAAATTTCAGGAATACAGAAATAGAAGTCACTCAGGACTGAAATAAACAAGAAGTGCAGTGAAGGAAAGGCGAAGTGACTGCAGGAAAAATGTGAGAAAATCGAAAAATATGTGATTGTCAGAAGGGCTGACTCAACTTACGGAAAAGTCAAGACAACCTTTGGCGAAACTGAAAGCAAGGGTGGTAAGAGTGTAATGCGAATTCCAATGTTAAATGAGAGAAGAAAGTGCGTAGGTGGAAAGAGTACATTGGTGACTTCTCTGAGGAAGAAGCCTTGTCTGATAATAGAAGAAGAAACAGGAATCGATACAGAAGAGAGGGGGTGATCGTGTATTATAATCAGAATTTAAAAGAGTTTTGGGACTTAAGATCGAACAAGGCAGTAGGGATAGATAACATTCCATCAGAATTCTTAAAATCCTTTAGTGAAAGTGGCAACAAGAAGGCGTATGAGACTGGCGATATACCATCAGACTTTCAGAAAAACGTGATCTACACAATTCCTAAGATTGCAAGAGCCGATCAATGTGAGAGCTACAGAACAATCAGCTTAACAGCTCATGCACTGAAGGTGCTGACAAGAATAATATACAGAATAATTGAAAAGAATATAAAGGATGTGTTAAATGACTATCAGTTCGGTTTCAGGAAATGTGAAGGTACCAGAGAGGCAGTTCTGACGTAATGGGAGCAGGACTGAAGAAAATTCAAGATACGCTCGTAGGATTTATCGAACTGGAAAAAGTGTTCGAAGGTCACACATGGTGCAAGATGTTCGAAATTCTTAGAAAAATATGGGTAGGGTACAGGGAAAGACGGATTACTATATAATATGTACAAGAGCCAAGTGGTATATTTTCTTTCGTCCCTACTGTTCAGTCTGTACATCGAAGAAGCAAGGATGGAAATAAAAGAAAGATGTAAGAGTGGACTTAAAAATCAAGATGAAAGAATGAGTGATGAGATTGCTGTCCTCAGTGGAACGGAAGAAGAATTACAATATCTACTTAAGGGAATGAACAGCCTAATGAGTGCACAATATGGATGGACAGTAAATCGAAGAAAGGCGAAAGTAATGAGAAGTAGCAGAAATGAGAACAGCGAGAAATGTAACATCGGGATTGGTGAACACGAAGTAGACGAAGTAAATAAATTCTGATACCTAGGAAGCAAATTAACCCATGATGGATGGAGCAAGTCTATTAGTATCAAACATAGGCCTTAATTTGAGGAAGAAATTTCTGAGAGTGTACTTTGGAGCGTAAGAATGTGTGGTAGTGAAACATGGACTTTGGGAAAACTGTAAAAGAAGAGAATCAAAGCGTCTGAGATGTAGTGCTACACAAGAATGTTGAGAATTAGCTGACCTGATAAGGTAAGAAACGAGGAGGTTCTTCAGGAAATCGGCAGGGAAAGGAATGTATGGAAAACACTGAGAAGATGACAGGACAGGATGCAAGGACACCTGTTAAGACATCAGGGAATAACTTCCATATTACTGGGGGGAGCTGCAGAGGGTAAAAACTGTAGAGGAAGACAGGGACTGGAATACATCAAGCAAAAAACTAAGGACATATGTTGCAAGCGCTACTCTAGGTGAAGAGGCTGTTGTAGGAGAGAAACTCGTGGCGGGCCGCATCAGACCAGTCAGAAGACTGATGAAAAAAAAGAAGAAAAAAACGTTGTGTAGAGAGTTTTACAGAGAGAGCTGTAGAAAGTAAAGGATGGAGGATTGGTGTTTAGTGTCCAATCGACAATGAACACATCTGAGACAGAGAACAAGCTCCGATCAAGGAAGGTTGGAGAAGGAAATGGGATGTGTCCCTATAAAGAAACCATCCCAGCATTTGTCTTAAGTGATCTAGGGAAATCACGCAAAAGCAGGACGCAGATCTGAACAGTCATCCTCCCGAGTGCGAGGCCAGTGTTATAGAGAATAATAACTGTAGGGTAAGATGGAGATTGGAATACACCAAACAAATAATTGAGGGTATAGAGTGCAAGTGCTGCTCTAAGATGAAGAGGATGGCACAAAGAAGAATTCGTGATATGTGGCACTGAAACAGTCAAAATACTGGTGACTACAAAGAGAAGCTGTCTTCTGTTATAACATCAAAGTACATCAAAGTGAGTGGACAACCGAGTACATAGTGAGACAGGGTTGAAGCGTATCCACTAAACTTAATCAAATTTGTCGTTGAGCAAGAGGATGATATCGTTGGGAATAACACAACTGGCATTCTGGAGGTCAGGGCATGTAATATTATGTTAGTTGGCTAGGTAAGTTGCAGAATATAAAAAGAGAAATATGCTGACGGAATTGGTAAAGTTCAGTGGCAAGAAGAACAGGACTTCTGGTCAGATCTGTACATCAACGAAAAATCAAATAGGGATAATGCAGGAGTAGGTCGCCTAACGAATAAGAAATCTGGAGTGTGGATGGACTAGGATGAACAGCACACTGTCGTGTAATCAAGCCTAAAACATAATATGAAATCTTCAACACCAGTAAATAAAGCAGAAACTATTTAAAATTTGATCTCTATAGCTGTCATTGTCATTTGTCGGACTCACTTGAAATTGTAGCTCACGTGAGCACTTAAAAATAACATGAACGTGGAAGTTGTACTATTATTGCGATCAGTAATCTGGACAATTAAGTATGCAAAATATATGATGAAGAAACTGTTTTTATTTGATTGCTAGAGAAATTTCACACTTTATTGTCCTGGAAATAGAACGCCTTCTTCATGCAAGTAAAACCTAGGGATATTATTATATCCCTGAGAAGAGACAACGATGCCAAAACAAAAGAATCAGCTAAGTACAAATTTAATAGTAAGTACTGGGTGCATGTCTTTTCAACGTCATCGAAAGTGATAAATATCCGTGATGCAGGTAATTCATTGTATAAATGCTCCTATTATTAGAAAAGGCGTGTTAAGATACTGTACACATTACTGTAGCTAAGAGAGATACAAAAATAACGCCCACCACAGTAGTATAAGTTTATATGCTCGATGAAGAAACTGAATGAGTATGTGGCTAGTTAAAAGTAATTATTCAAATACTTAAGGAAGATGAAAATTTAGTTTGGATTAGGGAATGGAGTTCATAGTAGGTAAAGGAAAAGTACTAAAAATTGTAGGGGGACATATGTTGCTGGAGAGGAATGAAAGCGGAAGCAATCTATCAGAAGTTAATGTAATTGCTAACATTAGGTTTAAGTATCATCAAATAAGGTTGTACATGTGGAAGAGACCTGAAGACACTGCAGTGTTTCAGGTAGGTTACATAATGGTAAGACAGAGATTTCGAGATCAAATTTGAGCTGCACAAATTTTCAGAGGCTGTTATGGATTATACTATATTGGTTATGGATTGCAGATGAAAACTAAAGAAATTGCACAAACATAAGAAATTAATGAGATCTAATAATTAATAATGTGAAAGAACAAGACTTCTGATAACTTCTGAGGTATCATTAGTTAACGACTGGTGGAAACAACTGAAAGGAATACACCAGAATACAAATGCATAGCTTTGGGTGTTAAAATGATGAAGGCAGAAGAGGATCAAATAGAAAAAAAGATGAAGTCTAGTAGAAATTATTGGATAACACAAAGATACTGAACTTATTTGATAAAATACCCTGCAAATGAAGCAAGAAAATGGAAATACAGACATCTAAAAACTGAAATTGAGAGAAAATGCTTAATGGCGAATAGATAGAGAACAAACGCAAATTTGTCCTGTAGTCGTGGTTGTTTCTACAAAGGTGTTACTCGTAGGAAAATCAAACAGGCTTTTGAAGAAAAGAGAAATATCATTATGAATATTAGTTCTGATGGCAAGCCAGTACTAAGCAAAGAGAAGGCTGCAAGTGGGACGAAAGTAGAGAAAGGATATGCAAAGGAATCGAACATAAAGGTGATATTACAGAAAGGAAAATGGGAATAGATGAGCATGAGATTGTAGGAATGATACTGCGAGGAGAAACTTACGGAGCAGGTAAAGATGTAAGACACTTAAAGTTGACGAAGCGGAACTTACGAAACTAATCCACTTGCTGTTCAAAATATATGTGTGTTGCCGTACGCTGTCGTCAGCACACCATGCAGCATAGAGGTTACGAAATTATCGATAGAGGTCAATGACAAGACTCGCTGGAAACGCACCGTCAACGCCCTCTCAGCCGCCGGTATTTAGGATCGCCGTAGCGGACCGGAGGTCCAGTTTAGCCAGTCAGTTCGAGCCTGTACGCCGTGGAGTTCCAGTGTGTCACTGAGGTGGAGCCACAGTCTTCGCCTCCAGCACAGAGACAGGCAGCACACGGCAACCTTATAGTGAACATAGCGGACTTTTACTCCAACAGCATTGAGACTACGTGGACTATACAGAAGAGAGCTTGCACCACAACACATGGAAACTTACAGTTAAGTAGCTCTTTGCTTATGAATAATGAACCAAGTTATTAATTGCTTGCAGTTTGTGTTATAGATCGAGGATACTGGCCACCAACTAACATTCTCCCCTTGCTTCCCGTGGTACAGCTCTACAGAGACAAGAAGACGAGATTCCCCCAGACTTCTACGTGAATGTAATAATTCCAATTCCAAAGAAGGCAGGGGCTAAATGGTATGAACGCTACAGAAGCACACTTGCTAAATACTGACACGGATAATTTACAGAAGAACAGTCGACATCGGGGAACATCACTTTTGTTCCAGAGAAATGCAGAAGCCTGCAATGACCCTATGACTCCTAAGACAGTCTGAAGAAAGGCAAACCTAGGTTTATTGCAACGTTAGATATAATGAAAGTTCTTGACAGTACTGACTGGAATACACTGTTTGAAATTTTGAAGATGGCAGGGATAAAATATAGGGTGTGTAAGGATACTTACAACTTGTACAGAAAACAGACTGCAAGTGTAGGAGTCGAAGGATATTAAAGGGAAACTGTGGTCGAGAAGGGAGTGAGACAGGATTATAGCCTGGCTTGCATTTATTCAGTCTGTATTTGAGCAAGTGATAAAGGAACAGGAAAATAAGCAGGAACTTTAAAGGTTATTAATGGTGGTGTTATTCTATTATCAGAGATGGCAAAAGACTTGCAAGATCAATTGAACAGAAAGAAAAGAACTAGCTATCTCGCAAGAAGTGGTTACCATTAATAGTTTTGGACCAGAAATGGTCACAGAACTGCACCTCAGAAACCACCTGGACGAATTACTAAATGATCATACACATTTAAGAAATAGGAGATTTTTAGATAATTTCCATCCAATATTATGTGCTAGCTGGTAAAGGCATCCCTGCCCCTCCCCCCTTGCCCTCTCACTAACCCGTTAGCAGAGCCACTTTCATACCATGTATCTATCTTACGTTAAACAACGTACTGTTGTTGAAAACGAGGGAGCATAATGTGGATTCTTACAGTTTTTACACTTACAATACCTTTATTTTAACACGAACAAAGTATTTTAGTAAATCTCCACGAATACTGTGTAACCAGTTTTATCAAAGCTAACCAATTAGCCTTTATAGTCAAATATTCTAAGAGCCATGGAGCTGCATGGATACATCAACATCAGTGACTTACATTTTCATAATATTTTTCACACCATTAGATGTTTATAGAAGTAATGATGGGTAACAAGTGGCAAGTACTCCAGAACATACATTTTTCTTGATTTATTGCAATTTGTTCTTTAAGTTGTTCTGTTGGTTCGAACTGTATATGAGCAATGTTGTGAATGTGATTTGTGCATATCATGTATTCAAGTATAAAGTGAGATTTCAGATCAGATACATCAAATTATTGATACCATGTTTTTATGACCATCCAAGATATTCTGTCTTTTGGGTAGATAACTTACATACTACGGTGGCACACCACAATAAACAAGTTTCCCATTCCATTCCTTAATCAGATGATTGTGTTTCTCGATTTTTCAACTACTCAGAAATTCTGTAAATGTGTTTTCTCCCCAGCTATCGTAGTTCTCATGTTTAGAGTGTACACAAAAAGCGATTTGGTGTGGCCCATGGTAAATATGTTAACGATAAGAGTATGTGTAATTTATGCCCTTTCACGATCTACATTGACTTAAGCTCATTTGATGTAGACACATTATTACAGTTGAAAGACCTAAAGAACGGATACGTCGTCATACCACAAATAGAATTAAATAAACCAATCACAGCACACGTCAACAAATATTTGACAAAATTTGCATCACTTCCCCCGGTCACGATCGTCCACCTTAAAGAACACTGCCTCTCGTTTTTACTCACCATTTCAACACGGTTGTCACCACATGTTACTATCCTGAAGCGTGGAAGACCTTCGGAATTGTAGTTTTCCCTTTCCTCAAGCCGCACAAACTCCATACTGACATTTCCTCTTACAGTTCCGTCAGCCTCACTGAGTTTTTTCCGGCCGGGGTAGCCGAGTGGTTCTAGGCGCTACAGTCTGGGACCGCGCCACCGCTACAGTCGCAGGTTCGAGTCCTGCCTTGGGCATGGATGTGTGTGATGTCCTTAGGTTAGCTAGGTTTAAGTAGCTCTAAGTTCTAGGGGACTGATGACCTCAGAAGTTAAGTTCCATATTGCTGACAGCCATTTGAACTAAGTTTTTAGTAATGTGTTTTAATTCATCCTCTCCTGAGACATCCATTAACACCCGCAGCAACTACACTTTCCTCCTGTTCACCAGTGTGGTTACCTACGATGACCAACTCATGTACCTCACTCATCTCCTATCCCACCAGATCAGAAAAGAAAGAACTAAAAAAAAAAGAAAACCCCACTGTATTTTTGGGTCCCTCGACTTGGAGAAATCCTGACCATGTATGGTACTCCAGATTCCAGTCTTTTTCAGACTCAACAATTATGCACTTCACATTAACTAAACCCACCTTACTGCATACGTCCCATTTTCGCGTCCCAGCACAGTTTCCCTACCCCATCTTCTATTTTTTCTTTTGGCTCTGATGTTACCTGCACGATGCAATCAGGACGTTAACGACAATCTGGGTTTAGTTAGCTTGTTTGTCAGCCTTTATAGCATAGATGAGTTATAGCAGGTTAGTAAGTTTCATGAATTTGGCAGGATTGGTATGCTGAAATAGAATTACCTTTAGTCAGTTCCTTTATTCTTCTAACAAACAGATTTCTTTATTGTCAGACCAAAACCTCTTAACAGAACGTCAGGTGCACTCAGCTTCCACTAGGCGAGTACTTCCTCTGTTATTCGATCTGCTAACTTCTCGCCACTTGGCATAAATCATAAATCATCAACACTTTGAAACAATTCACCATCAGTCAAGGCCAGTCTCCCTGCAGTACAAAAGACAAGTACCAATCAGTGAGCTGTTCTTGATACTCACTAAAATTCCTGTAACTCTTGAGGAGCGACTCTGCACTCTGACTGCTGGATTACTTACAGCATTTCTACTCTTTTAATCTCTATCTCTCTGAGCTTTTATTCCCTTCTGCATTAATTCAGGGTGCGCACAGCCCTTTGCAATATCTGTCTGCAGTACGATCTGGGAAGCTTTGCTCGACATTTGATCGTCTTAATATACTAACTTCCACTAGAAACTCCTCCCTTACGTGTTTCTGAAGGTTACCACTGGTGCCTGTGACCTTGATGCTAGTCGCCTTGACAAACAGTCAGGAATAGTCCTCACAGGCGTGTTTGATCAGCTGATGAGATAGAAACAGCTTTCAGTTGCCTCAGGACTCATTATCACGTCCTCAATAAAATTCTTTTGGGTTTGAGGCCACATTGTGATCTGTAAAATTCCGACGTTTCTTGAGGAAGGCGCCTTGCAACAGTCGCCGAAACGTCGGTATTTTACAGATGACAATGCGGCCTCAAACCCAGACGAACTTTATTGACTGTGACAACGGCCGAGGAAGCCTGCGTTTACATTAGCACATCCTGTTTGTCGAATGTCTGCTCCGTGCGCCTGAATATTGTGATTTTTAAACAATGCATTAAAGTAACACTAACTATAATTGCTTGATAGGTTCCCGGGAATTACGCCGGACAATATTGTAAAAACTGAGATGTCGGGACCAGCAAACTACACCTACTTTCTACAAGTTTACCCATTATGTGGACTCTGCGGCGGCCAGGAGAATTAAACAACGAGGAAGCAGGGCACTGGTGAGAGAAATAATCCGTTATACTAGACGAGTATTAGTCCAAGCCTCCTGAAGCCTGCTCTCACTTCATCTGAAGATCTCGTCGTGTCTGTCAGCGGATTCCTGGGAATGGGTGGACAGCTCTACTTGGGCGCTTTCGGACTGGGCGCGGCACCAAATCACGGCGCGTCAAACTTCTAAGTCCCAACGCCTTACACTCCGGTCATTGCAAGAAAAGAAATTTAGCAGACGGACTGTGGTTAATCTCACAGATAAAGCACTGAGTGACGCTGCAAGGTCAGTGTTAGAAAAGGGACTTAATTTTGCGCCTACTCCCAAGACCTTGCCCATCAAGGAGTTCATCTGTGCCGCTGAACAAGGTGTTTTAAAACTTCCGAATGATGCTGCTGAAGAAATAAGCCGAGAGGCTTGCAGATCAATAACCAGGATGCCTGCACCAAAGCAGAACGTCACCGTTGAAGAAAGAGGAGCGCTCCGTTCTTTAAAAGAAGAAAATGATATAGTAATTTTACCAGCTGACAAGGGTAACACCACTGTTCTTCTGCCTGCTACATCTTATTTTGGCAAGATGATGGGCTTACTACAGGATACAGCATATCGTCGTCTCCAGAAAGATCCGACGGAATACATCCGCTCTCCTCAAATTCAGCCAACTTCCTGACCATCTGAAGAAGAGTTCAAGAGAACGAGCACCACCAGTTCCGCCACGACTTTATGGCCTGCCAAAGATACATAAGGAGAATCTTCCGCTTCGTCCTGTCGTCAGTAATATAGGTGCCTCAACATACCACCTAGCTAAACATCTGGCTTCTCTTCTGAGTCCCATGAAACTCAGAAGATTTTATACGGTGACTGAAGAACCTGCGCCTTGAATCTACCGACTTACTAGTGAGTTTCGATGTGATCTCTTTGTTCACACGGGTGCCTCTGATGGACTCATAACAGCTCATAGGAGCTAAGGTGGAAGAGGACATCTTACACCTTTTCAAACACGTACTTACCTCAGTTTTTATTCAACGAGCAGTATTTTTAGAAGACTGACGGTGTTGCTATGGGTAGCCCTCTGTCTCCCATAGTAGCTAACCTTTTTATGGAAGATTTCGAGGACAAAGCTCTTCAGACGGCGGTTTTGAAACCAAGTGTTTTTGGAGATATGTAGATGATACGTTTGTGGTATGGCTGCATGGGACATCAACGCTTCCTTCGTTTCTGGAACATCTGAACTCCCGCCCTCCAAGCATCTGTTTCACCATGCAGGTAGAGAAAGATGGTGAGCTCCCATTTCTGGATGTTTTGGTTCGTAGAAAAGGAAACTGCTTCCCGAAGCCTACGCACACAGCCTTGTATTTACAAGCTACGAGCTGTCATCATCCCTCACAGCGCAGCGATGTATTAGGGACACTAGTACATAGGGCCAGAGCCATCTCAGATCAGGACAGCTTATCGGCAGAGCTTAGCCATCTCCGCTCTGTGTTTGCCCAGAAAGGGTACTCCGAGAAGCTGATCCGGAATGCATTTCGACCAGCACGGCCCAAACCTCAAGAACAGCCTGAAGAAGCAGACAACACCACGGGGTTGGCTTTTCTACCGTATGTCGGTGGCGTGTCTTTTAAGATGGGCAGAATTTTCAAGAAATACCGGATTAAATGTGTTTTCCGGCCATTAGCACGAGTGCAATCAATGCTGGGCTCTCCTAAAGACAACCTCGGCCTGAGGAGACCAGGAATATATCAAATCCTGTGCCAATGTGGGAAGTCACATATAGGCCACACGTGTCGTACGGTTAAAGTCAGATTCGACAAACATGAACGTCCCACGAGGTTGGGTCAGCCAGAGAAATCTGCGATTGCTAAACACTGTCTTGACAAGGGACACGGCATGAACTATGAAGAAACCAAGATCCTCTCGTGTGCTTCCGCATACTGGGACTCCATCATCAAAGAGGTGGTCGAAATACGTATAAGCAGTGATCCAATAAACAGAAACACGGTGTTTCACCTGAGCAAAGCCTGGGTGGCACTAAGGAATCGTCAGTCGCAGATTAGCAACTGCACAGAGTCAACGCAGATGGGTCCGTCGCTCCCGACCGCATTTTCCCGCGCAGCAGAGCGCTTCCGCAGACCGCGACCCGTTTCTCCAGCAGAGGGACGCCGTCCACGATTGGTCTTCAATGACGTTATGCCCCGCTGGCGCCTGCGCTGTTCTAGGAAGCCAACATATAAATTAGCGAGCTTCTCAGCGACGCGATCTGCCTCACCTCCGTGTTCAGTAAGGTCTTCGAGGCCATCGTCTCTCACCGTATTCACCACCACCTTAACCAGCATCACCTCCTTCCCCTTACCCAATGTGGCTTCCGGCCTTCCTTCTCCGCTGACGACCAGCTCCTTAACCTTACCAATCTTCTTTCCCTCCAACTTTACTCCCATCGCTCTGCTTTGTTTCCCTTGATCTCCAGAACGCCTATGACTGTGTCTGGCATCCCGGGCTCCTCTTCAAACTCCAGACCTATGCTCTCCCCATCAACTTCGTCCGTCTCGTTGCTTCCTTCCTCTCCCATCGTCCCTCCTATGTGACTATCCACAATTCCAACTCCCGTACTTTCTATCCCTCTGCCGGCGTGCCCCAAGGTTCTGTCCTTTCCCCCCTCCTCTATCTCCTGTACACTGCTGATATGCCCAAACCTCCCCTTCTCCAGTTTGCTGACGATACCGCCTTCCTAGCCCTTTATCCTACCCTTCAACGGTCCCAACGTACACTCCAAACCCACCTTGACCAATTCACCGCTTGGTGCAACCAGTGGTTCCTCCGTATCAATCCTTCCAAGACCCAGGCGATCATCATAGGCCGCACCACCCGCTCCTTCTGCCTCCATGATTTCTGCCTCACCATTTATGGCCGTCCTCCTCACTCCTACCCTCAAATACCTTGGCCTCACACTCAACCGCCTCCTCACCTGGACTCCCCATGTCCTTACCATCCAAAACAAAGCTCACAACCGCCTCCGCCTCCTGAAACTCCTGTCTGGCCGGACATTGGGTCTGCATCCTTCACACCTACAAATCCTTGATCTGCCCCATCCTCTGTTATACCAGCGTAGCTTGGATTTCCGCCCCTCCCCGGTTCTATAAAGCCTTCCAAACGCCATGCGCTCCACCTCGCCTTCCGCATCTGCCTTCCTTCCCCCACACGCATCCTCTAAGACCTCATCCCCTTCCCCCACCTTCTCCTTTTCCTTGAACACATCCGCACACTATATATTGTCCACCACCTTGATCCCCCTCACCCCCTGGTGTCTCCCTTCCTCTCCAACCCCAACCAGTTGCCGCGCCTTTACCCTCTCTCCATCTCCGCACCCTCCATCTCCTTTCCCAATGCAACTTCCACCATCTACCTCTCCCAGACGATGAGCTTCGTCCTGACATCTACCCTTCCTACCAACTCTAACCCCATCTTCCTGCCTCCCCCTCACTCCTCCCTCTCCTCCCCCTCACTCCTCCTGAGCGGCTTCCCCCTCCTACTCCCCCTCCCTCTCTTGTGTCCCCTTTCAGTGTCTCTGCACTCCCTCCTGCCCTGTCTTCCCTCTTCATCTCCCACCCCACATGTCTCCTGCCTCTCCGTGTACCTGCTGACGCCCATACTCTCTTCATCCCTCTGCTTCCGCTGCTGCCCCTTGCTCTCCCCTCCTTTTCCATCCTCTCTGACCTTTCCCTCAGCAGGTCCCACCTGGCAGTTTTATTCTTCGTCGTGTGTGCTACAAGTTGGTTTTGTGTGTGTTGTTCTGGAGTGTTTTTAATACTGTGGCGGACTTTTAACCTGTGCATGTCCATTCAGTGTCTTCTGTGTTTTAAGAATCGCCAACTGTGTTTTTTAACTTTCTGGAGACTTTAACTGTCCCCCATGAGCGTCTCCATGTCAGTCTATTTTTACCTCCATTTTCTCCCTTTACTCTGTTTTATGTTCCCCTTTTTTATCGCCTTATGTAACATTTTATTCTTATTTTAGTTGCCATGTCACTCGGCTGAAGAGCGGCGGATTCTGCCGCTGACCGCCCTCCGTTGCCCATATGGGGCAGGGGAATGAAATCAGAATAAAGAAAAAAAAGTGACGCGACAATAGCAATTGAAGATGGCGGGCAGTTGTCTCGTTGAAATATTGTGCGGTTTCTAAAATATTATCCTGCGTAATTCCCGGGAACCTATCAAGCAGATGCAGCGCTGGGAAAGCCTCAAACAGCACACTAACTACAATTGTTCATATACTTTTACTTCCGTGATTCTTCCAAAACGATTTGTTTCATTAAATCATTAATTTGTATATTAGCTATAAACATTAATGCTTGAACGGAGTCAGTTTATTTTTGATTTGCAACGACTCTCTTTATGTTTTCTGTGCCCAAACGTATATGCAAGTAAATTGCACCTACCTTGTGGCGTATGAGGATGATGTGTGACCCTTCAGTCTCTGGTTCTGCTGTGCCCAATGTGGCAACTTCTCCTTCTTAAATATTACGAAATCCACTATTATGATGGCGACTGGTAAATGAACGATGATCACCGTAATTTTGCAGTTTCTGAAAATGTATGTGGTATAGTTTATGACAAATGTTAAGTTAGGCTGGTTATGAAATTCGCAGAAACACAATAAATTCGATTGTATACAACTATAGGACAAAATTCTTAAGTTTTGTTTACCTAGGAAACTATAAATGAAGATACAACAAGATTTTCACAAGCGTTCGGAAGCTACATCTTGTAATCATTTACGGATTTACACCTAACATTGACGATAATCGAATTTAACAAGCATGTGTTTGTGTGCGTGAGGAAAGAAAACTTGTGCTAACTGCCGTGACTTATTCATTGCTTGATATGCTGTGTATGTATTGTTGTTATTTTGAAAGTGTAGCTTTAATGGTCCAGACATGTCCAGTAATGACATTTCGGATAGAGCAAAAGAACATCAACATAAAGGATGAACGATGGCGAGACAATACGAAGTGTTGAACATACTGAGCTAGGCATACATCAGCGTACATGTTAGGTAATTCCGCAACTAATCGTGGATTGACATTTCGAAGAAAACCTTCTGAGAATCGCCGTCATTTTGCGCGCTTTCTACAGACAAACGTCTTGATAAGCCGGTTGAGTGCTAGTAGCTACGACAACACACGATATGCTATCAAGTTTTACGAAACATTTTCGAGTGTGTGAGATTTATATGCTTCCGCATGCAGTACCTACGTGAGTAAACATGCAGAAAGGATGGTAATCTAATAACCGAGATAAGACAATACAGAGTTTGTTCACATATATGCGATCTGCACGAAGAACTTTGGACTAACAAACGTCAGGGTGTCGAGGAGCGGTACAAAGGGTTTTGTGGAACTAGTAAATTCAGAATGTAAAACAAATGAAAAACTTGGGATAAAATTAAAAAATGCAAAACATCCTGCTCTTCGTTCGATGTAGCCATAGATCAAGTCCTAAACGAATGATTGGTATGTTAATTTTCACTGTTTTGCGGATATTACTTCCAATTGTGGCAGTGGACGTGTCTTGTTCTGCTGTACACTGACGCTCTATATCGTCCCATGTCTTAACAAGCTGTTCGACTGGCGATTGTAAGAGGTCCATGATTAAGGAATTTGATGCAAGCGCACTCGAGCAGATGTAATTTCGATGGATTGCTCACGCGCTGCTTGCGATATGTAAGCTGTAAGAGAATCTCAGACCAAAGAGCAGTGTTGTATGCAGTAGTAACTGTGTGGCAGTAGGAGTAAGTAGTTGCTAGCGAGCAGTCTGGTGTATCGTGTTGGCTGGGCCGGTCGTGGTGGAGCGATGGCGGAGCCTGAGCGTTGTAGTATAAGGTAAAAGCAGCCTCGCGCATATGTAGTATTGTTATATCAAGTCCTATGTAAATGTTTTTAAAAAAAATCTCCTAATAATAATCTCTCTCATAAAAAGTAACTTTTGACAATCATTCATTTTAATTTAAAGAATTTACTAATTTCTCCAATCCTTGGTCATCCCGCTTATTGGAAAAGAAAAATCAGTTGTTTCTTTTATACATGACAAATATATCTGCCAGCATTGCACTGAGCTGCGCCAGAAAAATTTATTGTAAGAGCAGATATATACGCGTTATCCGGCGACCTAATTGAGGTAAGATTTTTCAATTTATTCGAAATGAATTTTCAGGGCCGTGTCGCAGCACTGCTGACGTCCAAAGTTTACCAGTTTGAATTCATAGTCAATTATTGAAAGGTTATTTAAGTGAGTCGCAATTTGAGAGGTTAGTCACGTTGTATTATTGGTAGGTTATGGAATTTATCTGTGGGAGGTTACGCTGAATGCTATAAATAATTATATTTTTTACTGTTGGGAGGTTACACTAAATGTGAATATTATTTATATTATTTTACTGTGGGGAGGTTACACGATAGGGGGAGTTCGCACAACGTTCGTTCACTCTGTTTGTTTGTTTCGCGACATGTGTCGTTATTTTAATTCTTTCGAAATGATATATTTAAAAGTCACCAGAACTGGATAAATGTATTGTCAGAAAGAGACGTTTGGCAGACCCAGAGCAACAGTTAAGTAACTTGTCTGAAAAGTAAGTAGATACAGGTGAACAATCACATACGCTGAGGCTACAAAAGTCGTGGCACACCTCCCAATGTCTCAACGTGGCATGGACTCAAAAACTCGTTGGAGGTCCCCTGCAGAAACATGGAGCTGTGTTGCCGGCGCAGGCTGTTGTGTGCGAACTGACCTCTCCATTACGTCTCACCCTAAATGTTCGACGGGATTCATGACGGGTGATCTGGGTGACCAAATCATTCTTTGCAATTGTCCAGAATGTTCTTCAAACCAATCGCGAACTACTGTGGCCAGGTCACTTGGCACATAGTCAACCGTATCAATTCCGTCGCTGTTTGGGAACATGACATCTATGAATGGCTGAAAATGGTCTCCAGCTAGGCGAACGTAACTGATTCCATTCAACGAATGGTTCAATTGGACCAGAGGACGCAGTCCATTCGATGTAAACATAGCCCACATTATTATGGTGCCACACCTATCCCTTTCAACTTAGATCCATGGTTTCGTGGAGTCTGCGTCACACTCGATGCCTGCCATCAGTTCTTACCAACTGAAATCGGGGCTCACCTAACCAGGGCACGATTTCCAGTCGTCTATGGTCCAACCGACACGGTCACGAGTCAAAAATATTTCAAATGGCTCTGAGCACTATGGGACTTAGCATCTGAGGTCATCAGTCCACTGGACGTAGAACTACTGAAACCTAAATAACCTAAGGATAAGACACACATCCATGCCTGAGGCAGGATTCGAATCTGCGACCGTCGCAGAAGCGCGGTTTGGGACTGATGCGCCTCGAACCGCTCGGTCACAGCGGTCGGCCGTCACGAGTCCAGTGTAACCTCCCCACAAAATAAAATAAATAATATGAATATGATTCTAATTTAACCTTCCCACGAAATTTTCATTCACATTTTAGTGTAACCTCTAAACAGAAAAATTCCTAAACCTCTCAACAGTAAAAAATTATAATTGTCATTCACATTCATGTGTAACGTCCCAACAAAAAAATAAATTCACTAACCTGGTAATGATACAATGTAACTAACCTCTCAATTAAATTGTCGCTCACTTATAACTTTTCAATAATTGACTGTGA
Organism: Schistocerca piceifrons; assembly: GCF_021461385.2. Taxonomy (NCBI): domain Eukaryota; kingdom Metazoa; phylum Arthropoda; class Insecta; order Orthoptera; family Acrididae; genus Schistocerca; species Schistocerca piceifrons. Next base: position 142,330,394 of record NC_060146.1, on the reverse strand, counting down.
ATTTAACCTGGTAAATTTTGGACGACAGCAGTGCTGCGTCATGGCCCTGAAAGATCATTCTGAATAAAAAAAGAAAAATTCTTACCTCAGTGAAGTCGCCGGATAACGCATACATATCTGCTCTTACACTAAATTTTTCTGGCACAGGCCTGTGCAATGCTGGCCGATAGATCTGTCATTTATGAAAGGAAGCAACTGATTTTTTTTTCTTTTGCAACAATCGGGATGATCATGGATGGGAGAAATTAGTAAATTCTTTAAATTGAAATGAATGGTTGTTAAAAGTTACTTTTTATGAGGAAGATTATTATTACGAGAGTTTTAAAACATTTACATGGGACTTGAGATAACATTACTACATATGCGCGAGGCTGCTTTTTACCTTATACAATAATACTCAGGGTCCGGCATCGCTGCACCACGACCGGGCCAGCCAACACGATACACCAGACCAGACCAGACCAGAGCAGACTGCAGACTAGCAACAACTTACTGCTACAGCTACACAGTTCCTACTGCAGTCAACACTGTTCTCTGGTCAGAGATTCTCTTATACCTTGCATATCCCAGGCAGCGCATGAGCAATACATCGAAATTACATCTGCTCGGACCTCTTACACCAGGAGACGCGTTGTCTGCTATGTCGTGCTGTTAGCAAAGGAACTCGTGTCGGTCGTCTGGTGCCATAGCTCATTAACGCCAAATTTCGCCGCACTGTCGTACGTACCATATTGATTTCTACGGTTTTTCTCGCAGTGCTGCTTGTCTGTTAGCACTGACAACTCTACGCAAACGCCGCTGCTCTCTGCCGTCGACCACTGCTTTGTCCGTGGTTAGAGGTAATGTCTGAAATTTTGAATTCTTGGATATCCAAATATTGAAGTCAATAACGATTTCCGAAAAGGAATGTCCTATGCGTCTATCTCCAACTACCCTTCTCCGTTCAAAGTCTGTTGATTCTCGTCGTGCGGCCATAACCACGTCGAAAAACTTTTCGTACGAATCACCCGAGTCCAAATGGCACAGCTCTGCCAACGTACTGCCGCTTTATACCTTTTGTACCCGATTCTACCACCATGTCTTCATAGCCACATCGCTGTTCTATGGTTTTTGTCACCGCAGTGTAGTCAGTAACAAACCTCTGTTTCTCGCCATCATGCAGTAGGAAGAACACAAAAGTGCGGCTGAGTAATGACAAATACTTAAAAATGGGGTCCACTTGGTAATGAGATGAAGAATGTCCAGCATCAGAGTGTGTGATATATCGAGGAAAACTATGACTGGAAAAGGAATCTTTCCGCATTTTCCGGTGCTACTGGACTTCAACCTGTTGAAGAGAAGAAATTGGCAGGCGTGAAGGAAAACCACGCATTAAAACATAAGTGCCAAGAATCAGATTTATGCAACTTCTGGATTTCAAGAATGAAATTTTCACTCTGCAGTGGAGTGCGCGCTGATATGGGATACCTGATTGTAAGGCGCACCCAGGAGCGGATATAGACTGAGATCACAATTTAGTGGTGATGAAGAGTAATCTGAGTTTAAGCGACTAGTCACAAAGAATCAAAGAGCAAAGAAGTGGGACACAGAAGCGCTTAGGAATGTCGAAATTCTCTTGAAGTTTCCTAAGGCTATAAATACTGCGATAAGAAATAGCTCAGTAGGCAATACAATTGAAGAAGAATGAACACCTCTAAAAAGGACAATCACAGAAGTTGGAAAGATACATAGGTACAAAAAAGGTAACTGCGAAGAAACCATGGGTAACAGGAGAAATACTCCAGTTGATAGATGAAAGAAGTACAGAAGTGTTCAGGGAAATTCAGGAACACAGAAATACAAGTCGCTGACGAATGAAGTAAATAGGAGGTGCAGGGAAGCTAAGACGAAATGGAAGCATGAAAAATGTGAAGAAATCGAAAAAGAAACGATCGTCCGAAGGACAGCCTTCAGTATTGTTAAAAGCAAGGACGGTAAGACTAAGAGTGCAACGGTAATTCCATTGTTACATGAAAGGAGGGAGTGGATAGGTGGAAAGAATACATTGGAGACGTCTATGAGGGGGAAGCCGTATCTGGCGACGTGATAGAAGAAGAAACAAGAGTCGATATAGAAGAGACAGGGAATCCAGCATTAAAACCAAAATTTAAAAGAACTTCGGAAGACTTAAGATCGAATAAGTCTGTAGGGATAGATAACATTCCATCAAATTTCTAAAATCATTTGGTGGAAGTGGTAACAAAACAACTATTCATGTTGGCGTGTAGATTTCATGACTTTTGGAAAAATATTATTCACACAATGCTGAAGATTGCAACAGCTGAAAAATGGGAGAATTACTGCACAATCAGCTTAATAGCTGATGCATACATGTTGGTGACAAGAATAATATGTAGAAGAATGGAAAAGAAAACCGAGAATGTGTTAGATGACGATCATTTTGGCTTTAGAAAATGTAAAGGCAATTGTGACGTTGCGGCTGATAATGGAAGCAAGACTACAGAAAAATCAAGAGACGTTCATAGGATCCGCCGACCCGGGAAAAGTGTTCGACAGTGTCAAATGGTGCAAAATGTTCGAAATTCTGAGGCCAACTGGGTTAAACTATAGGGAGAGGCGGGTAATATACAATATGTACAACGGTCAAGAGAGAATAATAAGAGAGGAAGATCAATAAGGAATTCCTCGGATTAAAAAGGCTGTAAGATAGCGGTGTGGACTATAGCCACTACTGTTGAATCTATACATCGAAGAAGCAATGATGGAAATCGAAGAAAGTTTCAAGAATGGGATTAAAATTCAAGGAGAAACGATCTGAATGAGAAGACTCGCTGATGACATTGTTATCCTCAGTGAAAGTGAAAAAGAATTACGAGATCTGCTGAACAGAATGGGCAGTCTAGTGAGTACAGAATATGGATTGAGAGTAAATCGAAGAAGGACGAAAGTAATGAGAACTAACAGAAATTAGAACAGCGAGAAACATAACAATAGGATTGATGGTCACCAAGCAGATGAAGTTCAGGAATTCTGCTAACTAGCAGTAAAATAACACATGACGGATGGAGCAAGGAGAACATCGAAAGCAGACTAGCACTGGCAAAAAGGGGATTCCTGGGCAAGGAAAGAAGGAATTTTTGAGAATGCACGTTTGGAGCACAGCGCTGTATGGTAGTAAAACATGAACTGTGGGAAAACCTGGACAGAAAAGAATCGAAACATTGTACATGTGGTGCTATAGACGAATGTTGAAAATTAGGTGGACTGATAAGGTAAGGAATGAAGAGGTTCTGCGCAGAATTGGAGAGGAAAGGAATATGTGGAAAACACTGATAAGGAGAAGGGACAGGATGATAGGACATCTGCTAAGACATGAGGGAATGACTTCCATGGTACTAGAGGGAGCTGTAGAGGGCAAAAACTGTAGAGGAAGACAGAGATTGGAATACGTCAAGCAAATAATTGAGGTCGTAGGTTGCAAGTGCTACTCTGAGATGAAGAGGTCAGCACAGGAAAGGAATTCGTGGCGAGCTGCATGAAACGATTTAGAAAACTGATGACTCAAAAAAAAATCGACAATTTAGGGACGCTGGTTGTCTCTCTATAAACAGTAAAGTAGTAGTCGACCAAAGGTGGCCGGCCGCGGTGGCCGTGCGGTTCTGGCGCTGCAGTCCGGAACCGCGGGACCGCTACGGTCGCAGGTTCGAATTCTGCCTCGGGCATGGGTGTGTGTGATGTCCTTAGGTTAGTTAGGTTTAAGTAGTTCTAGGTTCTAGGGGACTTATGACCTAAGATGTTGAGTCCCATAGTGCTCAGAGCCATTTGAACCATTTTTTGAACCAAAGGTGCCAGATGCAATTGTGTACGCAGTCCAAACAAATCAACGGTCCACGATGGATACGAAGTTGCAATACTGCAGCAGACAGCCTGGAAGATTTTATGACGGCTATTACAATTCAAAGCGTACCGTCTGCAGATCGTGCATTAATTAAAACGGCGAGGCTATGGCTGACGCCGTTAGCCTCGTATCACAAGGCGGGAAACTTTTGAGGAGGAACATTGCGCCTCCAAAGTGACATTCAGCGACGAAACGCGAGCGAGGTTCGCAGAAGGTTGATGTAGAGGGTGATTATAATTAATGTTAAACTTTCAAAACGCTGTAGAAATAACACCACTGGTCAGAATGACATCAGATTGCAACGGAATATTATCGGAGAAGGGGGAAACGTATGGCAGAAGAAAAAAAAGTGTAAAAATTGAGCCGGCCAGGGTGGCGAGCGGTTCTAGGCGCTTCAGTCTGGAACCGCGCTGCTGCAACGGTCGCAGGTTCGAATCCTACCTCGGTCATGGTTGTGTGTGGTGTCCTTAGGTTAGATAGGTTTAAGTGGTTCTAAGTCTAGGGGACTGATGACCTCAGGTGTTAAGTCCCATGGTACTCAGAGCCATTTGAACCATTTTTTGTAAAAACTGATCAATAGATGGCTCTGTATGTGTCAGAATACGTAAATGGCTCTGCAGAAGTTCCAGACACTGAAGGGTTTGAAAAAAGGCGTTGGTCCCATGACTGCCGTGGGTCTGATTCGGAAATTCGAAAAGACGCGTTCTTTTGGTGTGCAACCTGGTAGAGGGAGGAATCGAAATGATTCGACGTCTGTGGAGGTAGTCTACATCTACATGGATACTCTGCAAATCACGGGACTGCTACGGTCGCAGGTTCGAATCCTGCCTCGGGCATGGATGTGTGTGATGTCCTTAGGTTAGTTAGGTTTAAGTAGTTGAAAGTTCTAGGGGACTGATGACCACAGAAGTTAAGTCCCATAGTGCTCAGAGCCATTTGAACCATTTGCAAATCACATTTAAGTGCCCAGCAGAGAGTTCATCGAACCACCTTCACAATTCTCTATTATTCCAATCGCGTATAGCGTGCGGGAAGAATGAACACCTATATATTTCCATACGAGCTCTGATTTCCCTTATTTTATCTTTGTGATCGTTCCTCCCTATGTAGGTCGGTGTCAATAAAATATTTTCGCATTGGGAGGAGAAAGTTGGTGATTGGAATTTCGGGAGGAGATTCTGTCACAACGAAAAACACCTTTCTTTTAATGATGTCCATCCCAAATCCTGTATCAGTCCTGTGACACTCTCTCCCATATTTCGCGATAATACAAAGCGTGCTGCCTTTCTTTGAACTTCTTCTATGGACTCAGTCAGTCCTTTCTGGTAAGGATCCCACACCGCGAACAGTATTCTAAAAGAGGACGAGACAAGCGCAGTGTAGGCAGTCCTCTTAGTAGGTCTGTTACATTTTCTAAGTGTCCTGCCAATGAAACGTAGTCTTTGGTTAGCCTCCCCACAACATTTTCTATGTATTCCGTCCAGTTTAAATTGTTCGTAATTGTAATTCCTAGGTATTTAGTTGAATTTACGGCTTTTAGATTAGAGTGATTTATCGTGTAACCGAAGTTTAACGCGTTCTTTTTAGCACTCACGTGGATGACGTCACACTTTTCGTTATTTAAGGTCAACTGCCTCTTTTCGCACCATTTCGATAATTCTTCTAAATCGTTTGCAGTTTGTTTTGATCTTCTGATGACTTTATTAGTCGATAAACGACAGCATCATCTGCAACCAACCGAAGACGGCTGCTCAGATTGTCTCCCAAATCGTTTATATACACTCCTGGAAATTGAAATAAGAACACTGTGAATTCATTGTCCCAGGAAGGGGAAACTTTATTGACACATTCCTGGGGTCAGATACATCACATGATCACACTGACAGAACCACAGGCACATAGACACAGGCAACAGAGCATGCACAATGTCGGCACTAGTACAGTGTATATCCACCTTTCGCAGCAATGCAGGCTGCTATTCTCCCATGGAGACGATTGTAGAGATGCTGGATGTAGTCCTGTGGAACGGCTTGCCATGCCATTTCCACCTGGCGCCTCAGTTGGACCAGCGTTCGTGCTGGACGTGCAGACCGCGTGAGACGACGCTTCATCCAGTCCCAAACATGCTCAATGGGGGACAGATCCGGAGATCTTGCTGGCCAGGGTAGTTGACTTACACCTTCTAGAGCACGTTGGGTGGCACGGGATACATGCGGACGTGCATTGTCCTGTTGGAACAGCAAGTTCCCTTGCCGGTCTAGGAATGGTAGAACGATGGGTTCGATGACGGTTTGGATGTACCGTGCACTATTCAGCGTCCCCTCGACGATCACCAGTGGTGTACGGCCAGTGTAAGAGATCGCTCCCCATACCATGATGCCGGGTGTTGGCCCTGTGTGCCTCGGTCGTATGCAGTCCTGATTGTGGCGCTCACCTGCACGGCGCCAAACACGCATACGACCATCATTGGCACCAAGGCAGAAGCGACTCTCATCGCTGAAGACGACACGTCTCCATTCGTCCCTCCATTCATGCCTGTCGCGACACCACTGGAGGCGGGCTGCACGATGTTGGGGCGTGAGCGGAAGACGGCCTAACTGTGTGCGGGACCGTAGCCCAGCTTCATGGAGACGGTTGCGAATGGTCCTCGCCGATACCCCAGGAGCAACAGTGTCCCTAATTTGCTGTGAAGTGGCGGTGCGGTCCCCTACGGCACTGCGTAGGATCCTACGGTCTTGGCGTGCATCCGGGCGTCGCAGCGGTCCGGTCCCAGGTCGACGGGCACGTGCACCTTCCGCCGACCACTGGCGACAACATCGATGTACTGTGGAGACCTCACGCCCCACGTGTTGAGCAATTCGGCGGTACGTCCACCCGGTCTTCCGCATGCCCACTATACGCCCTCGCTCAAAGTCCGTCAACTGCACATACGGTTCACGTCCACGCTGTCGCGGCATGCTACCAGTGTTAAAGACTGCGATGGAGCTCCGTATGCCACGGCAAACTGGCTGACACTGACGGCGGCGGTGCACAAATGCTGCGCAGCTAGCGCCATTCGACGGCCAACACCGCGGTTCCTGGTGTGTCCGCTGTGCCGTGCGTGTGGTCATTGCTTGTACAGCCCTCTCGCAGTGTCCGGAGCAAGTATGGTGGGTCTGACACACCGGTGTCAATGTGTTCTTTTTTCCATTTCCAGGAGTGTAGGTAAGGAACAGCAAAGGCCCTTAACACTACCTTGACGAACTCCAGAAATCAGTTTTGTTTTACTCGATGAGTTTCCGCCAATAACAACGAACTGTGACCTCTCTGACAGCAAATCACAGATCGAGTCACATAACTGACAAGGGAATGGTCAGACTTGTCATGCCGAAACATGTTTTGCTTTTTTAGCACTGTTATTTAACTGTGCAAAAGGTCCGTATGCAAAATTGTAGCCGCTGACATGAACTGGAAGTCACCTAAAAAAATCACGAACATGGCTGTGTTTCCTGCTTGGCGCTTGTAGTGACGGCTGGCCACCCCTGGAAATGGCAAGTCGTGGGCGTTGTACGCATGGTCGGGAAGTGCGGCCGTCTTATCGCGGCGTTCACTAAAGAGGAATATCGCTGCACGGTTTTGGTGGAGAGAGGAGAAGAATATTAGTTTCTGTGGCATGCACGTCCTTTTAATTTCTGGTACGTATTTCGAAACATACCGTCCAGAAACTGGTTAGAGATGTGAAAGATGTTCTGTACATGTTCATCTATATTCCGCAAGCCACTTTACGGTGAACATTCAATCTCCCCTCACAGGTGATGGCGAACCCTGTAAATGTTTTGCTGCTTGCCATGGAGATATACCACAGACGCCAAATGGAGCAATCAACAGAAAACACGCGTGAACACTATGTGTTGTGCGACATGGTTGTTAAACTTCTAGACGAGCATGTAAATGGCGCAGACGTGTGACTAAAAACAACTGAAACACTCGATATTGCAGACTGTGAATCTACAGACGGCGAAGACACCGACGAAAGTTGCACTCGTGAAGGGTCTTCGAGTGATAGTGCCACGTACCATCATCAGCTATCTCCGAAAGTAACACCAGCAACTACAATTGCCTTATCAGAAAGAAAAGGGGGTGACGTATTGGTTGAACGAAAGGGGTGAGAAACGCCTACGTGTCAGTACTGTTCAAAATAAGTATCGCTTTGTCCGTTCTGTACGTGAATTGTATAGACGGAAAAAGGAAGTCGCTGGACGACGTAAGAGTCGACTGGAAATTGCGACGGAGATAAATGCGCGACTTTTTGAGCTATTTACCGATGCCAGACAACAGTCACTTAGTGTCAGCGATACAACTTTGCGTGATTGGGCGTTAGAGATTGCCAACGCGATAGGCAATGAAGAATTTACAGCTTCTCAAAGTTGGATTAGTCGCTTCAAAAGATCACATAAAATTGTGGCATGAAAAATAACAAAATTTGTATCGAGAAACAGGTCGTAAAATGAAGTGACACAAATCGAAATAATAGCTTTACTTTCGAATGCAAAAAATAAGATCGCTAGTTTTAGTGAATCGTATGTGTACAATGCAGATCAGTCAGGTTTTCAAAAAGAAATGCGTGCGAAAAGAACACTGTCATTCAAAGGGGAAAAACATATTGAGACGATTGCGCAGTCCACGACTGCACTCACCCATTCATACACTATAATGGCCATAATTAGTCTGGATGGCTCATTGCTGTCTAAACTATATGTGTGTCTTCAAGAACCAACTGGACGTTTTGGACCACGTGTCAAAAGAACAATGTTCTACGCAAACAATCTTGTGGCAGACGCATCGAAGTCTGGAAAAATCGGAAATGAAAACGTTACACTTTTCATGCGTCATGCTTTTCTTCCGTTCTGCGGGAACAAATATCTTCTCTTTCTAGATTCGTGGTCAGGTCATAAAAGGTCTGATTCATTAAAAGCTGTACTTCGAGCCCACCCTGACAAAGAAGTAGAGATACTTCAGATTCCACCCGGCACGACGAACGTAATTCAACCTTTAGACAGAGAATTTATCCGTCAGTGGAAGGCATTTTACAGAAAACTAAGAGAGAAAATTATTGTATGCAGATCACTGCAATTTCCTGTCTATCACCGTGACAAAATTCTCAAGCTGCAATCAGTAGTACATTATCAATTTTCCTCCCCACGGTTTCGGAATTTGGTTAAATATGCGTGGCACTCCTCGAAATATACGGATACTGGGCCTGATTCATTCCTAACACCAGCACAATTTTGTCTACGGACATCTAACAACGTCTGTGATTCGCAGGGCTGTCATATGTCGTCTTTGCTTGTATGTTCTTGGTGCACAAAAAACCTGTGTTTTGAATATTGTATCAATATTTCGCATTTTTGCGGTAATTACAAGAAATAAAATTTGGACGTATATTTATTTGTGTCTATTTCATAGTTATTTGGAAAGAATGTTGTAGATAACATATCAGCCATATTTGTCAACGAGTGTTTAATTATCATACGATCGCTTTCACTGGGGGAATCAGCTCTCTCATTGCTGTGGCAAGAGAGCGGCGCGTAGCTGACGCTACCTTGTCCCTAGATGGCGTTGGTATAACGTGGCGAGAGAGGTCAGGGTTGTACAAGAGGCAGTTATAAGCGCGGAAACCATGCGACAATAATGTCTTACTTCATAAAATTGTGTACAGACTTCCAGGTCATGTCAGCAGCTAAAATTCTGCATACAGACTTCTTGCAACGTTAACTCGCAGTGGTAAAAAAAGCAACACAGGTTTCGTCATGACAAGTCTGACCATTCCCTTGTGAGACGATGTTCCGTAAGCGCGCAATTTCATTACGAGCCGCTTGTGTGGTACAGTGTCAAAAGCCTTCCGGAAATCCAGAAATACGGAATCGATCTGAAATCCCTTGTCAATAGCACTCAGTACCTCATGCGAATAAAGAGCTAGTTGTGTTACACAAGAACGATGTTTTCTAAACCCATGTTGACTGTGTGCGTCAATAGACCGTTTTTTTCGAGGTAATTCATTACGTTCGAACGTACGTTGTAGTGGCCACAGCAATGCACGAGGAGACGATGGTCGTGTGCAAACGTGTAGTGCGCGGAGAATTGCCCGAACACTAGACGTACCCATGAGTACGGTGCGTAAAATCCTACGAAACATCCTTCTTTGCTGTTCATTCAAAATTACCCATGTGCACGAGTTGCGTTCTGTTGACCTGCCAGCAAGAAAGACCTTTGCTTTAGAATTTCTTGCTCGCAGGGAAGCGGACAATGAGTGGCCATGGAAGATTTTGTGGACAGACGAAGTCCACTTTCATGTGACAGGACATGTCAATACACAGAATTGTCGAATGTGGGCAATGGAAAATCCACACGCAATTCAAGCTGTACCACTTCATCCTGAAAAGCTCACTGTGTGGTGCGGGTTTACGGCATTATTTATCACAGGGCCATATTTTTTCGAAGATGACATGTGATGACTGTGACGTCACTGGCTACCTCGCTGCTCTACTGACATAAAGCTAATTCACAGTGATGCCTTGTTTCGAAAATTACGTTCCGGAAAATGGATTAAAAATGGTATGTTGTACGTCACTCTAAGATTACATTCATAGCAACTCTTGAAAAATTATTTTTGAGTGTTTCAGAGAATGAGAATGTTCGTAAAAATTGGTTGCAGTGGCAAAATGCCACCACGTTGCTGGCCAAATTCCCGTACTTAATTAAAAAAGTCTAGCACCCTGAAGTTAACAATAATTTATCTCTAAGATATTCTTTCGCACTGTTACAAGGAAGGATAGCGTGAGTCAATGAAATTAAACTGTTAGTAAAAATTATCGTTTCCTCACTTCTTTGCACATCACTGATAGCTCGATTGGTAGAGGTGGACTGTCTAATATTGCAAATAACATATTGTCTGAGTCGCAGTTTGGGTGTCTTAGGGATTCTGATATAGAGAAAGCTATTTACACTTACAATGAGAAGTTGCCTTTGCCGTGACTGGTAAGCGCTACGAGTGTCTTTCGCTCAACGTCGTCATTCCAGCTCTCCAACAGCGTGGATGTGTGAATGAGATGACCTTTATGCAACATGGCGCACCTCCGCACATTGCAAATCCAGTTAAGCAGCGCCATATCGGAAAATGCTAGAATTATCATCCGCCATTTCCCTACAGCCTGGCCCTCCCGGTCACCTGATCATAATCGGTGTGACATCTGGCTGCGGGGCTGTCTGGAAGATGTTGTCTTCAGTGTTCCGATTGCAAACTTAGCTGCACTGAAGGCACACATTGCGCGCCACATTCTGAACGTGATCCCGGAAACAGTTCGATCGGTTGTGGAACATGCTGTTACTCAGTTTCAACTTGTTGCAGAAAACTGTGGACAGCATATTGTACATGTTTTGCGCCAGTCACATGGAACTTAACAATACGATTTGATTTTCATTGATGCTTTTTATGCGGTTTTTAGCCTCAGGACAATTAAAAACCGTTGTGATTGGCGCTTTTTATGCGGTTTTTGGCCCCAGGACAATTTAAAACCGATTTTTCCCATCCGATGTGATATGACCTTGCCGTGGTGGATGGGCTTACGTAACTAAGACTATCACACCTGTACACCCACTGAGTGGTACAGTTTGTTTAAGGGGAGCCGGAGGTGCCTATGCTGCCCATGTTAAAATCACTAAGTTTGAGGAACATTTATGAATAAACTACCAAATAGAAAAATTTGAATTTTTTTTACGTATAGAGTGGTTTAGTATTGCAGTTATGACTGAGGGATTCTAGTTTCCTTCCAATTTTTTTTTTATTAATGACCGAAATTTTTTTACAAATAATTGCTTTATAATTAAACTGAAATGAAACTACTGAATATATTGCCAAATGGCTGTGTTACAATGTAAGTTTGACCACTAGGAGTGCTGTATAAAAATTTCATCTTTTTAGCTTGAGTGGATTTTGAGAAAATGTTCCTTATATTCGAAAAATTCTAATTTACGGGAAATGGCTATCAAAGTTTCTCAATACATTCCTGCACTATAGGATGGATTATCAGGGTCTTCTTCTTCATCCTCCAAAAGCTTCCTCTTCTGTCTTCTTTTCTGGCCTGTTGTTCGATCATACTTCATATGCCTTTCTCTTCTTTCTGCTCCTCTTATCCTTTCTCTGTCAATATTTCTTAGTGCTCGTACAGTGTTCACCCCAGCTGTAAATCCTAATGCCTTCAGAACTTCACACTTCACACTGTTCCCTTGGTTGTAGGTTGCTATTGCATCATAAATGCCAAAGTGCAGTGTTTTTATGCTTACAAACACCCTTTTAGGAATCACTTTCCAAATCAAATTGTTTACGCTCTCATTAGGATTCTGCGTCTTTCCGTGTAGACATTTGTGTAACAATTCTGGCTGTGCTAAGTCATGAAAAATTGGTTTTATTGTTCCCTCCTGATTCTTGTACATACTGCATATTACCCGCTTTACTCAAGAAGTATAATACTACCAACAACAGGCGCAACACTGAACTAATTCGAAACGGTAAACAGCAAAGAGACGATGTTCCGCGCTCTTATTCATTGTAGTATCGCAATTTGGTATTAGTGTTAATTTTCTTTTCCCTACGTTCTTCCTCTTCTTATATACACGGTTACTAAAACGTGGCATCGTAACCAGAACAAAAGTGTACGACAATATTAAATGGAGCAAGATGTTCGAAATTCTGAGGAAAATAGGAGTAAGCTGTAAGGAAATACGGGTAATATTTGTCACAGAAAACAATGTAGCCAACCCTTGCACACTCGCTGTATGCGTAACATAAGGCGCTGTATGCGTAACAGGCCGAGAAAATCCCAAGCAGTTCGCCAGGAAGTCACGAGAGGGTGTTGGATGCATTCAGCGGCCGCCCATTTCCTCTGCAGGCGTGGGGGAAAATGGTAATAACTCCACTTCTAGGGCGAGTAGAACAATAATTCAAAGTTTACATTAAAGAGGAATGTTCCAATTAATTTTCGGTAGCAAAAAGAAAAAATCGTAATTTTTTGGATTTGACCACCTCCGGCTCCCCTTAACGTCAAGCGTACACCTTCCTTGGGCATTGTTGTATGATTCATTTGTCAATTGTCGTCGACCACTATTAAATTGTGATACTTACAGCGCCATTTTTTGCTACATTTTGTAGCTATTTCTTTTTCTTCTGCCATACGTTTTCCCCCTTCTCCGATAATATTTCGTTGCAATTTAACGTCATTCTGACCAGTGATGTTATTTCTACAGCGGTTTGAAAGTTTAATTATAATCATCCTGTATCTTGCGCATTGTTACAGGCGAAGCTGTACTGGCTGTTTCTCTTTCCTGGGAAAACTGTGACGGATAAGTCTGACCTCTCTACGTTGCAATTGTCGTTGTTACCACAATTGACTACAGATTCCGAGAATTCCATCTTCTACATCTACATCTACGTGATTACTCTGCATTTCAAATTTATGTGCTTGGCAGAGGGTTCATGGAAACACCTTCAAGCTTTTTTTCTACAGTCCCAATGTGGAACGGTGTGCAGAAAAAAACGAGCTCTTAAATGTTTTCGTTCGAGCTCTGATTTTTCTGATTTCATCGCGATGATCGTTCTTCCAGTGCCGGAGGGCGCCAACAAAGCAATTACGCCGTTGGAGAAGAAAGCTGGCGACTGAAATTGCACGAGAACATCCTGCCGCAATGAAAAGTGCCTTTGTTGTAACAGTTGTCGTCCCAAATCACGTAAAATGTCCGTGGTACTCTGTCCCCTTTCTCGCAACACTACAAAACGAGTTGCCGTTCTTTGAATATTTCGATGTCCGCCGCCAGTCCCACCTGATGCGGATCCCACCCAGACCGCATAGCAACACCCCGCTCTTTAGTAGATTGGCTGCATTCTTCAAGTGTTTTACCAATAAATATGAGCCTTTTGTTTGTTTTCCGAAGAACACTACTTATTTATTATAAAGATGCATCAGAATAGCTGCTGATAATAATTAATCATTGCCGGCCGGAGTGGCCAAGTGGTTCTAGGCGCTACAGTCTGGAACCGCGCGACCGCTACGGTCGTAGGTTCGAATCCTGCCTCGGGCATGGATGTGTGTGATGTTCTTGGGTTAGTTAAGTTTAAGTAGTTCTAAGTTCTAGGGGACTGATGACCTCAGAAGTTAAGTCCCATAGTGCTCAGAGCAATTTGAACCAATTAATCTTTGTTAACGACAAACTGTTTCAGCATTTATTGTCAATGGTTCAAATGGCTCTGAGCACTATGGGACTCAACTGCTGAGGTCATTAGTCCCCTAGAACTTAGAACTAGTTAAACCTAACTAACCTAAGGACATCACACACATCCACGCCCGAGGCAGGATTCGAACCTGCGACCGTAGCGGTCTCGCGGTTCCAGACTGCAGCGTCTAGAACCGCACGGCCACTTCGGCCGGCCATTTGTCATTCGAAAGTCTAGAATGATATGAGGAATATATTACGTCGCTAGTGAACTGTCTTACAACTGTTGCGCGATGTGGCCGCGCGGTTTGAGGTGCAATGCCACGGGTGGCGCGACCCCTCCCGTCGGAGCTTCGAGTCCTCCCTCGCGCATAGCTGTGTGTGTTGTTCTTAGCATAAGTTAGTTTAAGTAGTGTGTAAGTCTAGGGACCGATGATCTCAGCAGTTTGGTCCCTTAGGAATGAACACACAGTTGAACAGTCGTCTTACAACTGTCAGCATTTTGATTAGACGGCAACTGATGTAAATATAGTGAAAATAATACGGTAATTATGGTCTGACAGTAGCTTGACAGTTTTACGACGTCACATCAGTCTATATGGTACCTGACAATGGCAATAAACACCGAAACAGTCTGTTGTGAATGGCGGTCTAAGGCGCTACAGTCATGGGCTGTGGCCGGCCGAAGTGGCCGAGCGGTTGTAGGCGCTACAGTCTGGGACCGCGCACCGCTACGGTCGCAGGTTCGAATCCTGCCTCGGGCATGGATGTGTGTGATGTCCTTAGGTTAGTTCGGTTTAAGTAGTTCTAAGTTCTAGGGGACCTCAGCAGTTGAGTCCCATAGTGCTCAGAGCCATTTGAACCATTTTGAACTATGGCCTGTGAGGCTGGTCCCGGCGGAGGTTCGAAGCCTCCCTCGGGCATGGGTGTGTGTGTTTGTCCTTAGGATAATTTGGGTTAAGTAGTGTGTAAGCTTAGGGACTGATGAGCTTAGCAGTTAAGTCCTATAAAATTTCACACACATTTGAACTTTTTTTTGTTGTGAATGAAGATCAGTCATTATAAGCAGCTTTTCTTGTGCATATTTCCGATAATAATGTAAAGCGTTTGTGAAGAAGAGAAATTTGTTAACATCGAGTATAGATTTGTCAGGAAGTCGTTTCTGAAAGTATTTGTATGGAGTGCAGCCATGTATGGAAGTGAAACATGGACGATAAATAGTTTGGACAAGAAGAGAATAGAAGCTTTTGAAATGTGGTGCTACAGAAGAATACTGAAGATTAGATGGGTAGATCACGTAACTAATGAGGTATTGAATAGAATAGGGGAGAAGAAGAGTTTGTGGCACAACTTGACAAGAAGAAGGGATCGGTTGGTAGGACATGTTCTGAGACATCAAGAGATCACAAATTTAGCATTGGAGGGCAGTGTGGAGGGTAAAAATCGTAGAGGGAGACCAAGAGATGAATACACTAAGCAGATTCAGAAGGATGTATGTTGCAATAGGTACTGGGAGATGAAGAAGCTTGCACAGGATAGAGTAGCATGGAGAGCTGCATCAAACCAGTCTCAGGACTGAAGACCGCAACAACGATGTCATTCCTCTGGACCACCAGGCTGCCGTGACATTACACCTTGTGAGATGTAAATGCAAGATGGGTAAACATGCGTCGCAAAAATTGGAAAACACTAACGAGTGACTCGGCCAGAGTGGAACAACCTGGATTGATTAAGCGCGCTGGGGTCTGAAGCATGTGCGGGATTACATAACAAGGCCATATCGCGCCAATGAACCTATATCATTGTATAGTACAAGCTGAACAATCCGCCATTTTGAATCCCACGTTGAAGGCGCTCCTTAAAACTCTACGGAATATTTACGCTTTTTAATACGCTATTAAGGCCATCAAATGCACATTCCTTGCGCAGATAATATTACAACGTAGTAAATATATTGGCTTACCTTTAACTTTAAGCGACAAGCAAATTAAAGTAGGTGATTAGACGAGTATTTCGAGATGTGATACATTCACTTACGTTCCATGCTACTTATACATTGCTGTTCTACATGCTTACCAAACACAGTTGAAATGCTTTACCAGTATCGTATTTTCTGGTTTATACATGATACATCCAGTTAAGTTTATGGCAAGTAAGAGTCGCATTCGTAAACAACTACGAAATAAAGTTACAATGGAACACAACAGGCATAAAAATTTCGTATCAGCAAGGGAAGGAATTGCTTGAGTACTCAACGCGTCTTACTAATTTTATTGACTGTTTCAAAAGCTTTAAAAAAAATCTGTCAGAAGTTATTTAAAAAGAAAAGAAAACGCAGACATTTTTTTGTTACTAACAAGCCGCGATGAAGTATTATTAATCTAATCTTTCTACAAAATTAACAGATCCTTGGGATGACTTGTGGTTTTGTACAGATGTTGTAAATAAAATCAAGAAAAGTAGCATATTTTAAACTTACAATGTTACGTCGTATTATGCAAACATAATCTGCAGCGAGATTAAAATAAAAAAACTTCTTACATACATAGTTTCATTACCATGTGAGCGCATGTTTCTAAAACAAAGAAAAAAAGCCTTTTTACTTATATTACAGATAGTTGTTCGATTTTGGTGTCCATATGCGCCTTGAATTTACAAGCCACCTTGTACGACTATCTGTATCTGAAGGAAACCGATAAAACTTACAGCGACCATGTCTGCTATTATTTGAGCTACTTGGAGCTGCACACCCAACATTTTGACGCTGTGGAACAATAAATTAAGCAAAATTCACTTTCCTACGCCGCGCGAAGCGTGCAACACTCTTGTGAGCTTGGGATTCAAAATGGCGGATTGTTCAGCTCGGTATATTCAATGCTTTACATGAACCGATGAAGTCATTAACATGGGCCACAGCGGCGGTACGAACGTCAAGAAACGGCCACTGGATGATGTCACCAACAACACGGGAACATTAGAAACATAAAAACCGACAAAATCAATGGGACATACACGCCAATACGGGGAGGGGGGCAGGTTATGTTCTTGTTATTAAAGGCTACAAACATACTAAAAATTGAAAATATGAAGACATCAGAGAAAAAAATGGAGATTTTATCAGGTACGTGAATGTACGAGGTATTGA
The DNA here is from genome assembly GCF_021461385.2 of Schistocerca piceifrons. Taxonomy (NCBI): domain Eukaryota; kingdom Metazoa; phylum Arthropoda; class Insecta; order Orthoptera; family Acrididae; genus Schistocerca; species Schistocerca piceifrons. The sequence continues at coordinate 142,313,106 of NC_060146.1, read as the reverse complement.
ACTTAAATAGTGGCAACTATTTATCCTTATCCGATACAAGAGAGTTACATGTTTGCACCTGTTACTGTCCTCCAAAGTAGTCACCAGCGTTGTGTAGAACCCGTTGCCAGCGATGTGTAAGGCGTAGTATACCGTCAGCAGAGCCTCTTCTCTTCGTGGTGCGAATGGAGCGGTCTAAAGTTATGACGATTCTCGTATACGACTGTGATGGTGTTATCCTAACGCATTACGGTCCTCCACTGCAGACCGTCAATGCACAGTATTACTGTTCGTTTTTGATGCATCACCTGCGACCAGCTTTGCGAAAGAACCGGCGACACTTTCTGCGCAACCCACCCATCATTTTGCACGACAATGCGCGGGCGCATACAGCGCAAGCTGTGGCTGCTCTTTTCGGGTCGATGGGACTGGGAGGTACTGTACTATCAACCATACCCCCCCCCCCCCGTTTTAAGTCCTTGTGACTTTGAGTTGAGCCCGAAGATGAAGGGACAACTTCGTGGCATTCGACAAGCAGTAGACCGTTCCATTCGCACCATCAGCAGAACAGGCTCTGCTAACGGTATACTACGCCTTCCACATTGCTAGCAATGGGTTCTACACAACGCTGGTGACTACTTTGAAGGACAATAACAGGTGCTACGTGTAACACTTTTGTATCAGTTGTAAATAAATGTCCTCTAGTACTCTTTAAAATTGAAAGATCCCAAGATAAACATTGAACTTTAAATTCTCGGCTGTCGCCTCATTTTCTGTATCTGATTTAGACCATTATTCAAAGGTATATCAACAGTTTCCTGGCGTATTTTGTTTCTTACTTTTAGACAAATCATTTCATAAAGTAGTTGACTGTTTATCTGTTTTCTTCTTTTTTTCTTCAAAATTTAGTTTTAGGTGTTACTGCATGAGTTCGTAGCCTTTTCCCATTAATTTCAATAAAAATACACATAAAAAGAGACTTTAGTCGTCAATAATACACACATCAAGAAAAGTTTTACATCACCTTGGTTCCGAGAGTTCCGGGACCTGTACAAAAAATTGGAATAGACATAAACATAAACATCATTTCCGCCCTTTTTATTGCTCATGAAAACCACACATTGCATGTTGTACCACCATACAGCGAGACCTTCAGAGGTGGTGGTCCAGACTGCTGTACACACCAAGTAGCACGTCCTGTTGCATTCATGCATGTCTGTATTCGTCATGGCACGCTCACCCACAAGCTTATCAAGGCACTTTTGGTCCGAATTGTCCCACTCCTCAACGGCGATTCAGCGTAGATCCCTCAGAGTGGTTGGTGGGTCACGCCGCCCCTAAACAGCCCTTCTCAATCTATCCTAGGCATGTTCAATAGGGTTCATGCTGGCCACTCTAGTCGAGCAATGTCGTTATCCTGAAGGAAGTCATCCACAAGATGTTCACGATGGGGGCGCGAATAGTCGTCCACGAAGAAGAATGCCTCGCCAATACGCTGGCGATATGGTTGCACTATCGATCGGAGGATGGCATTCACGTATCGTACAGCCGTTACGGCGCCTTCCACGACCATCAGCGGCGTACGTCGGCCCCACATAATGCCACCCCTAAAACAGCTCGGAACCTGCACTTTGCTGCACCCGCTGGACAGTGTGTCTAACAAGGGGAGGCCGCCAATTGTGAAATTCAGATTCGATTCATACTGCGCATAATAAAAGCTCATGCCCAGAGGTGTAATGTGGCAAAGCACCAAGATGCACTATATATATATATATATATATATATATATATATATATAAACTATTAATGAATTGCTTATGCATTTTGGTGTAGGCGGATCGCTCGCCAATTGTACCGCTTCCATTTTTCCGTTTGTTTAACAGGGTGTACCAAAGCTCTCACGTCCGCACTGATTTTCGACGATGTTATAAGTTGCGCTAGAGACCGCATCTACCTTCTTTCGAAGTTAGCAGGCAACTACGCTTTTATGCGGCGGCTCGTTTCGGCCCATTCAACATCTGTCCTTCAAGTGTAACGAGCGAGTAACGGAGCTTATATTTCATACCTGCCACAGAAAATTTGTGTTCGTGGGGTTTCTATTCTAATTCGAACGTTTGACTTACGCTATACGTATTCGTTTCGGAATATCGTTTCTACGTCTTCCGTTAACTATACGTGGTTAACATTATGAAGACAACTAATAACATTTGTGAAATACAACTTTGTTTGCGGAAAACATAATGATGTTCGAAGTCGCCAGTTTTTCCACGACAAACGACCTTCAACAACTTATTATATGCCTAATTGTTGCAACTGATTGCCGGAAATTATATATATGTGTGTGTGTGTGTGTGTGGACACATTTGAATAACAAAAAACAAATACTAAAAAAAAAAATTTGCATGGCGCGAGATTCGATCCGGCGACCTTCGGATTACGAACCCGAGCGCTTACCGCTGCGCCACGACGCTGTCGATAATTATTAATCGTTGAGAGTATTTCACCGCAACGGTTTCTTTTAACTGTCGATTTTCTCGACAACGGCTGAGAAGTGCATCTTGGTGCTTTGCCACATTACACCTCTGGCCATGAGCTTTTATCATGCGCAGTATGAATTGAATCTGAATTTCACAATTGGCGGCCTCCCCTTGTAAGCCTCACCGGGTTGCCTCCAAACACGTCTCCAACGATCGTCTGGTTGAAGGCATACGCGACACTCATCGGTAAAGAGGACGTAATGCCAGTCCTGAGGTGTCCATTGGGCATGTTGTTGGGCCCATCTGTACCGCGCTGCATGGTGTCGTGGTTGCAAAGATGGACCTCGCCATGAACGTCGAGAGTGAAGCTGCGCATCATGCTGCCTATTGCGCACAGTTTGAGTCGTAACATGATGTCCTGTGGCTGCACGAAAAGCATTATTCAACAAGGTGGCGTTGCTGTCAGGGTTCCTCCGAGCCATAATCCGTAGGTAGCGGTCATCCACTGCAGTAGTAGGCCTTGGGCGATCTGAACGAGGCATGTCATCGACAGTTCCTGTCTCTCTGTATCTCTTCCATGTCCGGACAACATCGATTTGGTTCTCTTCGAGACGCCTGGACACTTCCCTTGTTGAGAGCCCTTCCTGGCACAAAATAACAATGCAGACGCAATAGACCCGCGGTATTGAGGCCTAGACATGGTTGAACTACAGCAGACAACACGAGCCGTGTACCTCCTTCCCGGTGGACTGAATGAACTGTTCGGCCGTCAGACGCCTTCCGTCTAATAGGCGCTGCTCATGGTCGTTATTTACATCTTTGGGCGGGTTTAGTGACATCTCTGAAAAGTCAAAGGGACTGTGTCTGTGATACGATATCCACAGTCAACGTATATCTTCAGGAGTTCTAGGAACCGGGGTGATGCAAAACTTTTTTTGATGAGTATATATTCTCCTTCACTATTTACAACAGTCCGCCAACGCTGAAGTAACTTTGCGATTCCGCGACTATAGAAATTACCTGGTAATCAGGTGAATAACTCCTCGAGCCCTGTTCAGAGGGCATCTTCATCCTAAACGGAAGATAGTTGAATAGAAAGCGGAAAAGGTGAAAAACTGAGGGCGCAAAATCAGATGAATGAAGTGAGAGTAACCCATCTGCTCTTCAGTGTTTTTTGGTAACCTAGCAGCCGGTCGGGGTGGCCGCGCGGTTCTAGGCGCTGTAGTCTGCTACCGCTACGGTCGCAGGTTCGAATCCTGCCTCGGGCATGGATGTGTGTGATGTCCTTAGGTTAGTTAGGTTTAAGCAGTTCTAAGCTCTAGGGGACTGATGACCACAGATGTTAAGTCCCATAGTGCTCAGTGCCATTTGACAATGGACTACAAATATAGAAGTAACGATCGGTAAATAAACCGATAATAATCGGGATACCAATATGCAAAACAAAAAAGCTTTGAACTTATGCACCAACTTAGTATTTACAATTTTTATTCAGAAAGCATGATGTACTATATGTTTTATTCAGAAAGCATGATATACTAGATCATGGTTTCTGAATAAAACATGTAAATACTAGGTTGATGCATAAGTTCATAGCTTTTTTGTTTTGCATGTTGGTATCCCGTTAATTAAGGGTTCATTTATCGATCGTTACTTCTATATTTGTAGTTCATTGTTGCTATTTGAGTGTATGTATTACCATTTTGTCATTTGGAGATAGTGAGTGGAACTTTGGACGCTAGAAGATGGAGTGCCAAGTGGACAAATCGTAACATTTCCGACATACTCTATAGTTGTCGGTATTTCGATCGGTATTCTGTTGTTATTAAGCGTGTGTAGACGAAGAGACGTTCTCGCTTCCCACGCCCGGGTTCCCGGGTTCGATCCCGGCGGGGTCAGGGATTTTCTCTGCCTCGTGACGGCTGGGTGTTGTGTGATGTCCTTAGGTTAGTTAGGTTTAAGTAGTTCTAAGCTCCAGGGGACTGATGACCATAGATGTTAAGTCCCATAGTGCTCAGAGCCATTTGAACCATTTGAACGAAAAGAAAGCAGAGTATTTTCAATTTGTGCTGTGATCTGGTGTTTTTTTTTTTTTTTTTTTTTTTTTTTTTTTTTTTTTTTTTTTTTTTTTTTTTTACACTTCATTTACAAAGCTAGCAATTATTAGTGAAATATATCAGTTTTCCTTCATATCAATAATTTTCTTAATTATTCTGATTACGTTCAAGTAATGAAATATTACACCTGAAGCTGGTCAGTTTGATACTCGATTTCTGCATTTCCCAGTCTTTGCTTACCTACGAAAATTCGGACCAAAACATGCCCTCAGATCACTAATTAACTTTTTCTTAATTACTTAAGATGGACCCTAATCATTTTCAGGCAATTAAATCCATTTTTTTTTTTTTCAAAACTATACCTCACGCCGATCAGTTTCATACCCCATTTGACTATTTCTCACACTTCGTTAGGATACGAAAATTCGGACAAAAAATCATTGTGTAGCTTCTATTGAGTATTTTTCACTCTAGTCAAACATTTGACTGAAAGGGTTGTCATGGCACATTCATTGCGTTCACCAAGTCACAACCAGACTCCACATTCCAACCTTATCTAGACCCCGGACTTAGCTACATACCAGGCACCACAACACCATTTTAAATGACATTGCTCGTGACCTTACTTACCTGTGAGTAGAAAATTAGCATATCAGTTACCTTGTAAATAAGTGTTATGAATTGTTTTCTGAAATGTTCCACATCTTCTACTGCATATGATCTAGTTTAAAGCGATATGGTACTAACTTTCATTTTAAGTCAAGTAGCTCCTAATTCCCGTCATTACAGACACGCCAGTCTGCAATGGCAAAGCAGCAGTCGAATGCTTCTTTTGCATCGGCAGCTTCAACTGAAGGTAACTTATTATTAGCGCATGTGTTCGTAAATTACCTCTGTAATCATTTTAGGAGCTACTTTTAGCGTTTACGATCTTCAAGTTTATATTTTAGGAGCTACTTTTAGCATTTACGATCTTCAAGTTTATACCAGGTGTAGAAGTATGAAACCGGAGTTTCCCTACAGACGGTATTGGCCGTCAGTGTAGGGTCCGTGAAACCGCGTCTGCAGTACCATACGCTTCCTGTAGCGGATGACGACGAATGTCAGCGCACAGGAATCCAATCGGTATCTGTTTCAAACACGTAAACATACCCAGTTTTGTGTCTACGAACTACGGTTTGCGGACTGTTATGTCCTAGCCAGTAATGCCACCCGAGCCCGCTGCCAAAAGGTTGGCAGCATCAAAGTCCGGACGCCGTCCGCATAAGCAGCGCCAGCGAGACAGCAAATCGCCGCAAGTCTGCGCGCGCCACCGCTGGCTTCTGGCTTCTTAAGCGCTGGAGTCGCGAGCGCTAGGACAGTTCTGTATTCGCCGCTCAGTTGTATACTCGCCACCGAATTGTGTACTTGCTAGTCAGTTGTGTGTTCATCGCGGCAGAGTTGTTGTTTGTCGTCAGCCGACGCTGACCTAGCCGCTCCGACTCGAACTGACAGATTTCTGTAGACACCGAGTTCACTATTGTGTTTCTGTATCTTCATCAATAAAGATAAGTACCGACTTTTATTTAATCAGTGTTTGGGTTTTCATCTTTCTGTTCACTGTTCCAGCGGACCGGTCGGCCCGCTATTAAAAGTGTGGCGGTGACTTCGTAAGCCATTGCTACAGCCAAGTGTTTGTCGCTACGAACACCGCCTCAAAACGGACAGCATGGGTTTCTATTATCATTTGAAGAAAACTGCTGCACAATCACATCGAATGCTTGTCGAAGCCTTTGGCCAACATGCTCTTTGGAAAACACAATGTTTCGAGTGGCTCAAAACATTGAAAAGTGGTGATTTTGACGTGAGAAACGACGAGCGCAGGAAACCACCGAAAAAGTTCGAAGACAACGAATTGCAGGCCTTATTGGATTAAGATGATACTCACTCTAGAGGAACTCGCGGAACAACTGAATGTAACGCAGGAAGCCGTTTCTCTTCGGTTGAAAGCTGTGGCAAAGGTGTAGAAGGTGGGAAAATGAGTTCCGCGATAACTGAATGAATGGCAGCAAGCAAAGCGAAAGACAACTTGTCAAATTCTGCTCGCCGGATACAAATGAAAGTCGTTTCTCCATCGAAGAATGACGATGAAAAATGGATATATTTTGGGAATCCTAAGCGTGGTAAATCGTGGGTGAATCCAGGATTACCATCAACATCCACTGCAAGACCAAATCGCTTTGGAAAGAAGTCAGTGCTCTGTGTTTGGTGGGATCAGAAGGGTGTCAGCCATTATGAGCTCCTAAAAGTTGGTGAAAGCGATAACACTGATCACTAAAAATAGCATCACGTGAGAAACGACCGGAATATGGAAAAAGGGAATACACAGTTGGATTGCTCCGTGATAACGCCCCATGACACACAGCAAAACGGGTCAGCGAAACGGTCGAGGCGTTCTGTTTGAAAATACTAAGGCGTGTAGCTTATTCTCCAGACTTGGTTCCGTCCGATTATCTTCTATTGGCATCACTGGGACTCGTGTGACAATGTACGAAAATGACTCTCTGACTGGTTCGGTTCAAAAGAAGAACTGTGTTTTTGCTTGGAATTCATAGCGTGCCGGAGACGTGGGAGAAATGTATGAATAGAAATGGAGATTATTTTGAATAAAATATTGTTTATGAGTTTCAAACAATGGACGTGTAATTATGCAATCAATTTCCGATTTCAGGCTTCTACACCTCTCACACTCATACAAGCACATCTGAAATTTTCTCCCTACCACAACATTCTTCTGCAAACAGTTCTGAGCACGATTTGAAATATTTCTATGGACAAACATTCACTCGTTTTCATTTTTTTTGTACAATATTATTTATCTATGTCAATGCTCAGCGAAACTAAACCACTGATTGTACATAACCGTTTTTCGACATCAGAGCTAGTACCTGCGTAATTTACTATTGTAACTACTTCAGAGGATTTGGCTCAAATTTGAAATACTGAAAGGTCTTGATTGCAAAGTTCTTTACTAAGCATTAGGCTTTTCAGAATTTCATCATGGGACTGAAACTGTGGAATGCAGTGTACAAAGAAATTAACGATAACAAATACGAGGGTCGTTCCGAAAGTAATGCCTCCTATTTTTTGTACAGTACGAACTGTACAAAGTTCGGCACTACAGCACTGTGGTGGATAATCTTCTGACAGAAGTTCAAAAATGGTTGAAATGGCTCTGAGCACTATAGGACTCGACTGCTGAGGTCATTAGTCCCCTAGAACGTAGAACTAGTTAAACCTAACTCACCTAAGGACATCACACACATCCATGCCCGAGGCAGGATTCGAACCTCCGACCGTAGCAGTCGCGCGGTTCCGGACTGCGCGCCTAGAACCGCTAGACCACCGCGGCCGGCACTGACAGAAGTGAATGCGGGGCTAAACACCCATTGTTCGCAGGGCTTGCACACGTCCTGTATGCTATGGGTGTCACACTCACGCCACCAGTACTCTCTACACTGTATTCTTCTAAGTGTGTGCTTCAGGAGCAAGTTGACGGGTGCTTGTTGCTAGGAGGTCGGCCACACTATCCAACACCATCTCCTCAAAGTTGGTATTCGGACATCTCTTTGGCGGGAACCTTGGGCGGCTCTCTGCGGCGTGAACGTCCCTCGTATGTTGGTATCAACTTCTACCAGTTGCGATGACGCTTGCTGGGAAAGCTTTTCCTGTACATTCGTTCTACATCCTGTGGCACCATATATCAAATGTACTGTAACCTACCCACAAATAAAATATGTATAACATTCAGATTTAGTGTAACCTCCCAACAGTAAGTGTAACCTCCCAACAGTAAGTGTAACCTCCCAACAGTAAGTGTAACCTCCCAACAGTAAGTGTAACCTCCCAACAGTAAGTGTAACCTCCCAACAGTAAGTGTAACCTCCCAACAGTAAGTGTAACCTCCCAACAGTAAGTGTAACCTCCCAACAGTAAGTGTAACCTCCCAACAGTAAGTGTAACCTCCCAACAGTAAGTGTAACCTCCCAACAGTAAGTGTAACCTCCCAACAGTAAGTGTAACCTCCCAACAGTAAGTGTAACCTCCCAACAGTAAGTGTAACCTCCCAACAGTAAAATTTCGTAACCTACCAATAATACAATGTGACTAATCTCTCAACAAAAAATGTGATTCACTTATCACCTTTCAATAATTGACTGTGAATTAAAACTGGTAAATTTTGGACGTCAGCAGCGCTGCGTCATGGCCCTGAAAGATCATTCTGAATAAAAAAAATGAAAATTCTTACCTCAATGAAGTCGCCGGATAACTCATATATATCTGCTCTTCTAATAAATTTTTCTGGCACAGCCCAGTTGAATGCTGGCCGATAGATTTGTCATGTAGAAAAGGAAACAACTGATTTTTCTTTACAATAATCGGGATGACCATGGATTGGAGAAATAAGTAAATTCTTTAAATTGAGATGAATGATTGCCAAAAGTTAATTTTTATAGAAAAGATTATTATTAAGAGAATTTTTTTAAACATTTACATGGGACTTGATATAACAATACTACATATGCGCGAGGCTGCTTTTACCTTATATTATATCGCTCAGGCTCCGCCATCGCTCCCCACGACTGGCCCAGCCAACTTCATACACACGACTGCTCGCTAGCAACTACTAACTCCAACTAACACACAGTTCCTACTGCAGTCAACACTGGTGTGAGATTCTCTTATAGCTTTCATATCACAGGCAGCGCGTGAGCAATCCATCGAAATTACATCAGCTCGAGTGCGCTAGAAACAAATTCCTTAATCATGGACCTCTTACAGCATGTCTAACAACTCTCATGAAGGGTAACGTTCTAGCTTTGACTACATGTCATGCACAGTACACAGTAACGCTTCTCACCATGGCATATTACAAGCTGTCTGATGCAATGTACGATGATACCAGGGACAGTGGCTTGGAGCGGCACAAGTCAATGCGTCGGTGCGATGCATGCGGTAGCCACACGACACACCTGCTTGAGATAAGTTGTACACAGTATGTTTGTTTGCTGGTCACGGGTACACGCTCTTTATAACCAGTTGCCTGTTACGGTGTGCAACAGACACCCGGGATCGTGGCCGAGCGGTTCTAGGAGCTTCAGTGCAGAACAGCGCTGCTGCTACGGTCGCAGGTTCGAATCCTGCCTCGGTCATGGATGTGTGTGATGTCCTTAGGTCAGTTAGGTTTAAGTAGTTCTACGTTCTAGGGGACTGATGACCTCAGAAGTTAAGTCCCATAGTGCTCAGAGCCATTTGAACCATTTTGAACATCCGGGATCTATGCGAGGGTGGGGCAGAACTGCATGCGCCGTTGCAATACATGCGCTGACAAGGAACCTCTCCAGTGCGAGGCATTCGACGCCCCACATACAGTCAACCATGCGACCACAATATTGGCTGCTAATGGCAACAGGGGGTGGGACTGGAGGTGTCCAATGGTGAGCACAGTATTAGGGTACTGAGCGTAGTTGAAATGCTTAGCCGACGAGTAACTCACAGCAGTGCTACAGTGCTAGTGGTGTTGATGCAAAGCAGAGCAATGGCAGTCGTAAAGCAAACATTGCATTATATCCCGAACAGCAGTTTCCGAAGCTGACATTTCGTCAGAAAGGTGTAAGGGTACAGTACTGCCCGACATAGAAAAGATGTACAACATACTTCGTTGTTCTTGTCAGAACAGCGTTTTTTGTAGAATAACACCATTTTATTTAATACACCGAAGCCGGATACCAATGTAGGAAAGAAGGGCTATTTGTATGTTTAATTATTGAGGTGTGCACTTCCATAAATTAGATCCCTGAATCCAGTTTGGTAATGCTTGCGAATTGAATGAATGGTCTGCTGACCACAGATGGTGAACGTAGATTATATAATCATCTTTGAGACAGTTATCTGGTCATCTTTGGCTGAACCAAAGAGAGGAAGTATACCAGAGCACCACAGGGCCTGGAATGTGGCTGACCAATACGGTGGCAAGGTCCTCCCCCACTTCTGCGGAAGCGCGGGATGTCCGGATGAACGACCATGTTTCAACTCTGTCGCTGGTTCCCGAGGTGTGAAGACGTGCTTTATGTGAGCTCCAGGAAAACAAATTTAAATGAAAATGGTATGCATGTGGAATATGTGGTGTCACCGCCAGACACCACACTTGCTAGGTGGTAGCCTTTAAATCGGCCGCGGTCCGTTAGTATACGTCGGACCCGCGTGTCGCCACTATCAGTGATTGCAGACCGAGCGCCACCACACGGCGGGTCTAGTCTAGAGAGACTCCCTAGCACTCGCCCCAGTTGTACAGCCGACTTTGCTAGCGATGGTTCACTGACTACATACGGTCTCATTTGCAGAGACGACCGTTTAGCATAGCCTTCAGCTACGTCATTTGCTACGACCTAGCAAGGCGCCATATTCAATTACTATAATCTGAACAGATAATATTGTGAATCATGTACCGTCAAGAGCGACGTTCATCATAAATGGATTAAAGTTAAGTATCAACTAGCTACGTCCGCTTTCTGAATTCTAATTCCTTGTCATGTTCCAGACCTCACGTCAGTATAGTCCTTCCCTCCTCACGCCAGTCTGCGTGAGCTAAATGCGTGCATTTCGGCCTCCATTAGTAACACGGTGTTGGCTCTTCTGCCAACACAACAGAATATTTAAGAGTAAATAAACTGATAATTTCTCTTTTAAGAAACTTTTGGTGGGAGGCTCATGTAAATTGTTCGGAAAAAAGATAGGCAGGTAAAAATTCATGGGAAACATAGTATTCATCCGAAGTGACAAAGAAACCACGTGTTGTAATTATAAGACTAAATACTAGCGTGTGGTAGTATTAAAATGAAATATTTGCGTGTGTAAATCTGAGTTGATAATAATTAAGAGTTCCTTGTGCAGGACTTGAATTAGAAGCAAGCAGTTCCACGTGGTGAGAACAGTGTGAGTCTCAACCTGTCTATGAGACAACAAAAAGAATTAGAAGTGCTTGTCCTAGCATTCGGTTGAGGATCCGTGTGTGAGATAATTAAGATACCAAAACTTCCATTATGAGATACGTTGGTGTGACGCCAGCTTGATATTCAGATACTCTGAGAGCCATCTACCTGGCAACTCCATATGGGTTGCATTATACAGGGAGATGTGCATAAATCCTCCAGAGTTTGTGGTAGGAAAATTATTACGTGGGTCAGTGACGTGTGAATCTGGGATGTCTATCGTTTGATGTGGGAAAGCGGAACGAGTAGAAAACCAAACATTTTGTTTTTAAAGATGTGTTTTATACTGTCAGTGTCATTTATTGTGTGTATTTAATCTGTGTGATTTGGATGAGACAGTAGCAAATTTCGTGGGTCAAGCATGGTTTTTCCTACTACAGCACGAAAATCAACAAATTCGTTATCTTGCTAATGAATGAGATTACGAGAGTGTGGGAGAGAATGAAGTAGCAAAAGATTCCTTACCAATGCAGAAAGTGCACAGTAGCAATAGACAGAAACATTACGAGACCATAGAACAGTAAAAAAAATGGTTCAAATGGCTCTGAGCACTATGGGACTTAACATCTGTGGTCATCAGTCACCAAGAACTTAGAACTACTTGAACCTAACTAACCTAAGGACATCACACACATCCATGCCCGAGGCAGGATTCGAACCTGAGACCGCAGCAGTCGCGCGGTTCCGGACTGAGCGCCTAGAACCGCTAGACCACCGCAGCCGGCTAGAACAGTAAAATGCTTATGTTATGTCATGCCTATTGGGTGGAGAATCCCTTCTTTAACTATTGTGTTTAAGAGTAATGCAAGAAATTTCGCAACATTAACGTGAAATAATTTATTGTAATTAAAGAGGAGATTTGTGAGACAAATAAGGTGTTGATTAATGAGTTGTGGGTAGCTATTTTGTTGAGGTGTTTTACCATAATCTCCATATTCTTACTGGGATGTCCAAGCTTTGCATAAAATATATACCACAGGAAGGAAATGTGGCTTTGCCAGGGTGGAGTGAGTCCATCAGAAATGTGCACTAGCTATTACTCAGATGCGTTATCCATTCCGCTGCATTAAGAAGTAAGGACGAAAATTAATTATAGCTCAACTGATAGGCGCTAGGGTTCATATTTCAAGCATAGTTGCAGTGGGCATGATGATCAAGAAAATATTTCTGATGTACGATTAATAATTGCACTCGCTTGGCAAGCCACACATCTAGCAGGCTTGACTACTAGATGCCACAGAATGGGGTAGGAACCTCCCAAATGAATCTAGGGAATTTCGCAGAGTGAGAAAGAAGAGGCAAATGAAATACTAGCGTATCTGCAAGTTGAGTCAGTGGAATGTGTGGTGTCGCATACGCTTGACTGTGAAGACATTGCACGTGACGAGTACAACGATGACGATACGTACTTAACAAGTGAAAGTGATACTGAAACAGGTGTTCAGTCACTTAATTCATCACGCCTGTCGGACAAGGATCCACAAATCTCGTCTACAGTGAAATGCAGTAAAGCACAATCGTTGTCCAAAGAGCGACTACTGAACATAATTACGTACATCGAAGATCATCCGCAGCGTGGTAAACAATATAATTATGAACATATTTCGGATGCCAGAATGAGATTTTCACTCTGCAGCGGAGTGTGCGCTGATATGAAACTTCCTGGCAGATTAAAACTGTGTGCCCGACCGAGACTCGAACTCGGGGGCGTGAGTCGTGCTTGGGTAGCTCAGTTGGTAGAGCACTTGCCCGCGAAAGGAAAAGGTCCCGAGTTTGAGTCTCGGTCCGGCACACAGTTTTAATCTGCCAGGAAGTTTCATATTTCGGATGAGTCCGCAACAATATAACCGTGTAGTACATAATAAAAACTACGGGTATTCATGGAACGACAAGGCGCACTTGTTACAAAAATGGTGTTTGCGCGTTTCAGGGATGCTGGGTACTATTTACAGAATGTGCATTACTGTGACATGCTACATTATGCACATCAACTTGCGCGCAGCGTAGATTAGTGATTTCAAGGAAAGCAGAGTATGGTTGCATAACTTCAAACAGTGCTACAGAATTTCAAACAAAGCATCATCTTGACGATGCACAGCCAACTGCGGAATCTGCCCGATAATTTGTAGAGGAGATTAACAAGCTTATCTGGATCTGAAGACGAAATGCATATGAAAGGAATTCTGAAGATCAGAGATAACGAGAGAGCCGTATCAATGTCGACGAACACCAAAGCCTTAACGCATTCGTATACAGTTACGCCGACTGTTAATTTAGATGGTAAATTGGCTTTAAAGTTATTTATTGTGGATTTGGAAATGCTCTGTCCCTTCGATTCCTTCTCTTGTGCGTGATATTGCAAGGAGAGTAGGGAATATTCGCTGACAGCAATCAAGAGCGGCAAAGAAGAGCTTCAACTATGGTATGAGCAATGGTTTTGGCCAATAGCTGGGCAAAATAACTTGCTTCTGCCTGATTTCTGGTCTGCATATAAAAAATCATAGACCTTTATAAATGGTTCAAATGGCTCTGAGCACTGTGGGAAACCTAAGGACATCACACACATCCACGCCCGAGGCAGGGTTCGAACCTGCGACCGTAACGGGCGCGCGGTTCCAGACTGTAGCGCCTAGAACCGCTCGGCCACTCCGGCCGGCAGACCTTTATAGCAAAGTATCTCTTCTGAAAAGTGTATCACGTTACAGTTCATACCACCCGGAACCACTGGACTAATTGAGCCTCTGGATGTTTGTTTTTCCCCTACATACAAAACATATTAGTGCACTATCTGCAGCTACCCCTTAAAAGATACCAGTTTCACGTTAAGCTCCACGCATTAGGTTGCATGCCATCATATTCCATCAGCTCACACCATCCCATCGCACCAGTATGATTCTGTATGTATTCTTTTAAGAGTGAATACCTAGCTCAATGTACTGTATTGTTTGTAACTGTCAAGGATTTCGCTGCCGGTCTTGACCTTGCGAACCTTTGTGACCAGTGTGACGCACCGTTTTTCGTTCGGAATTCACGGCGTAAGTTAATGGCTTGTTTTCAACATTTCTTGGATGTCAATGATGTCCATTTTGTCAAGTGTAATACATACGTCCCGTAGAAGGTTGGTCTCTGCACTTCCCAGTCACTCATTTTCTGTTGCCCTCCTGATGCACGTGGTGAATCATTAGTAGCTAATATTTTTTCTGGCCGTAGCTGCTAACACAACAGTTTCACACGAGCCTTACTACAGATTGTACTTGGAACTTAGCGCTCAAGGGGTTCCTTGTGTGACTGGCGGTCAACGCATTGAACAGCTACTATGAGCTACGCTGTTGATATGCGGTGTAAACCATGTATGTCCATGATACAGTAAATACGCATTTCTAACCATTGTATCTGGTTGTGGACCAACTATCACCTGTTTCAATTTTGACCCAAAAGGTTTGGGACTCACTGTATAGACGAAACATGAACTCTGATTGGGCGTGTGTGAGGCACGAAATAGGCTAACACCTCTTTGAAGGTAACATCCCAGCATTCATCTTGAGGAAGGGTAGGAAGTCAAACAGGACGACTTGGAGCAGGAGAGGGACCATAGAACATTTTAAATTGCACTGTCTATATTTTAACAAATAAATTCATAGAACTTTGTCAGTATGACCAGGAAGCATTCAGGATTCACACTCATAGCAGTGGAAGTTCAAAAATATAACAAAATAAATTTATTTTACATGTGAAATTTTGTCATTTTTTTCACTTACTATTGGCTACATTTGTTTCTATAGGTTTTTCTTCATAAGTAAGAGAGATTCCTCGATGAATTTTGCACAGAATACAAACCATACCTAGAGGCGTATGGAACTCTAGAATTTTCCAAATCTATTAAAGACTGTGGTAAAAATTGAGTTTTTCCTTAACATGAAGTTTAAAATGTAACAGTTCTTTCATTTTTTCGTAAATTAAATAAATTCTTGAGTTGCACGCACCTGTAAGTATGGTTTGCATGCTGTGCAAAATACATCGAAGAATCTCTCTTTTTTATGAAGAAAAGTGTACCTACAGCAACAAATGCAACCAATAATAAGTGAAAACATGATGAAATTTCACATGTAAAAAAAAATATTTTGCTATGTTTTTGGACTTCCGCTCCTATGAGTGTGAATCGTGAATCCTTCCTGGTCATCCTGACAAAGCTTTATGAATTTATTTGTGAAAATATAGAGAATACAAATTAAAATGTCCTGACGCGCGCCTCCCTCTCCAAGTCGGCCCGTTTGACGTCCTACACCTCTTAAGTGACTAAGGAAATCCACAGCAAAGCTACCTTAGTATCGTAGAGAGAGAATTCGAATCGAGCACATCATGTTAAAAGGATCGCGCCTGAGGTACAAATGTAACCACAGCTACCCGCTTTTTCTCGGCTTTTCTCAAAAAAAGCAGCAGCCAGTTTATGCTCGCAAACATAAAACGTGAAACCTACCTTCCTTCCGACTGAATTAACAGCGCGAACCACAGGGGCACACAGACAGTCCGCTGCACTAGGCAACTGCTGGTCACAGAGTAATATTTCCCGCCAGTTCCTATCTCGACGCTGATATGGGCTTTACGTAATCTGCCAATGCTACCAATTGAGTAAACACGTTCAGAAGGCGCGGCGTTACGAGTAAGGCGGGCGGATATCATTTGATGCAAGTTGCAGTCCCCTGTCTGTTGGCACATTCCACCGTATTACTTCCTTCCAACGAACAAATGGTTCAAATGGCTCTGATCACTATGGGACTCAACTGCTGAGGTCATTAGTCCCCTAGAACTTAGAACTAGTTAAACCTAACTAACCTAAGGACAACACACACATCCATGCCCGAGGCAGGATTCGAACCTGCGACCGTAGCGGTCTCGCGGTTCCAGACTGCAGCGCCAGAACCGCGCGGCCACTTCGGCCGGCTCCAGCGTACAGTTATTAGGGATACCCAGAGAAAAATGTGGAGACTTTCATACCCCTCTGTAGACCATCCACAGCTTTGTGCTTTTCATTTGTAATTCCGAAGCTAATCTACCAAGAAGTGGCAGGAGAATCAGTTAACATGATAGAACTCTCTAACTAATATACGAGGGTTATGCGGAAAGTAAGCAACGATTGGCCGCGAAATGGAAACCACAGTGAAAATCCGACGAAATTTTGTACTGGTGTGTTGGGAAGTGTCTCTAGTACGGCCGTCGATCGCGTTACGTCGCTCTTTCTAGTTCTGAGCACACAGGCGGCACATAAAGACACCTAGAACAATAGCGTCTCCCGCCAATTACGAGGGCCTGGTGAGAAATTTCGCCTGAGGCTATGCAGCGTTTTCTTCTTCAAGACAATTCTCAGCCGCATTCTGCATCGTTTTCAATCGGAAAAGTTTGATTACTCACAATACAGTCCGTAATTGTCTCCATGAAGAGAGGTAGGAGACGAGGTACTGGCAGAAGTAGAGCTGTGAGGACGGGGCGTGAGTCTTGCTTGGGTAGCTCAGTCGGTAGAGCACTTGCCCGCGAAAGGCAAAGGTCCCGAGTTTGCCGGCACGGTAGCTCAGCGTGTTCGGTCCGAGGGTTAGCTGCCCTCTGTAATAAAAAGACTGAGTTCATGGATCAACGACGAACTGAAACGGGTGTCTTGCGACGTCCGCTCCGAGCAGATGCAGCGAACAAAATGAGATTTACAAAAAAAAAATTAAAAAAAATTGGTAGAGCACTTGCCCGCGAAAGGCAAAGGTCCCGAGTTCGAGTCTCGGTCCGGCACACAGTTTTAATCTGTCAGGAAGTTTCGTGTCCTTCTGAGATTCATCTCTGCTCACATGAACCGCTGGCTATGAAGACAACATTTTGGCACAGACAACGAGCTGTAGGCGAGTGTAGAGAATTGGCGGAGAGCAGTGGCGGCTGCCTTCTATTACGAGGGTATTGGAAAGTTGGTACAACGTTATGGCAAACATGTAAGTCGGATCGGAGACTATGTATATAATAGCTGGAAGCTGTAGCTTACTGTTGCAAATGAAACAGTTTTGATTTTCACTGTGGCCGGCCGGGGTGGCCGAGCGGTTCTAGAAGCTACAGTCTGGAACCGAGCGACCGCTACGGTCGCAGGTTCGAATCCTGCCTCGGGCATGGATGTGTGTGATGTCCTTAGGTTAATTAGGTTTAAGTAGTTCTAAGTTCTAGGGGACTGATGACCTCAGAAGTTAAGTCCCATAGTGCTCAGAGCCATTTGAACCATTTTTTTTTTTCACTGTGGTTTCTATTTCACGACCTATCGTACGTTACTTTTCGAGTAGCCCTGGTACAAGGGAAAACCACGACGTCCAAATCACTAATTTACTTCACGCTCTGGATACTTTTAATAGTCCAGTACGATAACATAATACGCAAGTAGTGAGGGGTACTACTTACGCGATTTCGAGAAACTCGCAAGATAAATTTTACGAGTGAGTGAAGTTCCGGTACGTTGCATACCTGAGCACGAGATGGTAGCTGCTGGCGGTCATGTGGTCAGTCTTCAAGCTCCGTGATCGGCGGACCGCTGATGGACTCCCGCTCAGGCTTCTCTTTAATTTTTTTTCCAACACTGGTCATATTATTTCATACATATTACGTATAAAGGTAATATGATAAAAAGACACGTGTATTTGCCCGAAATTTTATTGAATTTCCAATGTTATTTGGTTGTTTGTTAATTTTTACTATCACGACAAATATCATATTTATAACTAACGACAAGTAAACAACTACACACACGAGATTCTTCTGAAAACGTATGCCTGTCATGATTTCCGAAATCCCTTATACCTGCAATCGGGTAAGGTACTGAGAACTTATTATGTAGTTTCCGGGGGCGGGGGGGAGGGGAGGGAAGGGAAGGGGGAAATGAAAGGAAAGGTATTAATGATATAAGAATGTGTGTGTGTGTGTGTGTGTGTGCGTGTGAGTGTGTGTGTTTTCCACATCTTCTAAACAACTGAACTGATTTCAACCAAACTTCTTGGTACACACATCCTTTACTGTCAGCCAGCAATCGCTGTCGGGGTACCAACCACCTACTTAACATAAGACAAGAGATATGACTTCATGAACTATGAGACACCTGAAAACTGCTGTTTCATACATGACATTGAAATCTATTACTTCTGTGCTACTAACTCTATTCGCAATAAATTTAGCAGACGGTATTCACATATAGGCAACTTCCTTGCCACAGTAGATACACCGGTTTCCGTCAGGTCACCGACGTTAAGCGCTGTCGGGCGTGGCTGGCACTTGGATGGGTGACCATCCAGCCGCCATGCACTGTTGCCATTTTTCGGGGTGCACTCATCCCCGTGATGCCAATTGAGGAGCTACTCGACCGAATAGTAGCGGCTCCGGTCACAGAAAACCATCATAACGACTGGGAGAGTGGTGTGCTGACCACACGCCCCTCCTATCCGCATCCTCAGCTGAGGATGACATGGCGGTCGGATGGTCCCGATTGTTACTACCTCTATTCCCAACACATTCTGCAGACACTATTCATAAATGCCGCTGAATGTACCTATACAAAACTATATCACTGTGTAACACGTAGATAAAGAGAGATGACGCCATAAACACTGAGATCGGGGAAAAACTACCGGATGGTGCATGAAATTTTAATACATTTATTCTTTACTGCTAAGACACTGTAGACACTCGAAGCAGCACATTTGTACAGAACGCTTATTTGTTTGTACGAATGTTACATAATTTCAGAGGTGTTCTTACGAATACATGAATATAAAACGTTTTCGATGGCACTAGAAACACAGTATTTTTGTTCCATTTCGAATAGAAAATTGTCAAAGTGAATATCTGCACTATGCCGGGATTGTTAGCTAGTTTCCTGTCAGAAAGGATCAGAGAATTTGCATTTAGTCGGCTTATTTTGCTGCGGGGTGCAGTAGCGTCAATAAGCAAATCTAAAGGTCACAAGTTTTAATTCTTACTAACGTATGGAGAATGTGAATAAACGCTTGTTCTAACCACTAGATCAGAAGTTATAAGTGAGGAGCAGGAATATACATGAAATAAGCACGCAGATGCAAATTTTCAGCTGTCAACCAATTTAACGATTAATGCTTGTCCATTATTTTTGCCGAGTTTTCTTTATTAATTTTTCTCTTTATAACTGGTAAGCCAATGAGCGTAATTTATGATCTTTAAGTGCCGCATATTATGCACACGTGTACACTACATTACTTAATAAACAATATATCAAGAAGTTTAGAGAGTTTAATAAATGTACAAGAAGAATAACTCCTGTACACACACACACATACACATCTGCAATTTTCTCCATAGCAAAACATTCTTCTGTGAAGAGTTTTTAAAAACGCATTTGCAGGATTGGCACTGATATATTGCAAAAGCGTAGACATAAGTTGAGAAAATAAATAAAGAATTATTTAGTAAAAGCGGTTGTACCGACTGTGGCGTGAACACCTGAAACATTAGAATAATTACGCAGTTCAGTTGTTTTGCCGAGAACACGGCACCCATTTTGTTCTTGTAGCGGTCCAGATCGGATGCAAATCAGCCATCGCTGTAGATAACTATTTGGCACACCGCCATTATTACTATTTTATTGAGACGCAATCTCATTAGATGCACGCATAGTTACACACAGCAACAGGATTCATGTAAGTGTCTATGTAATTTGATTTAGTGTAATATTTTGTGAATACAGTGATATTCTTTAATCTTGTGTTTCATTTATGTTGCAAGCTATTGTTGCAATTAAACGGCGTCTTCCGTGCTACAAATCTTATGAATGGTCCAGCATGAGCCAATGCTTTGGAGTCATTCAATCTACGAAGTCCGATAAAGCAATATTTTTAGACTAGTCACTCAGGGTCAAACTTACAATGAACGGACCTCATGCAAAAAGCCATTGTGAAGCGCCCAACATTTGTATTAAGCACCATTAGGAATTTATACTCTTTATCACATACTGTTAGCATTGTCTGTTATTATTTGTCTGTTGGCTGATATTAACAACCCAGACCGGAAAAGCCTATAAATTAAAAGTTCTAAGCATAATTTGAAATACTTTTAGGGACAAAAATTCATTCCTTTCAATTTTTTGGTACGATATTATTTTTCTATATTAGTCCTTAGCGAAACTAAGCAACTGATTGCACATAATCGCTTCCGACATCAGAGCTACTAGCTGCATAATTTACTACTGTAACTACTTCAAAGGATTTGGTGCAATTTTGAAATATGGGAAGCTCTTGATCGCAAAGTTCTTTACTAAACATTACGCGCATCAGAATTTCATTACGACACTGGAACTGTGGAGTACAGTGTGCAAAGAAATAAACGATACCAAACACGAGGGTCGTTCTGAAAGTAATGCCTCCATTTTTTTAGTGGTGACTCTGGATGTCCGCACCAGATGCCGTTGGTGTAGTGCTAATGCTTGAACTTTTCTTTTATTTGCAGGTGGTTCCGTTGTTTTGCGGTAGTTGGCGCTTGCAGTGAAGTGTTCGAAAATGGAGTCTGATATGGACGCCCGTGTAAAATAGCGATGTGTGATTTAATTCCTCACTTCTGAAGAAATTGCGCCGATTGAAATCCATCGATGCTTGCTAAAAGTGTACGGTTACGATACAAAAGACGTAAGCAATGTGAGGCGATGGGTACGACATTTTCAAGGTGGTGAAGAGGGTGTGCATGACAAATGAATTGGATTGCGACTTTATTTAGTTATTATTTGTTTTTACAATTTGTATATATAATGTGTTTGAAGGTATATGTAGAGGACACCAGACCGAACAGCTGCTATTGCAACGTTCACCTAAAATACCATCATTTCTCATTAATGTCTTGTAAAGTAAAGTCCGCGGAAGTTATCGTTTTACCTCATTTCTTCTTTATACCAGCAGCTCCGGAATCTTCTTCTGTAGCCTTCCTCTTACTAGATAAACAAATTTCTTGTAACCGTGTTGCTTCGATAAGTCATCGTCTTCGTAACTGAAAACGTTTGTAGAAGGAATCTTAATGGACATAGGATTTTCCCTCCTACTAAATACACTCCTGGAAATGGAAAAAAGAACACATTGACACCGGTGTGTCAGACCCACCATACTTGCTCCGGACACTGCGAGAGGACTGTACAAGCAATGATCACACGCACGGCACAGCGGACACACCAGGAACCGCGGTGTTGGCCGTCGAATGGCGCTAGCTGCGCAGCATTTGTGCACCGCCGCCGTCAGTGTCAGCCAGTTTGCCGTGGCATACGGAGCTCCATCGCAGTCTTTAACACCGGTAGCATGCCGCGACAACGTGGACGTGAACCGTATGTGCAGTTGACGGACTTTGAGCGAGGGCGTATAGTGGGCATGCGGGAGGCCGGGTGGACGTACCGCCGAATTGCTCAACACGTGGGGCGCGAGGTCTCCACAGTACATCGATGTTGTCGCCAGTGGTCGGCGGAAGGTGCACGTGCCCGTCGACCTGGGACCGGACCGCAGCGACGCACGGATGTACGCCAAGACCGTAGGATCCTACGCAGTGCCGTAGGGGACCGCACCGCCACTTCCCAGCAAATTAGGGTCACTGTTGCTCCTGGGGTATCGGCGAGGACCATTCGCAACCGTCTCCATGAAGCTGGGCTACGGTCCCGCACACCGTTAGGCCGTCTTCCGCTCACGCCCCAACATCGTGCAGCCCGCCTCCAGTGGTGTCGCGACAGGCGTGAATGGAGGGACGAATGGAGACGTGTCGTCTTCAGCGATGAGAGTCGCTTCTGCCTTGGTGCCAATGATGGTCGTATGCGTGTTTGGCGCCGTGCAGATGAGCGCCACAATCAGGACTGCATGCGACCTAGGCACACAGGGCCAACACCCGGCATCATGGTGTGGGGAGCGATCTCCTACACTGGCCGTACACCACTGGTGATCGTCGAGGGGACACTGAATAGTGCACGGTACATCCAAACCGTCATCGAACCCATCGTTCTACCATTCCTAGACCGGCAAGGGAACTTGCTGTTCCAACAGGACAATGCACGTGCGCATGTATCCCGTGCCACCCAACGTGCTCTAGAAGGTGTAAGTCAACTACCCTGGCCAGCAAGATCTCCGGATCTGTCCCCCATTGAGCATGTTTCGGACTGGATGAAGCGTCGTCTCACGCGGTCTGCACGTCCAGCACGAACGCTGGTCCAACTGAGGCGCCAGGTGGAAATGGCATGGCAAGCCGTTCCACAGGACTACATCCAGCATCTCTACGATCGTCTCCATGGGAGAATAGCAGCCTGCATTGCTGCGAAAGGTGGATATACACTGTACTAGTGCCGACATTGTGCATGCTCTGTTGCCTGTGTCTATGTGCCTGTGGTTCTGTCAGTGTGATCATGTGATGTATCTGACCCCAGGAATGTGTCAATAAAGTTTCTCCTTCCTGGGACAATGAATTCACGGTGTTCTTATTTCAATTTCCAGGAGTGTAAAACCCCACTGTAATGAATACTTTTCGAGACGGTTTTACACTTTTCTCCTTCACACAAAAGATGGAGCGTCCCCATAAAACATCCTACCATGGAGGTGTCCGAAACAAGACAGGTGATTAGTAAAAGAAAGCTGTTAACAAATGAACATTAAAAAAAATTGAAATTACAACGTGCCATTGATTCCATGCCGTTTGTGGTATAATCTTGTTAGGTTTACCTTCCTATAATCCATGAGAAAGAGAGAGGCAAGCAATTAAAAAATTACGATCTTTCAGGTATCCCAGTTTAGGTACACTACAGGTGCCACCCCCACCCCCTCGCCCCTACTGTAGACTGGCTTGTCCAGACTTAACTGGACGACAGAATACAGTAGTGGTGCACTTTTCTGGCTGTTTAAGATTCGTTTATTCGCTGTTCAGAGGAGACGTTAACTTGCAATTTCTGTATTAGGTCCTTGACCTGGAGGGGTCAATACGCTTTATTGTTTGACTAGGCTTAATACGTTTTTACTTATATATTAGTACTCTTCTCCGCTTTTTTTAGTTTTTTGCCCGTGATTTAAAATTCATTTTACAAAATTCTTTTATGCAATAACATTATTTACAATATTTAACATACATCTTTTTCCTCTACCCTGCACCCTCCTTAGCTCATATGA
Source organism: Schistocerca piceifrons (assembly GCF_021461385.2). Lineage (NCBI taxonomy): Eukaryota > Metazoa > Arthropoda > Insecta > Orthoptera > Acrididae > Schistocerca > Schistocerca piceifrons. Next base: position 142,289,401 of record NC_060146.1, on the reverse strand, counting down.
TATTTTCTTACGTATGCCCCAATAGGTGGACGTACTGCTGCTACAGTTGCAGGTTCGAATCCTGCCTCGGGCATGGATGTGTGTGATGTCCTTAGGCTGGTTAGATTTAAGTAGTTCTAAGTCTAGGAGACTGATGACCTCACATGTTAAGTCCCATAGTGCTCAGAGCCATTTGAACCATTTCAATCTCCACTCTGCACTGTTAGCGCGTAAACTTCGCGCAATATTGGAGCCAGCCGGTGCACGCTCACAGCATCGTGTGTCTCTTATTTCTGCCGGAGCCGTAACGAAGGAGCCATATAAGTTCCTGTCTACTAAATCATAGACTACAACGAACCCTACATCGCCGCAGAGTGCGAAGAAGCCACTTCGTACAATCGACACCATGACGAATGTCATACTTTTTTCCTTTCCTCACTTTCTTCCTGTAGCCATATCCTGCACTGTTGCTCTGCTACAGGAAGTTCATCCTTGTTTTATCCTTGCCGTAGGCACACGCTGTATTCGTGGTAGTAAGCCACCCTTATCACTTTACGCACTTCACACGGTTCAGGTACGTCATGCATCACTATCGTCTAATTGTCTTTACATAATATTCGTAAAATATTACATAGAATTGCAAGGTTAAATAGACGAACCACAGGTTTCATATTAGAAATTAGCTTCATATTCCTTGACATTATTGAACACGTGTCAGTTTTGTTTCAGCGCCAAAGGAACTCGTCTAGGCACGCGTATTCAGTACAGAGATATGTAAACAGCCAGAATACGGCGCTGCGGTCAGCAGCGTCTGTATAAGACAAGTGTCTGGCACAGTTATTAGATCGGTTACTGCTGCAATGGAACGTTATCAAGATTTAAGTGAGTCTGAACGTGGTGTTATAGTCGGCGCACGAACGGTGTGACACAGCATTTCCGAGGTAGCGAAAAAATGAAAATTTTCCCTTAAGACCATTTCACGAGTGTAGCGTGAATATCAGCAATCCGGTAAATATCAAATCTTCGACATGACTGCGGCCGGAAAAAGATACTGCAAGAACGGGACCAACGACGACTGAAGAGAATCGTTCAGTTTGACAGAAGTGCAACTCTTCCGCAAATTGCTGCAGATTTCAATGCTGGGTCATCAACAAGTGTCAGCGTGCGAACTATTCAACTAAACATCATCGATATGGGCTTCCGGAAACGAAGGTCCATCCGTGTACCTTTGATGACTGCACGATACGAAGACTTACGCCTTACATGGGCCCGTGAACTCCGACATTGGACTGTTGTTGGCTGGAAACATGTTGCCTCGTCAGACGAGTCTCGTTTCAAAGTATATCGAGCGGATGGACGTTTACTGGTATGGAGGCAACCTCATGAGTCTATGGATGCACATGCCAGCAGGGGACTGTTCAAGCTGCTGAAGGCTCTGTAATGGTGTGGTGTGTGTGCAGTTGGAGTGGTATGGGACCCCTGATACGTTTAGATACGATTCTGACATGTGACACGTACGTAAGCGTCCTGTCTGATCACCTGCAACCATTCATGTCCATTGAGCATGCCGGCTGACTTGGGAAATTCCAGCAGGACAAAACGACACCCAAATCTCCAGAATTGCAGAATTGCTTCAGAGTGCCTCCAGGAACAGTCGGCAACATACAATTTTTTTTTAAACAGCGAAAACTTGGCGCCACGCGCTCCGAATGGCCGTGGGACTGCCGTGTTGCCGTTCGTCGGTTGATGGGCAGCGCTATGGTTGCCGGTTCACACATGCAAACGTCCCTCGCCTCGCTACTGCCCAAACTTGATACGCACACGTGTCAAATAGGTCTTACTGTTTGTCTCCGCCTCACATCACAGGCATTCACACTTAAGCTTTCCTTCGGAGCACACATACAACACCTGCGATTTAGTCATGCAGTGTGACGGCACGGTACTCGTTTGAAGAACAACGGGATATGGTTTTTGTTTCTGGACTAGCCGACGGTAAAGCGCATGAAGCTCGACGATTGTATGAGGAACGGTACCCAGCAAGACGCCATCCACAACTGCAAACGTTTACCGGGGACTTGGCGAAACAGCCTCGTTAGTTGGATATCATGGTGATGCTGGAATACCTCGAACACGACGGCATGCTGCATTTGAAGACACTGTTCTCGAGCGCTTCGAGGAAGCAGCTACGACAAGTATTCGAGCGGTTGGACACGACATGATGGTCACTCATCGGTTAGTCTGGGAGGTTTTGACGGATGACGCCAAGCATCCATTTGTTTTCCACCCTGTTCAAGACCTAAATGCTGTGGCGGGCTACGAACACAGGATACGGTATTGCCGGTGGTTTCTGCGACGTATTCCATGAGATCCCGTCTTCGCCGCGTTTGTGTTGTTTTCCGAAGAGTGCACCTACCATCGGGGTGGTCTTTATAACACTCGAAACGTTCACTACCGGGCGAGGGGAAAGCCTCACGTCACGTCGTTCCACGAATATCACGAACTATTTTCGCTCAACGTCTGGGCAGGCATTGTGAGTGACCATCTGATTGGGCCGGTCCGTCTACGTCGACTTACGGGTGCAAATTACCTTCACTTGTTGCAAGAAACTCTACCTGCCCTGCTGGAAGTTGTTCCTCTGGACATACGGCTGCGCAGCATCATGGGGCGCCCGCACATAACAGTCGTATTGTGTGCGTATATTGAAATGAACTCTTCGACGCCGGGTAATTGGCAGAGGTGCTCGTAAGACATGGCCTCTGCGATCACCAGACCTCACACTTCCGGACTTTTTCCTTTGGGGATTCTTCAAGTTTCTAGTTCACCCACCCGGACCCGAACCAACTAGAAACAAGAGGAATTAATGGATCGAATTCAACATGCTGCCAAATAGTAAAGGTCGTATTGGGACGCCCTGCATACTCATCTCATTCGCCATTTAGCGTGTATTGTGTTGAACATGTACCAAGTTATAGGACCTATCGGCACGTTGTTGCTGACGCGTCTCGCACTTACTTTGGTCCAGAAGCGCGTCTATTCTGCAACACACGTTCAAAAGCTTGCCTCCATCCATTAAAAGTTTATCTGCTCATAAAGTACAGTGTGAGAGAAGCCGGAACGTCTTGTTGGTGGTCAACTTTCGCTTCATTGATGAACTGGCAGACAAACCCGTCGTTGGCCAGGTGTTTATTTACAGCTGAGAGTCTAAGTCCGCAGCACGCAATGTCTGGTCTCGTACTACATCTACATCTATACTGATAATTCGCAGCAGAGGGTACCTCGTACCACTACTAGACATTTCCTTTCGTGTTCCACTGGCAAATAGAGCGAGGGAAAAACGACTGTCTCTAGGCCTCCGTATGAACCCTAATTTCTCGTATCTCATCTTCGTGGTCTTTACGCGCCACGTATGTTGGCGACAAAGGAATCGTTCGGCAGTCAGCTTGAAATGCTGATTCTCCAAATTTTATCAGCAGTGTTTCTCGGAAAGAACGTCGCCTTCCCTCTAGGGATACCCATTTGAGTGTCCAAAGCATGTCGGTAACACTTGTGTGATTTTCTAACCGACCGGTAACAAATCTAGTATCCCGTCTCTGAATTGCTTAGATGTCTTCCTTCAATCCAACCTGGTACGGATCCCAAACACTCGAGCAGTACTCAAGAACAGGTCGCACCAGCGTCCTATATGCGGTCTCCTTTCCTAAAATTCCCCCAATAAACCGAAGTCGACCAATTGCCTTCAGTACCGCGGTTCGCACATGTGCGTCCCATCTCACATCGCTTTACAACGTTACGCCCAGATATTTAAACGACTTGACTTTGTCAAGCAGCACACTAATTATATTTTATCTGAACATTTCAAGTTTGTTGTTCCTACTCATCCGCATTGGCTTACATTTTTCCCCATTTTCGGCTGGCGTTCCTATCGCATTGCACCCCTGATGGTACCCTTGTCTCTGATGAACACTCGCCGTTGAGAACAACTTATTGGGTTTTATTGTTTAACATATAATATTTATGACGTGATCTCTCTTGAACTATGTTTTGATGTGCCGTACAGTGATACAATATTGTAGGTACACACATCAAAAAAAGTTTTGCATCATCCCAGCTCCAAGAAATCCAGAAGACAGACGTTGACTGTGGATACTGCATCACAGACACAGTCCGTTTGACTGTTCAGAGATGTCACTAAACCCACCAAAAGATGTAGACAACCATGCATGAACAGCGCCTATTAGACGCAGGGGGTCCGACAGTCGGTCAGTTCCAGTCATTCCACCAGAAAGGAGCTACACGGCTCGTGTTGTCTCTAGTTCAACCGTGCCTAGGCGATTCAATCGTGTCTGCATTATTACTTTGTGCCGGGAAGGGCTCTCAACAAGAGAAGTGACCAGACGTCTCGGAGTGAACCCATGCGATGTTGTTCGGACGTGGAGGATATACAGAGACAGACATGAACTGCCGATGACATGCCTCGCTCAGGACGGCCAAGGGCTACTACTGCAGTGGATGACCGCTACCTACGGATTATGACTCGGAGGAACCCTGACAGCAACACCACTATGTTGAATAATGCTTTTCGTGCAGCCACAGTGTTATATCCTAGCCAGTAATGCCACCCGAGCCCGCTGCCAAAAGGTTGGCAGCATCAAAGTCCGGACGCCGTCCGCATAAGCAGCGCCAGCGAGACAGCAAATCGCCGCAAGTCTGCGCGCGCCACCGCTGGCTTCTGGGTTCTTAAGCGCTGGAGTCGCGAGCGCTAGGACAGTTCTACTCGCCACCGAATTGTGTACTTGCTAGTCAGTTGTGTGTTCATCGCAGCAGAGTTGTTGTTTGTCGTCAGCCGACGCTGACCTAGCCGCTCCGACTCGAACTAGACAGACCTCTGTAGACACGGAGTTCACTATTGGGTTTCTGTATCTTCGTCAATAAAGATAAGTACCGACTTTTATTTAATCAGAGTGTTTGGGTTTTCATCTTTCTGTTCACTGTTCCAGCGGACCGGTCGGCCCGCTATTAAAAGTGTGGCGGTGACTTCGTAAGCCGTTTCTACAGCGAATTGTTTGTCGCTACGAACACCGCCACAAAACACAGGATGTCGTGTTACGACTCAAACTGTGCGCAGTCGGTTGCATGATGCGCAACTTCACTCCCGATGTCCATGGCGAGGTCCATCTTTGCAACCACGACACCATGCAGCGCGGTTCAGATGGGCCCAACAACATGCCGGATGGACAGTTCAGGATTGGTCTGAGTGCCGCATATGCCTTCAACCAGACAACCGTCAGAGGCGTGTTTGGAGGCCACACGGTCAGGCTGAGCGCCTTAGACACACTGTCCAGCGGGTGCAGCAAGGTGGAGGTTCCCTGCTCTTTTGGGGTGGCATTATGTTGGACCGACGTACGCCGCTGGTGGTCATGTAGGGCGCCGTAACGGCTGTACGATACGTGAATGCCATCCTCCGACCGATAGTGCAACCATATCGACAGCTTATTGGCGAGCAATTCGTTTTCATGGAAGACAATTCGCGCCCCCATCTTGCACATTTTATGAATGACTTCCTTCAGGATAACGAGATCCCACGATTACAGCGGCCAGCATATTCTCGAGGTATGAACCGTATCGAATACGCCTGGGATAGATTGAAAAGTGCTGTTTATGGACGATGTGACCCACCAACCGCTCTGAGGGATCGACGCAGAATCGTCGTTGAGGAGTGGGACAATCTGGACCAATAGTGCCTTGATGAACTTGTGGATAGTATGCCATGGCGAATACACGCACGTATCAATGCAAGATGACGTGCTACTGGGTAGTAGAGGTACCGGTGTGTACAGAAATCTGGACTATCACCTCTGAAGGTCTCCTTGTATGTTGGTACAACATGCAATGTTCATAAGCAATAAAAAGGGCGGAAATGATGTTTATATTGATCTCTATTTCAGTTTTCTGTTTTGCTTCCGGAACTCTCGGAACCGAGATGATACAAAACTTTTTTTGGTGTGTGTACATTCTGCGGTGTATGTGGACGCTGTCTCCGAAAGAGTTGCGAATGTCGTCAGTAGCAAAGAGTTAATAAATTTAAACGTCAGGTGTGATGCAGCACATTTTTGCACATCTTTTTTTTATGACGTCATATGTCCTGAACTGTGTGTCGTGCAATGATGTTATTTTGGGCTTATATTCTGTGGTATATGTGGATACTGTCTATTAAATGTGTCGCTAGTACAGTTTGTAGTAAAGAATTAATAAATTATGACGTCATGTAATAAATGGTTCAAATGGCTCTGAGCACTATGGGACTCAACTGCTGAGGTCATTAGTCCCCTAGAACTTAGAACTAGTTAAACCTAACTAACCTAAGGACATCACAAACATCTATGCCCGAGGCAGGATTCGAACCTGCGACCGTAGCGGTCTTGCGGTTCCAGACTGCAGCGCCTTTAACCGCACGGCCACTTCGGCCGGCTAACGTCATGTAAACGTAGGCTTCTGCTGCCGTTGTCACAGTCTGGATTTGAGGCCGCACTGTCATCTGTAAAATTCCGACGTTTCGGCGACTGTTGCAAGGCGCCTTCCCCAGGGTGTATTGCTAACTACACTAGTTAACTAACTACATTAGTTAGCAATACACCCTGAGGAAGGTGCTTTGCAACAGTCGCCGAAATGGTCGGAATTTTACAGATGACAGTGATGCCTCAAATCCTGAAGAATTTTATTGACTATAACGTCATACTTAATGCAGTACTTTTACTGCATGAACAGCGGAAAAATAGTACGTTATAAAAACTTTTCATCATTTTGCAGGGATTGCCATAGAGAGAATTTTCATGACATATTGAAGTATTGAAATCATGTGTAAAGTTTGCGGAAAGTCTCCAAGTGCTCCTACTATCGAATGCCGGATGAATAAAATGTGGTAATTCACGCGTCGTGGGCTATGCTTTCTTTTCACTCCACCCCTTTTTATAGGTAGGTGATCCTAGCCCCCATAAAAATTGTCGCCTGACAGTAAAGCATATGTGTATCAAGTTAATTCGAAATCCGTCCAGTGGTGTTGGAGAAGTGGAAAACACACACAGAAACACCCACCCAGACACACACACACACACATACACACACACACACATATATATATATATATATATATTTTTCAGCGGACTCAATGTACTTTTCTCATGATTATGAATTTCATGATCACAGAAAGTTGAAGTAGGCTGAATAGGATTTGTTTTTATTTATTTTAAATTTTACTATGCCGGTAAGTATCAAGCTATACACTCCATTCTTGTCGGCTCTCTACGTAAGACAAACCGAAAGATTAAAACGTACTTAGTTACTTGTCTGGGTAACATCATAAACTGTTTTGTGCAGTACCTTCGTAGGGAATAGTTACACGGTTTATGTTTACTGTTTTATATACAGTATGAGCCCGAAGTCCAACGATTAATTTCGCAGTTTTTCTGGCATAAGCGGCGCGATGTCGTCTGTGGTTCATTGCAGAGTATGTGCATCTCGTTTGCTTTCAACATCTATATCTACATCTACATCTACATGGATACTCCGCAAATCACACTTAAGTGCCTGGCAGAGGGTTCATCAAACCACCATCACAAGAATTCTGTGCTATTGCAATCTCTAATAACGCGTGGAAGAAACGAACACCTCTATCTTTCCGTGCGAGCTCTGAATTCCATTGTTTTATAATGATATCGTTTCCCTCTAAGTAGGTCAGCATCATCAAATTATTTTCGCATTCCGAGGAGAAAGTTGGTGATCGAAATTTCGTGAGAAGGTTCTGCCCAACGAAAAGCGCCTTTGTTTTAATGATGTTCACCCCATATCCTGTATAATGTCCGTAACACTTTCTCCACTATTTTGCGATTGTTGTGGATTGGCATGAGAGCCACCCCACTAATGGTAGAGGAAGCCGAAAGGCACGCGTTTAAGCTCACGCAGGCTGGCGTGAGGTCTGGAACAGGACAAGGAAATCAGAACCCAGAAAAACGGACGCAGATGGTGGAATACTTAACTTTAATCCATTAGTGTTGAACGTAGCTCTTGTCTGTACATTCTTTACAATATCAATAGCAACTGATAATGGCGCCTTGCTAGGTCGTAGCAAATGACGTAGCTGAAAGCTATGCTAACTATCGTCTCGGCAAATGAGGACGTATTTTGTCACTGCACCATCGCTAGCAAAGTCGGTTGTACAACTGGGGCGACTGCTAGGAAATCTCTCTAGACCTGCCGTGTGGCGGCGCTTAGTCTGCAATCACTGATAGTGGCATTTTCTAATTCTGCCAATAAAACGCAGTCTATGGTTTGCCTACCCTACAACGTTTTGTGTGTGTGTTCCTTCCAATTTAAGTTGTTCGCAATTCTAGGTATTTAGTTGAATTACGGCCTTTGGATTTGACTGATTTATCGTGTAACCCAAGTTCAACGGATTCCTGTTAGCACTCATGTGGATGTCCTTACACTTTTCGTTATTTAGGGTCAATTGCCAATTTTCGCACGTTACAGATATCTTTTCCACATCGCATTGCAATATGTTTTGATCTCCTGATGACTTTACCAGCCGACGGCATCATCTGCAAACCAGCTTTCTTATACGCCTTTGTCTTGGCCTCCTGTACTCAACTGAAAATATCTGCGCGGAATTGCGAATGTCAACAACGTGCGCTGTGTGTTTCGGTTTGGAAACGAACTACTTCCAGTCGCTCATGCTATTCGCTGTTGGCAATGCCCACTTTGCCCTCTGACCAGCTGTCAGCACTGCTGGCTTTCTGGTTAGTGTTTGCTTTTTTGCCAGCGATAGTCGCGCAGGAACAGTGAGACAGCTTTCGCCTGATATCTTATCTACTTCTGTTGTCGACATGAGTTGCGCTAGCGATGTTGTGCTGCGAAGAGAAAGTAATGTTGCTGGTAGAAGAATATAAATATCGTAAGTGATTCTGAGATCCAAGAGGCCACAGCACGAATGCCGAAGGAAGAGATACGTGAAATAATATGTCTAGTACACACATTACAATAAAAAATATATGAAAGACCTGATCGCTCTAGTTGCTTACGTTGAACGTAGCTGTAATTACACGGCTATTGTATCACTGTGATGCTAGTGATATTTTTTTAGCATACATAAAAATTGGGCCGGTACTAGTAGGATTCGCACGGTGAGGGCTTAGTAGAAACTTCATTATGTATATAGACAGTTCATCCAGCCCCGAAATCGACGACCTAGACGATTTTCCCCTGCTTCGCAAGGTGCGACATAGTCGCGAATTAAACAGTGACTCGAGTGTAGAATGAATTTCCTTTACTACACGTCTGTGGTCACAAATTTTTTTGTCGTCAGGCTACCGGTTTCGGTCTATAATGACCATTTTCAGATCTGTTTTACATTAGGACATGTTTTCACACAAAAAAACATCTGAAGATGGTCATTATAGACCGAAACCGGTAGTCTGATGACGAAAAATTTGGGACCGTAGACGTGCAGTAAACAAGTTACTTTTCCTTGTATTCGACATTGATACTGGAAAGATGTCGGTCTCACGGCTTCCAAAACTTTCGAGATTCTTTTGATTTCAAGTTCACGTCGGATAACACATAACAAAAGGTTTATTTTTTTTTTGCATGTGATATAATTACAATTTTCGAATTTTTTCTTTTTACTTGGACTGCGATACGTTGTTTGTCGTCAAATATTATGATTCTACGTAAATGGCGAGTACCATACAGGTCTTGATGAATGATTTTGCTGCGACTATCAAAATGTATGAAATAAACGGCCGTATAATTTGACTGCATTACCTCATAAGATTAAATATTTTGCACCGCGAAGAAGCCGTGGACCTTAGCATGTGACACAAATCTCAACTTGGTACATCAACGCCTTCTTGAGAAAATGGAGTCTTACAAGACGGACGGAAAAATTGTCAGTCGGATAACAAACGACCAGAAAAAAATTTTCTGTATGTTTTTGTGGTGTCACCGGCAGACACCACACTTGCTAGGTGGTAGCCTTTAAATCGGCCGCGGTCCGTTAGTATACGTCGGACCCTCGTGTCGCCACTATCAGTGATTGGAGACCGAGCGCCGCCACACGGCAGGTCTAGTCTAGAGAGACTCCCTAGCACTCGCCCCAGTTGTACAGCCGACTTTGCTAGCGATTGTTCACTGTCTACATACGCTCTCATTTGCAGAGACGACAGTTTAGCATAGCCTTCAGCTACATTTGCTACGACCTAGCAAGGCGCCATATTCAGTTACTATAATTACTTCAAGAATGTATTCCGAACGGATAATATTGTGAATCATGTACCGCCAAGAGCGACGTTCATCATTAATGGATTAAAGTTAAGTATCAAACTAATTACGTCCGCTTTCTGAATTCTCATTCCTTGTCATGTTCCAGACCTAACGTCAGTATAGTTCTTCCCTTCTCAAGCTAGCCTGCTTGAGCTAAAACGCGTGCATTTCGGTCTCCACTCGTAACACGGTGTTGGCTCTTCTGCTAACACAAAAGTTTTAGTTATTAATTAACAATTTTTGAAATTTTTTTATTTAGTTTAACTGTGAAACCTGTTCTCTTGCCGAATTTCATGACTTCGTCAACGGTAAGAACCGTGTAGCTTTTCATGAGTGAGTTTGCGAGTATCAAAATATGTGACATGAATGGCCGTGTATTTTGATTACATTGAGTTAGGAGCTGCAAGGAACTGTAGAGGTAAATACACTCCTGGAAATGGAAAAAAGAACACATTGACACCGGTGTGTCAGACCCACCATACTTGCTCCGGACACTGCGAGAGGGCTGTACAAGCAATGATCACACGCACGGCACAGCGGACACACCAGGAACCGCGGTGTTGGCCGTCGAATGGCGCTAGCTGCGCAGCATTTGTGCACCGACGCCGTCAGTGTCAGCCAGTCTGCCGTGGCATACGGAGCTCCATCGCAGTCTTTAAAACTGGTAGCATGCCGCGACAGCGTGAACGTGAACCGTATGCGCAGTTGACGGACTTTGAGCGAGGGCGTATAGTGGGCATGCGGGAGGCCGGGTGGACGTACCGCCGAATTGCTCAACACGTGGGGCGTGAGGTCTCCACAGTACATCGATGTTGTCGCCAGTGGTCGGCGGAAGGTGCACGTGCCCGTCGACCTGGGACCGGACCGCAGCGACGCACGGATGCACGCCAAGACCGTAGGATCCTACGCAGTGCCGTAGGGGACCGCACCGCCACTTCCCAGCAAATTAGGGACACTGTTGCTCCTGGGGTATCGGCGAGGACCATTCGCAACCGTCTCCATGAAGCTGGGCTACGGTCCCGCACACCGTTAGGCCGTCTTCCGCTCACGCCCCAACATCGTGCAGCCCGCCTCCAGTGGTGTCGCGACAGGCGTGAATGGAAGGACGAATGGAGACGTGTCGTCTTCAGCGATGAGAGTCGCTTCTGCCTTGGTGCCAATGATGGTCGTATGCGTGTTTGGCGCCGTGCAGGTGAGCGCCACAATCAGGACTGCATACGACCGAGGCACACAGGGCCAACACCCGGCATCATGGTGTGGGGAGCGATCTCCTACACTGGCCGTACACCACTGGTGATCGTCGAGGGGACACTGAATAGTGCACGGTACATCCAAACCGTCGTCGAACCCATCGTTCTACCATTCCTAGACCGGCAAGGGAACTTGCTGTTCCAACAGGACAATGCACGTCCGCATGTATCCCGTGCCACCCAACGTGCTCTAGAAGGTGTAAGTCAACTACCCTGGCCAGCAAGATCTCCGGATCTGTCCCCCATTGAGCATGTTTCGGACTGGATGAAGCGTCGTCTCACGCGGTCTGCACGTCCAGCACGAACGCTGGTCCAACTGAGGCGCCAGGTGGAAATGGCATGGCAAGCCGTTCCACAGGACTACATCCAGCATCTCTACGATCGTCTCCATGGGAGAATAGCAGCCTGCATTGCTGCGAAAGGTGGATATACACTGTACTAGTGCCGACATTGTGCATGCTCTGTTGCCTGTGTCTATGTGCCTGTGGTTCTGTCAGTGTGATCATGTGATGTATCTGACCCCAGGAATGTGTCAATAAAGTTTCTCCTTCCTGGGACAATGAATTCACGGTGTTCTTATTTCAATTTCCAGGAGTGTATAATAACTTTCAACTTGCTACAACTACCCATTCTCGATAAGCAGGGTTTTCAACAATCGGACAGACAGACAAAAAAACAACAAGGGTGCCTTTTCTAACGATTGACGCACGCAACGCTAAATATAGTTAACACCAGATTATGCCGTCTGTCCTCTAATAAACCATACAGCAGATTTTATGAAGTAGCCGATGTGAGAGGTCATATGTACTGTATCCCATATTCATTACTCTTATTTCGTTGACATATTATTTCGTGGTCAATAACACTCTTCCGGATTTGAGGCCGCATTGCCAACTATAAAATTCCGACGTTTCGGCGACTATTGTAAGACGCCTTCCTAAGGGTGTATTGCTAACTGCTGAACAAGCACTAGTTCTGTTATTTATATACCATGGATTCCTGTCATTGGATATGAGGGTGAAGGGGAAAGGTAATAGGTATTCTTTTATTGGGCTTTGCATTGCGTGTTGTCATTGGCGGAAATAGGCGTCTTCCATTGGAGTTTCCTTCATTGCTTGCCATCGGTGGAAATCGGCGATTACGAAACTAAGAGGCGACTGCAGCGTAGAGTTGTTTACTGCCTAGTATCGGCTAGGCAGTTACTTCTTACTCACCTTCATATCTAATGATAGCACTCCTGCATACACTACGGGCCATTAAAATTGTTACACCACGAAGATGACGTGCTACAGACGCGAAATTTAACCGACAGGAAGAAGATGCTGTGACATGCAAATGTTTAGCTTTTCAGAGCATTCACACAAGGTTGGCGGCGGTGGCGACATGAGGAAAGTTTCCAACCGAAGTCTCATACACAAACAGCAGTTGACCGGCGTTGCCTGGTAAAACGTTGTTGTGATGCCTCGTGTATGGAGGAGAAATGCGTACCATCACGTTTCCGACTTTGATAAAGGTCGGATTGTAGCCTATCGCGATCGAGATCCAATGACTGTTGGCAGAATATGCAATGGGTGGGTTCAGGAGGGTAATACGGAACGCTGGGCTAGATCCTAACGGCCTCGTATCACTAGCAGTCGAGATGACAGGCATCTTATCTGCATGGCTGTAACGGATCGTGCAGCCACGTCTCGATCCCTGAGTCAACAGATGGGGACGTTTGCAAGACAACAACCATCTGCTCGAACAGTTCGACGTAGTTTGCTGCAGCACGGACTATCAGCTCGGAGACCACGGCTGCCGTTACCCTTGACGCTGCATCACAGACAGAAGCGCCTGCGATGGTGTACTCAACGACGAACCTGGGTGCACGAATGGCAAAATGTCATTTTTTCGGATGAATCCAGGTTCTGTTTACAGCATTATGATTGTGGCATCCGTGTTTGGCGACATCGCGGTGAACGCACCTTGGAAGCGTGTATTCGTCATCGCCATACTGGTGTATCACCCGGTGTGATGGTATGGGGTGCCATTGCTTACACGTCTCGGTCACCTCTTGTTCGCATTGACGGCAATTTGCACAGTGGACGTTACATTTCAGATGTGTTACGAGCCGTGGCTCTACCCTTCATTCGATCCCTGCGAAACCCTACATTTCAGCAGGATAATGCACGATCGCATATTGCACGTCCTCTACGGGCTTTTCTGCATGCAGAAAATGTTCGACTGCTGGTCTGACCAGCACATTCTCCAGATCTCTCACCAATTGAAAACTACGGTCAATGGTGGCCGTGCAACTGGCTCGTCACCATACGCCAGTCACTACTGTTGATGAACTGTGGTATAGTGTTGAAGCTGCATGGGCAGCTGTACCTGTACACGCCATCCATGCTGTGTTTGACTCAATGCCCAGGCGTATGAAGGCCGTTATTACGGCCAGAGGTGGTTGGTCTGGGAACTTATTTCTCAGGATCTATGCACCCAACCGGCGTGTAAATGTAATCACATGTCAGTTCTAGTATAATATATTTGTCCAATGAATACCCGTTTATCATCTGCATTTCTTCTTGGTGTAGCAATTTTAATGGCCAGTAGTGTAGTATATAAGTGACAGAACTAGTGCTCAATCAGCAGTTAGCAATACACCCTGAGGAAGACGTTTTGCAATAGCCGCCGAAACGTCGGAATGTTATAGTTGACAATGCGGCCTCCCCCCCCCCCTGCGGGTCCGGGGGTTAGAATAGGCCCGAGGTATTCCTGCCTGTCGTATGAGGCGACTAAAAGGAGTCCATCCCCCTCACGGGGGTAGTTAGCGCCTGCGTCCGGAGACGGACGGTTCCACGACCTATAATTGTGGTCTTTTTGGATTTTCACTTCTCGTTTCTTCCTTCCTTTTGTTGGTTCCTCTCTTTGCTCTTCTCCACCTCACTGTCTTCCTTACTATTTCCCTTGACTTCTCCTTGCCTTCTCATTGCCTTCTCATTGCCTTCTCATTGCCTTCTTCTCCTTGCCTTCTCATTGCCTTCTTCTCCTTGCCTTCTCATTGCCTTCTTCTCCTTGCCTTCTCATTGCCTTTTTCTCCTTGCCTTCTCATTGCCTTTTTCTCCTTGCCTTCTCATTGCCTTTGCTTTCTCCTTGCCTTCTCATTGCCTTTGCTTTCTCATTGCCTTCTCATTGCCTTTGCTTTCTCATTGCCTTCTCATTGCCTTCTCATTGCCTTTGCTTTCTCATTGCCTTCTTCTCCTTGCCTTCTCTGGTCTCCGCCTCGGCGTTTGAGACAGTCTGTCCTCTTTCTCCCTCTCTCTCTTCTTTTTCCTCTTCTTCCTTCCTCCCTGTGCGTGCCTGAAGGCCGACCCACGCGTTCGCACGCGTAGCCGGTGACGGGGTAACGCGTAAGTCCCCGCCCTGGGTAGACATGTAAGGCACGCGCGTACCCCCTGGTAAAGCCCAGGCCCGGGGAGGGGTGATTGCCTGAGCTGATACCTTCTGACCATGCCGATTGGTCCCTCCGTCTGTTTCTCGGGAGGTGTGACCTGAGGTGTAAACATTCACCTAAGGCGGGAGTGCCCTCTGAGAGGGTCCCCACAAGGAAGGAGCGCGCCATCGGAGACGCTGGCAATCATGGGGGATTCCTCCGCAATGGATTCTACTCCATCTCTTTCGACTTCGACCCAAAAACGGAAACGTGACCAGCCAACAGTGACAAAAGTACTACCGCCTGCCCCACAGTTCCTCGTAGTTTCTCGATCTGAGGACGGAAAGGATTTTTCCTCTGTCAACCCTTTCGTTATTCAGAAGGGCGTAGATGCCATAGCCGGATCTGTCAAATCTTGTACCAGGTTGCGTAACGGCACCTTATTACTAGAAACTGAGAGTGCCTTTCAGGCACAAAAACTGCTTCGGGCCACCCTCCTGTACACGTTCCCTGTCCGGGTGGAGGCCCACCGAACTTTGAATTCGTCTCGTGGTGTAGTCTATACTAGCTGCCTCGACGGATTGACTGACGAGGAGCTTCAATCATTCCTCGCTCAGCAGGACGTGACGGCTGTCCATAGGGTCATGAAAAAGGTCAACAATGACCTCGTACTGACCCGGACAATTTTCTTGACCCTCGATAGTGTTAAGCTGCCATCGCGCATCAAGGCGGGCTACGAGGTTATTTCTGTTCGCCCCTATGTCCCGACACCTACGCGCTGCTACCAGTGTCAGCGTTTCAATCACACTCGACAGTCTTGTTCCAATGCGGCTAAATGTGTCACTTGTGGCAGGGATGCCCATGAGGGTGACTGTCCACCTCCGTCTCCTCGTTGTGTGAACTGTCAGGGTGACCATGCCGCATCCTCCCGCGACTGTCCTGTCTATAAGGAAGAACGCTGTATCCAAGAAATTCGGGTCAAAGAGAAAGTGTCCACCTCGGCTGCTCGCAAGCTGTTGGCTAGTAGGAAGCCCACGCTGCTCCCAGCGGGGAAATACAGTACTGTCCTCGCCTCTCCTCGGACTACCCGGGAGGTAGCAACCCAGACATGCGATCTGACCTTCAGCACCACGGTCGTCCGTTCGGCCAGTGCTAAGATCGCGCGGTCGACGTCTCCTCTTCCTCCCATCACCCCACAGACACGAGCACCTTCCTCAGCTTCTGCTAAGACGACGACATCGAAGTCAGATGTACGGGGCTTCAAGAAGGAACCATCCCGTGCCGACTTCCTCCGTACCTCGACCTCCCAGCCTTCGACCGGTACTTCCACTACACGTCCTTCCAAAAAGGCGCATAGGAAGCACAGTTCTCCTTCTCCGCCACGGCGCTTTTCTTCTCCTGCGCCACCCAGCGGTTGCCGCCCCAGGCCGTCATCCGTTTCGCCTGGCCGCACCGCTGGTAGCCGTACATCTGGCCGTTCACTGGCGGAGGAAGCTCCCCCTCTCGGCCATCCTCCCGAGATGGCCGATGACCCTATAGACCCAATGGACGATGACTGTCCGCCTACTGATAGCGGCGGCAGTGCTCGCTCGAAGCCAGGCCCTAAGCGGCCTTCGAGGTGACCACTTCTCTCATCTTCCTTTTCTTACGATGGCACTTATTCACTGGAATATTCGCAGCATTCGCTCCAACCGAGAGGACTTGAAGTTGCTGCTCCGCTTGCACCGTCCGCTCGTCGTAGCCCTCCAGGAAACGAAGCTACGCCCATGCGATCAAATTGCCTTGGCACACTACACCTCTGTGCGTTTTGACCTACCCCCTGTGGTAGGTATCCCAGCTCATGGAGGGGTTATGTTGCTGGTCCGGGATGATATTTACTACGATCCCATCACGTTGCACACCGGCCTGCAGGCAGTAGCCATCCGCATTACTCTCCCCACTTTTACGTTTTCCTTTTGTACCGTTTACACTCCATCGTCATCTGCCGTTACCAGGGCAGACGTGATGAAACTTATTGCTCAGCTACCTGCACCATTTTTGTTAACTGGAGACTTCAATGCCCACCATCCCCTTTGGGGCTCTCCAGCATCCTGCCCGAGGGGCTCCTTGTTAGCAGACCTTTTCAACCAGCTCGATCTTGTCTGCCTCAATACTGGCGCCCCTACTTTTCTTTCGGACACATCTCATACCTATTCCCATTTAGACCTCTCTATATGTACTCCACAACTTGCACGCCGGTTTGAGTGGTATGCACTTTCTGATACATATTCGAGCGACCACTTCCCGTGTGTTATCCATCTCCTGCAGCATACCCCCTCTCCGTGCTTCTCTAATTGGACCATCTCCAAGGCCGACTGGGGGCTCTTCTCTTCCAGGGCGACCTTTCAGGATCAAACCTTTACAAGCTGCGATCGTCAGGTCGCACACCTCACGGAAGTCATTCTCGCTGCTGCTGAATATTCCATCTCTCACCCTCCTTCTTCTCCACGTCGCGTACCGGTCCCCTGGTGGACCGCAGCATGTAGAGACGCTTTACGTGCTCGTCGACGTGCTTTACGCACATTTAAACGCCACCCTACAGTGGCGAATTGTATCAATTATAAACGATTACGTGCTCAGTGTCGTCGTATTATCAAAGAAAGCAAGAAAGCCAGCTGGGCTGCTTTCACAAGCACCTTCAACAGTTTTACTCCTTCTTCTGTTGTCTGGGGTAGCCTGCGCCGGCTATCTGGCACTAAGGTCCACTCACCAGTTTCTGGCTTGAAGGTCGCGAATGACGTCCTTGTGGCCCCTGAGGCTGTCTCCAATGCCTTCGGCCGCTTTTTCGCAGAGGTTTCGAGCTCCGCTCATTACCACCCTGCCTTCCTCCCCCGCAAACAGGCAGAGGAGGCTAGGCCACCTAACTTCCGCTCCTCGAATCGTGAAAGTTATAATGCCCCATTCACCATGCGGGAACTCGAAAACGCACTTGGCCGATCACGGTCCTCTGCTCCAGGGCCAGATTCTATTCATATTCAGATGCTGAAGAACCTTTCTCCTGCGGGTAAAGGTTTTCTTCTTCGTACATACAATCGCATCTGGATTGAGGGACATGTTCCCGCATGCTGGCGCGAGTCTATTGTTGTCCCGATTCCTAAGCCGGGGAAGGACAAGCACTTGCCTTCCAGTTATCGACCTATCTCACTTACCAGCTGTGTCTGTAAAGTGATGGAGCGAATGGTTAACTCTCGATTGGTTTGGCTGCTCGAGTCTCGACGCCTACTTACCAATGTACAATGTGGATTTCGTAGGCGCCGCTCTGCTGTTGACCATCTGGTTACCTTGTCGTCCTTCATTATGAATAACTTCTTGCGGAAGCGCCCGACCGCGGCTGTGTTCTTTGATTTGGAGAAGGCTTACGACACCTGTTGGAAGGCGGGCATTCTCCGCACCATGCATACATGGGGCCTTCGCGGTCGCCTCCCTCTTTTTATTCGTTCCTTTTTAATGGATCGACAGTTCAGGGTACGTGTGGGTTCTGTCCTGTCCGACACCTTTCGCCAGGAGAATGGGGTGCCACAGGGCTCCGTTTTGAGCGTCGCTCTCTTCGCCATCGCGATCAATCCAATAATGGATTGCCTCCCAGCTGATGTATCAGGCTCCCTTTTCGTGGACGAATTTACCATCTATTGCAGCGCCCAGTGTACACGTGTCCTGGAGCGCTGTCTTCAGCGTTCTCTTGACCGTCTTTACTCCTGGAGTGTCGCCAATGGCTTCCGTTTTTCTGCCGAGAAGACGGTCTGTATTAACTTCTGGCGCTACAAAGAGTTTCTCCCACCGTCCTTACGACTCGGTCCCGTTGCTCTCCCAATCGTGGAGACAACCAAATTTTTAGGCCTTACATTTGACAGGAAACTTAGCTGGTCTCCACATGTGTCATATTTGGCCGCCCGTTGTACCCGTTCTCTAAATGTCCTCCGTGTTCTCAGTGGTCTGTCGTGGGGAGCGGATCGAACCGTCCTACTTCGTCTATATCGGTCGATCGTCCGCTCCAAGCTGGATTATGGGAGCTTCGTATACTCCTCTGCACGGCCATCCATCTTACGCCGCCTCAACTCCATACAACATCGGGGTTTACGACTTGCGATCGGAGCATTTTATACCAGTCCCGTAGAGAGTCTTCATGCTGACACTGGCGAATTGCCACTCACCTACCGGCGCGATATACTGCTTTGTCGGTATGCCTGTCGGCTACTGTCAATGCCCGACCATCCGTCTTATCGTTCCTTTTTTGACGACTCTCTTGACCGTCAATACGGGTTGTATGTCTCTGCCCTGCTACCCCCTGGAGTTCGCTTTCGTCGCCTCCTTCAACACCTTAATTTTTCACTCCCTGCAACCTTTCGAGTGGGCGAGAGCCGCACGCCACCTTGGCTCCAGGCTCAGGTCCGCGTTCACCTTGACCTCAGCTCGCTCCCAAAAGAGGTCACCCCCGGTTCGGTCTACCACTCCCGTTTTTTGGAACTTCGTTCGAAGTTCATCGACATGACTTTCATTTATACAGATGGCTCTAAGACCAATGACGGGGTTGGGTGTTCCTTTATTGTCGGGGCACAAAGTTTCAAATACCGGCTCCATGGCCATTGTTCGGTCTTCACAGCTGAGCTCTTTGCCCTCTACCAGGCTGTTCTTTACATCTGCCGCCACCGACATTCTGCTTATGTCATCTGCTCAGATTCCCTGAGCGCCATCCAGAGCCTCAGTGATCCGTACCCGGTTCACCCTTTCGTACACCGGATCCAACGCTCTCTTCAGCGGCTGGTGGACGTCGGTTCTCCAGTTAGCTTTATGTGGGTTCCTGGCCATGTCGGTATCCCTGGGAACGAAGCTGCAGATGCCGCGGCCAAGGCTGCGGTCCTCCAGCCTCGGACAGCTTCTTGTTGCGTCCCTTCGTCCGATTTTAGCAGGGTGATTTGTCGGCGCATCTTATCTCTGTGGCATGCCGATTGGGCTGCACTTACCGACAACAAGCTTCGGGCCCTAAAACCTCTTCCCGTGGCTTGGACGTCCTCCTCACGCCCTTCTCGGCGGGAGGAGGTCGTTTTAGCCCGGTTAAGAATTGGACACTGCCGGTTCAGCCATTTTAGCGGATGACCCGCGAGCAGCTGCTCGTGTTCTTCGTTTTATCAATTTGACAAACCTCGCTAAGGACATTTGATGATGCTGTTTTTTAATCCTATGCCTGTCAGTCTGTCTTTTATCGTGTTTTCCCTTTTAGTTGTTGTGGTCAACTTGTGCCTCGCGGTGCATTCTTAGAGTAGTCAGGGCGCTAATGACCATTGAAGTTGTGCGCCCTAAAACCACAAAAAAAAAAAAATGCGGCCTCAAACCCAGAAGAATTATGTTGACTGTGACAACGGCCGCGGAAGGCTACGTTTCAGAAATGGGTCTAAGCACTGTGGAACTTTACATCTGAGGTTATCAGTCCCCTAGACTTAGAACTACTTAAACATAACTAACATAAGGACATCACACACATCAATGCCCGAGGTAGGATTCGAACCTGCGACAGTAGCAGCAGCGCGGTCCCGTACTGAATCGCCTAGAACCGCTCGGCCACAGCGGCCGGCGGCTACGTTTGTATTAATATATTATTTCGTATACGTAAATAATAAAATCCTTAAGCGCTTCTCATATGTCGCTGCAGACATCAGATACTGTCTGAGATATAACAGCTACTGAAGTGTGAGACCATGACTAGCGTAAATATCTGCAGTTGCCAAAAAACAGGTGTAAATGGTATCGCTTCTTCAACGTATGTTGGTCGTCGGTAATAGTGCCATGTAACTAAACACTGAGTCAAGCCCCAAAAATCTCATTTAGAGGGTATCAAAAAAATGTATGTATTAGCTATACAAAATGAGTATAATAGTTGGGCATCGCAACACAAACCCAAACGCTATACAGGTTTCATGTTAAATATGTGGTTTTATTCTACATTATTACGTTTAAGAACAAAAGATACAGAATTTGAAGGAAATCAAACATTCTGTATGCAATGGCTTTAATATAAACAGCGATACACGTGCCATCAAATCCATTTTCATTCGTTTCATACGGTTCTCGTAAAACCACATATTCTCCTTTTTTTACGAATGGAATCGCACTAGCTAAATCCCTTCCCCTTTCTTTAGACAACCTAGGTTCACATTGTAGTGTTTCCGGCTGCACCTGTTGAACATCAGAAGGTTTCACTTTCCTCTTCAAAATGCTGCTCTTCAACTACATTCAGAGTAGACCGAACAGTCAGTCTGATCCACTGTGCTTCTGAAATACACACGGTGGTAAAATACAAATTTTTTCGGCAGCCGACTTAAAGTCGTAAAAATCTCCTTCTTATGTAAGAGTTACTATGAATGGTGTTGTGGGCATAGATTCAGTGATGAGGCTAGCTAAATCTTTCGGAACTTCGCATACAGTTATCGTCTTTCATTTCTCAGTTTGAGCAAACTCATGATCGTAAGACATAAAAGAGCGCTCTTTCTCCAAAAACTTCTATTTTATTTCCGTCAAGTAACCCTTTCGTGTTGGATAGTTAATTATAGCTTTCTCAATCAGAACAACGATTTTTGTCGATAATAAATACGTTTCAGCAATAAATTAAACGCATTAAAATATTTTATCGTTACCTACGTTGATTCTAAGCTTCATAATAAATTTTAAAATGGCAGCGAAGACGTACCTGGCGCTTGGGAACCTCTTTTGCTTTTGTCTTTTCGAGTATATTCCTTTCCTCCACTGCCTACATTCTTCATTTCACTTTGAACACTACCATCACCTCTCTTCCTCCATTTTGGTGCAGTTCCCCTTTTCATTTTGGAATGCTGTGTATCATTTACATGCAATAAATACTTCAGCAGTTCACGCGAGTACACGCCAAGGTACTAACAGAGTTTGCGCACGAGTCGTTATTTGAACATCGATGTTGGTCTCAGACACGAGCGCAGCCTTGAGACAGCTGAAGACGCTGTTTCCCGCACGTCTAGCGCTTGTGTCAGAACATACGTTAGCGTTTACAGCCGAATGTCACCAATAACTCAAATTTTCCTGTTTTGGCGTTTGACTCGTTACTTCCTCACATGCGGCAATTAATAATCTGCTCTTAAATTTTCTCCTCTGTTGACGTATGTGCAAGTGTTTGGACTAGCGCTAAGGTTAAGCTAGAAGCAGAAATTCAGTGTGAAGCGCACTACCTCCTCGCATTTCACGTTTACAAACACGGTGGGACACCTATATGTTTCTTTTTCAACGCCATATTGCTTCCTCCGTCAAAAACTGTTTGCTCGCCACGTAGAATAATTCTATCTGAATATCAGAATTTTGTTTCGTGTCTTTTCGTATACAGGCAGTTTGTTTTAATTTGGAACAGCTAAATACGTCGAAAAATAACCAGCGTATGAAAAACAAGTTGCAGTTGAAAATTTACAGTTTTCAAGGGGGAAATCTGTCAGTACTAAACCTGGCCACCCCGTAACCCCACACCCCAACCAACGGAACGGGGGGGGGGGGGGGTAAAATTTTTATTTCCAACTGAAAAACATACTATTTAGGGTCAGTATCTCAAAATGGTAAGAGGGGAACCCTCATAGGATTATTTTGTTGTCCGTCTGTGTGTCCGACTGTTAAAAACCGTTTTTATTAGCAACTGACCGATGTATCAAGCTGAAACCCGTGTCACATGCCAGGGCATACGGTTCCTAGGCGGTGTAAAAAATTGAAACTTTTAAGTCAAAGATTCCGGCATTTATGTAGCACATATTGATACTCGTACATACACTCACCAAAACCTACAGTTTTTGGCAAGAAATAAAGTTTCACAACGCAAGTAAAGGGAAAAAATTCGAAAACTGTTAATATGTGATTACCTCGCACGATATCATACTTTTTTTTCATTTGTTATCCGACTGTCTGTTTGTCCGTCCGTGTGTTAAAACATCTTTTTCTCAGGGACGGGTAGCCGTATCAAGTTGAAATTTGTTACGTACTAAGGTCTATGGTTCCTTGGCGGTGTACTACACCAAAACTTCTATGTCGATGCAATCGAAAGATACGACCTTATAGACCACTTATTTCGATACTCGCTAACTCACCCGCGAAAACCTGTAGCGGACTTGTCCTTGACACAGAGGCATCACATTTGACAGGAATCTAGCTTTAACACTACAGGTAAAGGAAAAGATCCTAGATTGTTGCTTTGCAGTTATATTACCAAAAGAAAGACTTCTTTTGTCATTTGTCATTCAACTTCAAAGTTAAAATGAAATCATTCGCGAAAGTCTTGCAGTTCCCGAGACCGATATGGTGCCAGTATCAATGTTGGTAACAGGGAAAAATAACTGATATTCTGCATTCCCGGGTTGGATGAACTGTCTGTATGCGTAATTAAGTTTGTACTGAAGCCTCAGAACACTGGTCCTTCTCGCAACCCGACCAAATTTAAAATTAGTCAAGATAATTTATTACAGTTTTGGTTCAAATGGCTCTGAGCACTATGGGACTTAACTTCTGAGGTCATCAGTCCCCCTAGGACTTATAACTACTTAAACCTAACTAACCTAAGAACATCACACACATCCATGCCCGAGGCAGGATTCGAACCTGCGACCATAACAGACTGAAGCGCCTAGAACCTCTCGGCCACACGGGCCGGCTATTGCAGTTCTATTTCAAAAAAATACCTAGGATTTGCCAAAAATATTTTTCCCATTCGTAGCAGAAGGCACTGTAGCCGAAAAATTCAATAGCTCCAGTCTATCCAATCCAGAACCGACTTACGTGATTCAGCCGCGGCGAGTGCCGCTAGTTATGCTCCACTTGCGTCGCTGATATCGCCTCTCGCCTGGTCTTGCACCTCTGACTGTTCCTCCCGTGGTTTTTCTGCTTGGCATGTGGCCGGGGTCTTTCTCCGTCCGGCATTCAACGAGGCACCGTGTTTTGAAGGTAGCCCCTCGTCTCTATCCTCTGTGCCTGGCTCTGGCCGTCCTCGCCGATTTTCCGCACGCCGGCTGTACGATGCTGATCGGTCGACGCGATTGCGTGCGGAACGGTGGCGGATCCGTCACCCCATGCTGGACATCTTCTCATCGCGTAACTGGAAGCATGAAGTTACGTATGATTCATATTCTGCTGTTAATCTGTGAAAATTTGTGGAACTTATGGTGGCATGTTGTATCTACCGGAGATCAGTTAAGGACGGCTCTAAATAAGAGAGTGTTATACGAAACTTACGAGATCTAAGGCTTCGAAGTGTTGTGTCAGCGGAGCGGCGTCTAATTATTTCGGCGAATGCAAAAGGGAATAGAGTTTTACTGCTTATTTTAAAGTTTTAAAGGTTCCTTGCAGTGTTAATTTGATGTAGTATGTTAATTAGTGTGCTCTTCGCCAACTATCAAGCATTCAATTCGCTGTTACCTCTGACAAACCTTTATATATTATGTTCTTTATGTTATTAAAAAATGCATTAAAACTGTTTACCAATAAGAGTGTAACAATGAGAAGTCTTTGCTGTTAGATTCAGAAGCATCCGACCCACCTTACATTTGAAGGCGCCGGCCGGGGTGGCCGAGCGGTTCAAGGCGCTACAGTCTGGAACCACGCTACCGCTACGGTCGCAGGTTCTAATCCTGCCTCGGGCATGGATGTGTGTGATGTCCTTAGGTTAGTTAGGTTTAAGTAGTTCTAAGTTCTAGGGGAAAAATGGTTCAAATGGCTCTGAGCACTATGGGACTTAACATCTATGGTCATCAGTCCCCTAGAACTTAGAACTACTTAAACCTAACTAACCTAAGGACATCACACAACATCCAGTCATCACGAGGCAGAGAAAATCCCTGACCCCGCCGGGAATCGAACCCGGGAACCCGGGCGCGGGAAGCGAGAACGCTACCGCATGACCACGAGCTGCGGAGTAAGTTCTAGGGGACTGATGACCTCAGAAGTTAAGTCCCATAGTCCTCAGAGCCATTTCAAGGCAGTGGGTTACTCTGTCCTGTTAATGAAATAAATAAATAAATTTTCGACCTGTTTTGGTTTTAGACTTTCTTTTAATATGAAGGGCAGAGCTCTTGTTAAGTCAGTGTAATTTTAATTGTCCTTTTATTCGGTAAATATCTCAGTTTGATTTTCACTGATGTTACAGATAGTCACGTAGTTAGTAAGCCTTGCATGGTCTTGAAAAGGCTGAATCACAAGTTGAATTTGTCTGCCGCGTGACTTATTTGCTGTTGTAGAAACGGTCTGGTATGTGGGGCAGATGATTAAAGTCAGTTGTTGTTGTTGTTGTTGTGGTCTTCAGAGACTGGTTTGATGCGGCTCTCCATTTTATATCCATTTCGACCATCATGAGTTATTTTGCTCCCCAAATAGAAAAACTCATTTACTACTTTAAGCGTCTCATTTCCTAATCTAATACCCTCACCATCACCCGATTTAATTCGACTATATTCCATTATACTCGTTTTGCTTTTGTTGATGTTCAAGTTATATCCTCCGTTTAAGACACTGTGCATTCCTTTCAGCTGCTCTTCCAGGTCCTTTGCTGTCTCTGACAGAATTACAATGTCACCGGCAAACCTGAAAGTTTTTATTTCTTCTCCATGGATTTTAATTCTTACTCCGAATTTTTCTTTTGTTTCCTTCACTGTTTGCCCAATATACAGATTGAATAACATCGGGGATAGGCTACAACCCTGTCTCATTCCCTTCCCAACCACTGCTTCCCTTTCATGCCCCTCGACTCTTATAATTGCCATCTAGTTTCTGTAGAAATTGTAAATGGCCTTTCGCTCCTCTATTTTACCCCTGCCACCTTTAGAATTTGAAAGAGAGTATTCCAGTCAACATTGTCAAAAGCTTTCTCTAAGTCTACAAATGCTAGAAACGTAGGTTTGCCTTTCCTTAATCTTTCTTCTAAGATAAGTCGTAGGGTCAGTATAGCCTCACGTGTTCCAACTTTTCTAAGGTCATCAGTCCCTAAGCTTACACACTACTTAACATAAATTATCCTAAGGACAAACACACACACCCATGCCCAAAAGAGGACTCGAACCTCCGCCGGGATCAGCCGCACAGTCCATGACTACAGCACCCTAGACCGCTCGGCTAATCCCGTGCGGCATCAGCCTCTATCGAGCTGTAGATCACGCGACAGTCATGTTGCTATCCCTTTGCTTCCCGAGTCCTGGAATCTCGCTAACTAGAGTAGAATTGTCTCCAGTGATAAGTCCTGCTTCGAACTGAGCCCCAGTCACCAGAGAAGACATGTCTGAAGACGCGCCTTACAGCGTTCGGATCCCAACCCGACTGTCGCCCAACATATGGCCCAACATTCAAGAGTGATGGTCTGGGGTGCCATTTCATTTCATAGCAGGACCCCGTTGGTCGTCATCTGCGGCACCCTTACAGCCCAGCGGTACGTCGACAATGTTCTAGGTCCCATTTTGTTGGCCTTCATGGCAAGCCATACTGAGCTTACTTTCAGCAAGGTAGTGCCCGCCCAGACACGACTGCAGTTTCTGCTGCTACTCTTTGTGGCTACCAAACCTTGCTTTGGCCAGTGCTGGAAGGCATTGACAGAATGAATCCTGCAGGACTGTCCATAAATCCGTAAGAGTAAGACGGAGTGGAGATCTCTTGTAAACAGAAATTTGCAAGCCATCCCAGATATGCTCAATAATGTTCATATCTGACGAGTTTGGTGGCCAGCGGAAGTGTTTAAAGTCAGAAGAGTGTTCCGGAGCCATTCTGTAGCAATCCTCGACGTGTGGGGTGTCGCATTGTCATGCTGGAAACCTCCAAATCCGTTGGAATGCACAATGGACATGAATGGATGCAGTTGATCAGACATGATGCTTAGTACGTGTCACCTGTCAGTCGTATCTAGACATATCAGACATACCAGGGATTCCACATCACTCCAACTGCATACGCCCCACACCATTACAGAGCCTCCACCAGCTTAAACAGTCCCCTGCTGACATGCATGGTCCATGGATTCATGATGTCTCCATATCCGTACACGTCCATCCGCTAGATATAATTTGAAACGAGCCTCTTCCGACCAGGCAACATGTTTCCAGTTATCAGCAGTTCAATATCGGCGTTGACGGGCCCAGGCGAGGCGTAAAGCTTTGTGTCGGGCAGTCATCAAGGGTACAAGAGTGGGCCTTCGGCTGTGAGAGCCCATATCGATGATGGTTCGTTGAATGGTTCGCACGCTGACACTTGTTGATGGCCCAGTATGGAAATCAAATGGCTCTAAGCACTATGGGACTTAATATCTGAGGGCATCAGGCCCCTAGACTTAGAACTACTTAAACCTTACTAACCTAAGGACATCACACATCCATGCCCGAGGCAGGAGTCAAACCTGCGACCGTAGCAGCAGCTCGGGTCCGGACTAAAGCGCCTAGAACCGCTCGGCCACATCGGCCAGCAAACAAGTGTCGTCAGCACAGAAATCTGACAACCACTCCTTATGGTTTCTTTTCTTTTCCTTTTACCAGTCCTACCATGTAGAGGCCCGTGACAAATGAGGAATATTCAAATATCGTTCGAACGTTCAAGCTGTTTTCTTCTTTTTCTTTTTTAATGTTATACCACAACAATTGCACTCTGTCTATAAAAAGCTTTGGTGGTAAATTCTGTGGGACCAAACAGCTGAGGTCCTCAGTCCCTAGGCTTGCACACTGTTTAATCTAACTTAACCTAACTTACGCTGAGGAACACACCCATGCCAGTGGGAGGACTCGAAACCCCGACAGGGCAGTCGCGCGGACCATGGCAAGGGCGCCTCAGACCACACAGCTACCCCGCCCGGTTAAGCTTTCTTACGATGCCAATGGCAGAGATGAATAGAGCAAAACAGCGAAACGACGGCAACTATGGCGTCTATATTTCTAATAGGCTAAAACGGTCGAAAGTTCAGTTGCTGGTTGCCTTACTTAAGGTTTTCAGGGGCAACACAATTTTATTTCATGGTATTTCATATAATTATTGACCGAATTAAAAATTTGTCATAGTGTATTGATTAAGAGGTAAAATCTTACGTTAAAAGTTTCGCACAATGTGTAGGCTCCGCGTTCTTGTGCAGACGCCCCAATAGGGACCGGCCGACCGCCGCGTCATCTTCTGGTAATGACGCCATTGAGATTTTGTAGGAAGAGGCCTTGAGGCAGCACAGAGCTGTCCCGGCCGTTGTCGGCGTTCGAGTCCTCACAGCCGGTCCTTCCTCCTCAGCTGCCACTCTGAGAGTACACCATGTTCCAGTCCCCCCGCACCACACAAGCAACGAACAATCCCTGGCAGTACTGGGAATCGAAGCCAGATCCTCCACATAGCAGGCAACTGAGGCAACTCTCTCAGGCAGGTCAATTTCGACTTTCAGTTTAATGACTACGCACAGAACACTGGCCGAATTTTCGTTTCCATTTCCACTGCGAAGGATCTGTCTGAAGGAACTCTTCAAAATGGTTCAAATGGCTCTGAGCACTATGGGACTTAACTGCTGAGGTCATCAGTCCCCTAGAACTTAGAACTACTTGAACCTAACTAACCTAAGGACATCACACACATCCATGCCCGATGCAGGATTCAAACCTGCGACCATAGCGGTCTCGCAGTTCCAAACTGTAGTACCTAGAACGGCTCGGCCACTCTGGCCGGCCGGACCTCTTGAATCAACTCCGGTAAAAAGGCACTCTTAGCCTATTCCAAACATGCTGTTCAGTCAAATTACTGTTACTTTCTGGGACTTCATCGAGTCACACTTGAAACCTTTTAATACCTTCGTCGATGGTTTTTGCCTCAAGATTCAAGGTGCTCTAAGTTTTCATTTTTGATCCCAAAGGCAGATAAAGAATGACAAGGCCGTAATAACAGGATACGAGTCCCAGATACGATTTTCCAGCTTCTTTAAGTCTATGAACCCTTTCACGATGGACAATCAGATATTTATAAACTGATAACCAAATACAATGTTTTGGCTTCAGAATGAACACACAAGCAGTCTGCGACATGAAAACCTTAAGAGAGATACAAAAATAAAAAATTGCGTTCTCTTCTCGGAGTCGTAAAGAAAATTCATCGCGTAATATCTCTTCAAGCAATAAACAGATTATGCCATCCACCTTGCATGACCGTTATCCCAAGACTTTGGAGAGACAGTCAACGATGTGGCACTTTGACAGTAGAGACCACAGTTAATTCTAAAACTTCAATAGGGCCCTCTTTAGCCTGCTGTTCTCTTAAAGTACCTCAACCCTCAAAGGAAATCGAGGATTCGAGACCTTCAGATTTGAGGAAAGTATTTCTTGACCTTTCAGTGCTGAATTCCATGGTTTTGAGATTTTTCCAAGATTGGTTTAATTTTATCTGTGTTTCTACAGCTCATGTCTTCCTCAAAACGCTTCTGAGAATGATTTCGATACCTTGTGCCTGCTAATTAGTTTCAAGAATTCTTTTGTTAAATGTTTCAGTGCTGCTGCGCAAAAATTAACTCTTCAACATGTAACTTAAAACTCCGTTCATTGAGTGTTTCATAGAGAACTTCTTCTTACTCCTTTCCACAGTATGTTAAGCAACTGAGACATGCGTAAAATTACCAGTACTGAATGATTAGTGAAATTTTTGTTTATCATATTATCTACATCTACACTAACATATATATTGCGCAAGTCAAAGTATGGTGTGTGGCGGTGGGTACCCTGTACCATTACTAGTCACTTCCTGTCCTGTTCCACTCGCATACAGAGCGAGGGAAAGATGATTGCCTAAGTAGTAGGACAACAAGGACACTAGTGCATTTTGTTAGTGCAGGTTGCCTACGTCAGGGGTAGGTATGCACTCAGGTGACAGGTCCTTAACCTATTGCTCTACTTTGATTGACAGGTCCTTAACCTATTGTTCTGCTAAGAGAATCCCTCCTTTTGATTGACAGGTACTTAACCTATTAAATTCTTCTTTTGTGTCGCCATAGTGCCTGTGGTTGCTTTATAATTATTGAGAATATATTTGTACTGTCATTGGAACTACAAAAAATGAGTGATTTTTTCAACAGACACGTTTCGCTTTATTGAGGAAAAGCATCATCAGTGGTCTGTAAATAAGTTTTACATTTTTATTTGCTCTTTAGATCGAAAAACAGTTCGTTAAGAATAAGTTAATTTGTATTTATGATGATTTTTCAGCTTATTTTTCGTTTACATCCGGAAATGCCGTCTGCTAGCACATCATTGTTTTTCTGTGTTAGACACTGACAATTTTGGTCTAATTTTTAGATGTTCTCCAGCGGTATGCATTTCTCACAACACAGGGTTTTCTTGTACAAGTCTCTATTTCTCTCTGTCTATAAATGTATACTCTATGTTTTTAAGTGTGTTTTTAACATGTGTTTGAAATCCATTTGTTGGGTTTAATTTTAACTTTTTTTATGTTGTTTTTGTTGATGAATTCTTCTGTTTTTCCTATGTTTCCACTACAGTTTGTCACTTTTTTCTTCTATAGTGAGCATAAATTCAGATTCTGTAATGAGATCTTGTATCTGTTGTTCATTTGCTGGTGAGTCAACATTGTGTTTTAAACCTTTTTCTAAGAGCTCTTTATCTTATCTTATCTCCTGCTTTAGTCGCATGTGCAGCTTTCGACTTTTTCCGCAATAGAAGCAAAAATAGCTGGATTATTTGGTTTTTGTGCTAGCTGAAGGTGAATTTCGTATAATTCTTCGTTTATTTGTGTATAGTGATTTAATTTAGTGTTTCAGCCCGACATTTTTAGCGGCCTGTCTTTCAAGTTTTGCTGATTTCGAACTGTTTTTGATCTTTACATTTATACATTTGGCATAAGATCATTATGTTTACAATGATTATTGAATCTGATGGTTTCAACTGTTTTATACAAATTAAAATGAATCTTCTTAAAATAGTAATAGTGGCCAACTGGAAATGCTTGACAAGGCGACATTAAATTCTTTGTTAGTGTGGCCATAGTGTCTGTAGATGCCTTATAATTCTTGAAGGTATATTTGCTCTGTCATTGCAACTACAAAAAATACGTGATTTTTTCATCAGACGCGTTTCGCTTTATTGACATAAAACATCATCACTGGTTTGTAATTGAGTTATTTATATTCTGATTTGCTTTTTGGATCGAAAAACAGTTCGTTAAGAATAGGTTGTTTTATACTTAACGCTGATTTTTCGCTTACATCGGGAACTGCCGTCTGTTAGCACACGTTGCTTTTCTGTGTTAGACACTGATAATTGTGGTCTAATTTTTAGATGTTCTGCAGCACTATGCATTTCTCACAACACACTTTTATGTCCACCACTGCGATCTGTTTATTTTTGTACTTCAAATATGTGTTGTTGTTTGTGTTTTGTAGTGTTGCCTTTCCACTACTTTGTCTTTGACCTACAACATTTCATTCTTTTTTATACTAGATTACTATATGTGTGTAATTCTATTTACACTGCTGGCCATTAAAACTGCTATACCAAGAAGAAATGCAGATAATATACGGGTATTCATTGGACAAATATATTATACTAGAACTGACATGTGATTACATTTTCACCCACTTTGGGTGCGTAGATCCTGAGAAATCAGTACCTAGAACAACCACCTCTGGCAGTAATAACGGCCTTGATACGCATGGGCATTGCGTCAAACAGAACTTGGATGGCGTGTGCAGGTACAGCTGCCCATGCAGCTTCAACACGATACCACAGTTCATCAAGAGTAGTGACTGGCGTATTGTGATGAGCCAGTTGCTTGGCCATCATTGACCAGACGTTTTCAATTGGTGAGAGATCTGGAGAATGTGCTGGCCAGGGCAGCAGTCGAACATTTTCTGTATCCAGAAAGGCCCGTACAGGACCTGCAACATGTGGTCGTTCATTATCCTGCTGAAATGTAGGGTTTTGCAGAATCAAATGAAGGATAGAGCCACAGGTCGTAACACATCTGAAATGTAACGTCCACCGTTCAAAGTGCCGTCAATGTGAAAAAGATGTAACCAAGACCTGTAACCAATGGGACCTCATGCCATCACGCTGGGTGATAAGCCAGTATGGCGATGACAAATACACGCTTCAATTGTGCGTTCACCGTGATGTCGCCAAACACGGATGCGACCACATGATGCTGTAAACAGAACCTGGATTCATCCGAAAAAATTAAATTTTGCCATTCGTGCACCCAGGTTCGTCGTTGAGTACACCATCGCAGGCGCTTCTGTCTGTGATGCAGCGTCAAGTGTAACCACAGCCGTGGTCTCCGAGTTGATAGTCCATGCTGCTGCAAACGTCGTCGAACTGTTTGTGCAGATGGTTGTTGTCTTGCAAAAGTCACTATCTGTTGAATAAGGGATCGAGACGTGGCTGTACGATCCGTTACAGCCATGCGGATAAGATGCCTGTCATCTCGACTGCTAGTATTACGAGGCCGTTGGGATCCAGCACGGCGTTCCGTATTACCCTCCTGAACCCACCGATTCCATATTCTGCTAACAGTCATTGGATCTCGACCAACGCGAGCAGCAATGTCGCGATACGATAAACCGCAATCGCGATAGGCTACAATCCGACCTTTATCGAAGTCGGAAACGTGATGGTACGCCTTTCTCCTACTTACACGAGGCTTCACAACAACGTTTCACCAAGCAACGCCGGTCAACTGCTGTTTGTGTATGAGAAATCGGTTGGTAACTTTCCTCAGGTCAGCACGTTGTAGGTGTCGCCACCGGCGCCAACCTTGTGTGAATGCTCTGAAAAGCTAATAATTTGCATATCACAGCATATTCTTCCTGTCAGTTAAATTTCGCATCTGTAGCACGTCATCTTCGTGGTGTAGCAATTTTAATGGCCAGTAGTGTATTTATGTTTCTTTGTAACATATATACGTGGGGATTGCAGTGTCTCACAAACACCTATCGTTAACTTAGAATCATCTTAGTTATGAAACTGAAGTCTCGATTTTATTCCAAAGATACGACAGCGGAATGGAGTACATCGCATAAATCTTCGTTCGTTTGGAGGAATATTTCGAAACGGGATTGACACGTTTCGTCACATATGAAATGGAAGGCCTCTGATAATCGAGTTTGCTGTTAACGATAGCAAGTAATAGGTGTTTGTGAGAAACCGAAACCCCTGTGCATGCATCTGCTTGTCAGATGTGCTGCTGTTTACAGAGTTAGTGGCAGCATTATGTGTAATTTCACATGTCGGACGTCGCTGAAGTGCGTTTATCTGTTCTATTGTAAGTGGTATTCTCCGCTAGTAACGATCATTATATATGGGACTGATGTGGACATAGTAGAATTTCTGAACTGTGGTCTGGTGTAAACAGTGGACGCTATACATCTCTGGTAAGCTATATTGCGCATGTATCACACAGTCAATGTCTTAAGGAAGTAGTTCTTACGTTTACAGTTTGTTACCATAGTTTATCGCGGAGAAACTTGCAAGAAGGACGTATGTCATGCGCTGGAAATAAATTTCTTTCGTTGGAATATTAACAGCGCTGCATTCCACACGACTAATATGTCGGAAACTGAAGCGATCTAACATTATAGCCTGTTTTAAGTGCAGAAGCCTGTAGCCTTAGGACTGCGTATGTTTATGTTCCCTCTTACCAACACCCTCCTGGTACTGATCGCATACACTAGAACAATACTTTAAAATTGATAGCGTCGTTGATTTACGTAAAACGCTTCGAACTCCATCCGTCTGAAGCTCCATCATGCATGCATAGAAACCAATCGTTTCTTGTTCTTCTTAATCGTCTGCTGCTACATCACAACACTTGCAGTTCTACTACTGTACACTAGTAAGGGGTGGTAACCTCCTCGACCTGGGCGCATCTGGAGAAATATTGTGCACTTGGATGGGCGAGAACTCGGCAAGCTCCATTCACACATGAGATGCAGATGCAGCGGTCTACTTCTGGTCAGCTGCAGATTAAATCGGTCACGGTGCTGCAGGGCGAGTTGGTCAAAGACAGTCCAAGGGGGTCTTTCAGTCTCTAATGGCTGCGAGGATGCCCTGTGACTCTCATCCCAATAGAGGTAGATCGTAAATTATGCACTATGCTCGAGGTGCTAGAAATATGTAGAGTGCTGTCTGGTATATTTTGATGATCTATATGTTCAAAAATTCACAATGAATGAACGTACTGCACAGTCATCTACACTCCTGGAAATGGAAAAAAGAACACATTGACACCCATGTGTCAGACCCACCATACTTGCTCCGGACACTGCGAGAGGGCTGTGCAAGCAATGATCACACGCACGGCACAGCGGACACACCAGGAACCGCGGTGTTGGCCGTCGAATGGCGCTAGCTGCGCAGCATTTGTGCACCGCCGCCGTCAGTGTCAGCCAGTTTGCCGTGGCATACGGAGCTCCATCGCAGTCTTTAACACTGGTAGCATGCCGCGACAGCGTGGACGTGAACCGTATGTGCAGTTGACGGACTTTGAGCGAGGGCGTATAGTGGGCATGCGGGAGGCCGGGTGGACGTACCGCCGAATTGCTCAACACGTGGGGCGTGAGGTCTCCACAGTACATCGATGTTGTCGCCAGTGGTCGGCGGAAGGTGCACGTGTCCGTCGACCTGGGACCGGACCGCAGCGACGCACGGATGCACGCCAAGACCGTAGGATCCTACGCAGTGCCGTAGGAGACCGCACCGCCACTTCCCAGCAAATTAGGGACACTGTTGCTCCTGGGGTATCGGCGAGGACCATTCGCAACCGTCTCCATGAAGCTGGGCTACGGTCCCGCACACCGCTAGGCCGTCTTCCGCTCACGCCCCAACATCGTGCAGCCCGCCTCCAGTGGTGTCGCGACAGGCGTGAATGGAAGGACGAATGGAGACGTGTCGTCTTCAGCGATGAGAGTCGCTTCTGCCTTGGTGCCAATGATGGTCGTATGCGTGTTTGGCGCCGTGCAGGTGAGCGCCACAATCAGGACTGCATACGACCGAGGCACACAGGGCCAACACCCGGCATCATGGTGTGGGGAGCGATCTCCTACACTGACCGTACACAACACGTGATCGTCGAGGGGACACTGAATAGTGCACGGTACATCCAAACCGTCATCGAACCCATCGTTCTACCATTCCTAGACCGGCAAGGGAACTTGCTGTTCCAACAGGACAATGCACGTCCGCATGTATCCCGTGCCACCCAACGTGCTCTAGAAGGTGTAAGTCAACTACTCTGGCCAGCAAGATCTCCGGATCTGTCCCCCATTGAGCATGTTTGGGACTGGATGAAGCGTCGTCTCACGCGGTCTGCACGTCCAGCACGAACGCTGGTCCAGCTGAGGCGCCAGGTGGAAATGGCATGGCAAGCCGTTCCACAGGACTACATCCAGCATCTCTACGATCGTCTCCATGGGAGAATTGCAGCCTGCATTGCTGCGAAAGGTGGATATACACTGTACTAGTGCCGACATTGTGCATGCTCTGTTGCCTGTGTCTATGTGCCTGTGGTTCTGTCAGTGTGATCATGTGATGTATCTGACCCCAGGAATGTGTCAATAAAGTTTCCCCTTCCTGGGACAATGAATTCACGGTGTTCTTATTTCAATTTCCAGGAGTGTATCTACATTCGCAGTGATACTCGCAAAGTAGAGAATGGGCGGTTTAGCGATGATGCTGAAACTGGTAAACATACTGTCGCATGATTGGTCGTGTTAGAATTACTGTTAATTTGCTAAAGTTGTTCGCATTATCAAGTGTAATGCTTATTATTACAGTACATCGACGGTGTCTTTTCCATCCCATCCGTCCACTGGTACGCTGTTGGTTACTACATAGTGATTGACTGACATCGCTTGTTTGAGATGTTCAGACGGAGAAAGAGTTTTAGTGGAGGGGCAACACCCTCTGGGGATGGCTAGCACTGAAACAGTGATCGCATACATTACTGAAATATGAGGAATCAATCGAAATAGAACGCAGAGCCATCAGCTATTCCATCACTGTGACAAATGAGTTTAAATGTAGAGGTCGTAAATCACCTTTGGACAGCAGTTTGGAAACTCTCCACAACGCTGATAAACTGTTACAATTTCCTTATGTTGTAACTCTTTATTTAAAATCATCCAGTGTGTGTGTGGTGTGTTATGGTAGCAGCAGCAACAACACGATTTTCCCTGTGCAACGACTAGTCTTCCATGAGAAGTAATGGATCAGATTGTGTTTAGACCCTGACACAGACCTCGAAGTCGTGGCGGAATAAACAAAATGTATGGCAGTGTACAAAGCGTGTTACGGCAGAAAAAAAACAATGTTTCAAACAATGACACAGGGTCACAGGGGGCGTCTCTTGCAACTTACAGTATAGTTTGTAGGATACAGTCATCCTCCTACGGTACAGGAGATGCAACTTTACACTGGTCTGTGAACTGGATTAATTCCTGTAGTTTAGCAGGATTATCACATGTTCTCCATGCCAGCACGCAGACTCTGGTGTCACCGCCAGACACCACACTTGCTAGGTGGTAGCCTTTAAATCGGCCGCGGTCCGTTAGTATACGTCGGACCCGCGTGTCGCCACTATCAGTGATTGCAGACCGAGCGCCGCCACACGGCAGGTCTAGAGAGACTTCGTAGCACTCGCCCCAGCTGTACAACCGACTTTTCTAGCGATGGTTCACTGACAAAATACGCTCTCATTTGCCGAGACGATAGTTAGTATAGCCTTCAGCTACGTCATTTGCTACGACCTAGCAAGGCGCCATTGCCAGTTACTATTGATGCTGTAAAACATGTACCGTCAAGAGCGATGTTCACCAATTATGGATTAAAGTTAAGTATTCCAGCAGCTACGTACGTTTTTGGCTATTCTCAATTCCGTGTCCTGTTCCAGACCTCACGCCGGCCTGCGTGAGCTTAAACGCGTGCCAAATCGGCTTCCTCCTAGTGGATTGGCTGTCTTGCCAAGCCACAACACAGACAGTATTTGTTTTCGATATATGGGAGGAGAGATATGCAGTAAAAATCTTATCGAGTTCTCTATCGGATGAAGTTAGTGGAGCTTTTATAGTTCGCAGTTTTTCTCTGGTGGATGGTACAGAATAACGATGGTAGCATGTTGGGCTGATAGATGTGACTGGGCCCTGAGGGATTCTGATCTGCTTTGGACTGCAGTACTTGTATGTAGTTTGGGGACGCACCACAATGTAGTAGCAAAATCCTCGTCCTTCCCCAATTCCCGTACTGTCTTTTATACTACCTCGTGTTGCAGGAGCAGGCTTCGTTTGGCGCTGACCTTACACATTGTATGAGGGTGAGTCAAACGAAACAGGATGTAGGTTGCAGTAGGTACTGGGAGATGAAGAAGCTTGCACAGGATAAAGGATCATGGAGAGCTGCATCAAACCAGTTTCTGGACTGAAGGCCATAACAACAACAATAATAGGTTGATTTGTGCTTACGACGGTGATTTTTTGGCTGATTTCTTGCTTATATCGGGAAATGCCGTCTGCTACCACATCGTTGTTTTTCTGTGTTGGACACTGATCATTTTGGTATAATTTTTAGATGTTCTGCAGCACTATGCATTTGTCACAACACACTTTTATGCACAGCACTGTATTCTGTTTGTTTTCTACTTTAAGTGTTAATAACATCAACATTTCTGACTCACCATATATTCATTACTGTAACTATGTATTATTATTAGGTACTACATATAATATGTTAGCTCACCAACGATTATGTGGTAGATAATGGACAGAGGATGAAGGTGCTAATATCTTCAGGTGAAATAAATGCATAAATAAATAAAATACGATTGGTGTCAATCATGGTTTTTATTTTGACAACAAAGGATTTAAGAAATTACATCCTCATCTTTAGATGACATTTTACCCCACTGGCTCACGCTTGACATGGATTAAAGCAGTTTTATCACTATATCTGGCTAGGTGCTGGACACATATTTTATTAAAGTCTTTGCTGCTGCAGCTCGTACACACATCCTGTATGATAACAATCTGTACTGTGAGTATTATGTTTCAGATTAATTCCCATCTTGTACAGACTTGTAAATGGATTTTCGTAAAGGTGCAACAGAAAGGATCACTCATTTTTCTGACAGATAAAATCTGAACGTCTTAACTGGTTTTCAAAGCTGGTTATGGTCCACCAGCTGACCCATCCCATGCATGGGTTGTGACCCCAAGTTGTAAAATGAGTCGACCACCTCTCTTCTCTTTTTCAGTTTCAAACCACACATAAGCATGAAGTGAGAAAAGGATTGCCACCCACGTTCCTGTCTGGGTCAGGTACACCATTGTGGTCTTTGAGGAAGATCATTGGCACTGAACTTCAAGCTGAAATTTCAGACCAAAATGTAACGTGTTTAGGGGATCTCTTATTGCAACTATGAAGGCTATTCGGAAAATAAGGTCCGATCGGACGCGAAATTGAAACCACAGTAAAAGTCCGATGAAGCTTTGCACAGATATATTGGGCGGTGTCTGTAGTATGGTTGGCTGTCGCGTCACGTCGCTCTTTTAAATTCTGAGTGCACAGTGAGCACGTAAAGGTGCCTAGAACAATAGTGTCTCCTGCAAAGTATGGGGGCTTGGTGTGAGGTTCCGCCTGATGTCAGGCAACCCCACATAATGGAACTGACACACAGTTCCTTCTTCTGACAATTCTCGGCCGCACTCTGTAGGGATAATGAGGATCCTCCTGCAGCGTTTTTGATGGGAAGTGTGTGGTCACCCACCATACAGCCGATAACTGACTAGCACAGAGTTTCATCTCTGTTCACATAACCGCTGGCTATGAAGACAACATTTTGATACAGACAACGAGCTTTAGACCAGCATACAGCATTGACGGTAAGTATAGGCGGCTTCCTTCTATGACGAGGATACTGAAAACGCTACGGTAACGCTACAACAAAGTCGGAGTAGCGACTATGTAAAGAAGTAGCTGGAAGCTGTGGCTAACTGTTGGAAATAAAACTATTTTGGTTTTCACTATGTTTTTCATTTCGCGACCAGTCGGACTTTATGTTCCAAATAGTCCTCTTACACAGGCCTCAGAAATTTGAGCTGTCAATCAGTTGTCAAATATCAAGTGCTTTGTAGCTCCACATGTTACTGTCAAAGTATGTCGCTATTGATATAGGAATCTCTGGGCTTTAGTAATCCACCACTCCCTTCTCCTAGTGACGTTTTTCTGATATTGAGGATGCAGACAAGTAACAAAATTAGTGCAAATGTAAAGAGAAAGGTAACAATCCTGAGCTTTGCAAATGGCAAAGTCCTACATATCAGACCTAAGGGAGGGAGACCTAGAAGAACTGGATGACACACTTAGCAATGACAAAACTGATGAAAAGTAGAAGGAGACATTCTTAACATCAAATTATAATCATATTGCGTGTACAAATTATGGATATATGTCTGGTTGTGTACGACATTATTTTTTGCATCTTGTTAATGAAATTTATGGCCCGCTGCAGTATCTAGACAGCACAACATAACCTTTAACAGGTCACAGTCATGTGGGCACCACATGATAGCTCCTTCAGATATTGTAACAGCACTTCTAATGCAGTACAGTGACTGTACTTCAGCTTCCCAAGCATAAGGGTCTGTGAATGGAAACTCTATGGATTGATTCAGTGATGGACCGCCGTTCTGTGTAAATCATACAACATGTGCCATGAAGACACATCATACAACATAAATTGGCAGAATAGGTTATCTGGCTGGACCTCAGTTTGGTGGAAATCATGCAGTGTCCCCCCAAGGTGCTGAGGGGACACATTGCACGCAGTGGTGCGACTGCATTTCAAGGCAAACAACAAAATGGATGGCCAAAGTGTGATGGATATAAATTTTGTGGACATAATACGATGGTTTTCCTGTGTGTTTTGAAGACATACCATGTTTGGAGGTGCAGCTGACTTCCAGGGACCAAGACTAGACAGTGGATGGGCGGTAGGGTGGTCTCTGTTGCAGACCTCCGTCTTGTGGCCGTTATATGATTTCTCCCTCGAGTGCTGCGACGACGTATTTCAGGCAGTGGATAGGCTGGGCTTTCAGGATACCAATAATGGTTGGACAATAGGCTGGTCTCAGTGCAGGACGTCAGTTGTACGATGATTGTGCTATGATTGCTTCATATTATCTGCAGTGGATTGACAAGCTTCCAAGGTGTCAGAAATAAACCATCTGATGGGAAGTAGGGTGACCTTGGAGACGGACAATTTTGTGGTCATCCCCTAAGTATTGTGAAGACCCATGTTATGACTGGACTTCCGTAGTACCAAATACAGATCATGTGGATGGTCAGCATGCTGGTCTTATTGTTATGAACAAGCGTTGCACAGAGTGGTGTGACTGTACTTCCAGGGTACCAAGAACTCAGGGACAAAGTCTCTGTAATGAACCTCATCTTTGTGGACATCACAAGATGGCTTATCTTGGTGTTGTTGGTGTTGTGAAAAATCAAGAGTGGTAATGTGATTAACTAACAACCACAATAGCAAGAATAGATTGTAGATGGACAGTAGGGTGCTTTTAGCTCGGTTCTGAGGGCATCATATGATGGCTCCAACAGATGATAGAGATAAACTATACACACAGTGGTGCGACTCGACTTTCAGGATATCAAGGATACACTCTGCAGAAGTCTGTAGGCTGGGTTCTATGCACGTCGATAGTTCTACAGAAAACACATCAATGTGTTTCCAGTTGTTGAGGAGATGCGTTGCTCAAAGTGGTGAGACTGGATTTCCAGAGTACAAAGAACAGATTATTGTGAAATCATAGTAGGCTGGAGTCAGTGACAGACCTGAGTTCTGTGGAAACTGCACTATTGTTCCCACTTCGCGAACCTCACTTTTATGCACACTGCCTACAGTCTTGTTGAGACACATCATTCACGGTAGTAAAACTGACTTCCGGGGCATTGAGGAGAGACTGTGGACGTGCAGTAGGATGGTTTCTGTGATGAGCTCCAGCTTGGTGGCTACCCAATCATCAAGTGCTGTGATGACACATCCTGAAGAGTGGGGTGGATGGACTTTAAGGACACCAATGATGCACAACACCTATGGGCATTAGACTGATTTCAGTATTAGGATTTCAGTTCTGTGGAATCATATGATGGTTCCTCTAGATGCTGTGGAAGCACATGACCTACAGTGGTATGAATGGATTTCCAGGGCACCAGGAATGGAGTTTATGGGACTGTAGTCTCACCGATAGAGCTGTGTTGGTTAGAAATTGACAGGATTATTCGTGCACATGGTGTGGAGAAGTTTTTTTCTACGGGTGACGGGACAGATGTCTGGGCATTAGAAACTGACAATGCTGGCAGGACGTGTGGTCTGGCAAGTCGGCTTCCCCAGATGAATGCATCGTGCACAGTGGTTCAACTGACTTACAACGTATCGAGGATAAATTGGACGGGCAGTAGAACGGTTTCAGCAATGGACCACAGCTCAGTGGACATCACACGGTAGCTTGTATGTTGCTGAGATAAAATATCCTGAACACTGCAGTAACAGGACCATGAGGGTGTAAAGGATAGGCCACATGTATGGGCACTAGACTAGTCGCAGTGTTAGGATCCTTCGTTTATGGAATCATACAATGGTTCATACAGACATTGTGGAGGCACATCACAGACAGTGGTGTGACTGTATCTCCAGGGTACCAGGAATAGATTCTATACAACTGTAGTCTCACCAACGGATCTGTGTCCGGTAGACAGGGTCGGTGTTGGTCCTTCAGGTGCGGTGCAGACGTACCGCGCACAGTGACAGATCCCCAGGCATCGGAAGCTGACGACAGTGGCAGGCCACGCGGTGCAGCCCGCCTGGAGCTAGTCGTCCCCAGAGGCTGGGAGCGGCCTCCTGGGCCACACGTCCCTGCCGGATAGGGAGGCGGCCTGGGAGCGCAGCGCCCTGAGGGCGCGCCTCTGGGGCGCCAGCCGCTGCTCCAGCCACTCGTCGACCGCGGCCTGCGGCAGGTGGCGCGACAGGGCGGCGGCGGCCCGCGCCCACGCGCTCTCCAGCTCGGCCGCCACCGCGGAGGCCTCCGCCGACAGCGCCGCCAGCCGCGCCGGGCTCGAGTAGTTGCGCGACACGTGCCACGGCGTCAGCCAGCCCCGGCGCACGCGCACCTGTCCGTGGGGGCACAGCGCGTCAGCACAGCCGTCCAGGCACTAACCACTTCCACAACACACACTATGTGATCAGAAGTATCCGGACTCCCCAAAAACATACGTGTTTCGTATTAGATGCATTGTACTGCTACCTACTGCCAGGTACTCCATCTCAGCGACCTCAGTAGTCATTAGACATCGTGAGAGAGCAGAATGGGGTGCTCCACGGAACTCGAGGACTTCGAACGTGGTTAGGTGATTGCGTCTGTAAGCGAGATTTACAAACTCCTAAACATTCCTAGTTCCACTGTTTCCTTTGCTTAGCAATTTTTTATATGTTCTGGACGAAGTCTCCGCCTCCGAGATTCTTTGCTTATCGATGGTCTGCAGTATCTGCCCAGTGAAGACTCCAGGTGTAAAGCCCAACTTGCTGATGATGTGAAGTCTTGCCACATTCCCATCATTAAACACTGCTGCATCTTCCAAAGCAGAAATCTTCACCACCAAATTGGAAACAAACACAGTCTTTGGACATCTTTTCCAAATAAGAGCATTGAAACTTTCATTTGGATTCTGTGTTTTCCCATGCAGACATTTTTCTAGCAGTTCTGGTGAAGCCAGTGCTCTAAAAGTTGGTTTAATTGCCATTGAAACCTCGTAAGGAAGGTTATTTTTATGGGTATAAGCTTCCCCACTTTCCTTACTTTTCAAAAATTTGCACTAGTCATTAGAACAGAGGCCATGTTGAGGTGTAGTGTCTGTTGACAAGTAATGAAACCATACGGCCCATACTGCTTTCCTCATACTGTCCAAGCTTGTGAGGTTACTTCTAATTGCAGCACCATAATAGACTTGTAGGCTGTCAATTCTCTTCTTTGATAGTCCGTTTTTACCTCCCAGGGGCTTCCCATCCTCTAGTAGCTTGCCTTTATTGTCTGCAACAAGTCTTCTGAGTCGTCCACCCATCCTCTTCTGAATATGGCCTCAGCACTCCAGTTTCTCAATAGTGCAATCTTTTCCATAGGGCTGACTTTCTACTACATTCTTGAAAGCACTAGAGTCTACATCTCCTAAACACTGTACATATCTTACTCCAAACTTTTACAAAGATCTATGGCAAATGAATTTCATACCTGCAGCTTCCATCCCACCAGTGGATCCTGCATAATTTCTGCTACAAACAGCTAGATGGCCTTCTTGCCATTCTGTTTCTTTACCTGCATCAATATATATCTTGTGCAAGGAACATGCAGAACAATATTTAGACATCACCCCTAATACTTTTCCAGTGTCGACACTAATGATAGTTGAAACCCCATGCAGTGAAGTATCCCCCCTCTTCATCCAGGAACTGTCACAGGAAAGTGCTATATCGTTGCTATTAGTTGCTTCACAATTTTCTTGAATTTCCCCCAGGACTGCCGTTTTCATGCTCACTTCACTTACTTCTGCGACTGCATTGTGGAGAGCAGTATTCATT
This sequence comes from Schistocerca piceifrons, assembly GCF_021461385.2. Taxonomy (NCBI): domain Eukaryota; kingdom Metazoa; phylum Arthropoda; class Insecta; order Orthoptera; family Acrididae; genus Schistocerca; species Schistocerca piceifrons. Next base: position 142,245,781 of record NC_060146.1, on the reverse strand, counting down.
GCAGAAAATTTTAGGGGAGACCAGGCATGTTCATAATACCACATAAAAGGTTTCCGCCATCTCTTCCAATCCCTATAGATCTTAGTTCATAAGCAAATCTCATATTGGCTTCATAGATTCTATTACTAACCTTTGATGTCTTGAACGGTCTGTCAGCATCACAGTTTTGACACAAAATGTGCAATGTGCAAAGCAAACCTTCTCTCTTTCCATCATCAACCAAATCCACATTTCCTCCACAAACATAGCACTTGCAGGCTTTTCTAAGTGCTTCTGCCACCATTTACAGATCCACAATGCTGAAATCTGTATTTCATTCATGATTTGTTTCTTCTGACACAATCCCTGTCCGAAGTTTTATTTTAGATGCACTTGGAGACAAGCTAATGTTTGCATCTGCAGCCCCAACCCTAACCTCAATGTCAGTTTTTCGCTTTATATTGGAAGTATGGGACTTACTATATTTTTTAAATACTTAACCAGGTTTAGGCATTGTAAAAAGGGATCAACAGATTCAACCTTGCACAAAGAATGGCACAATAAATCAAGCGTCACTCGAATTCCACTGAACAGCACAAAACTTGTTTACAACACTCCACAGCCTTCTTTACCCCACTGATTGAACCAGAAAATGGCTCCACAGCCTTCTTTACAACACTGCTGTTATGTATATAAAAAATCACAGCCTTCTAAAGCTATATTTTCTACGTTCACAGGCCAAATTCTGCAATAAAATTTTTCCTCCATTTGGTACATTGAAAAGCGGGCTTGGCGCATTATACTCTCTAGGGTTTTAATTTTCTTATGCCATTTGTAGTTCGAATTTCAAGGAAAAAATTTGGGATAATAATCTCAATTATATTTGCTATCAAATAAGCAAATGAAAATAATTTGTAAAGTTTTCATTATTTCTGCCACCGTCTTCCCTTAATATAAGCAAACGCAGTGCTCCATGGTTCCCATTTCTACCGCTATGTGTCTAATTCTTTCAATAAGGCCCGATAAATTGAGATATGGGTAATCAAACCCGCTAGAAAAGATAGTATTCTAATTTAAAAATGAAGCAACAGATAACGCAACATCGGTGAATGGCCATGGAACAATACGTGCACATTAGGGACCGTAAGACTTTCTTTTTCTGATACTATGAATTCAGTTAGTCTCATGAAGTGCATAATGCATACAATGGATATGCCTGGATTGAAAATTCGTAGAATATAGTCATTATCTCAGTGGTATGGATGAAGGATACTAAATAACGCTAAGAGAGAATCTTCAATTATCATTCTGATTTATTTCGATAATATTTAAGAAAACTGTTGCTCTCTGTGGCAAAACATTTAGGAAAACTGTTACTCTCTGTGACAAAACATTTAAGTAAACTATTACTCCTTGTCACAAAACATACATTAAATGTATTATATTTACGAAAACTACCACTCTCAGGGACAAAACCTACATGAAGCACTATCTCTTGCATCACGCCATACCGGAAACATAGACAACAGTTCGTCGCCAGTTCAATCTACTAATGATTAAAATGGGTAAAAATGAATGTTACTGAGTGGTGGCCTCTTAATACCATTTAGTTATTGTCACTCTTATTCAACGCGCGGATTAGGGAAGGATATTACCTTTCACTCTCTCAAACATTGTGTTGCTACACATGTAGTACCATGTGGATAACTTCATGTTGAAACCGCGTATTATGCAACCGCAATGCAACGTGAGCAAACCAGCCCAGGCTTCGTGACTCCACTTTATTCATACTATGATTAACGATTGGCAAATCCAGTGATTACCGTTATGAATGCTGGCGACACGTGGTCAAGTTCGACAACAAAGAAACGAGTAAAATAAACCGTTGAATCATGAAAAATTGCTTGTATCCAGAACGAAACTATGCAACAAATGAAACATTAATGAACCTATCCGCTATTGACCTAAGAACAAGAACCGTTGGTTCATGCCCTCAATCACCTCGCGCCCAAGTCCGCTAGTTGAAACACATTAATCCGAAAAATTTCTACAAATAAAATTTCGCGAACGTTTCCCGGTATTAATTCACACCCGAACATGCTTCATAAGCAATGTTACCCCAAAAAACCTACATTATGAATGACTTTTCTCACCATCAGTGACGAGTACCGCACCCCTGCGTCCGTCTCGTTCAGTCGGCGGCCCCAGAGTGTCCTAACATGGCGCGTTCCAGGACCAGCCGCCAACCGTTCAAAAAAACTGGTGGTGGGGGGTAGGACCTCAGTGAGAACCAACCTCACAAACTCTGCCCTGCCCATCCCAACTATCTTTGGAATCACGAACTCTCTGCCGAATCTGCCCACGTTATGTTGGTGCTAAACTACCCTACTGCTACCACCTTTGACTAACCCAGATTATTATATATTCCATACATAATTACGTTTATCCATCCACATACATCACGGGATCAAAGGATGAGAGAGCAGGTGTGACACCACACAAGCATTCTTGAATCCAGAGGTTAATTAGCTAGTCGACACATTGAAAGGACGCTCTCGGCGTAAAATGGATTATTAAACATGTAGAAATTAATCAGTCAGTTAAATGAAGCGTAAACCTGTGACGTTTCAGTGTAATAACCAGACATATATCCAGACCATCAAACAGGAATTCCAAACTGCATCAGGATCCATTGCAACTACTATGACACTTAGGTGGGAGGTGAGAAAACTTGGATTTCATGGTCGAGCAGTTGCTCATAAGCCACAAATTACGCCGGTAAATGAAAGACGATGCCTCGCTTGGTGTAAGGAGCGTAAACATTGGACGATTGAACAGTGGAAAAACGTTGTGTGGAGTGACGAATCACAGTAAACAATGTGGCGAACCGACGAGGGTATTGCGAATGCCCGGTGAACGTCATCTGCCAGCGTGTGTAGTTCCTACAGTAAAATTCGGAGGTGGTGGTGTTATGGTGTGGTCGTATTGTTCTTGGAGGGGCTTGCACCTCTTGTTGTTTTGCGTCGCACTATCACAGTACAGGTGTACACTGATGTTTTAAGCACCTTCTTGGTCCCCACTGTTGAAAAGCAGTGCATGTTTCAACACTATCGAGCACCTGTTCATAATGCACGGCCTGTGGAGGAGTGGTTACACGACAATAACAGCCATGTAATAGTCTGGCCTGCACAGAGTCCTGACCTGAATCCTATAGAACACCTTCGGGATGCTTTGGAACGCCAACTTCGTGCCAGGCCTCACCGACCGAAATCGATACCTCTCTTCAGCGCAGCGCTCCGTGAAGAATCGGCTGCCATTCCCCAAGAAACCTTCCAGCACCTGATTGGACGTATGCCTGCTAGAGTGGAAGGTGTCATCAATGCTAAGGGTAGACCAACACCATACTGAATTCCAGCATTACCGATGGAGGGCGCCACGAACTTGTAAGTCATTTTCAGGCAGGTGTCCGGATACTTTTGATCATATGTTGTATTACCATTTTTCAGCTGCTGCTCTCCAGAGACATAAAAAATCTTTGAAATTATAAGAGAAGGTTCTGTGTTACTAGAAACTATCGCTGATACAGAACCTTTTTTAATAAGTTGTAAACTCTTCGATATATTACGATGACAGTAGGCGAGACATCGTAATAAATGAAGAAATTTGAACAAGCAGTTTAAATATATTTTCTGACAAAATATTCTCAGTTATCACGGCATCATACAGGAAATTCGTTTCCTATATTAATAAGATCAAATACTGATCTGAAACAGGCCGCGCAAGATTAGCCGAGCAGTCTAGGGCGCTGCAGTCATGGACTGTGCGGTTGGTCCCGATGGAGGTTCGAGTCCTCCCTCGGGCATGGGTGTGTGTGTTTGTCCTTAGGATAATTTAGGTTACGTAGTGTGTAAGCTTAGGGACTGATGACCTTAGCAGTTAAGTCCCATAAGGTTTCGCACACATTTGAACATTTTTTTGGATCTGAAAGAGACATAATAAAAATAAATGTGAAAAACGTAAGATGGAACGAAGGACAAAGTTACACTCCTGGAAATGGAAAAAAGAACACATTGACACCGGTGTGTCAGACCCACCATACTTGCTCCGGACACTGCGAGAGGGCTGTACAAGCAATGATCACACGCACGGCACAGCGGACACACCAGGAACCGCGGTGTTGGCCGTCGAATGGCGCTAGCTGCGCAGCATTTGTGCACCGCCGCCGTCAGTGTCAGCCAGTTTGCCGTGGCATACGGAGCTCCATCGCAGTCTTTAACACTGGTAGCATGCCGCGACAGCGTGGACGTGAACCGTATGTGCAGTTGACGGACTTTGAGCGAGGGCGTATAGTGGGCATGCGGGAGGTCGGGTGGACGTACCGCCGAATTGCTCAACACGTGGGGCGTGAGGTCTCCACAGTACATCGATGTTGTCGCCAGTGGTCGGCGGAAGGTGCACGTGCCCGTCGACCTGGGACCGGACCGCAGCGACGCACGGATGCACGCCAAGACCGTAGGATCCTACGTAGTGCCGTAGGGGACCGCACCGCCACTTCCCAGCAAATTAAGGACACTGTTGGTCCTGGGGTATCGGCGATGACCATTCGCAACCGTCTCCAAGCTGGGCTACGGTCCCGCACACCGTTAGGCCGTCTTCCGCTCACGCCCCAACATCGTGCAGCCCGCCTCCAGTGGTGTCGCGACAGGCGTGAATGGAGGGACGAATGGAGACGTGTCGTTTTCAGCGATGAGAGTCGCTTCTGCCTTGGTGCCAATGATGGTCGTATGCGTGTTTGGCGCCGTGCAGGTGAGCGCCACAATCAGGACTGCATACGACCGAGGCACACAGGGCCAACACCCGGCATCATGGTGTGGGGAGCGATCTCCTACACTGGCCGTACACCACTGGTGATCGTCGAGGGGACACTGAATAGTGCACGGTACATCCAAACCGTCATCGAACCCATCGTTCTACCATTCCTAGACCGGCAAGGGAACTTGCTGTTCCAACAGGACAATGCACGTCCGCATGTATCCCGTGCCACTCAACGTGCTCTAGAAGGTGTAAGTCAACTACCCTGGCCAGCAAGATCTCCGGATCTGTCCCCCATTGAGCATGTTTGGGACTGGATGAAGCGTCGTCTCACGCGGTCTGCACGTCCAGCACGAACGCTGGTCCAACTGAGGCGCCAGGTGGAAATGGCATGGCAAGCCGTTCCACAGGGCTACCTCCAGCATCTCTACGATCGTCTCCACGGGAGAATAGCAGCCTGCATTGCTGCGAAAGGTGGATATACACTGTACTAGTGCCGACATTGTGCATGCTCTGTTGCCCGTGTGTATGTGCCTGTGGTTATGTCAGTGTGATCATGTGATGTATCCGACCCCAGGAATGTGTCAATAAAGTTTCCCCTTCCTGGGACAATGAATTCACGGTGTTCTTATTTCAATTTCCAGGAGTATATATTTCAACACAGTTGGAGAATCTCACTTACGAATACGTCAGACATTATCTACAGAATGGTTATAATTCAGCTTTCGCTTCCTGATAGGGCCCCCCATGAAAAAAGAGTGAAAAATTATGGACACATTCATAAAGACATTCGGAAGAGAAATAACGGATAAACCTTTGAAAGAAACACTTTTTAATCTTGACATGTGAGTGTTTTCCAAACGATTATTAATTGTGCACCATATTTGCGTTCCAGGTCACAAACGTTGCTCAATGCGATTATCATCTGAGTTGGTAAGAAATGTGGTATTTTTACGGGTACCACTTCACAACTGTTCGCAGCAAAAAAAAAAAAAAAAAATGGCTCTGAGCACTATGGGACTCAACTGCTGTGGTCATAAGTCCCCTAGAACGTAGAACTACTTAAACCTAACTAACCTAAGGACAGCACACAACACCCAGCCATCACGAGGCAGAGAAAATCCCTGACCCCGCCGGGAATCGAACCCGGGAACCCGGGCGTGGGAAGCGAGAACGCTACCGCACGACCACGAGATGCGGGCTGTTCGCAGCACTTTTTCAGACGGTGGACCATGTTATGTTCAGCTGTCATAAAACTCTCGTATGCTGCTTGTAGGTCGCGCAATACGTCGAGCATTCTCAGCCATGGCAACACAGTAACTTGTACAACAATTTGTGGCGCAATTGGCCGACGGCCTCTCCAGGGAACAATTCCCAAACCGCCGCTTTATTAGAACTTTCGAATCATGTTTTCAACCCCCGGTACAGCAACAGGACGTCTCCGTATTCCTTCAATGGGTCGATACTAGCGAAAAGCAGGAGTATTATTTATGCTGTTTTGCTAAAAAAAATTTGAATGGTGGTATGGCATTTATTGGCTGGGATATGCCCTTCGGGGTTCGGCCGCCGTATTGCAAGTCTTTTAGTTGACGCCACTTCGGCGACTTGCGTGTCAGTGATGATGAAAATGTTCGTGAAGGACAAACAACACCCAGTCCCGTGCCAGGAATCGAACCCTGGCCCCTTGCGTGGTAGGCTGTACCGCTGCCGATGCGCTACGGGGGTGGACTGTTGCTTCGATGAAACAGCTTTACCAGTAAAGCCGTGCTCACCCTGTCCACGCACATGTTGACAGTCTGCGTCTCTAACACACACTGATGCTTCTATTTCAAACCTACGTCGCCGTATCACTACCGGCGCCTAAAAACAACTCATTTCCCACTAACAACGTAAATACTGCACCGCACACTCTGAACATTATTCCTATAAACTTGGGTATCTATAAGGTAAGTAATTTTCCTTCCATACTTGCTCAACTAACGAAAGTTTAATTAGAACCACCCTATAAATATGTCGTCAACGATTCATCACTTGCTATTTTTACTGACACATGTTTTGCCGAGGTACTTTGTATATACCTGTTTCATGTCATTTTGAATGTGAACAGTGACCAAGAACGGTCAGGAAAATAATAAAATACTTGTAGTCCAGTCAGACACGTACTTCTGTTGTATAATAGCGGTATACTGCATCTCATTTAGCGCTGATGCAATATACAAGGTGAACATGAAGTCTTTATACATATCTGCGATATTATAGGTAAATCAATTTTTGTTGCAGGTGATCAGATAGAGTGCTCACAACAAAACAATAAACCGATGTTGTTTGTGTCCGTTTGTGTTCAAATGGTTCAAATGGCTCTGAGCACTATGGGACTTAACATCGGAGGTCATCAGTCCCCTAGAACTTAGAACTACGTAAACCTAACTAACCTAAGGACATCACACACATCCATGCCCGAGGCAGGATTCGAACCTGCGACCGTAGCGGTCGCGTGGTTGCAGACTGTAGCGCCTAGAACCGCTCGGCCACATCGGCCGGCTTCCGTTTGTGTGGGGTGACATACGGAAAGGTGCGGAAGGATTTCACCTGTAAATTTAGAGAGCTAAGAGCGACAAGGTTCGCAATCAAAAATTGGGTTAGAAGGTTCAAAAGTATAGGTAATGTTGGTGTTGATCGTGTTGGGAGGCAGCTCACAACTCAAGAAACGTTGGGGTGCATGGGGGATGCGATCGCTTGCAGCTTGTTTAGCTCCTACCACGAGGCAGAGTAGTGGCCTATTGCCTATTTCAGAATAATCCACAGTTTGGAAAACCCTGCGTTACAGATTGGAGAGACTCGTACACAACGTTCGGATTTCGCATAAGATACGATCTCTCACTGTTTGTGAAGAGAGATAATCTTGATGTACATGTGTTGCTCAGTAATGAAAGAACTTTCCACACCTGTGGGGATGTGGATAGACACAGCTGCAGAATCTGGGCTACTGGCCTCCACACGCACTATAAGAATGACTACGAGACACAGAGTGAATGTTTGGTTATGGATGACAAGGACTGCTACAGACCCTTTATGTTCATAGAGAAAACAATTACATGAGGCACATACCTCGATGTGCTAGAAAGCTTTCTGGAGTCCCAGACGGTACAAAACAGAATTAACGATTTGGTTGTTTTCCGGCAGCATGGGACATCACTCTATTTTGCCTTAGTTGTCGGTAATTACCTGGGCGCAGCTGTTCCCCGTTGATGGACGGATGTGGTTCTCAAAAGCTTTTGGTTCGTCCCTCTGCAAACTTGACGCTCTCAGGCTTACAGCATAGCACAACGGAACGGATAAAATACAAGAGGCGTTCAGTAAGTAATGCAATACATTTGTTTGTGAAAACAGGTACTTTTATTCAAGATTCCAGTACACCCTTATTTTGGCTACAAAATCCTTCAGCATAGTCGCCGTTCGGTACGACGATTTTGCGCCACCTTATTGGGAGGGTCTACGTGCCCGCATGGTACCACTGAACCAGTCTACGTCAGAGCCAATGTCATGGTGCGTCAATAATCTCCCTATCATCTATGAGAATTGGAACTTAAATAGTGACAACTATTTTTCACAACCGATACAAAAGAGTTAGATGTTTGCACCTGTTACTGTCCTTCAAAGTAGTCACCAACGTTATGTGGAAGGCGTAGTATACCGTTACAGAGCCTGTTCTGTTGATGGTGCGAATGGAGCGGTCTACTGCCTGTCGAATCTCTGTAACAGTTCTCAAGCGAGTGCCACGAAATGGTTCCTTCATCTTCGGAATCAAATCAAAGTCACAAGGACTTGTCTGGGGAGTATGGTGGATGGTACAGTACTTCCCAGTCCCATCGACCTAACAGAGCAGCCACAGCTTGCTCTGTATGCGCCCGCGCATTGTCGTGCGAAATGATGGGTGGGTTGCGCAGAAAGCGTCGCCGCTTCTTTCGCAAAGCTGGTCGCGGGTGATGCTCCAAAAACGAACAGTAACACTGTGCGTTGGCGGTCTGCCATGGAGGAACGTATTGCGTTAGGAGAACACCATCACAGTCGCACGTTAGACCGCTCGCTCGAATGTGCGCATGCCGGTGACGTGGCATGGGCGAGTCCATTTGCTCGGAGGCAAGGTGCGTATGAACAACGTGTGCTACCAGCGACAATTCCATTGCATAGTGTCTCCACAGCAGTGTTGGTGCTATTTAAGTTCCAACCCTCGTATGTACTTCTTCTCACAGAGTGCATCCCTCCTTGGGCCATGTAAAAGAATGTCGGAAGGTGCAGATCTGGCCTGTAGGATGGATGAGGAAGAACAGTTCATTGAAGATTTGTGATCTCCTCTTGAGTGCGCAGACTTATGTGAGGCCTTGCATTGCCATGGAGAAGGACAAGTTCGTTTGCATTTTTGTGGCGACGTACTCACTCGAACTGTTGCTTCAATTTTCTAAGGGCAGCATCATGCACATCAGAGTTGATAGTCGCTCCATGAAGGAAGGCATCCTTCTGAGTACCTCCTTCTGAGTCCCAGAAAACCGGCGCCATGACTAACCAGCTGAGGGTGCAACTTTCGTCTTTTCCTTCAGAGGAGAAGTTGGGTGGCACACCTTGTTCTGTGGTTTTCTTCCCAGTTCGAACTGATAATGCTTCATCGTCTGTGACGAAGTTTGACAAAAAGTTTCCACGATCAGGCTCGTAACGCGCAAGCAATTCCACACAGATTGTTCTTCGTTGCTCTTTATGGTCTTCTGTTAGGCTGCAAGGACCCCAGCAGGCACACACCCTTTAGTATCCCGACTTGTGGACGTGTGTGTCAGCACTACCAACAGAAACCCACCTGGCTAGCCGTGCAGTCTAACGTGCTCGTCTCAGCACAAATCCATCTGGTGGATTAGTGTCAAGGTCTGGTGTGCCGGCCAGCCTGTGGATGGTTTTTAAGGCAGTTTTCCATCTACCTCGGCGAATGCGAGCTGGTTCCCATTATTCCACCTCAGTTGCACTATGTCGGCTATTGCTGTGCAAACAACGCACAGTCATTTGGGGTTACACTCGTCTGCTATGAGACGTTCCTTGGGGGGAGGGGGCGGGGTGGGTTCGCTGTTGGGCGGCGGTGGGGTGGGTGGACTGCTGAGGCCTGTTGTGGGGTTGTGAACAATTGAGGGCTGCGGCGGGACGAAGCCTTTCTGTTGTTTCTAGGTCCCCAGTTTAATACCCAATACTATACACACTAACAACAGAGACTTGCAGTTGTGCAGACATGTCTTTGATTGTGATACATCTATTACCTCGAATGAGAGTGTCCGCATGTTCCAACATTGCAGTAGTCACAGCTATGTGCAGTCGCCCAGCACACAGGAGATGGAACAGGTTTGTGTGACCTTCTTACGATGATGACAGACGTCTCATCCAACAAATCTCCGTGCTTTCGTTCAGTGACAAGTCTCTGCAGACATTGTGCAAGTGCCTACGAATATCTGCAATGCTCTGGTTTTCTGCGAAAAGGAGGTCGATGACAGCTCTCTGTCTCGAAGGCACCTCCGCCATTTTGAAGGCTACATACAGCGCCGCCACCTACTGGAAGTTCATGAAACTACAGGGTCACGCAGAATAACGGGAATGATTGAAATGAGTAGTGGCAGCCGTGAGCAGATGGCAGCACTGCGGGTTCGTGGCAGTTAGCGAGTAAACAGTCCACCATTTCAGTAATCATGGATCAGTGGAACGGACAACAGCGTGCGTTGGCCATAAAAATGTTTTATAAAAACAGTGATAGTTTGGCAGCGGCGCAGAGGAAGTTTCGACGTTTATATAATTTGGGACGTCATGATGCCGTTCCGTCGAAACGCGCGATAAAATGTTGGATTAATAACGTTGTAGAGACTGGATCTGCCCTCAAAAAGAAACCAACAGGACGACCAAGAACTGTGCGTTCTCCAGCGATGATTGATGTTGTACGCGAGTCTGTCTTACAGAGCCCACGGCGTTTAATTCGCAAGCAAGCAGTAGTGGTTGGAATGTCCCCGGAGAGTGTTCGCAGAATTCTTCATCTTGATTTAAAATTTCATCCGTACAAACTATGGAAGGTGCTACACTTTAAAGGACAGTGATTAACGGTTATGATTAGAATTCTGTTACGAAATGATGATAAAAATAAACAATGACGATGAATTTCTAAACAGGTTTTGCATGTCAGATGAGGCACATTTTCATCTCACAGGTTATGTGAGTAAACAGAACTACCGTTACTGGGCAAATACAAATCCCAATGACGTTCATGAGCGCCCTTTACGCGCTAGTAAAGTGACAGTGTGGTGTGGCGTTTCATCGCGTGGGATTATAGGACCGTATTTTTTCGCAAATGAACAGGGAAACACAATAACCGTCAATGCCGATTGTTAAGTGGAGATGTTGCGAATTTTCGTTACACCTGCATTGCACAACTTCCCAAACATTCAAGAAGCCTGGTTTCAACAGGATAGGGTGACATCACACACTGTACGGCAATCATTGGCACATGTGCGAGAATTGTTTGGCAACCGTGTGACCTAACGATTCGGTAACATTCCCTGGCCCCCTAGATCGCCAGATTTATCAGTTTGTGATTCTTTTTTTTGTTGAGAGGCTACCTCACGAGCAAATTCTACATGACTCGATGAAGAATACTGGATGAGTTAAAACAAAGAATTCGGGATGCAATTCATTGTACCCCTGCTAAGATGTTGCGGCGATCAATGAGGAATCTCATCAGCAGATGTCACGAATGTATTCGTGTAGAAGGATGCCATCTAAAGGACATAATTTCTAAAAAAAAATGGTAAATGTCATCAGTGTTCCGTAAATAGCAAAGTTGTAAGGTTTCAATTACTATAAATTCAATTTCATTCCTTCATCACTTCTAGTTTTATGGGATTGTGGAAATGTTCCCGTTTCTCTGTGTCACCCTGTATAAAGTCTGAAGTGGCAATATTGCACGATGGCCCGCAACAAATTACAAACGTTGTTGACAAAAATGGGCCGAAAAAAAAAGTTGCATTACTTGTTGAACGCCCCTCAAAATCTCCAGCTACGTTGAACAGTATTGTAATCAACCAACTTGTTTCAACCCGCGATAGGGCCATCTTCAGGGCAGAGGCAGGGTGACGACTCCAGCGAGCGACCAAATGGTGTAAATTGCCCTGAAGATGACCCCATCGCGGGTTGAAACCAGTTGGCGGCAAAATAAATAACGCGATTGTGACTGCCATTTTGAATAATTGATTATAAGTAAACCAATCGCTGTTCACACAACTATGTTGTCTAAAACGAGTACTGTAGTCCGTGGAAGAGCACTCGTAGCTACGCCTCGGCTTGCAGGACAATCACACGGAGGTGTACTGATCTGTGGATGTATTTCGATACATGGTGGATTATATGTAGCAGGTGTTTAGCACATCGGCGTTTCCAAAGTGAGGTGCAGAGACTGCATGTTTACCCAGCCTTTGATGATATGACTGCTCACAGAAACCAGGAAACCTTGGTCCGTGTACAAGCCAGGTCCAAACATCTTTCGTGACAACAGCTTCGCCGGCCACTGTGGCAGAGCGGTTCTAGGTGCTTCAGTCCGGAACCGCGACGCTGCTACGGTCGCAGGTTCGAATCCTGCCTCGAGCACTGATGTGTGTCATGTCCTTAGGTTAGTTAGGTTTAAGTCAGGGCCGGCCAAACGCTGCACAATGTGCAGACGTACGGAAGTGCTGCACATGTGCGCACGTGTGCGACAGCGACATCTGTTATTAGACATGTGTCCTAAATGAACGGCGGCGGCTCCACTTCCCTGTTTATGTGGTACCAGCAAGAGCGCAACATACCCAGTCTCCTTTACCCCTGGCAACCGTAACCTTAACAGAGAAGTACTGAGAAATGGCAGGTACGGTGAATAAGCAAAGGACGGGAGAGCTATGTTCTCAGTCGTTTAAGAATGACTGGGAACTTCAATTCTTTTTTGTAGCCGTTGGTGAAAACTCACAGTGTTTGCTATGCCGCCGAATAATACGCGGCCAGCTTAAGTTTTCAATTGAAAGACACTACAATACATATCACAAAGACGAGTGTAGTGTACTCAAGAGAGGAGAACGGCAAGCAAATTTAAATGTCCTTAAGAAAATGATGAGACACATCAACTCGATTGTCATTTCTCATGACCAGTGATAAAAGTGTTTGGATTTATTCCTTTCATAATTAAAAATTATTGTTTACTAACTGTGCATTAGTGCCTCATTCTGCTCCATGTTACTTTATTATCAGGAAACTTGGTCATTAAACCGATTGTTCCAATGTATACTTACATTTAGGGTTTTTTTAAATGTGTGAAGGGCTACGCTCAGCTGACGTCGATAAAACGTAACATTCATCTAATTGTCGGTTATTATGCAGATTTCAGACGGAGCTGATGAAAGATGTAGCAATAATGGTATTGAAATAACAGGTGATAATCGAGAGGTCTGCGGTTGTCATTCTGTTCAGAGGTCAGTGTGACAAATTATGTGGGTGTAACTGAGGGCACCGAGAATTAGTTATGGGAAACCTTGCATTAGTTTAAAGTTATTTGAAATCGTGAATAAGGTTCGTTGGAAGTCGCTAAGTGCTCTCTTTCTTAAATACTAGATCAAAAGCATTACTCGTATTTACAGGGTGTTTCAAAAATGACCGGTATATTTGAAACGGCAAGAAAAACTAAACGAGCAGCGATAGAAATACACCGTTTGTTGCAATATGCTTGGGACAACAGTACATTTTCAGGCGGACAAACTTTCGAAATTACAGTAGTTACAATTTTCAACAACAGATGGCGCTGCAAGTGATGTGAAAGATATAGAAGACAACGCAGTCTGTGGGTGCGCCATTCTGTACGTCGTCTTTCTGCTGTAAGCGTGTGCTGTTCACAACGTGCAAGTGTGCTGTAGACAACATGGTTTATTCCTTAGAACAGAGGATTTTTCTGGTGTTGGAATTCCACCGCCTAGAACACAGTGTTGTTGCAACAAGACGAAGTTTCCAACGGAGGTTTAATGTAACCAAAGGACCGAAAAGCGATACAATAAAGGATCTGTTTGAAAAATTTCAACGGACTGGGAACGTGACGGATGAACGTGCTGGAAAGGTAGGGCGACCGCGTACGGCAACCACAGAGGGCAACGCGCAGCTAGTGTAGCAGGTGATCCAACAGCGGCCTCGGGTTTCCGTTCGCCGTGTTGCAGCTGCGGTCCAAATGACGCCAACGTCCACGTATCGTCTCATGCGCCAGAGTTTACACCTCTATCCATACAAAATTCAAACGCGGCAACCCCTCAGCGCCGCTACCATTGCTGCACGAGAGACATTCGCTAACGATATAGTGCACAGGACTGATGACGGCGATATGCATGTGGGCAGCATTTGGTTTACTGACGAAGCTTATTTTTACCTGGACAGCTTCGTCAATAAACAGAACTGGCGCATATGGGGAACCGAAAAGCCCCATGTTGCAGTCCCATCGTCCCTGCATCCTCAAAAAGTACTGGTCTGGGCCACCATTTCTTCCAAAGGAATCATTGGCCCATTTTTCAGATCCAAAACGATTGCTGCATCACGCTATCTGGACATTCTTCGTGAATTTGTGGCGGTACAAACTGCCTTAGACGACACTGCGAACACCTCGTGGTTTATGCAAGATGGTGCCCGGCCACATCGCACGGCCGACGTCTTTAATTTCCTTAATGAATATTTCGATGATCGTGTGATTGCTTTGGGCTATCCGCAACATACAGGAGGCGGCGTGGATTGGCCTCCCTATTCGCCAGACATGAACCCCTGTGACCTCTTTCTGTGGGGACACTTGAAAGACCAGGTGTACCGCCAGAATCCAGAAACAATTGAACAGCTGAAGCAGTACATCTCATCTGCATGTGAAGCCATTCCGCCAGACACGTTGTCAAAGGTTTCTGGTAATTTCATTCAGAGACTACGCCATATTATTGCTACGCATGGTGGATATGTGGAAAATATCGTAATATAGTGTTTCCCAGACCGCAGCGCCATCTGTTGTTGAAAATTGTAACTACTGTAATTTCGAAAGTTTGTCTGCCTGAAAATGTACTGTTGTCCCAAGCATATTGCAACAAACGGAGTATTTCTATCGCTGCTCGTTTAGTTTTTATTGCCGTTTCAAATATACCGGCCATTTTTGAAACACCCTGTACGTGCCGTCAGTCAAGCTGCCTTAATAAAAACCCACGGTTGTTAACTGTATTACTTGTCTTACTGGGTTAAACCGTTAACATAAAAGTAGACGTCTCAATGAGTAGACTGTGACAGTATTTTAAATGTTTAATACGCGAAATACCTTCCCATGGTTGGCTTGCAAGCTGTGGAAAGAGCACTAGAATGCGCCGGTACAGAGTATCCCAGCAAGTGGATAAAGCGACATCTGTGGGTAGAAACATGCACTACATGAACGCTAACGGCTGCGGCGTGCAAGCTGTGACCCGGAAGTTGCACATGTGCAGGAGCACCGCACGCGTGCGGAATTTCTGGCCGGCCCTGGTTTAAGTAGTTCCAAGTTCTAGGGGACTGATGACCTCAGATGTTAAGTCCCATAGTGCTTAGAACTATTTGAACCGCAACATGTCCACTTTCGCACTGTTAGGTGGGTGCTAGGGAGGGGTGGTGAGCGACTGACCTCCGAGAGGAAGAGCTCGGCCTTGGGCACGGCGACGGCCACGTCGGCGACGGCGGCGTAGGCGTCGGCCCCCGGGAACGCGCAGGCGGACAGCGGCCTCCACAGGTAGGGGTCCGCCTCCAGCGCCGACGGCGAGGGCGGCGTCGAGCGCCGCGGACACGACAGCGTCGACCACCAGCGCGGCAGCACCTGCCGGCAGCCGCACCCTCACTACGCCGCCCTCTGCCCGCTGAGCACGCCTCACACGGAGTGAGGTTCACTGTGAGCTTACTTGCTAGTTCACACGGTAGCTCTTGGGTAGGCTCTGTTCCTGTAGGAAGCTTTGCGTGTTTCCTGTAACGGCCCCAGTACAGTCTCCTTTGTACAGTTCTCCCAGGGAACCCCCATGTGCGAGGTCGAAAAGGTCAATGATATTTACGGCATTTGACGCACCAGATATTGTCAACACACAACCACAATAATTGGCTAATAATGGCAATACGTGTTGGAACTGGATGTATCCAATTGTGAGCAAAGATTGAAGCTACAGAGCGTAGTTGAACTGCTTAGCCGACGAGTAACTCACAACAGTGCTACAGTGCTAGAGCTATTTGCTGTGGCGGCCCAGTTCGTAAATCGTAGCGCCTACTGCATCGGCATCCCACTTCACATCCAAGCAACACAGGATGACTGCATCACAGGATGTATGTTCACTAGGAAAACCTACGTCGTTTGTGTTGTCGACACAAATATTTACCTGCAGCCACAACACAACACAACACAACACAACACCAGGTCTCCCCCAACGGCCGCCAGGGACCGCTAGCCGTTATGGGAGCCTGCAGAACAGCTTCACCAGATATACGAAGATGGTATCTGTTCTTGCGGAGATGTCCAAAAGAACAGATACCATTGGTGATCTTGCATCTCCCAAAGAATGAAGTTACAATGAAATCCAGACCATTATCTGCTTACAGGCCTTGATAAATATCAATGGGGACACTTGAAACTGGGAGCCCCCACCGGGACTCGAACCCCAGATCTCCTGCTTCTGTTGCAGATGCTCTGTCCGACTGAGCTATCGACGACACAGAAGATACTGCGACTGCAGGGACTTATCTCTGCACGCTCCTCGTGAGATCCACATTTCCAACTTACTGTCCACACACTACATTTTTTAGTGTCCCTGGCCACTGTGTTCATTATCGTGGCAGTCAATCTACCTATTCACGTAAGAGTCAGAGCGATGTCAGTGTATCTGCACTGAAAATATGTTCCCCGACATGCCCAAAAGAGATCAACAGGGTGTCTCAAACGCTTCAGTCAAACTGAAACAAGTGATAGTGGGCCAGAAACTGACTGTATTGAGATAGGGAACCAATGGCCATAAATGTGTATTTATTGCGTTATGAACATACACAGAGTACACTGCATAACAACAACATAGATCATAGTAATGGTTCAAAGTGTAGACTGCCAATCTCAATTCATGCATGGCAGCAGTACATGAAATTCCATCACTCTGTCAAAGACAATCTTAATGTAGTGTAATGAAAGTCATTTTTTATTCTCATATTGTCATTATCTACATCATTATCCCATTTGAAATGGAGTGGATTATTTACAACAAACTTCATTGGGGAATAAATATATACTGAAGCAGTATTCAGAATGCTTAACTCCTTAAACAAATATCTGCAAAATAATCATGGGTGAGCCACACATAATATTCTTACAACACGTTTTTGAGCAATGAAGACTTCCCTTCTTAAAGATGAGTCATCCCATTATTCAATGTGACATTACTGAATAAAAATATGCAAAATGTGTCAACTTACTGATTTGCCTCTACCCCAGATTTACAACGATTCTAAGTGAAAATGTGTGTCAATTAAGGTGTTTTAGGAACTCCAAAATGTGCTTTTCCCTGTTTAAATTCTCATCAATATGGACACATAATAATTTTGAAGTTTCCACCAAATTTATTATTTCCTCGCCATGTCTTACATTTATAATCAGTGAAGTACCCATAGATGTGCTTGACTGAATATGTTCTTTTAAAACTAAGGATGACACCATATGCACAATATGTGTCAATGATACTTTTAAGACCCTTGTTTGCCATTTATTCAGTTGTATGTATGTTTGCGCTTTTTAAAATACTAGTTTCATATGGAAAAGAACTACTTCTGTTTGTTGCACATTATACAGAAGATCGTTTATGTATCTGAGGAATAACTGTGGACCCAAGTTTGAGCCCTGGGGAATCCCATATGTGATTTCTCCCCATTCAGAATTATGTCCCTGGACTACAGTCACTGAATTACTAAGCACAACTTACTGCATTCTTTTGGACAGATATCACATTATCCATTTTCTGGTTGTACCATCAATCCCATAAAATCTCAATTTGTCAGGAGAATATTGAGATTCACATAGTCGAATGTTTTATATATGTGGCAAAAAAGACAAACCAGTGCTATGTTGTTATTTAATGCTTGTAAAATCTGGTGAGTGAACATGTAAAAGGCCTTCTCAGTTGAGTAACTCTTCTGAGACACGAACTGTGATCTGCTGAAGATATTATCGTTGCTCCAGTGGGATACTATTCTGGAATACCTCACTTTCTCAAAAATTTTGGAAAATTATTTCATAGTGGAACATATCAGTAGTTATTAACATCTATCTTATCGCCATCCTCAGAAAGGGGTTAAAAGAGCACATTTCAGTCGCTCAGCAAAACTGCCTTGAGATACTGAAACAAATATTTAGTATTCTATTGGAAACACAATCAAATACACATAAGGTTTTATTTTCGAAAAAAATATATAATTTTCTTAATTTCAGAAGGAGAAGTTGGTGATATATTCATATGACTGAGTGTTGTGAGAGTTGATTTTTCACCACACCGCTGTGATTGTTCTCTTGAACTGTTTGTTCATATACTTTCTGTGTTTCAGAAATTAGTATTAAATATATTGCTACATGTGACTCATCAGTTATAGACTTTGCATTCAATTTAATAATGAGTTCAACAGTGCTGTTATCCCGTTCTTTGGCTGGTTGTCCTGTCTCGCATTTCATTACATCTCATACAGCCTTAATTTAGTTGATGGAATTACTGACATGTGCATATTACTTTACAGTTTAATAACTTTTCTTAGCTATTGTCAGTAGTTTTTGTTGTGCGTGGCTACTGCAGGATCTCTACTTGTTCTTGCCAACAGGTTTATCTCTTTTCCTTTGCCAAGCTACTTTAACCCCCGTAGTGATTTTTACATGGCTGTTTAATGTTCTTGCTGATAAGCTTGTGATGAAAGTTATTTTCAAATAATGATATGAATTTATCATGGAACAGATTAAATTTTATGTTAGAATTTAGATCATTGCAAATTTCATCTCAGGTCAAATCTTAAACGCTCTGAAAAAATATTTGTTCTAGAGTCATTAATTATTCTGTCTGACTTCCACTGAGGTGCATCAGTACTGTAAGACTCTATTTATCCTAACTAACATCATGATCAGATTGCGTATTTGTTACTGGGTAAGCAGTTATTTTCGTCCTTTGAGCTTCGCCAAAGAAAACATTAAGGTCCTACTGTTTTTATGCACCCATGTTGGGAAGTTAAGTTCTAAATTCAAACTGTAGGATCACAATACGGTTTCGAGAACTTTGTTCCTATAAGAATCCTTGAGAAAATCTACATTGAATCCATCACAGACTGCTTGTTGCTGTCTGGCAAGTGGCATAGCAAGGGATCCAAATTCTACATAAACAGTTAAAAATTTATTATGCGGACCTACATGTAGTTACAATTTAAAGTGAACTATTTTTTGGTATTAAGTTACAAGCACACCACACTATATACTGATCACCACAAAATCTACTTGTCTCATTGTTCTTGAACATGGGTGCTGTCTTTAATATGTGTAATAACTCCTCCTTTTCCCATATTAGTCCTGCATGAGTAAGCTGCTACAGTGTAATTTTTATATGTAACATTAACCATGGACCTTGCCGTTCGTGGGGAGGCTTGCATGCTTCAGCAATACAGATGGCCGTACCGTAGGTGCAACCACAACAGAGGGGTATCTGTTGAGAGGCCAGACAAACGTGTGGTTCCTGAAGAGGGGCAGCAGCCTTTTCAGTAGTTGCAGGTGGAACAGTCTGGATGATTGACTGATCTGGCCTTGTAACACCAACCAAAACGGCCTTGCTGTGCTGGTACTGCGAACGGCTGAAAGCAAGGGGAAACTACAGCCGTAATTATTCCCGAGGGCATGCAGCTTTACCGTATGGTTAAATGATGATGGCGTCCACTTGGGTAAAATAGTCCCCCATTCGGATCTCCGGGCGGGGACTACTCAAGAGGACGTCTTTATCAGGAGAAAGAAAATTGGCGTTCTGCGGATCGGAGCGTGGAATGTCAGATCCCTTAATCGGGCAGATAGGTTAGAAAACTTAAAAAGGGAAACGGACAGGTTAAAGTTAGATGTAGTGGGAATTAGTGAAGTTCGGTGGCAGGAGGAACAAGACTTTTGGTCAGGTGATTACAGGGTTATAAATACAAAATCAAATAGGGGTAATGCAGGAGTAGGTTTAATAATGAATAAAAGAATAGGAGTGCGGGTAAGCTACTACAAACAGCATAGTGAACGCATTATTGTGGCCAAGATAGACACGAAGCCACACCTACTACAATAGTACAAGTCTATATGCCAACTAGCTCTGATGATGATGAAGAAATTGATGAAATGTATGATGAGGTAAAAGAAATTATTCAGGTAGTGAAGGGAGACGAAAATTTAATAGTCATAGGTGACTGGAATTCGAGAGTAGGAAAAGGGAGAGAAGGAAACATAGTAGGTGAATATGGATTGGGGGAAAGAAATGAAAGAGGAGGCCGTCTGGTAGAATTTTGCACAGAGCATAACTTAATCATAGCCAACACTTGGTTCAACAATCATAAAAGAAGATTGTACACATGGAAGAACCTTGGAAATACTAGAACGTATCAGATAGATTATATAATGGTAAGACAGAGATTTAGGAACCAGGTATTAAACTGTAAGACATTTACGGGAGCAGATGTGGACTCTGACCACAATCTACTGGTTATGAGCTGTAGATTAAAACTGAAGTAACTGCAAAAAGGTGGTAGTTAAGGAGATGGGATCTGGACAAACTGATTAAACCAGAGGTTGTACAGAGTTTCAGGGAGAGCATAAGTGAACAATTGTCACAAATGGGGGAAAGGAATACAGTAGAAGAAGAATGGGTAGCTCTGAGGGATGAAGTAGTGAAGGCAGCAGAGGATCAAGTAGGTAAAAAGACGAGGGCTAGTAGAAATCCTTGGGTAACAGAATAAATACTGAATTTAATTGATGAAAGGAGAAAATATCAAAATTCAGTAAATGAAGCAGGCAAAAAGGAATACAAACGTCTCAAAAATGAGATCGACAGGAAGTGCAAAATGGCTAAGGAGGGATGGCTAGAGGACAAATGTAAGGATGTAGAGGCTTATCTCACTAGGGGTAAGATAGATACTGCCTACAGGAATATTAAAGAGACCTTTGGAGAAAAGAGAACCACTTGTATGAATATCAAGAGCTCAGATGGAAACCCAGTTCTAAGCAAAGGAGGGAAAGCAGAAAGGTGGAAGGAGTATATAGTCTATACAAGGGCGACGTACTTGAGGACAATATTCCGGAAATGGAAGAGAATGTAGATGAAGACGAAATGGGAGATACAATACTACGTGAAGAGTTTGACAGAGCATTGAAAGAACTGAGTCGAAACGAGGCCCCGGGAGTAGATAACATTCCATTAGAACGACTGACGGCCTTGGGAGAGCCAGTCCTTACAAAACTCCACCATCTGGTGAGCAAGATGTATCAGACACGCGAAATACCCTCAGACTTCAAGAAGAATATAATAATTCCAATCCCAAAGAAAGCAGGTGTTGACAGATGTGAAAATTACCGAACTATCAGTTTAATAAGCCACAGTTGCAAAATACTAACGCGAATTCTTTACAGACGAATGGAAAAACTAGTAGAAGCCAACCTTGGGAAAGACCAGTTTGGATTCCGTAGAAATATTGGAACACGTGAGGCAATACTGACCTTACGACTTATCTTAGAAGAAAGATTAAGGAAAGGCAAACCACGTTTCTAGCGTTTGTAGACTTAGAGAAAGCTTTTGACAATGTTGACTGGAATACTCTCTTTCAAGTTCTAAAGGTGGCAGGGATAAAATACAGGGAGCGAAAGGCTATTTACAATTTGTACAGAAACCAAATGGCACTTATAAGAGTCGAGGGACATGAAAGGGAAGTAGCGGTTGGGAAGGGAGTGAGACAGGGTTGTAGCCTCTCCCCGATGTTATTCAATCTGTATATCGAGCAAGCAGTAAAGGAAACAAATTCGGAGTAGGAATTAAAAATCCATGGAGAAGAAATAAAAATGTTGAGGTTCGCCGATGACATTGTAAATCTGTCAGAGACAGCAAAGGACTTGGAAGAGCAGTTGAATGTAATGGACAGTGGAGGATATAATATGAACATCAACAAAAGCAAAACGAGGATAATGGAATGTAGTCGAACTAAGTCCGGTGATGCTGAGGGAATTAGATAAAGAAATGAGACACTTAAAGTAGTAAAGGAGTTTTGCTATTTGTGGAGCAAAACAAATGATGATGGTCGAAGTAGAGTGGATATAAAACGTAGACTGGCAATGGCAAGAAAAGCGTTTCTGAAGAAGAGAAATTTGTTAACATCGAGTATAGATTTAAGTGTCAGGAAGTCGTTTCTGAAAGTATTTGTATGGAGTGTAGCCAAGTGTGGAAGTTAAACGTGGACGATAAATAGTTTGGACAAGAAGAGAATAGAAGCTTTCGAAATGTTTTGCTACAGAAGAATGCTGAAGATCAGATGGGTAGATCACGTAACTAATGAGGAGGTATTGAATAGAATTGGGGAGAAGAGGAGTTTGTGGCACAACTTGACAAGAAGAAGGGATCGGTTGGTAGGACATGTTCTGAGGCATCAAGGGATCACCAATTTAGTGCTGGAGGGCAGCGTGGAGGGTAAAAATCATAGAGGGAGACCAAGAGATGAATACACTAAGCAAATTCAGAAGGATGTAGGTTGCAGTAAGTACTGGGAGATGAAGAAGCTTGCACAGGATAGAGTAGCATGGAGAGCTGCATCAAACCAGTCTCAGGACTGAAGACCACAACAACAACAACTTATCTAACAATGCGGTTATGTGATGTTCAAATAGGCACAGGGTGTCTGTATTTTCATAGCTTTCTAGATTTTACAAACAGACACGACGCTCATATACCTTACTAGTCAACTGTGAAATATTTTGTAAGCTACACTTTCCTGTGAAATCTTAAGCATTATGTTGGGCTCGTCTTTTATTTTCACTTCTTTCAACACAGGATGCCTGAATCCTGACTCTACTCTTAAAAAATGTACCTATCTGACGCCAGTAACCAAAGAGCTCTTAATTTGTATGATGGTGCGCCACTGTATATTTTCTGCAAAAAGCTCAGCCAACATATCTGAACTACTCCTTCAGGTGTAAATTGTGTCTACTATATCCTCATTTCCCAATTGTATCAACAGTCAATACCTGCATACGAGACACGAATAACATGGAAGCTATATATTTTATTTTTCATCTTTAAAGTACTCAGTATTGTTGTTGTGGTCTTCAGCCCAAAAACTGGTTTGATGCAGCTCTCCATGCTAATCTATCTTGTGCAAGCCTTTTCATCTCTGAAGAACTACTGCCGTCTACAACCTTGTGAATCTGCTTACTGTATTCACCTCTTTGTCTTACTCTATGATTTTTTTCACCCTACTCTTCCCCCCAGTACTAAATTCTTCATCAGTTCATGCCACAAAATGTGTCTTATCAACCAATTCCTTCTTTTAGTCAAATTGCGCCACAAGTTTCTTGTCTCCCCATTTCTGTTCAGTACCTCCTCACTAGGCATGTGATGTACCCATTTAATCTTCAACTTTCTTCTGTAGCACCACATTTCAAAAGCTTTCATTCTCTTCCTGTCTGAACTGTTATTCATCGGTGTTTCACTTCCATACATGGCTACCTTTCACGTAAATACCTTCAGAAAAGACTTCCTAACACTTAAGTCTATATTCGAACAGATTTCTGTTATTCAGAAACGTTGTTCATACCATTGCCAGTCTGCACTTCATATCCTTCCTACTTTGGCCATATTTAATACTGTGTATTATAAATGATATATTTGTACTTTTGATGAATTTATTGTATAAAACATTTTCTATATTCATCTTTAATGGTGGGCCACAGATCCCTCTCATCTTGAGCATTGCTATGCATTCTTATTTGGTTTTGGGATTGTATTCCCAGCTCCACCAGCAATGTCCTTGGAAAAGAATTCTGTGTTGGTCTGGAGCTGTTCTTTCAAGCACAACATGCTTCTACTCAACACACTTACGGTGGGCTTGCAGAATTCGAAACACAGATTTGACAGTGACACTTCTTATTTCCATACCATCCATCAGATACAGCTGAACTGAGCCCCAAGAAAATCCAGTTACTCTGCTACAAACTCAGTTGTCCTTCGGCGGTTCCAGTCTCATTCCACTAATTACCTTGAAATTTTCAAATGTTTAGGCTTTTGAAAGACGTCTAGAACGTCTCCAATTAACATACAGGCATTTTTTAAACGTTAAAGCCATTTATAAACTTGATTTTTACCACAGCCTCACCTTTTGTGCTGTTTTCAACAACTCAGCAAGTTCTGCGGAGTTTTTTTCCAGGCAGGAAGCTGCATGGGCTACTGTTACAGCAAAACGGCTGCTGCAAACAAATTCAATACTGGCAGACAAAACCTACTCAGGCGACACGAGGGGCAACAGTAGACATGCAGACACTTTCACAACATACCGCCAGTGAGAGAAACTGGCGCTCTGCAAGTTTCGCCTAGTGGATTAGTATTGCAGGTAACTTTCAGGTATCCCCTTGTATTTGCGTTTAGTGAAAGTGGATGGGGAAGATCACTAAAGTATATCAGTCACCAATATAGAACGCTGTGGTCATTTGCCTTGCACTGCAAATGCCAACTTTGTGGACATGGACATAGACAAGGGATAAATGATACTTTCTGTGTCGCAGCTAATGAATATTTTAATGGCAGCAGTTATAACCTTGGTAAGCAGCTGAGTGAAAGTGGAAGATCATTAAAATATCTAATATACACGAAAGGAACGAAGATGAACCCCTGTGGGACACCAATCCTGCCTTCCACAATTATAAATGCCTATCTCCTATTTTTGGAACTGATGAAAGCTGCTTTCTGTAATGCAGGTGGCAGGTATTATAGTACAAATGGTACCAAATTTGGAGAACATCTAAGAGAAAGTGACAGATCATTAATGTACATATATTAGACACAACAAGGAACCCTGTGTTACACCTTATTAACTACCTTGTATCAGTAAACGGCTAAAATCGTGGCATAGTATACGTTACGTTGCCATCTATCAGCTACCGAGTGCAACAGAAATTGAGTTTCAGTACTTCATACACACCTCCAAAAAAGTTTTACATCACCTCAATTCCGAGAGTTCGGGAACGTGTACAGAAAATTAGAATAGAGACCAACATAACCATCATTTCTGCTCATGAAAACCACACATTGTATGTTGCACCATCATACAGCGAGACCTTCAGAGTTGGTGGTCCAGACTGCTGTACACACAGGTACCTTTAATGCCGAGAACTCGTCGTCTTGCAATGATGCATGCCTGTATTTGTCGTGGCGTAGTATCCACAAGTTCATCACGGCACTGTTGGTCCAGATTGTCCCATTCCTCAACGGCGATTCGGCGTACATCCCTCACAGTGGTTGGTGGGTCACGTCGTCGATAAACAGCCCTTTTCAATCTATCCCAGGCATGTTCGATAGGGTTCATGCCTGGAGAACATACTGACCACTCTAGTCGAGCGATGTCGTTATCCCAAAGGAAATAATTCACAACATGTGCACGATGGGGGCGCGAATTGTCGTCCATGAAGACGAATGCCTCACCAATATGCTGCTGATATGTATGGTTAAGCTATCGGTCGAAGGATGGCATTCACGCAACGTAAAACCGTTGCAGCACCTTCCATGACCGACAGCAGCATACGTCGGCCCCACATAATGCCACCCCAAAACAGCAGGGAACCTCCTCTTTGCTGCACTCGCTGGACATTGTGTCTAAGGCGTTCAGCCTGATCGGGTTGAAGGCATATGCGACACTCATCGGTGAAGAGAACGTGATGCCAATCCTGAGCGGTCCATTCGGCATGTCGTTGGGCCCATCTGTACCGCGCTGCATTGTGTCGAAATTGCAAATATGGACCTCACCATGGACGTCGGGAGTGAAGTTGCGCATCATGCAGGTTATTGCGCACAGCTTGAGTCGTCTATCTCCTCTATATCCGAACAACATCGCTTTAGTTCATTCCGAGACGCCTGGACACTTCCGTTGTTGAGAGCCCTTGCTGGCACAAAGTAACAATACGAACGTGATCAAACCGTGGTATTGACCGTCTAGGCATGGTTGAACTACAGACAACACGAGCTGTGTACCTCCTTCCTGGTGGAATGAGTGGAACTGATCGGCTGTCGGATCCCCTCCGTCTAATAGCCGCTGCTCATGCATGGTTGTTTACATCTTTGGGCGTGTTTAGTGACATCCCTGAACAGTCAACGGGACTGTGTCTGTGATACAAATACACAGTCAATGTCTATCTTCAGGGCTGCTGGGAACCGGCGTGATTCAAAACTTCTTTTAATGCGTGTATAATAATTAACTGTATTTAAAAATTTAAATGCAGTCAAGATGTGGAATCTTACTCGTACGTTGCAGGTTTCACGCAGTAAGACAAGAACTAACGTTAAACACTGTTAGGGTAACTCACAGCACACAAATTACACATATTATGTTAATATAGTATTTGAGAGCGCTTAGCGTCGTCCGACAAACTTTACACATAATTTAAACCCTTTAAAAAAGGTTTTTTTTTCTCGCTGATACTTGCCACAAAATGACGAAAGCAAAAAAAAAAACACTTACCACCTATTCGCAAACCATACAGCAAAACGTCGTCATCAGGCATGACGTTTTAATTTATTACTTCTTTAATACCAATTATGTTCTCAACATATTTTTCAGACAGTATCTACGTATACTACTGAATATACCTGCAAAATTATGTCTTTGTACAATACTTAGTGCATGAGATATAATGTCATAATTAATGAGATGCGTGAAATACTCATTGGTGAAGTAATCGGACGTTTGAAGATGTTTTATGCATGGGAGTTCGATCCTATAGAGAATGGGGGGAGGAGGTGTTACTGGTTAAAGTATTAGTTGTAAAGTGTATTAGTTTTACAGGATCCATTAATGCAAATTGTATACAAGAAGTTGCTGTATCCATAAATCAAATAGAATATTGTATATTGAACTACTTTATCTATTTACCCACCTTGCCTTAAGCACAGGCCTATATGTCTGCATATCGTCATTGACATGTTGCAGATCATCTCATCTCGAAAGGCTTCCTCAACGCTTTTGTGCAATTCTTTTGCATATGTCATTGAGCCAGATGAGACATGATTTTTCCCCATAATGGGTCGCCTGGCATGATAAATCTGGGTTTTGTGATGACTAAAACAGTGGAGATAGCTATGTTGCTAAACCACGCACAACCCAGAGGCCTCAGAATTATCGATCAAGGAACTTAGCCATCTGAACTAAAAAGTGTTGGACTGTGTTCTTCTGCAACCGAGTATGATCTGACATTTCCTGTTTTTCATGTTGAGGTATTACCCAAGTTTCCTACATCTACAAATAAGAATTTTCATTCACATAGGCTTTAAAATAGTATGATTCAAACTGATACTGTGATGACATCATAACCCAATGATAATATAAGATGGGTTGTTTACCAACTCTAACATATGACAGGGATTTAGCTTACAGCAGAACACTACCTTCCTTGTGTGCAATGACTGAGACAAGGCATTTGGAAATTTCGCCAACAAAACCACAAAACCTAACACGATGCAGCTTACTAGCCCACAGCTTCCGATAATTCATTAACGAACGCTGTTGTAAATCCTTTCATTTCCAAATCTTTTTTAGTGTACTGATGACTTCAATACTTGAAGATCTACTGTTCTTTTATGAATGGATACGAATAAATCCGCTACTTACTTCCCAAACTGTGCGAAGTCCCTAGGCGTATATAGACTTCTAGTATATCGTGGCCAACAGGCTTGCCGCAGTGGTAACACCGGTTCCCATCAGATCACCGTAGTGCTGTCAGGCTGGACTAGCACTTCAGTGGGGGACCATCCGGTCTGCCGAGTGCTGTTGGCAAGCGGGGTGCACTCAGCACCTGTGAGACAAACTGAGGGGTAACTTGATTGAGAAGTAGCGTCTCCGGTCTCGTAAACTGACATACGGCTGGGAGAGCGGTGTGCTGACCACATGCCCCTCCACATCTGCACGCAGTGCTGCCTCTGGGCTAATTCTGACACAGTGGCCGGCCAGTGCCGTTGAACCTCCCAGGGCCCGTTTGGACGGAGAGTATATTCTGAGTATTACAGACAACAAGAGACCAATGGTAGAACCCTGTTATTCCTCAGCTAATTGCCTTGTTACTGCCTGTGTGGCGGATATGCTACTGCTTTCTGTCACGCAAGTGTTAAATATTTTTCTGGGTCTAATGACGATCTTTGCGAGCAGCCCAGTAAAAGTGGAATAATGTTTATTGGATAGAGTAAACAAAGCAAAATAGGGCTCTGCGGTACTTCACAGATATTAGAGCTGCATGTATGATAGCTGCATATACCATAGATCGCTTTCTGTCACACAGGTGGTGAATATTTTCGTGGCAGTAGTGCCAAACGTGCAAGTGGGTCAGAGAAAGTGGAAGTTCATTTTCTGTATTGGACACAGTGAAGGATCCAACATAGAAGCCTGTGATACATCACATCCGATGTCGTTTAATTATAACTGGTCATCTGGTAGATGTGCAACTGATACCAGGTAAAAAAAAATTGTATTTGATGGTAACCGTGTAATTACTCATCACAGTTCAAAGCGAAAATGTATCTACTAAAACCAAGTCCCACCAACAAGTTTAATAGAAATTCGACTCAAAAAATGAGGCTCTGGCAACGCTGTAACTGCGTGCAGTGTGGCCAAAAACAGGTAGCATGAACTCTTGGCTGTGCCAGGGCTGTCCGATTAGTTTAGTGAGACGTGACAATCCAGACTCTCCGACGTTCGAGTCATGTTCACGCAATTTTTCTTTTTTTCCGTTAAAGCATCAAACTATATCCAGTTTACAGCTCCACAATGTGGTACCTTGTGTATTTCTCTCTGTCACTGTTTCCTTTATTTAAACGTTATGTGATAACACAAACTTCTTACAGATGTAAACCACCTCTTCGTTTCGTCAATGACACAAATAAAGCCAATAGACAATAATAGTGAATACAGTAACATAGTCTTTATCCAACGAAGTACAAAGAACGCAACAGGAAGGCTACACTAGAATGCACGATATACTATGCACAATAATTTCAGTCTGTACATCTGAGGTCCAGGATTGTCTTCATAGAGACGGTATGTACAATTACGACTAATGTTCGCTTTAGAGAAGATGTTCAAAGTGACCACCTTATATTTGCAAACACTTCGCCACTTACTGGTTCATACTTTTACTGGACCCTAGGAAATATACCTGTATCTGCCATTCCCAAAGCGGCATGCATGTTGGCTATTAGGTGTGTACATGCATGGGTGGAGTGCTATAAACTTGTTCTTTTAAGTGTCATGACAAATAAAAATCTAGTTGATTAAGGTCAGGGCAATGTGGAGTCCACTTTTGACCTTCATGAACAATCCATTTCCCTTGAAAAGATTCATTTAAATAGTTACGTACATTCATCCCAAAGTCGGGTGGTGCACCATCTTGCTGAAACCGTATCTTCGCAAACATGAAGTGGAATGTTTTCTGCTGCATCACAAAAAGTACTGGAAATTAATGTACAATAGTTAAGGGCCTGAAAGCACATCCTTCATGATTGCAGCCCACAGGTTTTTGCCAAAGCGTGCCTGAAAGCCAAGTACATGGGTGACATGTGGGTTGTGTTCCGACCAATAACGACCACTGTGGAGGTTGAAAATACCTTCACGACTCAAGCTAGATTCGTCAACCCATATCACGTGATTTATAAAACGTTTGTTACCTTCCACTTGGTGCAGGAGACATTTACTGTACTTCTCGGACGTAGTGAGTTAATGTGTAATGCATTCAGGTCTTCCTTGCGCAACACTTCAGCAACCAGACATTGAGATATCTGGAACTGTCTTGCAATATCACAGGTGCCTCACCGAGGTGATTGGTGAACAGCTTCAAGAATCGCTAACTCTGTGTGTTGAGTACATTTAGTCTTTGGACGGATTCTGTCTATTACTTTTAAAGGAATATTACCAGTTTTTTGAGGGCGTCACTCGAGGTCACAAAAATACGTTCTTATTGGGATAATTTGAGGGTACTGGGATGTGGTTCAGTTTAAGTGAAAACTAATGGATGTACACTACTGGCCATTAAAATTGCTACATCACGAAGATGACGTGCTACAAACGCGAAATTTAACAGACAGGAACAAGATGCTCTGATATGCAAGTGATAAGCTTTTCAGAGCATTCACACAAGGATGGCGCCGGTGGTGACACCTATAACGTGCTGATATGAGGAAAGTTTCAAACCGATTTCTCATACACAAACAGCAGTTGACCGGCGTTGCCTGGTGAAACGTTGTTGTGAGGCCTCATGTAAGGAGGAGAAATGAGTAACATCGCGTTTCCGACTCTGATAAAGGTCGGATGGTAGCCTATCGCGATTGCGGTTTATCGTATCGCGACATTGCTGCTCGCGTTGGTCGAGATCCAATGACTGTTAGCGGAATATGGAATCGGTGGGTTCAGGAGGGTAATACGGAACGCTGTGCTCGATCCCAACGTCATCGTATCACTAGCAGTCGAGATGACGGGCATCTTATCCGCATGGCTGTAACGGATCGTGCAGCCACGTCTCGATCCCTGAGTGAACAGATGGGGACGTTTAGAAGGCAACAACCATCTGCACGAACAGTTCGACGACATTTGCAGCAGCATGGAACATCAGCTCGAACACCATGCCTGCGGGTACCCTTGACGCTGCATCACAGACAGGAGCGCCTGTGATTGTGTACTCAACGACTAACCTGGGTGTACGAATGGTAAAACGTCATTTTTTCGGATGAATCCAGGTTCTGTTTACAGCATCATGATGGTCGCGTCCGTGTTTGGCGACATCACGGTGAATGCACATTGGAAGCGTGTATTCGTCATCGCCATACTGGCGTATCACCCGGCGTGATGGTATGGGGTGCCACTGGTTACACGTCTCGGTCAGCTCTTGTTCGCATTGACGGCACTGAACAGTGGACGTTACATTTCAGATGTGTTACGACCCGTGGCTCTACCCTTCATTCGATCCCTGCGAAACCCTACATTTCAGCAGGATAATGCACGACCGCATGTTCCAGGTCCTGTACGGGCCTTTCTGGATACATAAAATGTTCGACAGCTGCCCTGGCCAGCACATTCCCCAGAGCTCTCACCAACTGAAAAGTCTGTTGAATGGTGGCCGAGCAACTGGCTCGTCACAATACGCCAGTCACTACTCTTGATGAACTGTAGTATCGTGTTGAAGCTGCATGGGCAGCTGTACCTGTACACGCCATCCAAGCTCTGTTTGACTCAATGCCCAGGCGTATCAAGACCGTTATTACGGCCACAGGTGGTTGATCTGGGTACTGATTTCTTAGGATCTGTGCACCAAAGTTGGGTGAAAATGTAATCACATGTCAGTTCTAGTACAATATATTTGTCCAATGAACACCCGTTTATCATCTGCATGGTGTAGCAATTTTAATGGGCAATAAATGACACAAGACAGAACCCTGTGGTGCCCCACCCCAGACTGCACAATATAGTACTGTGTCACAAGCTGCGACATCGTCGCGAAAAAACACAGTGACCCGTATATGTAATAAGTTTCCTTTAATTTACGTCGATGGTCACAATCTTTTCTGTTTAACAGATTACCGGTTTCGGTCTGTAATGACGATCATCAGCATTAGGACTTTGCTTTTATGAGACAGATCTGATGATGGTCATTAAAGACCGAAACCGGTAATCTGTTAAACAGAAAAGATAGTGACCATAGACGTAAATTAAAGGAAACTTATAGTACTGTCTGTTCGGTGTACAGGAAAGTGACGCAGGCTGCTTTCCCAGCGCTGGTGCAGGAGGTGTCGGCGGCAGGGGTGCCAACCTTGGCGAGCAGGTCCGCGCGCGCGGCCCTGGGCCCCTGGCGCTCTGCCTCGTCGACGACGAGCAGCGCGAGCAGCAGCGACGGCACCGCCACGGGCAGCGTCTCGCAGAGCGCCGCGAAGTGGTCGTAGCGCGACCAGCCCGTCAGCACGACGCCGCGGAACGCCGGCGTCTCCACCTCGGAGCCGGCCACCCCGCCCGACACCAGCCGCATCCACGCCGCGTGGTTGGCAGCCGTGCGCCGCAAGTCGGGCGCCAGCGCCGTCTCACCAGACGCTCCCTGTCGGCACAACACTCCTGGTCCCACCGCACTGCCACCACCGTACGACACTTCCGTTTTGTACTTGAAAAACGCACAGGGTGACAATTATTGAGCAATATGAAATAAAGAATGGGATTTTCACTCTGCAGCGGAGTGTGCGCTGATATGAAACTTCCTGGCAACTTAAAACTGTGTGCGGGACCGAGACTCGAACTCGGGACCTTTGCCCTTAGCGGGCAAGTGCTCTACCATTTGAGCTACCCAAGCACGACTCACGACTCGTCCTCACAGC
Source organism: Schistocerca piceifrons (assembly GCF_021461385.2). NCBI lineage: Eukaryota > Metazoa > Arthropoda > Insecta > Orthoptera > Acrididae > Schistocerca > Schistocerca piceifrons. Next base: position 142,213,301 of record NC_060146.1, on the reverse strand, counting down.
TTCAATTCTGCCAGTACCTCGTCTGCAAAGTTTGGAAGGTAGGAGACGAGGTACTGGCAGCTCGGAGAGCTCGAAAAAGTAGAAAAAAATTGGAAGAGGAATCCTAAGAAAAATAACAGAATCGAAAAGTAGCAGCAAAAAATACAGATTAAGATCTAATACAGAACTCCATCTGAAAATTTAAAAGTTAACAGATGTAATGAGATGAAGGAAAATCCTGTGAACATACATGTAGGTTAAATAATGACCGCATAACTAAACGAATCCTTGGCTAACTAACCAAATAGAAATTGAAAACCTTATAGCTAAGAGAAGTAGGAAAATAAGTAGAAAATGTGGGAGTCCACATGCACCCAGTAAGAAACAGCAGGCTCTCAAAATTGGGTAAAAATCAAAACCCGGAAGAGCACAACAAGAGAGAGAACAATATTCTCGAATAACGAGAGAAGTGTTAACTCGAAGAATTTACGCACTCTCTATAAGCCTAATCCGAAATAAAAAAATATTGGCCAGTTGCGAGTAGGAATAATACAGCGAGGGTTTCGTACACAGTATGGTTCATCCATACTGGGAATCGAGAAGTCGAAGATTTTTGCCTGTAATCGTTATTGATACTGGCAAGATATAGGTCCCAGGGATTCCAAGACATTCGAGAATTTTTTTAATTTGAGTTTTAAGTCTGATGGCAAGTGACAAACAAAAGTTTTTTTCCGTGTGATGTAATTATAAATTAACGATTTTCGGATTTTTTCTTTCGTTGTACTGCTAAACGTTGATTCTTGGCATATTTCATGATTCGACGTCAACAAGGAGTACCCTATAAGTTTTGATGACTGAGTTTGCAACATATACGACGTAAATGACCATATCATTTGGGTGCATTTACATGTATGACATTGCCAAGATGCCATACACCTGAATATGTGACATAAATTTCAGCTTGATATGCCCACTCGTTCCTGAGAAAAAAAGTGATCTAAAGAGACAGATGGATAGTAAGTCAGTCTGATGTCAAATACACATTTCTTTTTTCGTGTGATATAATTACAAATTACATTTTCCAGATTTTTTTTGCTTTGGTTGTTTTGTGAAACCTTCCTTCTTGTCAAACGTCATAGTTCTAGGTCAACGGGAAATAAGCCTATCGTTCAGGTTTTGATGAGTGAGTTTGCGAGTATCAAGGTATGTGACACAAATGCCCACATGTCTTGATTTACATTAGCTTAGAACCTTAAAATATTAGCTCCACTAAGGGACTGTAAATTTTAGTACGTCACATACATTTCAAGTTGTTAGTTCACCCATTCCTGAGAATGAAAGGTGTTTAACTATCGAGCAGCCATACATCTGGTACCGAGCGCCGCGGGTTTCGACTCCGCACTGGACGGCATGGACCTCGATTAGCACAAGAGGTCTCTCCAGCCGTCGCGCTGTAAGCCGTGGCTGCGCTCACGCCCCTGGCCTGCGTATAACGTGAAGGCGCCATGGTGGAGCACGTGGTCCCAGAGGCCAATAGCAGCGCAGTCCCTCAGGTATTCAAGCGCCTGCTTCTCACTCAGCAGGTCCTCGACTTCTGTCTCACCATCTGTGGCCGTCCCATCGCCCTCACCCCCACCCTTAAGTACCTTGGTGGCACCCTTGACGGCACCTCTCCTGGACTCCCCATCTCCGGACAATCCAAGCCAAGGCACGCTCCCGACTCTGTCTCCTCAAGCTGCTTTCTGGCTGCACATAGGGTCTGGCCCGTCAACCATCCTCCACACCTGTAACTCCCTCATCCGCCCCATTCTCTGCTACGCTCATCCCACCTGGCTCTCCGGTCCTCCTATCTTTTAAAAATCCCTTCAAATCCTAGAACGCCATGCGCTCCGCCTCGCCTATCGTATCTGTCTCCCATCCCCCACACGGATCCTCTATGACCTTATTCTGTTCCCGCACCTCCTTTTCCTCGAATGGATCCTCTACAGCTAGTGGTCCCTCCCATCCTCTCCCACCCCCGCCCTCTGCCGTGACTGCATTCCCACATCCCACCTGCTCTCCATCTCTCCACTCTCCATACCCTCTCCCAAAGTGGCTTCCGCCAGCTTCCCCTCCCTGATGATGCCCTCATCGCATCCATCTACCCCTCCTACCAACTTTGATCCTCCTCTACTGCACCCTGTGTTTTTTCCCGAGGGCACCCTTTTCTCCCTCCTCTCTTCCTCCCTCCCTCCTCCCCCCAGGCTCCACCTTCCCCCCCCCCCTACCTTTTTTCCTCCGCCTCCCATCTCCTCTGCCAACGGCATCTACACACTCCCCTCTTCCTCCTCCCCCCGTTTTCCCCCTTTTGGCAGGTCCCCGTACACGTATAGGGAACTTTCGCACACCAGAGATCATGGCCTAGTGTTTGTGTGTGCCGTTGTGTTCGTGCTCAAGTGTTCCAGTGTTTACTCATTTGTGCTCCAACGTCCGCGTGTGTCGTCTGTCATCTCTGTGCATGTGCACGTGTTTGAACGTTTTTATTTTGGACTCTGCGCCCGTGAACGGCTCCGTGTGTTTTAATTTTGTATGTCTACGTTTGTATATCCACCATGTCTGTTATGCGATTGTCTTCTTTTGTATCATTGGTTTTATCTGTGGCCGAAGAGCGGCGTAGTATGCCGCTGCTGGCCTACCTGTATCGGGTGTGAAATTAACAATAAAGGAAAAAAAAAAAAACTCAGCAGGCAGTCTGATATTCGCGTTAGTCTATCGACATCTCGCCTGCAGACAGCGGGTTTACTTGATTTGCGTGTACGAGTGGACGTTGGGGATTCGTGAGGTTTCGCTTGTGACCCCGTTGCTATTTGCGTGTTGTTGTTAGGTAGTTCTTCCTCGGTCGTCCGTCGTTGTTCATGTCCGTCCTTCCCCGTTCGTTTCGTTTGTTCGCGGCCCGCTCGCGTTCGGTCCCGCCGCGCTTTCGTTCTCGGGCACCTCGTGACCGTTCCGGTAGAGGTTATAACAGCACAGACAGACAAACGAGTGACAAAGCGATTCTACCAGGCAGGTCCAGCCACGGCGTGCCAAACGTCACGCGTGCAGGGGGTTCTGCTGCATGCGCGCCTGCTCGGTCCTCCCCGGAAGTACGCGGTTCAGTGCGCCATTTCATTCAGTACTGCTGTGCGGTATGTTTAGGTCGGCACGACTCTCTTCAGTTCGCCAGAATTGTGGCCTCAGCGCTATTTACCATTCGTTATTTGTTCGTGATACGAAGGTCGTCCATAAAACGGGACAGTCTAGCGATCTGTCGTCACAGACCTTTAAAAATGATCGACACAAGAGAGGTATGAGAACACTCTATATGTATTCTGCAGTCACATAAGCGATGGGTACTCCATGTTACCTATGAAACGCCGTCACAGTAGCAAGCTATACGAATTTAAAGATTTAGCTGGCTACGAAAGAGCAGAGACTTACAACGATTGACAGACGCGATTTACTGCTCGGCACATCAAATAGCTCTTTTTGATCTAAAATTAAATTTTCCCTGAGACATGTATGTCTCTAATTTATCAACGATAACGTTGGAAGCTGAAGAAGTTAATTAAAATTTGTGCTGTGGCCAGGACTCGAACCCAGCGTTTCTTGTTTGCGAGGGAGATATGCTGACCACCACAGCATTATAGTCAGCATGGCTGCAGGAACTACCCAAGTCAAATACCAACCCCAACACAAAGTCCAATTCACATCGCCCCTTGTATTGTCACTATTACCAGGGCTCTCCGACATTGGAATAGCACCCCAGCATTGGAAGTAATGGGGAAGTGCTGTACTACGTGTGATCGTATAAATCTTAAATTTTCCCTGAGACATGCAAGTCTCTATATACGATAACGTCGGAAGCTGAAGAAGTGAATTAACATTTGTGCTGTGGCTGGGAACCAGGTCTTCTTGCTTACTGGGCATCCCGGCCGCAGCATAAATTTTAATTCACTTCTTCAGCTTCCAGTGTTATCGTAGATAGAGACCTAAATGTCTAAGAGGAAATTTAATTTAAGATCTGTACGATCACATGTAGTACAGCACTTTGCCATTACGTCCAATGCTGGACTGCTATTCCAATATCGGAGAGCCCTGGTAATAGTGACAATATAAGGGGAGATTTGGAGTTCGTATTGCGGAGGGTATTCGACTTGGGTAGTTCGTGCAGCTACGTTGACCATACGTTGTAATGGTCAGCATATCTGCCTAGTAAGCAAGAAGAGTCGGGTTCAAGTCCCGGCCGCAGCACGAATTTTAATTCACTTCTTCAGCTTCCAATGTTATCGTAAAAAGCTTTTTATACTAAATTTCCAGGCATAGAGCACTTGAAGAAATTTGTGGTACGAATAGTAAAATGTGTCTTGTCGCATGTAGGGTGTCAATTGCATTGGGCTTCGATGTGACTGATCAAAGAGCATGGAGACCGTAAACATTACTGCGAAGTACGTTGGTTAAGTCAACGGGGCATGCCTGGAACGATTTTTCGATTAAAACTAACTACTGAATTTATGAAGGAAACAGGAGTGCAGGAACGAGAATGAGAACATTCTGAATGGATTGCAGACCTCGCGTTTTACTTGGACGTGACTGCAGTCTGTCCACAGTAAGACACTGCTTTCCTCAGGTAATTTCCACGTACCCATAACGAAGGAGGCATTCTGAGTGTGAAAGTCTGTGAAATTGTCTACCTCTGTCCATACCCGACAGTCTGTACCAAATACGACTTAATGTCTTTAGAGAGCCAAGAATAATTCAATAATACCGAATTTGAAACTTCCTGGCAGATTAAAACTGTGTGCTGGACCGAGACTCGAACTCGGGACCTTTGCTTACTGGCGGAAGTAAAGCTGTGAGGAGGAGGCGTGAGTCATGCTTGGGTAGCTCAGATCGTAGAGCACTTGCCCACAAAAGGCAAAGGTCCCGAGTTCGAGTCTTGGTCCGGTACACAGTTTTAATCTCCCAGGAAGTTTCATATGGGCGCACACTCTACTGCAGAGTGAAAATCACATTCTGAATACCGAATTTTTTGAGAAACGTCAAATATAGATCAAGTACAACTGCATCACCATTTAACCCTGTAGTATTCACGTGAATTTCCGTTACATTATTGGTCGCCTGGGTAACAGCTGCCCCCCCCCCCCCCCCCCTGTACTTTCGAAGATTAACGATGATGAAGCAAATTAGAGTGAATACTTCCACAACCAAAGGCATCGTCGACACGTAATACGATGAACCTTACCTCTGTTGTCAACTTCACAAACCTGAAATGTCCTATAAGCGATGACATCACGTGGGTTGAAATTATCTTGACCTTTTACTTTATCGACTTTTGGTCAGCGTACATGAGCAACGGTGACCCAGCTGTTACCGTGTTCATTCGTATCCTTGTTAGCGAGAATGAAGTTCAAAACTCCACCGCAAAACACCGATGGCCCATGCAAATTGACCTGGGCGCCTACGTAATCATTGGTAGTAATAGAAATGTTGTCTATCGCTTTAAAACCTGTAAGACGCGAACGCCTACTCCTCCTAAAATAACGCGGCACAACTATTCTGTCTCGATGCTGGTGCACGTGCGGCTTCTCGACAACTGACGCCGTCTTTCCAGATTCGTTACTTACACAGCTGCCGCTTATCACACCTCGGCTTCCGGACTGCGACCCAGTGGCAGCGGAAGCGGAAGGGAGGTGACCGGAAACGTTGATTTTTCGTGGCCGGCCGCCTTGTAAAACTAGAGGCAGCCTACCGCTATTTTGTCGAAAGTCGACATGTTGAGAAACGTGGCTGTTGTACTAAGGTTTATAATTTATAAAAAACAGCTACCAGCCACATGTATGGTTTAAAAAGGTTTATTATCTTCAGACCATGACCGGTTTCGGATTTTTCTTTACAAATCCATCTTCAGATGGCAGTTACAAGTCCAACTTAGAATGCTTGTAACTGCCATCTGAAGATGGATTTGTAAAGAAAAATCCGAAACCGGTCATGGTCTGAAGATAATAAACGATTTTATACCATGCATGTGGCTGGTAGCTGTTTTTTATAAATTATAAACCTTAGAGGCAGCCTGTCGCGGCAGATAGGCAACCACCTACAACACTTTAGACACGAGACTTTCGCCCATACGAACAAATATTAATGAGCATTTAACATCCCAGGGTGCCCCAGAGAGCATCCCACGGTGCCCCAGTGAGCTACAACACGAGGAAGAATCACTTCTCAATTAATTACTCAACTCCACACTTGAATGCGTTATATTTACTGCCATATCTACACACAACCCGTTTTAATGAAAACAAAAAAAGTGAAGTTACATTTTAATAAAACTGATTAGTATACACTATGGCCAGTCAGATTGCTACACCAAGAAGAAATGCAGATGATAAACGGGTATTCACTGGACAAATATATTTACTAGAACTAACATGTGATTACATTATCACGTAATTTGGGTGCATAGATCCTGAGAAATCAGTAGCCAGAACTACGACCTCTGGCCGTAATAACAGCATTGACACGCGTCGGCATTGAGTCAGAGCTTGGATGGCGTGTACAGGTACAGCTGCCCATGCAGCTTCAACACGATACCACACTTCATCAAGAGTAGTGAGTGGCGCACTGTGACGAACCAGTTGCTCGGCCAACATTGACCAGACGTTTTCAATTGCTGATAGATCTGGAGAATGTGCTGACCAGGGCAGCAGTCGAACATTTTCTGTATCCAGAAAGGCCCGTACAGGACCTGCAACATACGGTCGTGCATTACCCTGCTGAAATGTAGGGTTTCGCAGGGATCGAATGAAGGGTAGAGCCACGGCTCGTAACACATCTGAAATGTAACGTCCACTGTTCAAAGGGCCGTCAATGCGAACAAGAGCTGACCGAGACGTGTAACCAGTGGCACCCCATACCATCACGCCGGGTGATACGCCAGTATGGCGATGACAAATACACGCTTCCAATGTGCGTTCACCGCGATTTCGCCAAACACGGATGCGACTATCATGATGCTGTAAACAGAACCTGGATTCTTCCGAAAAAATGACGTTTTGCCATTCATGCACCCAGGTTCTTCGTTGAATACACCATCGCATGCGCTCCTGTCTGTGATGCAGCGTCAAGCGTAACCGCAGCCACGGTCTCCGAGCTGATGTTCCATGCTGCTGCAAACGTCGCCGAACTGTTCGTGCAGATGGTTGTTGTCTTCCAAAGGTCCCTATCTGTTAACTCAGAGATCGAGACGTGGCTGCACATTCCGAAACAGCCATACAGATAAGATGTCTGTCATCTCGACTGCTAGTGATAAGAGTCCGTTGGGATCCAGCACGGCGTTCCGTATTACCCTCCAGAACCCACCGATTCCATATTCTGCTAACAGTCATTGGATTTCGACCAACACGAGCAGCAATGTCACGACACGATAACCCGCAATCGCGATAGGCTACAATCCGACATTTATCAAAGTGGGAAACGTGATGGTACGCCTTTCTCCTCCTTACACGAGGCATCACAACATCGTTTCACCAGGTAACGCCGGTCAACTGCTGTTTGTGTATGAAAAATCGGTGGGAAACTTTCCTCATGTCAGCACGTTGTAGGTGTCGCCACCGGCGCCAACCTTGTGTGAATGCCAGAATAAGACTTTCACTCTGCAGCGGAGTGTGCGCAGATGTGAAACTTCCTGGCAGATTAAAACTGTGTGCCGGACCGAGACTCGAACTCGGGACCTTTGCCTACCGCGGGCAAGTGCTCTACCGACTGAGCTACCAAAGCACGACTCACGCCCCGTCCTCACAGAAGGTGGGAGACGAGGTATGGCAGAAGTAAAGCTGTGAGGACGGAGCGTGTCGTGCTTGGGTGGCTCAGTCGGTAGAGCACTTACCCGCGGTAGGCAAAGGTTCCGAGTTCGAGTCTCGGTCCGGCACACAGTTTTAATCTGCCAGGAAGTTTCTTGTGTGAATGCTCTGAAAAGCTAATCTTTTGCATATCACAGCACCTTCTTCCTGTCGGTTAAATTTCGCGTCTGTAGCACGTCATCTTCGTGGTGTAGCAATTTTAATGGCCAGTAGTGTAGTTTGCGAACCATACACTGAAGTTCTGTATATGAACCGGACAAATACAACAATTAAACCAATACTTCCAAAATTAATTTCTGACACACCTATTATTTCACACATTAACCAAACGACTGACAGAAACGTCCTTCAAATGATGAGGGCAGGAACACTTATCGCTTCCGCTTCCTGGTTGATCTGTCGTGTAATATGTTCCTCTTTTTTCCTTTCTTTCCTGTAACAGCGTGTTTACAGTCTCTTCCATTCCAAGCAATGAAAGTCCATACCTCCTGATCTTCTTAAAGGCCTGTGGTGCTTCATATCTCCTTTATGTTTTGGACTTTATAATTCCCAAGCAAGAAGTTCTTTTCTCTGCTTTATCTTCATTTTTACTGAATGAAACACTGAAAAATAAATAACTTACCTATCGAAATAGAAACGGAAATGGTAACACCAATGGTTGCGAGGGTGACACTTGTCAGCCGGAGCAGACAATGTGGATAAACTTATTCTTGCACTTCCTCACAACAGTAGATTCAAGTAACAGTGGTGAGATCCTGACCCTTAAAATGGATCCCAAAGCCAGAACATTATGAACACCGACCTACTGTCGATACAAACCCATCCAGACGATAGCAGAGCCACCTCGCGAGGAATGACTGCTAGTCATACACCCCCACAGTGCATGTAGTATCTGTGAGCGATCTGTCTGTGTGTAGAATGGGAAAGGCATGCAATCTATCTGATTGTGATGGCCCGGAGGCTTTGCGAGAACATTTCGGAAACTGCAAGACTCGGCGTTTGTTCGAGGAGTGCTGTAGTGAGTTCCTGCAACATGTGGCGAAATTGAGGTGAAGCCATGTCCACACGTCGAGGGGTTGGACGGCCACCTCTCAGATGTCAGATGTCGTAGACTGGGCAGACTGATATAACAGGACAGCCGACGAACTGTGGTGGAACTAACATCAGACTTTAGTGTTGGGCAGGGTGCAGCCGTGCGGGGTTAGCCGAGTGGTCTAGGGCGCTGCAGTCATGGACTGTGTGGCTTGTCCCGGCGGAGGTTCGAGCCTTCCCTCGGGCATGGGTGTGTGTGTTTGTCCTTAGGATAATTTAGGTTCAGTAGTGTGTAAGCTTAGGGACTGATGACCTTAGCAGTTAAGTCCCATAAGATTACACACGCATTTGGTTTTTTGGGCATGGTGCAAGTGTGGCTGAACACACAGGGCATTGTACTCTCCTAACGATGGTCTGCACAGCTGATGACCCATCTGACAATGTTAACACAACGACACTAGCAACTACAACTGAAATGGGCACGTGAGTGTTGGTACTGGACACTGGAGTAGTGGCAGAACATTGGATGAATTCTCATATCTTCTTCATCGTGCCGCTAGGAGGAGGCGAAGACATCGTCTTCCAGGGGACAATTCCTGACATATGTACGGCTGGACGCATACAAGCTGGTGGCGGATCCATTATGCTCTGGGGAACATTCACATAGACACACATGGGTCCAGTGGAGCTTGTGCAAGGTACCATGATGGCCAAGGAGTATCAGACCAGACCAGGTACACCCATTTATGACTATCATGTTTCCTGACACCAGTGGCATTTATCAACAAGGTATTGCGCTATGTCATAAGGACAAGCATGCGATGGAGTGGTTTGAAGAACACAGTGCTGATCCTGCAACTCGTGAGATCTGAACCCAATCAAACACATCTGGGATGTGATTGAACGTGGCCTCAGAGCTCGTCGCCTTTTGCTAGGAATTTACTGGAATTAGATGGTGTATGCAGACATGGTGCCAACTCCCTCCAGCGACCAATCTAGGCCTCATTGTTTCAGTGCCACAATGTGTCGCTGCTGTTTTCCGTGTCAAAGGGGGCATACCGGTCAGTGGGTAGGTGGTCATAATGTTCTGGCTGATCTGTGTTCCTCGGCCGCTGTGGCCGAGCGGTTCTAGGCACTTCAGTCGGGAACCGCTGCTGCTGTGGTCGCAGGTTCAAATCCTGGCTCGGGCATGGATGTGTGTGATGTCCTTACGTTAGTTATGTTAAACTAGTTCTAAGTCTAGGGGACTGATGACCTCAGATGTTAAGTCCCATAGTGCTTAGGCCCATTTGAAGCATTTTTGATCTGTGTATACAAATTGACATCTGTGGACAACCTGTAAGGGTCAGAGCATAACAAAATGAAAATCGCTGGGTGACATGTAACCCCTGCGACTGCTGAAGGGCAGCACGTTTGTGGTATCCCCCTAGTGTGGGGATAGGTGCCAGCCAAGCTAAGAGCACTAGGGCCTGCACATGGCCCATGAGCCGCATTCTGGGCCGCCCCTGCTGTTAGGGTTCCATTTTCACCGACTGAACTACGGAACCCTAAAAATGACAAGTGAGGACTGACATATCGACACCATTAGAGATGGTCACCTTTTGAGTACCCCTCGCAGTGTTGGTGCAGGGCGAGAGTGAGTTGCTGGAGCCGCTCACCTTGAAGGCGGAGGCGACCCACACCTGCCGGAAGGACCTGGAATAGGCGTGCCAGGCGAAGCGCGGCACCTGCGCCGCCACGTCGGCGCCGTACGCCCACACGACGGGCTGCACCAGCCGGCCCAGCCCCGACGCCGCCACGTGCGCCGGCGGCCACCGCCTCAGCATGTCGTCCCACACCAGCGCCACCGCCGCCGGCCGCAGCGCCCGCACCGCCCCCACAACGGCCGAGACGTGCCGCGAGAACAGCTGCCTGCCGTACACAACACACACACACACACACTGCTATCTGCTCGCTTCACTGCACGACCAAGCATAATGTGGTCATAATGTTCTGGCTGATCTGTGTTCACCGGCCGCTGTGGCCGAGCGGTTCTAGGCACTTCAGTCGGGAACCGCTGCTGCTGTGGTCGCAGGTTCAAATCCTGGCTTGGGCATGGATGTGTGTGATGTCCTTAGGTTAGTTATGTTGAACTAGTTCTAAGTCTAGGGGACTGATGACCTCAGATGTTAAGTCCCATAGTGCTTAGGCCCATTTGAAGTATTTTTGATCTGTGTATACAAATTGACATCTATGGACAACCTGTAAGGGTCAGAGCATAACAAAACAGACTGTCACATTCTGCTCGTACATTCGAACCATTCATTGTTTTCTATACACTGCCTGACCAAAAGTATGAGGCCAATTCAAAAAGTAACAGTATTAATTGCAATTAACCCGTAAGTGGATCGAAACAGCATATCCAGACACTCTGGAATGAAAATGGCATTGAAACAGTGGATGACACGCGTAAAGCTGAAATACTAAACACCTTTCACAGAGGAAGACCGCACTGCAATTCCTTCTCTAAGTCCTCGCACGAACGAAAAAATGGCTAACATCGAAATAAGTGACCAAGGAATAGAAAAGCAACTGAAACCACTCAACAGAGGAAAGTCCATTGGACCTGACGGGATACCAATTCGATTCCACACAAAGTACGCCAAAGAACTTGCGCGCCTTCTAACAGCCGTGTACCGCAAGTCTCTAGAGGAACGGAAGGTTCCAAATGACTGGAAAAGAGCACAGATAGTTCCAGTTTTCAAGAAGGGTCGTCGAGCAGATGCGATAAACTGTAGGCCTATATCTCTGACATCGATCTGTTGTAGAATTTTAGAACATGTTATTTGCTCGCATATCATGTCATTTCTGGAAACCCAGAATCTGCTCTGTAGGAATCAACATGGATTCCGGAAACAGCGATCGTGTGAGACCCAACTCGCTTTATTTGTTCATGAGACCCAGAAAATATTAGATACAGGCTCCCAGGTAGATGCCATTTTCCTTGACTTCTGGGAGGCGTTCGATACAGTTCCGCACTGTCGCCTGATATACAAAATAAGAGCCTATTGAATATCAGAACAGCTGTGTGGCTGGATTGAAGAGTTTTTGGCAAACAGAACACAGCGTGTTGTTCTCAAAGGATAGACGTCTACAGACGTTAAAGTAACCTCTGGCGTGCCACAGGGGAGTGTTATGGGACCATTGCTTATCACAATATATATAAATGACCTAGTAGATAGTGTCGGAAGTTCCATGCGGCTTTTTGCGGATGATGTTGTATACAGAGAAGTTGCAGCATTAGAAAATTGCAGCGAAATGCAGGAAGATCTGCAATGGATAGGCACTTGGTGCATGGAGTGGCAACTGACCCTTAACACAGACAAATGTAATGTATTGCGAATACATAGAAAGAAGGATCCTTTACTGTATGATTATGTGATAGTGGAACAAACACTGATAGCGGTTACTTCTGTAAAATATCTGGGAGTATGCTTGCGGAACGATTTGAAGTGGAATGATCATATAAAATTAGTTGTTTGTAAGGCGGGTACCAGGTTGAGATTCAGTGGGAGAGTCCTTAGAAAATGTAGTCCACCAACAAAGGAGGTGGCTTACAAAACACTCCTACGACCTATACTTGAGTATTGCTCATCAGTGTGGGATCCGTACCAGGTTGGGTTGCCAGAGGAGATAGAGATCCAAAGAAGAGATCCAAAGAAGAGCGGCGCGTTTCATCACAGGGTTATATGGTAAGCGTGATAGCGTTACGGAGATGTTTAGCAAACTCAAGTGGCAGACTGTGCAATAGAGGCGCTCTGCATTGCGGTGTAGCTTCAGGTTTCGAGAGGGTGTGTTTCTGAATGAGGTATCGAATATATTGCCTCCCCCTACTTATGCCTCCCGAGGAGATCACGAATGTAAAATTAGAGAGATTCGAGCGCGCAGGGAGGCTTTGCGGCAGTCGTTCTTCCCGCGAACCATAAGCGACTGGAACAGGAAAGGGAGGTAATGACAGTGGCACGCAAAGTGCCCTCCGCCACACATCGTTGGGTGGCTTGCGGAGTATAAATGTAGATGTAGATGTACCTGACCAGAAGTACGAGGCAAATTCAAAAAGTAGCAATATTAAATGCAGTTAACCTGTCAGGCATCTGAAAGTCGCGGGAAATGAAAGTTCCAGCATATGTTGACAGATGGCATGACAAGCTGAGTAGGAAACAAAATGGCCTCATCACTGGTTGTGTGTACCCTAGGAGAACAGCGAGCAGTAAGTCGATTTTTGTGCTCGCTGGACGTACAACCTCGGCAGATCAGTAGAAAGATGTTGGAAAAGTATGGAGTAGCCGCAGTAATGAGACAAGAGTGGACGAGTAGGTACATTCCTTTAAAAGCGGAAGTACATTGTAAGGTTCTCATATGGTTTCTGCTATTGTAAATAATTTTTTACTGATCAGGGACAAAGATATGCCCTTCTCCTTTGGGCTCCCTGCCCCCTCCACCGTATCCTCCCTCGTCGTCTCTGTCCTCGTCACTTTTCCTTTCCCAGTCCTGGTGCACCCTCCCCATCTCCTGGCACTTGCTGTGCTACCGACACCCCCCTTCCTACACCCTCTCCTCCATCAACCCCCCTCCCCCCCCCATCTCTCTTTTCTCTCATCCTCTTGTCCGACCTCTCCTCCCCTCGCAGGCCCATAAAATTTTAATGCAGATACATTGTCGCGTTTTGGTGCTCGCCATGTAGGTAACACAAGTGCAGCCTGTGTCGTCGTCGTCCCATGCTGTGAACACCGTTTTCAGTTGTGCTATTCGTGCTACCAATCTTTATGTGCGACGTCATCATCGAGAGCCATTTTAACTGTATGTGGATTTTATGTAAACGTGCCTCATCCAACTACCCATTATTTATATTTTAACTCCAATTGTTTCTCCCTTCTCATGTGTACATTTCATCTTTTAACCCTGCATTTTATATATGTAATGCTTTTCTGTCTTGAGCAGGGGGATGAAATGACAATAAAAGAAAAAAAAAGACAAAGATAAGTGAGATCAATGTAAGAGTAGTGAATAAGATCCTTGATTCTGTGTCGTGGCCGGCTCGTTCGCCAGACTTGATGCCTCTGGATTTTTTCTTGTGGGGATTGGTAAAAGACATTGTTTATAAGACGTTCCTACTACCTGAAGATATGCGAGAGAGAATTGTCAGAGTATGTGCTTCGATATGCGCCGAAGTTATAAGGAAGACCACGTAATCCATGATAAGAATATTGCAGCACTGCATTGATACCAATGGTGATCACTTCGAACAGCTTCTGTAAATGGACGTTCATGCGATTTTTGTGACCTTCGTTGACCTTCAAAGACCTTACTGTTACACATCATTGAATTCGTCTCCATAGCCACTATCAGAAAATAAGTATCAAACTATAGCATCCACTTCTGCGCACACCAGGAGGAAAACTTGCCGGCCAGAAGCCGAACGCTGATTGGCGGACAGCCACCAATCGTTGACGACATGGACATCCACGAATAGCCTCTTTCCTTCCATCTTACGTCATGACTAGCCAATCATATTAGAGGGCCAATTGAAATTTTCACAACAGTGACGTCAGACATCGATAGTCTGTAATAAATAGAAGCACCTAACCCCATGCAAAACGAGCCGTGCCCTGAGGAAGGCCGTTGCGATTCGGCCGAAACGTCGGTTTAAGTTTATTATTGTTGTTAGTTTTTAGCATTGACGCGGCATAATACCCAGAAGAATTTTAATCACTATGACACCGGCCGCCGAAGCCTACGTTCTTATATAGCATACCGTTTAAGAAAACAAAGTTACCCTTCATATCTCTGACGTGACCCCACTTAGCAACAGAAAACCAACGTCAGATTATGGCCCCTGTTGTCCCATGCAACATTTGGCCCACAATCTTTTCAGCTACTATTATACTTTCGGAGTTATTCTGGGTGGCAATAGTTAGTGACTCCCTGTAGTTTTCAATGAGCATACAATTAGTTCCCTTTGGCATTTAATTGGATCTATTTTCTTAATTTCAAATTTTTCATTTGATGAAGTTTAAAGTTTCATCGCACTCTTCACATATGCAGCACAGGGACAACGGACAGTCAGTTTCGCTCAGCAGCTGAATACGTTATCCAAAGTACACGTTACATGTGGAGAAAGTTTTAGAAATCAATGTAGTCGGTTTAAGTTTATTATTGTTGTTAGTTTTTAGCATTGACGCGGCATAATACCCAGAAGAATTTTAATCACTATGACACCGGCCGCCGAAGCCTACGTTCTTATATAGCATACCGTTTAAGAAAACAAAGTTACCCTTCATATCTCAATCAGACGAAAATTACTGGAAAGCTTACAGCGTCAGTCACAGTTGAGCAACACTCTGGTCATCCCAGCACGGCCGTTACTGACGGGAGCATACGACGTGCTGACGCTACGATTCGTGACAACTGGCATATTTCTGTGGAAATTTTAGCCAGGGAACTGAGCATTGGTGTCGGATCAGCTCATTCCATTGTTAGTGAGGTTCTCAAGTACCGTTTTTTGTGTGCACGGTGGGTGCCTAGGACGCTCGCCGGTGAACGCTAGACGGTGTGTGATCACGCCGCCAAATAATTTTGGAGCGATATAACTTCCTGATATATATGGCCACAGGACGAGAAACGTGGTGCGTCACTACGAACCAGAAAGCAAAAGATAAGAATGGGGACACACGTCTTCTTCAGCCAAGAAACAATTCAAGTCTCAGCCCGCTTCTGGGATACGAATGGGCCGATTTTGGAGCACGAACAAGGGGTGATACAGTGAACACAGCCCAGTACAGCGTGATGTTGAAGAATGAGCCGCCCTAGCTCTTGCTGTGATTCAGATATTGAGATTTCAGGTCGCATTGCGTCCCCCATACAGCCCTGATCTCGCTCCTTCGGATTACCGTGTGTCTGAATCCGAGAAGGTTCAAATGCTTCAAAAGGCTCTAACCACTATGGGACGTAACATCTGAGGTCATCAGTCCCCTAGAATTAGAACTACTTAAACCTAACTAACCCAAGGACATCACACACATCCATGCCGGAGGCAGGATTCGAACCTGCGACCGTAGCTGCAGCGCGGAATCCGTGAAGGAGGACGACTATATGAAAGTGCTGATGAAGTTAAAAAAAGCACTCTTGGTTGCGGGCACAAGCCAATACCTTTTATTGGTGTGAAATACACGTCTCAAACAAAGTTTTGCATCAGTGTGGTTCCCAGAACTCCTAAAGACAGATGTTGAGTGTGGATATTGTATCACAGACACAGTCACTTTGACTGTTCAGAGATGTCACTAAACCCGCCCAAAGATGTAAACAACCATGGATGAGCAGCGGCTATTAGACGGAGGGGTTCCGACAGCCGGTTAGTTCCAGTCATTCCACCAGGAAGGAGGTACAGGGCTCGTGTTGTCTGTAGTTCAACCATGTCCAGACCGCGGTTCCATCGCGTCCACATTGTTACTTTGTGCCAGGATGGGCTCCCATCAAGCGAGGTGTCCAGGGGTCTCGGAGTGAACCAAAGCGATGTTGTTCTGACATGGAGGAGATACAGAGAGGCAGGAAGTATGTGTCGGTAACATGCCGAGTCAGGCCGCCCGAGGGCTACTACTGCAGTGAATGACCGCTACCTACGGATCATGGCATGGAGGAACCCTGACAGCAACGCCACCATGTTGAATAATGTTCTTCGTGCAGCCACAGGACGTCGTGTTACGTCTCAAACTGTGTACCATAGGCTGCATGATGCGCTACTTCACTCGCGACTTCCATGATGAGGTCCATCTTTGCAACCATGACACCATGCAACGCGGTACAAATGGACCTAACAACATGCCGAATGGACCCCTCACGATTGGCATCACGTTCTCTTCACCGATGAGCGTCGCATATGCCTTCAACCAGACAATCGTCGGAGACGTGTTAGGAGGCAAACCGGTAGGCTGAACGCCTTAGACACCCTGTCCAGCGAGTGCAGCGATGTGGAGGTTTCCTACTGTTTTGGGGTAGCATTATGTGGGGCCGACGTACGCCGCTGGTGGTTATGGAAAGCGCCGTAAAGGCTATACGATACGTAAATGCCATCTTCCGACCGATAGCGCAACCATATCGGCAGCATATTGGCGAGGCATTCGTCTTCATGGACGACAATTCGCGCCCCCCTCGGGCACATCTAGTGAATGTTTTCCTTGAGGATAACGACATCGCCGGCCGGTGTGGCCTTGCGGTTAAAGGCGCTTCAGTCTGGAACCGCCTGACCGCTACGGTCGCAGGTTCGAATCCTGCCTCGGGCATAGATGTGTGTGATGTCCTTAGGTTAGTTACGTTTAATTAGTTCTAAGTTCTAGGCGACTGATGACCTCAGAAGTTGAGTCGCATAGTGCTCAGAGCCATTTTTTTTTTTTTTTTTTTTTTTTTTTGATAACGACATCGCTCGACTAGAGTGGCCAAAATGTTCTCCAGACATGAACCCTATCGAATATGCCTGGGATAGATGGAAAAGGGTTGTTTATGGACGACGTGACCCATCAACCACTCTGAGGGATCTACGCCAAAGCGCCGTTGAAGAGTGGTACAATCTGGACCAACAGTGCGTTGATGAACTTGTCGATAGTACGCCACGACGAATACAGGCACGCATCAATGCAAGAGGCCGTGCTACTGGGTAATAGAGGTACCGCTGTGTTCAGCAATCTGGACCGACACCTCTCAAGGTCTCGCTTTATGGTGGTACAACATGCAATGTGTGATTTTCATGAGCAATAAAAAGGGCAGATATGATGTTTGTATTGATCTTGCATGGGGGTCTTAATTAAATATTTTGAAAATATTTGTTCAGTTTTTAGTATGTCCGATTACGCAAGTCTCGTAAACGGTTGGCCCTGACTAGAATTATTACGCTATCTGACTGCAAAGAACAACAACAAACAATGAAATGAAAATTTTCATAAACACAGTTTATTAATTAAGTCCCCAGCAACTATAAAACCTACAAAACCAATAAGCACAAGAGTAACTGTTCTGTATGTGGGAGTGTGACTCAACGTACACATCTGGCACGGTTCTTCTCCAACAAGACAAGAATTTTTAAATACCAATTATACTGACGTGATAAAAGAAAATTAGAAAAACTATAATTATGCAAGAAAACTAGAATTCACTCTAATACAAGAACACAAGCCAGATGCTTTGTTGACTGAACCTGTAATGACGCATAATTTCAGACACACAAATAATAAAAGAACATTGTGGTTTTTACCTTCATATATATTGACGAAATGCACTCTGATCATTACAATAACATCTGCTACCTCTCCCATCAAATAACTGGATAAAACATGGAACAAACACTCCTTACTACAACATCTCGACAAGCCTTGCCCACTAGCACATCTCAACACGAACTGTCTTCTACGAGCTCTGCCCACGCACTGACTTCTACGAGCTCTCGACAAGCACTGACTTCTACGAGTTCTTAACAAGCACTGTGGAGGCGGCTTAATAGTACTCTTTGGCGCAATCTCTGGCGCAGTGGCTCAGTGTAGCCACCTTTCATATGCCCCTCCTCCACAGGCCAGAATTTGATGGTATTTTTGCCAGCATTGGTGGTGAAAATACCACCAAATTCGTCCACAAAAATACAGACAAAAGTAAAAGATAATATTAATACCTAAATATCACATAATTAGTTAAAATTTTGGCTTTGCACTGACCTTTCAATAACCTAATATATAAAATACAGTAGGCAATACAAATTCTTTTCATACATGTGGCTTTACATAATAGTTTACACAATACACAAAAAATCAGTTTATACAAATGTTCACATAAAATACTTTTAATTGTTCAAAAAACAAAAAACAAATAGTTGATAATTCCAGCCCAGCAATGGTCAACAGGTGCAAACACCAACAAGTGACATCGTTTCAGCAGAAGCAGTCCATCAGTTGCACCCAGCAATGTTGAGCAGGTGCAGACAGCAACAAGTGACTTCATTTCAGTAGAAACAGTCCATCAGTTGCACCCAGCAATGTTGAGAGCAGGTGCAGACACCAACAAGTGACCATCATTTCAGTAGAAGCAGTCCATCAGTTGCACCCAGCAATGTTGAGAGCAGGTGCAGACACCGACAAGTGACATCATTTCAGTAGAAGCAGTTCCATCTGTGGCACCCAGTAAAGTTGCAGAGGTACACACAGCAACAAGTCACATCAGTTCAGTAGAAGCAGTTCATCAGTTGCACCCAGCAATGTTGAGCAGGTGCAGACACCAATAAGTGACATCATTTCAGTAGAAGCATTTCCATCTGTGGCACCCAGTAAAGTTGAAGAGGTACACACAGCAACAAGTCACATTAGTTCAGTAGAAGCAGTCCATCAGTTGCACCCAGCAATGTTGAGCAGGTGCAGACACCAACAAGTGACATCATTTCAGCAGAAACAGTCCATCAGTTGCACCCAGCAAAGTTGAGAGCAGGTGCAGACACCAACAAGTGACATCATTTCAGTAGAAGCAGTCCATCAGTTGCACCCAGCAATGTTGAGCAGGTGCAGACACCAACAAGTGACATCATTTCAGCAGAAACAGTCCATCAGTTGCACCCAGCAAAGTTGAGAGCAGGTGCAGACACCAACAAGTGACATCATTTCAGTAGAAGCAGTCCATCAGTTGCACCTAGCAATGTTGAGCAGGTGCAGACACCAACAAGTGACATCATTTCAGCAGAAACAGTCCATCAATTGCACCCAGCAATGTTGAGCAGGTGCAGACACCAACAAGTGACATCATTTCAGTAGAAGCAGTCCATCAGTTGCACCCAGCAATGTTGAGCAGGTGCAGACACCAACAAGTGACATCATTTCAGCAGAAACAGTCCATCAGTTGCACCCAGCAATGTTGAGCAGGTGCAGACAGCAGCCCATGATATTCATTATCACCGATCACTCAGTTCAAGCATGAACAATAGTTTGAATGCACATACTAATCACACTGTTCATCAGCAGAAATTAAACATGTCCTAGTGACACCAAAGAAAAAGTACAAGTAACAGTCCATAATATTCACTATCACTGATCTCACAGTTCAACAGCAGAAATTAATCATTCCTAAGTGTCACACATTACGTTGAAAAAAGTGCAGGTAACAGTCCATAATATTCACCATCACTAATCAGACAGTTCAGGCATGAACAATAGTTTGAATACACATACAAATGCTTTTACAATGCTCTTACACTAAACATACAAATTCTAATAAACACACAAGTGATATCAGACAATTGTCATATTAACTCTTACAAATACACAAATACCAGTAAACCTATAATATTTATGGGTGTCAGTGCAAGCCACTACAAACAAATAAAATAATATTTACGAGATAGGTGGGTAGGATTAGGAAAGGAAAACACACAAAACACATTCACTCATCTTTCATCCACATTAAGTACTACTGTGTAATTGAATAGTATTAACTGTGTAAATGCAATTCTGTCAAAATCTGATGTTCATCATGTGTATCAAGTAGTAATGGCAGCAATGTATAACAGTCAATAATAGCTAAGTCAACGTCATAGTCATCATGTCAAGACCAATGTTTGCCAAGCCAGATCAAATGTACTGTTGTTGAACAACTGTCAGTAAGCCAAGATATGCAAAGACTTCCTCTCTTCAAAAAAAAGTATATACTGCTCAGTGATTTAACAAAGTGTGTGTATAGACTATCTTCCCTCTACTTTAGTGTTCTAGTCTGCTATCTTCATCCTCCTTGTTCCATAAGACCAACAAAAAAAAAAAAAAAAATATGCTCCTCACTTACTTTACTTCTTATACACCAAAACTCCAATTATCATCAGCATCACATAATCTCAATACTTCACTAATACTTCTTACGTCGATACATATAACTCTTATCATCAATATCATTTACCTTACCTCTTGTCCACAAAAACTCCAATAATCATCAACTTCATATAATCTCTATACCTCAATAATACCTCTTTAATACGTCGATAAATATAAACCTTATTACCAATATCATTTCAGTTCCATAACAACTCTTTCCCCTAGTCAGTCTCCTCGAACAAGTACAGATAAAATCCTAATGCAAACCTCATCATCCCATACAATCCGAAGACACACTGTCAACACACAACCTCTGTGTAATCCATCTGACCCAAATCTTCTACTCATTATGAATTATAAACAAAGAAATGCATACATGACCTCTAACAGACTTAGTTCGAATAACTCTCAGTAATTAAGTACGATTACGGAATGTGAATGATCACAATATTTCACAGTGTGTACACCACTTCAAGAATTATGGCAAACAGAAGCAAACATGTGGAGTATTTCTTGTGTCAAGTGTCACTTCCTATTTCAATTGCTCACGAAAAATGCAGTGTAATAACTGTCAATGGTCTAAACCTAGTTTCGGTATGTCATGTCGTTAGCTTCCTTCCTATTAGCATAAATTTATACAGCTTCCATAAAACCTCCAGCTCATGTGACCTCAACGAAGTTCTTTGTACCAATGTCGTTCGTCGAATTATAGCAGTTCATTTTCTCATCTTAAAATATAAGGCACTGAGCGTAAGCAAAACAAGCAATAGCGAGTAAATATACCAGTAGTGAACAGAATGTCAAAAAGTGGATGCAGCACAAATCCTACAACGAGGCTCTGCCAAGCAAACAATCTATAATTAATACAATAGTGTGACCTAAACTCTATGTCCATACACAGTATATCACCATTTCTATACACCAAATTAAAGAGTAGTTATGACAACAAACAGAAATGTATAAATATGCAAACCATACGCATAGCAGCAAACAGGTCATTAGCATCATATCAGCATAAGCAAATAAATGTTCATATGTCATCCTAATAAGTAAACATGAAGGCGCAAGCAGATAAATCACAAAGTATAACTTACATACCTAACCACATCAGCACAATAAATCAGGTGACAATTATAATTTAAATAAATAAGCACAGCAGGTACATAATTAAAAAAAATATGACATCAGTGAAAAAGCAGTGCAGCCAAGCGATGCATAATATACACAAGTTACAACCCAGTTCATTAATAACCATTGTCAAAATCAGTTAACGTACGCAAGCACGTCGCTTCACAAGTAATTTCATAACACATGAAATTTAGCACAAAGTATGAATCACGTAATTGCGAGCAGCAAATTACGTCTTAAGTACGTACCTAAGTGGAAATATGTTACCTGAAAAATGAACTCAATTAATAGTTACCTTTTTAGTTTATTAGTTTCTTCTTGGAAATTACATTCTTTCTGAAAATTTCTCGATAGCAGGTCCTCTTAACGTCGGAGACACACAGAATTTACCTGAAGTTCTTAAATATTTTATAGAACCGTATCCTGAAAAATACTGAATGTTAATAACATAATTCATCAAGTCACTATAGCTTTATACTGAATTTAGTCGGAGAAATTAAATTGTGTATTTGTTTACGGCTGTCAGTGCATTCGCACTGAGCGCTCGATCAGCTGTAGGCGCGTGACGTAGGAAGCAATTGTTTGCGGTCAACGACTGCCTTGTGCGGCGCGCAGACTTGACTGTTGCTTTGAGTATGTGCCGCCGCCAAAACACCGCGGTATCCTTGTATTCTCTGCATGTTTACATCTAGCTGTTGGTTTCTCAAAAGTATGTCATTCTACAAAAATTTTTACGTTAGATATATGATGTATTCCTTTAGAGCGTCGAGATTTAAGAGTTTCTACTTCGACAGTGTTATCATGTATAATTTTGCGAATTCTATATGGACCGTTATAAAGCAGAAAAAATTTGCGACACAAGCCTTTTCCTTTGTGAGACAAACGATGAGACTTAATTAACACTTTCTGACCAACTGACAAGATTTTTGAACGACCAGGACGCTTAGCTGATTTCTCTCTTCTAGCAGCCGCAGATGCAATATTTTGCAGAGCCAGGTTGACAACTTCAGAATGCCGCAGTTTCCGTGAAGGCGGAAAAGGAACGATTTCAGATATGCGATTTGTCGGTGCTCTGTTTTTTAATATTAGTAAAGGCGGTAAAGAAGTTGAATCATTAGGGAGTTCATTCAGAATGTTTTGAAAAATATGAAGATACTGATCCCAAGTTCTGTGATTCTGATGACAATAAAGACGACACAATTTATTGATTTCCTTCATCCATCTCTCTGAAGCGTTAGATTGAGGGTGAAAAAGTGAAATGAAGATTGGTTTAATTTTACGACGCTGTAGAGTACGAAGCCAAATTTTAGAACGAAACTGTGATCCATTATCTGATATAACCTAATCAACATGACCAACTTCTTTAAGAAAATGTTTGATGAAAGCGTTAGATACTGAACGAGCTGTTGCTTTGCGTAAAGGTGTAAAACACACATATTTCGACGTCATCTCCACTGCTACGAAAATGTACGCAAAACCATTAGTAGATCGAACCACTGTACCGCACAAATCGACTGCAGCCATCTCCTTTAATTTCGCTGGAATGATAGGAAACAACGGTGCTCTGTGAGAAACTGTTGGCGGCTTAGCCTTTTGACATAATTTGCATTTGGCCAGAACAGATCGAATACGTTTTTCCATATTACTGAAGTAACAATTTTCTCGTAATTTATGAAAGCATTTTCTGGGACCAAAGTGTGCATAACTGAAATGCGTATACCGAATCAATTTATTGACCCACTCATCAGGAATACAAACTAACCAAACAGAGTTGTCGACCGATTTCCGTTTAAAAAGAATGTCATTGCGAACTAAATAATGCTGTCTAATCGCTACGCTTTCCTTTCTCCTCCACTTCTCATTAATGTCCTTCCAGATTGGATCCTTATTTTGCTCCTTAGCGATGTCCTGGAGCGAAGACGAAATAAAGTTCTCAAACGCAACACCTTGAATATACATCAAACAATAATTGTTTTCTTTGCAGTCCTCTTCAGCACTTTGTTTCAAACCCATAGGTGCACGTGATAAAGCATCAGCAACAATATTTGAAGAACCCTGTATGTAAACAATACTAAAGTCAAATTCCTGTAGGTACAACGCCCATCGTGACAATCTGCCATGAGTTAATTTTGTCGACATAAGAAATTCCAGAGCTCGATGATCGGTGTAAACCTTGGTATGTCTGCCAAACAAAAATGTGCGAAATTTTGTGAAAGCCCATACAACAGCTAAAGCTTCAAGTTCCGTAATCGAATAATTCTTTTCTGATTTAGAAAGAACACGACTTCCAAATGCAATAGTTTTCTGGACTACAACGCCGTCTTGTTCTATCTCTTGAAATAAGTGTGCCCCTAGGCCCTTGTATGATGAGTCCGTTGCCAAACAAAATTCTTTAGATAAATCCGGATGTGAAAGAAGTGGAGCAGCAACTAAAGCATCACGAAGCTGTTCAAATTCTGACTGAGCTTCCTCATCCCAACATCAATTAGATTTCTTTCCAGATAGTTCACATAAACGAGGTGTGGCCAAATCGTCCAATTTAACAAAGCGTCGAAGAAAATTACAGACACCAAGGAAACTACGAACATCACGTTTTGTAGTAGGAACAGCATAATTACGAATAGCGTCTAATTTTTCTGGATCAGGAAGAATACCTTCTGTAGAAATAATGTGACCGAGAAATTTCACCTGAGAACGACCAAATTCAGATTTTTCCAAGTTTACTGTAATGCCAACTTTTGCAAAGATACGTAATAATGAGTTCAAAATTTTGTTGTGCTCACTCCAAGAATGTTTAGCAATAAGAATGTCGTCAACATACGAAATAATGTTGTCACGAATATAAACAGGTAAAATTTCATTTAAGCTACGAATGAATGCTGCTGAAGATACAGTAAGTCCAAACGGTAATTTCCGAAACTGGTAACAGTTACCAAAGGCTAAAAAGGCAGTATATTTTCTACAATCAGGGTGGAGTTCTATTTGCCAAAAACTTGCGCGCATATCAATCGTGGATAAAACTTTAATTCCATGGAAATGTTGAAGAAGTACATCTAAATTTTGTGGGCGGTCAGTTTCAGGAATGATGATGTTATTTATCTGTCTGGAATCCAGAACCAAACGAATTGATCCATCCTTTTTAAGAACAACGTGTAATGGGCTAGTATATGGACTGACGGCAGGCTCAATAATGCCCTGATCTAACATGTACTGAAGTTCATTCTTAACCTTGTCTCTGTAAGCCAAAGGAATAGCGTACGTTTTCCCGCGAAATGGTGTGTGTTCTTTTACTTTAAATAAATATTGTAAGCCTTGTATAGTTCCTGTGTGATGACTAAACACTGTAGCATGTGAAGTCAAAATGTGGTGCAGCTCTTCTCTTGCAACGTCATCTGGCACTTCAGCTTTCTTAACCTTTTCATTAATTAATTTTTCGCTATTAATGATATCATCCATCGCGTCGCGGTATCTATTGTCATTGTCATGAATAAACACACTGTCGTCATAATGCTCAACGAAAACATCAGAAGTAAGAAACCTTAAACATTTTGCATCTGGTTCAGATCTTGTTAAACACTCGAAAAATTTCAAACATTTCGGCATTCCGGCAACAGTCAAATTCACACTTCCTTCTTTAAAGTTCAAAATTGCCTTATGTGCGTTAAGAAATTCCATACCTAATATAATTTGGGTACTGAGTAATGGAACAATAATAAAATTAGCAGAAAATTCGTATCCTTGACAACTAAAATTTAAGTTGGTCTGTTGTTTGACTTCCACACTTTTTCCAGAAATCGCTCCTCGAATTGTAGTTTTAGAAATAGGTAACACAGGACAAGCAATAGTTCTTTCACATATACGAAAAACTGATTCACTAATGACATTCAATGGGCTCCCAGAATCTAATATTGCAGTGAACTTATTCTTACCCACATATACTTCAATAACAGGATGTAAAAATGCGTCTACATTATTTTCCTTTTCGTCTAACAAAATGTCTCTCATGTCTTCCAGGCGTACGTAGTGTAAAGTCGTAGTGTCATTACTTTCTGAACCGTCTATATTGCTGCCAGAAGCCGAAGCTGCAAGTCATTGTCGATTGTTTGCGTCACGTCTTTGATTATTCCCGTCATTTCGCGGATCAATTTCTACGATTTGCACTTGTCTCTCTGAAGTTCTGTCACGTGGAGGATGCCAATTAGGTCCTTCCTGTCTGTTAGATGCAAATTCTTGGCTGTGTCTGTTATTAAAATTTCTGTTTTCCGGTCTGTCTGCATAACTACTTCTTGTGTAATTTCGACTGTCACTTCCGAAATTATTGTTGTATCTACTACCCTGATTGTTTCTGTAGTAAGAATTTCTATTACTGTTTGAATAATTTCTGTCTTGATAATACCGATTACTGTTTCCATATGATTGATCATTCCGATACGAATTACCGTTGTTATAGTTGTCTGTGTAATTTCTGTTAGAACGTCTGTTATTGTCATAGGGCTGGTATCTATTGTCCTGTCTGTTACGTCTGTCATTCTCAAAATTACCCATATAACGCCCGTTCCGATCACTATCTCTTTTCTCTGAAAGTCTATTATAAATACTGTTATTGAAAAAGTTACAAGAAGTCCCGTCGTCGTTGTCATACTCAAGTTCTTGCATCAAAGTCTTAAAAGTCTCGATGTCGTCCTTACATCTTCCAGCTAAAGCAATTTGTCTTATGGATTGTGGCAACTTAGTTAAACAAATGCGAATTAATTCAGTCGGGCTATAAGGGTTGGACAGGAACTGATTCTTTCGAATCATGTCTTCAAAGTACTCTGCCGGCGTGCGGAACTCAGACTGTTTAAAATTACGCTGCATAATCAGACTATGTTTGACTCTGTCTTGTGTGTTTTCGGACCAATATGCCGATAGAAATGCATGATAAAAATCATTCAGATTATTACAATCTCTAATGAGTGCGCGCATCCGCGTCGCCGGTTCGTTTTCTAAATATCCACACATAGATTCCAGTTTGTGACTTAGTGGCCAATTTGGTGGAAGTGCGTACATAAATTGATCTAACCATGAACATGGATGTATGTCATTCTTAGAATTGCGGAAGATCTTAAATTTCCGGACAGTCAAAAAGTGTTTATAGTCAAAGTTTTCGCCTCGTGGCGACAAAGACCTACCGCGTCTGTCCCAGTCCGAATGTCGATTATTGTAAAGTTCGCGCGCCTGGCGCTCTCTTGTTGCATCCCGTAAATGAAACAAATTATTTTCTTCAAGCCCTTCTGCTACCTGTGATTCTAAATTTCTTCTGCTATCTTTTCCTCCAATTTCGCCTTCGATCTGTTTGACTTGCTTTCGTAATGCCTCAACTTCCCTTTTAACGCGTTCATTAAATTTTCCCTGATTTTCAACATGTTTATTTATGTTCTGGTACTCTTCGGTTTCTGCGAATGGTAATGGAGCTGTATCATCCGAATCTCTGTCCCCATGTAAACTAAGATTTGTCAATTTATCTGAAATTTCCTCAACTCTTTCCGATAAGTCACCTAATTGTTCTGTCTGTTTATTTACGTCTTCCGTAAGTGTTGTGACTCGGGTTTCAGTATTGACACATTTGGTAGTTAACTGTTCATATTGTTGTGTTAGGTTATTTAATCTGTCATTTGGTACGGATTCCTCTATTCTCTCAAATATTTCTTTCTTATCGTGTGCACGTTGTAAATGTAACTCTGAAAATTTCTGTACTATCACGCGATCTCTTTCCTCCTGTTCTCTATCCTGTTCCCTTTGTCTAATCTCTACAGCAATTAATCTATTATTGTGAGAATTCAAAATCGGTTGTACTTCTTCTCTGATTTCTTTCTTTAATTCATCTTTCATATTTTTGAAACATGTCCCTATTCGTGAATCTAACCGTGTTTCCAAAGTTCCCATCTCTGTTTTAATTGTTCCTATCTCTGTTTTAAATTCAGATCTAAACTGCTCCATTGTTCCCCTATCTGTATTTAATTCAGCTCGTAAAGTTCCCATCTCTGTTTTTAATTCAGATTGAAAATTTAATATTACACTCATCAACTGCTCCATATTAACTTGTTCGAAATTCCTTTCGCCCCTAACATTTCCCACAAAACTAACTTCCTTCTGCATAGCCATAAGGCTATCTGTGTTCGATACTATTCCAGAATCTTCTGTCATTAATCTCGTATTCTGTGAATTTTCTGATTGAGAAAAATTTTGAACTGTTTCCGGACTATTTTCCCTGCTTATTAAATTGTTTTCCACTACATTATTCATGACACTGTTTTCCTCTGTTGGCGAGTTCGCCATGTTAACAATTTCGTTATTCTGACTATTCATCATTTTTGCCTGTTTCATTGACCGCGTAATCATTTACAAAACATAAAAAATTCGTCACTGTTCGAAATTTACACACAATGCCTCCTTATCTCCAACAAAACCATTTACATGCAATGTCTCCCTCAAACACGATCAATCGAACAATTGAAATAATTGCACTAAATTGTCAAACCTGTAGACAAGACAACAAAAAAATAAATTTGAAAAATATCATTAGAAGAATGCCAATTACCAAATCTACACATTCAATACAGACTACAATTACTGAACTACAAATTACTACAACAATACTACGGTCTACTATTTTTACAATCAGAAGATTCCAAGGGACGATCCGAAGCAGCGGTCGCCACGTGCATGGGGGTCTTAATTAAATATTTTGAAAATATTTGTTCAGTTTTTAGTATGTCCGATTACGCAAGTCTCGTAAACGGTTGGCCCTGACTAGAATTATTACGCTATCTGACTGCAAAGAACAACAACAAACAATGAAATGAAAATTTTCATAAACACAGTTTATTAATTAAGTCCCCAGCAACTATAAAACCTACAAAACCAATAAGCACAAGAGTAACTGTTCTGTATGTGGGAGTGTGACTCAACGTACACATCTGGCACGGTTCTTCTCCAACAAGACAAGAATTTTTAAATACCAATTATACTGACGTGATAAAAGAAAATTAGAAAAACTATAATTATGCAAGAAAACTAGAATTCACTCTAATACAAGAACACAAGCCAGATGCTTTGTTGACTGAACCTGTAATGACGCATAATTTCAGACACACAAATAATAAAAGAACATTGTGGTTTTTACCTTCATATATATTGACGAAATGCACTCTGATCATTACAATAACATCTGCTACCTCTCCCATCAAATAACTGGATAAAACATGGAACAAACACTCCTTACTACAACATCTCGACAAGCCTTGCCCACTAGCACATCTCAACACGAACTGTCTTCTACGAGCTCTGCCCACGCACTGACTTCTACGAGCTCTCGACAAGCACTGACTTCTACGAGTTCTTAACAAGCACTGTGGAGGCGGCTTAATAGTACTCTTTGGCGCAATCTCTGGCGCAGTGGCTCAGTGTAGCCACCTTTCAATCTCTATTCCAGTTTTCTGACATGTTCCGGAACACTCGGAACCGAGGTGATGCTAAACTTTGATTGATGTGTATATTGTCGGGAAATAGGGGAGAGTGTGCACGGACATGGTACAGGATTTGGGATGAACACCATTAAAACGAATTCGTTTCTCTTTGCGGCGAGGCGCGATCTTCTCGTGAATTTTCAACGACTAACTTTTTCCTCCGAAGGCGAAAATATTTTGCTGGCACCGAACTACAAAGTGAGAAACGATCATCACAATGAAGCACGGGAAACCAGAGCTCTCACACAAAGATATAGGTGTTCGTCTTTCCCGTGCGCTTTTAGAAAGTGGAATAATACAAGAGTTATTGTGAAGGTCGTTCAGTGAACCCTCTTCCAAGCACTCATGTATGTTTTTTGGTGCATCCATGTAGATGTCGGTATAGATGTAGATGTAACACACGTAGGAATCATACAGTCATTGGAAAATTTTGACTCTCTTAATTTGAGGCACACAAAATCAAAATACTAAATTAGATTGGTAAATACGAGAAAACGTAGGGCAGCCACCGTTTGCTGATTTTCACGAAAACAAAAAAAAATTACCAGTATTCTCCTACTGATTCCAATTTTTTTTTAAACTCAGCTGAAAAATCTACTTGTAATCGGGGTCATACCACCATTCGGCCATTAGGAGTAGTGACTGCGAAAGGGTGAAAACCGAAGTTGAAGAACTCTATTTATCGTGTCAATTTAGCCGTTTTCAACGGTTAAGAGCGAACAACATATCAGCTACTTTCAATTTTTATTGTTAACTGAGAATGAATTAAGTTTTCTCCTTATTTGCTTTCGCGTTTGTTGCGGCACGTATCGTTTTCATGTTTTAAAGGAAGCGGAGCGTTGTACTTCACTGGTATCGGACTTCATAAAATACTTCCAGATCTAAGGATGGTTTCACTCCGCAATGCAACTAATATCAGAAGACGAGAGCATGAAATTGTCATATAGACATGAAGGAGCAAGTCTCTCAGATGTCACGTACACGCGTATACCGCAACAATGTCACATGCTAACAGTTGTGTGGGGGCGTAACTCATGGAGTCGTCCGGAACAATATCGCTGCGCTGAGGTAGCTCTACTAACCTCTCTGGACCTGCAGTTAGTTCGGTCCGATCGATGTTTGTAACAACATGCTTTGTGCTTTGTGGGACAAGAAAATATATTTGTACGTAATCGTACGACATGATAGTTGTTATTACACATAATTGTTATCCCGGGTACTGTACCACGTAAAGGTACATTATTCTCACAGCAATGTATCGGGGGATACAGAAAAACCACAAGAGGGGACGCTAAAGATGTCTTGGGCTACCTATACTTTTACTGCAATAAAAAATAATCAAGCCACATGCAAAGTTTAGGAAAGTTTTATTTAAACTGATAATAAAAATATACAAGACAATGACATCTTATGCTATAAAAAAGTTATAATTGCGGTTCTCTTCCTTAAATGTTGAATTGTATGCACCTATTCTTCCTGGCAGATTGGTTAATCACATCGTCAATAGGACAACCAATGTCAGGGTGAGTGTTCAACCGACTCGATCCCCCTCCATTGTCGACGTCAGCCATGTCTTTGTACGCCGCAATGTTGAGAAACTTCGGTCTACTGTAGCAACAGATACAGGTAGACAAGCAAATATTTTGTACAGCGTGTGCAAAGTTGTCTACTCAGATCTAGGACAAACAGACAATGCTTGCATAACAGAATCACAATCATTAGGTTCGTTTATGCTCGTTTGCTTGTACTGAAGAATCTCTCCCACTAGTCTCTTTTTTAATCACAAAGAGTGATTCTTATTTATGTATGTGGAACTTTTAATGTCGATTCCGTTCCTTTCTGGTGCATTCGATAGAGGGCCTATATAGTAACAATTCGTTTTTAGGAATCCTTTCGAAAGTCGCTACTACCGAAGATATATTTGTCAATAGTTTCCCATACCTAACTCGTATTACTCGTCTTACGAGTTAGGTATGGGAAACTATTGTTACATTATTATTGAAAATATTGTTACGAATCTCGTAACAATATTTTTCCTGAGAAATTGCTATGAATTAATACTTCACGATCAACTGATGACTCTCACTCTTGAATAATCTTCACACTTGCACTTGCTACAACTAGAACTTTTTACGTATTCATTCTTCAGTCGTAATATTTCTGCTTCTGAATGTGAACTAGCTTCCTATTCGGCGCATAATCAGTATTTATAACGCTACGTATCGAAGGTTCTCTGTACAAGAAAACTGTAGAATATTCGCGACTTTTCCCGAACAAATGCCAGACAGAATAACGTATCGAGATCACTAGAATGGCCGCGACTTTTCTCGCAGGTATGTGTTAGATATCTATGTTCCAGACGGAAACGTATAAAATACGATGACGCGGAAGCGCGTGCTACATAGGAAAGTACGACTACTCGATAACTCGATTCAGTCGAGTCGACCGACGAAAGGAACGAACGAATAGCGTGCGGGCTGACTGACGGGGGCGGCGCGGGTGGCAATGCGGTTGACTCCGTAAGGGGGTGGGGGCACCCTCCATATGTATCCGCCACTGTAGCAATGCTGTACTATTTCTTACCCCACATATTTGTCGCTCTTTTCTGTCGGCATTATTTATAAAATAGCACTCATCGATTTTCGTGTTTTCTCTAATAAAGCAATACTTAAAAATGGGTCAAATGGCTCTGAGCACTATGGGACTTAACAGCTGTGGTCATCAGTCCGCTAGAGCTTAGAACTACTTAAACTTAACTAACCTAAGGACATCACACACATCCATGCCCGAGGCAGGATTCAAACCTGCGATCGTAGTGGTCGCGCGGCTCCAGACTGTAGCGCCTTTAACCGCTTGGCCACCCCGGCCGGCAAACATTTTAACAGAAATCAGCGTTATGTACATCAAATGTGCAGAACAATCCGTCATCAAAGTGCAGAGATGTTACATACCTGTAACACTGTTTTGGCCAGCATGGACTTTTTTTTTAAATAAAATGTCGCTATTGATACCAGAATTGTGGAAGCAGAGGGGATTTGCAGCACTAGAGGGTGTACCTGCTTTCGACTCCGCATATATTGCAGAAACTATCCACCGTGCGTTTTGTGTCAATTGTGAATCATTGCAGAAATTACGAGTATATCAACATTTCTCATGCACCAGTACAATCTCGCCTCTTGCTTTCTCGCAGCTATATAGAGAGCAATGTGCATTATTAACTACACTGGTTCTTTACGTTGTTGTTGACAGTTTCTTCAATGTATCGTAATGGTTTAGAACGAGTCGTGTTTCGTAATTAGAGTATAGCATTGGCGAATTTATGACGACCGAAAACTGAGACGTATGAAAACTCACAAGGAAGCTGCAAGCTTCTACACCTCTAAGTAACTACTGACACACATATCCACTTGCATCAACCCAATGCAGGCAAGCCCTGGTCCGCCTGCACAGTCGTTACACCTCCCCCACTTTCCCACACACCCTATTGTGCATTACCAAACTGGAGATTTCTTGATGCCTCAGGAAATATCCTATCAATCGACCCGTTCTTTTAAGTCATCCTGTGTTACAAAGGTTTTCTCTGCCCGAGTATTTTCAGTACCTCTTCATATGACCGTGCGGTTCTAGGCGCTTCAGTCTGGAACCGGGTGACCTCTACGGTCGCAGGTTCGAATCCTGCCCCGGACATGGATGTGTGTGATGTCCTTAGGTTAGTTAGGTTTAAGTAGTTCTAAGTTCTAGGGGACTGATGACCTCAGATGTTGAGTCCCATAGTTCTCAGAGCCATCTGAACCACTTGAACCTCTTCATACCCTACCGCGTCTAGCCGTGTATTCTTTGTCAGTGTTCTGTAATAACACATTTTAAATTACTCACTTCTTTTTCAAGAAATTCCATTTGAGTGATAATAGTTCATTTCAGACAAGCATGCTTTCGACTTTATAGACACTGCCAAGTGCATGTTGAATTGAAAATTAAAAAAAAGAAACATTATTATTTGTGGTCTTATAAACCAGTTGTCGTATTACAGGATATCAGTACATGAGTTCATGGTAATAGTTCATTTATTTTACACAATCATGATTTCAACTTCATTGTTGTTGTTGTGGTCTTCAGTCCAGAGACTGGTTTGATGCTACCCTATCCTGTGCAAGCTTCTTCATCTCTAAGTACCTAATGCAACCTACATCCATCTGAATCTGCTTGGTGTTTTGATCTCTTGGTCTCCCTCTACGATTTTTACCCTCCACGCTGCCCTCCAATACTAAACTGCTGATCCCTTGATGTCTCAGAACATGTCCTACTAATCGATCCCTTCTGCACAGGCCCTGTCATATGCATGTGGAACTGAAAATAAACAGAAAATGAAAATAAATAACATATTTGTGGTCTTGTAGACCAGTTGTCGAACTACAAGATACGAGTACATACCGAAGATACATAACATGGTTGAAACTGTGCACAGTGAAAAAGCATTACCACACAGTATGGTGTACGTAACGGCCGATATATTCCTGTGACCCGCATTGGTTCAAATGGTTCAAATGGCTCCGAGCACTATGGTACTTAACATCTATGGTCATCAGTCCCGTAGAACTTAGAACTACTTAAACCTAACTAACCTAAGGACATCACACAACACCCAGTCATCACGAGGCAGAGAAAATCCCTGACCCAGCCGGGAATAGAACCCTGAACCCGGGCGTGGGAAGCGAGAACGCTACCGCACGACCACGAGCTGCGGTCCCCGCATTCGTCACTTCTGCTCAATAACTGACGTTGACATATGTCGAGGCAGTGGCAGATATCGTGTCGGCCACATGATCTTTGCATTACCAGACGTATTACCAGGAAAGGGAAGGCGGATATTTATTTGGCTAAATGCTTAACATGTCCTTGTAACACACGTTCACAACAACCTCGTATAGGGACACATTGTAATAGTCCCTAGAACTTAGAACTACTTAAACTTAACTAACCTAAGAACATCACACACATCCATGCCCGAGGCAGGATTCGAACCTGCGACCGTAGCGGTCACACGGTTCCAGACTGAAGCGCCTAGAACCGCACGGCCACACCGGCCGGCTATCCCTTACTATACTTCCGACAAGCATGTATTCAGTGTTTTTTAAGTTAATTGTCGTGCCTCACTGCAAAAGCGTAAACTTCAGAGCTATGACACTTATAATGATTCAGATTCAGTTTGATGTAATGTTAACCTATTCTGATGGTCAGTTATGCATGTAGTTCAGTGCAGCCAAATGACACTGGGAGCCTTTCACAAACTGTGTTCCTAGTCGCATGCAAATCTTGTTTGTAATATGCTGACAGAACCGGTTGAAAAGAACTCGAAACGCTAAAACCATATCATAAAACGATTCCGTTTGATCATACAACTAAGGAACTAAATTTCTGTTTTATTTATTTATTTTTATTATCATTCGGCCATCAGGGATCTGGAGTTGTATTCAGCCTTGGAAAACTAATACGAAAGTTTTCTTGAGACATCTGAATGTCATGTTTATCCACAATAATGATGGAAGCTAAAGAACTGAGCTAAAATTTGTAGCGTGGCCAGGACTTGAAACCAGGTCTCCTTGTTTACTAGGCGGGTATGCTGACCATTACGCCACCACAGCATCGTAGCTAATGTGGCCACAGAGGCTACCCTAGCCTAATGGCATTCCCACTACAACAATTCACAGCTTCAGCTTATATATATATATACCAAACTTGCCCTACTAATAGTTTTTTCACGGACCAGTTTGTCTCGCCAAAAATACACTCCTGGAAATGGAAAAAAGAACACATTGACACCGGTGTGTCAGACCCACCATACTTGCTCCGGACACTGCGAGAGGGCTGTACAAGCAATGATCACACGCACGGCACAGCGGACACACCAGGAACCGCAGTGTTGGCCGTCGAATGGCGCTAGCTGCGCAGCATTTGTGCACCGCCGCCGTCAGTGTCAGCCAGTTTGCCGTGGCATACGGAGCTCCATCGCAGTCTTTAACACTGGTAGCATGCCGCGACAGCGTGGACGTGAACCGTATGTGCAGTTGACGGTCTTTGAGCGAGGGCGTATAGTGGGCATGCGGGAGGCCGGGTGGACGTACCGCCGAATTGCTCAACACGTGGGGCGTGAGGTCTCCACAGTACATCGATGTTGTCGCCAGTGGTCGGCGGAAGGTGCACGTGCCCGTCGACCTGGGACCGGACCGCAGCGACGCACGGATGCACGCCAAGACCGTAGGATCCTACGCAGTGCCGTAGGGGACCGCACCGCCACTTCCCAGCAAATTACGGACACTGTTGCTCCTGGGGTATCGGCGAGGACCATTCGCAACCGTCTCCATGGAGCTGGGCTACGGTCCCGCACACCGTTAGGCCGTCTTCCGCTCACGCCCCAACATCGTGCAGCCCGCCTCCAGTGGTGTCGCGACAGGCGTGAATGGAGGGACGAATGGAGACGTGTCGTCTTCAGCGATGAGAGTCGCTTCTGCCTTGGTGCCAATGATGGTCGTATGCGTGTTTGGCGCCGTGCAGGTGAGCGCCACAATCAGGACTACATACGACCGAGGCACACAGGGCCAACACCCGGCATCATGGTGTGGGGAGCGATCTCCTACGCTGGCCGTACACCACTGGTGATCGTCGAGGGGACACTGAATAGTGCACGGTACATCCAAACCGTCATCGAACCCATCGTTCTACCATTCCTAGACCGGCAAGGGAACTTGCTGTTCCAACAGGACAATGCACGTCCGCATGTATCCCGTGCCACCCAACGTGCTCTAGAAGGTGTAAGTCAACTACCCTGGCCAGCAAGATCTCCGGATCTGTCCCCCATTGAGCATGTTTGGGACTGGATGAAGCGTCGTCTCACGCGGTCTGCACGTCCAGCACGAACGCTGGTCCAACTGAGGCGCCAGGTGGAAATGGCATGGCAAGCCGTTCCACAGGACTACATTCAGCATCTCTACGATCGTCTCCATGGGAGAATAGCAGCCTGCATTGCTGCGAAAGGTGGATATACACTGTACTAGTACCGACATTGTAAATGCTCTGTTGCCTGTGTCTATGTGCCTGTGGTTCTGTCAGTGTGACCATGTGATGTATCTGACCCCAGGAATGTGTCAATAAAGTTTCCCCTTCCTGGGACAATGAATTCACGGTGTTCTTATTTCAATTTCCAGGAGTGTAGATAGAGGCCTTGTTGGCCGAAAGATTATAGTATGGCAGTCTTTTTATTGTGCCTATCTGCGACTCAGCATCTCCGCTATATGGTGAGTAGCAACTATCCTTCTCATAATATTGCTACACTCTTGCCTTAGGCTTTTGTAAGGACAGTTTGTTGTAGAGTAAGCACGTCGCTTTGTGTCTTCGTTTAGTGATGACTTTGCTACATGCTTTGGGCAGGAGAGAAAACAGATGAGACGTGCTTTCCTATCGCTGGAAAGATGTCTGTGCTTGAGCTCTAAGTACTGAAAGAGAGCTGAAATCGCATCTTCTACCCGTGGGCGCTGCCAGCCTGTTAATTTACTCGCTCACAGATGAGTGGTAAGATGGCTCATCGTCGAACCCGCGTTTAGAAACGAATCACCCCGCTCCCCTCAGGAGGCGAGTCCACTACCTTAAAGTCACTTTTGGCAATCTAATGGTGTTCGCTCCTATCTTTCCGTGTACTTTCTACACTCAGTTAACAACTTTTACCGTCACTGGCCGTGTCGGCGAGCTATTAACGTAAATGTGTTTCCTCCTCCCAACCCACCTGTGCCAACATTATACTGTGAGATGTATGCACTTCCCGTTTTAAGACTTCAGTGGGTAACTTTCATGTTCAAAGTGAATAAACCTATTTGTTATAGTGTCCAATTATATCTATTCACAGCTGGAAGATCTCTCCTCCGATTACTAAGTTTACCAGATTCGTGTTGTACCCCAATTTTTTTTTGGACTTAATTGGGCCACTCCTATTTAAAAAGGACTTTATTAGTTACACCACAATATCCTTGTTTTCAATTAATTTGGATCACCATTTGGGGTGGTTCCTCATTCTGCTGTGCGTCCTAGGGATACGATCCGACCACACCCGACACCCCAAATAAGACAATGCGTATCAGTAATGTTGGGAATGATTTATAACAAAGAAACCAGATACGAAAACTTTAACCACAGTAAGAAAGCTGTTAAACTAATATAAGTAAAAACATCCATATGCAAAGAGTCAGATAATTTCAAGAAGTTTTTCGTAGTGGCCGAAAGTGTCTGTTATGTTACATCAAAAGCAATTATTATTAGGCAGAATTTAGTTTATGGTGAAAAAAGCAGTCTTCATCTGAAGCAATCGATTTGGAATAGGTCGCTTGTTCGCTATCGATCTCGGAATTATGAATAGCGCGGCGAGTTTAATAGAATTATTTCGCACCGGACAGTACACTGAAAGACATGATATTGGGCTGGATACCAATAGCAACCGGCTTCATTTGTATACTTTTACTTGAGATAATGATTACGGATCACGCTAAATGCGACGTACTACACCCTTACACTTCAATTTCTCGTGTATGGTTTTCCTTCTATAGCACCGCTAGCTCGTTTAAGGGTATCACACAGGTTACATACGCATTATAACAGTCCTTGTTAAACGTAGCCCTTCGAACTCCAAGAGGGAGGACTCACTTTAAGCTACTTCCTCAAAGAGAATTAATTACTGTTAATGTCCGTTTCCATAAATTTTCTTGCGTCTCTCATGAATGGAATCGGTAATCATTCTAGTCAAACGTCATTATGCACCTCTACACTCACATGTTATCCTTCAACTGTCGCCCAGTTTCTCATACTTTACGTTGACATTAATTTATCTGATCATAATACCGGGAGTTTCAAAATGAATATCGGAACCTTAAAGCTTTGTACCATTCATCATATTCAATTTACAATTATAAATAATGCACCAAATGAAAGTGCAACTCAAACAGTTTTTCTTACAAGTCTTAAGTGCGAACACCATTCGTCGTATGGCACACGTCGAAACAATAGCTGATATCTTCCCTAACTCTGATAGGTGTGTCAGGAATAATTGTTGCAACAACTGCTTGAATCCTCTTCCTTAAATCTGGTGAAACACCTGGTGCCGGACCCACATGTACATCATCCTATATGAATCCCCAAAGGTAAAAATCAGGTGAACGTGGAAGCCATGCGAAAAGGTTTTCCGCCGGCATATGGCACAGAAAACATTCAATTTAGAGGAATTTTGTTGCAACTGTGCCATCTCGTCGGGATTTGCCGACCCCAGATGCGAACATCATGTGTGTTCGCATTTCCACTTACGACTCGTCACTGAAGCTGATAGGATCCAGAAAATGTTCATCGTCATGCAGCAAGTTTTCGATTGCAATGTTGACACGTAAACCGTAATCTGTAGGCTTTAGAGCTTGCAACAACTGCAAAAGATACGGATCTAGTTCTAAAATTCATTATTTTGTGGCAAACTTTCTATGTTGTAATACTGTAAACTGTTCATTTTAAAAGAGAGAATGATGTGTTGCTCTTAAGGTGTTGCATCTACGTAGTTATCAGCGTGTCCTTATAATCCACACACACTTCACTGTAACTGCTAATTCACGACCAGCCTTCCGAACAGATTTCTTGGTGCTACGTGTGAAAGATTCTCGCACTTTTTCAACACTTTCTTTAGTCATTCTTTGTCGTCACGTACTCTTCCATCCGCATGAGCAAAGGTACACAAACAAAACTGTTTGACTTGCTCTTTAATTTAATGTGTTATTTATAATTATGAGTTGAATGCAATAAATGCTGCAAAGCCTTAAAACCCGATATTCATTTTGAAACACCCAGTACGTGAATTACAAAACAGATTGATGTACAAGATTTACCCAAATATATAACATTTGAATATTTCAGATTGAGGTCCCCTATTATAATCTGATTACCTCCATTTAGCTGCTTTTGCATGTCATCTTCAAATTCCTCCTTCTCCTTTTTTGTACACCTCACCTGTGGGGCATATGCTTGGATGATTTCAATGCTTTTCCTTTCACTCGTACTCTGGCTTTTATCATTCGATCATTGATACCTTCCACCTCCTCCTGCAGACCCTCTCTGACCACTATTGCCACTCCATTTCTTCCCCTCTCATTCCCTATCCAGTACAGTTTACATCCTTTACTTAGTGGTTTTTCACCAACTCCTCTCCACCTAGTCTCAGCAAGTCCCAAGATGTCCAATTTCCTCCTTTCCATCATTTCTACAATTTCTTCTAACTTCCCAGTTAGAGTCCTTACGTTTAAGGTGCCCAGTCGTAAACCATCTCGTAATCTTTTTCCATTGCTTGGTCGGTTTCCTTTAAATCCGTTCCGTGATCCGAGGCATGTTCCCTTTTTAAAAGCAGTTGATTTATCCACTACTGGCTTGCTAGGCCTATCGCAGCTTCACCAGAGCCCCGTTAGCCGTCACGTTTCAGGGTTCCCATAGGGCCTTCCCAGCTACCGTAGCGGTCCTGGGGCACACGAAGTCCCCGCTGTACATCGCCCCTATAGGCAGTCCCCTACTTTGTGCCGTTGCCCATCTCCCACGACTTGGACGAGGGGTTGGACTTACGCACATGTTGGCACAGACAGGAAAGGATTCGAGGAGATAATGGGACCAGAGGGCTGGGGGAACCGAAATAGAGAAGGAAAATTGTTGCTGGAATTCTGCAAGAGGAATGGGCTGGCGATCGCAAATTCCTGGTACAAGAAGAGAAGTAGCCACAAAATAACTTGATACAGTGGAGACTGGTCCCAAACTTCAGTAGTAGACTATGTACTAGTGGATAGGCAGATGATGAGCAGCCTCACAGATGTTAAGGTCATTCCATCTGAGGCCTTAGACAGTGACCATCGGCTGTTGGCAGCCACCCTGAGAGAGAAAAAAGATAGGAGGGCAACAGATATACAGGAGAAAAGGTTGAAGACATGGATGCTGAAAGAGGATGAACGGAGGACCCAGTACCAGACACTGATCAGGAAGAAGCTGCCAAAGGGAGATCAGAGAACAGTGGAAGAAGAATGGGGAGATTTTAAGAGGGCTCTAGTTGAGGCAGCTGAGACTGTGTGCGGAAGAACTAGCACAAAGAGGAGAAGTAACGAAACTCCATGGTGGAACAACATATGTAAAGAGGCAGTACTTCGAAAGAACAAAGCCTTCAGAGAATGGTTCCAGACCCGAACAGAGGAAGCTAGGGTAAAATATAAGGAAAGCAAGAAAGCGGCACAGACCATAGTAAGGGCGGAGAAGAAGAAGTGGATGGAAAAATGGACAAGAATGTTAGAAGAGGACAGTGAAGGGAACAAAAAAGTACTTTACACCATGGTAAGAAATAAGAGGAACGACAGAAGCGAGTGCCTGAGGATCATGGATAATAATGGAAGAGTTGTGGAGGAAATGCATGAGCTCAAAAAGATTCGGAAGGAGTACTTTGAAGATCTGTTGAATGCCGCCAAGCGGGTAACTAACAGCGATGGAGAGCCTAAGGCAGCAGACGATTATAATAGTGGGGAAATTGATGATCTAACTTGGAATGAAGTGGAAGAAGCCATAAAGAGGATGAAAGGAGGCAAGGCACCAGGTTGGGACGAAGTAACAGTGGATATGATACGAGCAGCAGGAGAAGTAGGAACCCAGTGGCTATACAGAGTGCTGAGGGTGGTGTGGAAGGAGAACAGAATTCCTGAGGATTGGAAGAAAGGAATTATAGTCCCGATCTTCAAGAAAGGGGATAAAAGGAGATGTGAGAACTACAGAGGAATCACCCTGCTATGCCACTGTGGGAAAATCTATGAAAAGATCTTGGAGAAGAGAATAAGAAGCAGTATTGAAAGTAGACTGCAAGAGGAGCATTACGGTTTCAGACCGGGAAGATCAACAACGGACCTCATATTTGCGGTAAGGCAACTGCAGGAAAGGCACTATGAGTACGGAAAGGACTTAATCATGGCCTTTTTAGATATTGAGAAGGCGTATGACAGTATCTGTAGGGACAAGCTTTGGGATGTGCTGAACGCAAAAGGGATAGATGAAGAGATAACACGAAAAGTCAGAAAAATGTATGAGGGAAGTGAGAGTTGTGTGAAAGTGGGGAGGGAACGTACTGCATGGTTCAAGCTGGAAAATGGGCTGCGACAGGGAAGTGCACTTTCGCCTTTATTGTTTATTATTGTTATGGATGAAATCCTACAGCAACTATCAGATGCAATTGGAGAGCATAAAATGAAAGCAGTGCTTTTTGCCGATGACCTGATGTTATGGGAAATTGCGAGAAGGAGGTGCAAGAGCAGTTAGATGCATGGGAGGCAACGGCAGCACAATATGGAATGCATTTCTCTGCAAAGAAAAGTGAAATAATTGTCACAACAAGGAAGAAGAATAGGCCAAATGTGGATATAACTTGTGGAGGGGAAAAACTACAAGTGGTAGAGAACTTCAAGTACCTGGGAAGCATGATTGAAAGTAAGGGGGGAACCGCAATGGAAATAAATGAAAGGTGCAGAAAAGCAGGGTAGTTCTACAAATGCATTAGGGGGCTTATTTGGAG
The DNA here is from genome assembly GCF_021461385.2 of Schistocerca piceifrons. Lineage (NCBI taxonomy): Eukaryota > Metazoa > Arthropoda > Insecta > Orthoptera > Acrididae > Schistocerca > Schistocerca piceifrons. The sequence continues at coordinate 142,171,303 of NC_060146.1, read as the reverse complement.
CAAGGAGGTGCCACAGAAATCCAAGGGAATTATATACCGAACCTACTTTGTCCCTATATTGGCATACGGAAGTGAGACATGGGTAATGCACAAAAGCGACAAAAGTAGAATACAGGCTAGTGAAATGAAGTTCCAGAGGAGCAGGTTGAGTGTAACAAGACGAGACAGATTGCGAAATGTGTATGTGAGGGAAAGACTAAAGGAGGAACCAGTACAGGACAGGATAGAAAAATCAAGACTGCAGTGGTATGGACACATGAAGAGAATGGATGAGGGAAGAATTCCAAAGAGGATGTTTGATCTGCAACTGGAGGGGAAGAGGCCCAGAGGAAGACCAAGAGATAGATGGGTGAAGGGAGTGAAGGAATGTGTGACGAGAAGAGGAGAGAACTGGACGAAGGTGGAAGAGGGGGAATGGTGGAAAGACAGAACGCGATGGAGAGGCTTGTGTTCCCGACAGACCCATCCAGTGGCTGGAAACTGTCCAAGATGATGATGATGATGAATATTTCAGATGACCTGATGGGATACCAGTTCGATTTTAGACAGAGTACGCGAAGGAACTTGCCCCCCTTCTTGCAGCGGTGTACCGTAGGACTCTAGAAGAGCGTAGCGTTCCAAAGGATTGGAAAAGGGCACAGGTCATCCCCGTTTTCAAGAAGGGACGTCGAACAGATGTGCAGAACTATAGACCAATATCTGTAACGTCGATCAGTTGTAGAATTTTGGAACACGTGTTATGTTCGAGTATAATGACTTTTCTGGAGACTAGAAATCTACTCTGTAGGAATCAGCATGGGTTTCGAAAAAGACGGTCGTGTGAAACCCAGCTCGCGCTATTCGTCCACGAGACTCAGAGGGCCATAGACACGGGTTCCCAGGCAGATGCCGTGTTTCTTGACTTCCGCAAGGCGTTCGATACAGTTTCCCACAGTCGTTTAATGAACAAAGTAAGAGCATATGGACTATCAGACCAATTGTGTGAGTTTCTAGATAACAGAACGCAGCATATTATTCTCAACGGAGAGAAGTCTTCCGAAGTAAGAGTGATTTTAGGTGTGCCGCAGGGGAGTGTCATAGGACCGTTGCTATTCACAATATACATAAATGAGCTGGTGGATGACATCGGAAGTTCACTGAGGCTTTTTGCAGATGATGCTGTGGTGTATCGAGAGGTTGTAACAATGGAAAATTGTACTGAAATGCAGGAGGATCTGCAGCGAATTGACGCATGGTGCAGGGAATGGCAATTGAATATCAATGTAGACAAGTGTAATGTGCTGCGAATACATAGAAAGATAGATCCATTATCATTTAGCTACAAAATAACAGGTCAGCAACTGGAAGCAGTTAATTCTATAAATTATCTGAGAGTACGCATTAGGAGTGATTCAAAATGGAATGATCATATAAAGTTGATCGCCGGTAAAGCTAATGCCAGACTGAGATTCATTGGAAGAATCCTAAGGAAATGCAATCCGAAAACAAAGGAAGTGGGTTACAGTACGCTTGTTCGCCCACTGCTTGAATACTGCTCAGTAGTGTGGGATCCGTACCAGACAGGGTTGATAGAAGAGATAGAGAAGATCCAACGGAGAGCAGCGCGCTTCGTTACAGGATCATTTAGTAATCGCGAAAGCGTTACGGAGATGATAGATAAACTCCAGTGGAAGACACTGCAGGAGAGACGCTCAGTAGCTCGGTACGGGTTTTTGTTAAAGTTTCGAGAACGTACCTTCACCGAAGAATCAAGCAGTATATTGCTCCCTCCTACGTATATCGCGAAGAGACCATGAGGATAAAATCAGAGAGATTAGAGCCCACACAGAAGCATACCGACAATCCTTCTTTCCACGAACAATACGAGACTGGAATAGAAGGGAGAACCGATAGAGATACTCAGGGTACCCTCCTCCACACACCGTCAGGTGGCTTGCGGAGTATAGATGTAGATGTAGATGTAGACATACATAATTTTAGTTACATAAATAAACACGGAAAGGAAAATTCCGCTTAAATATTATACTCCGCACTGACATTTAATACGCTAGCCTAGAACTTTCAGTGCGCGCCTGTGCATAGGCAACCAGAATCTCCTGAAAGGTGAGAGGTTTGCCTGCCATTCAGGCGTCATCGTCATACATCGGAAGGGCGCACAGCGAAATGGAAAAAATATTTCACTGTTTAACGTTTTATATCAGCGGTGAATCACATCTGTTGAACATTTCAAGGGAAGTCGCAGTGCTAACACCAATAGCTACCAAGAGGAGTCATGTTATATTGCTGCCAGTTTCGACAGTGCACTGACAGAAACGATTAAGTCATATTCCCATGCTTAAACAGTGGAAACAGTCGCAAATTGTCAAGTCGTGGAAAATTTGTTATTATAAGGTCAAATCCGCATTAAAAATTTTTACTTTTGATAACATCAATTATCATGTCATTAACAACATGTGTTTGATAACAAATGTTGTTACTTAAGATATAATAATTGATTGACCACGGAATGGTCAAGTCGAACGACATAATTGTTAATGTAGAAAGATGCTAAAGTGATCGTTTCTGTTACGTACAATGACAGTTTCTGATGGAAATCGCCGGCCGTGGTGGCCGAGCGGTTCTAGGCGCTTTAGTCCGGAACCGCGCGACTGCTAGGGACGCAGGTCCGAATCCTGCCTCGGGCATATATGTGTGTGATGTCCTTAGGTTAGTTTTAAGTCGTTCTAAGTCTAGGGGACTGATGACCTCATGTTAAGTTGAAATGGCTCTGAGCACTATGGGACTTAACATCTATGGTCATCAGTCCCCTAGAACTTAGAACTACTTAAACCTAACTAACCTAAGGACATCACACAACACCCAGTCATCATGAGTCATGTTAAGTCCCATAGTTTTTAGACCCATTTGAACCATTTTGAACCATTACACTCATTACTCGCGACAGACAATCTTACAGAGTCCCGTAAGAGGTCGGGCAATGCGTGTGCATCCAGCACAGAAGAAGAAAGTCAATGGCCAGTTAGCCTTAACTATATATGAAGATGGTATCTGTTCTTTCGGACATGTTGTGCCACACATTTTCAACATGTCCGAAGGAACAGATACCATCTCCATATATGAGGAGGTGTCGCATGACTCTTGTCACCTGTGTGCAATTTAACACGAGGCTAACTGCGGCAGTAATCTGATGATATTTTATGGTGTATTCACTACTGCTACGATGTTCTCACAGAATTATAATCTTTTCTTCATCATTACGATTACAATATCTCCAGGAACAACAGAAGTTTGAATATGGACTTTTATACATTCGCAGTAATTTATTATTTGTCGTATTATTCAAAGTACATTAGTATTCATTATGTCGGCAAACTCACAGTATTATAAAGTGTATACGAGAAAACAAGTGCCTCTTCTTAGCAACTATCGGTGTTTTCACGGTCACTATCGTTAAGGGATTGGAAATCGAAATGAAGTCCCATGCTTCTTGACACGATGCGGGAGACCCGCACCGGCATACTAGGCAAGGTCCTAATGGAGGTGGTTTGCCGTTACCTTCCTCCGACCGTAATGGGAATGAATGATGATGATGATGATGAAGACTACACAACAACACCCAGTCATCTCGAGACAGGTGAAAATCTCTGAGAGCGCCGGGAATCGAACCCGGGACAAAGAGACCACGAGTTGTGGACCGTTAAGGGATTACTTTCGTTAATCTGTCACATTATATATTATTCTAAGCTAATACTGACACACACACACACACACACACACACACACACACACACACACACACACACATTATATTCTAAAATCATTTTATGACATTTCCATGGTTTCACCACACGTAGTAGTTTGCTAATGTGAAAACGCTAGTGTCACGGAAAACTGAAGGAATTATTGGGAGGTTCCTACCCCATTCTGTGGCATCTAGTAGTCAGGCTACTGGATGAGTGCGTTGCCAAGCGAGTGGAATTATTATTCGTACATCAGAAATATTTTCATGATTATCATACCCACTACAACTGTGTTTGAAATATGAGTTCTAGTGCCTATCAGTTAAGCTATAATTAATTCTCATCCTTACTTCTTAATGCAACGGAATGGATAACGCATCTGACCAATAGCTAGTGCACATTTCTGATGGACTCACTCCACCCTGGCATGGCCACATTTCCTTCCTGTAGTATATATTTTAATCAAAGCTTGGACATCCCAGCAAGAGGTTATGCTAAAATACCTCAACAAAATGGCTACCCACAACTCAATAATCAAGACCATTATGTGTCTCACACACCTCCTCTTTTATTACAATAAATTCTTTCACGCTAATGTTGCGAAATTTCTTGCATTACACTGGATTCTCCACCCAATGGGCACGACATAACATTAGCATTTTACTATTCTATAGTCTCGTAACATTTCTATTGCTATAGTGCACTTTCTCGCTTTGTAAGGAATCTTTCGCTACTTCATCCTCTCCCACATTCTCTTCAACATAACGAATTGGTTGAAAAACCATGCTTGACCCACTAAATTCGCTACTGTCTCATGCAAATCACACAGATTAAATACAGATAATAAATCACACTGACAGTATAAAACACACTTGAAATAACAAAATGTTTGGTTTTCTACTCGTTCTGCTTTCCCACATCAAGCAATAGTCATCCCAGATTCACGCGTCACTGACCCACGTAATAATTTTCCTACCACAAACTCTGTAGGATTTATGCACATCTCCCTGTGCAATGCAACCCACATGGAGTTCCCAGGTAGATGGCTGACTTACCTTAATTCGCTCTCAGAGTATCTGAATATCAAGCTGGCGTCACACCAATGTATCTCATAATGGAAGTTTTGGTATCTTATTTATCTCATAGACGGATCCTCAACTGAATGCTAGGACAAGCACTTGTAATTCTTTTTATTGTCTCATAGGTTGAGACTGACACGTGGAAGTGCCTGTCTCTAATTCAAGTTCTGCACACGGAAATCTTAATTATTTTCAACTTAGATTTACACACGCAAGTATTTCATCTTAATACTACCACACGATAGCATTTCCTCTTATAATTACAACACGTGGTTTCTTTGTCACTTCCGAAGAATCCTATGTTCCACATGAACTTTTAGCTGCATATCTTTTTTCCGAACAATTTACATGAGCCTCCCACCAAAATGTTTCTGAAAAGAGAAGTTATTAGTTTATCTACTCTTAAATATTCCACATGCATATCATTTTCATTTAAATTTGTTTTCCTGGAGCACACATAAAGCACGTCCTCACACCTCAGGAACTAGCGACAGAGTGCTGAAACATGGCCGTTCATCCAGTCATTCCGCGCTTCCGCAGAAGTGGGGGAGGACCTTGCCACCGCATTGGTCAGCCACATTCCAGGCCCTGTGGTGCTCCGGTATACTTCCTCTCTTTGGTTCAGCCAAAGATGACCAGATAACTGTCTCAAAGATGATTATATAATCTACGTTCACTATCTGTGATCAGCAGACCATTCATTCAATTCGCAAGCATTACCAAACTGGATTCAGGGATCTAATTTAAGGAAGTGCGCACCTCAATAATTAAGCATACAAATAGCCCTTCTTTCCTACATTGGTATCCGGCTTCGGTGTATTAAATAAAATGGTGTTATTCTAAAAAAAAAACGCTGTTCTGACAAGAACAGCGAAGTATATTGTTGTACATCTTTTCTATGTCGGGCAGTACTGTACCCTTACAGCTTTCTGACGAAATGTCAGCTTCGGAAACTGCTGTTCGGGATATAATGCAATGTTTGTTTTACCACTGCCATTGCTCTGCTCTGTATCAACACCACTAGCACTGTAGCACTGTTGTGAGTTACTCGTCGGCTAAGCAGTTCAACTACGCTCAGTACCCTAATACTGTGCTCACCATTGGACACCTCCAGTCCCACCCCCTGTTGCCATTAGCAGCCAATACTGTGGTCGCATGGTTGACTGTATGTGGGGCGTCGAATGCCTCGCACTGGAGAGGTTCCTTGTCAGCGCATGTATTGCAACGGCGCATGCAGTTCTGCCCCACCCTCGCATAGATCCCGGATCTCCAAAATGGTTCAAATGTCTCTAAGCAACATCTGAGGTCATCAGACCCCTAGACTTAGAACTACTTAAACCTAACTAACCTAAGGACATCACACACATCCATGCCCGAGGCAGTATTCGAACCTGCGACCGTAGCAGCAGCGCGGGTCTGGACTGAAACGCCTAGAACCATTCGGCCTCTCGGGCCGGCAATATTACAGTTTACCCTATCCTTTAACCTACTGTGTGTGTCGACAATCATGTGCTCTTATGTTCTGATATACAGGGTGAGTCACCTAACATTACCGCTGGATATATTTCGTAAACCACATGAAATACTGACTAATCGATTCCACACACCGAACGTGAGGAGAGGGGCTAGTGTAATTGGTTAATACAAATCATAAAAAAATGCATGGAAGTATGTTTTTTAAGACAAGCCTACGTTTTTTTAAATGGAACCCCGCTGGTTTTGTTATCACGTCTGAACATATAAACAAATACGTAATCAGTGCCGTTTGTTGCTTTGTAAAATGTTAATTACATCCGGAGATATTGTAACCTAAAGTTGACGCTTGAGTACCACTCCTCCGCTGTGTATCAGAGAGCACAGAATTACGTAGGGATCCAAAGGGAACGGTGATGGACCTTAGGTACAGAAGAGACTGGAACAGCACATTACGTCCTTTTTTCACTGACGCATATGTACATTACCGTGAGGGGTGAGGTACACGTACACACGTGGTTTCCGTTTTCAATTACGGAGTGGAATAGAGTGTGTCCCGACATGTCAGGCCAATAGATGTTCATTGTGGTGGCCATCATTTGCTGCATACAATTACAATCTCTGGCGTAATGAATGTCGTACACGCCGCAGTACATCTGGTGTAATGTCGCCGCAGGCTGCCACAATACGTTGTTTCATATCCTCTGGGGTTGTAGGCACATCACGGTGCACATTATCCTTTAACGTACCCCACAGAAAGAAGTCCAGAGGTGTAAGATCAGGAGAAAGGGCTGGCCAATTTATGCGTCCTCCACGTCCTATGAAACGCCCGTCGAACATCCTGTCAAGGGTCAGCCTAGTGTTAATTGTGGAATGTGCAGGTGCACCATCATGCTGATACCACATACGTCGACGCGTTTCCAGTGGCACATTTTCGAGCAACGTTGGCAGATCATTCTGTAGAAACGCGATGTATGTTGCAGTGCTCTCCGATATACACGATCGATCAGCGGAGGAGTGGTACTCAAGCGTCAACTTTAGGTTACAATATCTCCGGATGTAATTAACATTTTACAATGCAACAAACGGCACTGATTACGTATTTGTTTGTATTTTCAGATGTGCTAACGAAACTAACGTGGTTCCATTTAAAAAAACGTAAGTTTGTGTTAAAAACATACTTCCGTGCATTTTTGTATGGTTTGAACTAAACAATTACAGTAGCCCCTCTCCTCACGTTCGGTCTGTGGAATCGTCAGTATTTGATGTGGTTTACGAAATATATCCAGCGGTAACGTTAGGTGACTCACCCTGTATATATTGTGAAAAGCGATGGTCCCATAACACTCCCCTGTGGCACGCCAGAGGTTACTTTAACGTCTGTAGACGTCTCTCAGTTGAGAACAACATGATGTGTTCTGTTTGCTAAAAACTCTTCAACCCAGCCACACAGTTGGTCTGATATTCTGTAGGCTCTTACTTTGTTTATCAGGCGACAGTGCGGATCTGTATCGAACGCCTTCCGGAGGTCAAGGAAAATGGCATCTACCTGGGAGCTTTTATCTCATATTTTCTGGGTCTCATGAACAAATAAAGCGAGTTGGGTCTCACACGATCGCTGTTTCCGGAATCCATGTTGATTCCTACAGAGTAGATTCTGGGTTTCCAGAAATGACATGATACGCCAGAAAAAAAACATGTTCTAAAATTCTACAACAGATCGATGTCAGAGATATAGGCCTATAGTTTTGCGCATCTGCTCGACGACCCTTCTTGAAAACTGGGACTACCTGTGCTCTTTTCCAATAATTTAGAACCTTCCGTACCTCTAGAGACTTGCGTTACTGCCCAGAGGGAAGACCATAGTGTTTGACGTATGGCTCTGGAGCATCGTACTGCATCTGCAGCAGAAATCTGAGCAGCAGATGACACCACAGTGACACAACGAGCTGTTACAAGTCGGTTACTTCAAGAACAGCTCCGAGCCAGACGAACTGTAGCGTGCATTCCACTGGCCCCAAAACCACCACCATTTGGGACTACAGTGCTGTTATGCGAGAGCTCACTGGACGGTACGATAGAGGTCTGTTGCATTTTCTGGTGAGCGCCGTGTGTTGGTTAGCAGAAGGCCACTCGAAGGCATGCAACCAACCCGTCTGTGTGCTAGACACTTGGAGTTACGGTCTGGCGTGCGATTTGGTGTGACAGCAGGGAGCACTCTTGTGGCTATCCCACGAACCCTGACTGCAAGTCTGTACCCCCGTCTGGTGATTCGACCTGTTATTCTGCCATGCACAAACAGCTTTGCAGGGTTGTTTTCCAACATGGTAACGCTCGCCCACATACCGCAGTTGTAATCCAACATGCAGGCTCGATGATCAGATCTACCCCCCAAACTGACATCCGGCTATACCACACAATGCATGCACATTTACATGCTTCAATTCAACATTCTAGTGGGCTGCACTGGTTAATAATGTACCAGCATTTTACATTTGCAATGTCTTATCTCACGCTTAGATTAACCTATGACTTTGGAACGTTAATCACTTAAATATAATACCTAGACATATTCTCGAAGTTTGATTATTCTACATTAATTATTTTGGTTTAGTGTTGCGGTTTTTACCGTCAGCGTATATGCAAAAATCATACAAAGAGTGGTTAGATAATAGTCGGAAGAACTGGAGACGAAAAGAAAATGGATTTAGAATAACAAGGACAACTAAAGGAAACATACATATTTTAGAGTTGATTTCAGAAAAAAGAAAAAAATTTAATTTAGAAACGTGTGCAGTATTTTCATAGCATTCAATGTTAGTAGGAAACCACTGCAGTCAATGAGAAATAACTGATATACTGAAAAAATAAAAAGACGTGCAAAAGAGCCTTTTCAAAGACATAAAGATTATGAGGATAAAGACGGACAAATTTTTAGTAAATAACTTTGTACTATAAGGCTGAGCAGCATTATTTAGCCTTTACAAAATTTATGCAAATGACCTCATTCATAACTGGGTGCATTTTAGCCACAAAGGCACTGAAATATCAAAAGACAATATTTTCAATATTTTACTGTAATTAGATGATACCTTAACACCTGAAGAATGGGAAGGTACAATATGCACTATGTAATTTAAATAACTTATTCGCCGGCCGCTATGCCCGAGCGGTTTTAGGCGCTTCAGTCCGGAAACGCGCTGCTGCTACGGTCGCAGGTTCGAATCCTGCCTCGGGCATCGATGTGTGTGATGTCCTTTGGTTAGTTAGGTTTAACTATTTCTAAGTCTAGGGGACTGATAATCTCAGATGTAAACTCCCATAGTGCTTAGAGCCATTTGAACCATTTGAAATAAGTTATTTAAGGAATATGAAACAGAAATTTGTAAACCAAAATCACGAGTAATGGTGTTCCGCGGCAATGACGCACTGTTACCTAAAAGTTGTCTTGGATGATATGGTCTTAAAGCAGGTATCGCCATCCTGCTACTTGCATTCTCAAATTGGGAGTAATTAAGAATAAAATTTAACTTTATTCTCGTACCCTGTCAGGTACACGAATATAGTTCTAAAAACCACATCCATTTCACTCCCTTTATTTGATACTGTAAGCTGAATTGCAGAAAAATAATATACAGTTGAAGAAAGAGAGTCGAAATGAAAAAGAAGTTACTCTAGAAGAGAACGTATAACAAATGAAATAATATGACAAGTAATAGAACTGGTGGCAATCTAGAAGAAAATTTTTAAAAAATTGAAAGAAAACTATGAAATATTTTGTGAAATGATTTGTAAGTCAAAGTAAGAAATAAAATAGATTAGAGAAATATTTAAGGAGCCTTTGAATGATGCAGAAAATTATGTATAACAAGTGATGTACCGTCTGAGAATCTCAAGTTCAATGCTTCAGTTAGAATGTTAGACTTTTAAAGTGTAGTAGAAGATATTGGTCTGGTGCATTATGTAGCTGATTGTGCAGTCTGCTGTTGTGTGGAGCTGACATGTATCTATCGCCTAACCCGGGAGTAAAAATGTCTCAAGATTTTTCAGCCTCTAAAATTTTAATTACAAAGTCCGTCAAATATAAGGGATGAGAATGTACAGTCTCAATCGGCACTTTATTTGCACTAAATAATTTTCAGTATAATTCAAAGACGCATCATATGTTAATTACACTGATTACTTTCAAGGATTTAAACGATTTTTTGCGAAACTAGACCTGACGCTGGTCGGCGTGATACCTCATGTGTTCATTTCTCACTCTTCGTTTTGTTATGAAAATTCGGATAAGAACCCAAGTTTTCGTTACACTAAAAAAAAAAATATCGCTACAGGTAGTATAAACACACACAAAGGACCGACAATAGGATACTTACCAAAATAACTTTAGATTATAAATCACATTGGAGGGGAAACAGGGAAATACCTAACAATATATGGATACGGATCAGGCTTAAAAACCTAATATATGAGGCGAGGACGGGAAAAAAATGGAAGAAGAACAGGAAATAGGAATCCCTGCAAATTATTACCACGCACACAATCGGAAAACCGCGGGTATCTTAACTAGTAAGTTATTATGTCACTATCTAAACCCTTCTTAATCTCAAACTGACGAGTAATTCACCATATTACACTTACCCATTACACGCATTACGAACGTAATTTTATCAGGACAACTTAAGATACCCTTAAATGTATTCACAACTGCGAATAATGACAATCATCAGGTATAGAATGGAATGACGACAATGAAAATTTGTGCCGGACCGGGAATCGAACCCGGATTTCCCGCTTATCGCGAGCGGTCGCCTTACAATTTGGCTATCCGTGCACGACTCACGGCCAGACCCAATCTTCCATATGTCGTCAAGCCTGCGTCCACGACCTGTACTCGTACATCCATTATGTGTGTTCCCGCTCAGGTCAGACGTTATACTTGATAGTCGCTTGCCCGGTATCTGCAGAGAAATGCGATACTGCAGTGCCCGTGTTGTTCTGATTACAACGCGAAGTTCCTGTGGGCATGCATGCATCCAAGTGAAACGTCTGACCTGTACGGGAATATACATAATACACTACTGGACATTAAAATTGCTACACCAAGAAGAAATGCAGATGATAAACGGGTATTCAATGGACAAATATATTATAACAGAACTGACATGTAATTACATTTTCACGCAATTTGGATGCATACATCCTCAGAAATCAGTACCCAGAACAACCACCTCTCGCCGTAATAACGGCCTTGACACGCCTGGGCATTGAGTCAAACAGAGCTTGGATGGCGTGTACACGTACAGCTGCGCGTGCAGCTTCAACACGATACCACAGTTCATCGAGAGTAGTGACTGGCGTATTGTGACGAGCCAGTTGCTCGGCCACCATTCACCAGACGTTTCCAATTGGAGAGACATCTGGAGAATGTGCTGGCCAGGGCAGCAGTCGAACATTTTCTGTATCCAGAAAGGCCCGTACGGGACCTGCAACATGCGGTCGTGCATTACCTTGCTGAAATGTAGGGTTTCGCAGGGACCGAATGAAGGGTAGAGCCACGGGTCGTAACATATCGGAAATGTAGCGTCCACTGTTCAAAGTGCCGTCAATGCGAACAAGAGGTGACCGAGACGTGTAACCAATGGCACCCCATAACATCACGCAGGGTGATACGCCAGTATGGCGATGACGAATACACGCTTCCAATGTACGTTCGCCGCGATGTCGGCAAACACGGATGCGACCATCATGATGAGTCGGCCGAAGTGGCCGTGCGGTTAAAGGCGCTGCAGTCTGGCACCGCAAGACAGCTACGGTCGCAGGTTCGAATCCTGTCTCGGGCATGGATGTTTGTGATGTCCTTAGGTTAGTTGGGTTTAACTAGTTCTAAGTTCTAGGGGACTAATGACCTCAGCAGTTGAGTCCCATAGTGCTCAGAGCCATTTGAACCATTTGACCATCATGATGCTGTAAACAGAACCTGAATTCATCCGAAAAAATGACGTTTTGTTTTTCTGCACCCAGGTTCGTCGTCGAGTATACCATCACAGGCGCTCCTGTCTGTGATGCGGCATCAAGGGTAACCGCAGCCATGGTTTCCGAGCTGATAGACCATGCTGCTGCAAACGTCGTCGAACTGTTCGTGCAGATGGTTCATATCTTGCAAACGTCCCCATCTGTTGACTCAGGGATCGAGACGCGGCTGCAAAATCCGCTACAGCCATGAGGATAAGATGGCTGTCATCTCGACTGCTAGTGATACGAGGCCGTTGGGATCCAGCACGGCGTTCCGTATTACCCTCCTGAACCCACCGATTCCGTATTCTGCTAACAGTCATTGGATCTCGACCAACGCGAGCAGCAATGTCGCGACACGATAAACCGCAATCGCGACAGGCCACAATCCGACCTTTATCAAAGTCGGACACGTGATAGTACGCATTTCTCCTCCTTACACGAGGCATCACAACGACGTTTCACTAGGCAACGCCGGTCAGCTGCTGTTTGTGTATGAGAAATCGGGTGGAAACTTTCCTCATGTCAGCACGTTGTAGGTGTCGCCACCGACGCCAACCTTGTGTGAATGCTCTGAAAAGCTAATCATTTGCATATCACAGAATCTTCTTCCTGTCGGTTACATTTCGCGTCTGTAGCACGTCATCTTGGTGGTGTAGCAATTTCAATGGCCTTTAGTGTAGATAATATATATAACGCTGGAATATACACGGCAGTACCTTCACTGAGTGCAACAGGTGGGCTCTCCAGATATATACATTTTCTGCTCCATTGGGCGAATGGCCGCTGGCGTGTAATGCCCTTCTCGAAAAGCTTCAGGCCGGAGGAGAGAGCATCACGGGAATGTTTTCGTGACATTCCCCGGATGATCTCGTCATTCCACACAGTGGATCAGCAGAAGTATGCCTCTATCCTTGGGGACCATGTGCACCCTTAAATGCAGGTTTTCTTTCTCCGGCACGATAGCAGCTACCAGCAGGACAATGCAACGTGTCACACAGCTCGTGGAGTACGTGCGTGGTTCTTAGAGCACCAGTACGAGTTCACCATGCTCCCTTGGACACCATAGGCACTAGATTTCAACTCAGTTGGGAATCTGCGAGACCACCCCGAGTGGGCTGTGCATGCCATGGATCATCAACGGAGAAACCTAGGACAGCTGAGCACGTCACTGGAGTCAGCATGGCTCCAAAACCACACTGACTGTTTCTACACGTCTCGCAGCGATCCACACTGCAAAAGGTGGATATTCAGGCTTTTGACAGGTGACTGGACAGCGTGCTTTTCATTATTCATCGTAAATTCCATTTTTCGCGGCATACAGATATGTTATATACATCACTCTGCTGTTGTTATCATCCTATGATGACTTTGCTAGATGGTAAACGACAGCAGCACCTGCAACAATCGAGGGCTGCTCTGATTGTCTCCCAAATGGATTATATACATGAGGAGCAGCAGAGGACCTATAATACTTCCTTGAGGAGTGCCAGATATTATTTCTGTTTTATTCGATGATTTTCTGTCGGTTAATACACACATCAAGAAGAGGTTTTTCATCACCCCAGTTCCCAGAACTTTTGAAAAAATGGTTCAAGTGGCTCTGAGCACTATGGGACTCAACATCTTAGGTCATAAGTCCCCTAGAACTTAGAACTACTTAAACCTAACTAACCTAAGGACATCACACACACCCATGCCCGAGGCAGGATTCGAACCTGCGACCGTAGCAGTCCCGCGGTTCCGGACTGCAGCGCCAGAGCCGCTAGACCACCGCGGCCGGCAGAACTTCTGAAGATAGACGTTGACTGTGGATATTGTACCACAGACACAGCCCCTTTGACTGTTCAGAGATGTCACGAAACCCGCCAAAAGGTACACCGCTGGTGTTATCTGTTGTTCACCCATGACTAGAAGGCCAATACCGCGGTTCGATCGCGTGCTCATTGATTGCTACTTTGTGCCAGGAGGGGCTCTCAACGAGGGAAGTGTACAGTTGTCTCTCAGTGAACCAAACCGATGTTGTTAGGACATGGAGGAGATACGGAGAGGAACTGTCACGTAATGCTACCCCAAAACAGCACGAAACCTCCACCTTGCTGCACCCGCTGGACAGTGTGTCTAAGGCGTTCAGCCTGACCGTGTTGCCTCCAAACACGTCTCCGACGATTGTCTGGTTGAAGGCATACGAGACACACGTGAAGAGAATACCAATCCTGACTGGTCCAGTCGGTATGTCGTTGGGCCCACCTGTACCGCGCTGCATGGCGTTGTGGTTGCCAAGATTGACCTCGCCATGGACGTCGAGAGTGAAGTTTCGCATCATGCAGTCTATTGCGCACAGTTTGAGTCGTAACACGATGTCCTGTGGCTGCACAAAAAGCATTATTCAACATGGTGGCATTGCTGTCAGGGTTCCTCCGAGCCATAATCCGTATGTTACGGTGATCCACTGCGGTAGTAGCTCTTGGGCGGCCTGATCGAAGCATGTCATCGACAGTTCCTGTCTCTCTGTATCTACTCCGTGTCCGAACATCGCCGCTTTGGTTCACTCTGAGATGCCTGGACACTTCCCTTTTTGAGAGCCCTTCCTGGCACAAAGTAATAATGCGGACGCAGGCTGGTATTATGCTAAGGGAGACATGTGGTAGTAATCAAAGACACGCTGACAACTGCATCCGTTCACGCTTGATGTCTTCCCCGACGGTGATGTCATCTTTCATCAGTTTTCCGTGTCTCAGAGCCAGAATCGTGCTACAGTGGTTTGAGTAGCATTGTAGAAAACTCTCGTTGATGCCTCGGTGAACAAATTCGCCTGATGTAACTCCTGTTCGCTATTGTGCGTCCCGTTATTTACGCGAAGTACATGACCTTTGTGTAGACATCTAATGACACATACCTCCACAAACCCACCAACAAACTGTCGGATCCTGATACACAGAATCACTGGAGTATTTTGTTCCAGAGACTGGCAAACCTACGAACAATCTGTCGGATTCTTGATCCGCAGAATCAGTGATGTGTTTTTTCCCAAGGACAGACAAATAAGCTATTAAGCAGGTGGTCAAAGCGTTTTGGCTCATCAGTGTGGTAATGACCTCGTAGACAATGTTAACACTGTCATCAGACATTCTGCAGATGACACAGTTAAGTCTAGTGAAAAACTATGTGAATGAAATCTTTACAAATATCTAGTTAGATCTTGATAAGACTTCGAAATGGTTGAACACCGCTTACTTGCTTTAAATGTACAGAAAAGGAAAATTGTACGCTTCACAAAAGCAAAAAAAAAAAAAAAAAAAGTCATTGTGCTGCAAGAGCACAATTTCATTAACAAAGAGCTACAGTGTCTACTAATAATGGGTGTAACACACAATTTGTGGGGATATGAATTTGAATGATCACGTAACATCAATCAGCCGCGCGGAGTGGCCGTGCGGTTTGAGGCGCCATGTCACGGACTGCGGGGTCCCTCCCGCCGGAGGTCGAGTCCTCCCTCGGGCACGGGTGTGTGTGTTGTTCTTAGCATAAGTTAGTTTTAATGGTGTGTGAGGCTAGGGACCGATGACCTCGCGCTCAAGGTAACGCGCGCTGAGACGAGTTTCTCCTTATCGTTTCCTGCGCACGAGTGCGGGTTTGATAACGCAGCTGCACGAGTAACGTTTGTCACAAGGCGTCATTCGCCGAGCAGCAGCACGTACGCACAGAGATGCCGCGCTACTACAGGAGGAGGAGGAGGCGCACACGCCAGATAGTTTACAAAGCTGTAGATTACATCAACATGAAAGTAAATCATACTAATGGGCAGGTGTTTTTGCACGGCCCTTCTGTTTTTTTGTGGAGGAGTGCTTAATTTCACTCTACAAAATAATGACACCAATTGAGCTGACTGTAGCAATTGTACGGTACCCAGGAGTCAAAGTGTCTAAAGTTCAAATGGGTCTGAGCACTATGGGACTTAACATCTGTGGTCATCAGTCCCCTAGAACTTAGAACTACTTAAACCTAACTAACCTAAGGACATCACACACATCCATGCCCGAGGCAGGATTCGAACCTGCGACAAAAGTGTCTGAAGGACTAGAGGCGTTTTATGATAGAGACATTATTGCCTATCGTACATATCATATAGCTGAAGAGTATAACAGAGACATTGGAGCTTCGTATTTTATGTCTACAATGCCTCTTACTTTAAGAACTAGTAATCACCGTAAAATTGGTGAATATGAATCTGAATGTGTCTGAACTCACACACATTTGAACATTTTCTTGTAACATCAATCGCAAGGAAAGCATCTACATCTGCATCTACATTCATACTCCGCAAGCCACCTGACGGTGTGTGGTGGAGGGTACTTTGAGTACCTCTATCGGTTCTCCCTTCTATTCCACGCTCCTATTGTTCGTGGAAAGAAAGATTGTCGGTATGCCTCTGTGTGGGCTCTAATCCGATTTTATCCTCATGGCCTCTTCGCGAGATATACGTAGGAGGGAGCAATATACTGCTTGACTCCTCGGTGAAGGTATGTTCTCGAAACTTCAATAAAACCCTGTACCCAGCCACTGAGCGTCTCTCTTGCAGAGTCTTCCACTGGAGTTTATCTATCATCTCCGTCCCGGTGTGGCCTTGGGGTTCTAGGCACTTCAGTTTGGAACCCCGTGACCGCTACGGTCACAGGTTCGAATCCTACCTCGGGCATGGATGTGTGTGTGATGTCCTTAGGTTAGTTAGGTCTAAGTAGTTCTAAGTTCTAGGGAACTGATGGCCTCAGATGATGAGTCCCATAGTGCTCAGAGCCATCAGAACTATTTTATTATCTCCGTAACGCTTTCGCGATTACTAAATGATCCTGTAACGAAGCGCGCTGCTCTCCGTTGGATCTTCTCTATCTCTTCTATCAACCATATCTGGTACGGATCCCACAACGGTCAGCAATAGTCAAGCAGTGGGCGAACAAGTGTACTGTAACCTACTTCCTTTGTTTCCGGATTGCATTTCCTTAGGAGTCTTCCAATGAATCTCAGTCTGGCATCTGCTTTACCGACGATTAATTTTATATGGTCATTCCATTTTAAATCACTCCTAATGCCTACTCGCAGATAATTTATGGAATTAACAGCTTCTAGTTGCTGACCTGCTATATTGTAGCTAAATGATAAGGGATCTATCTTTCTATGTATTCGCGGCACATTACACAGGTGGCAGATTTCCATTCGTTGGTAGTACACTGGCAAAATTTAATGAGTGTATTAAGCATAATGCTTACACGTGCGACCCATGCAGCAGCATTGTTGAACTGTGTGGTACCTGTACCGAACAGTTGAACAAAGAAGGGCAGCATGAATGTTCACAGATCTGTTTGTGCCATTGGAGAACGTCACGGCCACTTTGAACCCGAACTAACATACTCTTGAACGTAGACGCGAAATAATTTGTAAAAGCCGAACCAGAAAGTTTAACGACCGAGCGCCAATGAGGAAGATAGGAATCGACCGGATTACTAGATCCAAAGACCGCAAAGAGAATGTTAGTTGATTATAGCCGACACAGAGCATACCAGCGGTCGTTGTGAATTCCTGAATTCTCTTGAACATTTTTGTACTTCCTTCTTTCGTCGATCAGCTGAAGTATTTCTTCTGTTACCCGTGGTTTATTCGCAGTTATCTTCCTTGAATCTATGTTTTTCTCTCCAACGTCTTCGTTTGCTCTTTTTAGAGAGATCCATTCCTCTACAACGGAACTGTCTACTGTGCTATTCACTATCGCGGTATCTGTAGCCTCACACAACTTCAGGCGTATCTCTTCCTTCCTTAGTACTTTCGCATTCACCTCTTTGCACATTGATTCCTATCTCAAAGTACAGCCTACTCTTCATAATCCCTAAATTGTGATCTGAGTCTTATCTGCTCGTGGGTGCGTCTTACAAACCATTATCTGATTTCGGAATCTCTGCCTGAGCATAATGTAATCCAACTCCAATCTTGCCGTATCTCCCGGTCTTTTCCAAGTATACTTCCTCGTCCCGTGGTTCCTGAACGGTGTATTCGCTGTTACTAGCTGAAATGTAGTGCTGATCTCAATCTTTCTACTCTCTCCTTTCTACTACTAAGACCCTTTCTTCTACTCCTTCCCCTAAATCCGCATTATAGTGCCCCATGACTATCAGTTTATCGTCTCCCTTTACGCACTGAATAACCCGTTCAGTATCTACATATACTTCCTCCATCTCTTCATCTTCAGCTTGCGACGTCGGCACGTATAACTGAACTATTGTTGTCGGTGTTGGTTTGCAGCCGAATTAACAGACAAGTAAACTAGTATGACGGCTATCAGGCACCGCTATCGCTGAACTTATGTCACGCTGTTAACCGGAGCCGCTTCATTCTGTACGACTCTGTCTCACTCCCTTCTAAACCACTGCTTCCCTTTCATGTCCTTCGACTTCGACTCTTATAACTACAACCGGCCGGTGCTAGGCGGTTTATTTTGGAACCGCACTGCTACTACTGTCGCAGGTTCGAATCTTGCCTTGGGCATGGATGTGTGTGAACCGTAAATTTACTTTCAAAATCTTTTCTTAAAGAATTTACTTTATTTACTAGCGATTCATCAAGAAGATTAACACATTTGATCACACTAGGCGAGCGTGGAAGTAGTTGCCAGGAAGTAACTGATGGAAAATGAAATTACTTTTAACAAATGTGAATTTTATTCCTAAAAGCTTTTTCAAAAACAGATTTAAAATTATAAGCAGAAAAGCACCCTCGAAATATCAAGTTACAATTTTATTTAGAGGCAGAAAGAATAACATGAACAGTATGAGCCTTCGGGCTGAGAAACTTGCCTGCTCCCTTTCAACACGGTTGTAGTCATGACCGCTCACAACAACCTCTGAAAGAGTACACTGGTGCAAATCTGCAACACACCAGATTACTTTAAACTAAAAATTTTTTAACAACTCACACAAATACGTAAACTACGTATCCGTAAGAGGGATGGAAGTGGTACAACACCCAAATTATTTCCCACCGAAAGTGCAATTTTTTTTCTTTTTAAAGGGCTCTTAAGGTGGAAAGGTGGCAACCTTATAACGTAAAAGGACTATTTAAATAAAACCTATAAAATGCAGACTTACATAAAATGTACAACATGCTCTACATTACACATATACCACCTCGCAAGATGATAGGCAAGATAAAAACATATTTCAAGAATTCGGCCTTTAAACAATAAATTCGTTAACACCGAATCCGACAAACATGACAGAGGCAGCTATTAACGTATGGCAGATTGACGGGGAGGGGGTTACTAAACAACCCGAACCGCAGACTGCTGTAAACCTCCCCAATTCCACAAGGGAATACGGACCACCCAATTCACAAATAACCATCTTACCGCGGGTGGGCAAACGGAGAAGAATGGTGGGACGACTCCAAAACAAAGCGGCTGGTGACCTCACCAAGAAAACAAGTAGAATTTAACAAGTAAATGAAACAACATATCACCAATCACTTAAATTCTAATAAACTGCGATTTCTGGCGAGGACCTGGCGCAGCACCCCCAAATCGCTCTCCCGAACCGTCCGCTACCAGCCGCTTCAACGGACGCAGGAAGGCGCGCCGATCTCCCGTCTCATGGCGTCGCAGCTCGCCCCGGCCAGCCCGATGTCGTGGTTTCACTCTTGTTGCTCTCGTGTCAACCGCGAAGCCACTACCCCTTTCCTTACGGCGCGGCCCACTGGACTCACGTGGGGACCTCACATGCGCCGACGCTCAAGGTGGACAAGTCATCTCGTGTCTCAGTGCGCGACCGACCAACCGATCGATCCAACCGCCAATGACCGTTGCCCGAGCAACTCGAGCAGACTGGTGGCCTGAGTTCTCTTACTGGCGGAGAGGAAAGACTCATTTTGCCGGCTTTAAAGGTTGATCCGAACGACAGACATACTAACACTCCGAACGACAGACAGATACTAACTGCCTAACAAATGCGGACGAGAGACAGACTAGCAAGCTGTGGACGAGAGACTGAACCAGACTGACCGACTGGGCGAGCTCATAGCGCCCCTTAAATGTACGTGATCAGGCAACCTTTCCCCTTTTCCACCAGAGGGAAACACCAAAGCTGCGATTACCATAGCGGCGCCACCTCCAGAAACAGAGGGCGGCTGCTTCACATAAAGCGCTGCGGCGCGCTCTTCAAAACAGCAATATTTACCACAGCTCAGTGTGTGATATCGTTAGGTTAGTTAGGTTTAAGTAGTTCTAAGTACTAGGAGACTGATGACCTCAGATGTTACGTCCCATAATGCTCAGAGCCATTTTTTTCTTATAACTACAGTCGGATTTGTATACAGGTTGTATAAGGGACAGTGAAATTAAAACAGAATACGCGCCATAGCACACATTCCGCGCGACAGTTGCCCCCACTGTTGTTACGCTTCGGTACTGTCGCTATTCTGGTAGGGGAACGGCACAGTGGTACATCACAGCTATACACTATTGCTGTGTTATGCCCTTGGTTGTGGGCGAACTCGCCCAGCTGTCGTAGTGTCGCGCGGCTAGCGCCTGCGTGTCGACTACCCTTCAGACAGCTGTGTAGCAGACGTGGCCTGAATTCCTCGGCCGCTCGCTACACGGCCACAGGCCACAGGCCCAGTGCGACAGCTATCTTAGAGGCGTGTGATGATTACTTTTGAATGGAAGCATTCCATTGTCGCGTTGTGGCGGATATTTGACTTTCATTTGACTGTTACTCACACACACTGAAGCCCCAAAGAAAATACTATTGACATGTGTATTCAAACAGAGAGATATGTTAACAGGGAGAATACGGCGCTGCAGTCGGCAACGCATATATAAAACAAGTGTCTGGCGCAGTTGTCAGATAGGTAACTGCTGCTACAATGGCAGGTTATCAAGATTTAAGTGAGTTGGAACGTGGTGTTACAGTCGGCGCACGAGCGATGGGACTCAGCGCCGGCCGGAGTGGCCGAGCGGTTCTAGGCGCTTCAGTCTGGAACCGCGCGACTACTACGGTCGCAGGTTCGAATCCTGCCTCGGGCATGGATGTGTGTGATGTCCTTAGGTTGGTTAGGTTTAAGTAGTTCTAAGTTCTAGGGGACTGATGACCTCAGATGTTAAGTCCCATAGTGCTCAGAGCCATTTTTTTGATGACCACAGATGTTAAGTCCCATAGTGCTCAGAACCATTTGAACCATTTTTCTCCGAGGTAGCGATGAAGTGGGGATTTTCCCGCACAAAACCATTTCACGAGTGTACTGTGAATATCAGGAATGTGGTAAAACATCACATTTCTGACATCGCTGCGGCCGGAAAAAGATCCTGCAAGAAAGGGACCAATGACGACTGAAGAGAATCGTTCATAGTGACAGAAGTGTAACCCTACGGTACATTGCTGCAGACTTCAGTGCTGGCCGATCAACAAGTGTCGGCGTGCGAACCATTTAACCAAACATTATCTACACGGGATACAGGAGCCGGAGGCCCACACGTGTAGCCTTGACGACTGCACGACGCAAAGCTTTACGCCTCGCCTGGGCCTTCAACACCAAGGTTGGACTGTTGATGACTGGAAACATGTTGCCTGGTCGGATGAGTCTCGTTTCAAATTGTAGCGAGGGGATGGACGTGTACGGGTATGGAGACACGCTTATAATCTACGGACTCTGCATGTCAGCAGGGGACCGTTCAAGGTAGTCGAGGCTCTTTAATGGTGTGGAACGTGAGCAGTTGGAGTGGTATGGGACCCGTGATACGTCTAGATACGACTCTGACTGGTGACACGTACATAAGCATCCAGTCTGATCACCTGCATCCATTCATGTCCATAGTGCATTCCGACGGACGTTGGCAATTCAAGCATGACAATGTGACACCCAAACGTCCAGAATTGCTACAGAGTGGCTCCAGGAACACTCTTCTGAGCTAAAACACTTTTTTGAAAATGATTAGGGAGCTGCAGTCACTGTGAACGGCGACCGTTACCGATACATGCTTTCTGATTGGTTTTTCCCTTTTATTAGCGAAAATGACGATTTCTGGTTTAAACTAGATGGCGCAAGCTGTCACACATCCCACGAAACGATTGCTCTTCTGAATGAAAATACACTATGTGATCAAAAGTATCTGGACACCACCAAAAACATACGTTTTTCATATTAGGTGCATTGTCCTGCCACCTACTGCCAGGTACTCCATATCAGTAGTCATTATACATAATGAGAGAGCAGAATGTGGCGCTCCGCGGAACTCACGGACTTCCAACGTGGTCAGTTGATTGGGTGTCACTTGTGTCATACGTCTGTACGCGAGATTTCCACACTCCTGAACATCCCTAGGTACACTGTTTCCGATGTGATGGCGAAGTGGAAAAGTGGAGGGACACGTACAGCACAAAAACGCACAGGCCGACAGCGTCTGTTACTCACAGAAACTGCGAACAGTTGAAGAGGGTCGTAATGTGTAATAGGCAGACATCTATCCAGGCCATCAGACAGGAATTCCAAACTGCATGAGGGTCCACTGAAATGAAATGAAATGTCGTGTGACGAGGGCCTCCCGTCGGGTAGACCGTTCGCCTGGTGCAAGTCTTTCGATTTGACGCCACTTCGGCGACTTGCGCGTCGATGGGGATGAAATGATGATGATTAGGACAACACAACACCCAGTCCCTGAGCGGAGAAAATCTCCGACCCAGCCGGGAATCGAACCCGGGCCCTTTGGATTGACAGTCTGTCGCGCTGACCACTCAGCTACCGGGGGCGGACAGGGTCCACTGCAAGTACTATGACAGTTAGGCGGGATCTTCGTACATGCATAGTTGAAATGGAGGACAGTGGGACGTCAGCTGGTGTAAATTTATATTAAAAATGAAGAAATTCCTCCAGCTGTATTTAAGGTTATTTTGGCAACTAGATTGAACGTTGTAACAACGTCATCTTCAGGCCCATACACTTGTTGACGTCAACTGCGTGTGGCTGATACTAAAGATGAGATACGGACGTGCTCCGTGTGGAAGGTGGTAGTTAGTTACTAACAAGTGTATGGGCCTGAAGATGACGTTGTTACAACGTTCAATCTAGTTGCCAAAATAACCTTAAATACAGCTGGAGGAATTTCTTCATTTTTAATATAAAGTTAGGTCGGAGGTGAGAAAACTTGGATTTCATGGTAGAGCGGGTGCTCATAAGCCACACATCACGCATGTAAATGCCAAACGACGCCTCGCTTGGTGCAAGGAGCGTAAACATTGAACGATTGAACAGTGGAAAAAGTTGTGTGCAGTGACGAACCACGGTACACAATGTGGCGATCCGATGGCAGGGTTGTCGGTATGGCGAATGCCGGTAAACGTCGCCTACCAGCGTGTTTAGTGTCAACAGCCAAATTCGGAGGTGGTGGTGTTATGGAGTGGTCGTGTTTTGCGTGGCTCTACCACAGCACAGCCCTACATTGGTGTTCTAGGCACGGTATTGCTTTCTACTGTAGCAGAGCAATTGGGGGATGGCGACTGCATCTTTCAACACGATCGAGCACCATAATTCACGGCCTTTGGCGGAGTGGTTACACGACAGTAACATCTCTGTAATTGACTGGGCTACACAAAGTCCTGCCCTGAATCCTACAGAACACTTTTGGGATGAAACTTCCTGGCAGATTAAAACTGTGTGCCCGACCGAGACTCGAACTCGGGACCTTTGCCTTTCGCGTTCAAGTGCTCTACCATCAGAGCTACCGAAGCACGACTCACGCCCGGTACTCACAGCTTTACTTCTGCCAGTACCTCGTCTCCTACCTTCCAAACTTTACAGAAGCTCTCCTGCGAACCTTGCAGAACTAGCACTCCTGAAAGAAAGGATACTGCGGAGACATGGCTTAGCCACAGCCTGGTGGATGTTTCCAGAATGATATTTCTCATTCTGGACCTTTGGGATGTTTTGGAACGCCGACTTCGTGACAGGCCTGACCCACCCACATCGATACCTCTCCTCAGTGCAGCACGCCGTGAAGAATGGGCTGCCATTCCCCAAGAAACCTTCCAACACCTGACTGAACGTATGCCTGCGAGAATGTAGGCTGTCATCAAGGCTAAGGGTGGGCCAACACCACATTGAATTCCAGTATTACCGATGGAGGGCGCCACGAACTTATAAGACATTTTGAGCCAGGTGTGCGGATACTTTCGATCACATAATGTAAATGGGAGAGGTTACTTAATGTGTTTGAAAAAAAAGAGCACGCATTACATTTTGAATAAATGTTGCAAGTTCTATAGCAGTCCCTACTCCCCGCACCCTCTGCAGAGTTGCCAGAC
The DNA here is from genome assembly GCF_021461385.2 of Schistocerca piceifrons. Classification (NCBI taxonomy): domain Eukaryota; kingdom Metazoa; phylum Arthropoda; class Insecta; order Orthoptera; family Acrididae; genus Schistocerca; species Schistocerca piceifrons. The sequence goes on along the minus strand of NC_060146.1, from coordinate 142,146,658 downwards.
ATAATAGCTCACTGGTGGCTCTTAGGCCCGTCCCACTCACCAGTCCTCGAGTCGCTGGCTGCGGCAGCGGGAGCACGTGCCCAGGTGGAACACCTCGTCGCAGCCGATGTGGATGTAGCGAGAGTGCGGGTGTAGCTCCAGCACCTGAGAAACATACGTGCAGAAAAATGAAACATTTAGTCTGCGAGACAACTCAAACAATAAGTCCTAAAATGTGGTACCGCGCCTTCCTACATGTGACGTTCCAAAAATTTTGGAAACGTCACGACTGATAATATCGCACTATCTTATGTACATGTGGCAACGACCTTGCCGCAGTGAATACACCGCTTCCCATGAGATCACCGAAGTTAAGCGCTGTCGGTCGTGGCTGGCACTTGGATGGGTGACCATCCAGCCGCCATGCGCTGTTGCCATTTTTCGGGGTGCACCCAGCCTCGTGATGCCAATTGAGGAGCTACTCGACCGAATGATGGCAGCTCCGGTCAAAGAAAACCATCATAACGACCGGGAGGATGGTGTGCTGACGCCCGCATCTCGTGGTCGTGCGGTAGCGTTCTCGCTTCCCACGCCCGGGTTCCCGGGTTCGATTCCCGGCGGGGTCAGGGATTTTCTCTGCTTCGTGATGGCTGGGTGTTGTGTGATGTCCTTAGGTTAGTTAGGTTTAAGTAGTTCTAAGTTCTGGGGGACTGATGACCATAGATGTTAAGTCCCATAGTGCTCAGAGCCATTTTTGGTGTGCTGACCGAACGCCCCTCCTATCTGCATCCTCAACTGAGGATGACACGGCGGTCGGATGGTCCCGATGGGCCACTTGTGGCCTGAAGATGGAGTGCTTATGTACATGTACTGACAGGTGTGAAAATTATCGATCAGTTTAATTCGTTACAGTTGTAATTACTAATACAGAAGAATGGGAAAACTGGTAGAAGCCGACCTCGAGGAACATCAGTTTGGATTCTCGAGAAATGTGGGAACACGTGAGGCAATACTGACTCTACGATTTCTGATAGTATATTGTTTAAGGAAATATTAACGAACGTTTACAGCATTTGTTGATTACAGAAAGCTTTTGACAACGTTGACTGGAATACTCTCTTTCAGATTCTAAAGGTGGTAGGGGTAAAATACAAGAAGCGAAAGGTTATTAACAATTTGCACAAAAACCAGATGGCAGTTATACGAGTCGAGGGGCATGAAAGGGAAGCAATAGTTGAGAAGGGAGTGAGACGGGACAGTAGCCTATCCCCGACGTTATCCAATCTTTAAATTGAGCAAGCCGTAAGTGAACCAAATGAAAAATTTGGAATAGGAATTAAAGTCCAGGGAGAAGAAATAAAAACCTTGTGATTTTCCGATGACATTGAAATTCTATGAGGGACAGCAACTGGCTTCGAAGAGCAGCTGAACGCAATGGATAGTGTCTTGAAAGAAGGATATAAGATAAACATGAACAAAAGCAAAACGAGGGTATTGGAATGGAATGTCGTCGAAGTAAATCAGGTGGTGCTGAGGGAATTAGATTATGAAACAAGACACTTAAATGAGTAGATGAGTTTTGCAATTTGGGAAGCAAAATAACTGGTTGGAGCAGAGAGGATATAAAATGTAGACTGGCGATGGCCAGGAAAGCGTTTCTGAAGGAAAGAAATACATTTACATCGAGTGTAGATTTAAGTGTCAGGAATTCCTTCCTGGAAGTATTTTATGAAATGTAGCCCAGTATGGTTCAAGTGGCTCTGAGCACTAGGGGACTTAACATCTGAGGTCATCAGTCGCCTAGAACTTAGAACTACTTAAACCTAACTAACCTAAGGACATCACACACATCCATGCCCGAGGCAGGATTCGAACCTGCAACCGTACTAGGAGGCTCAGTATACTTGCGTGGTCGACGTCAGAGCCAACATCCTGCTGCATCAATGATCTCCGCATCATCGACTTACTGCTTTCCGCGGAGTGCATCCTTCATTGGGTGAAAGAGATGGAAGTCGGAAGGTGCGAGATCCGGGCTGTAGGCTCAATGAGGAGGAACAGTCGGATGAAATTTTACGAACTCCTCTCGGCAGCATAGGCTTGGGTGCGGCCTTGCGTTATCATGAAAAAGTTCGTTTGCACTTTGGTGCGGTGGACACGCAAAAGTCGTTTCCTTAAATGCCTGAGGGTTGCACAATACAATTAGGAGTTGATCCTTGCAACACCGAGGAGGGGGAGGTGGAGATTAGTGCTAAACATCCGGTCGACAAGGAGTCCCAGAAGACCGTCGCCTTGACTGTACGGCTGAGGGTGCGGCTTCGAACATTTTCTTCGGAGGGGATGTGGTGTGGCGCCACTCCATGGATTTCTGTTTTGTTTGCGGTTCGAAGTGGCGAACCCATGTTTCCTCGACTGTAACGATTTTCGACACAAAATTATTACAATCAGCCTCGAAATGTTCACGTATGCCTGCGAGAGTGGATGCTGTCTTCAATGGTAAGGCTGTACCAACACCATACTGAGTTGAAGCATTACCGATGGAGGGCGCCACGAACTTGTAAGTCATTTTCAGCCGGGTGTCCGGATACTTTTGATCACATATTGTATCTGGGTAAGACGAGGTTTGACAACCTTCCTGGCATGTGACACGTGTAAAATGGCATCAGGCAGAAAACTGATGAAATTTGGTGTGAGAGTGATAGCCTTAGCCCACCTTACACAGCTCACATGAGCTCTGACGTTTCTTTTCCGCATGTGTTGACACCTAGCTGTTCGTAGCGTCGCCCAACCCCAGGTTGAGGCCGCAAGGCGCCGCGCTTTTGCACAGTTACAGAGGAAGACTGTAGGCACCTTTGTACATCTACATACTCCGCAAGCCACCTGACGGTGTATGGCGGAGAGTACTTTGAGTACCTCCATCGGTTCTCCATTCTATTCCAGTCTCGTATTGTTCGTGGAAAGAAAGATTGTCGGCCGAGATATACGTAGGAGGGAGCAATATACTGCTTGACTCCTGCGTGAAGGTATGTTCTCGAAAGTTCAACAAAAGCCCCTACCGAGCTACTGAGCGTCTCTCCTGCACAGTCTTCCACTGGAGTTTATCTATCATCTCCGTAACGCTTTCGCGATTACTAAATCATCCTGTAACGAAGAGCGCTGCTCTCCGTTGGATCTTCTCTCTCTCTTCTATCAACCCTATCTGGTACGGATCCCACACTGCTGAGCAGTATTCAAGCACTGGGCGAACAAGCGTACTGTAACCTACTTCCTTTGTTTTAGGATTGCATTTCGTTGGGATTCTTCCAATGAATCTCAGTCATCCGCTTTACCGACGATCAACTTTGTATGATCATTCCATTTTAAATCACTCCTGATACCTACTCCCAGATAATTCTCAGAATTAACTGCTTCCAATTGCTGACCTGCTATATTGTAGCTAAATGATAAAGGATCTTCTTTCTATGTATTCGCAGCACATTACACTTGTCTACAGTGAGATTCAAATGCCATTCCCTGCACCATGCGTCAATTCGTTGCAGATCCTCCTGCATATCCGTACAATTTTCCATTGTTACAACCTCTCGAAATACCACAGCATCATCTGCAAAAAACCTCAGTGAACTTCCGATGTCATCCACAAGGTCATTTATGTATATTGTGAATAGCAACGGTCCTACGACACTCCCCTGCGGCCCATCTGAAGTCACTCTTACTTCGGAAGACTTCTCTCCATTGGGAATGACATGCTGTGTTCTGTTATCTAGGAACTTTCATTCCAATCACACAATTGGTCTGATAGTCCACATGCTCTTACTTTGTTCATTAAACGACTGTGGGGAACTGTATCGAACGCCTTGCGGAAGTCAAGAAACACATCTACCTGGGAACCCGTGTCTATGACCCTCTGAGTCTCGTGGACGAATAGCGCGAGCTGGGTTTTACACGATCGTCTTTTTCGAAACCCATGCTGATTCCTACTGAGTAGATTTCTAGTCTCCAGAAAAGTCATTATACTCGAACATAATACGTGTTCCAAAATTCTACAACTGGGCCAGATTTCAAACATCTGCGGCCAATGAGAGATAATAGGTGTTCCGGGAAAGTGCCACTTTAATTATGTTGAACAGAGCAATTCAACAAATAACCGAACGAACGTCGTACAGCTTTTCTCTAGCGTCCAGATTCCAGGCTGAGCTTCTAAGCTGGAGTTTTGAGTGGGCAGCGGGGTGGTTTCCTTTGTTATTCCACGTGGTAGCCGATTACAACTATGTGCAGAACTATTAATTGTTTCCACTGAATTTGCTATCTCTCTCCCTTTCTCTCAAGGTGGAGTAAAACTGTGTCACGAAATTTTAACCCTGGATAGCTGATGCCAGTGGGAAACAAAGTTACTAATGTTGTGTAAGTCGACAACTCACAAGTTTTAAAGTACAGAAACCTGGCGCCACACGCTCCGATTGGCCGCGGGATTGCCCTGTTCCCGGACGCTCTGGACAACGCATTACCGCGAATGCTTTGCCTGCCGGAGGTCGCGGTGTATCCAAGGCTGCCCGCACGCTCGGTGGTAGCGCGCCAGCCTTCCACTCTGGGGGCGAATCCGCCGGACTCCCGACACATCCATTGTTGTTTCACGATAAGACGTACCGGGAACAAACTCGTCAACAGGTGTTAGTTCGCGTACAGAAAGTCTTTTACAAATTGTGTCGGCCCTGAAAAGGGCCTTTTTTGCAGCTAGGACACTGTTTACTTAAAGCAGTTGCTAGAAAGCCGGCCGATGTGCCCGTGCGGTTCTAGGCGCTTCAGTCTCGTCTGGCAGGTTCGAATCCTGCCTCGGGCATGGATGTGTGTGATGTCCTTAGGTTTGTTAGGCTTAAGTAGTTCTAAGTTCTAGGGGACTGATGACCTTAGAAGTTAAGTCCGATAGTGCTCAGAGCCATTTCAACCAAGTTGCTAGAACTGGCGACCCTCTGACGCGACACAAGGTTGGTAACGTCGAGCGGTGTTTTGTCGAACTGTTTCAAAGAATCCTGGCAGTGCCCTGATGTGACTGACGGCATCTTGAATGCGATCCGCTAATTCCTTGGGTGAACTAGGAGGGTCAACTCGAACCTTGAAGAATACATACAGAAAAAGTCCAGTGGCGTGACGTCTGATGATCGCGGAGGCCCTGTCCTGCGAGCGCCTCTGCCAATTACCCGGCCGTCGAAGAGTTCATTTCAATATCCGAGCACAGCACGACTGTTATGTGTGGCCTTCCCATCGTGCTGCAGGCACATGCGTAGCCGTATGTCCTGGGGAGCGTCTTCCAGCAGGCCGGGTAGAGTTTCTTGCAAAAAGTGAAGGTAATTTTCCCGGTAAGTCGAAGAGGTAGACGGACGAGCCGAATCAGATGATCACCCACAATGCCTGCCGAAACGTTGTGAGAAAATCGTTCCTGGTGTCCGTGGACGTACGTGATGTGAGGATTTCCCCTTGGCCAGTAATGAACGTTTCAAGTATTCTAAGGGCCATCTAGGTGCACTCGTCGGTAAATAATACAATAGCGGGATGTCGGGATCTCGTCCAATACGTCGCAGAAACCGCCGGCCAAACACTACGATTTAGGCCTTGGACAGTGTGGAAACTAAATGGATACTGGCCGTCATCCCACAAAACCTCCCAGAGTAACCTATTAGTGGCCCCCATGTGGTGTCCAACCGCTCGAGTACTTGTTGTAGGTGCTTCCTCGAAGAGCTCGAGAACAGTCTCTTCAAATGCTGCATCCCGTCGTGTTCGGGGTCTTCCAGCATCACCACGGTATTCCGCCGACGAGCCTGTTTCGCCAAGTCGCTGGTGAATCGCTGTAAACGTTTGCTGATGTGGGTGGCGTCTTGCTGGGCACCGTTCCTCATACAATCGTCGAGCTTCGTGTGCATTACCGTCGGCTAGTCCATAAACAAAAACCATATCTTGTTGTTCTTCAAACGAATACTCTGACGGCATGCTTACTGTATGAATAAATGGCAGGTGACGATACTGTGCTCCGAAGCAAAGCTTACGTGTGAATGCCTCTGACGTGAGGTGGAGACAAACAGCAAGAGCTATTTGACACGTCTGCATATCACGTTGTGGCAGTGAGGGGGCAAGTGAATCGACATCCATAGCACTGCCTGTCAACCGACGAACGGCAACAGGGCAATCTGAGGACCAATAGGAGCGCGTGGCACCAAGCTTCCGTAATTTAAAAACGGTGCGTTGTCGACCTACACAACATTAGTCATTTTCGTCCCTACTGACATCAGCTGTCCATGGATAAAATTTCGTAACGCAAATTTTCTCTACCGTGTCCAAGACATAAATATTATGACGGACAATCAACACAGGCTAGCATTTGGCCGGTAGTTTGTGCGACGTGTTGCACGAGATACCGACTTCCCCGCCATTGTGTCGCTTACCGACGAACGCACCTTCCATCGGTCGGGATGGCCTTTACAACACTAGAAACGTGTGTGTGTGGGGGGGGGGGGGGGGAGGGGTTAGCGCATTTTTTTATATTTTTGTATTTTACATCTTTTGAATTTTGGGTACTACATCACGTTTCTACATCTATATGATTACTCTGCAGTTCAAAATTAAGTGCTTAGCGGAGGGTTCAGCGAAGCACCTTTAAGCTACTTGTCTACCGTTCCACCGGTCGGGGTGGCCGAGCGGTTCTAGGCGCTACAGTCTGGAACCGCGCGACCGCTACGGTCGCAGGTTCGAATCCTGCCTCGGGCATGGATGTGTGTGGTGTCCTTAGGTTAGTTAGGTTTAAGTAGTTCTAAGTTCTAGGGGACTGATGACCTCATATGTTAAGTCACATAGTGCTCAGAGCCATTTGCGTGCTTATGGAATATCGTCTCAGTTATGTGACTGGATTTGTGATTTCCTGTTAGAGAGGTCACAGTTCATAGTAACTGACGGAAAGCCATCGAGTAAAAGAGAAGTGATTTCCGGCGTTCCCCAAGGTAGTGTTATAGGCCCTTTGCTGTTCCTTATCTATATAAACGATTTGGGAGACAATCTGAGCAGCCGTCTTCGGTTGTTTGCAGATTACACTGACGTTTATCGACTAATACCCTCATCGGAAGATCAAAACAAACTGCAAAACTATTTAGAAAAGACATCTGAATGGTGCGAAAAGTGGCAGTTGACCCTAAATAACGAAAAGTGTGAGGTCATCCACATGAGTGCTAGAAGGAACTCGTTAAACTTCGGTTACACGATAAATCAATCTAATCTAAAAGCAGTAAATTCAACTAAATACCTACGTATTACAATTACGAATAACTTAAATTGGAACGAACACACAGAAAATGTTGTGGGGACGGCTAACCTAAGACTGCGTTTTATTGGCAGGACACTTGGAAAATGTAACAGACCTACTAAGGAGACTGCCTACACTACGCTTGTCCGTCCTCTTTTACAATACCGTTGCGCGGTGTGGGATCCTTACCAGGTAGGACTGACAGAGTACATCGAAAAAGTTCAAAGAAAGGCAGCACGTTTTGTATTATCGCGAAATATGGGAGAGAGTGTCACAGAAATGATACAGGATTTGGGCTGGACATAATTAAAAGAAAGGCGTTTTTCGTTGAGACGGAATCTTCTCACGAAATTCCAATCACCAACTTTCTCCTCCCAATGCGAAAATATTTTGTTGACACCGACCTACATAGGGAGGGACAATTACCACGATAAAATAAGAGAAATCAGATCTCGTACGGAAAGATATAGGTGTTTATTCTTTTCGCGCGCTGTACGAGATAGGAATAGTAGAGAATTGTGGAGGTGGTTTGATGAACCCTCTGCCAGGCACTTAAGTGTGATTTGCAGAGTATCCATGTAGATGTAGATGTAGATGGCCTGTCACTCGACTTAGCTCAGTCCTTCTCGGAAACACCAGAAACGACGCGGTGTTTCATAGAGTATGGCGGTGCGGTATTTTTCGGCACAGCTCTCTGAATTCGGTAGAAGTGAGCTATCAGCGCTGTTTACCTTTCGCTATTTGTTCGTGGTATGAAGGACTTTCACAGGTCCAGTGGCTGTTTGCATAACAAGAGGCAGTCTAGCGATCTATCGTCACAAGACTTAAAAATCAGTGGGAATTACAGAAAAGAGGAATGAGAATTTTCAGTTTGCATAGCAACAGTTGCAGCATATTTGCTATGAAACGTCTTCACAAGACCATGCGGAAGGAATTTAAAGATTTACTTGACAATGGAAGAACAAAAAATTACAGCGATCGGCACACTGCATTCATTGTTCTGCACATAAAAAAATACTTTGCGCTAAATTTTTAAGCTTGGATCACAGGAACAAATGCGTCATACGAATGGTAAAATTTATCAAGTCGCACACATAATTACATTGTCAGCTGGAACCGTTTTCAATGGAACTGAACGAAGAGTAAGGAAACTTCGTGTATTACAGCAAAGTACGTTGGTTAAGTCAAGGGGCATGCCTAGAACGATTTCTCGTTTTAAATCTCGCTAATGTTGAATTTATGAAAAAAAAAGGAGTAGATGGGTTGCAGACATCGCATATTAAGTGGGCTTGAATATACTCTGTCCATACTAAGACAGCGACAGCGCAAGGTAACTTCTTTCTGATTTTATGGGGATGCATTTAAAAGGAAAATCGCATAGAGCATGGACACATTCTGACAAAGATAATCCACTTCCCTAAGCTCACTGCTGCTACAGAAAATGCGAGGTTCGAAGAACTCATTGTGCCATTAAACGCATTACAAGGACAGTTTCATAAAGATTTTGAGGACAGTGTCAATCTTACATCTGTTTTCGAGAACGTTTGCCGTTTCAGTTGAAAGCGCCCTTGTGCATTTGCCGATATAACTGATTGATCTTTACGGTAATTCCAGTTTTAATGACAAGTCTTTTTAGGTCCAAAGTGTAAAGTATGTCTACATTGCGTTCTTCAGGTAGAATTGCCACGTCTCCATAATGAGACTGCGAAAATGCTTCAATATTGCGATCGACATATTTGTGTCCAAGAGCTTTTTTCGATTGTGAAACTAAAGAAGACGACGATTACGTGGAAATTTGCGTGTTAAAATCTGTGAAATTGCATGTATATGTCGACAGTTTGTATCAGATAAAAATTTTATTATGGCTTCAGTGTATTTAAATAAACTGAAAATTCCTTTTGTTTGTGACCCATTGTAAGTAGGCTGTTTAGGTTTTTATGTTGGTAACGCCATGTAGCACTCTATATGAAAATCACCGACTGTGCTGTGTGCAGGCTGTGGTTGGTTTGCATTGTAGTGTTGGGCAGTTGGCTGTTAACAGCGCGTAGCGTTGCGCAGTTGGAGGTGAACCGCCAGCAGTGATGGATGTGGGGAGAGAGGTGGTGGAATTTTGAGAGCGGACGATCTGGACGTGTGTCCATCAGAGACGCAGTAAATTTGTAAGACTGGATGTCATGAACTGCTATATATATTATGACTTTTGAACACTTTTAAGGTAAATACATTGTTTGTTCTCTATCAAAATCTTTCATTTGCTAACTATGCCTATCAGTAGTTAGTCCCTTCAGTAGTTTGAATCTTTTATTTAGCTGGCAGTAGTGGCGCTTGCTGTATTGTAGTAGTTCGAGTAACGAAGATTTTTGTGAGGTAAGTGATTTGTGAAAAGTATAGGTTAATGTTAAACAGGGCCATTATTTGTAGGGATTATTGAAAGTCAGATATCGTTGCGCTAAAAATATTGTGTGTCAGTTTAGTGTTGATCAGAATAGGTAAAGAGCGAAATGTCTGAGTACGTTCAGCTGCTCAGCTGTTTGAAAATCAAATAATTTAAGAGGTTTATCTGCATAGTAATTTAATAAGTTTTCTAAGGGGACGTTTCACTATGTTGTTCAGAAATGCGAAATATAAAGCCGCATCATATGCAGTGCAACTGCACTGCCATTTAAATGCGTTGCAGTTGCAGTTTCCCCTCTTCGCCCTCCTCACACTCAGGCAGAGTGGCATGGTGGTGGGAGAAACGTGAAGCGAAGCTGAGCGCTTTGGCACTCTTGCCCGGGCACTGCCCGCAAGCCGAAATCTTGGCTGGCCGTGCTGTAGTGCCTACAGTATACACTACGGAAAAAGTGCGGGGTTGAAGTGTAGGTGCTCACCTGGCGTATCATCTCGCTGATGAAGGGCATGGTCTGTGGGTGCGAGGGGCAGATGGCGTCTGGGTGGGCCCTCTCCTCTCGCAGATGCGCCCATTGGCGTTGTTTGAGCGCCATCTCCAGGTGGCCAAACGTTTGCACCAGAGGCACCACGTGCATGCCCAGACGCTCAGACATCTCCACCAGGTCCCTCACCTGCCGACACGGGGAAGACATCCAAAAGTGTGTACGCAGTACTGGATGAGGCATAATGGGTGTTTCTGAGTAAGGGGTTTCCTCAGGGTTCAGTGTTGGGTCCTTAGTTTAATTAGGCAATGTGAAGACATTAGTTATTTACAATAACGATGTAGGCTGAAACAATTAAAATTTGCACAACCACTGGTTTTCTATCCCAGGGCTCCCGCTTTCTAGACATATATGTTGTCCATTACATCACAATGGTACTCCAGCTACCACAAATACTCGGAATATCTTGGTACAAATTTCAGTTTATTACTTTCAACATACAAACGTGCCCAACGTCATAAGCTGATACCATATTTGAAACTGAAAAATTTATTACTGCAGACGAGAAACTGAGTGAGAGATTTTGAAGGTTAATTTTTGGAGGAGCCTATACACAATCTAAGATGTCGTGGTCTCCTGACCTTCATTGCTTACATATTCCGCCCTCACAATCATATTCCACACATCAAGATGCTTCATTCGAACCCAAACTCGATAAGATAATGTTGTATGAATTCATGTAAACGATACGCAAATAATAAGTGCGCACTGGGGTTGAAATACTCGAGGCTGGCGAACACACATACATTCCAGACACGACGGTCACAGGAACTTTTAGTTCGAGAGTGGCAGACCACACACCGGGAGGCTGGTCCCTTCAGAGGATGAGTCAACCTCGGTTGCCCGTGGAGCAGACAGCATGTGCCCGAGTGAAAGGGGGAATGTCCCTGTGTTCAGCTTAAAAGCAAATTACGCTACATTGTGTGGGAGTGTCCAACCTACACATTCTTTACACATAGCATGCAGTTTCAGAGATTTTCACAGGGAGACAGCAAACGCCAAACACCGATACTACAGATTTCCGGATTGGTCACCTTAAACGAAATGTTATTCTCCCATTTTAGAAGAGCAATGCTGATAGGCAGACGATATTTCTGACGCCTTGAACTGAAGGAGTGATTGGAAGAGGCGCCGTTCCATTGTCGCTCTTGGAGCGAGGAACAAGTCTCTCCTCAGTACTTCACTGGGAGAGCACCTCTGTCAAGAGCGAATCGAAGTGCGACTCTGTATTGAGTCTTTGCGATTAACTGTTGTTCACTGTGTTGGCCGACACACTTATTGTACGGTGTGAACGGACAGAGTTATAGTTAAACGCCTGCGAGCGAATTTTTGAGTAGCACCTTGTGAAGAATGGACTGGGCAAGGTGGTGGTGGCTCCATAATGGTGTGGGCTGTGTTTACATGGAATGGTCTGGGTCTCTGGTCCAACTCAACTGGTCATTTACAGGAAATGGTTATCTTCGGCTTCTTGGACACCAATTGCAACCATTCATGGACTTTATGTTCCCAAACAACGATGGAATTTTTATGGCCAACAATGCGCCATGTCAGCGGGCCACAGTTGTTTAAAAACTTTATGGACAATTCGAGCGGATGATTTGGCCACCAAGGTCATACGACATCAATTCTATCAAACATTTATGGAGTATAATCGAGAGGCCAGTGCAGAAACTCCTGCATCGGCAACAATTCCACAAATATGGTTGGTTCAAATGGCTCTGAGCACTGTGGGACTTAACATTTGAGGTCATCAGTCCCCTAGACTTAGAGTTACTTAAACCTCACTAACCTAAGGACATCACACACATCCATGCTCGAGGCAGGATTCGAACATATGACTGTAGTAGCTGCGTGGATCCAGACTGAAGCACTTAGAACCGGTTGGCCACAGTGGGCGGCAAGTATGGTTCGCTATAGAGGAAGTTTTGTTCAGTGTTTCTGCAGGGGACTTCTCAACGACTTATTGAGCGCATTCTACACTGAGTGATCAAGAGTATCCGGACACCTGGCTGAAAATGACTTATACGTTTCTGGCGTCCTCCATCGGTAATGCTGGAATTCAGTATGCTGTTGGCCAACCCTTAGCCTTGATGACAGCTTCCACTCTCGCAGCATTCATTTAGTCAGGTGGTGAAAGGTTTCTTGGGGAATGGCAACCCATTCTTCACAGAGTACTGAACTGAGGAGAGGTATCGATGTCGGTCGGTGAGGGCTGGCACGAAGTCGGCGTTCCGAAACATCACAAATATGTTCTATAGAATTCAGGTCAGGACTCTGTGCAGTCCACTCTATTACAGTGATGTTACTGTCGTGTAACCACACCGCCACATGTCGTGCATTATGAACAGGTGCTCAATCGTGTTGAAAGATGCAATCGCCATTTCCGAATTGCTCTTCAACAGTGGGAAGGGAGAAGGTGCTCAAACATCAATGTAGGCCTGTCCTGTGACAGCCGGCCGGAGTGGCCGGGCGGTTAAAGGCGCTGCAGTCTGGAACCGCACGACCGCTACGGTCGCAGGTTCGAATCCTCCCTCGGGCATGGATCTGTGTGATGTCCTTAGGTTAGTTAGGTTTAAGTAGTTCTAAATTGTAGGGGACTTATGACCACAGCGGTTGAGTCCCATTGTGCTCAGAGCCATTTGAACCATTTGTCCTGTGACAGCACCACGCAAAACAACAAGGGGTGCAAGCCCCCTCCTTGAAAAACACGACCACACCATAACACCACCGCCTGCGAATTGTACTGTTGGCACTAGACACGCTGGCAGATGAGGTTCACCGGGCATTCACCATACCCTTACCGTGCCATCGGATCACCACATTGTGTACCGTGATTCGTCACTCCACTCAACGTTTTTCCACTGTTGAATCGTCCAATTTTTACGCTCCTTACACCAAGCGAGGCAACGTTTGCCATTTACTGGCGTGATGTGTGGCTTATGAACTGCCGCCCGACCATGAAATCCGAGTTTTCTCACCTCACGCCTAACTGTCATAGTACCTACAGTGGATCCTGATGCAGCTTGAAATTCCTGTGTGATGGTCCGGATAGATGTCTGCCTATTACACATTACGACCCTCTTCAACTGTCGGCGGTCTCTGTCTGTCAACAGACGAGGTAGGCCTGGACACTTTTGTGCTGTACGTGTCCCTTCACGTTTCCACATAACTATCACATCGGAAACAGTGGACCTAGGAATGTTTAGCAGTGCGGAAATCTCGCGTACAGACGTATGACACAAGTGACACCCAATCACCTGACCACATTCGGCATCCTCAAGTTCCGCGGAGCGTCCCATTCTGCTCTCTCACGATGTCTAATGATTACTCAGGTCGCTGATATGGAGCACCTGGCGGTAGGTGGCAGCACAATGCACCTAATATGAAAAACGTGTGTTTTTGGGGTGTCCGGATACCTTTGATCACATAGTGTAGAAATAGTGGGAGAAAAAGAAAGAGGAGGCAGCAGAAATGAAAAATACAAAAGAGTGAAGATCATATGTACGCTTGCGGGGGGGGGGGGGGGGGGGGAAGGGGGGATGTCTGTATCCTCGCAGACTGGCGATGTTTAACATGTAAATATAGCTCAGGGCGCATTTTGCACCGAAATTTTAAAGACGTTGTCATACAGGAAAAACAAGTTCGATCCCCCCTCCCCGGGGGGGGGGGGGGGGACGGTGAAAGCCGTACGAAAGAAAAACGAAAGGAGAGAGTGTAAGTGAGAAAGGAGACAGTGCCAGTCGGCTGTAGTTTAAACCAGTGGGAGAAAAAGGAGATAATGGGAGAGAAACGTATATAGACAGTGGCAGTGAGAGAGAGATTTTCCGTGTGAAAGCTTAACTGCAAAGAGAGACTAGGTAAATGGATTTAGAAAGTTTTGTGTTAAAATAGTGCGAATATGTTCGCATGCCAAAATTTTAGTGAGTAAGCTGGGATGAAGACTGAAGCAGCTGGTTCCCCACTTTTCGGACAGGGTCTTTCTAAGAGGAAGATATTCCCCTATTTTGTGCTCCGTGAGCCTCTCTGGTATAATTTTAATTGTTTTCTTCCTCGCAATCGGTTTTAAGAGAAAACGGGGAAGTTGTATGTATGGCTTATCGGATAACGCTTAGACTCGTACGAAGCTTTGTAATCCTTGACGTCGACAGCTTAAAACTATGCAAAATACTGCCACTATCATGACTGATCCACCAGCGGTAGAGGTCACATATAACCCGTGTTCCATGGTCCCAACTGAATTTACCCACTCATTTTAAGCGTCTTCAATTCAGAATCAAGGTTTTATTGGTATTAACAATAACCAAGGCTAAGTTCAGAGAGGGAGGGGAAGTGGAAATGGATAGAATGGAGGGTAAGAGTAAATGGGCATAGAGAGGGAAAGGCAGGTTATGGAGAGAGAGAGAGAGAGAGAGAGGTAAGGAGGAGATGGGCAGACGGAAATTAGTCGGTGGAGAGAGTTGGGGAGGAGGGGATGAATAGAGAGAGGGGATGTAGGAGATAAAAGAGGAGAAGGACAGAGAAAGGAGGGATGAGGTGGAGGAGTCCGACAAAAAGAGGGGGGAGGGAGATATGGACAGAGAGGGAGAAGAAGAATAATAGTACGTGTCTCCAACTACCAAAATATTTAGCAACTGCGAAGCACTGCCTGGTTCGCTAGTACTGTATATACCGAACTGTCCACAAATATATTTATGTCGCATTCATCTCGTAGCGTTTCATTTGCTCTAGCGTGTGCATTCACCTCGTTACACTGAAGGCCACAACAATGTCACACCAAATACGCCACTTACGCTTCAGAAACTCGTAAATTAATATGGCGCCTGCAAGATTTCCTTACAACAGATAATGACAGAACGGGGCCTTGACGACAAGCAAACGTGTTTCTCGAAGTTAATAAGAAAAATGAAAAAGTTTATTTCAGTATTATTCAAAACTATTTTGACTACTTCGTGAATGAAATTTGCATAACCAGAGAGTTGCGTTGAAATGTAAGGTTCGATTGTGAGTAGGCCTATGTGTAGACAGCGGTACTGGCTTGCCGTCACCCATCCTGTGTAAGCCGAGTAGATGCCATGTTGATTTACATGTTTTCAAAGCTAAAATGCCGTATTTGGCGGTTCTCATACTCGCTTACTATAAAAATTTGCAATGGAACTGATGACCATATTAAATATCTCTAAAAAAATCAGTTTTGTTTCGCTTTACCATGCAAAAGAATATCAAAATGTGACATCTGCACTGAAGTGTTACCAGAATAGAATTCATTAGAATTTTTGTTTCACGTCACGTCATTTGCAGATTACACACCAACTTCATCTTTGGGTAGAAAGTAAACATCCAATGTCAACTTTCAGGAACTGTTCGTAAACGTTTGTCTTCAGATTTACACTTTTACGCGAAAATGAGAAAAATGCCAAATTTCATGACACTTCGTAAAGAAAGCTAATTTTGTGTCACGACACTAAAAACTGCCGATTGCACATAATTTTTCATTGTTCACGTGAAATACCCTGTAGGTCTAGGTAATTCGCTTAAATTTTTAGTGTGGGTTCGTCGTAGGATACATGCTTTTTTACCGGATGTTGTTGAAATCCCTGGGCTAGCAAGACAGAGTGGATGAGGTTATATTTGTGGAAACGGGGCCAAAATAAGTTACTTTCAGCTGCACTCAACGTATAAACTTTATTTGTTAAAACACCCAATCACACAAGCAAGAATCAAAAACTCTTTTTATTTAATTTAGATCGGCTGAAGGCCACACATTAATCGAGAACAGTGTTACGGCTTAAGGCCGAGACAAAGATTTTCAAAGTTTAATCTAGATAGGCTGAAAACTCGGCTGAAGGCCGCATATCAACAAAACAATTTAACGGCTTAAGGCCTAGGAAGAAGAGCCATTTGAAAAGGCTGAAGGCCCTATCTTCAAATAATCGTGTAAAACTCGGCTGAAGGCCTCATACTAAAGAATAACAATCTTACGACTTAAGGACAAGGATTTTGAATCTTTAATTTAAGAGAGATTAAGACTCTGCTGAAGGCCACACACCACGCAGAAAACAATTTTACAGCTTAAGACCTAAAGGGAAAAGCTTCTAAATTTCAACTAAAATAGGCTAAAGGCTTTATGCTAAAATGCTTCACATAAAGCTCGGCTGAAGGTCACATACGAAACACAAACAATCTCGCTGTTTAAAGCACAAGCAAAGAAATTTCCAATTTTCTATTTAAGCTGCAAATCTCGGCTAAAGGCCAAATACAAACTAGAAAATATTTTTTACAGCTTAAGGCCTAGACAGAAGGAATTTTCAATTTTAATTTTGAAAGGTTGAAACTCTGCTGAAGGCCACATACCAAACAAGAAACAATTTTTCTTTTTTACGGCTTCTAACATTCTGCGTGGTGTCTGTTTGTTCTAAGTCGTGTCTCCCTACCACTTTCGCGCAACGACGCTCTGAGCGTGTTTTTTAGGGAATTGACTAGTTTGAACCTGGGACCTGTTGCTGGTAAAGAGACGCCAGACCACACATGACATGTAGAGTTCAGAAGAGTTCAGTGAGACTAGCGATGATATAATCAAATACTTAATGATTTCAGCGTCAGCTCCACTGCACTCCCTGTAAAAGATTCTTAATATTAAGTAAATTTAGTGGAAGGGGTTCAAGACATTCTTATTTTTAGTTAGCTGGTAAAATAACGTCGAAAAAGCAGTTAAGTTTACTATTGGAAATTTTATTCTACTCACAAAACAATGTTTATAAATTGCACTATTGATAAAAGGAAATATTTTAATACAGGATGATAAAAACCAACTGCGTTCAACAAAAACGTGAACGAATATTCACTGAATGGGTTTCCAAGTTCTACAATGGATCGAAGGACGACCTATGCCATATCACCTCTATAATCTAGATTTAAGTTAAGTTTCATAAAAGAGAAAACTATCAAAATGGTCTACAGTGACTCCCAATTATCTTTAATTACTTATCTAACTTGTCGGAAATTACAGTGGCTGATGTGGCTTCTCAATAATTATATAACAGAAAAATCATCGCGTTTCAGATTTTTACTTCAAGTAGCAAATGTGAACACCATGAGCTTTAATTGACGATCGACACTAGTATTACGTAAAAAGGGGATGTAACAGATGAGACTTCTGCAGTTCTGAGTGAAGCGTTATGTGACACCGTGTGCGTTCATTACCTTGACGGTGTTTAGGCAGCGTCAGGGGGCGACGCAGCTCCACACACCTCGCCGTCTCGGAAGCAACTCTCTCCTAACTTCTCCTTACTACAATTTACCGAAGTTGGTTTAAAAAAAGCTATCTGGCTGTTTTTTCAACTGACCAATCAGGGTCTCAATGTTAACCTTAAGCTCCGCCTGCAAAATTCTATCTATCCAATGAGAAACGTTATACTTTTCGTGGTGGGGCAATGTTTTTAAAGTTTGCAACGTAAGAGAGACGTGAAAAAGTCTCACGCTAAAACTTGCAGCTGGTGTGGCCCGTTTAGTGTTATCGTAAGATCTTTACTGTTCTTCTGGAGGGCTCTATCTTTTAACATGGGCTGGGGGGTGGTTTTGGCGGTTGGCCGGCGATGTGGGTGTCCGTCCCTTACCGTAGGGCCTTCTAGCTTAACACGGTTCTGCTCTCGGCTTCTGTTCTCGTTTCTTCCCTCGGAACTGCGTCTGTTTCACGGTGGGAAGGTATGACATGCATTTAGGCGTTCTTGTGTTAGTCTGTCGTATTCCATTTGCTCATTCGTTGATCGTATTACTTTGGTTACTTTAATGTCAGGATTTATTCGGAACTGTGTGACATACTGTCGGATTTGCTATCATGTCAGGGTTTTCATGGAAGGTGTTGGATTTGCCTGACACCTTACAGGCTTAACGCCTAAGAAGAAAAGCCTTGCAATTTTAATAAGCTAAAACTCGGCTGAAGGCCACACAGAGTACTTAAAAAGGAAACCACTACGTAAAAAAAAGGGAGCGGCGCTCAGAAGGTTCCAAGGGTCACCCTGGGAAGGTAACACTAACGCACGTTTAGGTGAGACAGGCAGCCAGACCGACAACCTCTTAATAGGAAGGCAACCCAACCGAAATGGCAGCCGACAAACCAACCAACAAGATCAGTTCTGCTCCACCAGACCAGCAAAACGAGAAGATGTCAATAGCACAACGTTCTGGGTACTGGTGCTCAATCCAGCGAAGACATAATAAACGCCCAAAACTGCCACCAACACCTCAGCTGTCGAACTACGCGCCGTACTGGAAAGCATCAACACGACGAGGAAAATACACTGCCGAAAACTACGTCAACGACCAGGGCAGGTAACCGGAACGTCAACCGCCACAAGGCAGAAGATGCTGCTGGTACACTTCATTAATGAAAGAATGAATTAAATTATGTTAAACACCAAACAGGAAGGCGGTTGCAATTCTAGCATCTTCAATGCACACACATTGTTGCTCACGGGAACCTCCCAGGAAGCAACCATCAGAATCAAAAGAAGAGATAGCAGTTGAGGCTTGATAGCAGGTTAAGTGAGCACTGAACCTTATTGTCCAGGATCAGTGGGTGATGAACTTCGTAACCCTTGCAAGCAGCGCCTCTTAACTCCAACTGGTTGTGCACGCCGCCAGTGGCTCCGGACTGACTATGCGTCACGGAGACTTCCTCACTGCTCTGCCCCAACCGACTGACTCCCCAACACCCGGAAACGGTCAGAAGATCAAATACACGTCAGCGATGAAATGACAGAACGACCAACCAACGGTCGTTGCCGCTCCAGTCTTCGTCAGTCGGACGGTACGTGTGTGTCACCGGCGGTCGGCAAGTACTGGCTGTCCGCACCCCACTGGCGCACAGTGCCCGAAGCTCCTTCTGCACTAATGGTCCGTCTCCAAGTGACTTCCCAACACACGATGACCCGGAAATACTATCGGTCGCTACAGAGAAGGTACGACAGTGCACTATCGATACGCATTGCTGCTGCCACTCACGGGCAAGTAAGGCAAAAAGCTAGTGACGCCAGTACATGGAATAAGAAAACGAGGCGGCTGTACCGTAATCGAAGACGGCGAACAATAAATGGAACGAACATGAGCCGTTCACGGCTCAGTTGTGTTATAATCGAACCATCCATTCCAGTGGTTCGAATTCTTACTTGATCATCTAGATTTAGATTTTCCGTGGTTTCCGTAAACCATTTAAAACACATGCTGAGATGGTTTCTCTAAAAAAAAGGGCACGCCCGACTATCTTCCCATCCTTCCCCAATCCGAGCTTGGTTCTCAGTCTCTTATCACGTCATCGTCGGCATGATGTAGAATCCAAGTCTTCCTTCCTTATTTCGCCCGAATAGCATGCGTGATTTCTCCATTCAGGTGTAGTTGCACTGCTAATTGTGTTAAACAATTATTAGGGACAGGAAAATTTCACGAAAGCAATAACACGAAAAATAACGCGAAGTTTCTAATGAAATAACGCTAAAGCGGCATTTTCTACGAGATTTCGGGAAAGTTGTAAATTTGCCACATAAAAATGTCATAAAGCTGAGGGAGCTTCGTAACTGATAGTTATTGAATGATAGGAATGTTCTCAAGCATTGGGTTCACGTATTATGTTAAAATAACGATTCATTTACGATATAACAAACTTTAACGTGACAACGAAAATAACATCGAACTTGGAAAAAATCACCAATTTTAACAAAATATAACAGAGAATTTTCAAAAAAGCAATGGATTTAACAATAAAACCACATAATTTGGCAAAAAATACCGAATTTGCAAAGAAATATCGCCGAACGTGTTAAAAAGCATCACGGAATTGGGCCAAAAATAACACCGATTTTGGAAAAAATCATCGCATCTGGCATGAAATATCACCAAATTTGCCAAAAAACAATACCGAATCAGCTAACAGTAAGTTAGGGAAAAAACACCGAATCAGGCAAAAAATAATACCAAAATAGATAAAAAACACAGAGTTTGGAAAAAATATAACGCTTACTTTGGCCATAAAATAAAACGACTTTATCTGTCCCTAACTATAACGTATTTTAGTATGTTTGAAAATTTCGAAAAATTCTTTTTTTTTTGT
This sequence comes from Schistocerca piceifrons, assembly GCF_021461385.2. Classification (NCBI taxonomy): domain Eukaryota; kingdom Metazoa; phylum Arthropoda; class Insecta; order Orthoptera; family Acrididae; genus Schistocerca; species Schistocerca piceifrons. The sequence goes on along the minus strand of NC_060146.1, from coordinate 142,126,362 downwards.
ACATGAGGTGTCCTGTGGGATGTCTTCTTTATTCTGATGTTCATCCAAGGTTTGCCAGAAACTCCGCTATCGAGCTACAAGACGATCTGTGAAAAATTATGCGCGAAAATCATTCATAGTGGAAACAAAACATTTGAAATGTAGTTTCAACAAAGGCCTAACATGTATTCTGGAATACATGAACGTGCTCGAACTTGAGACTGTACCAGTCTGTTACAAAAGAAGAAATGATCGTCTGGTATTTATTGGGCGGGATATCCTCTTCGGTGTTCGGCCGCCGTATTCCAAGACTTTTTAGTTGAGGCCGTAACGCCACCGCTGGGCTACGGAGGCAGACAGACTGTTACAACTTCGGCGAAGGCGGACTAAAAGCGAATCGAGCGAGCAAAGCAGCGGATGACAGTCGAACAGACCTGCAGGATCACCATGGACACGAAGAAGATGGAGAGGACCTTCTATGGATCTGGAAGGATTCCCGTACGGTGCAGGGGTCTATCACTAGAGGTGTGCTTAACTCAACTACGAGGGTTGTAACTTGAATAGTGGCAATTATTTATTCAGAACCGATACATAGGAGTTACATGTTTGCAGCTGTTACTGTCCTTCAAAATATTCACCAGCGTTGTGTAGAACCCGTTGGCAGCGATGTGGAAGGCGCAGTATTCCGTTAGCAGAGCCTGTTCTGTTGATGGTGCGTATAGAGCGGTCTAAAGTTATGGCGAGTCTCGTGTACGATGGTGTTATCCCAACGCATTACGTTCCTCCACGGCAGACCGTCCATGCACAGTATTACTGTTCGTTTTTGGAGCATCACCTGCGATCAGCTTTGCGAAAGAAGCGGCGACACTTTCTGCGCAACCCACCCATCATTTTGCACGACAATCCACGGGCACATACAGCGCAAGCTGTGACTCCTCTGTTCGGTCGACGGGACTGGGAAGTACTGTACCATCCACCATACTTCCCGGACTTATGTCGTTATGACTTTGATTTGATTCCGAAGATAAAGGAACCACGCCGTGGCATTCGCTTCAGAGCTGTTCCAGAGATTCGACAGGCAGTGGACCGCTCCATTCGCACCATAAACAGAACAGGCTCTGCTAACGGTATACTGTCCCTTCCACATCGCTGGCAACGGGTTCTACACAACGCTGCTGACTACGTTGTTGTGAATAAATAGTTCCTTAGGTTGGTACATTAAGTTCGTAGAAGGCGCATATTCATCAGCGTAGAAAGTGCCTTGACGTTGTTCGATAGAGAACGTAAAAGGAGAAAACCTGAAGGTGAAAGACCAGGTGAATAGCTTGCGTGCGCGACGTCTTCCCAATCAAATTCCCGTACACTGTTTTTGGTCAGTCTAGCAGAATGAGGGCGGGCGTTATCATGGAGTGGCGTCACTTCACGCACTCTTCCTGATCGTTGTTCTTGAATTACGTGTGCAAGACGTCTCAGTTGTTAACAATAAATGTCATCAGTGATGGTTTCACCTCGGGAAAGCATTTCCTAGTACACCACACCGTCGCTGTTACATCAGATGCGTATAACATTATAAGAATGGTCGGTGTTGTTCACTACCCAATTGATGACGAGCAAGCGGAGATACATTACTGGCCATTAAAATTGCTACGCCATGAATATGACGTGCTACAGACGCGAAATTTAACCGACAGGAAGAAGATGCTGTCACACGCAAATGATAAGCTTGTCAGAGCACTCACACAAGGTTGGTGCCGATGGCGACACCTACAACGTGCTGACGTTAGGAAAGTTTCCAACCGATTTCTCGTATACAAACAGCAGTTGACCGGCCTTGCCTGGTGAAACGTTGTTGTGATGCCTCGTGTAAGAAGGAGAAATACGTACCATCACGTTTCCGACTTTGATAAAGGTCGGATTGTAGCTTATCGCGATTGCGGTTCGGGACATTGCTGCTCGCGTTGGTCGAGATCCAAGACTGTTAGCAGAATATGGAATCGGTGGGTTCAGGAGGGTAATACGGAACAGCGTGCTGGATCCCAACGGCCTCGTATCACTAGCAGTCGAGATGACAGGCATCTTATCCGGATAGCGTTAACGGATCGTGCAGCCACGTCTCGATCCCTGAGTCAACAGCTGGGGACATTTGGAAGACAACAACCATCTTCACGGACAGTTCGACGACGTTTGCAGTAGCATCGACTATCAGCTCGGAGACCATGGCTGCGGTTACCCTTGACGCTGCATCACAGACAGGAGCGCCTACGATGGTGTACTCCACGAGGAACCTGTGTGCACGAATGGCAAAACGTCATTTTTTCGGATGAATCCAGGTTCTGTTTACAGCATCATAAGGGTCGCATCCGTGTTTGGCGACATCGCGATGAACGCACAGTGGAAGCGTGTATTCGTCATCGCCATACTGGCGTCGTATCACCCGGTGTGATGGTATGGGGTGCCATTGGTTACACGTCTCGGTCACGTCTTGTACGCATTGACGGCACTATGAACAGTGGACGTTACATTTCAGATGTGTTACGACTCGTGTCTCTACCCTTCATTCGATGTCTGCGAAACGCTACATTTCAGCAGGATAATGCACGACCACATGTTGCAGGTCCTGTACGGGCCTTTCTGGATACAGAAAATGTTCGACTACTGCTCTGGCCAGCAAATTCTCGTGTTGAAGCTGCATGGGCAACTGTACCTGTACACGCCATCGAAGCTCTGACTCAATGCCTAGATGTATCAAGGCCGTTATTACGGCCAGAGGTGGTTGTTCTGGGTACTGATTTCTCAGGATCTATGCACCCAAATTGCTTGAAAATGTAATCACATGTCAGTTGTAGTATAATATACGAGGGGCGTTCAGAAAGTAAGCTCCGATCGGTCGCGAAATGGAAACGACTATGAAAATCCGATAAAGCTATGCACAGATGTGTTGGGTAGTGTCTCTAGTATAACCCCAGTTAGCATCACGTCGCTCTTCTCATTTCTGAGCTCGCAGTGAGTGCGTAAAGATGTCTAGAAAATAGTGTCTGCCGCCAAGTACGAGGGCCTAGTGAGAAATTTCGCCTGAAGCTATGCAGCTAACATTACATAACTGTCGTGCTGTTTCGTCTTCACGACAATTCTCAGCCGCATTCTGCAGGGGCAATGAAGATGCTCCTGCATCGTTTTCAAATGGAAATGTTAGATTATCCACAATACAGTCCGCATTTGTCTCCCCCTGAGTTTCATCTCTGGTCACATGAACCGCTGTCTTTGAAGACAACATTTTGACACAGACAACGAGGTGTAGGCCAGCGTGGAGAATTGGCGGAAAGCACTGGCGGCTGCCTTCTATGATGAGGCTATTGAAAAGTTGGTACAACGCTATGACAAAAGTCTAAGTCAGAACGGCGACTACGTAGAGAAGTAGCTGAAAGGTGTAGCTAATTGTTACAAGTAAAACATTTCTGATGTTCACTGTGGTTTCAATTTGGCAATCAATCGGAGCTTACTTTCTGAACAGGCCTCGTATTTGTCCAATGAATACCCGTTTATCACCTGCATTTCTTCTTGGTGTAGCAATTTTAATGGCCAGTAGTGTACTTAGAAGAGGTGAGGAGTTGACCGAAGGTGAGGATGAGATTTCGAGGGAAGGAGGAAAGGGGGAGGATGCAGTTTGTTAGAGGGGGCAGGGAAGGAGCAGTTGTACAGAGAGAATGGGCAGCAGGAGCTGGATAATGAGTGAGAGGAGGAGATTGAGAGACAGCTAGGTGGGAGAAGGAGATTGGCTAACTGAGGTCTGGAATAATCACATACGTGGGCAGTGTTGAGTACACAGTCAGCTGTCAGACAGTGTACTGGGGGTAGGTGTGAGGCTCACCTGCTGGACGGAGTAGGCGTCGTGCGCGGACAGGTTGGCGAGCTCCCCCCAGTAGGGGAAGGCGTCCTCGTACTCGACGAGCAGCGCCGAGGCGCCGGCGTCGCCAGCCAGCGCCAGCGTCGCCCGCAGGAACGGCGCTAGCGGCGGCGCGCCCTTCAGGTCCAGGTGCAGCACGCGCTCCAGCCGGCCCGAGCCCTGCGGCAAGCGGCGCCGCTGAGGGCTCAGGGGCGGGTGTGCACTGGAGGCTGCAAGAGTTCTCCACTTCCGTGAAGCGTCACACAAGGTCGATAGCACAACTCAGTCAAGTCTGAAAGGGATGGACAGACGCGACCGACAGAAATGAAGCCGCGAGGGCTCGGATAACTCACTGGGTGAGAGTACTTGCCACGAAAAGGCAACCTCCCACCTCGGAGTCTCAGTAATGTCTTTTGCTAACCGCCCCTATGGTGAGGTTTGTTAAGTCTTAAAGATGATGTTCCTATTCCGAAGATACTAATTCAAGCCAGATAATGCGGTGAAATGAAATGAAATGTCGTGTGGCGAGGGCCTCCCATTGGATGGACCTGATCGCCTGGCACAAGTCTTTTGAGGTGACGCCACTTCGGCGACTTGCGCGTCGATGATGATGATGAAGACGACACAAACATCCAGTCCCTGAGCGGAGAAAATCTCCAACCCAGCTGGGAATCGAACACGGGCCCACCGGCATGACAAGCCAGCGAGCTGTCCACGCAGCTGCGGTGGCGGACAGACACTGCGGTACAGTGAAACTGTAATGTTGTGCAAGTTACGTAAGTATAATGTAAACGTTCGTTTCCTCAGAACTGTGTATCACCGAAAGTTAGCCGTCCGGGGTGGCCGAGCGGTTCTAGGCGCTACAGTCTGGAACCGCGCGACCGCTACGGTGGCAGGTTCGAATCCTGCCTCGGGCATGGATGTGTGTGATGTCCTTAGGTTAGTTAGGTTTAAGTAGTTCTAAGATCTAGGGGACTGATGACCTCAGTAGTTAAGTCCCATAGTGCTCAGAGCCATTTGAACCGAAAGTTATTGATCGACTGCTTTAAAGCACACATTGCATTCTAATTCTGCTTGTAAAATATAGCCTGTTATATATGTATACGTAACTTTTTGAGATTTTCCGTAACATTTGCCTATTATCAAATTTACGTAAATTTCTGCACTACATATATTTAAAAATACGTAAATAAAAACACGCGCGAATACCGATGGAATGTGGTGTCAAAATTCCAAAGCAACCGGTGAAAAACTGAACGAGATTTGCGGTTCGGAACACCTCCATTTTCTTTCGTTGAGGTATGTAGCATCTATGCAACTAACTGAAAGCAGGTTGTTTATTCCCACACGCATTTCGCTTCTTTTATTTGGGAAGTGTCATCAGTGGCCTGTAATACATGTTTCCTTTTATGTGGTAGATACAATATGCTGCTATGTTAGATTTTGTGCGGTTTCTCTCTTCTTTTTAGGTTAGAATCAACTTTTGTATCATAAATTTTGTAATGTGAACTTATCTACCGGTGTTACGATTTCCAGCACTGTTATCTCACGTGTATGGTCCTGGAGACGTATTCGAAGTAACACCAAACGATAACTTTACATTACAAAATTTGTGCTACAAAAGTTGATTCTAACCTAAAAAAACAAGAGGAAAACACGACGAAATGTAACATAGCAGCATATTATATCTGCCACATAATACGTTTATTGTATGTATAAAAGGAAACATGTATTACAGCCCACTGATGATACTTGCCAAATAAAAGATGAGAAACGCGTATGGCAATAAAGAAACTGCCTTCAGTTAGTGGCATAAACAGTACATACCTCCACGACTTTAAACCAAACAAGGGAAAGACAGGAAACAGAAAAAATGACGACTTAAATTTTCTGTATAAGCACAAACGTAAATGCTCGTTTCTTCGAAATCAAAAATCTCCGAAAGTTCTTCATTGATTGATTTGAAATTTTGACGCAACTTTAGATTCGAATACTCAACTGTTTTATATACCTACTGGAACCCCATCTGGTATACGTGTAATATATATGTAATGAAAGAGGAAATGTTATAAAAACGCAAATGTTGCTCTGTTCAAAATCTTTAATCACCAAAGGTTCTTGACCGTATGCCTTGAAATTCTTTGGTATATACGTGTGTTTTTCTATACCTATTTTTTAAAAATATAATTCATAAATATAGATAAATTTAATAATGAGGAAACGTGATAAAATATACAAGCAGCAAAAAAGTTTTGCATCACACCAGCTCCCAGAACTCCTGAAGACAGATGTTGACTGTGGATAGTCCGCAGCTCGTGGTCGTGCGGTAGCGTTCTTGCTTCCCACGCCCGAGTTCCCGGGTTCGATTCCCGGCGAGGTCAGGAATTTTCTCTGCCTCGTGATGACTGGGTGTTGTGTGATGTCGTTAGGTTTAAGTAGTTCTAAGTTCTAGGGGACTGATGACCATAGCTGTTAAGTCCCATAGTGCTCAGAGCCATTTGACTGTGGATATTTTTAAGAGACACAGTCCCTTTGACTGTTCAGATATGTCACTAAACCTGCCCGAAGATGTAAACAACCATGCATGAGCAGCCCCTATTAGACGGAGGGGGTCCGACAGCCGATCACTTCCGGTCATTCCACCAGGAAGGAGGTACACGGCGCGTGTTCTCTCTCGTTCAACCACGCCTAGAATGTCAATACCGCGGTTCGATCGCGTCCGACTTCTTACTTTGCGTCAGGAAGGGCTCTCAACAACGGAACTGTCCAGTAGTCTCGGAGTGAACCAAAGCGATGTGGTTCGGCAATGGAGGAGATACAGAGAGACAAGAGCTGTCGATCACATGCCTCGCTCAGGCCGCCCAAGGGCTACTACTGCAGTGGATGACCGCTACCTATAGGTTATGGTTCCGAGGAACACTGACAACAACCCCACCATATTGAATAATGCTTTTCGTGCAGCCACAGGACGTCGTGTAACGACGTCCATGGTGAGGTCCATCTTGCAACCACGACACCATGCAGCGCGGTACAGATGGGCCCGACAACATGCCGAATGGACCGCTCAGGATTGGCATCACGTTCTCTTCACCAATGAGTGTCACATATGCCTTCAACAAGACAATCGTCGGAGACGTGTTTGGAGGTAACCCGGTCAGGCTGAACGCCTTAGACACACCGTCCAGCGAGTGCAGCAAGGTGGAGGTTCCCTGCTGTTTTGGGGTGGCATTATGTGAGGCCGACGAACGCCGCTGGTGGTCATGGACGGCGCCGTAACGTAATGCCATCCTCTGACCGATAGTGCAATCATATCGGCAGCGTATTGGAGAGGTATTCGTCTTCATGGACGACAATTCACCCCCCAATCGTGCACATCTTATGAATGACTTCCTCCAGGATAACGACATCGCTCGACTAGTGGACAACATGTTCTCCAGGCATGAATCCTATTGAACATGCCTGGGGTGGATTGAAAAGGGCTGTTTATGGATGAGGTGACCCATCAGCCGCTCTGAGGGACCTACTCCGAATCGCCGTTGAGGAGTGGGACAATCTGGACCAACAGTGCCTTGCTGAAGTTGTGGATAGTATGCCATGACGAATACAGGCATGCATCAATGCAAGATTACGCGCAACTGGGTATTAGAGGTACCTGTGTGTACAGCAATCAGAACCACCACTTCTGAAGGTCTCGCTGTATAGTGGTACAACATGCTATGTGTGGATTTCATGAGCAATAAAAAGGGTGGATATGGGGTGATGCAAAACTTTTTTTGATATACGTAGAAACTAATGCACTCACGGTGGTATTTCATTTTCCAGTGGACAGTGCTGACGACTGGATCTTCTGGCGGGAAATAATTTCGAAGTGACTAACTAAAACTGGATACAGAGTAGGTGACAGCAATCAAGATAAGAATTTTGAGTGTTTAAGCACTTCTGAGAAGAACAATACCCGTAAAGTGAAATTTAAATTTGATTGTACAATACGTGAGAAACATACTATAACGTACATTCGACATAATCTGTTGCAGTATAATTTGTAGTTGGTGGCGTTGCGTTAATTGTTGTTGTCAGGGTTTTCTTTCGACTGGAACGTGGAATAACACAGACGGAGAAAAATGGCAACACCAAGGAGGAGTTGTGCGTCGTAAACGTAAGTTAGTAGGCGTGTTTCTACATCTGACGGCTGATGGCTACTCAAATTTCTCGCCAGTGGCATAAGAGCGACGTTAATAGTGCCACTGAGAGGTTTCAGATGAGGTTTGGCTTAAATACACGTTGTAACGTGTACCTTTAGCACTTTAGCACTAAATATGGTGAGCTCATGTTAGTCAACAATGCCTTTGAGGGGACAAAGACGCCATTATGAACACCTCGCTCAGTTCAAATGAAGTTGTGTAATAGGGCTACAAGGATCTGGACGTTCCTTTCGCGTTAGTGCAGAAAGACTTGGCAGGAATACAGCTACTGTACATGATTGCTGGCAGCGGTGCTGATGGAAAGGTCGGGTTACAAGAAGACGAGACTCCAGACGGGTACGCTGCACTAACGACAGGGAAGACCATCATGATCGGTGTATGACTCTGGCGCATTGTCTTCCGTCTGCAGCAGATATTTGAGCAGCAGCTGGCACAACAGTGACACATTGAACTGTTACAAATCTGTCACTTCAAGGATAGCTCCTAGCCGGACGTCCTGTAGTGTGCATTCCACTGATCCCAAACCACCGTCATTTATGACTTCGGCGACGACAAGCGAGAGCTCATTGGAGGGCGTGGTTGGAGGTCTGTAGTGTTTTCTGATGAAAGCTGGTTCCGCTTCGGTCCCAGTGAACGTTGCGTGTTGGTTAGAAGGATACCAGTTGAAGGCATGCAACCAAACAGTGCGTGTTAGAGGAACTGGACCTACGGTACAGCTGAAGCTATGGTCTGGGATGCTATCTCCTATGACAGGGGAGCACTCTCGTGGGTGACTGCACGTGAGTCTGGTGACTCGATCTGTTGTGCTGCCAATCTTGAACAGCACTCCAGGAGGTGTTTTGCATCAGGTTAACGCTCGCCCACATACCGCTTTTGTAACCCAACACCCTCTACCAAGTGTTGACATGTTGCCTTGACCTGGACGATCAACGTATCTGTCTCCAATGGAGCACATATGGACATTATCCCACCATCTCTACATCTTGGGTCTGTTGCCCGCCGGCCGCGGTGGTCTCGCGGTTCTAGGCGCGCAGTCCGGAACCGTGTGACTGCTACGGTCGCAGGTTCGAATCCTGCCTCGGGCATGGATGTGTGTGATGTCCTGAGGTTAGTTAGGTTTAAGTAGTTCTAAGTTCTAGGGGACTGATGACCGCAGCAGTTGAGTCCCATAGTGCTCAGAGCCATTTGAACCATTTTTCTGTTGCCCTTCCATTCATTGAAACTACCACTTTTCTGGGGCTCATGCTCGATAGGAAACTCTTTTGGTCCTCGCATGTTCTTGCCTGGCAGCCCACTGTACGCAGTCCCTCAATCTCCTACGTGTCCTCACTGGTACTTCCTCGGGCGCCGATCGAACCCTCGTCCGTTTGTAACGGTCCCTTGTCCGTTCGAAACTCGACTATGGGTGCTTTGTTCATGCGTCTGCACGCCCATCCCTCTTACACCGTCTCTACACTATTCGTCTGGCCACTGGCACCTTCTACACCAGCCTGGCTGAGGGACTGTATGCTGAAGCTGCTGAACTACCACCGCCGTGACTTTCTCCTCAGCAGGTATGCATGCCGTTTGTCTGCCATGCATGGTCACCCATCCTATGCCTCCTTCTTTGATGATTGCTTAGATCGTCAGTATGGTGCTCGTCCCTCTTCCTTGTTACCTCCTGGAGTCCGTGTTAATTTTGGCCTTCATTCGCTTCCTAAGGACGCTACTCCAGCCTCGATCTATCGCCTTCAGTTTCACGACCTTCGCATGGAACTTCGCGATAGTGTATACACTGATGGCTCTCGGACCGACCTTGGAGTTGGATGTGCCTTCGTCATTGCAACCCGTGTCTTTCGATATCGGCTTCCAGCACATTCCTCTGTATTTACAGCCGAGCTTTTCGCCTTGTATCAGGCCACAGAATACATCCAGCGACACAGCCTTTTCAATTGTGTCCTCTACTCAGACTCACTAGGCGCCCTCCAAAGTCTCTGTGCGCTCTCCACTGCTCATACCTTAGTGCAGCGGGTCCAGGAGAACTATTACATCCTCACCCTTGGTGGAGCCAGTGTCATGTTCCTGTAGGTCCCTGGTCATGTCGGTCCGCCAGGAAACGAGGCTGCTGATGCTGCTGCCAAGGCTGCAGTCCTCGTACCTCAGCCCGCTAGTTCCCATATTCCCTCCCATTATCTCTGTGCTGCCGTCTGTCAGGAGGTGGTGTCCCTGTGGCATCGCCAATGGTCCTCCCTTCACGGGAATAAGCTTCGGCTTATTACACCTCTCCCAGCGCCTTGGACGACCTCCCCTCGGCCCTCCCGCCGGGAGGAGATTATTTTAACTTGGCTGCCTATTGGGCACTGCCTTTTTAGCCATCGTCATTTGCTCTGTGGCGCTACCCCACCACTTTGTCCACATTGTGCACAAATTGTAACTCTCCGCCACTTCCTGCTGGAATGCCCTATTTTTAACCATTTACGTGGGTCACTCCAAAAGAAATGCACACTATTTTTTTTTAAAGTACAGTTTTCATTCACCATGTATGAAAGTTTTACAGTGTGTGGATACATCCTTTTCTCTTTTTTTCAATCTTAGTTCAACCTGTTCCCGTGAGTGGCGCCGTCACAGCATGTCTTCAAGATGGCTGCTACACTTGACGTTCGTCAGAAGCAACGTGCTGTCATAGAATTCCTGTGCTGTGAAAACGAGACAGTGGGAAACAACCATCAGAGGTTGAAAAAGGTGTATGCAGATGCTGCTGTCGATCGCAGTACAGTGAGTCGGTGGGCAAGCAGGTTACGTGATGAAAGCAGACACGGAAATATTATGGATTGTCCTCGCAGCGGCAGGTCTCGTACTGCACACACTCCAGACAATGTACAGAGAGTTGACGAATTGGTGACTGCTGACAGGGGCATCACAGTGAACGAATTGTCACGATCCGTTGGAATAGGGGAAGGAAGTGTTTGCAGGTGTTTGCAGGTTTGTGCCAGGTGGGTTCCCAGGATGTTGACAGTGGCTCACAAAGAAACAAGAATAACGGTATCTAGCGACCTTTTGGAACAGTACGAGAATGGCGGAGATGAATTTCTTGGAAGAATTGTGACAGGTGATGAAACATGGCTCCATCATTTTCCACCAGAGGCGAAGAGGCAATCAATGGAGTGGCATCATGCAAATTCACCCAAGAAAAAAAAAATCAGAACCACACCTTATGCTGGAAAAGTTATGGCTACGGTGTTTTTCGATTCCGAAGGACTCTTGCTTGTGAACATCATGCCTAGTGGAACCACCACAAATGCTGATGCATGTGTGACGACACTGAAGAAACTTCAAGCTCAACTGAGTCGTGTTCGATCACATCGGTAACAGCAGGATTTTTTGTTGTTGCACGACAATGCACGGCCACATGTCATTCAAAAATCCATGGAAGCGATCACAAAACTCGGATGGACAACACTGAAACACCCGCCTTACATCCTGACCTGGTTCCATGTGACTGTCATCTCTTTGGGAAACTGAAAGACTCTCTTCGTGGAACAAGGTTTGAAGATGATGACTACCTTGTGCACGCTGCCAAACAATGGCTCCCACAGGTTGATCCAGAATTTTACGGTGCGGATATGCAGGCGCTGGTTCCAAGATGGCGTAAGGCAGTTGAGAGAGATGGAAATTATGTGGAGAAATGAAAATATTGTTCCTAAAGGATATATGTACACACTGTAAAACTGTCAAACATGTAGAATAAAAGATGGATTAAAAAAAAATAGTGTGCATTTCTTTTGGAGTGACTCGTAAGTTCCAGCTTCGTGAATCTTCAAGTTTTCGCGGCGCAAAGACTGCTCCATTAAGTTTCGGGAATGCAGCCGCATGAATTCTGCTTCTTCTTCTAATATTTCGGCTGTATACCTTTCAGCCATCTTCAGAGAGAGCCGTACGACTGACGCTCCAGCGCTCGCTCCATCCTTTTAAACTCGCGGACCGCGCCACTGCGCATTCGGCCACAGATAAACAAGGCGCCAGTGATGTTGATTGGCGGCAAAGACGTACAATATGCATGAGTTACGTCTGTGGCTGCGCATTCGATCCATGCTCGGAGGTCGATGTATTACTGGGAGCTGAACTGTAGCGACGTCTTTGTAAGTTCAATATTGAAAGTGCCGGATTTCATGATTTATCTAATGTGAAACCGCTGTCTCTATTAATTAAATTCTTCGTCAAGCGGATTTCAATGGCCTCTTTTACTACGGAGTCCCAGAAAGATGAAACCGAAGTCAGAATTTCGACATTTTCATAGACTATAGAGTGACCAGAATCAATACAATGCTCTGCCACAGCCGATTTACTGGGTTGTAAGAGCCGAGTGTACCTGCGATGTTCCGTACACCTCTCTTGGACTGTACGATTCGTTTGTCCGATATATGAAAGGCCACATTCACATGGTATCTTGTAAACTCCAGGCTTGCGGAGTAGTAAGTCATCTTTAACGGAACGTCCCCTCTCCCATTCCCCTTCTCCTGCTCCTCCACCTCCACTCTTGGCAGGTCCCCGGACTCGTACACGCTCAGTGCACATTCGCGCGCCGGAGATCGTCGCCGTCAGTGTCTCGTGTGTGTGCCTTCGTTTGTGTGTAGTGTTGTTCGCCGTCACGCCACCACCGTTCACGTGCCGTCGCCATCATCCGTGTTCAGTGCACCGTGTCGCCTAGTGTTAGTGTTGTTTCTCGTCCAGCGTGAACGGCTCCATGTTTTTTCGATTTTTACTGTCTACATTTTTTTGCCCACCGTTTTGACTGTCTTCTCCGTGCCACCTTTTTGTGCTACTTGTTGTCAAACTCGAGGCTGAAGAGCGGCGTATTGTGCTGCTGACAGCCCGCCTTTGTATAAGGTGTTTAAAATCACAATAAAGAAAAAAAAAAAAAAGCTGGCGCGTCAGTCTTACGGCTCTCTCTGAAGATGGCTGAAAGGTATACAGCCGAAATATTAGAAGAAGAAGCAGAATTCATGCGGCTGCATTCCCGAAACTTAATGTTCCAGCTTCGGTTTGCCGCCTGATGTATCAGCCGTTTTAGTGAATGACGCGCGGGCTGTCGATCGCGATTTACTTTTTATCCGACGCAGCAATATGGCGAAGGCCATTTAATTTTTAGTTTTGGACGTCCATTACTGCATGGTTTTTTTTAGCCGTTTTCCACGTGCCTGTTTTTAGCTGTCTCCTTTCCTGTCCATGACGTATAGTCGTTTAACTGCCCTCTGTGTTCGTGTTCTCTAGTTTTGACTTGGGTGCGTATGACCACAGCTGTTTTTTGCGCCCTAGTAAAGCAAAACAAAACAAACGACAGCTCGACCGTATGCAGAAACAACATTAACCGTCGCCGTATAGACCGATCAAGTGCGTGGAACTCCATCCTCGAAACTGACATCCAGTGCCTTTACAACAGAATGCATGCACGTCAGCGTGCTTGCATTCAACATCCTGGTCCTCACACCGGTTATTAGTATACCAGAATTTCGCATTTGGAATGACTACTTTCGGACTTACATTATCCTGTGATCTTGAAATGATGCCTAGACAAATGTATTCCAGAAATTTTATTACTCTACATTGACTACACTACTGGGCATTAAAATTGCTACATAAGGAAGATGACGTGCTACAGACGCGAAATTTAACCGACAGGAAGAAGATGCATTCACACAATGTTGGCGACGGTGGCGACACCTACAACGTGCTCACATGAGGAAAGTTTCCAACCGATTTCTCATACACAGACAGTAGTTGACCGGCGTTGCCTGGTGAAACGTTGTTGTGATGCCTCGTGTAAGGAGGAGAAATGCGTACCATCACGTTTCCTACTTTGATAAAGGTCGGATTGCAGCCTATCACTATTGCGGTTTATCGTATCGCGACATTGCTGCCGATGGCTGTTAGCAGAATATAGGAGGGTAATACGGAACGCCGTGCTGGATCCCAACGGCCTCGTATCACTAGCAGTCGAGATGACAGGCATCTTATCCGCATGGCTGTAACGAAACGTGCAGCCACGTCTCGATCACTGAGTCAACAGATGAGGACGTTTACAAGACAACAACCATCTGCACGAACAGTTCGAGCACGTTGCAGACTGAATTTCAGCGTTGATTTGAATGACACATTTTCACATGGTAATGGCTGGTTAACAGTAGCAATTGTACGTGGTGGTACAGGTGTGTCAAACGTGTCTGGACTGGAAAGCTCGAACTGTTCGTGCTATCAGCTCGGAGACCATGGCTGCGGTTACCCTTGACGCTGCATCACACATCACAGGCACGAGCGCCTGCGATGGTGTACTCAACGACGAACCTGGGTGCAAACGTCTGTTAACAGCATCATAATGGTCGCATCTGTGTTTGGCGACATCGCGGTGAACGCACATTGGAAGCGTGTATTCGTCATCGCTATACTGGCGTATCACCCGGCGTGATGGTATGGGGTGCCATTGGTTACACGTCTCGGTCACCTCTTGTTCGCATTGACGATACTTTGAACAGTGGACGTTACATTTCAGACCCGTGGCTCTATCCTTCATTCCATCCCTGCGAAACCCTACATTTCAGCAGGATAATGCACTACCGCATGTTGCAGGTTCTGTACGGGCCTTTCTGGATACAGAAAATGTTCGCTGTCCTAGTCAGCACATTCTCCAGATCTCTCACCAATTGAAAACGTCTGGTCAATGGTGGCCGAGCAACTGGCTCGTCACGATACGCCAGTCACTATTCTTGATAAACTGTGGTATCGTGTTGAAGCTGCATGGGCAGCTTTACCTGTACACGCTATCGAATCTCTGTTTGACTGAGTGCCCAGGCGTATCAAGGCCGTTATTACAGCCACAGGTGGTTGTTCTGAGTACTATATCTCAGGATCTATGCACCCAATTTGCGTGGAAATGTAATCGCCTGTCAATTCGAGTATAATATATTTGTCAAATGAATCCGGTTTATCATCTGCATTTCTTCTTGGTGTGGAAATTTTAATGGCCAGTAGTGCATATTTCGATGTTCCGATTATTTCCGTCAGTGTGTTTCGTATAGATTTGTAACAGTTCGAGTAGTCGAACGTAGTGGAGACAGCAGCGAGTGCGGCGGTGGCCACCGAGCCGGGCCGTACCTGCGGACGCAGAGGTGGCCTGGCGCGCTCCAGCACGAGGTCGTCGTGGAGCCCGGGGGGCGGCGGGGGCGGCAGTCGCGGAGGCGGCGGCGCCCGCGGGGGCGGCGTCGGTGGCGGGCCCAGCAGCGCGGCCAGCAGCGCGCCCGACGCCAGCGCCGCGACGCCCAGCGCCGCCAGGCAGACGCATGCGCAGAGCACGGTGCGGCGTCGCGCCATCACCCAGCGGCCAGCGAGGAACACCTGCTGCCGGCGGAGGGCGGCGCTGCAACAGCCGGGTTTCAAATGTACCGCTTTGTTTCATCTCCAGTTTCACCTGACCTTCAAAACCGCTTACAATATCCGGTTTATGAATTAACCCATTTTCGGTTTCTTACTACACTACTGGCAATTAAAATTGCTACACCAAGAAGAAATGCAGATGATAAACGGGTATTCATTGGACAAATATATTATACTAGAACTGACATGTGATTACATTTTCACGCAATTTGGGTGCGTAGATCCTGAGCAATCAGTACGCAGAACAACCGCCTCTGGCCGTAATAATGGCCTTGATACGCCTGGGCATTGAGTCAAACAGAGTGTGGATGTCGTGTACAGGTACAGCTGCCCATGCAGCTTCAACACGATACGACAGTTCATCAAGAGTACTGACTGGCGTATTGTGACGAGCCAGTTCCTCGGCCACCATTGACCAGACGTTTTCGATTGGTGAGAGATCTGGAGAATGTGCTGGCCAGGGCACCAGTCGAATATTTTCTGTGTCCAGAAAGGCCCGTACAGGACCTGCAACATGCGGTCGTGCATTATCCTGCCGAAATGGAGGGTTTCGCAGGGATCGAATGAAGGGTAGAGCCACGGGTCGTAACACATCTGAAATGTAACGTCCACTGTTCAAATTGCCGTCAGTGCGAACAAGAGGTGACCGAGACATGTAACCAATGACACCCCGTACCATGACGTCGGATTATACGCCAGTATGCCGATGACAAATGCATGCTTCCAACGTGCCTTCACCGCCATGTCGCCAAACACGAATGCGACCATCGTGGTGTTGTAAACAGAACCTGGATTCATACGAAAAATAGACGTTTTGCCCTTCGTGCACTCAGGTTGGTCGTTGAGTACACCATCGCAGGCGCTGAAGTCTGTGATCCAGCGTCAAGGGTAATAGCAGCTATGGTCTCTGAGCTGATAGTCCATGCTGCTGCAAACGTCGTCGAACTGTTCGTGCAGATGGTTGTTGCCTTGCAAACGTCCCCATCTGTTGACTTAGGGATCAAGACGTGGCTGCACGATCCGTTACAGTCACGCAGATAAGATGCCTGACATCTCGACTGCTAGTGATACGAGGCCGTTGAGATCCAGCACGGCGTTCCGTATTACCCTCCTGAACCCACCGATTCCATATGCGGCTAACAGTCATTGGATCTCGACCAACGCGAGTAGCAATGTCGCGATACGATAAACCGCAATCGCGATAGGCTACAATCTGACCTTTATGAAACTCCGAAACGTGATGGTACGCATTTCTCCTCCTTACACGAAGCATCACAACAACGTTTCACCAGGCACAGCCGGTCAACTGCTGTTTGTGTATGATCAATCGGTTGCAAACTTTCCTCATGTCAGCACGTTGTAGGTGTCGCCACCGGCGCCAATCTTGTATGAATGCTCTGAAAAGCTAATCATTTGCATATAACAGCATCTTCTTCCTGTCGGTTAAATTTTGTGTCAGTAGCACGTATCTTCGTCGTGTAGCAATTTTAATGGCCAGTAATGTACATTTATTTCCAGCAATATGTCATGTCGGTACGTAAGTTCGAATCGTTTTTCCGTAAGTTTGATAACGAAAACGGATACAAATAACAGAGACTTTAGTCATCAATAATACATTTTAGTTAAATATTTTAAACATAGCTCCACAACAGCAACGGTTTCACATAATAAAATTATGAACAGCCGAACAGTTGCAATGGATAAAGAAATTCTTTACCTAGGTATCGACAAATATAAATTTGTCTTCTTCAGAAGGTAGCCTAAGGACAATGAACATCATAGCTTACATTAGAAAAGTATGAAACTTTTGAGCAAAGAATAAATTTTGACACAAATTAGAGAACTCTTGCATTACAAAAGTATGATAACGACGACTGGTACTTGCAATTTTACATTAGTAAGGACTAATGCACCATCGTCGTTTTTACAATTGTCGGCATAGATCCATGTACCTTGGGCAATATATCGTATAGGATAAAACGCCTCCTAATGAATAAATATAACTGTAAAGTCTCCTTCTCTACCGATAAGAGTTTAAAGAGAAATCTTGTACATTCAGTAGAGATCGCCGGCGATAGGTTTTCCAATTCAGGGGTTTACAAACTAACCTGCAACAACTGTCCTTCATATTATATTGGTCAAATAGGCAGAGCTGTGAAAACAAGATATAAAGAACACCTATTAGGTAAAAATTGAGCGAATATACACAACTCTACTTTTGCTGAACACCTCCTGATAGCCAGTCATACGCCAAAACATTTAGAAGACACAGTTATCCTACACAGAGAAGTTAAAGGGCGTAGATTAGATCTGTGGGAAGAGTTACAAATTTTCAAACATCTTGAGCTCAAGGACGGTAATATACTGAACGACCAGTTGAACCTTGCTTGTAGACAATTTTTCGAAGGCTTTAAACCTGTACTGTTTACGGTATAACATTAATGCTGGTAACCTTAGTGGTTCATTTCTTCAGGAAGGTATGACGCACCTTCAGTGCTTTACACTCACTACCCCTTATGTAATGGTGGTTTTCTCACGATGTATCTTTGCTACTATTATGTGATTTTGCCTGGCTCTAAAATTTTGGTTTCCCCTGTGAATGTGTATTAACAGGATCGTGTACCAGTGCTCATAATTCTTTCTTGACAAGAGCCATTATTCTCAATTTTAAAGTTCTGACATGTATACCGTTTGTGGGCTTCACTAATATAGTAATGTAATTTTTTATATTTTGGCTGTATATGTCACTGGGCGTAAGTTTCTCGGCGTAAGCGCCATCTGCTTTTTTGATGTATAACTACATTATTTGTACCAGTGCTCCCATACTGTTATAACGGGAGTGTTAATTTCCTTCCTTTTTTATTGTTACTCTACCTAAGGACGTTATTAATACTGATAATTTACAAGTTGCCTTTGTACGCCAATTGGCACATGTTTCTCGGCACGAGCGCCACCTGCCCTGTTTTCAGAGTAACTACGCTCGCCGATTACACTCAGTCGGTTGTGAGCTCTGCAAGATCCATGAGCTATTTTATATTTACGTGACAAACCCTAATTCTAGGGCTGTATTTTATTTTTGACACATGTATCTATGCCGACAATTGTAAAAACGTCGATGGTGCATTAGTCCTTACTCATGTAAAATTGTAAGTACCAGTCGTCGTTATCATACTTTTGTAATGTAAGAGTTCTCTAATTTGTGTTAAAATTTATTCTTTGTTTAAAAGTTTCATACTTTTCTAATGTAAGCTACGATGTTCATTGTCCTTAGGCTACCTTCTGAAGAAGACAAATTTATATTTGTCGAAACCTAGGTAAAGAATTTCTTTATCCATTGCAACTGGTCGGCTGTTTATAATTTTATTACATTTTAGTTATTTCATTTATTTAATGAAATTTTTTGAGGAAAGTTAATAGAAGAGTGAGGATGTACATAAATTCCGGAAACAGTTTCAATAATTTATTGCACAAGAATCAAATACTGCACAGATATCATAACATACGTCATTTTGAAGAATTTGATAATTCGCGATAGTCAGTGCTAGTCGCAAACATGGCAGAGTTTCCCAGAAGAAGCGTTTGATCATCTACATCTACATCTACATACTCCTCAAGCCACCTGACGGTACGTTACGGAGGGTACTTCGAGTACCTCTATTGGTTCTCCCTTCTATTCCAGTCTCGCATTATTCGTGGAAAGAAAAATTGTTCAAATGTGCAAATGTGTGTGAAATCTTATGGGACTTAACTACTAAAGTCATCAGTCCCTAAGCTTACACACTACTTAACCTAAATTATCCTAAGGACAAACACACACACACACCCATGCCCGAGGGAGGATTCGAACCTCCGCCAGGACCAGCCACACAGTCCATGACTGCAGTGGCTGAGACCGCTCGGCTAATCCTGCGCGGCGAAATAAAGACTGTCGGTATGCCTCTGTGTGGGTTCTAGTCTCTCTAATTTTATCCTCTTGGTCTCTTCGCGAGACAACCCACAGTACAGTCCTTACTTGGCTCCCCCTGAGTCTCATCTCTGCTCACAATAACCGCTGGCTACGAAGACAAAATTTTTCCACAGACAACGAGCTGCAGACCAGTGCAGATAACTGGCCGAAAGCACAGGCGGCTGCTTTCTTTGACGAGGAGATCGGAAAGTTGATAGAACACTACGATAACACTCGAAGTTAGAGCGGCGACTATGTAGAGAAGTAGGAGGAAGGTGTACCTAACTGTTGCAAATAAACAGTTTCTGGTTTTCATTGTGGTTTCCATTTCGCGACCGATTGGAACTTACTTTCTGGACAACCCTGGTATAAGCTGACAAGGGGCACATTGTAGTGGCGCTGCGGCTGGAAATGAGAATCTCTGATACGACGAAGCTGCTCGCCCGTTTGCGTACTACTGTCGTTGGCACCTGCGGAAAGTGGTTAAAGGATGGTGGAATAACGAGTAGGCCATACGGCATTGCACGGCCAGGTCTCATCACGAAACGTAGAAGTCGGAGGATCCCCCACTGTGTAACCCAGGATAGGCAGCTGTCTGTGGCAGACCTGACGACACTGCTGGAACAACACGCTATTACACAGGTAGTCATAACGTTTTGGCTCATCACTGTATAATTAGTAAACTCCAAGATCACAAAGTATTCTCGATTCACTACAACTGATAAATTTTAAATTTATTACCTTTGCCACAACTTCCTTTATCTTTTACTAATGCATACAAATGACACACAAATAACAACCTTTTATGTAAAATTTGTAGTGGCGTTTTTCTTCATTTATCTATAATGTAAAACCAGATTATTAGTCATATATCTACACTACTGGCCATTAAAATTGCTACACCACGAACATGACGTGCTACAGACGCGAAATTTAACCGACAGGAAGAAGATGCTGTGATATGCAAATGATTAGCTTTTCATAGCATTCACACACGGTGGCGACACCTACAACGTGCTGACATGAGAAAAGTTTCCAACCGATTTCTCATACACAAATAGCAGTTGACCGGCGTTGCCTGGTGTAAGGAGCAGAAATGCGTACCATCACGTTTCCGAATTTGATAAAGGTCGGATTGTAGCCTATCGCGATTGCGATGTATGGTATCGCGACATTGCTGCTCGCGTTGGTCGAGATCCAATGACTGTTAGCCGAATATGGAATCGGTGGGTTCAGGAGGGTAATACGGAACGCCGTGCTGGATCCCAACGGCCTCGTATCACTAGCAGTCGAGTTGACAGGTATTTTATCCGCATGGCTGTAACGGATCGTGCAGCCACGTCTCGATCCCTGAGTCAACAGATGGGACGTATGCAAGACAACAACCATCTGCACGAACAGTTCGACGACGTTTGCAGCAGCATGGCCTATCAGCTCGGAGACCATGGCTGCGGTTACCTTTGACGCTGCATCACAGACAGGAGCGCCTGCGATGGTGTACTGAACGACGAACCTGACTGCACGAATGGCAAAACGTCATTATTTCGGATGAATCCAGATTCTGTTTACAGCATCATGATGGTCGCATCCATATTTGGTGACATCGCGGTGAGCGCACATTGGAAGCGTGTATTCGTCATCGCCATACTCGCGTATCATCCGGCGTGATGGTATGGGGTGCCATCGGTTAGGCGTCTCGGTCACCTCTTGTTCGCATTGACGGCACTTTGAACAGTGGACGTTACATTTCAGATGTGTTACGACCCGTGACTCTACCCTTCATTGGATCCCTGCGCAACCCTATATTTCAGCAGGATAGCGCGCAACCGCATGTTGCAGGTCCTGTACGGGGCTTTCTGGGTAGAGAAAATGTTCGACTGCTGCGCTGGTCAGCACATTCTCCAGATCTCTCACCAATTGAAAACGTCGGGTCAATGTTGGTGGAGCAACTGGGTCGTCACAAGACGCTAGTCACTACTCTTGATGAACTGTGGTATCGTGTTGAAGCTGCATGGGCAGCTGTACATGTACACGCCATCCAAGCTCTGTTTGACCCAATGCCCAGGCGTAACAAGGTCGTTATTACGGCCAGAGGTGGTTGTTCTGGGTACTGATTTCTCAGGATCGATGCACCCTAACTGCGTAAAAACGTAATCACTTATCAGTTCTAGTATAATATATTTATCCAATGAATAACCATTTATCATCTGCATTTCTTCTTGGTGTAGCAATTTTAATGGCCAGTAGTGTATTTTCAGTTCTCAACGGTAACTGGAATATAATCGAGATTTTGCTGACAAAATCAAAAATTCTCTTTGAAAAAATGCAAGTCAAGGATGTAGATAGTATGCAAAATACAATGTCAGCCAGAATCAATTAAATGACAATAGCTAAAATTTGAATAACGAATCAATCCATTGGCCGATACATATTGTCCAGTGTGTTCATAAATAAGCGTTCTACGGGGTGTTCAAAAAGTCTCTCCGCAGTGCCGTATGATTGTTAGCCGCGCGTGGCGTATGATTGTTCGCCTGCCTGGGTTACTTCCCTTCAAGTGGACTCTCCCAACATTCCACTGTTTCGTTCATCTCAGCCAGCGTCAGTAGTATCGTTGGTGTGTGTCGTTACGTGTTGACGTGAACGTTTAAGTGTAGTTCCTTTGTTCGTTTGTTTCGTTTTTGTCACTGTTAAAATGCTAACCATTGAAGAACGTGTGTTTTTAGTTGAACAAGTGTTCAAAGCTGGCGGTAAATAAACAGTTTCAGTTCGTTAAACATTTAATTCAGTTTTCCCGGAGACAACACTTCCACATCGCGATACTGTGCGAGATTTGATTATCAGATTTCGAAGTACGGGTTCAGTTACAGATGCACCGAGAAGTGGTCGTCCTAGCGTTTTGTCTGAGCATAAACTACTCGATATTTCCCATAAAATGTCCGTGAGTCCGAACAAGTCAATTAGAAAGCTCGCCTAGTAAATTGAGGTTAGTGTCGGAACGGCCCAGACAGCTGTAAGGAAAAAATTAGAACATTTCACATACAAAGTGACAGTCGTGCAAGAACTGAAAAATACTCATCATGGCAAGAGACTGTATTATTGTCAATGGTTCAAAAATTTCGTTCAACAAAATGGAAGAGATATTCTTACTGAAACGCTTTTCACTGGTGAGGCGTGGTTTCATTTATCCGGGTACGTGAACTCGCAAAATTCTCGTATGTAGAGTACTGCAAATCCATTTTGTATTCATGAGGAACCACTTCATTCTGTGAAAATAGGAGTTTGGATTGCAATTTCTAGACGTCGGATTGTGGGTCCCATATTTTTCAATGAAACAGTAAACGCACAACGATACTGCAGTGATATTCTGTATCCATCCATAGGAGAACTTGCGTTAAGTGAAATACTGAGTGGTTATTTTCAAGAAGATAGTGCAACCGCGCATACAGCTCGCGTTTTAATGTCACTGCTTGCTGATGTTTTTGGTGATCGCATAATTTCACAGGGGCTTTGGCCTCCACGATCGCCTGACCTAACACCACCTGACTTTTTCTGCTGGGGTGCAGCAAAAGAAACTGTTTGTATAAACCGTCCAAAATCCATCTGTGAGGTGGAAACTGTAATATCCACTTCCACTGCATTTGTTACAGAAGAAATGTTACAGCTTGTGTTTGGAAACATGATTAGACGAATTGAACTGTGTATCCAACAACAGAGGAGACAGTTCCAACATTTAATCTGAAAATTTGTAAGTAAAAATGAATATGCAATCAATTAACTGTGTTTCATTTCGGTATATTCACTGCGACATACGGCACGCGCGGCTAACAATCTACGGCACTGCGGAGAGACTTTTTGAACACCCCGTATAATGTGTTGGTCTGTAAGGTGACTCCCGTCATGAGTAAAAGTATCATTCAAAGACGATGCCAATCTTGATAACCAACAGAACTTCCTAATCAGTTGTAAAAAGCGTTTTATTTAAAAACCAAGAATTTTAGCGCTACTGCTATGCGAAATTGCTATTTCGCTTTTATACCGCGTTATCACTAAAGAATAAAAGTAGCTGTTATGACCGTTTACTCACAACCAGATACTGCCATGGGAGTTAACTGGTCGGTTTTTTCACAGTAAACTAGCACTCCCATCTCACACCTCGGTGGTTTGCGACTTGGCATCTCTTCTATGCCTACATCTCCATTTGCCAGGGGTAGTCACAAATTTAAAAGTATCACCTCGAAATAATAAAGTGACGTAATTAACTTTCATGTTAGTTGGCAGGTACATAGCTCAGTTTTGGTGTGCACCGACACTCTAGCAAGAACAGAGACTGATTTTATTCCTGGTGTATAAGCGACGTCAGCGCAGTGATTACGGTGGCGGCGTGAACTAACGATTGTAAACAACAGATGTGCAGACCAGTCAGTTGTGAGCAGACAGTGTTAAGTAGCGGACGTGCGGCCGCTGTGTCTGAACATTGTTCTGTCACAAAACAACATCTCTAAACTAAGTGTTCAGGGCATTCCCCAGAATCCCCTAGACTTAGAACTACTTAAACCTAACTAACCTAAGGACATACACATCGATGCCCGAGGCAGGTTTCGAACCTGCAACCGCATAGCAGCAGCGCAGTTCCGGTCTGAAGCGCCTAGAACAGCTCGGCCACAGCGGCTGGATAATGTCACAGGTCATTGTACTGTGGAGTACCTTATTAAGGAAGAAATTCATTGCATAAAAGCATACCATAAGAATAATATGCGGTGCTCACTCTCGATCGTCTTGTAGACTGCTTCTACTATGGAGTTAACGCTGTATGTTAACTAGAGCATGGCAGTATGTACACGTATTTTCTCTCATGAATTTTTTTTACAAATAATTCATTAGAATTAAGAAGCAAAAATGATATCTATAATCACAACGATGGTCAGAACCTGGCCTTCCATACCTTTCGTTAAAACTGACTTCAGCTCGGAAAGAGGGTCAATAACCCTGCTATCAGAATCTTTGGTAACTTTCTCATTGGCGTCAAACGTCAAGCAGATATCAGAGTTACATTTGGGAGTAAGTTGAAAAAATTCATTTTAGGCAACTCTTGGTTATCGGGTCGTACGGCGGACGACAGGTTGGCATCCCACCACTGTTCGGGGCATCTCCAGACACGGTTTCGGCCTGGAATCTCATTTCCTGAAGTATAGTTGTCTTCAGTGATGAGTCTCGCTTCGAAATGAGCCCTGATGACCAACGGCGACGTGTCTGGGGACGCCCCAGACAGCAGCGGAATACCAAGCTGTCGCCAACCATGCGGTCCGACAACCAGGTGTGATGGTCTGGTGCTGGATTTCTTTTGATAGCAGGACACTTTTGGTTGTCATCCCCGGCATCCTTACAGCACAGCAGTACGTCGACATATTCTACGCCCCGTTGTGTCGTCCTTCACGGCAAACCATCCTGTACTTACATTTCAGTAAGATAACGCTCGCCCGCACAGGGCGAGAGTTTCTACTGCTCGTCTCCGTGCTTGCCAAACCCTGACTTGGCCAAAAAGGTAGCCGGACCTCTCCAAATTGCGAACTTTTTCAAGCATTATGGGCGGGTCTCTGACAAGCTCGGGATTTTGACGATCTAATGCGCCAATTCTACAGAATTAGGCACGAAACGGCTCAGGAGGAAATCCAGTAATTCTGTCAATCAATAGGAAGCTAAATAATTGCTTGCATAAGAGCCAGAGGTGGACCAGCGCGTTATTGGCTTCGTCAGTTTGTGAAGCCCTTTGACCTGCTCAATCAATGAAGCTCTTTCTCTTGAATAAATCATCCAGCTGTTCTGAAATTGCAATCATTTGTTGTATGTACTATCACCAAAGAAGACGAAGTAAATATTACTGAATTCTAATCAGGAACAACTGCAAAGATGAGAAACATAGAAGTAGATATCCTCTGTGTCGCAAAGCAGCTTAAATCACTTAATAAAAGCAAGGTTTCCGGTCCAGATCGTATACCAGTAAGGTTCCCCTCAGAGTACGCTGATAAAATAGCTCCATATTTAGCAATTATATACAACCACTCGCTCACAGAAAGATCAGTACCTAAAGACTGGAAAATTGCTCAAGTCACACCAATACCCAAAAAGGGAAGTAGGAGTAATCATCTGAATTACAGGCCTATATCACTAACGTCGATTTCTAGTAGGGTTTTGGAACATATACTGTATTCGAACATTATGAAGTACCTCGAAGAAATCGATTTATTGAGACATAGTCAGCACGGATTCAGAAAATATCGTTCTTGTGAAACGCAACTAGCTCTTTATACTCATGAAGTAATAAGTGCTATCGACAGGGGATGTCAAATTGACTCCATATTTTTAGGTTTTCAGAAGGATTTCGACGCCGTTCCTCACAAGCGTCTTCTAACCAAACCGAGTGCCTACGGAGTATCGCCTCAGTTGTGCGACTGGATTCGTGATTTTCTGTCAGAAAGGTCACAGTTCGTAGTAATAGACGGAAAGTCATCGAGTAAAACAGAAGTAATATCCCGCGTTCCCGATGGAAGTGTTATAGGCCCTCTGTTATTCCTGATCTATATTAACGACATAGGAGACAATCTGAGTAGCCCTCTTAGATTATTTGCAGATAATGCTGTCATTTACCGCCTTGTAAAGTCATCAGATGACCAAACGACTTGCAAAATGATTTAGATAAGATATCTGTATGGTGCGAAAGTGGCAATTGACACTGAATAGGAGAAAGTGTGAAGTTATTCACATGAGTACTAAAAGAAATCAGCTAAATTTCAATTACGCGATAAGTCACACAAATCTGAAGGCTGTAAATTCAACTAAATACTTAGGTATTACAATCACAAATAACCTAAACTGGAACGATCACATAGCTAAAATTGTGAGTAGAGCAAACCAAAGACGGCAATTAATTGGCAGAACACTAAGAAGGTGCAACAGGTCTCCTAAAGAGACTGCTTACACCGCGCTTGTCCGCCCTATTCTCGAGTATTGCTGTGCGGTGTGGGATCCGCATCAGGTGGGAGTGACGGATGATATCGAAAAAGTACAAAGAAGGGCAGCTCGTTTTGTATTATCGCGAAATAGGGGAGATAGTGACTCAGGCATGATACGTAAACTGGAGTTGTTTGTTTGTTTGTTTTTGGGGGAGGAGACCAGACAGCGAGGTCATCGGTCTCATCGGATTAGCTAAGGAAGACGAAGGAAGTCGGCCGTGCCCTTTCAAATGAACCATCCCGGCATTTGCCTGGAGCGATTTAGGGAAATCACGGAAAACCTAAATCAGGATGGCCGGACGCGGGATTGAACCGTCGTCCTCCCGAATGCGAGTCCAGTGTGCTAACCACTGCGCCACCTCGCTCGGTCGTAAACTGGAGTGGCAATCATTAAAACAAAGGCATTTTTCGTTGCGACGGGATCTTCTCATGAAATTTGAATCACCAGTTTTCTCCTCCGATTGCAAAAGCATTCTGTTGGCACCTACCTACATAGGGAGAAATGACCATCACGATAAAATAAGAGAAATTAGGGCTCGCACAGAAAAATTTAAGCGCTCGTTTTTCCCGCGCTCCGGTAAAGAGTGGAACCGTAGAGAGACAGCTTGAAGGTGGTTCATTGAACCCTCTGCTAGACTCTTTATTGTCAATAGCAATCACGTAGGTGTTGATGTAAATCACATCTTCCGATTTTCGCCCCGTTAGGATAATTCCTTTGTGGTGCATCGTTTCTTTTTTTTTCTAAGAGATTATATAAGTGGTGTCTCTTCTTAAGAACATGTCCGAAAGAACAGACATCTTTACAATTCACCGGCCGCACAAATACTTATCCACTGGTTTTCAATGACGTTAGCCGCATCTGGGCATTGAAATGGATCAGTCGTAACAGGTGAAAACTTGTACTGGACTGGACTCGAATCCGAATCTGCCGCGAGCGGTGGCCCTAACCGGCTTGGTCATCTGAAAACACACTTCCCATCTGATCCAAATTCCCAGCCGACCTGTTGCATTGGATGGGAACCGCTCGCGTTAAGCGGCAGATCCGGGTTTGAGTTGCGGCCCGGCACAAGTTTTCACCTCTTGCGACTGGATCATTTCAGTGGTCAAATACGACATTGAAAACATTCAGATGAGTGTACCTTTCGTTTGGACGACGTTACTCCGTGAACACTGACAGCATACTTTTCGTTTGGACGACATCAGTGCATGGGGACGGCAGTATCAAGGTAAAAAAAGAAGTTATAATTTTAATGATGTTCATTAGAAGATTCAGTACAAAGATGGCGTTTATATTTGCACCTGTTACAAAAGGTAACAACTTGATTAGATAATTTCTAGATGCACTGCGTATGAACGCTTTTTCATAACAATATCCACGCACTTCATGCGCTTCCCTCCCTTTGTTTCCAGGTGGTGTTTCCTTCTTCTTCTATCGACACTATTTGCAGTTCCTTCATGTGAATACCGTGTGAGGAAATCTGCCAACTGCATCACAAATATTGTGATTCTACATCTACATATAAACTCCGCTAGCCACCAAGCAGTGTGTGGCGGAGGGCACAATTCGCGCCAAAGTCATATTTCCCCCCGTTTGTTTCACTCACGGATCGCGCGAGGGAAAAACGACTGTCTGGACGCCTCAGTACAAGCTCTTATTTCCCTTATCTTTGAATGGTGATCATTGCGCAATATGAAAGTTGGTGGTAATGATATATGATCTACATTGTCGGCGAAGATCGGATTTCGGAATTTAGTGAGCAGCTCCTTCCGCTTAGCGCGCCGTCTATCTGCAAGTGTTTCCCACTTCGAACTCTCTATGAGATTTGTAACGCTCTGGTGATGGCTAAATGTACCAGTCACGAATCTTGCCGTTCTTCTTTGGACCCTCTCAATCTCTTGAATCAGACCCAACTGGTAAGGGTCCCATACACACGAACAATACTCTAAGACAGGACGAACTAACGAATTGTAAGCTGTTTTCTTTGTTGAAGGACTGCATCGCTTCAGGATTCTACCAATAAACCGCAATCTAGAGTTCGCCTTACCCGTTACTTGAGTTATCTGATCATTCCATTTGAGATCATTTCGAATAGTCACATCCAGATACTTGACGGATGTTACCGCTTCCAAAGACTGAGCATTTATTTTGTACTCGTACATTAATGGGGATTTTCGCTTTGTTATACTCAGTAGGTTACACTTACTAATATTGAGAGATAACTGCCAGTCATTACATCACGCATTTATTTTCTGCAAATCCTCATTGATTTGTTCACAACATTCGTGTGATACTACTTTCCTGTAGACTACAGCATCATCGGTAAACAGTCTAAGGCCGCTGTCAATACCATCAACCAGATCGTTTATGTAAATCGTAATAATCAGCGGACCTATTACAGAGCCCTGGGGCACACCAGAAGTTACGTTTGTTTCTGTTGAAGATTGACGTTTTCCTTACCGTCACCTGTTGATATACATATCACTTTGACAACAGCGGTCTTTAAAAAAAATCGATACTATTTTAGTGTGTTTATCAATGGACTGCTAGCCCACTCCTCTGTTCACATAGGTCAATAGCAATTTTTCCGTTATTATATTTAGTAACAATTTTTGGCTTTCGATAATTCCTTTTTTTTATATACTCACGATTTCCATTTCATTCGAATGTCTGTTGGAAGGAACCAAAATGTTTCTTATGCGTTTCCATTTCAGGACCGTAATACTTTGACTATTATCTTTTGCAAATAAGTCACCACGTTTCAATTTGGACATTACAATTTCTTCGAGAATTCCTTTGCGATTTAGTCGATGCATACCAACCAAAAGTGTGGTATTCCCTTCGTTAGGTACTAGGCCGTAAATTCGAAAACTGTAGTAGTATCAATTATCGTACCTCAGTTTTAACATGCTGATGTGACACCTGTGCCTCTTTTGAAATATTACCTGAGTATAATTCCTCCTCATAATTCATAGTAGTTCGGCAGGATCGTAATATTTTTTAAAATATTTGTTCAGTATGTCAATAATGAACCGAACTTTTCACAAACGATCTGATATATCACCTTTTCTGCTGTCTGCGAAATTCAACGTTCTCATCACAAATTCGAAATGATCTCTGTTCGCTAACTTTCGCGGGAATGTTTGAATAAGCACTGGATCCTGAGACCATTATAAATATATGGATGGAAATTTCACCAATCCTCTCCCCAAAATCAATCCAGACAACCGCTTTATTTCATCCTTGTTTGTGTGCACCGATTCAATCAAACTGCTGTGTAGCATATGGTTCAAATGGCTCTGAGCACTATGGGACTTAACGTCTATGGTCATCAGTGCCCTACAACTTAGAACTACTTAAACCTAACTAACCTAAGGACACCACACAGCACCCAGTCATCACGAGGCAGAGAAAATCCCTGACCCCGCCTGGAATCGAACCCGGGAACCCGGGCGCGGGAAGCGAGAACGCTACCGCACGACCACGAGCTGCGGACGAGTGTAGCATAAATACCTGTTCTTTACTCATGTGTTCAAATACTTAATCTATGACAAAAAGGCCACAAGAAATGCACAATGTTCGGGTGGTTGCCTCGAGCATCAATTTACGTACTTTGATCACCTATTGGTGCAAATGGCTCTGAGCACTATGGGACTTAACGGCTATGGTCATCAGTCCCCTAGAACTTAGAACTACTTAAACCTAACTAACCTAACGACATCACACAACACCCAGTCATCACGAGGCAGAGAAAATCCCTGACCCCGCCGGGAATCGAACCCGGGAACCCGGGCGTGGGAGATCACCTATTGAATCATGAGACGAATTATCACTGTTGGGTGATGGCAATCGCATTACACGGCGACGTTTATCTGGTACAGATAACACTCTCGATGAATCACCGGCTTCCCCTTGAGATATTTGTACTACACTGGGCAACAAAGCTTTTTGAAATAATCGCTATGAAACTAATTACTCCTTGCACAACTGTCCCTTTCTCTAATTGGTCGTCCCTTGTAGGGTGTCTTCTTACCATACAAGCCCGTTTATACATCAACTCAACAACCGCCAACTGGTGCACTTACATTCCATTATACGGCTCGGCGGCAGCTGCCTAGAGAATTTTTTCTACGGTAACGCCTGTGTCGTAGGTGGCAGACACTGCAAGGTCGTCGTGTGGGTTGCCGCTCCGGCAGGGGCAGCATTATGTGCCCATTTGTACGCCACCTCAGCATACGTCAAGTGGTCGCCATCACGTGGGACTACAGCCTTAACAGAAACACTAGCAAAACCACCTTCGCGCTCAATGTGTTAAACTAAATATCGCCTTGTGTTATCCGAAATCATCTGTACAATGTCAGTATGTGGCCATGTCTGTAAACGGTACACTCATTCCTCTTCACTACGTTATAGGGTGCAATATCAGACATGAACATCACACTAAATAAAACAGCTATTTATTTATAATTTGCAGGCGTCATTGTCCCACAAACTGAGATACTACTGTGAATGAGTGTTAAAAGTGTCATTTGTAATCGCAGCAGCAGACACAGACTCAGCGTCTTGGCCGCTTTATACTGAGATGACAAAAGTTATGGAGTACCTCCTAATATCGCATCGGGCCCCTTTTGTCCGGTATAGTGCACGCAGCTCGACGTGGCGTGGACTCAACAAGTCGAAGGAAGTCCCTTGCAGAAATATTGAGTCATGCTGCCACTATAGCCGTCAATAACTGCGAAAATGTTGCCGATGCCGGATTTTGTGCACGAACTGACCTCACGATCTTGTCCCATTAATGTTCGACGGGATTCGTGTCGGGCGATCGGGAGGCCAGGTCATTCGCTCTTAACTGTCTAGAATGCCCCTCAAACGAACGCTGAACAACTGCAGCCTCGTGATATGGCGTGTTGTCATCCATAAAAAATTCCATCGTTGTTTGGGAACTTGAAAGCCATGAATTGCTGCAAATCGTCTCCAAGTAAGCTAACGTAACCATTTCTCGTCAATGAACGGTTCAGTTGGACCAGAGGACCCAGTGCATTCCACGTACAGCCCACACCTTTGTGGAGTTACCATCACTGTGAACAGTGCCTTGTTGATAACTTCCTTCGTGGCTTCTTGCGGTCTGCGCCACACTCGCCGGCCGTTGTAGCCGAGCGGTTCTAGGCGCTTCAGTCTGGACCCGCACGACCGCTTCGGTCGCAGGTTCGAATCCTGTCTCGGGCATGGATGTGTGTGATGTCCTTAGGTTAGTTAGGTTTAAGTAGTTCTAAGTTCTAGGGGACTGATGACCTCAGATGTTAAGTCCCATAGTGCTCAGAGCCCTTTGAACCATTTTTTTTTTTTGCTCAGCACTCGAAACCTATCCTCAACTGTGACCAACTGAAATGTGGACTCACCCGACCAGGTCACTGTTTTCCGGTCGTCAAGGCACCGAGACCAGGAGACGCGCCGCAGGCTTGTCTGTTAGCACTGCCAACTCTACGCAAACGCCCCTTCACTCAGTTGTTAAGTGAAGTCCGTCTGGCACTGCGTTGCTGTGCTGAGAGATAAAGCCTGCAATTTAGGGACACTCTTGGCACTGTGGATCTCGGAATACTGAATTCCCTAACGCTTTCCGAAATGGATGTCTCATGCGTCTAGCTCCTACTAACATTCCACGTTCGAAGTCTGTTAACGCCGACAGACAGCAGTAATAGCTTCAAAAATAAATTGAAATTATATCTCCTTGAAAACTCCTTCTACACCATAGGTGAATTCTTGAATAGGAGTAAATAAATCTATAAATATAGTATATGCGTTTTGTGCTACTTAAGGGAATGGTGTAAATAATAGAAATATAGAAATATTTAACACTGTATTGTAATATATATATATATATATATATATATATATATATATATATATATATATATATGGGAATGGTGTAAATAATAGAAATATTTAACTCTGTATTGCAATATATATATATATATATATATATATATATATATATATATATATGTGGATATTAAAAAATCGTGTTTCATATGTGCATTTCTTGTGCACTTGACACGTTCCACATCATAACGGCTACCGTACCGTGCGACTGGTCAATGGAACACGCAACCATCTAACTAACTAACCGTCATGCTGCTGTAAAGACGTCGGAAACCTTTCCACATGAATCACCTGAGTACGAATGACAACTCCGCCAACGCACTGCCCTTTTATACTTTGTGTTGCCGATACTACCGCCATCTGTATGTGTCCACATCCCCATCCCACGATTTTTTGTCACCTCAGTGTCTGACGAACAATGAAAAGATATCCGCCTCATCATCAGGTTACACTGTGTCACTTACAGTTAGAAATAATCAAATATTTTAAGCAAATAGGTTGCCAGCGATCGTTTGAGAAAAACTGCGTAGCCAAAAAAATACGAATCTGAAATATGTAGCGTTTTACTCCTACGTTGCGAGTAAAACGTTTTCCGAAAAACTACGCCAGCAAATTTGCTTCATTTACATATAGGTATATTCTTTCAGTAGCGCAGCAAATGACTCAGCTTTAAGCTTTGTGATTTCCTTCAATGAAACCTAGCTATGGATACGATTCTTTGCGTGGCACGCTGATGAAGTCCGCTATAACCAGTCTACGAGAAAGAAGTGCAGCAGTGACACTCTAACAACGAAACAGCTTTGAGTGCAGTGGCCGGCCGGGGTGGCCGAGATGTTCTAGGCGCTACAGTTTTGAACCGCGCGACCGCTACGGTCGCAGGTTCGAATCGTGCCTCGGCCATGGATGTTTGTCATGTCCTTTGGTTAGTTATGTTTAACTTGTTCTAAGTTCTAGGGGACTGATGACCTTAGAAGTTAAGTCCCATAGTCCTCAGAGCCATTTGAACCATATGAGTGCAGGAAAAACGAGCTAAACATATGCATTATGCAAATTTTTTTCTTACATATGTGCAACGTTAGCCGATCTACGATACATACTGCATCACTCATACACATGTACACCCATGATTCGCATACAATATATACGTTGATTGTAAACATATTACTTACATCGCGATCTGCTTCGATCATAGCATGGAGATTTCATTCCAAACGCCAGTTCAATATTCAGCACATACACAAACACACACACGCACACACACACACACACACACACACACACACGCACGCACACACACACACACACACACACACACACGCACCCACGCACCCACGCACCCACGCACCCACGCACCCACGCACTAATGAGCCAAAACATTATAACTACCTGCTTAATAGCTTATTTGTCTGTCATTGGAACCGAATACATCACTGATTCTGCGCATCAGGGATGCCACAGTTTGTTGATGGGTTTGTGTGGGTATGTAATTCGAGTGAATAACGAGCAGCTGATTCCGGACGAGATGACGAAGCCCGATGTCGACCCAGATGGTTCAAATGGCTCTGAGCACTATGGGACTTACCATCTTAGGTCACCAGTCCCCTAGAACTTAGAACAACTTATACCTAACTAACTTAAGGACATCACACACATCCATGCCCGAGGCAGGATTCGAACCTGCGACCGTAGCGGTCGCGCGGTTCCAGACTGAAGCGCCAGAACCGCACGGCCACCACAGCCGGCACCCAGATGGGTTCCATAGGATTTACGTCAGGAGAATTTAGTCGCCGCGACATCAACGTGAATTCACGATAATGCTCCTCAAACCACTGAAACACGGTTCTGGCTCCGAGCCACGGATTTTATACTGCTGGAAGATGATGTCACCGTCGGGGAAGAGGAAGACATCAGGCATCAAGACGTGCATGTGGTTGGTAAGTGTCAGCGTACCTTCGACTACCACCACAGATCCCATTCAAGCTCAGGAGAATATCTCCCATAGCACCCTCTAAGAGGGTGAAGATTTGTCTGATATGATAGAAGAAGAAACAGGAGTCGATTTAGAAGAGATAGGGGATCCAGTATTAGAATCGGAATTTAAAAGAGCTTTGGAGGACTTACGGTCAAATAAGGCAGAAGGGATAACATTCCATCAGAATTTCTAAAATCATTGGGGGAAGTGGCAACAAAACGACTATTCACGTTGGTCTGTAGAATATATGAGTCTGGCGATATACCAACTGACTTTCGGAAAAGCATCATCCACACAATTCCGAAGACGGCAAGAACTGACAAGTGCGAGAATTATCGCACAATCAGCTTAACAGCTCATGCATCGAAGCTGCTTACAAGAATAATATACAGAAGAATGGAAAAGAAAATTGAGAATGCGCTAGGTGACGATCAGTTTGGCTTTAGGAAAAGTAAAGGGACGAGAGAGGCAATTCTGACGTTACGGCTAATAATGGAAGCAAGGCTAAAGAAAAATCAAGACACTTTCATAGGATTTGTCGACCTGGAAAAAGCGTTCGACAGTATAAAATGGTGCAAGATGTTCGAGATTCTGAAAAAAGTAGGGGTAAGCTATAGGGAGAGACGGGTCATATACAATATGTACAACAACCAAGAGGGAATAATAAGAGTGGACGATCAAGAACGAAGTGCTCGTAATAAGAAGGGTGTAAGACAAGGCTGTAGCCTTTCGCCCCTACTCTTCAATCTGTACATCGAGGAAGCAATGATGGAAATAAAAGAAAGATTCAGGAGTGGAATTAAAATACAAGGTGAAAGGATATCAATGATATGATTCGCTGATGACATTGAAACGCGTACGTTTCATATGTATTCATTACCAGCGATGGCGAGGCATGACAGAATCTCTGACCAGAGAGTAGTAGCGCGCGGGAGACAGTAGTAGTAGCGCGCGCGAGATGACAGTTGTAGCATGTTGCGAGTCGGCAAGAGCAGTTGCGAGTTGCACTCAGTCGGCAGTAGTCGTAGCGAGTGGACGGTTGTACTGAGCGGACGTCGCCATGCGTCGGCGGCGTGCTCTCCCTGCATCTCTGGTCACAGTTCGGGACGAGGTATTTTGTTATAGAAAGTAATGAAGCAGCATTGCGCTTAGCTAATATCATATGTTAATTGTAATTAATTTGTTCAAGAATTGCCCCAATAATAATTTTCTTTTAAAGTAACTGTTTTAAACAAAAAGATTCATTTCAAGTTAAATAATATTTCCCATGCATTCCCTCCAAGAATCAAAATTAAACATGGGCCAGCATTGCACGAAGCTGTGCCAAAAATAAGAGCAGATGGACTTTTACTGAAGTAAGAATTTATCAGGTTTAATCATTTCACAGGGCCGTAGGTCAGCGCTGCTGTGCCTATAAGATTTTTGAGGTTTAATTATTGCTGTTCAGATGTTACATTCAGTTCATGCCTCATTATTTAATTAACATTATTGGGGGTTTTATGAGCAATGTTCATTCGTTAATGTTTGTGGGGAGTTTACATTTGGGCCATTATTATTCTTTAATTTTGCAACGAGGTTACGCTTGGCTCATTTTTATTATTCACTTTTGTGGGAAGACAACATATGGCACAAGTTTTCATTATCATTGACATTTTTAATTTTCACGGGGAGGTTACAACATTGCTATCGTGAGTGAAAGTGAAGAATAATTAAATGATCTGCTGAACGGAATGAACAGTCTAATGAGTACACAGTATGGTTTGAGAGTAAATCGGAGAAAGACGAAGGTTATGAGAAGTAGTAGAAATGAGAACAGCGAGAAACTTAACATCAGGATTGATGGTCACGAAGTCAATGAAGTTAAGGAATTCTGCTACCTAGGCAGTAAAATAACCAATGACGGGCGGAGCAAGGAGGACATCAAAAGCAGACTCGCTATGGCAAAAAAGGCATTTCTGGCCAAGAGAAGTCTACTAATATCAAATACCGGCCTTAATTTGAGGAAGAAATTTCTGAGTATGTACGTTTGGAGTACAGCACTGTATGGTAGTGAAACATGGACTGTGGGAAAACCGAAACAGAACAGAATCGAAGCATTTGAGATGTGGTGCTATAGACGAATGTTGAAAATTAGGTGGACTGATAAGGTAAGGAATGAGGAGGTTCTACGCAGAATCGGAGAGGAAAGGAATATGTGGAAAACACTGATAAGGAAAAGGGACAGGATGACAGGACATCTGCTAAGACATGAGGGAATGACTTCCATGGTACTAGAGGGAGCTGTAGAGAGCAAAAACTGTAGAGGAAGACAGAGATTGGAATACGTCAAGCAAATAATTGAGGACGTAGGTTGCAAGTGCAAGTGCTACTCTGAGATGAAGAGGTTAGCACAGGAAAGGAATTCGTGGCGGGCCGCATCAAACCAGTCAGTAGACTGATGACAAAAAAAAAAAAAGAAAAGTATAATACTGCTCCTACCAGCCTGCGTCCGTAACGTGTTTCGAGCCGTTCTCCTCGATGACGGCGTTTGTGGAGATGACCATCGACCTAGTGTAGCAAAACTGTGATTCACCCGAGGAGCCACCACATTTCAATTGATCGACGGTCGAATCCCAATGGTACTTTAGCTGCTGCAACCGTAACTGACGATGTCGTTGGGTCAACACGTGAACACGTAGGGGTGGTCTGCTTCGGAGTACCATGTTCAACAATGTATGATGAACGGTGTGCTCCGAAACATTTGTTCGTGCTCTTGCGGCAGAGATGCCACAGATCACCATCTACCCTACTTTACAGAGCAGATAAGTCTCCGAACCCCGCCTTCTTTGAAGAGTTCTCGAAGTCCGACCATTTAGCGCCTACTGGTAGTTTCACTGCCCTTCCACCTCTTTCCGTAGATGCTCATGGCAGTAACACGTGAACGTTCGAACAGCTTCGAAGTTTTCGAGGTATTCGTTCTCAGGCTCTGCGCAATAATAATCTGCCCGTTGTCAAAGTCGCTTTTCTCGCTGGATTTCCATACTTGCAGTCCGCATTTCCGTTTGCGTTATCCCGCGCCCATGTCTGTTCCGCTTCCGTACTTCTGTTACAGCGACACGTGCCCGCAACGCCACCAGTCGCGGTGGGCATAATGTTTTGGCTGATCAGTGTAACACTCATGTGTCCATACAAATTTCGTGACGCGCGCTGCTTATATCACGTACATTATATGAAAGTGACGATATTCAGTTACTGAACGTTGTTCTGTGAAATTTCTTCATATAAACAAGCAGTGGCTAACAAACAAATTACACTACGCCAGACAAATCGTCTGGCTAGAGACGCTTAAGACCACCTGTGCGTAGGTGGGCCTGTTCGCTGGTATGTAAATACGAGGGCTATTCGGAAAGTAAGCAATGATAGGTGCATGGGGGCTTAATAATAAAAATGCAAATATTTTAGTAGCTGTGAGTCCGGTTACGAAGTCTCGTAACCGGTTGGCCCTGCCTAGTATTAGTACGCAATCTGACTGCATAAAATAACAATAAAGAATGAAAGGAAATTTCCGTTAACGCAATTGGCTAATTAAGTCCCCTGCAACTATAAAAGCTACGAAACAACAAAGCACAAGTGTAACTGTTCTGTGTGTGGTAGTGTGCTTCAACGTACATGTATCTGGCACGGTTCTTCCTCGATACTACAAGAAATTTTTAACACCATTTACAATGAACTAATTGAAAAACGACAAATACTAAAATT
This sequence comes from Schistocerca piceifrons, assembly GCF_021461385.2. Taxonomy (NCBI): domain Eukaryota; kingdom Metazoa; phylum Arthropoda; class Insecta; order Orthoptera; family Acrididae; genus Schistocerca; species Schistocerca piceifrons. The sequence goes on along the minus strand of NC_060146.1, from coordinate 142,088,347 downwards.
GCACATAGAAACCAGAATTGCAAGTCTAATACATGAACACGAGCCAGATGCTTTGTTGACTGAACCTGTGACCAAGACGCATTATTATTAACGAGATTTGAAACTAAAAAATTTTTGTTACCTCCATATATATTGACGAAAAATACACTGTGATCATTGCAACATCTTCCATATATACATTACACCAGCCGAACAGCATCTACTCTCTCGCCCAACAGAACAGTAACTGCACACGACATGCTCTCAGCTAGTACTGCTCTCGACATCCTCTCAACAAGCACTGCCCACGGCAACCTCTGAACTACAACTGCCCCAGTGGAGGCGGCGGAATAATACTCTTTGGCGCAATCTCTGCCGCTGTGACTCAGTGTAGCCACCTTTCATAGGTCGCGAAATGGAAACCACAGTGAAAAGCAAAACCGTTTTATTTGCAAAACAGTTAGCTACAACTTCCAGCTACTTATCTCCATAGTCGCCGAACCGACTTGCAAAAGGACCCTCCATACTGTAAATCATGGATTTCGATGCGCTTTAAATATGTTGTAGAGGCACTTACCCTGAGTGCCTGGCTGTCCGGTTTTTTAGCGACGTGCCTTGGTTTTTGAGAAAATTGATTCTGAAGTTCACTGCGCGCTTTGTATACCCGTAACATTACATCCGCTTCAAACAGGTCAGCGTAGCGCAGCGGTAAAGGTTCACGGCTACCGTGTTCGAATCCTGCTCCCATACCTTTTTTTATGTATGCAAGAACCGTTCGGAAAATTTGATCCTAACGTTCACAAACGAGTAGACGAATTAACTGGGAACTACAGAAATGTAGTCGTGTCCTGCACGAAATGCGGGAAGTTCACGAAACTGGTGTACGAAGAATTTTTGCGTTCTCTAATTCTTCCGTACGTGGGACAGAAATTTTTTTTGTATATTATCGATTCGTGGGGAGGGCAAACTGATTCAACTTTATACGATATTCACTGATGAAAGGAAAGCGAACACCTGCACCCTAAAAGTGGTCCCACCAAAGTGCACTCCTTATTGCCAGCCCTGCGATGTTTACTTTTTACCGACAGGTGAAAATCTTCCCGAAAATTATTCAGAATGCTCTCGACTTGATGAAAGCCAATAGGGAGATCGCTTCTAGCGAAGATTCCATAAAATTACATTCACTATACCTGTTGTATCACCACCAGACACCACACTTACTAGGTGGTAGCCTTTAAATCGGCCGCGGTCCGTTAGTATACGTCGGACCCGCGTGTCGCCACTATCAGTGATTGCAGACCGAGCGCCGCCACACGGTAGGTCTAGTCTAGAGAGACTCCCTAGCACTTGCCCAATTGTACAGCCGACTTTGCTAGCGATGGTTCACTGACTACTTACGCTCTCATTTGCAGAGACGACAGTTTAGCATAGCCTTCAGCTACATCATTTGCTACGACCTAGTAAGGTGCCATATTCAGTTACTATTGATATTGATATTGTGAATCATGTACCTTCAAGAGGGACATTCATCATTAATGGATTAAAGTTAAGTATCAAACTAATTATGTCCGCTTTCTGAATTCTCATTCCTTGTCATGTTCCACCTCACGTCAGTATAAGTTCTTCCCTCTTCACGCCAGCTTGCGTGAGCTAAAACGCGTGCATTTCGACCTCCTCTAGTAACACGGTGTTGGCTCTTCTGCCAACACAACAATACCTACATCAATTCAGCGCACGTAATTTTGAAAGCATGATTAGATACGCATGGTTCGCATCGAAATTAGCGGATGGAAGAAAATGCTTTTTGAATGCAGAAGAACTGTGTTTCCCGGTATCGCTCATAAAGAAACCGTGCACCTGCAAGACGGTTGGCCGGCCGGGGTGGCCGAGCGGTTTTAGGCGCTACAGTCTGGAACCACGCGAACGATACGGTTGCAGGTTCGAATCCTGCCTCTGGCATGGATGTGTGTGATGTCCTTAGGTTAGCTGGGTATAAGTAGTTCTAGGGGACTGATGACCTTAGAAGTTGTCCCATAGTGCTCAGAGCCATTTTTTTTGCAAGACGGTTGCTTTCATAAAAAGCGCGTGGTGCTGCGAAAATTTGTGCTTCTGTTGTTCCTATGATAAGTATCACTTACAATATTGTTCTGGCACGTCAAGCAATGTGGGCGAAGAAAAATAAGATTTTGTAATATTTGTAAGTATTCTGTTTGGGTTTTTATATTGGTAACGCCACGTAGCGCTCTGTATGAAAATCACTGGCTGTGCTGTGTGTAGTCTGTGGCTGGTTAGCATTATTGTAATATTCGCTAATGTAGTGTTGGGCAGTTGGTTGTTAACAGCATGTAGCGTTGCGCAGCTGGAGGTGAGCCGCCAGCAGTGGTGGATGTGGGGAGAGAGATGGCAGAATTTTAAGAGCGGACGATCTGGACGTGTGTCCATCAGAGACAGTAAATTTGTAAGACTGGATCTCATGAACTGATATATATATATATATATATATATATATATATATATATATATATATATATATATATATATATATATATGGTATGACTTTTGAACTCTGTTAAGGTAAATACATTGTTTGTTCTCTATCAAAATCTTTCATTTGCTAACTATGCCTCTCAGTAGTTAGTGCCTTCAGTAGTTTGAATCTTTTATTTAGCTGGCAGTATTGGTGCTCTCTGTATTGCAGTAGTTTAAGTAACGAAGATTTTTGTGAGGTTAAGTGATTCATGAAAGGTATAGGTTATTGTTAGTTAGGGCCATTCTTTTGTAGGGATTATTAAAAGTCAGATTGCGTTGCGCTAAAAATATTGTGTGTCAGTTGAAGCACAGTCTTTTATAATTTTTCTAAGGGGACGTTTCATATATTGTGTGACAGAGAAAATTAATAACTGAATATATCTTCATAATTTCGCACACCTTACCCTGTTTGTTGATATTCTTTGAAATAAAATTGAAAAATGCGCTCGATTTTGAAAAAAGTACATAAACCAGGATTCGAACACAGTACCACCATCGCGGTAGCTGTGAAGTTTTATCGCTGCGCTACGCTGACTTGCTTGGAATGTATGTAAAGGGTATACAAAGCACTCAATGAACTTCAAAATCGATTTTCTCAAAAACCAAGGCACATCGCTAAAAAACCGGATAGGCAGATACTCTGGGTAAGTGCCTCTACAACATATTTGAAGCGCATCAAAATCTGTGATTTACAGTATGGATGGTCGCCTTGTTAGTGTTTGTTGTAGCGTTGTACCAACTTTCCAATACTCTCGCTATAGAAGACAGCCGCCAGTGCTTTCCTCCAATTCTCTACGCTGGCCTACACCTCGTTGTCTGTGCCAAAGTGTTGTCTTCACAGCCAGCAGTTCATGTGAGCAGATATGAAACTCAGAGGGAGAAAATTACGGTCTGTATTGTGGGTAATCAAACTTTTCCGATTGAAAACGATGCAGGAGCATTTTCATTGCACCTGCAGAATGTGGCTGAGAATAGTCTTGAAGAAGAAACCGCACGACAGTTACGTAATGTTGGCTGCATAGCTTCAGGCGAAATTTCTCACCAGGCCCTTGTACTTGGCGGGAGACACTATTGTTCTAGGTATCTATATGTGCTCCCTGTGTCCTCAGAACTACAAAGAATGACGTAATGCGATCGACGTGCGTACTAGACACTCTGGCCAACACATTTGTGCAAAACTTCATCCGATTTTCACTGTGGTTTCCATTTCGCGACCGATCGTTCCTTACTTTCCGAGTAACCCTCGTAAAATGCAGGCTGCGTACTGCAGATTGTCAACGGCCCAGATCTCACCGTGTACCGGCTTCTGGATATAATTACCGGAACTTTCCTTCTAACTTTCAGCAGTACTACATATTCCAGGAATATGTGACAGTTTTTTAACAGTCTGTGTAGTGTCTAGGAAGCCTGCATACGCGGTTCGCTACACAAACAATCAAACAAGTCATATTAATAAGTTTTATTACAATAAGAAAAGATACAGTACTTAACTTTGGTAATTACAGAGATGTTTCGCAGGCAAAGGGCCACATACGAAATAATCAATCTTCTTCAGTATACGAGTAGACAATCCCAAGTCTGTGCTACATAGGGAGTACAAGCGAAGTGATCTACCGTTAACGCTGCTAACGAAATCGCTAATCTTAAATCTGCTATTGAACTGGGCCGTCACATTCGGTCACGGCGCTTATGTCCTCTTCACACAGGGTCCAATGCTGTAGCGTTGTCGTCCTGGAGAGGGGTCGGTCACGTGCGATTGGTTGACCGCTTCTCACAGCCTTCTCTTCTTTTTCGTTCCCGACTGGCGTGCCGGCGCTTGACTTTACACCGTAACGGTCTATGTATGTATTACTTTCGCTGTTATTATTAATATTATCATTACGTACTGCTCACATCTTATGCATACTGTAGGTGGAAGACTCACTAAGGTAGCCTAGTTAAAAGTCTAAGAAAGCCTGGAGACTTTAAACTTGCCAGCTGAAATAAATCCATACATATTATAAAACTGTATGTATGTGTGTGTCTATGTATGTTCCACGTCTTCTCCTAAACTACTGGACCCATTTGTACCAAATCTGGCACACATATGCCTTAGGTCTCGATCCATCTTGATGGTTGAAGTGATGGCTAGAGCAACCAGAAATCTGTAAACATTTTTTTATATAAAGGTTTTTTTTAGTTTACCGCTACCAGTCACAAACTTTGTCAACTGTTGTATTGCTTATTTATTTAGCGACATGTTTCGAGGGTTAAACCTCATCTTTAGGCTAAATGGCATTACAAAAACAACTTTGACCTTAATGTAAATATTGTAAAATTTGTTTTGTAATGACATTTAGCCTGAAGATAAGGTTTAACCCACGAAACATGTCGCTAAATAAATAATTGAAACAATTGTTGACAAAGTTTGTGAATGGTAGCGGTAAATTAAAATAACCTTTACATATTTCTTGGGACAGTCATGGTCGAAAAATAGTTAAAATAGCTTCAAACCGGAAATCTGCTAATAACAGTATTGCTGGCCTCTGTTTTGTTCAGAAACGAGGTGTAATCTTCATAAACGTTGGTCATGGGCCTGAAAATGGCGTAGTAGGTCGCCGAAACTGGTAGCCAGATAATATATGTTTGGTATCTAGACGACTATAAGGTGTTTAGTTTGATATCCCATGCCCCTTGGTGTCAGCCAACAATCGCTGTGGCGTAAGAAACCACCTGCCTATCATAGCAGGAGACAAACGATGTCATAAACAATGACATGCATTAAAAACTGCATCATCGTGCATGACGTTTAAATTTATTACTACTGTGCTGCTAATTCTATTCGCAACACGTTCTGCAGGTTCAAATGGCTCCGAGCACTATGGGACTTAACATCTACGGTCATCAGTCCCCTAGAACTTAGAACTACTTAAACCTAACTAACCTAAGCAGAGGACACAACACCCAGTCATCACGAGGCAGAGAACGTTCTGCAGGCAGTATCCGCATATGCCGCTGAATATGCTTACAAAGTTACCTCTTTGTATCATGTATAGAGGAGATATGACGTTTAACTTTATTGCTTTATTGCTTTATTACTAACTGTATTCGCAAAATATTTCGTAGACTGTACTTGCGTGTGCAGCTTAATGTACCTACACTCATATATCATTCTACGACACTTAGTTGAAGAGATATAGCATCATAAACACAGAGATAGGTGAAAATATGCCGCATCGCGCAGTAAGTTTTAATACGCTTATTCTTTACCACTAAGACACTCCTGCGGTCGAGTCAGCTGAAGGAAATCCCTGACATCTTGCAGCGCTTTTGCCGGCTTTCAACTGCAAAGCGCAGGCAGCTGTAGGCGGAAACGATAGCCGTTTATAGAGCTATGGAGAGGCGTCACCGTATAGGCGTTTGCAAAATCGCGTTGTAGACATGCGAAGCAGCTGTACTTATACATTCGAACATTATCCATATTTCTTTGTACGATCGTTTCATAATTTCAAAGGTATTTTCACGAATGCATGCAATTTTTTCAGTACTACTCTACAAACGCAGTTCATTTGTTGTTTTTCACTTCTAAAAGAAAAATGGCAAAATGAATAGCCGGACAGTGCCGGGTTTGACAGTCAGTAAATACACAGATAAACAGCGTTCACCCAAGACGTGACACTGCGGCTTCCTGAATTCAGCAAACTGTGCTGCGACTCGTAAAGAAACACAAATCGCACCCAACGCTGGCCAATTTGGACCAGGCGGTTGCAGTCGGTTTTCAGCCGGTTCGCGACTGCTACGTACGAGATTCTCGCGAGCCTGCAGCCAGGGCTGCCTCGGCAACCTGTCTCTACGCCTACATCAACATCGATACTCTGCAAATCACATTTAAGTGCCTGGCAGAGGGTTCATCGAACCACCTTCACAATTCTCTATTATTCCAATCTCGTATAGCCCGCCGAAAGAATGAACACCTATATCTTTCCGTACGAGCTCTAATTTCCCTTATTTTATCGTGGTGATCGTTCCTCCCTATATAGGTCGGTGTCAACAAAATATTTTCGCATTCGGAGGAGAAAGTTGGTGATTGGAATTTCGTGAGAAGATTCCGAAGCAAGGAAAACGCCTTTATTTTAATGGTGTCCAGCCCAAATCCTGTATCATTTCTGTGACACTCTCTCCCATATTTCGCGATAATACAAAACGTGCTGCCTTTCTTTGAACTTTTTCGATGTTCTCCGTCAGTCCTATCTGGTAGGGATCCCACACTGCGCAGTAGTATTCTAGAAGAGGACGGACAAGCGTAGTGTAGGCAGTCTCCTTAGTAAGTCTGTTACATTTTCTAAGTGTTCTGCCAATAAAACGCAGTCTTTGGTTAGCCTTCCCCACAACATTTTCTATGCGTTGCTTCCAATTTAAGTTGTTCGTAATTGTAGTTACTAGGTGTTTAGTTGAATTTGCGGCTTTTAGATTATACTGATTTATCGTGTAACCGTAGTTTAACGAGCTCCTTTTAGCAGTCATGTGGATGACCTCACACTTTTCGTTATTTGGGTTCAACTTCCACTTTTCGCACCATTCAGATATTTTTTCTAACCGTTTTGCACTTTGTTTTGATCTTCTGATGACTTTATTAGTCAATAAAAGACAGCGTCATCTGCAAACAACCGAAGACGGTTGCTCAGATTGTCTCCCAAATGATTTATATAGATAAGGAACAGCAAAGGACCTACAACACTACCTTGGGCAACGCCAGAAATCACTTCTGTTTTACTCGATGACTTCCCGTCAACTACTACCAACTGTGACCTCTCTGACAGGAAATCACAAATCCAGTCACATAACTGAGACGATATTCCATAAGCACGCAATGTCACTACGAGTCGCTTGTGTGGTACAGTGTCAAAAGCATTCCGGAAATCCAGACATACGGAATAGATCTGAAATCCCTTGTCAATAGCACTCAACACTCCATGTGAATAAAGAGCTAGTTGTGTTTCACAGGAACGATGTTTTCTAAATCCATGTTGACTATGTGCCAATAGACCGTTTTCTTCGAGGTGATTCATATTGTTCGAACGCAATGTTTGTTCTAAAATCCTGCTGCATATCGACGTTAACGATATGGGCCTGTAATTTAGTGGATTAGTCATACTACCTTTCTTAAATATTGGTGTGACCTGTGCAACTTTCCAGTCTTAGGGTACAGATCTTTCTTCGAGCGAGCGATTGTATGTGATTGTTAAGTATGGAGCTAATGCATCAGCATACTCCCAAAGGAACCTAATTGGTATACAGTCTGGACCAGAAGACTTGCTTTTATTTAGTGATTTAAGTTGCTTCGCAACTTCTGTTCGCTTCCTAGCCGCATCCAACGGTATAACGAAGACACGAAACCGCTGTTACTCCGATTCTGTCTCGAACGTGTGTCTGCGCCACGCTGAATGATGACACAGAACACAGTAGTTCATCTTTACTTACAGTAAAAGTGGTCTTCGAAGGAGAAAATTTCAACAGGAATTTTCGCGTAACAGGGCAAACAGTCGCTAAGATCAAAAGAAGTTGTCAATAATAAAACCTTGGATCATGTCGAACATTTTAAATATCTAGGATACGTGGTCCAAAATTTAAATAAATGCACTTGCACAAGTGGAACGATTGTAAAACAAAATTGCAGAATAGAGCCACGAAGAAATCCATCAGAATTTTTGCAAAACTATAGTGGTACCAACCGTTATTCTCTGAAGTGAAGTGAAGTGAAGCATGGGAACGACAAGACACCAGGAAAGTACAAGAAGTTTGGTGAATGATCTCAGAACATGAGAGAAACAAGAGTAACAAACAAAATAGCCTTTATTGGTCTTCAAAGTAATCGCAGACAGCAGCAACACACTTCTGACTTCGGTTGTACGGCTGTTGCAGACTGGCAGCAAATGCTTCTTGTCGAATCGCTCCAAGCACCTTGGCCTAAGGATGGGAAAAATCGAACAGTTCAGACCGATAGAGGTATTTTAGTTCTGAATAACCGATATTTTTCGGTACTTGTTTGGTCTGAGTTATAACAAGTTTTCTTCACTTTTTACTAAAAAAGGGGAAAACACCAGTATATCTGTTGGCCACATCATCACTGCTAATTTTTTTGATTTTTAAACGAAACTGTTCTTTTTAAAGGAGTAAAGTTTATTCAAAAAATTTCCACTGCTTTGAAATGGATTGTTATACGAGGTGTGGCTAGAAAAAAACCGGACTGATGCTGGAAAAAACATTTATTTACAATTATTTACAATTTCATGTTATCTCCTTCAATGTACTCTCCTCCTCGGTCTCTACACCGCTCCACACGAATTTTCCACTGTTCATAGCAATGCTGCAGATCATTTTCGGTAAGTCCATACATTACTTCCGTCGCTTTTTCTTTTACTGCTTCAACAGTCTCAAATCTAGTTCCTTTCAAAGCTGACTTGACTTTAGGGAAAAGAAAAAAGTCACAGGGGGCCAAATCAGGTGAGTAGGGTGGATGATCTAAGATGGGAATGTTGTGTTTTGCCAAAAACGTCTTCACTGACAACGCACTGTGAGCTGGGGCGTTGTGTTGGTGAAGGATCTATGACTTTTTTCTCCACAAATCGTTCCGTTTTCTCCGTACTCGCTCACGTAGGGTAGCCAGGACGCTAATGTAGTAATGCTGATTCACTGTTTGTCCCTCTGGTATCCAATCAATGTGCACAATCCCTTTGATGTCAAAAAAAAAAACAATCATCATTGCCTTGAATTTCGATTTTGACATTCGTGCTTTTTTTGTCGTGGAGAACCAGGAGTTTTCCAATGCATCGATTGGCGTTTAGTTTCGGGATCGTAAGTAAAAAACCACGATTCATCGCAAGTAATAACATTTTGTAAGAAGGTGGGATCACTTTCAATGTTTTCCAGGATGTCAGAACAAATCATTCTTCGGCGTTCCTTCTGTTCAATTGTGAGACACTTTGGAACCATTTTTGAACACACTTTGTTCATGTTGAAACTTTCATGAAGAATCTGCCTAACACTTTCCTTGTCAACTCCTGTTAACTCAGACACTGCTCTGATTGTTAAACGGCGATCTTGTCGAACGAGTTTACCGATTTTTTCAATGTTTGCATCAGTTTTTGCTGACAATGGTCTGCCAGTGCGAGTGTCATCACTGGTGTCTTCGCGGCCATCTTTAAATCGTTTAAACCACTCAAACACTTGTGTTCGCGATAAACAATCATCGCCGTACACTTGTTGTAACATTACAAACGTTTCACTTGCAGATTTTCCTAGTTTGAAACAAAATTTGATGTTATCACGCTGTTCTTTCTGTACACTCAACATTTTCCGACGCACAGACAAAACGTCAACTACTTAAAACAGACGCCACGGGCAGACTGAGTGCAGGAGGCAGATGAAACTCGAGCAGTAGGCGGAGTGAGAGTCACGTGACAGGCCACGCGACTTTCAGCCTTATTGCATTCGTTTGTTTGTTTCACCAGTACTAGTCCGGTTTCGTACACTACCGGATGGCGTGTACAGGTACAGCTGCCCATGCAGCTTCAACACGATAACACAGTTCATCAACAGCAGTGACTGGCGTATTCTGAAAAGCCAGTTGCTCGGCCACCATTGACCAGACGTTTTCAATTGGTAAGAGCTCTGGAGAATGCGGTGGTCACGGCAGCAGTCGAACATTTTCTGTATCCAGAAAGGCCCGTACAGGACCTGCAACATGCGGTCGTGCATTATCCTGCTGAAATGTAGGGTTTTGTAGGGATCGAATGAAGGGTAGAGCCATGGGTCGTAACACATCTGAAATGTAACGTCCACTGTTCAAAGTGCCGTCAATGCGAACAAGAGGTGACCGAGACGTGTAACCAATGGCATCCCATATCATCACGCCAGGTGATACGCCAGTATGGCGATGACGAACACACGCTTCCAATGTGCGTTCACTGCGCTGTCGCCAAACACGAGTGCGACCATCATGATGCTGTAAACAGAACCTGGATTCATCCGAAAAAATGACGTTTTGCCATTCGTGCACCCAGGTTCGTCGTTGAGTACACCATCACAGGCGCTCCCGTCTGTGGTGCAGCGTCAAGATTAACCGCAGCCATAGTCTCCGAGCTGATAGTCCACGCTGCTGCAGACGTCGTCGAACTGTTCGTGCAGATGGTTGTTGTCTTGCAAACGTCTCCATCTGATGACCCAGGGATCGAGACGTGGCTGCACGATCCATTACAGCCATGCGGATAAGATGCCTGTCATCTCGACTGCTAGTATTACGAGGCCGTTGGGATCCAGCACGGCGTTCCGTATTACCCTCCTGAACCCACCGATTCCATATTCTGCAAACAGTCACTGGATCTCGACCAACGCGAGCAGCAATGTCGCGATACGATAAACCGCAATCGCGATAGGCTACAATCCGACCGTTATCAAAGTCGGAAACGTGATGGTACGCATTTCTCCTCCTTACACGAAGCATCACAACAACGTTTCATCAGGCAACGCCGGTCAATTGCTGTTCGTGGATGAGAAATCGGTTGGAAACTTTCCTCATGTCAGCACGTTGTTGGTGTCGCCACCGGCGCTAACCTTGTGTGAATGCTCTGAAAAGCTAATCATTTGCGTATCACAGTATCTTCTTCCTGTTGGTTAAATTTCGCGTCTGTAGCACATATTCGTGGTGTAGCAATTATAAGGGCCATTAGCGTAGTAACTGGGAAAAGTCATCAGTGGTAATTAGTGACAACGGTTACAGTTGGAAACTAGCAACAAGCATTTGACACAATAATCGGCACTGTTTTGCAGAGACAATAAGGTACCTGCTGCTGTATGGTTTGGCCCATTTGACGGTACGCTTGCAGTGTGCACGACCTGCTCCCACCAGCTATATGTGGTAGTTTCTCGCTATCACCCTCGGACATCAGTCCTCTTAGAGAATGGTGCCGTCCCCAATTTGGAAATACTTCACGACGTGCGGTCGCAATGAAGTACACTGCTCCATTTGCTACAAAAGAGCAAAGACGGACGGGGGTACAATAAACTCATCATATAAGGAGATACCATCCACAATGCTCTTTGGAGTTAACCCAAATTTTATTAATATACCAATAATTTTATTGGTGTGCTTATAGACTCGGGACAATAACTAAACCCTTAATTTTGTGGTTTTTTCAGGGGTGAAAAATTGATACCATCCAAAAGTGACGATGCAGGGAAGTCGTCTACTTCTGACATTTCCCTCTCGCTGTCACGGCGCCTGCCTCCTTCACCTTCGCAGTCTTTTCTGGAGATTATGAGACATATTTCTGGCACAGCCTCATCCCCATACCTACTACTTCACCTACATTAGAATTTTTCCAAAAAAAATGTTCAAATGTGTGTGAAATCTTATGGAACTTACCTGTTATGGTTATTAGTCCCTAAGCTTACACACTACTTAACCTAAATTATCCTAAGGACAAACACACACACACACACACACACACCCATGCCCGAGTTAGGACTCGAACCTCGGCCAAGACCAGCCGCACAGTCCATGACTGTAGCGCCTTAGAAGAAGTTTTCAATCTTTGTCCGAAGTCCACGTTTTTTACTGCAAGCAATAAAAAGCAAAAATGGGTTATTTCAGAAATTGGTTGATTTGAGCGGTTTTAACACTCAGGTTAAATTGGAGATGAAAAAACTGGTGTAACAAAAAGCTGGTTGTTCCAGCGATAACCGCATTCCGTACGGTGGTCACGCGTCGTTGGATATCTGTATTGAATACCGTCCGTAAGTCAAGGAACATATTGGCATCAACTTAGCAGCCGTTGTCTACTGTCTTCTTCATTTCATGGTCATACGGTGAAAACGACTCAACAACATTGTTGTTTACAAAATCAATTTTGATCATCACATAGTACGACGGGCGTTCAGTAAGTAATGCAACGTACACTGAAGAGCCGCAGGAACTGGTACAACTCCCTAATATCGTGTAGGGCCCTCAGGAGCACGCAGAAGTGCCGCAACACGAGGTGGCATGGACTCGACTAATGTAGTGCTGGAAGGAAGTGACACCATGAATCCTGCAGGGCTGTCCATAAATCCGTAAGAGAACGACGGGGTGGAGATCTCTTCTGAACAGTACGTTGCAAGGTATCCCAGATATGCTCTATAATGTTCACGTCTGCGGAGTTTGGTGACCAGCGTTTAAACTCAGAACACTGTTCCTGGAGCCACTCTGTAGCAATTCTGGACGTGTGGAGCGTCGCATTGTCCTGCTGGAATTGCCCAAGTCCGTCGGAATGTACAGTGGACACCAATGGATGCAGGTGAACAGACAGGATGCTTACGTACGTGTCACCTGTCTGAGTCGTATCTAGACGTATCAGGGGTCCCATGTCACTCCAACTGCACATGTCCCACACCATTACAGAGCCTCCACAGCTTCAGCAGTCCCCTCCAGACATGGAGCGTACATGAATTCATGAGATTGTCTCCACATCCGTACATCCGCTCGATACAATTTGAAACGAGATTAGCCGGCCATTGTGGCCGAGCGGTTCTAGGCGTTTCAGTCCGGAACCGCACTGTTGCTACGGTCGCGGGTTAGAATCCTTCCTCGGGCATGGATGTGTGTGATGTCCTTAGGTTAGTTAGGTCTCTGTAGTTCTAAGTCTAGGGGACTGATGGAGTGAGATGTTAAGTCCCATAGTGCTCAGAGCCATTTGAACCATTTTTGAAACGAGGTTCGTCCGACCAGGCAACATGTTTCCAGTCAATAATAGTTCAATGTCGATTTTGACGGACTCTGGCGAGGGGTAAAGCTTTGTATCGTGCAGTCATCAAGGGCACACGAGTGGGCCTTCGGCTCCGAAAGCCCATATCGATGATATTTCGCACGCTGACATTTGTTGATGGCCCAACACTGTAATCTGCAGCAATTTCCTGGAGGGTTGCCCTTCTGTCACCTTGAATGATTCTCTTCAGTCGCCGTTGGTCCCGTTCTTGCAGAATCTTTTTCCGGCCGCAGCGATGTCGGAGATTTTATGTTTAACCGGATTCCTGATTTTCACGGTGCGAAATGGGTCTGAGCACTATGGGACTTAGCATCTGAGGTCATCAGTTCCCTAGACTTAGAACTACTTAAACCTAACTATCCTAAGGACATCACACACATCCATGCACGAGGCAGGATTCGAACCTGCGACCGTAGCAGCAGCGCGGTTCTGGACTGAAGCGCCTAGAACCTCTCGGCCACAGCTGCCGGTGGAGAAAGAGAAGTTCTTTTGCATTTTTTGTGGCGACTAAGACGTTGTTATCGTTCCTTCAGTTTCCTGGGCGTGCAAGAATAAGCTTTAGAGTTGATCGTTGCACCAGGAGGTCGGAGATGAAACAGAATAACCCCTTTAGAGTCCCACATGAGTGTCGCCGTGACTATACCGGCTGAAGGTGCGGCTTTGAACTTCCTCTTCGGAGAAGAGCCGGTGTGGCGCTACTCAGTACACAGCTGTTTTGTTTCCGGTTCGAAGTGACGAATCAATGTGTCGTTGCCTGTGACGACGTTCGACAAAACATTGTCACCACCAGCCTCGTAACGGGCAAGGAATTCCGCACAAATGGTTCTTCGTTGCTTTTTAAGGTCTTCTCTTACGCGGTAAGAAACCCAGCTGACACACACATCAGAGTACCCCAACTGGTGGATGAGCGTGTCAGTACTGTCAACAGAGAAGACCAGTTGTACAGCGAGGTGTTTGATTGTAATCCGTCGATCATCTGGAATGAGAGTGTCCAACGTTCCAACACTGCAGCAGTGACAGCTGTGTTCGGCCGGGAGGCACACCGGAGATCGGACAGGTTTGCGACAGCTTGTTGCGATGATGACAGTCACATCGCTCAACGACTCGCAGTGCTTTTGTTCGATGCCAGGTCTGTAGACATTCTGCAAGCGCCTATGAATAGCTGCGAAGCTCATGTTTCCCGCGAAAAGAAACACAATGATAGCTCTCTGCTTGGAACGAACCTCCTTTACAGACACCATTTTAAAGGCTACATATTACGTTTTATTTTATACAGAAAATTGTAATTTTGTTAATAATACGGATGTCATGCGCAAAGTAAATCTTCAGTAGCATCTGAGTTATAGCGGGCAATATCTCTGCCAAAGGGGCTGCGCCTTGAAAGACTGTTAGTACACCCTTTGCTTGTGAGTGGAGCCCATGCAGTCTTGGAAAGAGAAAGGAAGAGTCGATTTGTATCTTGCGATGGAGTAAGATGTGTTTGGCTTGTCCTGTGTGCCGGCAATAGTTATATTATTTTTTATGTATATATATTGTGTATATTCAATCACAAAACTTCAAAAGGTACTGTAGTAGCGCATTTGCCCAGACATCAAATGTAGTAATTAATATGGTCAGGGATTTAGAACTGGAGATTTCTATGATAAGGCAACAATGTGTGATTTCCTGATTTTTCTTCAAAGATGGGTAACATACATGTTTATAAAGAAGTAAAGAACATTTGTTCAGGTTTTTCCACTATTAATGTAAAGTGAAGTTTTAGCATTTCAAGTGTTAAAATGTTTTGTTTTAGTGATGTAAAGTTTGCCGGCCGATGTGACCGATAGATTCTAGGCGCTTCAGTCTGGAACCTCGCGACCGCTACGGTCGCAGGTTCGAATCCTGCGTCGGGCATGGATGTGTGTGTTGTCCTTGGGTTAGTCAGATTTAAGTAGTTCTAAGTTCTAGGGGACTGATGACCTCAGATGTTAAGTCCCATAGTGCTCAGAGCCATTTGAACCATTTTTTGGTGTAAAGTTTCGTTAATACAGTTACTTTATTGTTTTGCATCAATCAGCGGTCGTCTCTTTATTTCAAGTTTCACGTATAATTTTGTTTCCCAAGTTTCTCAGTAACAGAACTTCAATGGACCACTATCATTTCAGTAATGGGATTTATTATTTTGTGAACATCTCTGTAGTTTAAAGTATGCATTGCACATCGTGTTGCTAGTAGTTTCAATTTTTATATTTTAGCTATCATAGCAGCAGCTACCTCAGTAGTTTGGAGATAACAACAGCATAGAATTTATTCATGGAGCAAAGAGGTATACGTTTTATAATTAAAGTGTGATCCAATTAAGATTTCAACAGCGACGTACTTTTCAGAAAAGGAAGTTTTGGTAGTTATTATTTTTCATACTTTTCTCGCTGCCAGATCGCTTGTATTATTTCCAACAGGAGAGTTTTCTTAAATTTCTTTCGGAGTGTGCTGATGCATCAGCTCCATGCTTAACAATCATATACAACCGTTCGCTACACGAAACATCCGTACCCAAAGACTGGAAAGTTGCACAGGTCACACCAATATTTAAGAAAGGTAGTAGGAGTAATCCACAAAATTACACGCCCATATTGTTAACGTCGATTTGCACCAGCATTTTAGAACATATATTGTGTTCGAACATTATGAATTACCTCGAAGGAAATGGTCTATTGACTCACAGTCAACATGGGTTTAGAAAACATCGTTCCGGTGAAACACAACTAGCTCTTTATTCACATGAAGTGCTGAGTGAGTGCTATTGACAAGGGATTTCAGATCGATTCCGTATTCCTGGATTTCCGGAAGGTTTTTGACACTGTTCCACCCAAGCGGCTGGTAGTAAAATTGCGAGCTTATGGAATATCGTCTCAATTAGGTGACTGGATTTGCGACTTCCTGTCAGAGAGGTCACACAGTTCGTAGTAACTGACGGGAAGTCATCGAGTAAAACAGAAGTGATTTCTGGCGTTCCGCAAGGCCCTTTGCTGTTCCTTATCTATATAAACGATCTTGGAGACAATCTGAGCAGCCGTCTTCGGTTGTTTGCAGATGACGCTGTAGTTTTTTTTTTTTTTTATTGTGTGAAATCTTATGGCTCTTAACTGCTAAGGTCATCAGTCCCTAAGCTTACACACTACTTAACCTAAATTATCCTAAGGACAAACTCACACACCCATGCCCGAGGGAGGACTCGAACCTCCGCCAGTACCAGCCGCACAGTCCATGACTGCAGCGCCCTGGACCGCTCGGCTAATCCTGCGCGGCACGCTGTAGTTCATCGACTAATAAAGTCATGAAAGATCAAAACAAACTGCAAAACTATTTAGAAAAAAATATTTGAATGGTGTGAAAAGTGGCAGTTGACCCTAAATAACGAAAAGTGTGAGGTCATCCACATGAGTACTAAGAGGAACTCGTTAAACTTCTGTTACAAGATAAATCAGTCTAATCTAAAAGCCGTAAATTCAAATAAATACCGAGGTATTACAATTACGAACAACTTAAATTGGAAGGAACACACAGAAAATGTTGCGGGGAAAGCTAACCACAGGCTTCGTTTTATTGGCAGGGCACTTAGAAAATGTAACAGACCTACTAAGGAGACTGCCTACACTACGCTTGTCCGTCATCTTTTAGAATACTGTTGTGCGGTGTGGGATCCTTACGAGATATGACTGACGGAGTACATGGAACAAGTTCAAAGAAAGGCAGTACGGTTTGTATTATATCGAAATATGGGAGAAAGTGTCACAGAAATGATACCGGATTTGGGCTGGAAATCATTAAAAGAAAGGAGTTTTTCGTTGCGACGGAATCCTCTTACCATATTTCAATCACCAACTTTCTCCTCCGAAAGCGAAAATATTTGGTTGACACCGACCTACATTGGGAGGAACGATTACCAAAATAAAATAAGGGAAATCAGAGCTCGTACGGAAATATATAGGTGTTCATTCTTTTCGCGCGCTATACGAGATTGGAATAATAGAGAATTGTGAAGGTGGTTCGATGAACCCGACGCCAGGCACTTAAGTGTGATTTGCAGAGTATCGATGTACAGGGTTATTACAAATGATTGAAGCGATTTCAAAGCTCTACAATAACTTTATTATTTGAGATATTTTCACAATGCTTTGCACACACATACAAAAACTCAAAAAGTTGTTTTAGGCATTCACAAATGTTCGATATGTGCCCCTTTAGTGATTCGGCAGACATCAAGCCGATAATCAAGTTCCTCCCACCCTCGGCGCAACATGTTCCCATCAATGAGTTCGAAAGCATCGTTGATGCGAGCTCGCAGTTCTGGCACGTTTCTTGGTAGAGGAGGTTTAAACACTGAATCTTTCACATAACCCCACAGAAAGAAATCACATGGGGTTAAGTCGGGAGAGCGTGGAGGCCATGACATGAATTGCTGATCATGATCTCCACCACGACCGATCCATCGGTTTTCCAATCTCCTGTTTAAGAAATGCAGAACATCATGATGGAAGTGCGGTGGAGCACCATCCTGTGGTACGTTTAGCTCCCTGCTTGCTTTATTCTTCGACTTCCGCGGGCTACGCGTGAAACTTCTCCGCACGCGTTCAACCGTTTCTTCGCTCACTGCAGGCCGACCCGTTGATTTCCTCTTACAGAGGCATCCAGAAGCTTTAAACTGCGCATACCATCGCCGAATGGAGTTATCAGTTGGTGGATCTTTGTTGAACTTCGTCCTGAAGTGTCGTTGCACTGTTATGACTGACTGATGTGAGTGCATTTCAAGCACGACATACGCTTTCTCGGCTCCTGTCGCCATTTTGTCTCACTGCGCTCTCGAGCGCTCTTGCGGCAGAAACCTGAAGTGCGGCTTCAGCCGAACAAAACTTTATGAGTTTTTCTACGTATCTGTAGTGTGTCGTGACCATATGTCAATGAATGGAGCTACAGTGAATTTATGAAATCGCTTCAATCATTTGTAATAGCCCTGTAGATGTAGATGTACAGAACAGACTGTACTCTCGTCACGAGTGCTGCAGTGCACAGTTTAAAGTTGCATTTCTGATTAACTTTTGCATTTATGATCACTTTTCAATAATGACGAGATTACTTACGAACTTCAATACAAGCTTAACTGTTTCTCTAATCAATTTCACATTACCACACAGATAAAATACCAGTAAATATAATTATACATTACTGTACAACAAAAACAAATTAGTCACGTATCAGAACGTCATATAACTATAGTGGTTGAAGCGCAAATGTTCCACAATGTCCCACAAGAAATTCCTAATTCTTTTAACAGAAAGTGGCACAGAAAAGAAATGTGTTGCATTACTTAATGAACGCTCTAGTACATTTTCGCTCTCCAGCGATGCCAGAACATTCCTTTCTGAAGAGGCAATACACGAGCTGAGGTCGCAAGCCGCCAGCTGATGCAGCCGCGAACGACTCAGAACTGGTCCAACACTGGGGGCTCTGCAGTGGCCGTTTGGTCGGAGCGCCGCGTCCACCTGGCGGTGACGTCACGCGGCGAGCCCGCGGTCGCCCTGCCTGCTGAAAGGACGCCGCGCGTCTAGACGGCGGCGGCGTCTATTTTTATGGTTCCGGCGTCCACGGCAGGTGGCGTTGTGAAACCGCGCGGGGTCACGCATCTCGCCGCTGCCTCGCGGATCGTCGACCAGCTGACAATGCGGTGATCCTCGCTGCCGTGCTGGTCCGGGACGCCCCTGGCACGCCCTTACCAGCTTACTCACTAGCTGATCAAGGGTCCTAGTCCGGACACTCCATTATATGTATTTTATACGACGGAGGTCACATTTACATCAACATCCAGCCCCGGATCTACGATATTTCCGAACCGGGACAAACACTAGATGGTGACGCCCCCCCCCCCCCCCCCGCCGCCCCCCTCCCCCCCACATTCGATCGTTTAAGGTCGAACGTCAAAAATTAAAAAATATTTTCATTTTGTAGCACACACATTTCTCAGTAATTTGATATATCGAACATTCATGTTCAGGGAAATGTGAGACATGTACCAAAGTGTAGTGTATTTCGCTCTGTGTATATTTTGTAACGAAAGTCATCAAATCTATATTCAGGACAGTGGAAATTATAATGTCCTGTGGTTCCTCTCCTGCTCCCAGTCGGCTCGTCTGACATCCTACCCATGCAAAAAAAGAAAAAGAAAGAAAAACCACTGATAATAAATACTGGATGGATTATTTGTTACCGGAATAATAAGAACTGTTCAAAAATTTTGCACTTTTTATTGCCTATTAGCTAATAACTTTCTCTTCTTCTCGATTTGATTACCGGTACGTCTATTTTGACACTGTCTGCTACATAAAACGAAATAGGCTTCTCTAAGATTGCATCAATTGCAACACACGCCGAGAAAGCGAGAATATTTTGACACACACGGTCATTTATATGTACCTCATTTACAAAAATAACACGACAGAATATAATTCACGAGACGGCCGGTGTGGCCGTGCGGTTCTAGTCGCTACAGTCTGGAGCCGAGCGACCGCTACGGTCGCAGGTTCGAATCCTGTCTCGGGCATGGATGTGTGTGATGTCCTTAGGTTAGTTAGGTTTAATTAGTTCTAAGTTCTAGGCGACTGATGACTTCAGAAGTTAAGTCGCATAGTGCTCAGAGCCCATAATTCACGAAGTACCAATATCAAATGTCTAATAGGCCTACTACAATCGAAAAGTTTTGTTGTTGTTGTTGTGGTCTTCAGTCCTGAGACTGGTTTGATGCAGCTCTCCATGCTACTCTATCCTGTGCAAGCTTCTTCATCTCCCAGTACCTACTGCAACCTACATCCTTCTGAATCTGCTTAGTGTATTCATCTCTTGGTCTCCCTCTACGATTTTTACCCTCCACGCTGCCCTCCAATACTAAATTGGTGATCCCTTGATGCCTCAGATCATGTCCTACCAACCGATCCCTTCTTCTGGTCAAGTTGTGCCACAAACTTCTCTTCTCCCCAATCCTATTCAATACTTCCTCATTAGTTATGTGATCTACCCATCTAATCTTCAGCATTCTTCTGTAGCACCACATTTCGAAAGCTTCTATTCTCTTCTTGTCGAAACTATTTATCGTCCATGTTTCACTTCCATACATGGCTACACTCCATACGAATACTTTCAGAAATGACTTCCTGACACTTACATCAATACTGTATGTTAACAAATTTCCCTTCTTCAGAAACGCTTTCCTTGCCATTGCCAGCCTACATTTTATATCCTCTCTACTTCGACCATCATCAGTTATTTTGCTCCCCAAATAGCAGAACTCCTTTACCACTTTAAGTGCCTCATTTCCTAATCTAATTCCCTCAGCATCACCCGACTTAATTAGACTACATTCCATTATCCTTGTTTTGCTTTTGTTGATGTTCATCTTATATCCTCCTTTCAAGACACTGTCCATTCCATTCAACTGCTCTTCCAAGTCCTTTGCTGTCTCTGACAGAATTACAATGTCATCGGCGAACCTCAAAGTTTTTATTTCTTATCCATGAATTTTAATACCTACTCGGAATTATTCTTTTGTTTCCTTTACTGCTTGCTCAATATACAGATTGAACAACATCGGGGAGAGGCTACAACCCTGTCTTACTCCCTTCCCAACCACTGCTTCCCTTTCATGTCCCTCGACTCTTATAACTGCCATCTGGTTTCTGTACAAATTGTAAATAGCCTTTCGCTCCCTGTATTTTACCACTGCCACCTTTAGAATTTGAAAGAGAGTATTCCAGTCAACATTGTCAAAAGCTTTCTCTAAGTCTACAGATGCTAGAAACGTAGGTTTGCCTTTCCTTAATCTTTCTTCTAAGATAAGTAGTAAGGTCAGTATTGCCTCACGTGTTCCAGTGTTTCTACGGAATCCAAACTGATCTTCCCCGAGGTTGGCTTCTACTAGTTTTTCCATTCGTCTGTAAAGAATTCGTGTTAGTATTTTGCAGCTGTGACTTATTAAGCTGATAGTTCGGTAATTTTCACATCTGTCAACACCTGCTTTCTTTGGGATTGGAATTATTATATTCTTCTTGAAGTCTGAGGCTATTTCGCCTGTTTCATACATCTTGCTCACCAGATGGTAGAGTTTTGTCAGGACTGGCTCTCCCACGGCCGTCGGTAGTTCCAATGGAATACTGTCTACTCCGGGGGCCTTGTTTCGACTCAGGTATTTCAGTGCTCTGTCAAACTCTTCACGCAGTATCATATCTCCCATTTCATCTTCATCTACATCCTCTTCCATTTCCATAATATTGTCGTCAAGTACATCGCCCTTGTATAGACCCTCTATATACTCCTTCCACCTTTCTGCTTTCCCTTCTTTGCTTAGAACTGGGTTTCCATCTGAGCTCTTGATATTCATACAAGTCGTTCTCTTATCTCCAAAGGTCTGTTTAATTTTCCTGTAGGTGGTATCTATCTTACCCCTAGTGAGATAGGCCTCTACATCCTTACATTTGTCCTCTAGCCATCCCTGCTTAGCCATTTTGCACTTTCTGTCGATCTCATTTTTGAGACGTTTGTATTCCTTTTTGCCTGTTTCACTTACTGCATTTTTATATTTTCTCCTTTCATCAATTAAATTCAGTCTTTCTTCTGTTACCCAAGGATTTCTACTAGCCCTCGTCTTTTTACCTACTTGATCCTCTGCTGCCTTCACTACTTCATCCCTCAAAGCTACCCATTCTTCTTCTACTGTATTTATTTCCCCCATTCCTGTCAATTGCTCCCTTATGCCCTCCCTGAATCTCTGTACAACCTCTGGTTCTTTTAGTTTATCCAGGTCCCATCTCCTTAAATTCCCACCTTTTTGCAGTTTCTTCAGTTTTAATCTACAGGTCATAACCAATAGATTGTGATCAGAGTCCACATCTGCCCCTGGAAATGTCTTACAATTTAAAACCTGGTTCCTAAATCTCTGTCTTACCATTATATAATCTATCTGATACCTTTTAGTATCTCCAGGGTTCTTCCATGTATACAACCTTCTTTCATGATTCTTAAACCAAGTGTTAGTTATGATTATGTTGTGCTCTGTGCAAAATTCTACAAGGCGGCTTCCTCTTTCATTTCTGTCCCCCAATCCATATTCACCTACTATGTTTCCTTCTTTTCCTTTTCCTACACTCGAATTCCAGTCACCCATGACTATTAAATTTTCGTCTCCCTTCACAATCTGAATAATTTCTTTTATTTCATCATACATTTCTTCAATTTCTTCGTCATCTGCAGAGCTAGTTGGCATATAAACTTGTACTACTGTAGTAGGTGTGGGCTTCGTACCTATCTTGGCCACAATAATGCTTTCACTATGCTGTTTGTAGTAGCTTACCCGCATTCCTATTTTCCTATTCATTATTAAACCTACTCCTGCATTACCCCTATTTGATTTTGTGTTTATAACCCTGTAGTCACCTGACCAGAAGTCTTGTTCCTCCTGCCACCGAACTTCACTAATTCCCACTATATCTAACTTCAACCTATCCATTTCCCTTTTTAAATTTTCTAACCTACCTGCCCGATTAAGGGATCTGACATTCCACGCTCCGATCCGTAGAACGCCAGTTTTCTTTCTCCTGATAACGACATCCTCTTGAGTAGTCCCCGCCCGGAGATCCCAATGGGGGACTATTTTACCTCCGGAATATTTTACCCATGAGGACGCCATCATCATGTAATCATACAGTTTTATGTTAGGAAATAGTTTTACATTGCACTCATATACTGAAGATTCTCAAGCATGAGATTTGAAAGTACACTACTGGCCATTAAAATTGCTACACCACGAAGATGACGTGCTACAGACGCGAAATTTGCATCTACATCTACATGATTACTCTGCAATTCACATTTAAGTGCTTGGCAGAGGGTACATAAAACCACAATCATTGTATCTCCCTACCATTCCACTCCCGAACAGCGCGCGGGAAAAACTAACACCCAAACCTTTCTGTTCGAGCTCTGATTTCTCTTATTTTATTTAGATGATCATTCCTACCTATGTAGGTTGGGCTCAACAAAATATTTTCACATTCGGAAGAGAAAGTTGGTGACTGAAATTTCGTAAACAGATCTCGCCGCGACGAAAAACGTCTTTGCTTTAATGACTTCCATCCCAACTCGCGTATCATATCTGCCACACTCTCCCCTATTACGTGATAATACAAAACGAGCTGCCCTTTTTTGCACCCCTTCGATGTCCTCCGTCAATCCCACCTGGTAAGAATTCCACACTGCGTAGCAATATTCTGACAGAGGACGAACGAGTGTATTGTAAGCTGTCTCTTTAGTGGACTTGTTGCATCTTCTAAGTATCCTGCCAATGAAAAGCAACCTATGGCTCGCCTTCCCCACAATATTATGTATGTGGTCTTTCCAACTTAAGTTGTTCGTAATATTTACACCCAGGTACTTAGTTGAATTGACAGCCTTGAGAAGTGTACTATTTATCGAGTAATCGAATTCCAACGGATTTCTTTTGGAACTCATGTGGATCACCTCACACTTTTCATTATTTAGAGTCAACTGCCACCTGCCACACCGTACGGCAAACTTTTCTAAATCGCTTTGCAGCTGATACTGGTCTTCGGATGACCTTACTAGACGGTAAATTACAGCATCATCTGCGAACAACTTAAGAGAACTGCTCAGATTGTCACCCAGTTCATTTATATAGATCAGGAACAGCAGAGGTCCCAGGACGCTTCCCTGGGGAACACCTGATATCACTTCAGTTTTACTCGGTGATTTGCCGTCTATTACTACGAACTGCGACCTTCCTGACAAAAAATCACGAATCCAGTCGCACAACTGAGACGATACCCCATAGGCCCGCTACTTGATTAGAAGTCGCTTGTGAGGAACGGTGTCAAAAGCTTTCCGGAAATCTATAAATACGGAGTCAACTTGAGATCCCCTGTCGATAGCGGCCATTACTTCGGCGAATAAAGAGCTAGCTGCGTTGCCCAAGAACGATGTTTTCTGAAACCATGCTGATTACGTATCAATAGATCGTTCCCTTAGAGGTGATTCATAATGTTTGAATACAGTATATGTTCCAAAACCCTACTGCAAACCGACGTCAATGATACAGGTCTGTAGTTCGATGGATTACTCCTACTACCCTTCTTAAACACTGGTGCGACCTGCGGAATTTTCCAATCTGTAGGTACAGATCTATCGGTGAGCGAGCGGTTGTATATGATTGCTAAATAGGGAGCTATAGTATCAGCGTAATCTGAAAGGAACCTAATCGGTATACAATCTGGACCTGAAGACTTGCCCGTATCAAGCGATTTGAGTTGCTTCGCAAACCCTAAGGTATCTACTACTGAGAAACTCATGCTAGCAGCTGTTGGTGTTTCAAATTCTGGAATATTCCATTCGTCTTCCCTGGCGAAGGAATTTCGGAAAACTGCGTTCAATAACTCCGCTTTAGGAAGAAGATGCTGTGATATGCAAATGATTAGCTTTTCAGAGCATTCACACAAGGTTGGCGCCGGTGGCGACACCTAAAACGTGCTGAAATGAGGAAACTTTCCAACCGATTTCTCATACACAAACAGCAGTTGACCGGCGTTGCCTGGTGAAACGTTGTTGTGATGCCTCGTGTAAGGAGGAGAAATGCGTGCCATCACGTTTCCGACTTTGATAAAGGTCGGATTGTAGCCTATCGCGATTGCGGTTTATGGTATCGTGACATTGTTGCTCGCGTTGGTCGAGATCCAATGACTATTAGCAAAATATGGAGTCGGTGGGTTCAGGAGGGTAATACGGAACGCCGTGCTGGATCCCAACGGCCTCGTATCACTAGAAATCGAGATGACAGGCATCTTATCCGCATGGCTGTCACGGATCGTGCAGCCACGTCTCGATCCCTGAGTCAACAGGTGGGGACGTTTGCAAGACAACCATCTGCACGAACAGTTCGACGACGTCTGCAGCAGCATGGACTGTCAGCTCGGAGCCCATGGCTGCGGTTACCCTTGAGACAGGAGCGCCTGCGGTAGTGTACTGAACCACGAACCTGGGTGCATTAATGGCAAAACGTCATGTTTTCGGATGAATCCAAGTTCTGTTTACAGCATTATGATGATCGCACCTGTGTTTGACGACATCACGGTGAACACACATTGGTAGCGTGTATTCGTCATCGCCATACTGGCGTATCACCCGACGTGATGGTATGGGGTAAAATTGGTTACACGTCTCGGTCACCTCTTGTTCGCATTGACTGCACTTTGAACAGTGGACGTTACATTTCATATTGGTTGCGACCCGTGGCTCTACCCATCATTCGATCCCTGTGAAACCCTACTTTTCAGCAGGATAATGCACGACTGCATGTTGTAGGTCCTGTACGGGCCTTTCTGGATACAGAAAATGTTCGACTGCTGCCCTGGCCAGCACATTGTCCAGATCTCTCACCAATTGAAAACGTCTGGTCAATGGTGGCCGAGCAAGTGGCTCATCACAGTACGCCGGTCACTACTCTTGATGAGCTGTGGTATCGTGTTGAAGCTGCATGGGCAGCTGTACCTGTACACGCCATCCAAGCTCTGTTTGACTCAATGCCCAGGCGTATCAAGGCCGTTGTTACGGCCAGAGTTGGTTGCTCAGGGTACTGAGTTCTCAGTATCTATGCACCCAAATTGCGTGAAAAAGTAATCACATGTCAGTTCTAGTATAATGTATTTGCCCAATGAATACCCGTTTATCATCTGCATTTCTTCTTGGTGTAGCAATTTTAATGGCAGTAGTGTAGTAGTAGTACGAAATATTTATATCAGTTTGGAGTCGAGATATTCTTCCATATAATTTATGTGAACTTCCCGTTTCTTATCATTCCTCATTCTAACAAACAATCTTGTCATTATTAATTCTATAACTATTCCTGCCATTATCAAAACTTATTCTTCGGTTGGCATCACTAATCCTGCCAGAATCACCGGTTTAGTTACCCTGCGTTTACTGTCTGGTTACGCGTAATTGCTTGTTCGTATAACGCGTTTTCCGTGCTACTCCGAGAACAGAATTTAAGCGGCTGCTAACCGGGGACTGTACGACTGGCCCTTAGTAGTGTAACGATCTGGCAAAACTTTTCTGTAAAAATTTCGTTGTATTGATTACACGACGGAGAAGATGACATGCAGTCTTTACCTGTTATTACTGTTATTTCCACTCTGGTAGTCTGAGTCTATGGATTTCTCTAATAATTATAACAACGCTGATTAACTACATAAACAAACAGCGATTGGCATTCATGCGATCGGGTTTATTCGTCTCGGCTCACATAGCACCGTCCCCTTTTGTCTCCCGGAAAGTTTTTTATGTCTAGATGCGACGGGGATTCCTCTAACAGAGACATCACGTACACTATACACGCATTCTACATCAGCTTATGATTCGTTCTGAAATAAACTTATAATGTGTTAAAAAATGTTCAAAAACCAACAGGGATGCGTTTCAAAATTATATGAATAATCGATAAACCAACGTGCGTCCCCCCCCCCCCCCCCCCCCGTCCCCTCTTCCCGCCGATCACCGAGATCCGAACCTGTCAACTTCTACGTGATTACTCTGCAATTCAAGCTGAAGTATCTGGCAGAGCTTCACACGACTTCTTTACCGTTCAATTCTCGAACAGTTCGCGGGAAAAACGAACACTTAAATCTTACCGTGCGAGTTCTGTATTTTTCTACTATAATCCCTTCTGCCTGTTTAACTGGGCGTCAACAAAATATTTTAGCATTCCGAGGAGGAAGGTGGAGTTTGAAAATTCGGAAAAGATACTGCCGCAGTGAAAAACATACAAATTCGTGTATCATCTCCATGGTACCATGTGTTGGATTAATATATTCGCTGATTTCTGAAGTCATTTTCTCCAGTGTATAGCCCCCATAGAACCCCCCCACCCCCCCGCCCAGTTGCCACCACCTCTGCATGGTACTCTCTCCCCTATTTCGCCATAATATAAAACGAGCTCCCCTTCTTTCAACTTTCTCGATGACCTCCATGCGGATCCCACGCCGCACATTAATACTCCAGAAGAGGGAGGACCAGTGTAGTGTACACAGTATCTTTAGTAGACCTGCTACGTTTTGTAAGTGTTCTGCCAATAAATCGCAGTCTCAGCTTTGCTTTCCCCACAACATTGTCTATGTGATGGTTCCAGTTTAAGATATTCATAACAGCAATCCCCAAGTTCAAATGGTTCAAATGGCTCCGAGCACTATGGGACTTGACATCTGTGGTCATCAGTCCCCTAGAACTTAGAACTACTTAAACCTAACTAACGTAAGGTCATCACACACATCCAAACCCGAGGCAGGATTCGAATCTGCGACCGTAACGGTCGCGCGGTTCCCCACTGATGCACCTAGAACCGTTCGACCACACGAAAGGTGTCAAAAGCTTCCTGGAAATTTAAAAATATATAATCAATTTGACGTCCCCTGTTGATAGCACTCATTACTTCATGAGAATAATGAGCTAGTTGTGCTTCACAAGAATGATATTTTCTGAATCCGTGTTGGCTGTTTGTCAATAAATCGTTTCCTCCGAGGTAACCAACAATGTTCGAGGAAAGTATACGTTCCAGAATCATACTGCAAATCGACTTTAGTGATATGGGTCTGCAATCCAGCGGATTGCTTCAGTTTTCTTTCTTGGATATTAATGTGACTTTTGCAACCTTCCACTTTTTAAATTGGTCTTTTTGCGAGACGTAGGTTATACAGGGTGGGGCAAAAGAAATTGGCCCGGACGAGTAGATACTACTGGACGTGAATGTATGCATACAACCACACCCCATGACACGCACACCACTTGTATGCCCGCCACGTGATCCACACCTGTTCAGAGCGTAGTTCGGGCTGTGTCGGTGTGAGTGGAGCAGTGCAAAGGGGACGATGGTACTCACTGTGGAGCAGCGGGTGTAACAACAAAGTGACGACAGAGTGGTGCAAACGGAGCGGTCAGTTGTTTGCTGAGGCGTTTAGCAAAGTCCCAGCAAAGAGTTCCATGCAACGCTTAGTCCGAAAACGGCGGCAGACAGGATCTGTTTTGTACAAGTCCGAAAACGTAAGTGTGCAGGCTTTCGTGGCCGTTGTCACTGAAGTTAAAATCTTCTGGGCTATTAGGCCGCGTCATGTTTCTTCTAAAATGATCGACGTTTCGGCCCCTCTGTTAGGATCTACCTCAGGATCTTCTGGTGTCCACTACTGCTAGAACACTGTGTTCTGTGTTCTAGCAGTAGTAGACACCAGAAGATCCTGAGGAAGATCCGAGCAGAGGGGTCGAAACGTCGATCATTTTAGAAGAAACATTACGCGGCCTAATAACCCAGAAGAGTTTAACTTCAAGTCCGAAACCAGAAAATGTGGCTGCAGTTCACCAGAAAATTCTTCCAAGTCCTACCAATTCAATCCGACGCCTGTCACAAGGGCCCGGCATATCACATCGATCGTGCGTACGAATACTCCACTCCTCCTGGACCTGCACATGCATCCCTACCGAGTGTGTGTTCTTCATGCATTAAAACCAGCAGATGCTCCTCGGCGCCTCCAGTATTGTGAGTGGCTGTTGAAAGGTGGCTACACTGAGCCACAGCGCCAGAGATTGCGCCAAAGAGTATTATTCAGCCGCCTCCACTGGCAGTTCTTGTCGAGAAGTCGTGGTGGAGAGTGCTTATCGAGATGTGGTAGTAGTGAGTCGGTGTTGAGATGTTGTAGTAGGGAGTGCTTGTTCCATGTTTTATGCAGTTGTTTGATGGGCTAGACAGCAGATGTTGTTCGAATGGAGATATTGTAATGATCAGAGTGCTTTTCGTCAATATATATGAAGGTAAAAAAATTCCCTTTTCTTTTTATTATTTCAATGTCTTAAATAATGCGTCATTACAGGTTCAGTCGACAAAGCATCTGGCTTGTGTTCTTGTATTAGAGTGTAATTCTGGTTTCCTTACGCAATTATAGTATTTCTATTTTTTTTAACTACTTCAGTATAAATGGTATTTAAAATTTATTGTCTTATTGAAGAAGAACCGTGCCAGATGTGTACGTTGAATCAGACTTCCACACACAGAACAGTTACACTTGTGCTTTGGTTTCGTACGTTTTATAGTTGCTGGGAACTTAATTAATTAATTAATTGTGTTAACGGAAAATTTCATTTCATTCTTTGTTGTTATTCTGTGCAGTCAGATTGCGTACTAAAACTAGTCAGGGCCAACCGTTTACGAGACTTAGTAATCGGACATACAGCTACTAAAAATATTTGCATTTTATATAATTAAGCCCCCATGCACGTGGCGACCGTGCTTCGGATCGTCCCTTGGAATCTTCTGATTGTAAAAATAGCAGACAGTAGTATTGTTGTAGTAATTTGTAGTTTAGTAATTGTAGTCTATATTGCATGTGTAGATTTGGCAATTGTCTTTCTTCTAATGGTATTTTTTTTTGCATAATTTAATTTTTGTTGTCTTGTCTACGGGTTTGACAATTTAGTGCAATTATTTCAATTGTTCGTTAATCGTGTTTGAGGGAAACATTTCGTGTGAATGGTATTGTTGGAGATAAAGAGTCATTGTGTGTAATTTTCGTACAGTGACGAGTTTTGTATGTTTTGTAAATGATTACGCGATCGATGAAAAAGGCAAAAATGATGAATAGTGAGAATGATGAAATTATTAACATGGCGAACTCGCCAACACAGGAGAACAGGATGATGAATAATGAAGTTGAAAACAATTTAATAAGTCGGGAAGATAGTCTGGAACCATTTCAAAATTTTTCTCAATCAGAAAATTCACAGAATACGAGATTAACGATAGAAGATTCTGGAATAGCATCGAACACAGATAGCTTTACAGCTATGACGAAGGAAACTGGTTTTGCGGGAAATGTTAGGGGCGAAAAGAATTTCGAACAAGTTAATATGGAGCAGTTGATGAGTGCAATATTACATTTTCGATCTGAAATTAAAACTGATATAGGAACAATGGAAACACAGTTAAGATTTGAATTAAAAACACAGATGGGAACTTTGGCAACATGGTTAGACTCACAAATAGGAACAATTAAAACAGAGATGGAAACAATGGAAACACGGTTAGATTCACGAATAGGGAGATGTTTCAAAAATATGAAAGATGAATTAAAGAAAGAAATCAGAGAAGAAGTACAAAGGATAGAGAACAGGAGGAAAGAGATCGCGTGATAGTACAGAAATTTTCAGAGTTAAATTTACAACGTGCACACGATAAGGAAGAAATATTTGAGAGAATCGAGGAATCCGTACCAAATGACAGAATAAATAACCTAACACAACAACATGAACAGTTAACTACCAGATGTGTTAACACTGAAACCCGAGTCGCGACACTTACGGAATACGTAAATAAACAGAAAGAACAAACAGGTGATTTATCGGAAAGAGTTGAGGAGATTTCAGACAAATTGACAAGTCTTAGTTTAAATGGGGACAGAGATTCAGATGATACAGCATCATTGCCATTTGCAGAAACCGAAGAGTACCAGAACATAAATAAGCATGTTGAAAATCAGGGAAAATTTAATGAACGCGTCAAAAGGGAATTTGATGCATTACGAAAGCAAGTCAAACAAATTGAAGGCGAAATCGTAGGAAAAGACAGCAGAAAAAATTTAGAATCACAGATAGCAGAGGGGTTTGAAGAAAATAATTTGTTTCATTTACGGGATGCAACAAGAGAGCACCAGGCGCGCGAACTTGACAATAATCGTCATTGGGACTGGGACAGACGCGGTAGGTCTTTGTCGCCACGAGGCGAAAACTTTGACTATAAACACTTTTTGACTGTTCGGAAATTTAAGATCTTTCGCAATTCTAAGAATGACATACATCCATGTTCATGGTTAGATCAATTTATGTACGCACTTCCACCAAATTGGCCACTAAGTCACAAACTGGAATCTATGTGTGGATATTTAGAAAACGAACCGGCGACGCGCATGCGCGCACTTATTAGAGATTGTAATAATCTAAATGATTTTTATCATGCATTCTATCGGCATATTGGTCCGAAAACACGCAAGACAGAGTCAAACACAGTCTTATTATGCAGCGTAATTTTAAACAGTCTGAGTTCCGCACGCCAGCAGAATACTTTGAAGACATGATTCGAAAGAATCAGTTCCTTTCCAACCCTTATAGCCCGACTGAATTAATTCGCATTTGTTTAACTAAGCTGCCACAATCGATAAGACAAATTGCTTTAGCCGGAAGATGTAAAGATGACATTGAGACTTTTAAGACTTTGCTACAAGAACTTGAGTATGACAACGACGACGGGACTTCTTGTAATTTTTTCAGTAACGGTAATCACAGTAGATTTTCAGAGAAAAGGGATAGTGATCGGAACGGACGTTATAGCGGTAATTTTGAGAATGACAGACGAAACAGACAGGACAATAGATACCAGCCTAATGACAATAACAGACGTTCTAACAGAAATTACACAGACAATTATAATAACGGTAATTCCTACCAGAATGATCAATCATACGGAAACAGTAATCGGTATCATCAAGACAGAAATTATTCATACAATAATAGAAACTCTTACTACAGAAATAACCAGGGTAGTAGATCTAACAATAACTTCAGAAGTGACAGTCGAAATTACACAAGAAGCAGTCATGCAGACAGACAGGAAAATAGAAATTTTAATAACAGACACAACCAAGAATTTACATCTAACAGACAGGAGGGACCTAACTGGCATCCTCCGCGTGACAGAAATTCAGAGAGACAAGTGCAAATAGTAGAAATTGATCCGCGAAATGACGGGAATAATCAAAGACGTGACGCAAGCAATCGACAATGACTTGTAGCTTCGGCTTCTGGCAGCAATATAGACGGTTCAAAAAGTAATGACACTACGACTTTACACTACGTACGCCTGGAAGACATGAGAGACATTTTGCTAGACGAAAAGGAAAATAATGGAGACGCATTTTTACATCCTGTTGTTGAAGTATGTGTGGGTAAGAATAAGTTCACTGCAGTTTTAGATTCTGGGAGTCCATTGAATGTCATTAGTGAATCAGTTTTTCGTATATGTGTAAGAACCATTGCTTGTCCTGTGTTACCTGTTTCTAAAACTACAATTCGAGGCGCTATTTCTGGAAAAAGTGTGGAAGTTAAACAACAGACCAACCTAAATTTCATTTGTCAAGGATACGAATTTTCTGCTAATTTTGTTATTGTTCCATTACTCTGTACACAAATTATATTAGGTATGGAGTTTCTTAACACACATAAGGCAATTTTGAACTTTAAAGAAGGAAGTGTGAATTTGACTGTTGCCGGAATGCCGAAATGTTTGAAATTTTTCGAGTGTTTAGCAAGATCTGAATCAGATACAAAATGTTTAAGGTTTCTTACTTCTGATGTCTTCGTTGAGCATTATGACGACAGTGTGTTTATTCATGACAATGACAATAGATACAGAGACGCGATGGATGATATAATTAATAGCGAAGAATTAATTACTGAAAAGGTTAATAAAGCTGAAGTGCCAGATGACATTGCAAGAGAAGAACTGCACCAAATTTTGACTTCACATGCTACAGTATTTAGTCATCACACAGGAACTATACAAGGCTTACAATATTTATTTAAAGTAAAAGAACACACACCATTTCGGGGGAAAACGTACGCTATTCCTTTGGCTTACAGAGACAAGGTTAAGAGTGAACTTCAATACATGTTAGATCAAGGCATTATTGAGCCAGCAGTCAGTCCTTATACCAGCCCATTACACGTCGTTCTTAAAAAGGATGGGTCAATTCGTTTGGTTCTGGATTCCAGACAGATAAATAATATCATCATTCCTGAAACTGACCGCCCACAAAATTTAGATGAACTTCTTCAACATTTCTATGGAATTAAGGTCTTATCCACGATTGATATGCGCGCAAGTTTTTGGCAAATAGAACTCCACCCTGATTGTAGAAAATATACTGCGTTTTTAGCCTTTGGTAACTGTTACCAGTTTCGGAAATTACCGTTTGGACTTACTGTATCTTTAGCAGCATTCATTCGTAGTTTAAACGAAATTTTACCTGTTTATATTCGTGACAATATTACTTCATATGATGACGATATTCTTATTGCTAAACATTCTTGGAGTGAGCACAACAAAATTTTGGATTCATTATTACGTATTTTTGCACGAGTTGGCATTACAGTGAACTTGGAAAAATCTGAATTTGGTCGTTCTCAGGTGAAATTTCTCGGTCACATTATTTCTACAGAAGGTATTCTTCCTGATCCAGAGAAACTAGACGCTGTTCGTAATTATGCTGTTCCTACCACAAAACGTGATGTTCGTAGTTTCCTTGGTGTCTGTAATTTTCTTAGACGCTTTGTTAAATTGGACAATTTGGCCACACCTCGTTTATGTGAACTATCTGGAAAGAATTCTAATTGGTGTTGGGATGAGGAAGCTCAGTCAGAATTTGAACAACTTCGTGATGCTTTAGTTGCTGCTCCACTTCTTTTACATCCGGATTTATCTAAAGATTTTTGTTTGGCGACGGACTCATCATACAAAGGCCTAGGTGCACATTTATTTCAAGAGATAGAAGAAAACGGCGTTGTAGTATAGAAGACTATTGCATTTGGAAGTCGTGTTCTCTCCAAATCCGAAAAGATTACGGAACTTGAAGCCTTGGCTGTTGTTTGGGCTTTCACAAAATTTCGCATATTTTTGTACGGCAGACATACTAGGGTTTACACTGATCACCGAGCTCTGGAATTTCTTATGTCAACAAAATTAACTCATGGAAGATTGTCACGATGGGCGCTGTACCTACAGGAATTTGATTTTAGTATTGTTTACATACAGGGTTCTTCAAATATTGTCGCTGATGCTTTATCACGTGCACCTATGGGTTTGAAACAAAGGGCTGAGGAGGACTGCAAAGAAAACAATTATTGTTTGATGTATATTCAAGGTGTTGCGTTTGAGAATTTTATTTAGTCTTCGCTCCAGGACATCGCTAAGGAGCAAGATAAGGATCCAATCTGGAAGGACATTAAGGAGAAGTGGAGGAGAAAGGAAAGTGTAGCGATCAGACAGTATTATTTAGTTCGTAATGACATTCTTTTTAAACGAAAATCGGTCGACAACTCTGTTTGGTTAGTTTGTATTCCTGATGAGTGGGTTAATGAACTGATTTGGTATACGCATTTCAGTTATGCACACTTTGGTCCCAGAAAATGCTTTCATAAATTACGAGAAAATTGCTACTTCAGTAATATGGAAAAACGTATTCGATCTGTTCTTGCCAAATGCAAATTATGTCAAAAGGCTAAGCCACCAACTATTTCTCACAGAGCACTGTTGTTTCCTATCATTCCAGCGAAATTAAAGGACATGGCTGCAGCCGATTTGTTCGGTCCAGTGGTTCGTTCTACTAATGGTTTTGCGTACATTTTGGTTGCAGTGGAATTAACATAAAAATATGTGTCTTACACCTTTACGCAAAGCAACAGCTCGTTCAGTATCTAACGCTTTCATCAAACATTTTCTTAAAGAAGTTGGTCATGTTGATAAGGTTATATCAGATAATGGATCACAGTTTCGCTCTAAAATTTAGCTTCGTACTCTACGGCGTCGTAAGATTAAACCAATTTTCATTTCAGTTTTTCACCCTCAATCTAACGCTTCAGAGAGATGGATGAAGGAAATCAATAAATTGTGTCGACTTTATTGTCATCAGAATCACAGAACGTGGGATCAGTATCTTCATATTTTTCAAAACATTCTGAATGAACTTCCTAATGACTCAACTTCTTTACCGTCTATACTGATATTAAAAAACAAAGCACCGACAAATCGCATTTCTGAAATCGTTCCTTTTCCGCCTACACGGAAACTGCGGCATTCTGAAGTTGTGAACCTGGCTCTGCAAAATATTGCATCTGCGGCTGATAGAAGAGAGAGATCAGCTAAATGTCCTGGTCGTTTAAAAACCTTGTCAGTTGGTCAAAAGGCATTAATTAAGTCTCATCGTTTGTCTCACAAAGGAAAAGGCTTGTGTCGCAAATTTTTTCTGCTTTATAACGGTCCATATAGAGTTCGCAAAATTATTCATGATAACACTGTCGAAGTAGAAACTCTTAAATCTCGGCGCTCTAAGGGAATACATCACATATCGAACGTTAAAATTTTTGTGGAATGACATACTTTTGAGAGACTAACAGTTACATGTAAACACGCAGAGAATACAAGGATACCGCGCTGTGTTTTGGCGGCGGCACATACTCAAAGCAACAGTCAAGTCTGTGCGCCGCACAAGGCAGTCGTTGACCGCAAACAATCACTTCCCACGTCAAGCGCCTACAGCTGATCGAGCGCTCAGTGCGAATGCACTGACAGCCGTAAACAAATACACAGTTTAATTTCTCCGATTAAATTCAGTATAAAGCTATAGTGACTTGATGAATTATGTTATTAACGTTCAGTATTTTTCAGGATACGTTTGTATAAAATATTTAAGAACTTCAGGTAAATTCTGTGTGTGTCCGACGTTAAGAGGACTTGCTATGGAGAAAATTTCAGGAAGAATGTAATTTCGAAGAAAAAAGTAATAAGCTAAAAAGGGTAACTATTAATTGAGTTTATTTTTCAGGTAACATATTTCCACTTAGGTACGTACTTTAGACGTAATTTGCTGCTCGCGATTACGTGATTCATACTTTGTGCTAAATTTCATGTTCTATGAATGTACTTGTGAAGCGACGTGCTTGCGTAGATTAACTGATTTTGACAATGATTGATTAATGAACAGGGTTGTTATTTGTATATATTATGCATCGCTTGGCTGCACTACTTTTTCACTGATGTCATATTTTTTTTATTATGTGCCTGCTGTGCTTATTTATCTAAATTATAATTGTCACCTGATTAATAGTGCTGACTGTGGTTATGTATGTAAGTTATACTTTGTGATTTATCTGCTTGCGCCTTCATGTTCACTTATTAAGATTACATATGAACATTTATTTGCTTATGTTGATATGATGCTAACGACCTGTTTATTATGTAAGATACATATTTGCTGCTTTGCGTATGGATTCCATATTTACACATTTCTGTTTTGCTGTCATAACTACTCTTTAAGTTGGTATATAGAAATGCTGATACATGGTGTACAAACATGGAGTTTAGGTCACACTATGGTATTAATTATAGATTGTTCGCTTGGCAGAGCTCCATTGTAGGAACTGTGCTGCATCCACTTGCTGACATTCTGTTCTCTACTAGTATATTTACTCACTATTGCATGTTTTGCTTACGCTCAGTGCTTTATATTTTAAGATAAGAAACTGAACTGCTATAATTCTACGAACGACGTTGGTACAAGAAACTTCATTGAAGTCACATGAGCTGGAGGTTTTATGGAAGCTGTATAAATGTAATAGGAAGGAAGCTAACGACTTGACATACCAACACTAGGGTTAGACCATTGACAGTTATTACACTACATTATTCGTGAGCAATTGAAATAGCAAGTGACACTTGACACAAAAAATACTCCACATGTTTACTTCTGCCATGATTCTTGAAGTGGTGTACACACTGTGAAATATTATGATCATTCACACTCCGTAATCGTCCTTAATTACTGAGAGTTATTCGAACTACGGTCTGTTAGAGGTCATGTATGCATTTCTTTTATTTGATGATGGACAAGGTAGCCAAAATGTATTTTATGATTCATAATGAGTAGAAGATATGGGTCAGGTGGACTACACAGAGGTTGTGTGTGGACATTGTGTCTTCAGATTGTATGGGATGATGAACTGAAGTTTGCACCAGAATTTTATCTGTACTTGTTCGAGGAGACTGACTAGAGGAAAGAGTTGTTATGGAAGTGAAATGATATTGGTGCTAAGGTTTATATGTATCGACGTATTGAAGAGTTATTATTGAGGTATTGAGATTGTGTGAAGTTGATGATTATTGGAGTTTTGGTGGACAAGAGGTAAGGTAAATGATATTGATGATATGGTCTATATGTATCGATGTAAGAGGTATTATTGAAGTATTAAGATTATGTGATGCTGATGATTATGGAGTTTTGATGGATAAGAGGTAAAGTAAGTGAGGAGCATATTTTTTTTTGTTGGTTTATATGGAACAAGGAGGATGAAGATGGCAGACTAGAACACTCAAGTAGAAGGAAGATTGTCTACACACACACTTTGTTAAATCAATAAGCAGTATATACTTTTTTTAGAGAGAGGAGGTAATTGCATATCTTAGCACACTGACAGTTGTTCAGCAACCGTACATTTGATTTGGCTTGGCAAACATTGGTCTTGACATGATGACTATGACGTTGACTAACTATTATTCACTGTTTACATTGATGCCACTACTATTTGATACACATGTCGAACATCAAATTTTTACAGAATTGCATTTACACAGTTAACACTATTCAATTACACAGTAGTACTTAATGTGGATGAAAGATGAGTGAGTGTGTTTTCCTTTCCTATCCCAAATAATTGGTACCGACCTATCGCCTAAATATTATTTTACATGTTTGTTGTGGCTTGCACTGGCACCCACAAATATTATAGGTTTACTGTTATTTGTGTATTGTAAATAGTTACTATGAGAATTATCTGATATCATTTGTGTGTTAATTATAATTTGTATGTTTAGTGTAAGAGCATTAATAATAATTTTGTAAAAGCAATTGTGTGTGCATTCAAACTGTTGTTCACACCTGCACCTGTTCAACATTGATGTGTGACGCTTAGAAATGTTTAATTTCTGCTGATGAACTGTGTGATTAGTGATAGTGAATATTATGGACTGTTACTTGCACTTTTTCTACATGATTGGTGTCACTAGGACATGTTTAATTTCTGCTGATAAACTCTGATAAACAGTGTGATTAGTGATAGTGAATATTATGGACCGCTGTCTGCACCTGCTCAACATTGCTGGGTGCCACAGATGGAAGTGCTTCTACTGAAATGATGTCACTTGTTGGTGTCTGCACCTGTTCAACATTGCCGGGTGCCACTGATGGACTGCTTCTACTGAAATGTTGTCACTTGTTGGTGTCTGCACCTGCTCAACATTACTGGGTGCCACTGATGGACTGTTTCTACTGAAATAACGTGACTTGTTGATGTCTGCACCTGTTCAACATTGCTGGGTGCCACTGATGGAACTGCTTCTACTGAAATGAAGTCACTTGTTGGTGTCTGCACCTAGTCAACATTGCTGGGTGCCACTAATGGAACTGTTTCTACTGAAATGATGTCACTTGTTGCTGTCTGCACCTGCTCAACATTACTGGGTGCCACTGTTGGAACTGCTCAACCAGTGATGAGATGTCACTTGTTGCTGTCTGCACCTGTCAACATTACTGGGTGTTACTAATGGAACTGCTTCTACTGAAATGATGTCACTTGTTGGTGTCTGCACCTGTTCAACATTGCCGGGTGCCACTGATGGACTGCTTCTACTGAAATGATGTCACTTGTTGCTGTTTGCACCTGCTCAACATTGCTGGGTGCCACTGATGGACTGCTTCTACTGAAATGAAGTCACTTGTTGGTGTCTGCACCTACTCATCATTGCTGGGTGCCACTAATGGAACTGTTTCTACTGAAATGATGTTACTTGTTGCTGTCTGCACCTGCTCAACATTACTGGGTGCCACTGTTGGAACTGCTCAACCAGTGATGAGATGTCACTTGTTGCTGTCTGCACCTGTCAACATTACTGGGTGTTACTAATGGAACTGCTTCTACTGACATAATGTCACATATTGGTGTCTGCACCTACTTAACATTACTGGGTGTCACTAATGGAACTGCTTTTACTGAAATGATGTCACCTGTTGGTGTCTGCACATGCTCAACATTACTGGGTGCCACTGATGGAAATGATTCTACTGAAATAATGTCACTTGTTGGTGTCTGCACATGTTCAACATTGCTGGGTGCCACTAATGGAACTGCTTCTACTGAAATAATGTCACTTGTTGGTGTCTGCACCTGTTCAACATTGCTGGGTGCCACTAATGGAACTGCTTCTGCTGAATGATGTCACTTGTTGGTGTCTGCACCTGTTCAACATTGCTGGGTGCCACTAATGGAACTGCTTCTGCTGAATGATGTCACTTGTTGGTGTCTGCACCTGTTCAACATTGCTGGGTGTCACTAATGGAACTGCTTCTACTGACATTATGTCATTTGTTGGTGTCTGCACCTGTTCAACATTGCTGGGTGCAACTGATGGAACTGCTTCTATTGAAATGATGTCACTTGTCAATGTCTGCACCTACTCAACATTGCTAGGTGCCACTGTTAGAACTGTTTCTACTGAAATGATGTTACTTCTTGCTGTTTGCACCTGTTGACCATTGCTGGGTGCTACTCCTGGAACTATCAACTACTTGTTTTTTTTTTAAATAATTAAAAGCATTTTATGTGAACATTTGTATAAACTGATTTTTTGTGTATTGTGTAAACTATTATGTAAAGTCACATGTATGAAAAAATTTGTATTGCTTACTGTATTTTATATATTAGGTTATTGAAAGGTCAGTGCAAAGCCAAAATTTTATCTAATTATGTGATATTTACGTATTAATATTATCTTTTATTTTTGTCTGTATTGTTGTGGAAGAATTTGGTGGTATTTTCACCACCAATGCTGGCAAAAATACCATCAAATTCTGGACCGTGGAGGAAGGGCATATGAAAGGTGGCTATACTGAGCCACAGCGCCAGAGATTGCGCCAAAGAGTATTATTCAGCCGCCTCCACTGGCAGTTCTTGTCGAGAAGTCGTGGTGGAGAGTGCTTATCGAGATGTGGTAGTAGTGAGTCGGTGTTGAGATGTTGTAGTAGGGAGTGCTTGTTCCATGTTTTATGCAGTTGTTTGATGGGCTAGACAGCAGATGTTGTTCGAATGGAGATATTGTAATGATCAGAGTGCTTTTCGTCAATATACATGAAGGTAAAAAAATTCCTTTTCTTTTTATTATTTCGATGTCTTAAATAATGCGTCATTACAGGTTCAGTCGACAAAGCATCTGGCTTGTGTTCTTGTATTAGAGTGTAATTCTGGTTTCCTTACGCAATTATAGTATTTCTATTTTTTTAATTACTTCAGTATAAATGGTATTTAAAATTTATTGTCTTATTGAAGAAGAACCGTGCCAGATGTGTACGTTGAATCAGACTTCCACACACAGAACAGTTACACTTGTGCTTTGGTTTCGTACGTTTTATAGTTGCTGGGGACTTAATTAATTAATTGTGTTAACGGAAAATTTCATTTCATTCTTTGTTGTTATTCTATGCAGTCAGATTGCGTACTAAAACTAGTCAGGGCCAACCGTTTACGAGACTTAGTAATCGGACATACAGCTACTAAAAAAAAAATTAAAAAGTATTTGCATTCGTATTAATATTTAATTAAGCCCCCATGCACTGTTCACTGAGATAACAGTGGTTGGCTTGAGCATGGATCTGTTCTTTATGTCTGATGAAGCCTGGATTCACCTGAGTGGTTACGTCAGCTCACAGGTCCTGGGAGATGAGAATCCTCTTTACTTCGGCGAAACACCACTGTATGAACAGAAGGTTGGGGTTTGGTGTGCAGTGTCTGCATGCCGCGTTATTGGTCCCATCTTCTTTCATCAGAGACTGACTTCGGAGATTGACCTGATGCTTTTGTGTACATGTCAAGAGCTGCAAGATAAATGTTGGCTGTAGGAGTGTGTAATGTGTCCTGGTGCTGAAGTGATGACTGTTGAAGCATTACACCTTCAGAAAACTGACAATGACATAACCTATGCGAGGGAGGGGAACTGGTGAAGAAGAAAGTAGAGCTAGAGAAATTTGTTACAGCTATATTGCCAACATTTTGAAATCATTTGAGGCAGCACTAACGGAGGAGGAAAACACCTACAGTTACTTCCAACACTATGGATTAACTGCCCACACAGCCGGCCAAACTTTGGAGCAAATTTACACAATCTTCACGTCTGAGAGAGTTGTTAGCAGAGGTCAGGCTGGTCACGGCCCTAGCCGACCACCCGCGTCACCTCATCTGTCAGTGTGTGATTCAAGGACTGCAGCAGAACATTTCGGATGAGACTGCAGCAATTCCAGCAGTCCAGCTTCCTTTCCCCTTCAGCAAATTGCTGACCAGGACGCAGAAGTGCCAAGATGGGAATGGTGGTCACTTTCAAAATCCGCTTCAGTCAGATTAGTACTGTATTTCCTTTCCTCTCTTGTGTTTCTTTGTACCCTGGAACTCTGTTCTCCAGCCCACTTTCATTTGTCTCGCCCTCTATACGGTTGCTAGGTATGGATCTATCGCATGAGCATACTCTGAAAGGAATCTGACTGGCATACAATCTGGACCGGAAGCGTTACCTTCATTAAGTGTTTTAAGCTGCTTCGGTGCAAATGCCTACTCTACAATTCACACTTAAGTGCTTAGAGGATTCATCGAACCACATTCACACTATTTCTCTACCGATCAACTCTCCAACAG
Organism: Schistocerca piceifrons; assembly: GCF_021461385.2. Lineage (NCBI taxonomy): Eukaryota > Metazoa > Arthropoda > Insecta > Orthoptera > Acrididae > Schistocerca > Schistocerca piceifrons. Next base: position 142,046,426 of record NC_060146.1, on the reverse strand, counting down.
TGCGTGGAAATAACGGACAGTTAAATCTAATTATGCGAGCAGTGATTTCTGTTATTTTATTACTATGATAATTTCTGCCTGCGTAGCTCCGTCTCAACAAAATATTGTCGCATTGCGAGGAGGAGGTTAGAGATTGAAATTTCGCGAAAAGGTTACATCGTGTCGAAAAAAGCCTTTGTTTTGATGACTGACTCACTAACTAGTGTATCGTATCCGTAACACTTTCTGCGCTACTTCGTGATAACAAAGGGTGGCGTATCAAAAAAACGGCACAGAGTACAGACCACTCGCCAATTACACACGAATATTTGCCCCCCCCCCCCACGAGCAGATACAGCAACAACTAGATAAACATATAAGAATTAGATAATAAACAAATAAGCTAATGCAAAGGTCTATATTTACTGAATTGATCTTGTCTTTTATGTTACATTGCATTAAATGCTGAAAATAACCCTCTTGTGCTCCTATGCACTTCTACGCGCGACCTAACATTTGAGTACACATTTTGAGCAACTCTGCCACAACAATTCTCATACTCTCACTATGAGTATTCTTCTTCTTCTAACGTTACTGGGTAATTTGCATACACTTTTCTCTTTAAACTGCCTCACAGATAAGAGCCATAAGACGTTACGTCTGGTAAACGGGGCGGCCACAACCCTTTGCTGACAGTCCTTTCTAAACTAAACACCTGAACAGGCCATGAAGGCTCAACAGTACCTACCGGCCGCCGTGTCATCCTCAGCCCACAGACGTCACTGGATGCGGGTATGGGGGGCATGTGGTCAGCACACCGCTCTCCCGGCCATATGTCAGTTTCCGAGACCGGAGCCGCTCCTTCTCAATCAAGTAGCTCCTCAGTTTGCCTCACAAGGGCTGAGTGCACCCCGCTTGCCAACAGCGCTCGGCAGAACGGGTGGTCACCCATCCGAGTGCTAACCCAGCCAGACAGCGCTTAACTTCATTGATCTGACGGGTACCAGTGTTACCACTGCGGCAAAGCCATTCACTTTCTTCTGTGAATCTTTCATGATGTCGTGAGACTGCATCGCGTGAAGTGTGACAAGTCGCCCCATCCTGTTGAAAGACAGCATACATACTGTCGGTCAACTGTGCCTAAAATTCCCATATATACAGCAGAGTTTACTGTTGCTTAAAAGAATATGGGACCCACAATTTGGCTTGGCGTTACGGCGTGCCACACTCCTATTTTTTCACCGTGAAGAGGTTCCTCAATAATCGTATAGGGATTATTTGTAGACCAGAAGCTTGTGTTCTGGGAGTCCACGCGTCCTGTCAGATGGAGTCACACTCATGAAATACAGCAGCAAATCCTGTATTCCACTCCCAATCGTACAGTAATTCAAACGTTTAACCTTATCTTCCTCCTTCAGTTCTTGGACATATGCTATTTTGTAGGGCTTTATTCCTATACCCCCCCCCCCCCCAATGAACCACGGACCTTGCTGTTAGTGGGGAGGCTTGCGTGCATCAACGATACAGATAGCCGTACCGTAGGTGCAACCACAACGGGGGTGTATCTGTTGACAGGCCAGACAAACGTATGGTTCCTGAAGAGGGGCAGCAGCCTTTTCAGTAGTTGCAGGGTCAACAGTCTGGATGATTGACTGATCTGGCCTTGTAACACTAACCAAAACGGCCTTGCTGTGCTGGTACTGCGAACGGCTGAAAGCAAGGTGAAACTACAGCCGTAATTTTTCCGAGGGCATGCAGCTTTACTGTATGATTAAATGATGATGGCGTCCTCTTGGGTAAAATATTCCGGAGGTAAAATAGTCCCCCATTCGGATCTCCGGGCGGGGACTACTCAGGAGGACGTCGTTATCAGGAGAAAGAAAACTGGCGTTCTACGGATCGGAGCGTGGAATGTCGGATCCCTTAATCGGGCAGGTAGGTTAGAAAATTTAAAAAGGGAAGTGGATAGGTTAAAGTCAGACATAGTGGGAATTAGTGAAGTTAGGTGGCAGGAGGAACAAGACTTCTGGTCAGGTGAATACGGGGTTATTAATACAAAATCAAGTCGGGGTAATGCAGGAGTAGGTTTAATAATGAATAAAAAAATAGGAGTGCGGGTAAGTTACTACAAACAGCATAGTGAACGCATTATAGTGGCCAAGACAGACACGAAGCCCATGCCTACTACAGTAGTACAAGTTTATATGCCAACTAGCTCTGCAGATGACGAAGAAATTGAAGAAATGTATGATGAGATGAAAGAAATTATTCAGATTGTGAAGGGAGACGAAAATTTAATAGTCATGGGTGACTGGAATTCGTCAGTAGGAAAAGGGAGAGAAGGAAACATAGTAGGTGAATATGGATTGGGGGACAGAAATGAAAGAGGAAGCCGCCTTGTAGAATTTTGCACAGAGCATAACTTAATCATAGCTAACACTTGGTTCAAGAACCATAAAAGAAAGTTGTATACATGGAAGAATCCTGGAGATACTAAAAGGTATCAGATAGATTATATAATGGTAAGACAGAGATTTAGGAACCAGGTTTTAAATTCTAAGATATTTCCAGGGGCAGATGTGGACTCTGATCACAATCTATTGGTTATGAACTGTAGATTAAAACTGAAGAAACTGCAAAAAGGTGGGAATTTAAGGAGATGGGACCTGGACAAACTGACTAAACCAGAGGTTGTACAGAATTTCAGGGAGAGCATAAGGGAACAATTGACAGGAATGGGGCAAAAAAATACAGTAGAAGAAGAATGGGTAGCTCTGAGGGATGAAGTAGTGAAGGCAGCAGAGGATCAAGTAGGTAAAAAGACGAGGGCTAGTAGAAATCCTTGGGTAACAGAAGAAATATTGAATTTAATTGATGAAAGGAGAAAATATAAAAATGCAGTAAATGAAGCAGGCAAAAATGAATACAAACGTCTCAAAAATGAGATCGACAGGAAGTGCAAAATGGCTAAGCAGGCATGGCTAGAGGACAAATGTAAGGATGTAGAGGCTTATCACACTAGGGGTAAGATAGATACTGCCTACAGGAAAATTAAAGAGACCTTTGGAGAAAAGAGAGCCACTTGTATGAATATCAAGAGCTCAGATGGAAACCCAGTTCTAAGCAAAGAAAGGAAAGCAGAAAGGTGGAAGGAGTATATAGAGGGTCTATACAAGGGCGATGTACTTGACGACAATATTATGGAAATGGAAGAGGATGTAGATGAAGATGAAATGGAAGATACGATACTGCGTGAAGAGTTTGACAGAGCACTGAAAGACCTGAGTCGAAACACGGCCCCAGGAGTAGACAGCATTCCATTAGAACTATTGACGGCCTTGGGAGAGCCAGTTCTGACAAAACTCTACCATCTGGTGAGCAAGATGTATGAGACAGGCAAAATACCGTCAGACTTCAAGAAGAATATAGTAATTCCAATCCCAAAGAAAGCAGGTGTTCACAAATGTGAAAATTACCGAACTATCAGTTTAATAAGTCACAGCTGCAAAATACTAACGCGAATTCTTTACAGACGAATGGAAAGACTTGTAGAAGCCGACCTCGGGGAAGATCAGTTTGGATTCCGTAGAAATGTTGGAACACGTGAGGCAATACTGACCCTACGATTTATCTTAGAAGAAAAAGATTAAGGAAAGGCAAACCTACGTTTCTAGCATTTGTAAACTTAGAGAAAGCTTTTGACAATGTTGACTGGAATACTCTCTTTCAAATTCTAAACGTGGCAGGGATAAAATACAGGGAGCGAAAGGCTATTTACAATTTGTACAGAAACCAGATGGCAGTTATAAGAGTCGAGGGGCATGAAAGGGAAGCAGTGGTTGGGAAGGGAGTGAGACAGGGTTGTAGCCTCTCCCCGATGTTATTCAATCTGTATATTGACCAAGCAGTAAAGGAAACAAAAGAAAAATTTGGAGTAGGTATTAAAATCCAGGGAGAAGAAATAAAAACTTTGAGGTTCGCCGATGACATTGTAATTCTGTCAGAGACGGCAAAGGACTTGGAAGAGCAGTTGAACGGAATGGACAGTATCTTGAAAGGAGGATATAAGATGAACATCAACAAAAGCAAAACGAGGATAATGGAATGTAGTCGAATTAAGTCGGGTGATGCTGAGGGAATTAGATTAGGAAATGAGTCACTTAAAGTAGTAAAGGAGTTTTGCTATTTGGGGAGCAAAATAACTGATGATGATCGAAGTAGAGAGGATATAAAATGTAGACTGGCAATGGCAAGGAAAGCGTTTCTGAAGAAGAGAAATTTGTTAACATCAAATATAGATTAAAGCGTCAGGAAGTCGTTTCTGAAAGTATTTGTATGGAGTGTAGCCATGTATGGAAGTGAAACATGGACGATAAGTAGTTTGGACAAGAAGAGAATAGAAGCTTTCGAAATGAGGTGCTTCAGAAGAATGTTGAAGATTAGGTGGGTAGATCACGTAACTAATGATGAGGTATTGAATAGGATTGGGGAGAAGAGAAGTTTGTGGCACAACTTGACTAGAAGAAGGGATCGGTTGGTAGGACAAGTTCTGAGGCATCAAGGGATCACAAATTTAGCATTGGAGGGCAGCGTGGAGGGTAAAAATCGTAGAGGGAGGCCAAGAGACGGATACACTAAGCAGATTCAGAAGGATGTGGGTTGCAGTAGGTACTGGGAGATGAAGGAGCTTGCACAGGATAGAGTAGCATGGAGAGCTGCATCAAACCAGTCTCAGGACTGAAGACCACAACAACAACAACAACAACAACAACAACAACAACATTATCCCTATATGGTGCAAAACTCGTAGACAAGACGTTCGCGAAGTGTTCACTTGTTGTGACAATTTACATGTCGAATTCTTTGAACTCTGGATCATTTGCGCTCGAATATGCGCGATCTCAGCATGACTACGAACGGACGGGGCTAGATCCCTTTTTGCGTTTCTGTGGGATTCAGGTCAGGACTCCGTGCAGGCCAGTCCATTACAGGGATGTTATTGTCGTGTAAGCACTCCGGCACAGGCCGTGCATTATGGACAGGTGCTCGGTCGTGTTCAAAGATGCAATTGCACCCCCGGATTGCTCTTCACCAGTCGGAAACAAGAAGGTACTTAAAACATCAATGTAGACCTGTGCTAAGATAGTGCCATCAAAACAACAAGGGATGCAAGCCCCCTCTATGAAAACCAGACCACACCATAACACCACCGCCTCCGAATTTTACTGTTGCCACTATACTCGATGGCCGATGACGTTCACCGGGCATTCGCCATACCCACACCCTGCCATCGAATCTTCACATTGTGTACCGTGATTCGTCACTCCAGATAACGTTTTTCCATTGTTCAATCGTCCAATGTTTGCTCTCGTTACACCAAGCGAGGAGTCGTTTGGCATTTACTGGCGTGATGTTTGGCTTATGAGCAGCCGCTCGACCATGAAATCCAAGCTTTTTGATGTCCCTTCTAACTGTCACAGCACTTGCAGTGGATCCTGATGCAGTATGGAATTGTTGTTTGATGGTCTGTATAGATGTCTGCCTGTTACACATAACGACCCTCTTCAACTGTCGGCGGTCTCTGTCAGTCAACAGACGAGGTCGGCCTGTACGCTTTTGAGCTGCACGTGTCCCTTCACGTTTCCACTTCACTACCACATCGGAAACAGAATCTAGGGATGTTTATGAGAGTCGAAATCTCGCATGCAAACGTATGACACAAGTGACACCCAATCACCTGACGACATTCGAAGTCCGTGAGTTCCGCGGAGCGCATCGTTCTGCTCTCTCACGATCTCTGACTACTGAGGTCACTGATATGCAGTACTTGGTAGCACAATGAACCTAATATGAAAAACGTATGTTTTTGGGGGTGTCCGAATAATTTTGATCACATAGAGTATTCTCCCAATAAATCGCAGTCTTTCATTCGCCTTATCCACAACGTTTTCTACGTGATCGTTCCAATTTAAATTGTTCGTTATTTTAATCCGTAAGTGTCCCGTAGAATTGACAACTGTAAGACACGCGTGATCTCCCATACAACCGAACTTTATGATATTTCTTGACATCACACTTTCCATAATTTTGAGTCAATAACCAGCTTTGAGTATATACTGTAAACCAATTGTTTAAGGCATGACTCGAATTTGACGTTGTCGAATAATATGTTATTTGAAGTGTACTCGCGCGCAACTGACTTCGAGAAAGCGGCATTATCGCCGACGCCTTCTCTATTCCTTGAACTAAAAGAGCTTTGCCAACTATTGTGAAAAGATAGTCTAGCTACTGATCTTAATGAGAATGGACGAATGTATTACGGCTTAAGAGAGAAAGCGTTGTTGGGAGACCGCCATCTTTAACTGAAAGACACTTTCTGATTTTGTACGAGAATAATAAGCCAATAAACCAGTTTCTCGGCAGCATAAACAAGGTGTGTATTGCTTAAATTATTCTCACATTTTCAAATATTTGTATATGCCTACGAGACATTTCTTTGGACCGTGGAAGCTCGAGCCTGTAAACTCTACACGGTCATTAATGTAAAGACTTTTAAACAAATCCACTTCGACAGACAGGCTTCCATAGGAAGGAGAACTGGACCGAAGTTAACGTAGATTCCTACAGATTCAGCACGCAGTTCAACAACAGGCAGAGACATCGAGTAGAGCTTACAGTCAGCGTGCAACAGCAGATCTAGAGTCCACCATGCACAATCCTCTTAAGATAAACGTCGTCTAGTGAGGTCTGTTTGGTTACTGATTCATTTCACAGACCTAAACTCTTTGCTGAGGGAGACTGAATACTAAAGAACTAATACCTTGAATCAGTAGTAATAATAGTAAAAAAATCACAGCAGTAATTAAATGAGTAATAATAATAATAAAAGCAATTCATCGAGGTTACTTTACGTCTCTGAAAAGAAATTTTCAACACAGATCTGCATACAGTAACTGGGTTCAGGGTGAAACAATGACTCTTCTCATGAATCATTACATCTCAGTTAAAGTATAACAATTTATCTTTCACGTTAGAGCGAGTTACTACAGATATCATGTCTAAACGTGAAAAGCAGATTAGCGCAGAGGACGGAGTCATTCCTAGTCACGGGAAGTCTACTAGTATCAAATATACGCTGAATTCGACGAAAATACAGAGGGGTCCAAAAAAATGTATCCACTGTTTAAAAGTTTATAACTGGCAAATTAATTGACGGAGTTGTCTCATCTTTGGTAGCGTAATAGTTTGTAGTTCCGGCAGTTGCCACACAAGCTTTGTATTGCGTTGTTTTGTTTTGTCAGATGACAGTCGCCAGATAGTCAGTGTTTTGTTCTTAGTTGCACCCAGTTACTCGAGTAAACATGGCTGGCGCAAGGCTTACATTCGATGAAAGGAAGTCAGTTTTGAAGTGGTATTTTAAGTACGAAAACATTAATGAGGTTCAACGGCAATGGCGAAATGAGTATCAAACAGAGACACCGACAAGTTTAACGATTCGTCGCATTCGAGACAAATTTGAAGCCGAAGTCTGTGTTAAAGATGTACACAAACAACGATCTGGACGACCTGTAACAGTAACAAGTCCAGGTAACTCCAGTCGTGTGTTACAACAATTCACTCGCTCACCACGGAAGTCTGTGAGACAGCGTGCCCGTGAAAATGGAGTGAGTCGCTGAAGTGTTCGGTAAATTTTGAAGACAGCAAAGTGGAAGTGCTACATCCCACGATTGCTACACGCAATGAACGAGGACGACCCAGATCGTAGAATGGAGTACTGCGAGTGGTTTACTAACATGGTGAGCAACGATGAACAGTTTGCAGAGATGATTGTGTGGTCTGATGAGGCACAGGTCAAACTCAATGGTACAGTAAATCGCCACAATTGCATCTACTGGACCGCCGAAAATCCGAACGTCCGTGTAGACAAAGCCATGAATATGCCAGGAGTAAATGTGTGGCGTGGGTTGTATTAACGGGGCTTGATTGGGCCATTCTTCTTTGACGGCACAGTTACCGGTGAGGTGTACCTTCAGAAGCTTCAGACGTCCATTTTACCTGTCATCCGAGACTTGTATGGAGACGGAAGAGTTTACTTTCAACAAGATGGTGCCCAGCCCACTACCAAAATCGTATTAGGGCGTATCTCGACGAAAATCTACCAGGAAGATGGACAGGCCGTAGAGGTGCTCTGGAGTATCCACCACGTTCCCCACACCTAACTTCTCTGGACTTTTACCTGTGGGGAACACTGAAGGACGTCGCTGATCGACAAAAGCCACGCACAGTGGATGAACTTCGAGGATCCATCGTAAATTCATGTGCAAATATCTAACTGAACACGTTGCAGTCAGTAGTTCGTGCTGCAGTTCGGCGGCCTCGTTTGAGTGTGAATGTTAATGGTGACCATTTCGAACACCTACAGTTATATCTTTATGTTGGACTTTAAGCTACACATTCACCAAAAATGAGACAACTCCGTCAATTAGTTTGCAAGTTAGGGACTTGGATACATTTTTTTGGACCCCTCTGTATTTCTGAGAATGTACGCTTGGAGCGTAGGATAGTATGGTAGTGAAACGCGGAGTGTGGAAATCAGGAACAGAACAGAAGCGAAGCGTCTGAAACGTGGTGCTGTACAAGGATATTGGAAATTAGGTAGAGTGTTACGGTAGGCTGACCACATGGTCCTCCATATCAGCATCCATTGACGCCTTTGTGTGAGGACGACACGGTGGCCGGTCGGTACCGTCTGGCCTTCACGGCTTGTTCGGACGGAGTTTAGTTTTTCAGTTTAAGGTATGGAATGAGTATGTCGTTCAGATAATGTACAGGAATGCAGCTGGTAGATATTATCGACAACCGCCGATATTTCGACACGAGCACGAACTGCTACGAGCGTGGTTTGAAAAGTTCTCGGAACAGAATAGAAAAGAAGTACTTACATCGCTGAAACTTTTTTTTATTTTTCAATGTACTCTCCTTGCACTTGGTCCAACGATTTACCAGTGCCTTGATTCCATATCGAAAATGAGTTTCCTCCAGGCGTGCAAAATGGTTGTCAACTCCGGCTATAAATTCTTCGTTCGAAGTGAATCTTCGTCCAGCAAGAAAAATTTTCAGTTTTGGGAAGAGATGGAAGTCTGACGGAGCCATATCAGGTGGATAAAGCGGGTGTGCCAACAATTCATACCTTAGTTCGTGTGATTTTGTCATGGCGACGGAACATGTGTGTGGGCGCGCATTGTCTTGATGGAAGATGACTTTCTTCGTTGTTAAAACTGGCCTTTTTTCGCGTATCGTTTGTTGCAACTTGTCCCGGATATTTTCAACACAAAACTGCGGCAAGGAAGTGCTGCGCAAGGGCATTTAAAACCTTAGTTTGTTTAAAACCTTAGTTTGCAGTGGAATTCAGGAAAAAATACACACACACACACACACACACACACTAAACACTAGAGCCACTATACAACCAACGGCGGAGATAGTACTAATTCTGTCTCTGTATTTTGACAAGGGAGAGAGCAGGGATTCTCGTAGAATTTAACCAAAAACCTCCAACTCTGTTCATAAGTTTATTGGATAATTTAGTTTAAACTGCTTTCTTCATAACACCATACCAATATCTGGAAATGCATGCCAGAATCTGCGTGTTGTTACATGAGCATGTTCTCCGCAGAACCGGTGGGCAGAGCAACATGCAAATGGTGGTCGTGGTGTTGCTGGTGATAAGTCTCTATGGGACCAAACTGCTGAGGTCATCGGTCCCTAGGACCTAACTTAAACTAACTTACGCTAAGGACAACACACACACAGCCATGCCCGAGGGGGGACCCAAACTTCCGACGGGGGAAGCCGTGTGAACCGTGGCGAGGCGCCTTACTCGCGCCAACATAGAGAAAATATTGACAAGAAGAAGGAACAGAATGATTGTACATGCGTTAAGACATCAGGGAATGGCTTCCATGGCACTAAAGAGAGCTGTATAAGGTGGAACATCAGGGGGAGACAAAGATTGGAATACATCTAACAAAACAATCGACGACATTGGGTCTATGTGTTACACTTAAATGCAACACGAAAGGAATTCGTGGTGGGCCACACCGAATGAGTTATACGAAGGGTGTTTGAAAAGACCGTGCAAAATCCGAGAGATGGCACCACCGGTGTGTATCGAGGTCATGTTTAGTTACTAGCATCTTTGGAAAGAACGCACGCCAAGTTTCAGCCATATTGGTCTATTTCTTTGTGTTTGGCATTCGTGTGAATCAAGGAAGTCGAGTGATTGTCAAAAAATAGACGAAAAAGAATTTCGTGTGGTGATTAAACACTACTTTATGAAAGGAAAACGCTTCAGGAGACTAAAGAGAAGCTTGATAAACATTACGGTGACTCTGCACCTTCAATTACAACAGTTTATAAGTGGTTTCAAAATTTTCGGAGTTGCCACATACGCACAAATGATACTGAACGTTCTGGAAGCCCTGTGGGGGTTACGAGTGCAGAAATCATTGATAAAACCAATGATACGCTGACAGATGACAGAACAGTTAAGGTGCGTGAGATTGGTAGTGCTGTGGGCATCTCGAATGAATGGTTACATAATATTTTGCATAAACATTTGGACATAAGAAAGGTATCCACAAAATGGGTTCCGCGATTGCTCATGCTTGACCAAAACCGGAATCGTGTGAAGTGTTGCCAGGATGGTTAGGAGCTGTTCAGGAAGAATCCGCAGGACTTTAAGCGTCGTTTCGTCACTGTGGAAGAAACATGGATACATTACTATACTCCTGACACCAAACAGCAATCTAAACAATGGGGTACCAAGGGAGAATCTGCACCAAGAAAGGCGAAGACCATTCCTTCGGCCAGAAAGGTTATGGCGACTGTCTTTCGGGATTCGCAAGGGATAATCCTCATTTGTAAAAGGGTAAAAATATTACAGGTGCATATTATTCATCGTTATTGGACCGTTTAAAAGCCAAGCTGCAAGAAAAACGCCGGCGATTGGACCGCAAATATGTCCTTTTCCATCACGACAATTCACCAGCACACACCTCAGCAGTTGTGGTCGCAAAATTAATGGAAATACGATTCCAACTCGTTTCACATCCCCCTTACTCTCCAGACTTGGCTCCCTCAGACTCAGAAATGGCTGGCGGGACAAAGATTTTATTCAAACAAGGAGGTGATTGCAGCAACTAATACCTATTTTTCAGACCTGGACAATTCCTGCTATTCCGAAGGGATCAACAGATTAGAACGGCGTTGGACGAAGTGTATAAGCCTAAAAGGAGACTATGTCAAAAAGTAAAAAATGTTTCACCCAAACACGTAACTACACTCCTGGAAATTGAAATAAGAACACCGTGAATTCATTGTCCCAGGAAGGGGAAACTTTATTGAGACATTCCTGGGGTCAGATACATCACATGATCACACTGACAGAACCACAGGCACATAGACACAGGCAACAGAGCATGCACAATGTCGGCACTAGTACAGTGTATATCCACCTTTCGCAGCAATGCAGGCTGCTATTCTCCCATGGAGACGATCGTAGAGATACTGGATGTAGTCCTGTGGAACGGCTTGCCATGCCATTTCCACCTGGCGCCTCAGTTGGACCAGCGTTCGTGCTGGACGTGCAGACCGCGTGAGACGACGCTTCATCCAGACCCAAACATGTTCAATGGGGGACAGATCTGGAGATCTTGCTGGCCAGGGTAGCTGACTTACACCTTCTAGAGCACGTTGGGTGGTACGGGATACATGCGGACGTGCATTGTCCTGTTGGAACAGCAAGTTCCCTTGCCGGTCTAGGAATGGTAGAACGATGGGTTCGATGACGGTTTGGATGTACCGTGCACTATTCAGTGTCCCCTCGACGATCACCAGTGGTGTACGGCCTGTGTAGGAGATCGCTCCCCACACCATGATGCCGGGTGTTGGCCCTGTGTGCCTCGGTCGTATGCAGTCCTGATTGTGGCGCTCACCTGCACGGCGCCAAACACGCATACGACCATCATTGGCACCGAGGCAGAAGCGACTCTTATCGCTGAAGACGACACGTCTCCATTCGTCCCTCCATTCACGCCTGTCGCGACACCACTGGAGGCGGGCTGCACGATGTTGGGGCGTGAGCGGAAGACGGCCTAACGGTGTGCGGGACCGTAGCCCAGCTTCATAGAGACGGTTGCGAATGGTCCTCGCCGATACCCCAGGAGCAACAGTGACCCTAATTTGCTGGGAAGTGGCGGTGCGGTCCCCTACGGCACTGCGTAGGATCCTACGGTCTTGGCGTGCATCCGTGCGTCGCTGCGGTCCGGTTCCAGGTCGACGGGCACGTGCACCTTCCGCCGACCACTGGCGACAACATCGATGTACTGTGGAGACCTCACGCCCCACGTGTTGAGCAATTCGGCGGTACGTCCACCCGGCCTCCCGCATGCCCACTATACGCCCTCGCTCAAAGTCCGTCAACTGCACATACGGTTCACGTCCACGCTGTCGCGGCATGCTACCAGTGTTAAAGACTGCGATGGAGCTCCGTATGCCACGGCAAACTGGCTGACACTGACGGCGGCGGTGCACAAATGCTGCGCAGCTAGCGCCATTCGACGGCCAACACCGCGGTTCCTGGTGTGTCCGCTGTGCCGTGCGTGTGATCATTGCTTGTACAGCCCTCTCGCAGTGTCCGGTGCAAGTATGGTGGGTCTGACACACCGGTGTCAATGTGTTCTTTTTTCCATTTCCAGGAGTGTAGTTTTTATTTTTGCACGGATTTTTCAAACGCCCCTCCTAAGACCGGTGACTCAAAATGTGACATTAGTGGTACTTGTTATTCTTAGAACACCGGCAGGCTAAGAAATTTCCCGGGTACGTCCACTGCAATGGGCCTTTAAAGAAAGTGTTGAAAAGAAAATTTCAAGATTATCGTTATGCGATTTCTTTATTTATCAATTTATTCCATCTACCAAGATTAGTGTCTTTGAGACTGCATCTTACTGCTACTCATAAATCGTTACTAAGTCAGTATTACAATATGTATAGTACAGCCGGCCGGAGTGGCCGTGCGGATCTAGGCGCTTCAGTCTGGAACCCATCCAAAACCCAAGCTGTACTGTTTGGTCATTCTAGGCTCAACAGCCCGAAATAGCGGGAATCCCTGCCTTCTTTAATCCTAAACAGAACAAATATCAACTCCTTTCTTCAGCAAACTGCCTAGGGGTAATAACAGATGAAATTCTAAATTGAACTGAGAATTTAACTTCAGTCTGCACGAAGGCATCGCATCACTCCATTCTCTACAAAAATACAAGAAGTTCTTCCCTCCTGACCTGAAGAATAAACTTGTGCAAACACTCAATTATTGAACACAGCGATGCTATACTATCAGGTCTTTCTCAGGAAGCATCACGGCACCTGTAAATGGCTATGAATACCTGTGTTCGCTATACTCGTGATGTTCGACCCTCTGATCACATTTCACCATCATATCTACACATCTACATGAGCACTCTGCAATTCACATTTAAGTGCTTGGCAGAGGGTTCATCGAACCACAATCATACTATCTCTCTACCATTCCACTCCCGAACAGCGCGCGGGCTCAACAAAATATTTTCACATTCGGAAGAGAAAGTTGGTGACTGAAATTTCGTAAACAGATCTCGCCGCGACGAAAAACGTCTTTGCTGTAATGACTTCCATCCCAACTCGCGTATCATATCTGCCACACTCTCTCCCGTATTACGTGATAATACAAAACGAGCTGCCCTTTTTTGCACCCTTTCGATGTCCTCCGTCAATCCCACCTGGTAAGGATCCCACACTGCGCAGCCATATTCTAACAGAGCACGAACGAGTGTAGTGTAAGCTGTCTCTTTAGTGGACTTGTTGCATCTTGGCTCGCTTTCCCCACAATATTATCTATGTGGTCTTTCCGACTGAAGTTGTTCGTGATTTTAACACCCAGGTACTTAGTTGAATTGACAGCCTTGAGAATTGTACTATTTATCGAGTAATCGAATTCCAACGGATTTCTTTTGGAACTCATGTGGATCACCTCACACTTTACATTATTTAGAGTCAACTGCCACCTGCCACACCATACGGCAATCTTTTCTAAATCGCTTTGCAGCTGATACTGGTCTTCGGATGACCATACTAGACGGTAAATTACAGCATCATCTGCGAACAACATAAGAGAACTGCTCAGATTGTCACCCAGGTCATTTATATAGATCAGAAACAGCAGAGGTCCCAGGACGCTTACCTGGGGAACACCTGATATCACTTCAGTTTTACTCGATGATTTGCCGTCTATTACTACGATTTGCGAACTTCCTGACAGGATATCACGAATCCAGTCGCACAACTGAGGCGATACCCCATAGGCCCGAAGCTTGATTAGAAGTCGCTTGTGAGGAACGGTGTCAAAAGCTTTCCGGAAATCCAGAAATACGGAATCAACCTGAGATCCCCTGTCGATAGCGGCCATTACTTCGTGCGAATAAAGAGCTAGCTGCGTTGCCCAAGAACGATGTTTTCTGAAACCATGCTGATTACGTATCAATAGATCGTTCCCTTAGAGGTGATTCATAATGTTTGAATACAGTATATGTTCCAAAACCCTACTGCAAACCGACGTCAATGATACAGGTCTGTAGTTCGATGGATTACTCCTACTACCCTTCTTAAACACTGGTGCGACCTGCGCAATTTTCCAATCTGTAGGTACAGATCTATCGGTGAGCGAGCGGTTGTATATGATTGCTAAGTAGGGAGCTATAGTATCAGCGTAATCTGAAAGGAACCTAATCGGTATACAATCTGGACCTGAAGACTTGCCCGTATCAAGCGATTTGAGTTGCTTCGCAACCCCTAAGGTATCTACTTCTAAGAAACTCATGCTAGCAGCTGTTCGTGTTTCAAATTCTGGAATATTCCATTCGTCTTCTCTGGTGAAGGAATTTCGGAAAACTGCGTTCAATAACTCCGCTTTAGCGGCACAGTCGTCGGTAATAGTTCCATCGGCACTGCGCAGCGAAGGTATTGACTGCGTCTTGCCGCTTGTGTACTTTACATACGACCAGAATTTCTTCGGATTTTCTACCAAATTTGGAGACAATGTTTCGTTGCGGAACCTATCAAAGGCATCTCGCAATGAAGTCCGTGCCAAATTTCGCGCGTCTGTAAATTTTAGCCAATCTTCGGGATTTCGCGTTCTTCTGAACTTCGCATGCTTTTTCCGTTGCCTCTGCAACAGCGTTCGGACCTGTTTTCTGTACCATGGGGGATCAGTTCCATCTATTACCAATTTATGAGGTATGAATCTCTCAATTGCTGTTGCTACTATATCTTTGAATTTGAGCCACATCTCGTCTGCATTTGCATAATTAGTTCGGAAGGAATGGAGATTGTCTCTTAGGAAGGCTTCTAGTGACACTTTATCCGCTTTTTTAAATAAAATTATTTTACGTTTGTTTCTGGTGGATTTGAAAGAAACGGTATTGAGCCTAGCTTCAACGACCTTGTGGTCACTAATCCCTGTATCAGTCATGATGCTCTCTATTAGCTCTGGATTGTTTGTGGCTAAGAGGTCAAGTGTGTTTTCGCAACCATTTACAATTCGCGTGGGTTCGTGGACTAACTGTTCGAAATAATTTTCGGAGAGAGCATTTAGGACAATCTCGGAAGATGTTTTCTGCCTACCACCGGTTTTGAACAAGCATTTTTGCCAATATATCGAGGAAAGGTTGAAGTCCCCACCAACTATAACCGTATGAGTGGGGTATTTATTTGTTACGAGACTCAAATTTTCTCCGTTCAGCAACTATATCATCGGAGTCTGGGAGTCGGTAGTAGGAGCCAATTATTAACTTAGTTCGGCTGTTAAGTATAACCTCCACCCATATCAATTCGCACTAAGTATCTATTTCGACTTCACTACAAGATAAACCACTACTGACAGACACAAACACTCCACCACCAATTCTGCCTAATCTATCTTTCCTGAACACCGTCTGAGACTTCGTAAAAATTTCTGCAGAACTTATTTAAGGCTTTAGCCAGCTTTCTGTACCTATAACGATTTCAGCTTCTGTGCTTTCTATTAGCGCTTGTAGCTCAGGGACTTTCCCAGCACAACTACAACAATTTACAACTACAATTCCGACTGTTCCTTGATCCAAGCACGTCCTGTATTTGCCATGCACCCTTTGAGATTGCAGCCCACTCCGTACTTTCCCGAGGCCTTCCAACCTAAAAAACCGCCCAGTCCACTCCACACAGCCTCCGCTACCCGTGTAGCCGCCTGCTGAGTTTAGTGAACTCCTGACCTATTCAGCGGAAACCGAAACCCCACCACCCTATGGCGCAAGTCAAGGAATCTGCTGCCAACACGGTCGCAAAACCGTCTGAGCCTCTGATTCAGACCCTCCACCCGGCTCTGCACCAAAGGTCCGCAGTCGGTTCTGTCAACGATGCTGCAGATGGTGAGCTCTGCCTTCATCTCGTAAGCAAGACCGGCAGCCTTCACCCGATCAGATAGTTGCTGGAATCCAGGGAGAATTTCTTCAGATCCAAAGCGACACACGTCATTAGTGCCGACATGTGCCACCACCTGCAGCTGGCTGCACCCTGTGCTCTTCATGGCATCCGGAAGGACCCTTTGCACATCAGGAATGACTCCACCCGGAATGCACACGGAATGCACACTCGATTTCTTTCCCTCCTTAGCCGCCATATCCCTAAGGGGCCCCATTACGCGCCTAACATTGGAGCTCCCAACTACCAATAAGCCCACCCTCTGTGATTGCCCGGACCTTGAAGGCTGAGAATGATCCTCTGAAACAGGGCAGGCAGCTGCATCTGGCTCAGCCAGAGACAGTGCCTGAAAGCTGTTTGCCAGATGCACCGGGGAGGCTTTCTGATCAGCCTCCGGGGACGTCTTTCGCCGCGTGCCACGCCTTGGAACGACCTCCCAATCAACCACAGGCGAGGGCTCAGCCCCACTGCGGGCAGCAACCGGGGCAACCACAGCGGCAGACCGATCTGGGGACAGACGGGACGAGGTTAAGATCCCCGTGATACCCAAGTCCGGCTCCCCACAGTGGTGCCCATTGGCAACAGCCTCAAGCTGCGCGACCGAAGTCAGCGCCGCTTGCAGCTGTGAGCGAAGGGATGCCAACTCAGCCCTCACCCGAACACAGCAATCACAGTCCCTGTCCATTCTAATCGATGTTGAACAACAGTTACTGAAACACGAGTCAGTGCCTAGATAACGCAAGGGAAACACGCAAAGAATATATTAACTAACCTGTACAAATGCCTAACGACTGCGCTACAATCTGCCTAAATTTACGGTTACAGCAACTAAAACTCGAAATTACACCTCCTATAGGAAACTCACACGCAATTTAAGTAAGAATCTACGAAGTAAACACTAAAGCGCGATGCTACAACTCTCAAATACTATAATACGCCCGAAATTTATGAATTAAACAATGCAAGTACCCAAAAACACGCAAAGAAATTAAGAATTAAACTATGTAACAAGTAAGTGAGCTAGGGGTTCACGACTTGCTGCTGGCAGCTGCTTATCCAACGACGGCAGGGAGCACAGCGTGCAGACAAGCGAAGACATTTCCACACCCTCTGTCTTATCTACTGTCTTATCAACGAACACTGACACTCGAACCTCTTCTCGACCTTAAATCTCTTGCATCAGCAACATGACAGAAACACCAGTTCCCATCACAGCCAAACTCTCTCTATTTTTCAGCCACTTTCTCGAAGTCTTTCTCAGTAGCAGGAACCTGACTAGAAAAACCTCCCGCAAATATTAACTAAAAAAAATAGTTCAAATGGCTCTGAGCACTACAGGACTTAACTAGAACTACTTAAACCTTACTAACCTAAGGACATCACACACATCCATGCCCAAGGCAGGATTCGAACCTGTGACCGTAGCGGTGGCGATGTTCCGGACTGTAGCGCCTAGAACCGGTCGGCCACACCGGCCGGCTTAACTGAATAACGTCTCCAGTTTCATAAGACAGTTAATGACGTATATATAACAACAACTGTGATTAACATTCTCCCTCTACGCAGTCGTTACCCTTGTTCATCCTTCTTTCCAACCAGATCTTCCTCATTTCCCAGAATTCTTACGAGGGCAGCTTTTTTTAAATTTCATTTCCCAATCATGTTATTACTATCTGTCATATTAAGGTTGCTATTTCATAGGTAACTATGATGTAATAGAAACTGCATCGGTGAAACCCTGGCTCTATTTAGAGAGAGCCTGATGACCTTTATCAGATAAGGTTGAATAAATAATACAAAATGTTGTGAGGGGATGCGCCATGGAACGGTGAAATGCATGTTTGTAACTATGCAGGTGTGGCCGTGCGGTTCTAGGCGCTTCAGTCCGGAACCGCGCTGCTGCTACGGTCGCAGGTTCGAATCCTCTCTCGGTTATGGGTGTGTGCGCTGTCCTTAGGTTACTTCAGTTTAAGTAGTTCTAAGTGTAGGGGACTGATGACATCAGATGTTAAGTCCCATAGTGCTTAGAGCCAACTATGCAGATGGTGAGAATTTGCAGTTATTACAGATTGGTAGCTGTGGTTTCTCTGTCAATGCTGAACAAATCATTATGCTAATGTATGCATTAAAGTAAAAGAAAACTATAGAAAAGCCTCCCAGTTCTGTTATGAACTTAATTGTATTACATTGAACACTCCGTCTCATCATTTTACGTATCTTCAAACAAGAAAGTAACGAAGGGACCGCTATAGGAACAAAACTACTCACATTCATGTAAATGACCCAGTGGACATCGTCGGAAACTGCATGAGTCTCCACGCCTACGACCCCCTTGTATACAAACAAATGGGAGCGCTAGAAAATCGTAGCAGAACCCGGAAAGACGTGCACGACATCGATGTTTGGTGCAGCGGCTGGTGGGTTGATCCTCAATATAAACAAACTGTAACACGTTGCTCCCAAGTAGATGGCAAACCTTATTATTATACGATTACATAGTTTCAGAAAGATGGCAGGAAGCAGTCACAACCAATAAATATCTGGGAGTATAATTTGAAGTGGGGCGAAGATGAAACAAGTTGTAAATCGAGACGTGAAATACTATCCAAGAAAATCTTGAATTACCACCAAAAGGGAAAGAGGGATACAAGTCGTCCAAGGAAGTAATACACTCCTGGAAATTGAAATAAGAACACCGTGAATTCATTGTCCCAGGAAGGGGAAACTTTATTGACACATTCCTGGGGTCAGATACATCACATGATCACACTGACAGAACCACAGGCACATAGACACAGGCAACAGAGCATGCACAATGTCGGCACTAGTACAGTGTATATCCACCTTTCGCAGCAATGCAGGCTGCTATTCTCCCATGGAGACGATCGTAAAGATGCTGGATGTAGTCTTGTGGAACGGCTTGCCATGCCATTTCCACCTGGCGCCTCAGTTGGACCAGCGTTCGTGCTGGACGTGCAGACCGCGTGAGACGACGCTTCATCCAGTCCCAAACATGCTCAATGGGGGACAGATCCGGAGATCTTGCTGGCCAGGGTAGTTCACTTACACCTTCTAGAGCACGTTGGGTGGCACGGGATACATGCGGATGTGCATTGTCCTGTTGGAACAGTAAGTTCCCTTGCCGGTCTAGGAATGGTAGAACGATGGGTTCGATGACGGTTTGGATGTACCGTGCACTATTCAGTGTCCCCTCGACGATCACCAGTGGTGTACGGCCTGTGTAGGAGATCGCTCCCCACACCATGATGCCGGGTGTTGGCCCTGTGTGCCTCGGTCGTATGCAGTCCTGATTGTGGCGCTCACCTGCACGGCGCCAAACACGCATACGACCATCATTGGCACCGAGGCAGAAGCGACTCTTATCGCTGAAGACGACACGTCTCCATTCGTCCCTCCATTCACGCCTGTCGCGACACCACTGGAGGCGGGCTGCACGATGTTGGGGCGTGAGCGGAAGACGGCCTAACGGTGTGCGGGACCGTAGCCCAGCTTCATAGAGACGGTTGCGAATGGTCCTCGCCGATACCCCAGGAGCAACAGTGTCCCTAATTTGCTGGGAAGTGGCGGTGCGGTCCCCTACGGCACTGCGTAGGATCCTACGGTCTTGGCGTGCATCCGTGCGTCGCTGCGGTCCGGTCCCAGGTCGACGGGCACGTGCACCTTCCGCCGACCACTGGCGACAACATCGATGTACTGTGGAGACCTCACGCCCCACGTGTTGAGCAATTCGGCGGTACGTCCACCCGGCCTCCCGCATGCCCACTATACGCCCTCGCTCAGAGTCCGTCAACTGCACATACGGTTCACGTCCACGCTGTCGCGGCATGCTACCAGTGTTAAAGACTGCGATGGAGCTCTGTATGCCACGGCAAACTGGCTGACACTGACGGCGGCGGTGCACAAATGCTGCGCAGCTAGCGCCATTCGACGGCCAACACCGCGGTTCCTGGTGTGTCCGCTGTGCCGTGCGTGTGATCATTGCTTGTACAGCCCCCTCGCAGTGTCCGGAGCAAGTATGGTGGGTCTGACACACCGGTGTCAATGTGTTCTTTTTTCCATTTCCAAGAGTGTAGATATAAACTTAGACGGGACAGCCATATATCTAATGTCTGCCGCACGAAACAGCAGTTTACCGTACTTCGTTGCAGCAAAGAAGGGTAACTAGCGACTGGAAGAAAGCTCTAGTCATCACCGCTTTCAAAAAGTGTCATTGGACAGGCGCACGTGATTGAAGGTCTGTATCACTGACCTCCGCGTGTTATGGACCATATTTTATCCTCCCGTATCATGGCATTTTTGGAGAAAGAAAATATCCGCTATAAAAATCAACAGGGATTCCGCAAACAGAGATCTTGCGAAACTCAGCTCGCTATGTTCTTCCAAGAGATCCATAGCGTCGTTACCTTAGGATTCAGGAAGGGATTTGGCACCGTCCCGCACAGAAAATGTACGACATTATAGAGTATCGCACCCGATTTGTGACTGGATTCAAGACTTGCAGACAGAACTCAACGCGTCGTTCTTAACGCAATGAAATCGACAGATGTAAAGGTAATTTTCGGCGTATCCAAACACAGCATGACAGGGACGTTACTGCTTGCAATACACATAAGTGATTTAGTGGATAACGTCAGATGCTCTTTAAGAGTGTTTGCAGTTGATGCGGATGTCTATAAGAAAGCAGCAGTATCGATTTGCAAAACGATCTTGAGACGACTGGCCACTGGCACAGGCTCTGGGAGTTGAGCCTCAACGTAAGTAAACGCAACATATTGCGCACACACAGGACAAGAAATCCACTACTGTACAACTATACTATTTATGACAAAATGCTGGAAACAGAATCTACCGTAAAATATGCAGAGTAACTATTCAGAGCGACCTTAAGTGGAATTATCACATAAAACGAATACACTACTGGCCATTAAAATTGCTACACCACGAAGATGACGTGCTACAGATGCGAAATTTAACCGACAAGGAGAAGATGCTGTGATATGCAAGTGATTACCTTTTCAGAGCATTCACACAAGGCTGGCGCCGGTGGCAACACCTACAACGTGCTGACATGAGCAAAGTTTCCAACCGATTTCTCATACACAAACAGCAGTTGACCGGCGTTGCCTGGTGAAACGTTGTTGTGAAGCCTCGTGAAAGGAGGAGAAAGGCGTACCATCACGTTTCCGACTTTGATAAAGGTCGGATTGTAGCCTATCACGATTGCGGTTTATCGTATCGCGACATTGCTGCTCGCGTTGGTCGAGATCCAATGACTGTTAGCAGAATATGGAATCGGTGGGTTCAGGAGGGTAATACGGAACGCCGAAATGGATCCCAACGGCCTCGTATCACTAGCAGTTGAGATGACAGGCATCTTGTCCGCATGGCTGTAACGGACCGTGCAGCCACGTCTCGATCCCTGAGTCAACAGATGGGGACGTTTGCAAGACAACAACCATCTGCACGAACAGTTCGACGACGTTTGCAGCAACCTGGACTATCAGCTCGGAGACCATGGCTGCGGTTACCCTTGACGCTGCATCACAGACAGTGCGCCTGCGATGGTGTACTCGACGGCGAACCTGGGTGCACGAATAGCAAAACGTCATTTTTTCGGATGAATCCAGGTTCTGTTTACAGCATCATGATGGTCGCATCCGTGTTTGGCGACATCGCGGTGAACGCTCATTGGAAGCGTGTATTCGTCACCGCCATACTGGCGTATCACCCGGCGTGATGGTATGGGATGCCATTGGTTACACGTCTCGGTCACATTGACTGCACTTTGAACAGTGGACGTTACATTTCATATTGGTGCGACCCGTGGCTCTACCCTTCATTCGATCCCCGCGAAACCCTATATTTCAACAGGATAATGCACGACTGCATGTTGCAGGTCCTGTACGGGCCTTTCTGGATACAGAAAATGTTCGACTGCTGCCCTGGCCAGCACATTCTCCAGATCTCTCACCAATTGAAAACGTCTGGTCAATGGTGGCCGAGCAACTGGCTCGTCACAATACGCCAGTCACTACTCTTGATGAACTGTGGTATCGTGTTGAAGTTGCATGGGCAGCTGTACCTGTACACGCCATCCAAGATCTGTTTGACTCAATGCCCAGGCGTATCAAGGCCGTTATTACGGTCAGAGGTAGTTGTTCTGGGCACTGATTTCTCAGGATCTATGCATCCAAATTGCGTGAAAATATAATGACATGTCAGTTCTAGTATAATATATTTTTCCAATGAATAACCGTTTACCATCTGCATTTCTTCTTGGTGCAGCAATTTTAATGGCCAGTAGTGTAGTAGGAAAAACAGTTCCAGGAATGAGATTCACAGGAAGAATCTCAAGGAAGTATAATGCATCCGCGAAAGAGTCACTTAGAAAACACTTGTTCGAGTGATTCTTGAGTATTATTCTTCAACCTGGGACTCTTACCGGGTTGTATTAATAGAAGATGTGATTCAACAAAGAGCGGCGATTTCCATCAATGGATGGTTTAGTCGGTGATGATCGAGTGGCAGACGCTGCAAGAGAGGTGTTCTACATCACGGAAAAATTTACTACTGAAACTCAGGGTCAGTACATTCCGGGGAAAGTAAGGCAACACATTACTTCCTCCCAGATGCGTCTCGCGAAATGACCACGACGAGAAAATTCGAGAAATTAGAGCTAATGCAGAGGCTTACTGACAAGCATTCTTTCCATATCCAATAGAGTAGCGTTATGGGATAATGGTACTGGCAGTACCCTCCGTCACACACTGCCAGGTGGGTCTCGGAGTACAGATGTATGTAAGATGGCGACGAAGTGATACACTACTGGCCATTAAAATTGCTACACCAAGAATAAATGCAGATGATAAACGGGTATTCATTGCACAAATATATTATACTAGAACTGACATGCGATTACATTCTCACGCAATTTGGGTGCAGCATAGTGAACGCATTATTGTGGCCAAGATAGACACAAAGCCCATGCCTACTACAGTAGTACAAGTTTATATGCCAACTAGCTCTGCAGATGATGAAGAAATTGATGAAATGTATGACGAGATAAAAGAAATTATTCAGGTAGTGAAGGGAGACGAAAATTTAATAGTCATGGGTGACGAATTCGTCAGTAGGAAAAGGGAGAGAAGGAAACATAGTAGGTGAATATGAATTGGGGGGAAGAAATGAAAGAGGACGCCGCCTTGTAGAATTTTGCACAGAGCATAACTTAATCATAGCTAACACTTGGTTCAAGAATCATGAAAGAAGGTTGTATACCTGGAAGAATCCTAGAGATACTAAACGGTATCTGATAGATTACATAATGGTAAGACAGAGATTTAGGAACCAGGTTTTAAATTGTAAGAAATTTCCTGGGGCAGATGTGGATTCTGACCACAATCTATTGGTTATGAACTGCAGATTGAAACTGAAGAAACTGCAAAAAGGCGGGAATTTAAGGAGATGGGACCTGGATAAACTGAAAGAACCAAAGGTTGTACATTCAGGGAGAGCATAAGGGAACAATTGACAGGAATTGGGGAAAGAAATACAGTAGAAGAAGAATGGGTATCTCTGAGGGATGAAGTAGTGAAGGCAGCAGAGGATCACGTAGGTAAAAAGACGAGGACTAGTAGAAATCCTTGGGTAACAGAAGAAATATTGAATTTAATTGATGAAAGGAGAAAATACAAAAATGCAGTAAATGAAGCAGGCAAAAAGGAATACAAAGGTCTCAAAAATGAGATCGACAGGAAGTGCAAAATGGCTAAGCAGGCATGGCTAGAGGACAAATGTAAGGATGTAGAGGCTTGTCTCACTAGGGGTAAGATAGATACTGCCTACAGGAAAATTAAAGAGACCTTTGGAGAGAAGAGAACCACTTGTATGAATATCAAGAGCTCAGATGGCAACTCAGTTCTAAGCAAAGAAGGGAAGGCAGAAAGGTGGAAGGAGTATACAGAGGGTTTATACAAGGGCGATGTACTTGAGGACAATATTATGGAAATGGAAGAGGATGTAGATGAAGATGAAATGGGAGATAAGATACTGTTTGAAGAGTTTGACAGAGCACTGAAAGACCTGAGTCGAAACAAGGCCCCGGGAGTAGACAACATTCCATTAGAACAACTGATGGCCTTGGGAGAGCCAGTCATGACAAAACTCTACCATCTGGCGAGCAAGATGTATGAGACAGGCGAAATACCCACAGACTTCAAGAAGAATATAATAATTCCAATCCCAAAGAAAGCAGGTTTTGATAGATGTGAAAAATACCGAACTATCAGTTTAATAAGTCACAGCTGCAAAATACTAACACGAATTCTTTACAGACGAATGGAAAAACTGGTAGAAGCGGACCTCGGGGAAGATCAGTTTGGATTCCGTAGAAATGTTGGAACACGTGAGGCAATACTAACCTTACGACTTATCTTAGAAAAAAGATTAAGAAACGGCAAACCTACGTTTCTAGCATTTGTAGACTTAGAGAAAGCTTTTGACAACGTTAACTGGAATACTCTCTTTCAAATTCTGAAATGTAACATCCACTGTTCAAAGTGCCGTCAATGCGAACAAGAGGTGACCGAGACGTGTAACCAATGGCACCCCATACCATCACGCCGGGTGATACGCCAGTATGGCGATGACGAATACACGCTTCCAATGTGTGTTCACCGCGATGTCGCCAAACACGGATGCGACCATCATGATGCTGTAAAGACAACATGGATTCATCCGAAGAAATGACGTTTTGCCATACGTGCATCCAGGTTCGTCGTTGAGTACACCATCGCAGGCGCTCCTGTCTGTGATGCAGCGTCAAGGGAAACCGCAGCCACTGTCTCCGAGCTGATAGTCCGTGCTGCTGCAAACGTCGTCGAACTGTTCGTACAGATGGTTGTTGTCTTGCAAACGTCCCCATCTGTTGACTCAGGGATCGAGACGTGGCTGCACGATCCGTTACAGCCATGCGGATAAGATACCTGTCATCTCGACTGTTAGTGATACGAGGCCGTTGGGATCCAGCATGGCGTTCCGTATTACCCACCTGAACCCACCGATTGCGTATTCTGCAAACAGTCATTGGATCTCGATCAACGCGAGCAGCAATGTCGCGATACGATAAACCGCAATCGCGATAGGCTACAATCTGACCTTTATCAAAGTCGGAAACGTGATGGTACGCCTTTCTCCTCCTTACACGAGGTATCACAACACCGCTTCACCAGGCAACGCCGGTCAACTGCTGTTTGTGTATGAGAAATCGGTTTAAAACTTTCCTCATGTCAGCGCGTTGTAGGCGTCGCCACCGGCGCCAACCTTGTGTGAATGCTCTGGAAAGCTAATCATTTGCATATCACAGCATCTTCTTCCTGTCGGTTAAATTCCGCGTCTGTAGCACATCATCTTCGTGGTGTAGCAATTGTAATGGCCAGTAGTGTATTTTAGTTCGTCTTCATCTCGCGGTTTACGTACATCATTTACGCTTTGATGATTTTCTTGATCAATGCGAAATGAATTCTTTTTAGAAAGGCGCTTCCGCAAAGCACATATTGCTGGCTGAAGTGGTTGATAAAAGAGGCCAGAGGAGTGGCAGTGACGTCACACACTCACACGCGCCGGAAGCTCCTCGACGGAGGTTGGCTGGCCAGTGGTGGGGGAGAGGGGGTTCCCCCATTGACGTCACAGCCCGCCCGTGTCCCGTGGCAGCGCCGAGCCGAATAAAAAGGCGGAAAGAGGCCTGAGTGGGTGAGAAAGGAATAAAAAGGCGAAGGTAGCGGGAAGAGCAGCTATGGCGGAACACAGCGTGCGGCTCGAAGACTAAGTTTAGAAGCAGTAGGGACCTTCTTCTTAATTTTAGATTCCCCAGGAATAGTGTTAGCGCGTCATTTGGCTCCGTGTTCGCACAGTGTGCGCGTAACAGGTGATGCGGGGAAGGAACAGGCGAACAGCAGGTGCCGAGCGTCAAAGCACGGTCACCGGGGTCCACACACAAGTGTAGTGGGGGGCTGCTGCACTGTCCGAGGCTGCAGTCTAGAGAAGTTAGCGTGGAGAATCCCACGCTAGACGTCGTCTTCCTCCACAAGCAGAAGGAATAGAGCTAATTTAGGTCAGGGGTATTGTAACATATCAATGAATGGCAGTGCATTTGCAGGAGTGTACAGATGTCAACGCCATCTGTGGCCTAGGCAGTGAGTCATGTACGGATCGAAAAGTGGATGCGAGTGCGACGTCACAAGCGCCAACATCAAAAACTATACACACGCCCCATCTCCGAGTTATATCTCGTACTGTGTAACTAACAGTACTGACTCGCTCGTAACAGCATGTGGTGCTAATGATTATTGCTCTTACCGATCTAACTGTAACACCTTAGGGTTAACATGATGTATTAAAAAATGTAAACCCTTGTATGTCCACTAGTGTGTTTGTTGTTGTAGTCTTCAGTCCTGAGACTGGTTTGATGCAGCTCTCCATGCTACTCTATCCTCTGCAGGCCTCTTCATCTCCCAGTACCTACTGCAACCTACATCCTTCTGAATCTGCTTAGTGTATTCATCTCTTGGTCTCCCTCTACGATTTTTACCCTCGACGCTGCCTTCCAATACTAAATTGGTGTTCCCTTTATGCCTCAGAACATGTCCCACCAACCGATCCCTTCTTCTAGTCAAGTTCTGCCACAAACTCCCCTTCTCCCCAATTCTATTCAATACCTCCTCATTGATTGTGTGATCTACACATCTAATGTTCAGCATTCTTCTGTAGCACCTCATTTCAAAAGCTTCAATTCTCTTCTTGTTCAAACTATTTATCGTCCACGTTTCACTTCCATACATGGCTACACTCCACACAAATATTTTCAGAAACGACTTCCTGACACTTAAATCTATACTCGATGTTAACAAATTCCTCTTCCTCAGAAACGCTTTCCTTGCCATTGCCAGGCTACATTTTATATCCTCTCTACTTCGACCATCATCAGTTATTTTGCTCCCCAAATAGCAAAACTCCTTTACTACTTTAAGTGTCTCATTTCCTAATCTAATTCCCTCAGCATCACCGACTTAATTCGACTACATTCCATTATCCTCGTTTTGCTTTTGTTGATGTTCATCTTATATCCTCCTTTCAAGACACTGTCCATTCCCTTCAACTGCTCTTCCAAGTCCTTTGCTGTCTATGACAGAATAACAATGTCATCGGTGAACCTCAAAGTTTTTATTTCTTCTCCCTGGATTTTAATACCTACTCCAAATTTTTCTTTTGTTTCCTTTACTGCTTGCTCAATATACAGATTGAACAACATCTGGGAGAGGCTACAACCCTGTCTCACTCCCTTCCCAACCACTGCTTCCCTTTCATGCCCCTCGACTCTTATAACTGCCATCTGGTTTCTGTACAAATTGTAAATAGCCTTTCGCTCCCTGTATTTTACCCCTGCCACCTTTAGAATTTGAAAGAGAGTATTCCAGTCAACATTGTCAAAAGCTTTCTCTAAGTCTACAAATGCTAATGTGTATGTATGTGTGTAAGTATTCTTACTGACGAGAAAACACTAGTAAAAAAAAGTATTTGGGGACAGAGAGAACCTTGGAAACTATTTGGTCTGTATAAAGTCATAGGGGGTCACCTGTTGCACAAACTTGGTACCTTGATAAACACAGGGTGTCCCACAGAAAATCTGTACGCCTACCACCCCAAATTCAAGTAACTAACAACTACATAAAAGAGAATAGATAACGGTAACGTTAAAAGCATGTAGCCACCTGTTTATAAGAGATGCTTGATGTGGTGGCCATGAGCATACAGGCGTCACTGACTTCGTGTGAAAGTGTTACCAGTAACACGCCGTAATTCTGAAGGGTGATGTTATCGCATTTACGCAAATCTAGTGCGCGCTTTTTTTTTTGTCATATGAAATACTCAAAACTGAGATGCGCACAAGATTCGGTGGCGCACTAGATTCGAGTACGAACTTGAATCGTTCACCGGTTTTTCTTACCCTATATGATCTGAAGTAGCAAAACATTTATTAATGGCAAGGAAAAAAAAACTCTAGCAAGAAAATATGGGTTGGGAATCTGTGAATTAAAGAAAATAAGACGTAAGTCCGGTAAGAGGTTATCGAGTGAAAGGAGCTGGTATATATTTCCAGTTCTGAATTCTGTTCGCAGGCGTCAGAACAAAATCCAGTACTGCCACGGAAGGAAATCTTTAGACGTCGGTTCAAATAGAACGTGTCGCTTCTTTTTTTTCTTTCTTTCCTTTTTTTTTTTAATTTGCTCGTTGAAATTTATGTACTGTCGCGTAAATTACAACGCATTGTTGTACTCCTCAACCTCATTTCATTATTGTTGGCCTATTACAGTACTTCCACTGTGTTTGCATTAGATACTCACGAGATGGAAGGCGAGTAGAGAAGAATATCGTACAAAGCTACTTTCAAGCGTAACGTAATTCTTTATGCTGAAAAATATGGTAACAGAAGGGCAGGAGGAGAGTTCAATGTAGCTGCGAGTAACGTTCGCTTATAGAAGAAAGAGAAATCGGGATTATTTGCAATTACCGTTACTACGAAGAAACTCACTGAACCTCGCAAAGGAATACATCCTGACGTTGAAGTAAATGTTTAGGAATTCGTCCGAGAAAGGAGGAAGAATGGACAACCTGTGACCAGTGACACCACACTAAAAAAAAAAAAAAAAAACACACACAAGAGGTGTCTGGAGCTCTTAATATTCCGAAGCAAGAGTTTAAGGCTAGTCGGGGTTGTGTTGATCGCCTTATGAAACGAGCGGACGACGCCGTACAACAATATGCGATAAGCTTCCACAGGATTTTGAGAAGAAGCTTCAAGAATTTCGGTGGTATGTTATGACACTTCGGTAAGAGAAGAATTATTCGTTTGGCCAAGCAGGCAACGCTGATGAGACTTCAGTTTGGTTTGATATGCCACGTAATTGCACGATTGATGAGAATGGTATCTACAAGACACGTTAACAGAAAAACATCTGGGTGTGGAAAACAGAGGGTAACAGTAATGCTGGCAATCACAGGAGATGGAAAGAAACTTCCCCCTTTCTGAATCTTCAAGAGAAAAACAAGCCCATGACTCCAGAAAATGAAAGCTATTCCCTGATGACGTCATTGTTCGGTATCAAGAGAAGGGATGGATGACTGAAACTTTGATGCTTGACTGGCTCCGAAACGTGTGGGAACTCCGTCCTGCTGCGCTTTCCAAGCAACCATCAGTCTTGATGCATTTCGTGGTCATCTCAGTGACGACGTAAAGCCTACCCAGAGTCTTTATTAGTATTCCTGGAGGAATGACTTCTGTATAACAACGCCTGGACGTTAGTACAAATAAACCTTTCAAAGGTTACGTTCAGGAACAGTACGAAAAATGGTTTTGCGAACCAAATCGTGAACTGACTCCGATAGGAAAAATTAAACGAGCTGCACTCTACACTCTCGGGAAGTGAGTTTCTGCTGCCTGGAAACGCATCTAAATAATTGAAGAAATGCTGTACTTCAAATACTCTGAATGCCAGTGAAGATGATGTGCACCGAGCGAGGTGGTGCAGTGGTTAGACACTGGACTCGCATTCGGGAGGACGAAGGTTCAATCCCGCGTTCGGCCATCCTGATTTAGGTTTTCCGTGATTTCCCTAAATCACTCAAGGCAAATGCCGGGATGGTTCCTTTGAAAGGGCACGGCCGACTTCCTTCCCTAATCCGATGAGACCGATGACCTCGCTGTCTGGTCTCCTTCCCCAAAACCAACCAACCAACCAACCAAGATGATGTGCACTGGAGCTACACATTTAGGATGGCGCGGAACGAGAAAATGGATCAATTTCTGATGTAGAGGATTCCAGTAATGATGACATTAGTGAATAATGATGAGTAACGCCCGTAGTTTACAGTATGTTTCTGGTTGGTTCAAATGGCTCTGAGCACTATGGGACTTAACATCTGTGGTCATCAGTCCCCTAGAACTTAGAACCACTTAAATCTAACTAACCTAAGGACATCACACACATCCATGCCCGAGGCAGGATTCGAACCTGTGACCGAGTATGTTTCTGTGTATGTCATGTAGGTAATCAAGTTGGGCGTTCTTTTTTAATAATGAAAATGTAACTTATTACCTTAATGAGTAACTTATTAAATTATTATTGTTTTTTATAGTTCTCTATTGTTTGAAATAAAGTTAGCATTGTAAAATGTAATTTCAACAATACAAAAATATCCTAACAGCGATGTGCCATAATTCATTTTTTTATTAATTTAATTTTTAAAATTGGGGTGCGCATTACATTCGATGGCGTATTAAACCACGGTAATTTCTCTAGTAGTGCCCCGTTTAAGATCGTCTGTTGCGTGAGAGCTGATAGCATACATTTTGCTTTTTAATGTGCCCAACAGATAATGTTAAGTCCGGGCATCTTGGGGGTCAGAGGCCACTACTGACAACTCTGTCTCCATGGAACACGTTGATGATGTGGGCCATACTTTGGTCGGACGTGTGAGCGGTTGCTCCATCTTGTTGGAATGCTGCATACAGATCCTCTGCGTCTGTTAATTTGCACAGAAAAAGTCATAAGCCTCTAGATACCTGGCACTGTTTAAGGTGTAACAAAAATATACAGCCAATAATGCACATGCCGGACAATGCACACCAAACACTAATCTTCTCTGACCGGGGAGGTTCTTCATGCAAAATATGTAGGTCGTCCTGCGACCAGTATATGCATTTCTGGGAGTTTACGAAACCTGACAAATAAATCAGGCGTCATATGACATGAAGTAAAGCAAGGGTTCCAAGAAATCGTTAGCAGTTGATGTTAATAGCCGGTTACAATAATGAACTCTTTTCTTTCCTGAACCTCAAATTTCAACTCTTGCGCTACATTTGCACGATAGGCTTTTCATTTCATATCTTTTAGTACCAACGACACGAGGTACACCAACCTGCCGCCATAACCTCCTTACTAACTTACAGGGACTTCCTGTAAAGTCCATGCGAATTCTGTCTGAAGGTTCAGCGATCCTCAGGGTCGGTCGCATATTCCTCTGCACATTCTGAACGGATCCTACAGCTCTCCATTTATTGCACAGGTCCAAAATAGCGTTGGTCGTGGGTAGTGTCCTAAGAGGATACTTCGCTCGAAACATTTCTTTACATTCCTTGGTGTAGCCTGCCTGGCCGGCCGCTGTGGCCTAGCGGTTTTAGGCGCTACAGGTTGGAACCGCGCGAGCGCTACGGTCGCAGGTTCGAATCCTGCCTCGGGCATGGATGTGTGTGATGTCCTTAGGTTGGTTAGGTTTAAGTAGTTCTAAGTTCTAGGGGACTTATGACCACAGATGTTAAGTCCCATAGTGTTCAGAACCATTTGAACCTAGGTAGGTAGGTAGGCAGGTAGGAGCCTGCCTTTATGTAACACTCCACAACATCAACTCGCTGTTCTAATACACACTGCCCCATTTCTGTAACAAGTCAACCATACGAGCCTCTCACAACTGACGCACGAACACACAACTGCTCTAATTGTTGTTAGAAAGCCGTTACAAAAGGATTACAAAACCAACTGGGTTCTATTCCTGGCCCGATTGAGGATTTTCTCTGCTCGGGGACTGGATGTTTGTGTTGTACTCATCATTTCATCATCATCATTTGTGACTGTGGATAGATTTGACTGTGAATAAAATTGGACTGTGTAAAAATTGGGACAGTGTACGGGCGCAGATGACCGCGCAGTTGAGCACCCCACAAACCAAACATCATCACACAACCAGCCACGAAAATGTCATACTACCACTACTGAAAATATCATACATTTTTACTTTTCAATCTCTGCCCCCATCCGCCGTCTCCGCACACACTGATTACACAAACACATTAAAACTATTTAACAAATTAAAACATTTTTATGACAAGGTTCAACAGCATTTCTGATTGTAGCTGTGCTATCGTTCTTTTTCATAACAACATTTTGTGCTATCTTAGAATCAGGAAACGTACTTTTTAACGTATCTGTCAGGTGGTCAGTTGTGTTAAATGGAATATCATCAGGTCCCAGGAACGCGGCTATTTGAAGCCTGGCTTCCGTAGTTTGTCGAACATTGGCGTGCCTTTCGACAAAAACTTTCCAAAAGTGGTGCACGATTTTTCGATTATACCACTCGTGTTGTTAATAAGCTTTTTGACCGCTTTTGTTTCTTTGCTATAGTTACAGTAGATACTATAGAATCATTACAATATTTGAATTTTGCCTTACAGTAAACATCAGAGCCCTCTGTTAATCATGAACGAAATGCTTCATCCTCCCCCCACGCATTGCGATATTGTTCAAGCCTGTGCTGAAGTTTCTCACCCTTTGATAACTCACCTCTTTGCATCTTCTGTTTCTTTGACGTAGAAACATCGTACAGCTCTTCATCACTACTTGACATTACACCTGCTTAATAAATTACAGAAATTAGCATACTATATTAATTTAATACGGTGCTTGACCGGCGTGCTATGTATCGAACTAGAGCACGGGGAACTGAAAATGATTGTTAACTAGTCTACAGCATAGCTCCAGTATAAACACGTGTAATAGGACATCATGCACTACAGGAAGCACCTAGCCGAAAACCACTGCTAGTTAAATCAAAATTTTAAACGTGACCGAAGCAGCAACTATTGAAAATCTTCACGGTGAATTATAACAGCCAAACAGTTGCATGATAAGGATTAATTGAAATCCTTGACCACGGTTTCGGTATATGTAAATATACCTCAACAGGGAGACAGCTTCATCAACAAAAAATTGACAACATAACTTAAAAAAAAAAAACTTGCAACTTTAAGTACCACGAAAATTACCAAAGTATTACAAGCACAAAAACTTTTAGTCACTTACTAAAATCACATCCTGCAGTGGAGGTGCACAAAACAATCGCGCCAAAGGCGTCGTCAGTAGTTAAAATTAAAATATCACCTCCATCTGTACAGCATAATTAGAAAGAGATGGTCAATGCGAACAGGGCATACTATCAGTACTTGGCCTGTGAACTAGCGTGAAGAGGGTGTGGAAGCGCTAGGGCAGACAGTTTCACCGAGAGAGGGCACTTGTGGTATGCGAGAGACTCTCGCGCACGCTAAAACCCGGGATATATACTCATGCGCGTCGAAATTTTAAAGGTTATGCTACTTCAAACCCTCTGTTTTAATAAATGAAACATATCAGAACCATTTAAAACACCTGCATACCATAGAAAACATGAACACCAATTTGCCTGTGTCCTAGTCTCAAGCAGGTGAAGCTTGCGCTAAGAAACATATCCAGCGAGAGAGGGCACTAGTGTTATGCGCGAGAATTTCGCGCAAATTAACGGATAGGATGCATACCAGGGCAAACGAACTTTATATTTGACCTCTGCTTAAGACAGTGTTACGACTCAGGGCACATAGTCTTTGAAAGCACCGATGATGGCTGTTAATCAGTTGAAATCGATTTGCAAAAGTAAATTAATAAAACATGATTTTGAGACTGGTTGCTGCTTATTTGGTAATTTTATGGTTTACGGTGGCTGCACAATTTGGGAACCACACGGAGCCTACCATTCATAAGCCCAACCTTTCACCTATGTCACAGTTGTCTGATGGTTAAGGAGTGTTTGTTTTCGACATGGGCCCTGCTAAAATTAGGTTTGGCTGCTCATTACTACTGTATTCAACAAGTATAGGTTTTGCAATAACCAAAGTCACTGTGAGTTTCCGCTACGTGAAGTAATGTATTCTCTTTAAGCACTGTACGAGACAGTACCTTCCTTCGTCGTGCATATTTACTCAGGTCTAATCTCAACACAGGTCCAATACACCGAAACGTGGTTCCCACGGCAGTCAGTTGACCTGCGCGTATGATCGGCACTCATTATACTCATGTTCACGTTTTCGTGAAAACAGAAACACTTGTCACTAGTCGTTCGAATTACAATGGTTTACTGACGGTCAGCGTACAATGACAGAGACACACTTCAGCGGTCAGCCGATATAAACTCTTAAATAAAAACTAACGACGCACCTCGAAGGAATTATCCGAATCAGGGGCGTGACTAGCACCCATTCCCCTCCAAGAGGGGGGCGGGTTTACGTTGTTAGTAGGTCGGTGGTCACAATGTACCGGTTGATCAGTGTATCAATGTTGCTAAGCGCCCATCCCGCAATCCCGTCCCTTTCCAAGCTGCCTATCTAACAGCTTCCAAGGGTAGCGAAAAAATGATTACCAAAATTTCGCGTACTTAATGACAGAATTTAAACATTAAATGAAACAACAAGTTTACTGTTACCAGTCACCGTTTTATTTTTTCCACGACGCGTTTCGAAGGTTTAAACCTCCATCATCGGGTGGATTTACATTAGTTAGTATTACATATGTGTGTATGTTGTGTTACGACATTTGGAGGAACTTGTGGCACTGCCTAGTGGAGAAACAAGACACTATTTCAGAATATGGTTTTGACAAAAAATTAAACTGATATTTAATGGTAAACTTTAATAAGTAAACCAGAGTACCTCCAGTGGTCACAGGTTCCTTTTTCTGTCGTAACACTTCACATGTATACTGCCACATTTGTAAACAAATATGGCGTCTGGAATCAGCTGGGTGCAAGGTTCCTACAGCAGAAGAGAAGACATAATCGCAAAGTGCAAAGAATATACACTCCTGGAAATGGAAAAAAGAACACATTGACACCGGTGTGTCAGACCCACCATACTTGCTCCGGACACTGCGAGAGGGCTGTACAAGCAATGATCACACGCACGGCACAGCGGACACACCAGGAACCGCGGTGTTGACCGTCGAATGGCGCTAGCTGCGCAGCATTTGTGCACCGCCGCCGTCAGTGTCAGCCAGTTTGCCGTGGCATACGGAGCTCCATCGCAGTCTTTAACACTGGTAGCATGCCGCGACAGCGTGGACGTGAACCGTATGTGCAGTTGACGGACTTTGAGCGAGGGCGTATAGTGGGCATGCGGGAGGCCGCGTGGACGTACCGCCGAATTGCTCAACACGTGGGGCGTGAGGTCTCCACAGTACATCGATGTTGTCGCCAGTGGTCGGCGGAAGGTGCACGTGCCCGTCGACCTGGGACAGGACCGCAGCGACGCACGGATGCACGCCAAGACCGTAGGATCCTACGCAGTGCCGTAGGGGACCGCACCGCCACTTCCCAGCAAATTAGGGACACTGTTGCTCCTGGGGTATCGGCGAGGACCATTCACAACCGTCTCCATGAAGCTGGGCTACGGTCCCGCACACCATTAGGCCGTCTTCCGCTCACGCCCCAACATCGTGCAGCCCGCCTCCAGTGGTGTCGCGACAGGCGTGAATGGAGGGACGAATGGAGACGTGTCGTCTTCAGCGATGAGAGTCGCTTCTGCCTTGGTGCCAATGATGGTCGTATGCGTGTTTGGCGCCGTGCAGGTGAGCGCCACAATCAGGACTGCATACGACCGAGGCACACAGGGCCAACACCCGGCATCATGGTGTGGGGAGCGATCTCCTACACTGGCCGTACACCACTGGTGATCGTCGAGGGGACACTGAATAGTGCACGGTACATCCAAACCGTCATCGAACCCATCGTTCTACCATTCCTAGACCGGCAAGGGAACTTGCTGTTCCAACAGGACAATGCACGTCCGCATGTATCCCGTGCCACCCAACGTGCTCTAGAAGGTGTACGTCAACTACCCTGGCCAGCAAGATCTCCGGATCTGTCCCCCATTGAGCATGTTTGGGACTGGATGAAGCGTCGTCTCACGCGGTCTGCACGTCCAGCACGAACGCTGGTCCAACTGAGGCGCCAGGTGGAAATGGCATGGCAAGCCGTTCCACAGGACTACATCCAGCATCTCTACGATCGTCTCCATGGGAGAATAGCAGCCTGCATTGCTGCGAAAGGTGGATATACACTGTACTAGTGCCGACATCGTGCATGCTCTGTTGCCTGTGTCTATGTGCCTGTGGTTCTGTCAGTGTGATCATGTGATGTATCTGACCCCAGGAATGTGTCAATAAAGTTTCCCCTTCCTGGGACAATGAATTCACGGTGTTCTTATTTCAATTTCCAGGAGTGTACATTGTAACAACATTATTACAGAATAATCGTTTAAACCATTTGGAGGTGTTTGTTTTGAGGTGTCAAATATATGTGTGTGTACTTCAAGTGGTATATAAATCCAATTTTGAAAGGTTAAAACAGCTAAACATTCGTACTCGTTTATGCAATCATGTGAAATGTTAAAATGGCTTAAACTTCATACTTGCTAATAACAATTAGGTAAAATGTTATAGGCTTCAATTACAATGATCATATTGGCTACAGCAGTAAAATCATACATAGATGACACTCTTTGAAGAAAGAGAGAGAGAGAGGAAGGGGTGATTATATGAGAGCAAACATTTACACGGCAAGGAGTCTTAAGATTACATGTTGCATATATTAGCTGCCTAAAGGTTGGGGTAATACACTGGTTAATGTTATAAAACATGCAGATAGATATACATTTGTGCCAGTAGATGATGTACATACAGTTTTAAGCTGACAGGGGGTACAAGCTGTTGGTGTGATGAATTATCTGTGAATGAGGTCAATCTCTTGTACTCTTGGTGGCTGTCAATATTTATGGTAAATATTAGGATATGTGCACATGTGTGTGTGTGTGTGTGTGTGTGTGTGTGTGTGTGTGTGTGTGTGTGTGTGTGTGTGTGTATTTTAAGAGTGTAGGCAGTTGCTGAAAACAGAGATGATACTATTGTAAATATTGTCATTTTTGTCATTTAAGATGGATTCTGGTTGTTTCATTTGGTGTTTGTATATTTGGAGTGTTTCAAGGATGTCTAGTTTTCTGCCTTTTGGTTGGATGTGTAGGATGCTAATACTTGTGTTGTTAACATGGTGTTTTGTTTCATGTAGGTGGGTAGCTATTGCTGATGTGTGGTATTTTTTGTTTTTTAGTGCTGCCATGTGTTCCTTGAACCTAATCTCAAGTGATCTGCCTGTCTGGCCTATGTAGAAGCAGTCACAGTCCAAACATTCAATTTTGTACACACCTGTGTGATGAAGTGGGTTTCGTGTGCCGATGTTGTGGGGTAACTTCTGTCCAATCTTGTTGTCTGTTGTAAAGGATATACTTATGCCTTTCCGTCTGAAGACATTGGCAATCTGGTATGAAATGTTACCCAGAAAGGGGATTGTATGCAAGACATTATTTTCTTTTTGTTTTTTGTGTTGTGATTGCTTTGCCATTATTGAGTGTTTTAGAGTGTCTATTATGGAGTTGTTATAGCCATTTTCAATAGCTGTTTGTTTTATTATTTCAATTTCTTGATCACGTTCATCTTCTGAGAGTGGTAGTTGGATAGCTCTATTAATCATGTACCGGTATGCTGCCATTTTGTGTGCTGCGGGGTGGCAAGAGGAGTTGTGGATTGTAGTATGTGTTGTGGTAGGCTTCCGATAATTTTCAAACTGATGTCTGTTATTCTTTATTGTAATGGTAAGGTCTAGGAAATTTATACTGTCATCTTTTTGGTGTTCGACTGTGAATTTTATGCTTTCATGGGAGTTGTTGAAAAACTGATTCAACTCACTGATGTCATCTTTAGTGCCTTTGATTAAAATTATGATATCATCTACATATCTGTAGTAGTAGATGATATTTTTGAGGAGGTGGTGATTGGAATTCAAGATTTTGTCTTCGACACAACACATACACTTCAATAGGAATTGTCTCAAGAATAACGTCATCCCAAATTATGTCAAGATTGACATCAAAACAAACACAACAACTGCGAAGAAAACACTGGATATCGCACGAAAACTCTGGGTGAAAAATGAACTGAAAGAACTTTATATTAAAAAACAAAAGTTCAACACACAGCTTTATAATGCAGAATTACAATTGGGAAAGTTGTTTCATAGATTAGAATATGATTCCATAACCAAAAAAGTCAAAGAGTACACCGAGTTCATCGTACAGAAATCGAAAGCTACACAGAAGAAAAAACTGGCCAATCTTATAAAGCAACAATTACCTTCCAAACCGAACCAAAACAGCCAAAAGAAGCACTCATTCTACACACCTTTCCTCAACAACACAAACATAATATTCACTGCAGAAGAAGAGGCACTACTCTGCAAAGGCTTAAAACGCAATGTTCAAGCTCCGCTGGACCAAAAGAACCAAGAGAAGCTCATCACCTGTGTTACACAGATCTCGACCATCGCCTTTAACAAGCAAACCGACAGAATATCAGCCTGCCACAAAATTAACGAAATCATTGAAAAGGAAATTGCAAAACCATTCCCAGCATACAAGAAAAGAGAAGAAGCCCTTACACGTACCATTAAGACTAAATTAAACATAAATAATGCAATAATTGTAAAAGCTGACAAGGGCAACACAACTGTTGTAATGGACAGAACTGCATACATAGAAAAAACTTTAGACTTCTTCCAAACCAGCAACATAACTGAAATACATAAAGATCCAACAGCCAGAATACAAAAGGAGATTAAATACATTTCAAACAACATTAACTTTCTACTCACCATCCAAGAAGGAAGAAACATTGTAACAATGAGCCCACAAGCACCTTGTCTTAGGTCACAACCTAAGATACACAAAGATGGGACCCCCATTAGACCCATAGTGAACTGTAGGAACAGCCCAACATTCAAGCTCAATGAAATACTCTTCAAAATTCTCAAACAAGCATACACATTCAATAATGAGAGAACACTTAAAAACACAACAGAATTCACGCAATTTGTCAAAAACATACAAGTACCTGAAGTAGCCACACTTGCCTCATTCGACATACAAAACCTTTATTCATCAGTGCCAATAGATACCACACTACAAATAATTAATGCTAACCTACATAAACACAAAAAAATCCCTTCAACTCACATTAAAGAACTAATGGACCTGCTTGAATTCACACTTTCACACAACTATTTTAAATTTAACAATAAAATCTACAAACAAACAGATGGTCTGGCAATGGGCTCAAATCTTTCTGGATTAATAGCAGAAATATTTATTAGTAACCTAGAAGACAAAATCTTGAATTCCAATCACCACCTCCTCAAAAATATCATCTACTACTACAGATATGTAGATGATATCATAATTTTAATCAAAGGCACTAAAGATGACATCAGTGAGTTGAATCAGTTTTTCAACAACTCCCATGACAGCATACATATCTGTAGTAGTAGATGACATCATAATTTTAATCAAAGGCACTAAAGATGACATCAGTGAGTTGAATCAGTTTTTCAACAACTCCCATGAAAGCATAAAATTCACAGTCGAACACCAAAAAGATGACAGTATAAATTTCCTAGACCTTACCATTACAATAAAGAATAACAGACATCAGTTTGAAATTTATCGGAAGCCTACCACAACACATACTACAATCCACAACTCCTCTTGCCACCCCGCAGCACACAAAATGGCAGCATACCGGTACATGATTAATAGAGCTATCCAACTACCACTCTCAGAAGATGAACGTGATCAAGAAATTGAAATAATAAAACAAACAGCTATTGAAAATGGCTATAACAACTCCATAATAGACACTCTAAAACACTCAATAATGGCAAAGCAATCACAACACAAAAAACAAAAAGAAAATAATGTCTTGCATACAATCCCCTTTCTGGGTAACATTTCATACCAGATTGCCAATGTCTTCAGACGGAAAGGCATAAGTATATCCTTTACAACAGACAACAAGATTGGACAGAAGTTACCCCACAACATCGGCACACGAAACCCACTTCATCACACAGGTGTGTACAAAATTGAATGTTTGGACTGTGACTGCTTCTACATAGGCCAGACAGGCAGATCATTTGAGATTAGGTTCAAGGAACACATGGCAGCACTAAAAAACAAAAAATACCACACATCAGCAATAGCTACCCACCTACATGAAACAAAACACCATGTTAACAACACAAGTATTAGCATCCTACACATCCAACCAAAAGGCAGAAAACTAGACATCCTTGAAACACTCCAAATATACAAACACCAAATGAAACAACCAGAATCCATCTTAAATGACAAAAATGACAATATTTACAATAGTATCATCTCTGTTTTCAGCAACTGCCTACACTCTTAAAATACACACACACACACACACACACACACACACACACACACACACACACACACACACATGTGTGCACATATCCTAATATTTACCATAAATATTGACAGCCACCAAGAGTACAAGAGATTGACCTCATTCACAGATAATTCATCACACCAACAGCTTGTACCCCCTGTCAGCTTAAAACTGTATGTACATCATCTACTGGCACAAATGTATATCTATCTGCATGTTTTATAACATTAACCAGTGTATTACCCCAACCTTTAGGCAGCTAATATATGCAACATGTAATCTTAAGACTCCTTGCCATGTAAATGTTTGCTCTCTCTCTCTCTTTCTTCAAAGAGTGTCATCTATGTATGATTTTACTGCTGTAGCCAATATGATCATTATAATTGAAGCCTATAACATTTTACCTAATTGTTATTAGCAAGTATGAAGTTTAAGCCATTTTAACATTTCACATGATTGCATAAACGAGTACGAATGTTTAGCTGTTTTAACCTTTCAAAATTGGATTTATATACCACTTGAAGTACACACACATATATTTGACACCTCAAAACAAACACCTCCAAATGGTTTAAACGATTATTCTGTAATAATGTTGTTACAATGTATATTCTTTGCACTTTGCGATTATGTCTTCTCTTCTGCTGTACGAACCTTGCACCCAGCTGATTCCAGACGCCATATTTGTTTACAAATGTGGCAGTATACATGTGAAGTGTTACGACCGAAAAAGGAACCTGTGACCACTGGAGGTACTCTGGTTTACTTATTAAAGTTTACCATTAAATATCAGTTTAATTTTTTGTCAAAAGTTATCCAAAACCATATTCTGAAATAGTGTCTTGTTTCTCCACTAGGCAGTGCCACAAGTTCCTCCAAATGTCGTAACACAACATACACACATATGTAATACTAACTAATGTAAATCCACCCGATGATGGAGGTTTAAACCGTCGAAACGCGTCGTGGAAAAAATAAAACGGTGACTGGTAACAGTAAACTTGTCGTTTCATTTAATGTCAGTAACAGTCACGGTGAAGCCTAACCTAAAAATGTTCGCATTTAAAGAATTTAAACAATTCAAATCCTGTCATAATCTAGTAATTACACAACTAGCCATTAAAATTGCTACACCAAGAATAAATGCAGAAGATAAACAGGTATTCATTGGACAAATATATTATACTAGAACTGACATGTGATTACATTTACATTTGGGTGCATAGATCCTGAGAAATCAGTACCCAGAAAAACCACCACTAGCCGTAATAACGGCCTTGATACGCCTCGGCATTGAGTCGAACAGTTTCGATGGCGTGTACAGGTACAGCTGCCCATGCAGCTTCAACATGATACCACAGTTCATCAAGAGTAGTGATTGGCGTATTGTGACGAGCCACTTGCTCGGCCACCATTGACCAGACATTTTCAATTGGTGAGAGGATTGAAGAATGGCCCGTACTAGACTTGCAACATGCGGTCGTGCATTATCCTCCTGAAATGTAGGGTTTCACACGGATCGAATGAAGACTAGAGCCACGGGTCGTAACACATCTGGAATGTAACGTCCACTGTTCAAAGTGCCATCAATATCATCAAGAGGTGACCGAGACGCGTAACCAATGGCACCCCTTATCAACACTCCGAGTGATACGCCAGTATGGCCATGACGAATACACGCTTCCAGTGTGCGTTCACCGCGATGTCGCCAAACACGCATGCGTCTATCATGATGCTGTAAACACAACCTGGAGTCATCCGAAAAAATGACGTTTTGCCATTCGTGCACCCAGGTTCGTCGTCGAGTACACCATCGCAGGCGCTCCTGTCTGTGATGCAGCGTCAAGGGTAACCGCAGCCGTGGTCTCCGAGCTGATAGTCCGTACTGCTGCAAACGTCGTCCAACTGTTCGTGCAGATGGTTGTTGACTTGCAGACGTCCCCATCTGTTGACTCAGGGATCGAGACGTGGCTGCACGATCCGTTACAGCCATGCGGATAAGATACCTGTCATCTCGACTGTTAGTGATACGAGGCCGTTGGGATCCAGCACGGCCTTCCGTATTACGCTCCTGAACCCACCGATTCCATATTCTGCTAACAGTCATTGGATCTCGACCAACGCGAGCAGCAATGTCGCGAAACGATAAACCGCAATCGCGATAGGCTACAATCCGGCGTTTATCAAAGTCGGAAACGTGATGGTACGCATTTCTCCTCGTTACACGAGGCATCGCAACGTTTCACCAGGCAACGCCGGTCAACTGCTGTTTGTGTATGAGAAATCGGTTGGAAACTTTCCTCATGTCAGCACGTTGTAGGTGTCGCCACCGGCGCCAGCCTTGTGTGAATGCTCTGAAAAGCTAATCATTTGCGTATCACAGCATCTTCTTTCTGTCGGTTAAATTTCGCGTCTGTAGCACGTCATCATCGTGGTGTAGCAATTTTAATGGCCAGTAGTGTCCATGCACCGTGCGTGTGACTGACTAGCAGTCATTCTTCGCCAGGGGGGGGGGGGGGGGGGGATGGGTTTACATTGATACCAGGTCGGTGGTCACAATGTATTGGTTGATCAGTCTATTTGTGTTGCTAAGCGACCATCCCGCAACCGCATAACTTTTGCAAGTTGCCTATCTAACGGTTTCCAGGGGTAGCGAAAAACTGATTACTAAAATTTCGCGTAATTAATAACCGAATTTAAAAAATTACAAATGCTGTCATAATCTAGTAATTAAGAGGTATAATCTAAAGTTAAAAACTTTACACAGTAAGACAAGTATTTCAGTCAAACTGTGTATGTGTTTCGAGCAAACGTTAACTTACCATTGCCTTGACTATACATGTTCAAGGGGCATTTGAGAGTGAAAGCATTTAGCTACTTCCAGCAAATTTTACACTTAATTTCAAACCTTTGCGAAACTTCTCGCTGACAACCCACACAAAATGTGAATGGGAAAAAGTTTATCGTCCTGCAGCAGCTCTTGGTGGCCAGGCGACACAGACCATTGATTCACGGATCCAGTTATACGGCTCCTTCCGTGTATAGCAATTTTACGACTATGACGAGTGGGGCCTGAAGATGGCATCAATGTAATACCGAAACTGGTAGCAACACATAGAAGTTCATAAAATAAAATAAACTTCTACAAATCATACGGCTGTTGGTAAATTATTGCATCAAGAAGTTCGTGACAGCCGTCGTCCAACGATCCATAATGGATCAACGAAAATTAACTTAGAAGAGGTGAGAACAGCAATGAGGAAATTAACAACAGGGCGGTAG
The DNA here is from genome assembly GCF_021461385.2 of Schistocerca piceifrons. Taxonomy (NCBI): domain Eukaryota; kingdom Metazoa; phylum Arthropoda; class Insecta; order Orthoptera; family Acrididae; genus Schistocerca; species Schistocerca piceifrons. Next base: position 142,002,381 of record NC_060146.1, on the reverse strand, counting down.
GAACAGCAAGCATTCCAGCAGAGCTTTCCAAGCAGGGAGGCTCTGAACTGGACATGAACATCCTGAAACTGGTTGATCTAATATGGGAAGAAGACGAAATGCCCCAAACATGGAAAAAGGACATTATAAGGCCTACATATGTGAAAGGATGGAATGCGGTAACTACAGAGGGATGACACTGCTTAATGTAGGATATAAAATTGTCTCTAACATACTCCGCGACAGACTCCTTCCAGTAACAGTGAGGGGAACGGGACCACACCAGTGTGGATTTAGCCCTGGTAAGTCAACCATCGACCAGATATTTACCCTAAGACAAAACAAAGGAATGAGGGGTTGGAATGTATCATCGTTTTATTGATTTTAAAGCAGCATAACATAGTATAGATAGTGAGCAGCTATATCAAGCACTAGGTGAATTGAGTATTCAAAAAAAGCTGATAAGGGTAGTAAGGATGATAGCGAGAGAAATCCAAGGCAACATAAAAACTGGAGGAATGTTGTCCAAGACTTTGAAAATTAAAAGTGGAGTAAGGCAAGGTGATGCGCTGGCACGCCTCCTATCCAACGCCGCTTCGGAGAAGGTGATGAGAGATGCAAATATGAGGATGGTTTGGAAAGTTCTAGGAATCACCACGAGAGGTCAGCTCTAGCGCCACGAGTTGTCCACGTGATATTCATTTGACTGTTGCCTGTAAACACGTGCCACGTCAGTGCTCTTGGAAGAGAGCTGTGGCGGTGACATGGCTCTGTTGCCGTTCCCGCGTAGTGATTTGCGAACATGGAAAGAAATCGAGATTCAAGCAGTGATTAAGTACTTCGTGAAGAAACGTATGAAAGCAAAGAACGTTCATCCCGATTTCCGGAATACAAGGGGGACTGCTCCTTCATATTCAACTGTTGCCAAGTGGAAAAATTTTAAATTTGGTTGGGAGACCTTACATGATGATCCGCGCAGTCGTCGGCCAAGATGTGTCACTACTCCAGAAATCATTGCAAAAGTGCACGAAATGGTCATGGAGGATTGCCGACTGAAAGTGCGTGAAATTGCTCACGCTTGCCAGATGTCATCTTAAAGGGTACATCACATTTTAACTGAAGAATTAGAAATGAAAAAATTATCTGCAAGATGGGTGCCGCGACTCTTGACGCTGGATCAAATACGCACGAGAATGGACATACCGGAACAATGTTTGGCCCGTTTTAGGAGATTTTTTGCGCCGGTTTGTGACCACAGATGAAACTTGGGTGCACTGCTATGCCCCAAAGACAAAACAACAGACAAAGCAGTGGAAACATGTTGATTCTCCACCACCAAAGAAAGCAAAGACAATTCCTTCGGCGGGAAAGATCATGGGATCAGTGTTCTGGGATGCGAAGGGGATTCTGTTTGTAGATTTTCCCACCACTGGGCAAATAATTACTGCAGAATACTACGCTAACCTCCTGGACAAATTGCAACAAAAGATACTCGAAAAAAGGCCAGGTTTACAAAGGAAGAAAGTCATCTCCATCAAGGCAATGCGCGCCCGCACACATGTACCGTCGTCATGGCAAAATTACACGAACTAAGGTATGAATTGTTGCCACACCAGCCTTATTCACCTGACATGGCTCCTACAGACTTTCATCTCTTCCCAAAACTGAAAATTTTTCTTGGTGGACGAAGATTCACTTCAAACGAAGGATTGATAGCCTGAGTTGACAGCTATTTTGCAGGCCTGCAGTAAGCTCTTTTTCGATATTGGATCAAGACACTGGAAAATCGTTGGACCAAGTGCATTAATCTACAAGGAGACTACATTAAAAAATAAAAACAAATTTAAGTGTTGTAAGTACTTGTTTTCTATTCCGTTCCGAGAACTTTTCAAACCACCCATGTATCTTGAATAGGGGCAACGATTTTTCATAAATCTGTTCAGCTACTGGCCTAAGCGGACGATATGGACGCCGTAGCAAGAGCTATGACGACAATAATGGAGACATTCAGCGCGCTCGAAGAGGCCGGCAGGAATATAGGACTAAATATTAACGAGCAGAAAACAAAATACCTAGCTGCTGGGAATGCGCACAGGGAAAACATGCCAGCCGATATAACTATGAGTAGTTATACCTTTGAAAGAGTCGATCATTTCAAGTACCTGGGTTCGATTGTAAGAAGCCTAGCAGACTAGGCAGAGACTAACTGCACCCAATAAAGCGTATTTCGCCTTAGCAAATCTTCTATCTTCAAGGCTCCTGATTAGGACCACAAAACTAACCATTTATAAAACACTGATCAGACCAGTGCTTATATTCCCTCTAAAACCCGGGCTCTGACGGTGAATTATGCTGAATCGCTGGATGCATTCGACAGAATGATACTGAGGAGAATCATCGGCCAAATTTGCCAAAGGGAAAGATGGAGGAAGAGATACCACCGTGAGTTATACGGCATCTATGAAGACCAGCCAGTTAGAAGAATTGTGAAGCCATCGAGGCTGCGGCGGGCTGGATACGTGGCTCGGATGAATGATGCAAAAATACCAAAAAAGATTTTACAAGGAAAGCCAGTTTTGCTAGAGAGAACGTAATCGGCCGAAAAGTAAATGGGAGGACGGAGCCATAAACGAGCTTCGGAAGATGGGCTACAGGAACTGTGTGTTGCACAACAAGAACTTACTTTTGGCTTCTCAGATCACCAGACCTCATACCATGCAGTTTTTTTCCCGTGGAGTACAGAAAAGACAAAGCCTTTGTTCCATCTATAGCAGATAGTCTTCACGAGCTGAGAAACGGAATTGCGGAAGCTGTCGATATAATAAACTGAGATCTGTTGATTCGTGTGCTAAATGAAATGGAATAGCGTTTAGATGTTTCTCGAGCTGCGCATAGGGTCGTGAAGGGTGTATGGTATCATGTCAGCAGTCCAGTAACATACGCAGAGAGTTTCTATCTTTCATAGTTTTTGTGTAATAATCAACTGAAATCCTTTCTTTCTTTTTGAAACACGCTGTATACACTATTTGATCAAAATTATCCGACACTTTCTAAAACATACGTTTTTCATATTAGGTGCATTGTGGTGCCACCTACTGTCAGGTACTCCATATTAGCGACCTCAGTAGTCATTAGACATCGTGAGAGAGCAGGATGGGGCGCCCAACGGAACTCAAGGACTTCGAACGTGGTCAGGTGATTGGGGGCCACATGTCATACGTCTGTAAGTGAGATTTCCACACTCCTAAACATCCCTAGGTCCACTGTTTCCGATGTGATAGTGAAGTGGAAACGAGAAGGGACACGTACAGCACAAAAGCGTACAGACAGACCTCGTCTGTTGACTGACAGGGACTGTCGACTGTTGAGGATGGTCGCATTACACAGGAATTCCAAACTGCATCAGAACGCACTGCAAGTACTATGGCAGTTAGGCAGGAGGTGGGAAAACGTGGATTGCATGGTCGAGCGGCTGCTCAAAACCCACACATCACGCCCCTAAATGCCAAACGTCGCCTTGCTCGGTGTAAAGAGCGTAAACATTTGATGACTGAACAGTGGAAAAAGGTGGTGTGAAGTGACGAATCACGGTAGACAATGTGGCGATCCGATTACAAGGTGTGGGTATGGCGAATGCTCGGTGAACGTCATCTACCAGCGTGTGTAGTGTCAACAATAAAATTCGGAGGCGGTGGTGTTATGGCGTGGTCGTGTTTTTCATGGAGGGGGCTTGCACCCCTTGGATTTTTGCGTGGCACTATCACAGCACAGGCCTACATTGATGTTTTAAGCACCTTCTTCCTTCCCATTGTTGAAGAGCAATTCGGGGATGGCGATTGCATCTTTCAACACGATCGAGCACCTGTCCATAATACACGGCCCGTGGTGAAGTGGTTACATGACAATAACATCCCTGTAATGGAATGGCCTGCACAAAGTCCTGACCTGAATCCTATAGAACACCTTCGGGATGTTTTGGAACACCGACTTCGTGCCAAGCCTCACCGACCGACATCGATACCTCTCCTCAGTGCAGTACTAAGTGAAGAATGGACTGCCATTCCCTAAGAAACCTTCCAGCACCTGATTGGACGTATGCCTGCGAGAGTGGAAATTGTCATCAAGGTTAAGGGTGGGCCAACACCATATTGAATTCCAGAACTGCCGATGGGGGGAGCCACGAACTTGTGAGTCATTTTCAGTCAGGCGTCCGGAAGCTTTTGATCACATAATGTATCACTCACTGAATGTACTAGGAAAATTATATCATTGTACGCTACATTCTTCAGGATATATGGGGTCATAAAGATTGAGCTACGCGAAACTGATAGTGCAGGACGACAGTCACTGCAGATACAGGCGAAATATGAGTACAAACACTGTTCGTGTAAAAGATGTTAAATACATGTGAAATATATGTGACATGTGCATACTCTGGTAAAGGCTCTGGTAAAAAGCTTCTGGATCAGTTTCAACCAAATTGAGTGCACTTATTACTTACTATCTTGGAGAGAAATACTGTTGGGGTAAGGACCACCAGATGATGCTATTCTCAACAGCACGACTTAAAATATGGCATTTGCGGGTGATAAAGCCATCCTTTGGAGAAACAGATAATAATTGCTGGAAGACTGCGTAGTTCAGGAAATAGAAGCGGATGTAGTTGGATTCGTCATAAGTAAGGAAAGAAAGATGTGATCAACAGCAGAAACGAAACAACGTGGAGAGGCGTTGAGCAGTTTCAGGAATTTGAAATAGTATATCAGTTTCAGTATTTGAGAGGCGTAGTTGCAGAAGATAACCAGATACCAACAGAAATAAAGGCAAGAATAGCTGCATGTAACAGGTGCTATTATGGCTTCCTTGTGTTGCGATTCTCCAACACTTCAAGACAGCTGACGACGACAGTTTACAAAACGATTATAAAACACGTCGTCATGAATGGGTCCGAAAGATGGACAATTACAGAACTTCTGAAATACCCTGGACGCATGCGAACGCATGCGAAAGCAAAGTACCGCGCTAAATATTTGAGGCAGTATGTGAAAATGGTACTTGGAGAATTAGGACCATTGAAGAATTGAATAAACTTTATAGAAATCCACCGATCACTGCAGATGAAAAGGCGCGAAGGTTGCAGTGGTTGGTGCAGGAGCAGAGAATGGAAGAGCACCGAGTGCCAAAGAAGGTGCAAACTGCAAAGGCAGAGGGTAGCCACTCAGTGGGGAGTCCGAGACTGCAGTGACTGGATGAAGTAGACAGTACAGAACTGGAGAAGGCTGAGGAAGTCAAGAGAGGGCTGGGGGAGCTGGTGGTCAACGAGGCCCGGGCCCTTAACGGGCTGTACACCAGAAAGAAGAAGAAGAACCGTCGGCCTGTTATTGAGGTGGCAGTGATAACTTGGTGATGGGCAGAAAAGGTATGGAGGAGGGGATTGACAGAGAGAAGGAGGAGCAGAAGACTGACTTAGAGGGTATGAGCAGATGTACTTAGAGGTTAGATTAGATTAGATTTGTTTTTCTTTCCATAGATCCGTGGTGAGGAGATCCTCGTGGATGTGGAACATGACTATATATATATATATATATATATATATATATATATATATATATATATATATATATATATATATATATATAAAGCTGAAATAAGAATACTAATAGTATGAATGTATATATACAATACATCATTTGTTTCTATTAAAAAATTCGTCAGTGGAATAGAAGCAGTCTTTCAGGCTCCTTTTAAACTATTTGTAACTAAATTTTTTGTGTTTGCTGGCAAATTATTGAAGTTGAGTGTTCCTGAGTAGTGGACCCCTTTTTGAACTAAAGTAAGTGCTTGTAAGTCCTTGTGCAGATCATTTTTGTTCCTGGTATTGTATGTACGAACTGAGTTGTTTGTTGGAAAAAGAGATATATTATTTAGGACAAATTTCATTAAGGAGTAAATATACTGAGAGGCAGTAGTTAGTGTACCCAGTTCTTTGAAGAGGTTTCTACAAGGACGTCCGTGAATTTACTCCACAAATGATACGTATTACACACTTTTGGACTCTGAAAACTTTCGTTTGACTTGAAGAGTTACCCCAAAGTATTATACCATATGACATTATGGAATGAAAGTAGGCAAAGTATGCAAGCTTTTTCATTTTTATGTCGCCTATGTCTGCTAACACTCGAATTGCAAATACAGATTTGTTAAGGCGTTTCTGCAGTTCTGTGGTGTGCTCCTCCCAACTGAATTTATTATCAAGTTGTAATCCCAGGAATTTAAGAGTGTCAACCTCTTCTATCGGCTCTTCTTCATACTTTATGCATATGCTGGGTGTAAACCTCTTACAGGTTCTGAACTGCATGTAGTGAGTCTTTTCGAAGTTTAATGTCAGTGAATTGGCTTTAAACCATTTATTAATATCTGTGAAAATATCATTAGCAGATCTTTCTAGAACTACACTCGACATACTATTTATTGCAATACTTGTGTCATCTGCAAATAAAACGAAGTCTGCTTCTGGCAGTGTAAGCGATGAGAGATCATTAATGTACACAAGAAAAAGCAATGGCCCTAAGATGGATCCTTGTGGGACACCACATGTAATTGCTTCCCATTCTGATGATGACTGATGACTTAATTCACTAGTCCCCTACACTGACACCCTTTGTTTCCTGTTAGCGAGGTATGACTTGAGCCATTTTGCAGCACTGCCTGTGACACCAAAGAATTCTAATTTATTTAAAAGGATGTTGGGGGTTCACACAATCGAATGCCTTTGACAAATCATAGAAAATACCTGCTGCTTGTAACTTGTTATTTAATGAATTAAGTACATTTTCACTGTAGGTGTAAATGGCCTTCTCGATATTAGAACCCTTCAGAAATCCGAACTGTGTTCTTGATAATATGTTATTTGTGGTCAGATGATTGAGAAGCTGCCTGTACATTACTTTTTCTAAAATTTTTGAGAATGCTGGCAAAGGGGGGAAGAGGTTGGCTGATTTGGTGGAGGGGACAAAACAGCGAGGTCACCGGTCCCTTAGGATTAGGAGAGGCTGGGGAAGTCGGGTTTGAATCATCGTCCTCCCAATGCCAGTCCAGTGTGCTAACCACTGCGCCACTGACGGAAAATGGAGGAGTGGGCTTTTAGGGGGAAGGAGGCGATGGACAGAGAGGGGGAGGATCATATGGACAGGGACACAAGCATACAGTCTGGGAAGGGGTGGATGGTCGGAAGGGTGGGGAGGAGAGGGACTAACAGAAAATTGGAATAAACACATGGATAGGCAAGGCTGAGTACCCGGGTAGTGTGTCTATAATATGTCTGCCTACAGTGTGACACTGGACTCTCCATGGAATATCGGTTGTGGCGTCATCGATATGTAGCTTAGCCTAAGATCTAGGTTAGATTGAAAGATGGGAACCTGGTAGTGAGTTAGCGAAGCCAACGAATGTGAATGCCAAATAAAGGTTGTGGTAACAGGCTGACCTGTAGCACAACCTAATGTTCACTTGTGCACTATATTTAAACGCGTTTCGTCATATGTGAGGCACTTTTCGTCACAGAAATGAAAAATACCAGTTAAATTCAGAAAGTTTATATTACATAGTGCTCAAGTCTTTGTCAAAAATTTCATGCACATTATGTGCATATATTGTACCTAAACTACGAAAAATGCAAGAGGGTCCACTACGTAATTTTTACGAAATGTCTTCATAAAGTTGAACAGGTCGTCTGGCTCTTGTAAGAATCGCACGAAAATTTCAAGTTTCTCCAGTAAACACTATGTGATCAAAAGTATCCGGACACCTGGCAGAAAATGACTTTTAATTTTCGTGGCGTCCTCCATCTGTAATTCTGGAATTCTATATGATGTTGGCAGCCCATTGTTCACGAAGTGCTGCACTGAGGGCAGGTATCGACGTCGGTCGGTGAGGCCTGGCACGAAGTCGGCGTTCCAAAACATCCCAAAGGTGTTCTGTACAATTCAGGTCAGGACTCTGTGCAGGCCAGTCCGTTACAAGGATGTTACCGTCGTGTAATCACTCCGGCAGAGGCCGTGCTTTATGAACAGTTGCTCGATCGTGTTGAAAATTCCAGTCGGCATCCTCGAATTGCTCTTCAACAGTGGGAAACAAGAAGGTGCTTAAGACGTCAATGTAGGTCTGTGCTGAGAAAGTGCCACGCAAAGCAACAAGGAGTGCAAGCTCCCTCCATGAAAACCAGGACCACACCACGACACCACCACCTCCGAATTTTACTGTTGGCACTACACACGCTGGCAGATGACGTTCACCAGGCATTCGCCATACCCACACCCTGCCATCGGATAGCCATATTGTGTACCGTGATTCGTCACTTCACACAACGTTTGTCCACTGTTCAATCGTCCATTGTTTACGCTCCTTACATCAAGGGGGGCTTCGTTTGGCATTTAGGGGCGTGATGTGTGGCTTATGAGCAGCCGCTCGACCATGAAATCCAACTTTTCTCACCTCCCTCCTAACTGTCATAGTACTTACAGTGGATTCCGATGCAGTTTGGAATTCCTGTGTGATGGTCTGGATAGATGTCTGCCTATTACACATTACGACCCTCTTCAACAGTCGGCAGTCTCTGTCAGTCAACAGACGAGGTCGGCCAGTACGCTTTTGTGCTGTACGTGTCCCTTCACGTTTCCACTTCACTATCACATCGGAAATAGTGGACCTAGGGATGTTTAGGAGTGTGGAAATCTCGCGTATAGACGTATGACACAAGTGACACCCAACCACCTGAGCACGTTCGAAGTCCGTGAGTTCCGCGGAGCGCCCCATTCTGCTCTCTCACAATGTTTAGTGACTACTGAGGTCGCTGATATGGAGTACTTGGCAGTAGGTGGCAGCACAATGCACGTAACATGAAGAACGTACGTTTTTGGAGGTGTCCGAATGCTTGTGATCACATAGTGTAGGTGTGAATGGGATCACGTGCTCGCACAAGCTGAGAGAGATGCATGCGTCTACGCGCTTGCCTGTACTTCCGTGTCTCTGATCCATGTCATTCATGTTTTTTGGAAACAAATATGTTGTAACGTAGAATGCCTTTTGTTGCTCTATGGGCCAGTTTTCCTTTGATCACGCTATTAATTTCATTTAGTTATGTGTGGGGTGTAACAGAAGTAATCTTGGAATTAATACATTATGCCATCTGCCTTTTCACTACACAGGGCCAAATAATTTAACATTCGCATTCAGATTCTGTTATGCTTTAATTTCAGAGTGTTATAACTGGAGCGTGGATCAGTATCTTAGAGATATTCAGATGTGGAAGTTAAGCGGCGGTACGCACATACCTGTCCACAAACAGGGCGTCTTATAAGTACCTCATTTATGACTATTGTTAACCTGGTGGTCCTAATTTTTTGTGGGTGGTACTTTCTCTTCTGCGGCTTGTAGTTCTGTAGTCTGTAACTCGTCAACCATTAAACATGGTATGTACACAAACACAGAGTTCGGCAGATAAACGAACACTATGAGTGGTCGAAAAGGTGCATTTCTGCCTTTTGAAACCGTTTTCATTTTGTTTCAGCTTTTAAAAATGGGGCACTTCCTTGTGTGAAGTAAGATAACACATAGCCATTTGTTGTGAAACCTCAAAAACATTTAGTTGTTCGCCTCTGTACTCCTTGCAACTCAAAATGCCAGATGGCTAAAGTTTCTGCAAGCTTGTAGCAGCATTCTGTCTCCAGTTTGCAATGTTTATTCTTCGTGAAACTAGCTCATGCCAAGAACTACAGACAATGTGAGTATGGAAGGTGCTTGGATTTTTCTGACAAAAAAGTGAAAAAAAAATTAAGCGCCCAGAAGACTTGGTTGGATGTAGATATAACTTGGTACACGTACACACCATCAGTGGGATTCTAAATGATAAGATCTAGAGGTCCCTACGACACGTATAATAACCAGAAAAGTACATGAGTGTTGTTCGTCTTTAGTGTTGTTACCAGACCTGGTAGGGCATATAAGGGAGTGACCACAGTAAGATGTTGAGTGACCACTGTTAAGAACAGGAAGATACCACATACTCGTGTGCGACAGAACGTGACAAATTTGGGTCTCCATTTGGGCGGCTGCTCGGTTCACGCAATATCCAGATTTATGGGGCACACATATGTGACATAGGCCTGCTGTTGGACTGTATGGCAACGTGACAGAAGACGTACTTGTCATCAAGATTCTAGTCTAGCACATTTGACTGCCACAGGCAGGTTCGCAACATTTTGCTCTAAACGCTGCCCTTACAACCTCTTCATTTCTGAACCTGCCAATCAGGAAGAAGTAATAGTCTCACTGCAACGTTCTGTGTCACCCTGGACCAGACATCAGAAATTAGCAGCATATGGACTAGGGTATCACTGTCCCATTTGTAGGATGCCGTTAACATCACAACACAAACGGTTGCATTTGAAAGGGTGTTGTCAAGGGGAAAGCATGAACTGAGGAGCTGTAGCGCCACAGTTTGTTGAGCAATTAATCATGGTTTCGAAAAACCCTGGATGACCATTGTAGGTGAGTATGGCAGCTGGCCAGAGATCCCAGACCTGCACCTGTAGCATATGTGGGGTGCAATGACTGCTACTGAGGCGTGGAAGCGGCGTTCTTCTAGTTGTCAGGACAGTGTCCCATTTTGGGCATTATGGGTTCGATGTTTGGCGAGGGCTATTGGAGACCGGTGTGAGCAGTAGGGGCCTGCAGCCAGACAGGTGGTGTTCATGTAAAGTCTTTGTTAGTTCAACAAGCTACAGAACCTATGATGCACACCCTCGTCCAGTAGCGCGGTCCAGCGTTGGCCCACGGCGTCCACGTCCCACTGGCTAGGTCAAGCATCAATCTTACAGCCCACAGCGGCGGAAGTGATGAGCATGGTAGCAGGTGCCAAGGCCTCGGCAGTGCTGTATCAGATGTGGCAGCTGTATGATGTCGTTATAGTAATGACAGGCCGGCTGGTTACCACTCTACTGAGGTGTCAGACACCGGAAAATGTCCTGTGGCTCAATGAATAGGAGGGCTGTGGTTCGAGCCTTACACCATGTGGTGGCAGCCTCCAGCAAAGAGGATAGTGGCGGTCTTTCGGCAGCAGTCGGCATACAAAAGATGTCGATTCTAAGCTCAGCTATGTCACTATCGCCTATCTGGACCAAAGGACAGCTTTTATACATGCCTGGGCTCATCTTGTTGCAATTCAGATCATGTACTCGGCCCACCACATGCCTCCAAAATGCGTACTATTGGACAAGCAATGGGTGGAGCTGCTGTCATGGTGTAAGCGTTGAGATTCCAGCTGATGGCCAGTTTCAGATTTCGCTATCGGGCCCCATCTTGCTCCCGAGCCGCTAAACATGTACTGGAGAGGCACAATGGTATTTCTCCTAGGGTGTGGTGTGGTGGCCCTCAGCTACGACTTCAGGTCACGGCTTATACTGATTGAGGTAACTCTCACAGCGCAACAGTACATTTCAGGCAGCCTGCGTCCTCATGTGTTAAGTCGCATGTGACAGTCTCGTGGTGCCATTTTTCTATGCTCGTCCACACATTGCCTCTGTGTATGTGTGAGAGTGTGTTGTTGAGGTACTTTTGTGGGCATCAGGATTCCCAGATCTGTAGCAAAAAGATCGTGTCTGGGAACACCTCGGATATCAAATCTGTCCCTCTTCCAGAATCCAGTATATTAAGAACCAATTACTAGGGTAGTCTGAAATGTTCTCGGAATGTAGAAGAAAAAAATGACCTAGCTCAGTGAAATTATTTTTTCAGTGCAGTCTCCCTGCCTGTGAGCCAGGAATGTTTGTGGCTACATCACATCTCAGCAATTAAATTCCTCCAGGACCTGCAACATACCTCTCAACTTCAGCCATCAGTTCTTTGTTTGAGGAGAATCTCCATCCACTGACGAAAATTACGCGATTAGAATTATATTAATTCCTTCAGCTGCTAACGGGCCTTAGCAACGTGGGCAGGCGAAAATGTGTGCCCCGACCAGGACCCGAACCCGGGATTTCCTGCTTACATGGGAGACACTCTATCCATCTGAGCCACCCTGGGCACAGAGGACAGCGCGTCTGCAGGGACTATCACGCGCACGCCTCCTGCGAGACCTACATTCTCACCTTATATGTCCACACACTAATTACTCATGGGAGACATTCTTACCAAGTCCCGTAAGAGTTCGGGGGATATGTGCGCACCCGCACGGAAGAAGAAGGTCATGGCCGGGATGCCAGAACTATATACTTATATGGATGTGGTGTCTGTTCTTTCGGACATGTCCGAAATAACAGACACCATATCCATATAGAAATTACGAGATGTCTAGTGCAGCTAAATCAGACGCATAAAGTGGGTGCGACAAAAATTCGTATCTTAGTTCGTGTATTTTTGCTACGGCAGCAACACTTGTGTGTGAGTCTGCATTTTCCTGATGAAAGACGACTTTCTTCCATGTCAAATCTCGCATCCCGGAAAACCGACGCAATGTCATTTCTGGTTGCTCGTATTGCATTTCCGTTCTTTGCTGGTGGTGTACCGGCATGTTTCCACTGCTCTGACTGTTGTTTTGTCTCTGTGGTTTAGCAGTAGACCCAAGTTTCAGCTGTGGTCAGACTCTGGCACAAAAAATTTGGTGGGTTGCTCTGAAAAGCCGCGCGGGGTTAGCCGAGCGGTCAGGCACTGCAGTCATAGACTGTGCGGCTGGTCCCGGCGGAGGTTCGAGTCCTCCCTCGGGCATAGGTGTGTGTTTGTCCTTAGGATAATTTAGGTTAAGAAGTGTGTAAGCTTAGGGACTGATGACCATTGCAGTTAAGTCCCATAAGACTTTCACACACATTTTTTTTGCTCTGAAAATGTGACGAACACTGTTCGTACATTTGCATCCTGATGCGTTTCTAACCGTGCTTTAGGAGTCGCAGCACACACCTAGCAGATTATTTTCTTATATACGATTCCACTATTAAAAGGCGATATGTCCGTTCAGGTGACGTCCCTACAGCATCAGCAGTTTCCAGCACTCAGTCGGCGATCACCCATGATCATTTTCCACACTTTTGCAATAATTTCGGGGGGGCGGGGGGGTAGCGGCACATCTTGTTTGACCACTACAGGGATCATAGTCGGAGGTGTCCCTGCTATAATACGTTTGTCCTCTTGGTAAAAGTTGAATATGAAGGAGCAGGTTCCCTAGTGTGTCCTGAAAATCGATATGAGTTCCTTTAGCTCTCTTATGAAGTAATTAATCACTGCTACAATTTCTTCCGTCCATTAGTCGCTACACGGGATCAACTACAGAGAGATGTGCACAGCACAGATACCCACAGTGTTGGCACGTTACATGTTTACTCTTAAAGCGTTGTGTATCTATATCTACATACAAAGTCCCCAAGGCACCGACAGGTGCATGGCGGAGGGTGCCCTCTACCACTGCTACTCATTTCCTTTCCTGTTCACTCGCAGACAGAGTGACGGAAAAACGATTATATGCTTCCGTATAGTCTCTCTAATCTTATCACCGTGGTCCATTGGCGAAATGAACGTTGGCGGCAGTAGAATCGTTCTGCATTCAGCTTCAAATGCCGGTTCTCTAAATTTTCTCGAAAAGAACGTCGACTCCTCTCCAGGGATTCCCATTTTAGTTCTCAAACAATACTTGCTTGCTGTTAGATCTTATCCGCCTCTCCGACGTCTTTGTTTAATCCGATTTGGTGCGGATCCCAAACACTCGAACAGCACTCAGCAGTGGATCGAACTAGTGTCCTATACGAAGTCTCCTTTACAGATGATCCACACTTACCTAAAATTCTCCCAGTTCGCCGAAGTAGGCCATTCGCCTTCCCTGCTAACAATCCTTACATGCTTATTCTGTTTCATATCACTCTGCAGCGTTAGGCCTAGATATTTAATCGACATTACTGTGTGAAGCAGCAGAATACTAATGCCGTACTTCAACATTATGAGTTTGTTTTTCCTCCTCATCTGCATTAACTTATATTTTACTACATTCAGAGATAGCTTACCAATTACAACGCAGGGACCTCGTTGCGCTAGCGCTGACAGCTGTTGCTGATCCTGGAAAATCTTTAGACTATCCCCGTACAAATCCTGTAGACAAGACTGCGCCTGGGGAGGACATACAGACTTGAAGATGACACCCTTCCGAAATGAATCAGTACAAGCATTCAGGCCAGAGGGGGTGCAAAGCCAAGTGCCCCAAGCTCTTCGTAAATTTGACTCGATTTTTTAATCGCTGCAATAATTCTCAGAAATGAGAGGTTTCATTTCTTTTCCTGGTCCCCTTCTGTGTGCTTCACTTTCTTTGTCACGGAGTGTTTGTACAAATGTCATATGAACTACTCTCTTAGTTAAGTAAACTGTAGGGAATAGGTAATCATTTTAAACTAGTATTGTTAGTTTGGGCTCACTTTTTAACACTTTTGAATTTCTAAAGATCAGATAAATCACATGCCGTAATTTCAGAACTGTACCTTATTAAAGACGCCTAGTACTCCTTCTTCCCAGTCACCGATAGGGACGAGAGATTCCACAGTAACGCTTACATCAGGAGCAAACCAGTAGGGTTCTGAAAAGAAAAGAAATTATTTGCGATATATGATTAGAAACAATAACTATCGTAAAATATGTGGAAGTAGTCGTTCAGCGTGACATAAGATGAAAGGAGCACATAAAAACTACAATAGTAGTAAGGAAAATCAGATTCCATGTTAAGACTGACTGAGACAATCTTAAGGGACCTAAGTATTCCACAATACTGTGTATGTTCTACAATATCAGTTTATTTTTTCAAGCAGTTTCCCGCTTACAAGGACTTCATCAGAGTTTAAATGACTGTGTGGTCAGAACAGCGTTCAAAAACATGTTACATTTCGAGTCTTAGGTACAAACACAGAGAAAATGTCATGTTTGACAGAGCAGGCCGACCGGGGTGGCCGAGTGGTTCTAGGCTCTACAGTCTGGAACCGCGCGACCGCTACGGTCGAAGGTTCGAATCCTGCCTCGGGAATGGATGTGTGTGATGTCCTTAGGTTAGTTAGGTTTAAGTAGTTCTAAGTTCTAGGGGACTGATCACGTCAGCAGTTTAGTCCCATAGTGCTCAGAGCCATTTGAAACATTTTGACAGACCAGTAGTAGTGTATTTAAAAGCAGAAAACAGTAAATTAATGTAAACAGAACAAAGCAGAAACACGAAAAAAGTGGCTCTAGGACAATTTAAAGTACGAGGGGCGTTCAACAATACTGCAAAACATATTTTTTTTTCTAAAAGTAGGTTTTCTTTTTATTCGGGATTCCAATACACCATATTATCCCCCACTGTTTTAGCTACAGAGTCTACATAACTCTACATCTTCATCTACATCTACATGGTTGCTCTGCAATTCACACTTAAGTGCCTGGCAGAGGATTCATCGAACCATTTTCATACTACTTCTCTCTCGAATGGTGCGTGGAAAAAAGGAACAACTAAATCTTTCCGTTCCAGCTACGATTTATCTTATTTTATTACAATGATCATTTCTCTCAACGTAGGTGGGTGTCAACAATATATTTACGCATTCGGAAGAGAAAGTTGGTGATTGAAATTTCGTAAATAGATCTCGCCGCAAAGAAAAGTGCCTTTGTTTCAGAGACTGCCACCCCCACTCGCGCGTCACATCAGCGACACACTCACCACTATTGTGCGATAACACGAAACGAGCTGCCCTTCTTTGCACTTTTTCGATGTCCTCCGTCAATCCTACCTGGTAAGGATCCCACACCGCGCGGCAATATACCAGCAGAGGACGGACAAGTGTAATGTAGGCTGTCTCTTTAGTGGATTTGTCGCATCTTCTAAGTGTCTGCGAACAAAGCGCAGTCTTTGTATCGCCTTCCCCACAATATTATCTACTGTATGTAGTGTTTCCAATTTTAAGTTGCTCGTAATTGTAATTCCTAGGTATTTAATCGAATTGACAGCCCTATTTTACAACATAATCTCCGTTCAATACAACGGCCTCACACCACCTAACCGTAAGGGCTTGTATCCCCCAATGGTACCACTGTACGTCTCGCTGCAACAATAGCCTCCCCATTCCTAGTCAGATCAACTTTTTTGAGCTCCTCTCGGGTGCGCAGACTTATGTGATGCCCTGCGTTGTCGTGCAGAAGGAGAAGTTCGTTTCCTACTTGGTGGCGACGAACACGCTGAAGTTGTTTCTCCCATTTCACCTGATCGTTGCACCACGAGGAAGGACATAAAATAGAATAACCCCTTCAGAGTCACAAAAGACGTGACATTACCAGCTGAGGATACGACTTTGAGGTTTTTCTTCGGAGGAAAGGTGGTGTGGTAACCCTCCATGGGTTGCCGTTTTGTTTCCCGTTCGAGGAAGGACATAAAATAGAATAACCCCTTCAGAGTCACAAAAGACATGACATTACCAGCTGAGGATACGACTTTGGGGTTTTTCTTCGGAGAAAAGGTGGTGTGGTAACCCTCCATGGGTTGCCGTTTTGTTTCCCGTTCGAACTGACGAACCCATGTTTCAGCACCTGTGACGATGTTCGACAAAAAATTGTCAAGATCAGCCTCGTATCGCGCAAGCAGTTCCGCACAGAGGGTCCTTCGCTGCTCTTTACAAATATCTCAGATGCTCTGGTTTTTCGCGAAACGGAATTCAGGGACAGCTCTCTGCTTCGAACATCCCTCCGTTACAGACGCCCATTTGAAGGATATTTATAGCACTGCCAGCTATCGGAACTTCATGAAACTATAGAGGCAGAAGCGAGAATATTCCACAACAGCGCAAAAAAAATTCCGCATTTTTATAATCCGAAATTGCCCGAGAAAAACATATGTTGCATTACTTACTGAACGTCGCTCGTAATTATATACGAGGCGTAAGCGGAAAGTAAGGTCCAGTCAGGCGCGAAATGGAAATCTATGAAAATCCGATGGAACTCTGCACAGCTGTGTTGGGCAGTGTCTTTAATGTGCCTGTCGATCGTGTCACTCCTTCAGAGCGCAAAGTGATGACGTAGAAATGCCTGAAACAACAATGTCTCCCGCCAACTATGCGGATCTGGTGATTTATTACGCCTGAAGCTATGCAGCCCACATAACATAAATGTCATGTGTTTCTTTCTTCAAGACAGGCATGTGTGAGTGTGTTGTTTTTGGCATCAGTTAATTTTAGTAGTATGTAAGTCTAGGGACCGATGACCTCAGCAGTTTGATCCCTTGGGAATTGACACACATTTGAACATTTTGATGATTTAGGTAGCTGGAACGTGTGTGAATAAAAAATTTTTGATTTTCCCTGTGGTTTTCATTTCGTGACAGATAGAACCTTAGTTTCCGAACAGCCCTCGTAGATAGGTTTTGCAGCTTTCTTAATATTGTAAACACAGGAGTAGAAAGTAATTGTCATGGTTTTTGGACATAAAAGTTACACACAGACGGTTAATAACATTTATACTTTTCTGACATCGTCAGCGTGAGGGGTAATCTGTAATATTATGAAAAGTGAATAAACTCTCAACCTCCAAGATCGCTAAAATCATTTATTCATGCAGATGACCAATTTCGCCAATTGTCTATTGTCATCTTCGGATCTGTCTGTACATCATTACACAATCTCCTCCATGTTGGCAACGTGAGGTACTCTATAAGTCGGCATGTCAATTTTAAAATAAAAACTATTTGCACACATATTATTGCGCCGATTACAAATAACTTTTATTGTAAAATTGACATGCCGACTTCTAGAGTACCTCACGTTGCCAACATGGACATACATTGTGTAGCACGACTTACTGTATTGATGCAGGAGATTATGTGATGATGTAAACATAAAGGCGAAGATGGCAACAGAGAACCACCGAAACCAGTCATGTATACAAATAAATGAATTTAGCGATCTTGGCACTTGAGAATTTATTCAGTTTTCTTAATAATAGTTAATGGATCAGTCTACAGGTTTCAGCTGGCATTGCAAGTCTTCCGAAGTAAGAGTGATTTCAGGTGTCCCACAGGGGAGTGTCATAGGACCGTTGGTATTCACAATGTACATAAATGAGCTTGTGGGTAACATTGGAAGTTCACTGAGGCTTTTTGCGGATGATGCTGTGGTATATCGAGAGGTTGTAACAATGGAAAATTGTACTGAAATGCAGGAGGATCTCCAACGAATTGACGCATGGTGCAGGGAATGGCAATTGAATCTCAATGTAGACAAGTGTAATGTGCTCTGAATACATAGAAAGATCCCATATCATTTAGCTACAAAATAGCAGGTCAGCAACTAGAAGCAGTTAATTCCATAAATTATCTGGGAGTATGCATTAGGAGTGATTTAAAATGGAATGATCATATAACGTTGGTCGTCGGTACAGCAGATGCCAGACAGATTCATTGGAAGAATCCTAAGGAAATGCAATATGAAAACAAAGGAAGTAGGTTACAGCACACTTGTTCGCCCACTGCTTGAATACTGCTCAGCAGTGTGGGATCCGTACCAGATAGGGTTGACAGAAGAGATAGAGAAGATCCAACGGAGAGCAGCGCGCTTCGTTACAGGATCATTTAGTAATCGCGAAAGCATTACGGATATGACAGATAAACTCCAGTGGAAGACTCTGCAGGAGAGACGCTCAGTAGCTCGGTACGGGCTTTTGTTGAAGTTTCGAGAACATACCTTCACCGAGGAGTCAAGCAGTATATTGCTCCCTCCTACGTATATCTCGCGAAGAGACCATGAGGATAAAATCAGAGAGATTAGATCCCACACAGAAGCATACCGACAGTCCTTCTGTCCACGAACAATACGAGACTGGAATAGAAGGGAGAACCGATAGAGGTACTCAGGGTACCCTCCGCCACACACCGTCAGGTGGCTTGCGGAGTATGGATGTAGATGTAGATGTAGAATGCACAACCAAGGTG